>NC_135534.1:96438269-97835769 GCF_045843805.1 Urocitellus parryii
CAAAGGGATTTCGATGTATGAGATTTAAGTTAGTATGACTAAAAAGAAACCTTTGCTTAATTTGTGGTCCCAGTAAATAGGAAAATAATGACCTTGAGTTCCTTTTAAGGAGATATAAGAATGTTGCCATGAATCTATTTATCCTCAAAAACAGAATTATGAACTGGGAAGGCTGGTAATCTACCCTTAGTACAGGAGGAGTTGGGACCTGTACTAAATTCAGATATCTGAATTTCATCTGAGGCTTTGGTGTGCTTCTTTTGACAACAGGTATAGAAAGAAGAGCTTGCTTTGTTCTCTGATTTCTTTCCTCTTTTTTTGGGGGGGGGGGAGGGGTATCTTAAAATTTAGTCCAGACTTTTTTTTTTTTCCTGACTTTGACCTCTCATTTCTGCTTTGGAACTATGGAATTAGTATGGTGAATTTCATAAAAGATGTTAGGATTTGTTATTATTGTTATTAAAATAGAGACAAAACAATTTGATATGAAATGTAGTTCCTTGTTTTAGTGGACTTTTATAACATCAAACAATTCACTGGTCTGCTGAGACCTAGGCAGAATTGTATGTTCCTTTTTCCAATATATTTTAGGAGAGTTGTGTATCTTAGGGGAAAGAAGACTTCAACTGTTGCAGTTGCCCTTGAGCTCATAAGTGATTATTCATTTCAGATAGTCCATATAATGCAGCTTCACTGCTTTAACAACAACAACGACAAAATGACATTTTTAAAAGATTCTAACTGTAGTGCGAAGAAATGTAATAAGAATCTTCTGCATAATTTAAACCATATTCTACTTAAGAATTAAAAATACTTACCTGATCTGTTTCTTTGGTTATCATATTTCTCCATACATTCTTTCAAATAAGAATATTTTGAGGCCTGAAGTGTGCTAGGCATACTGAGTGCAGGTACAGAGCTAAAACACTAAACAAGTACCTTTCTTGCTTTCATAGTTTTTCTTTCAGTGGCAATTACAGAGAGCTAAGTACACAATTACAAAACATTGGGATGGACTAGTGCTGTGCTTTGTGTGCCTGGGAAAGCAGTGGAGAGGGTTTATGTAGAGAATGACCGTGGGAAGCACATAAATGATAGGCCTCACCTTGGCCTGGTGGAAGAGCCCAGGAAGAGCTTCCTGCAGGGACCCATGTCTAAGCTAAACCTGAAGTGAGTTAAGTCTTAATCAACCAGAGGGAGCAATGGTGTAGCCTTTGAAGTGAGAGAAGAGTATCTTTAACCATGTTCCAATTAATCTCTTCTTTCAGTAAGATTGTTCCTTTTAGCTCTGCCTCACAAGCTAAAAGATTTGGCTGTAAGTATGTAATATAAGATTAATTTTGTATGTCTAGTACCATTCATCATATTTTGTTTATGGCCATCTTCATGTGAATTGCTAATGATGTAAATTTTTGCAAAGTACTGAATATGATGAAAAGGAAGCAGCTGGATATTCCATATATTCATTATCCAGTCAAATTGAGTTTTTAATATTTATAATCATAACCTTTTTCAAACAAACAAAACAGTGGTGGTTAGATTCTTACTACCTTGTATCAGTCTTTGCTTTGCAAACTGTAGTCTCCAACTAAGGTAGGTTCCTTTAAAACAAACTGTTGTGTCCTATGGTGTTTAGTAGATTGTTCTAAGTTGCCAAAGGCCAGTTACAGCTGTAACTGGTACCGAATCTGTCATAGTTTAGACATAATTTCTATGAAGATACATCTATATGGATTAATACATTTTCCTATAAAGAGTAAACCCATCCACTTCTGATATAATTAGCTATTCTTACCTCTTCTTACATGGTTCTTAAACAATACATTGATCAAGGTGTTTTGTCTTTTTTTAATTTGAAGTTTTTATTTTTGTTTTTAAAATATCTATTCTCTACTAGTTTGGATTTTGAATGAACTTGCCTATATTTATAAATTATCTGTTACATGAGCTACTTGAATCTCTGTAGTTTGTCCTAGTATTGAGTTCTATGATATCTCTTCTGTGAGTTTTGCCTAGCAGCTCTTCTTTCAAGACTTTTCAGTCAGCCTCATAATATATGGGAGACTTTTCACTTGGAAAATAAATGTATATGATTCAAAATGAATACCTGGAGAAGGAAAATGTGCAGAAACCATAACCAAACTACTTTTGATTAGGGCAGGATGGGTGTAGCATGCTATTTTATATAAATCTAGTGAAATTACTTGTGATATATATAGAGAGGATGATTCTCTATTAAAGAGCTCTCTCTCATGTAGTCTGATTATACATGTTTTAAAAACACTATTAACTGTGGTTTCAACTTGAACGTCTTGATTGATAGACTTGTGAATGATAGATATAGAAAAAAAGTGAGTTCAGCTTAAATGATATAATGAATTCATTCTGTGCCTGCCATTCCCCACCACAACCTTCACCCATGTTGGGGATTAAAGCTATGGTCTGACATATGCTAAGCTACAACTCTGCAACTGAGCAACACCCTTAGCCCATTTCTTTCCTTTTAGTCTTTGTAACTTCAGGAGGTTTAACATCATTCCAGTATGCCTAACAGCTTTCAAGAGAAAAATCCCAATCATCTCTACTTATCTGTGAAACATTTGGAAACAAGAATATTTAGGGAAACTTCTAAGGCTGATTGTTAGACTAGAGATAGGAAAGGACAACATGATTTGTCTTGGCACAGTGAGGAAGGAGGGTGTAATTTTCTGGAGTGAGGATTGGAATAGTAAGGATCTAGTATGAGAAATGTGGGGTTTAGGAAACTATACTCTTGACTTTGTTTGTAGTCTTTTTTGCCCTGTGCTTTCTACTGTGTCATTGATTCACCCATTGTATAAGTGTCAGTGACACTGAGTTGTGAGTTTGTCATCTTTTCAGAAGTATCAGGACTGCCATAAGGCCATGAGGACACCATGAGGCCAAAGCAAAGCATCTTGCTAAAAATAGTGTTCTCTTGGCTGTGGCCCTAACCCTGATGCATGCCAGGTTTGTTCACATTAAGATCATTGAAAATGACTCTTTTGTTTCACATTGCTTTTCACATGTAGAGGTATTCATGTCTGATGATTGCATAATATATATTCTGTCACTTAGTTATACCATAATTTCCTTAGCAGCCTTCCCTTTCAGAATTTTATATTGTATTCATCTTAGGTTTTTGGTTTTTATATATTTACTTATTTATTGCCATTGTGAGTAATTCTTTAATGAGAAACTTGGTAAAGACCGAATTTTCTCTTTGAAGGGCTAGTGAACAATAAGACTAAACTGTGAAACTTAATTTTGCCAGATAGCTAGAACATGGGAGATATGCTTGGGTAGGTGATCATCTTGAATATTGAAAACTAATCAGTGAAAGTAGTTAAGAGAAAAGCTTATGTGTTTCTGGGGAGCACAAAATGTTCTACATGTATATTAGTAATGTAACAAAATGTGTAGCCTAAACCCAACTTGGATGATTTTTAAATTTTTTATTATATCTCCCAAATTGCTGGAGCACTGATTCTAAACCTGGACTCTTCTGATAAGCTTTAGGGGAATCTTGAATATCATGAAATTGTGTGTAAATATGAGGTGTGGCATGCATGCATCTGGAAAAGGAGGTCTTATTTTTCATCAAATTTTCAAATAGGTTTAAGTATACATTTTATAGAAGGAAATGTATCTGAGGAATAGTGGTGAGATATGCCATTTTCTGCCTTCTCACTACCAAGAGCCTTTTCTGGTTATTAGAATTCTGGTCTAAGAAAACACTTTTTTTCTCCTCTTGCAGTTATGTTTATAATGAACTCTGAGCCAATCAATCTTTTCTTAGATCAAACTGGTTTTATAAATCTGTTTTTAGTTCTGAGCAACTAGAAGAGACATTCAAAATGTGATACATTCTCAGTACTATTGTACATGCCATCAGAAGGAAACTGAGCAGATTTTATGGAATGTACTGCAGTAATTAATCTTCATTAGGGCTGTTGCCATGGCCTTGTAATTTAAAATTTGTTAGAGAAAAAGTCTTTGGTACACCATAGTTGAATACCAAAGTCCCAATACTTATGGATGCATATGAAGATTTCCAAGACTGATTTTAAATGATCACAAGCTCACTTATTACTAGCTGAAAATTACATAGGAAAAGTCCAAGCTACATTTGATATGAATACAAGGAGAGTTTTATATAAACAGAAGCTCTCATGGGGCACTGGGGTGCTGAATTTTTGCCCATACAGTGGCTTTGCACAGCCAATATTGCAGCATTTTGTAAAAGGACACCCAGGAGTTTCCCTGTACGTGAATATTTGCTATTTCTCCACCTCCAGATACCCACCCTCATCCTGGCAGCTCTGTCAGTCTGCATTTTCACTTGATCTCTTCCCTTTGCACTTCAAAAGGAAGAGAAAAGGAAAAATCAAGAGTTAGAAAAACTGCACATACATTATAGTAAAGAAAGTGTGCTTTCTTTGAGAAGCCCCTTATCTGTGCTTTTGTTAGATTTTTGAATAGGTTATATAATGATGTTTATCCTCAACTTATGATGTAACATATTCCAACTTTCAAATCCCTAACCAAGTTAGGAGCTGTAACACAGGCACCATGGTACTTTATGGCTGCAGTCTCTTCCAGAATCAAACTTACAGAATCCCCCATGATTTCAGTTGCCATTTTATAACCAAGTTTTTGGAACTTCTTGCCCGAGTGTCTTTGCAAGTTTAGTGTTCACTGCACTATATTTGTCTAAAGCATTCCAGAAAGAAGTTGACAAATTTTCTTAGCAGATCTTTTCTCTTTTGTAGTACCCTAGCCACAGTCATATCACATAGCACTTGAAACATTATTTTTTCCTATATTTTTATTGGCACATTTATAATTGTACATAATGGTGGGATTTGTTGTTACATATTTGTTCATGCACACAATATAACAATATAATTTGGCCAGTATCATTCTTCAGTATATTCCCCTCTTCTTCCCTTCCATCCTCCCTGCAGTCCCTTTCCTCTACTGATCTCCCTTCCATTTTCATGAATCCTTCCCCACATTTCTTTTCCTTTTTCTTCTCTAGTTTCCACATGAGAGAAAACATATGACCCTTGACTTTCTGAGTTTGGCTTATTTCACTTAACACAATGCTCACCAGTTCCATCCATTTTCTTGCATATGACATAATTTCATTCTTCTATGACTAAATAAAACTCCATTGTGTATCTGTACCACATTTTCTTTATCCATTCATCTATCAGTGGACACTTAAGCTAGTCCTATTGTTTGGCTATTGTGAAATTAGCATCTAGAACATTTTTAAGACCTGATGTAGTGATTCTGACTGCAGCATTCTTGTAACCAGGGAATGTAGTTCCCAGGTTACAGAGGACATTTTGATCTGTTTTTTTTTTTTAATTTAATTCACACATCATTTATTTAAAGTATGCTGTTTAACAGTGAGTGGTCTTCCTATTCATGGCAGGTACCAATGAGCATTTTGTTCTTGTTATGTCACTCACCTTACCCCTTCCAACATCTTTAAAAGTCTATTGGCTAAAGATTACTAAGAACCAGCGAAGAAGCATTTTAAAAAATTTAGTAAGACCTAGGATTTTCTTCTGCATGAAAAATACATCAGGGGGTCAATCTTTCTCCTTTTGCCTTTCTTTATCAATACATAGGTATTTAAACTATATCTGGTCCTGGCAATATGATCTCAGAAGCATCTGTGTTACAAAAGCAGTTACTCTGTCAGGTGCATGATGTGAATTACATGAGGTTCTGTGACTTAGTAGTCTACTGAATGTCTTGCTCATGTGTCATTGTGTGTAGGTTTGGAATATTGATCTATATGCTCTATTATTATAAACTTTGTAATATGAAGCAAAGTAGGGAGTTTTGTGAAATTAAGTCTGTATTAGGAAAAAAGTAGGCTATTTGGCCTTGTATAGTAAATTGTGATGTTCAGAGCCAGAAAGACTTGAATTTGAATCTAAATTTCCTTTACAAGATCTGGACCCTAGATAAGTTGCTTAATCTCTCATTCAGTTTTCTGAGTCAGTCAAATGAAGATAATTCTTAATTACCACATTATTATAAAGACCTAGTGAGAGTGAAAAGAGAGTCAAGTCTGGTACATAATAAGGTCATTAATATATAGTAATCATTTTAATAGTGAAACTGGTAGGAGTTTTTATATGAGTATTATACATTGATACAAATAAAATTTAATGGTCTCTGCAGTATATAGCTTCAATATCTTCCTCATCAAAGTCATTCATTAAGCCCTTGGTACACAAAATACTAGGCATATTCAAAACAGTCTGCAAAAATATCCTACAGCCTAAGTTGAAATGAATTATATAATAAAAATAATCTTAGGTAATATATCTTATTCAAGATAGGATAGAAAGTGCATATTACCAACTCACAGTATGGGGGGATACCCTTACCTATTTGTTCCTCAACACTCCCATTATGTAGGCATTCAGTTAACTGAAAGTTTACTGTAAACCAGGAAAAGAGCCAAAAGAAGAGAGACTGGATCTTAGCTCTCATACAGCTTATCCTGCAGGGAAGAAGACAGATCATAAAGAAGTAAACAGAAAGTAGAGAAAAGATGGTGGGTGATAGGGCCTTGAAAGCAGTGACTTTGTGATGAAGGAGGACATGTGAATTCTCTTTAGATGAGTTAGTTAAGAAAACCCACCCTGAGGTGAGATCTGAAGAGTTACTGAAAACTTTCTTTTTTAAGTAAAGAAAGAATGATTCATTCTAATATTCATGAATTACTTGAACAATCATTAAGATTTAAGTATGTATCCTAATAGCATAATCATAAACATAGTTATATGCATTCCTGCCAGAGGAGCCTCTCAGCATCTGATCATCCTTCCACCCATGTGGAATTCTTTCACTTTGGTGCTTCCTCTGCCTAATTCAGCAAATGTGAATAAAATGGAGGCCTCTATTGCCAGACCATTTGAAAGAGGCCTTTTTGAAAAGGTTAGATAGTGACTTTCTTCTTGCTATTTTCTAGGTCCATTACATTGTCCCTTTTTTGGTGAATTACCTATAGAATTCCTATACTATTGTTGGATAATTAATTTTTTATAAGATTACCACTTATTTGCAATATAGAAAGTAGTATAAAATGCTTTTCTAGAATTTGAACTGATCCACAAAGTAGCAGATCTGCTAATTGTGAAAAAATTGGGGTTACATTAATTTCCCATCTTCCTTTAGTATCTGAACCACCTATTTCCTGCAGGGAATATAATGTGTATGCCCACATTAACAAAAGATGCATTAGTAGAGCCCACTGATTACGGCTCTTCTGATGAGCTACTCTCAGATGCACTTTATTTACAGGGCAAAAATAAGTATTATCTTGCACCAAATAAAACATGGCACTATAGCCCAGTGTAATTGGCACAGTACTGGCCATATTCATAAGCAGATTAGGACTCAGTACATTTTTTTAAAGGCATCTTTTTACCAAGACTTATTTTAATTATTTGCTGACTGAATTGTCATCAATAGAGAACTCTTTCATATTCTTCTCTTCAGGCTCCCTTTTAAAAGGTATTTATTTGTGTTTTAAATAACCTCATGATGTGATCTAGTCTGTCTGTCCTCCAGTGGTGAAAGACAATGGCTAAGTCAGACCATTGGGCACTTCTGGGAGGTAAATGGAGGAATCATCTAGTTTTGCTTCAAGCTGGTCATAAATTGACATGCTGATAGGGCATATTCACTTTGATATTGAAGCTTTCTTCTTAAAAGATAATAGAATCCATCAGAATTTTAGCAGTTCTCTTTTCAAATACATATAGTTGGGATATAATAATTCTTTGACTTTTTGCTGATATTATGTACAATGTGAGAATTTCAAAGTGAGTAGTTTATAAACAGAATGTAAACTAACCTATATTAAGCATTACTGCCTGATCTCATTTATATGTTTTCATTTTAGAATAATTCTAAGTAAATTTTGTAATCTGCATATATTTAGAAAGAAAACAGGCTCAGAAATGTTAGTTGATTGTCTGAGATCTGACTTGTGTTGATGCCAGACCAATGCTGTTTCCATAGCTAATTCTTTCAGTTACTGTCATCCAAGTGTTGACTGAAGTGAGTCAAGTATAATAATTTTCAAAAACCTGCTCATGTTGGGTCTGGATTCAATCATTCAGAGCTGGGGTTGAGTCCCATGTGTATAATCTGGGTCCAGTCATTAATTTCTCTTACCTTCCTTGTAGAATGAAGCTCATGTTCCCTACATCCAGGGTTTTCATGAAGATAAATAATGTCATCTATGTAAAGCATGTAGCACCATGCCAGACCATTAGAAAGCCCTTAATACAGAGTTTCTGCCTAACAAAATTTTCACTTTCTACCCTTTATAATGCTACTGTTGCTATGAGTTGGGTTGTTTTGTTTTAATATTGTATCCAATAATTGGGTCATTTTTTTCTTTTTAACTGCTACGCAGAAACATAAAAGTTGGAATATAATGAAATACTACATAATATTCAGTACATGTATATTTTACATAATGTTTTAATCAGGTCACATATTTACCTCCTCAAACACTGTTTCTTTGTGGTGAACTGTCAAAATCCTTTCTTTCAGCTTTTTGACACATACAGGACATAATTGTTACCTATTGTGCAATGTGATTATAGTACCCCAGAGATTTTTGCTGTTATCTAACTGACTTAGTCTCTATAAATCAGCATTTCCTCGTCCCCCCCCCCACTATTCCTGGTCTCTGGTAACCAACATTCTACTCTCAACTTTTATGAGATCACCTTTTTTAGATTTCAGATAAGTGAGATCATGAAGTATTTGTCATCCTGTGCCTGGCTTATTTCATTTAACACAATGTCCATTTTGTCCATGTTGTTGCATATGATAGGATTTCATTTTTTTTAAAGGCTGAATATCATTCTGTTTTATATATGTACCACATTTTCTTTATCCATTCATCAAGTTTTATTTATTGATTTTTGTGAAAAGTGCTGCTCTGCACATGGGAGCACAAAAATCTATTTGATGTGCTGATTTCATTTCTTTTATATATATATGCTCAGGAGTGGAATTGCTGAATCAAATGATAGTTCTATGTTTACTATTTTGAGAAACCTCCATACCATTTTCCATAATGGCTGTACTAATTTATATTCCCACCTACAGTGTCCAAAAGTTCCCTTTTCTCCACATTCTTTCCAGCAATTATTATCCTTAGTCTTTTTGGATTAGATGTGATAGCTCATTGTGGTTTTGATTTTCATTATCCTAATGATTAAGGATGTTGAATATTTTTTCATATACTCATTGGTTCTTTTTATATTTTCTTGTGAGAAATGTCTGTTTAGATCTCTTGCCCACTTTTTAATCAGATTATTTGATCTGTTTTGGTTTGCTTTTGCTGTTGAGTTTTTGGAATTCCATATATTCTGGACAACCCTTTGTCAGATGTATGCAATGCAAATATTTTCTCCTGTTCCTTAAGTTGTCTCCTCACTAAAATGAGTTTTTCCTTTGCTGTGGAGAAGCTTTTCGGTTTTTATGTAATACTGTTTGTTTATTTTGCTTTTGTTTCCTATGCTTTTGGGATGTTTTCCAAAAAAAAATAATAATAATTCTTACCATTCCAATGTCCTGAAGCATTTCCCCCTGTTTTCTTGCAGTATTTTTATACTTTCGGGTTTTATATTTAAGTCTTTATTCTGAGTTGAGTTTTGTAGCTGGTGAGAGATAGGGGTGTAACTGCTTCTTCTGTATTTGAAAATCCAATTTTGCCAACATCATTACTAAGAAGACCATCCTTTCTTCAATGTGTATTCTTAGCACCTCTTTTGAAAAATCAGTTGACTATAGATGTATAGGTTTATTTCTAGCCTCTTTTTTCTTTGTCATTGATCTATGTCTCTGTCTTTATGACAGTGCCATGCTGTTTTGATTACTACAGCTTTATGTACTATGTTTTGAAGAAGCAGTTAGTTTGCTATAAAAATCAGCATATATCAGTGTAAATATATTGGACTGTCTTTGAATCCCTGGGATGAATTCTATTTGATCATGGTGAATAATCTTTTTATTTGCAGTTGGATATTGTTTGGTAGGATTTTTACATCTATATTCATAGAGGATGTTGGTCTATAGTTTCCTTTTTATGTTGTGTCCTTATCTGGTTTTGGTATCAGAGTAGTGTTGGCCTTGTAGAATATATTTGGAATAATCCCTTTCTCTTCTATATTTTGAAACATGTTAAGAAGAATTATTATTAGTTCTTCTCTAAATATTGGTAGAATTCGACAGTGAAAGCATCTAGTCCTGGGCTTCCCCCTCCCACATAGGATGCTTTGTATTAAGGATTTAATCTTGTTAACTCATTAGAACTCTGTTCAAATTTTCTGTTTCTTCATGATTTAGTCTTAAGGTGTATATATCCAGGAATATGCCCATTTCTTCTAGGTTATCAAATTTGTTGGTATATGGATGTTAATAAAACTGTTTAATGACCTTTTATATTTCTGTGGTATTAGTTATAATGTTCTCCTTTTTATCTTTGAGACTTTTCTTTTAGTAAAACCAAGGGGTTATCTCTCTTTCTTTTTTATTTTTTAATATTTTTGTAGTTATAGATGGACAGATACCTTTATTTTGTTTACTTTTACATGGTGCTAAGGATCAAACCCAGTGCCTCACACAAGCTAGGCCAGCGCTCGGCCACTGAGCTATAGCCCCAGCCCCCTCTCTTTGTTTTTATCCTCTCAAAGATCTAGCTCTTTGTTTCATTGGTCTTTTTGTTTTAATCTCCATTTATTTCTGCTCTGCTGTTTATTTCATTCCTTCTTCTAATTTGGAGTTTAGATTATTTTTGGTCTTCTGATTCTTTGAAATTCAGTGATAGTATCTGAGATCTTTCTAGTTTTTCAGTGTAATGATTGTTATAAACTTCCCTTTTAGTCTGGTTTTTGCTGTTTTTGTCATAGGTTGTGTTTCCATTTTACATTTCTTTTTAGGAAAATTTTAAATTTCCTTCTTGATTTATTCCTTCCATTTGTTGTTCAAAAGTAAAAGACATTCAATATTTCAATTTAAAAGTTTCCTGAGACTTGTATTGTGGTTTATCATATGTTCTGACCTAGAGAATGTTCCTTGTGCTGATGAGAAAAATGTGTCTTTAGCAGCTATTGGATGGAATGTTCTGTAGATAACTGTGAGGTCCATTTGGCCTCAAGTGCAATATAATTCATTTTCATTATTGATTTTGTGTCAGGACATACTCTCTCTTTAGGTCTATTAATACATTATATATTTGGATGTTCCAATATTGTATGCACATGTATGTAGAATTGTTATTGCCTCTTGCTGAATTGATTCTTTTATCATTGTATAATGTCCCTCCTTATCTCTTTTTACAGATTTTTATTTAAAATCCATTTTATTTTATGTTAATATGACTACTATGCATTCTTTTGCCTCCTATTTGCATGGAATATTTTATTCTTTCACTTTTAGTTTATGTGTGTCTTTAGAAGTGAGGTGAGTTTCTTAAAAGCAAAATGTAGTTGGATCTTGTTTTTTTAATCCATTCATTTATATCTTCAATTGGAAAATAAAATTTTTAAAATTCATGTTTACATTCAAGGTCATTATTGATAGGTAAATTCTTACTACAGACATTATTTAACTTGTGTCCTAGTTTTGTTGTAGTTCTTTCTGTCTTGTAGTCTTACTTTGTGGTTAAATGAATTACTCTAGTAGTGTGTTTTGATTCCTTGATTATTATTTTGGGTTTGTTACAGACTTTTGTTTTGTGGTTCCTATGAGGCTTACAAAAAATGTCTTAATTTTAAAAAGCTTTTGAAATGTTAGAAACTGATTTCTTTAACTCTTGTGCTGGTAGTTTGGTGCATGAATAGCTCTTCAACTTGGTGTATCTATGGGAAGAGAACTCCAGAAGATCTTTCTTGACTGCTGATGTCTTGCTCTGCCCCTTCCATTTGGATCATCTTGAACATGATGATATCTCAAAACGTCTAAAGGATGTAGTTCTTTTTCTTTTTTTATTATATCAAGCAATTGCCTTCACTTTCAGAAATAACCTTTATTTTTATGGTCTATGTCTTGGGTATATGAAGAATACTACAGTAATATTTGCTTTCTTAAGACTATATACACATTTTAAATGGGAAAATTTTATCTGGTGTCTTAAGTTGCTTGCAATTTAACATTTTAAGCACTATTGTTAGGTATGACTTCCTTACCACAACTTAATGCAATTAGTATTAGAATCAGTCCCTGGTATCCTGATCCGTTATCCCACAAATTGCTAACTAAAGGATTACCTAACTTTAAATAAAGGTGATTTAAAATGGAGAACAAGCACAGATTGCATCAAGAAGTACTTAAGAGAACTCTCATTGTCCTCAAATTGTAGATAACATATTCAGAGCTTTCTGTAATTAATGTAAGAACTGGGTGACACGTTGTATACACAGCATTCTTTGTATGCCTGGTATCCAACAGGCTTTCTCTCCCCATCTGCTGATGGGAAAATATTAAGTTTGATAGAAATGTCTTGATTTTGTGGTTTCTTTCCTTCTCAAATAATATCACTTTACCAACTATCTGTCACTGATAACTCTGTCCTATTTCAGATGTTTAATTTTATAATAATGAGTTTACTTATAAAGTAAATCATTGGATTTGTTCCCACCAGTGATACCAAGAAGAAGCAGGAAATGAAGAAAAGGAACAACAGTGAAGTGGAAGATGTGGGACCAACAAGTCATCATAGAAAGAAGGCCAAGTGGGAAACCTTAGAGCCTTTGGATACAGGCCTGTCTTTAGCAGAGGATGAAGAGCTGGTGTTGCATCTACTCAAAAATCAAAGCTAAATACTTCCCATGCCTGTCTGCTCTTTGATACTTCTGGACATTCTTATGTTGAGAAGAAGTTAGAACACAGTTGACTTTGGGGCCTCTAGATATCATGTGTCCCATTCCCAAAGGACACATTCTTCAGACAAAAGCAATTTCATCTCTGAGCCCCTTCACAAGCCATGCTTTGCACCATTACAGAACATATTCAGAGTAAGGGTGGGATATTTAGTTTCTTGGTCTCATTTTGCAATGTGTGCT
Source organism: Urocitellus parryii (assembly GCF_045843805.1). Taxonomy (NCBI): domain Eukaryota; kingdom Metazoa; phylum Chordata; class Mammalia; order Rodentia; family Sciuridae; genus Urocitellus; species Urocitellus parryii. The sequence goes on from NC_135534.1 coordinate 96,451,406, forward strand.
GTTAAATTTTACAGGTGGGTTCCTGCCCCTTCTCACTGGAAATGCTCCTTTGTTTTACTGGCAAGTTCTGGAGCCTTGTTTCATAGTTGGAAATTCCTGTATCGCTATGCAGAAGTCTCGGTGTAACTTAAAATGACTCTTAATTTTAAGGTATATTTCGTATTTTCAAAGAGATAGAGTATAGTGCACCAGCCTTGGAAAAGGAGTATTTTTTAATTGAAATGATCATTAATAAACATATTTCCTATAAAATAAAGTATTAATGTTTTCATTGTGTCCAATGATATAAAACCCTCTCTCAAGGGGACTTAATGTTCTTTGTTAAAATGCAAGGCCAGCTGGGCATGGTGGCATATGCCTGTAATCGCAGAGAATTGGAAGGCTGAGGCAGGAGGATCACAAGTTCAAAGTCAGCCTCAGCAAAAGCAAGGCTCTAAGCAAGTCAGTGAAACCCTGTTTCTAAATAAATAGAGCTGGGGACATGGCTCAGTGATTGAATGCTCCTAAGTTCAGTCCCCGGTACCAAAAATAAAATAAAATGCATGGCCAATTGCTGAAGCAGTGTATTCTTCATATTAAGTTATTCTGGTCAGGGCTGGGGATGTGGCTCAAGCGGTAGCATGCTTGCCTGGCGTGCGTGCGGCCCGGGTTCGATCCTCAGCACCGCATACAAACAAAGATGCTGTGTCCACCGAAAACTAAAAAGGAAAAAAAAAAGTTAGTCTGGTCAAAGATGATATCATTTTGCTTACATGTGCAGATTTGTTAGCAATCATTTATGAAATCTGTGAAAATCCAGAATCTAAGCAGTAAAGGCTGGAGACCTTCTGTGGGCACTCTGTTCAACAGATACTGTAGAGCTTCCAAACCAGCTCTTGATAATGAGGGGGGAAAGCAAAATGAGACAGAACTACTCTTTTGTTATAAATGTTAGATTCTTCAGAGGGACAGAAAGTGGTGAAGAAATCCAGGCCTTCATGAAAGAACTATTTTTTTTTAACAAATTTGTTATCCTATGCTTTACTGTTTCTATTGGTTTCTCCTCCATAGTGACCTTTTTATCCATTGTTTAACCTCACAGCTTCTGCCTTCAGTCACAGTTCCTACTGTAATCAGGACTTGCCCAGACTACTGCAGCATCTCCTAACTGATCACCATGCTTCTGGTATCACTTTCTCCAACTCAACCTTCTCAGGGAATTTTCTTCATAGCCCATGGATCTGAGCATGTTTCTCCTAGCTGTTCCTTTTATTATAGTTCTTATCATGTGATGTTATAGATGTTTGTTTATAAACCTGTTGCTCTGATATGTGACAAGTTTCTGGAGAAAAAAAAATAATTATATTTTATATACCTGCATATCCCCAGAGCCAAATACAGCATCTGCCCTATATTTGGCCTAGTGAATTAGTAGACAGTAATAACACAAGATAATTTCTAGAGGTCTTTTATAGCACATTGCTCTGTTACTTCTAATAAGAAGGACATAGAGTTATGAACTTGAAAACTAGATAAAGTGGCTAAGGGTAGGTAGATGGGAAAGAAATTCAGGGTGTAACAATCTGGAAAGATTTGGAAATAAAGTTTCTGATACAGAGTCTCTTGGCCTTGAATATTTTCAAATATGATAAAGTTGCAAGAATATATAAACTGAAGATTGAATTACTATTGAATTTACTCTTCATTTTTAGATTGTTCTTCCTAACACAAATAGGGAAGTAGGTCAGTTTAATTACTCCCTAGATGTAAACATTAAATAGATAAATTTCAAGGCTGTTGGTTCATAAACTAATTTGAGTTGTATTCTGTCCCTGGTACTGAATGGATACTGACTAATATGTTCATTATTGAGTTTTTAGTAGCTTTTGGAAACTAGTTAAAATATAAGTACAGTGCTAATAGAAAACTTATGTAACAAATGTGTGTGTGTGTGTGTGTGTGTGTGTGCGCGCACGCGCGCAATTTTTGTTGTTTTTGTTGTTGTAGTTCAGGGGCACTTCACCACTGAACTACATTCCTGGCTCTTTTTATTTTGAGACAAGGTCTTGCTCAGTGCTGAGGTTCAAACTTGTGATGTTCCTGCCTCAGCCTTTGGAGTTTCTAGGATTATAGGTGTGTGCCACTATACCCACAAATATTTATGTTAACTGATTAAATTAGCTACTGTTCTGCCTATTTGTATTTTAGCCTCATGTATGGGAAGGAGCAGTAAGAGACCTTGTCATCTCTGACATCAGAGAACACATGGTCCAAATCTGGTCAGCTTCAAAGCCTTTCTCCTAGATACAGATATGGGCCCAAAAGTGATTATAATATTCAGTTCAGGACAGTTAGACACCTTTCCTGTGAGTGATATGTGTAAGATGAGAAATTATCCATAAAGAGTTACAACAAAAATGGAGGATATGGATCTGGGTTTTTGCAGCCATTGACTCCTGCTAAATGGGGTCACCTCTGAGAGACTGGGGAGAAGATGATCAACACACTGAGGTAACCAGAGTGAAGGACTAGAGAGCCCTGATGGCATTGTTGAAGCCCCAGGACTTCAACTTAACCTACTCCTTGGACTTCCTAAGTATGTCATGAGTCAGTAATTTTTTTTCTAAGCTAGTTTGAAATTGTACTTTGTACTGGAACTGAATGGATCCTAACCTATATAATATTGTAGTGGATTTTAGTTTGACTTGAAAACTAGTTAAAACATTAGAATAGTGCTGATAGAAAATTTAGGCACAGTAGATTGTTTTATTAAGCATATGTTCACTCCAGTCCTCTTTTTTCCTTTGGGAAGCATATTCTTAACACGGCACTGATGTTTGGCTCATCCATATGACTTGCTTTTAGCCCATGGAATTTGGTGGAAGTGGCTGTGTTCTGGTCATAAGCAGAAGTTCTCTGTTAGCTCTCCTGTACTCCTGCCTCCCACCTTCTGACCAGTATGGACCAGAGAGAAGATACACCTTCAATATGGGCCCAAAGCAGGCAGACGGGTGAAGCTCACTATAGCCTCCACAGTCACTTATCAAGCTTGTGGAAAGAAAATCAGTGACCCATGGGGCTTATCACAGGAATACCTGATTAACAGACAAGGTGAGAGAAGCATATAGCCAAGGAGAAAGAGCAGGCATTTCTTTAAGTGTTAATAAATCCAGTGACTACCATATGCCAGGCCCTGTGTTTATGAGAAATCCAAACAGTTCCTTTCCTGCTACCATATTGGGGTATACTTACAGTATACCATGAAAAGAGGAAGATTATTGTTTTATTGAGGGAGCTATTGTTGAAGTGCTGGAAAGAGAGAAGGCAGGTAGTTAGCATGTCCAGGATCCAAAGACTAATTTTTGCTGTTTCACTGAGGCCGAGAGGCCATTTGTCTGACTTGCTCATGTAAAATGATCCCTAAAATTACATAAGTCTCTGATAGATATACCCAACAGCAGAAGCCTTTGGAGGACTGCCATCTCATAAGCTTCACATGGCACTTTAGATTTGTTTGGGGCTATAAAAAATGGATAAGTTTAATTAAATATAATTAATTTTGTTAAACAACACTTGAAATATCCTGAACATGAAAAGTCCTCTCTGAGACTATCAGAGGCTGCCAGAGGATGCAGGTGTTCCCAGGAGGTGGTGGTGTATGTAGGCAAAGGGGAAAGAATCAGCAACCAACATCCAAAACCTATTTCATATGTTTTAAGACCACTTCAACTAGACATGTAATCATAGGGTGATTTCCTTCAACAGCTCCTGCTGACTAGACAGCCCAGGGCTGATATATTTTAAACCATAATACCTAGCGCTTGCTGAATCAGCAACTGGCAGCCAAACCTTTATTTACCCTTTGAGGCGCACCGGCAAAAGCTTTGTTCAAACAGGGACAAACTGAACAAATAATATTATTCTCAGACACTGAAATTTAGTGAGCAAAGTGGGAAGCCTATGAGACTCACATGCTGGGCAAAAAAAAAAACAAATTAGGACAAAGTGTAAGTGAAAACTCTGGTAGGAAAATAAAAAGAATAATAAGAGATCCCATGGTTCATGGGGGACCAGAAACCATGTGTGGGCAGGGGTGAATCATGGCTGGGGGTGGCTAGGGAAGGCCCACCCACTCTGGTTTTGATATCTCTGTGATCCAAACTGACCCTCTAATTCTTGTTACCATGAGACTTGATAAGAGAAAAAATTCTCAGATGTCTTAAATTTAATTACAAGTGTCTGAGAAGAGAGATGTGGAGGCTAAGAAGGACAAAAGACCATTTTATGTTCCTGAATGTGTGTTAAAACCTTAACCCCAATCCCATCAGGACACTCTAGGTACCACTGCATTTTGCTTAACCCACCACTTCATACGTAAAGATTCTCCTTATGGACTGTCCTCCCATCCTAGAGCTTTCCCTCATTCATTTAATTCTGTCCCTCTTATCTACAGCCAGCGTAGATTCAACAGAAACAACTTATACCTTCCTTCACCAGATTTTTTAATTAAAAAATACTCTTAGCTCTGATCCAGCAGACATTTTGCCACTGCTACCTAGTCTTGCTACTTGTAGCTGCAAAGGCTTGTCCTAGGGCCAGTCCTTTTCTGGTCTGCTTCTATAATGGCTCAATAATCCTTTTTAGTTCAGGGACCCCTTGGTCTCAAGAATTTTGGTTTCATAGGCCTAACCTTCTCATGGGTCTTATTCTTAGGTTTCTGGGTAAGTATGTCTGACTTGTGAGACCCCATCACTGGAGCTAGTTCAAATGAGTCTTTGAGTGTTTTGCATCCCACAAAACTTCACTGAAATTCAGAATACTCTAAGGCAGAGCTTCTTAGATGTCAAGATGCATAAGAGTCACCAGGAGATTTTTAAAATATCCAATTCAGATTCAGTAGGTCTGGGGTGGGGCCTGAGATTGTACATTTCTAACCAGCAGGGGATGGCAATGCTGCTGACCCATGGTCACATTTGAGTGTTGAAGCTCTAATGGAATTCAGAGAGAAAGAGAGCTATTAAAATAATTATTCACAAAGATATCCTATCAGAGCCCCAGCAGGAAATAGGTGGTGCATACAAATTAGGATAATTCTAAGGGAGGTTAATAAAAGGATTATTTACACACAAGAGGGCAGGATATAAGGGAACACAAAGGATTTCTACCACTCCTCATCCTGAGAGGATTGGGGTAGGGTGAGGGGAGTAGTTGGTTACCAAAATCCTGAAGGAGACAGATGAGTGCACACAGTGGCTTTATGACCTTTAGTTGAGATATGCACCCAGCCTGTGGTGACACTAGGAAGAGCCAAGAGAATAAATTCCTGCCAGTGGCACCCATTGGCCCCACCCAACCCAAAGCCAAGTTACCTTGTAGGTATGATCTGTAGCTTCCCAGTACACAACAAAGTGCAAAAGGGTGGGTGGGAGCAAGCAGGAAACATGCAGAAATGTAGGGCATAAGACAGGTATGTTACTGAATTTGCAGGTTCTTTTCCTCAATATTATGCATAAATAAGTATTCTGGGACCAGGCAGGAAATTTTATTCAAGACCAAAGAATAGAGAAGGAGAGCTCATGTTCTAAAAGCACCTTTTCCCCTAGCTAGTCTGGGGTCTGGGTTTTTGCTAGGACCTGTGTGATGAGGGGGTATGGTGTGCATGCTGTCATCAGAGCTTTTCATGGAGAAGGGAGGTTTCCAGGGATCAGGGTGCCACCTTTGGTCTTCCCTTATGGGACATAGTCAGATCTGTCATAGTGCCAGTGGATGTGTTTTTATTATTTCCAGGATACTGTAATGAACCCAAAGTTGCCTGGGGTGTCACCATACCATTTGAACCAGATCGAGCTTGTCTGAAGTTACCCTCGGCAATTGGGAATATGTGATCACCAGTGGCTGGCAGGTGGGAGCATGTGGTTACTGGCATCCCAGCTTTAACTTCTGCAAGCAAGCAGCATCACTGACAGGACAATAGGCCATCAGTAACCTGATGACAGGTGGAATCTCTGTTTGAGAGGGAAGGAAGAGGTCCTCAGAGACTTTAACCTTCCTCATCTGTATACCAGACACTGCTCTTAGTACTAGAGAGACAGCAAGGATGGACCATAAGCAAACAAACTAGGAAATACTTCCAGGTAGAGATGAGTGTTGTGAAGAAAAATAAAGCACGGTAGGGGATGGTGCGTAGAGGGCAGGGAGTAGGGGCCATTTTGATGAATCTGATGTGTATGAGTTCTGAAGGAACAGGGCCTATTTTTCCATCACATTAGCAGTAGGGAAATAAGTGAATGAAGGAAAGAAAATGACCATACCGAGTGGTCTAACTATTGAATTAGTGACCACTGTCCTCCAGTGGGCTTTCAGTGCTGCTTTCCTAACTTCATCCTCTCACCTGCTCTCTAAGACAACTAACTATTTCATCCATTTTCCTTTCACTGTAAACTTCCAAAGCTTCTCCTTCTCCATTCTTGGCTGATGACCTCGCTTTGGGATTTTTCTGAAAAACAATCCAAAGAGAACTTGCTGGGCTGCCATATTCATCCACTCCCTAGCCCTGGGATCTGTGTTCTATCTTCCCCCAGCTAGTGGAGGGGAACTGCCCATGCTCCTTCCAGAGACCGAATTCCTTGTTTGTTGCATCCCATCTTTTCTAGTCCCTCATGGGTATCGCTTATGCAGTTGTCCCATTTCTCTTAAGTATTATCATTTTTCCCTCCCTACTTATTTATTCCCATCCACTAACAAATGTAATATTTCTCATCTCCAAAACTTAAACCTTAACACCCTCCAATCTATTTCCCTTTAAATTATAACTACTCAAAAGAATTGTCTTTATTCCTAATCTAGACTTTGTCTTTCCAATCTTAAACATCCTAACTGGGATACATAATTGGCATTCAACAAGCTTTATATGTTTAAAGTATAAAATTTAAGTTTCACGTGCATCCATTCATGTAGCTATTACCACATCAATGAACATATGCATCACCCCCAAAAGCTTTCTCATACCTCTGTGTGTTCCCTGCCTCTCATCCAGCTCTACTCTCTGCACTCCAAACACTGATCTGCTGTCCCTATAGATTAGTTCAGACTTCCTGGAATGTTATATAAATAGGATATACATTCATTTTCATCTAGCTCCTGTCACACAGCACCATTATCTTGTTCATGTGTGTAGCTGCATATACCAATTGCTTATTCCTTTTTATTTCAGAATAATCCATCGTATGGATCATACTATCGTTTATCTGTTTTACCTATGAAACAATAGGTAAAAGATTTCCAGTTTATTACAAATAAAGCTGCTTTGAATCTCCATCTATAAGTCTTTGTATGGTTATATGGTTTTTTTTTTTTCTGTTGGGTAACCATTTGACATTTTACCCATATTGTATGAAAGTTGCAACTTCTCCACCCCCCTCACTAACACTTGATGTGATCAGTCTTTGGAATTTTAGCCACTTTAATGGATGCATAATGGTATCACATTGCGGCTTTAATGTGTACATTTCTAGTAACTAAAGATGTTGAACATCTTTTCATGTGCTTATTTGTCAAATATATATTTTTCTTGGTGAAGTGCCTTTTTAAATATTTTGGCCATTTTTAAATTTTTCTTGCTAATTTTATTATTTACTTATTTGTTTTCTTTTTGTGGCCCTGGGAAGTAAACCCCAAGGCTTTGCACATTGTAGACAAGTGCTTCACCATTGAGCTACATCCATACCTCTTTTTCTAAAAATATTTTTTTTGAGATGGGGTCTCACTACATTGCCCAAACTGGCCTCAAACTTGCAATCCTGCCTTAGCCTCCCAACTAGCCAGGATTACAGTGTGTGCCACCTTGCCTAGCTGGTTACTTTTTTGTTGAGATTTGAAAATTTTGATATTCTAGAAGTAAATTCTTTATCACATATTTAATTTTCAAATATTTTCTCCCACTCTGGCTTCTCTTTTCATTCTCTTGTCTGATAATTGTCTTTTGAGCAAAAGCTTTAATTTTGATGATGTTTAGTCTATTTACTTTTTCCTTTATTGATTGTGTAAATTTATTTATTGATTTGTGTTGTATCGAAGAAATTTTTGCCTATCCCAGGATCATGAATGTTTTCTTCTGAAAATTTCATAGTTTTAAATTTGCAATTCAGATATTTGCTTCATTTTAAGAGAATTCTTATATATGATTCAAGGTAAGGATTAAACTTCTTTTTTGTAAAATATGGCTGTCCTTTTGATTTAACATCACTTGTTAAATCAAAGACTGTTCTTTCACTACTGAATTGCCATTGCAGGTTTTTGAAGACACAGAACCATGAATATTCTTGCATCATTCAACCAAGGCACTTGTAACTTAGCTGCCTTTGTGAGACATGTGCTCACCTTAGCAGGGGTTTTCACATACCAGCTTAGTGCTGCTCACTGCTTTTCTCTAGGAAGCGCTCCCTTCATTCACCAGACCTCACAGAAGTGAGACTCATGGCCAGCATGAGTTATCTGGTTTTTCTCATGTGGTTGGTGATTTTCCTCTTCACTGGAAAGTAAAGGTCTTCCTTGGAGAGCCCACCTATGATGCTAAATGATGTTTTCTCCAACATAGAGTAATCCCATCATTTTTAATATTGTACCATTAGGTTGCCATGGGAAGGTGAGTGCTAGAAGCTCTTTCATTCTCTAAACCACTCTAAGCTTTTGTTTTTCTTATTCTGCTAAAACAGGTGTTGTCAAGCTGCCAATGGATTTCTGAGTTCCTATATCCAAGATGAATTTTTGGGACACTTCCTGTTTATCGGTAGATTTGACTTTCTCACCTTCTTGAAACACTTGCTGCCTCTTTTCAGTCCTTTTCTTGTTGCTCCTCATATTATTGACTTCTAAACTTTAGGAGTTCCTATCTATATTTCTTCTGAGTCATTTTCATCTACTGTCATGACATAAAGTACCGTCTATACTCTGATAATCCTCAAATTTATGTCTGTAGCCTAACTACTCTGTATTCCGGGCTCATATCCAACTGTACTCAACATCTCTACCTGAATATGTATTAAGCATTGCAAAATTAGTGGTATGTCCCATAATGAACTCCTAATTTCTCCTCATATCTTCCCATCTTTTTCCTTGTTCATCTGTTTATCATCTCCATTGATTTAGTCTCAGGCCAAAAACCTTGAAGACATTCTTAACTTGTCTCTCTCATATACCACGTCTAATCCATTAGCAAATTCAATTAGCTTTTCTTTTGAAATATATCCAAAAGCCAACTGATCATTTCCACTGCAATTTCCCTCTATTCCAAGCCACCATTCCCTGAACTATTGCAATAACTTCTTAACTGGTCTCCTTGCTTCTTTCCTTTCCCTCACAAGCAGCCAAATAACCCTTTTAAGTCATAAATTGGATCTTAAGACTCATCTACTCAAAACTCCAGTGGCTGCATGTCTCACTTCAAATAAAATCTAGAGCCTTTTCCACAGCCCATGAGGCCCCATAATTTTGTCTTACGTCTGCCCTCATCTATTGCTTTCTGTTCGCTCAGTCCATTTTAGTCACACTGGATTCTGCTGTTCTTCTCCCTGGAGTTCTCGCCCCTCTAGCACTTGCATGGCCCAAGAAACACCATATGAGAAGCTTCCTCTGACACCTAGTGGGAAACAGCATCCTCTTTTTTTTAATTAATTTTTAAAAATTTATATATGACAGCCGACTGCATTACAATTCATATTATATAGAGAGAGCACAACTTTTCATATCTCTGGTTGTTTACAAAGTATGTTCACACCATTTAGTGTCTTCATAGATGTACCTTGGATAATGATTTCCATCACATTCCAGCATCATTTCTAGCCCCCTGCCCCCTCTCTTCCCCTCCCACCACTTTGCCCTATCTAGTGTTCATCTATTCCTCCCATGTTCCCCCTCCCTACCCCACTATGAATCAGCCTCCTTATATCAGAGAAAACATTTGGCATTTGATTTTCTGGGATTGGTTAACTTTGCTTAGCATTATCTTCTCTAACTCCATCTGTTTATTTGCAAATTCCATTGTGCATATATATCACATGGTTTTTTTTTTAATCCACTCATCTACTAAAGGGCATGGCATCTAGGTTGGCTCCATAGTTTAGCTATTGTGAACTGTGCTGCTATAAACATTGATGTGGCTGTGTCCCTGTAGTATGCTATTTTTAAGTCCTTTGTGTATAGACTAAGGAGAGGGATAACATCCTCTTAGTCACCCAGTCATCCTCTGTCCTTTTGCTTTCCTTCAGTGCACTTAATACTATCTGACATTGCTTTTTGTCTGTCTCCATGTTGCTTCCTGTCCCACCCCTGCCAAGCACGGGGAGCTCCTTGAGGCTAAAGAATATCTGGTCATTGTTGTATCCCAATTCCTAATAAATGACACACAGGGAACACCCAACAAACACTTGATGAATGGATGCATATATTCCACAAATTATATACATATATTTGGGTTAATGTGATTTCCTTTTAAAAGGCATGTAGCTCTGGCAGGACTAAGAATTTCAGTCATCCACACTAAAATGTATACCTGATATCCCATTGCCTAGTACCCAGCTAAGGCAGAAGTTTATATTAGAAGGAAAAAATTGAATTTGTAAGATAGAGTTGTGTATAAAAGTGTTCAACTTAGGGCTGGGATTGTGGCTCAGAGATAGAATGCTTGCCTAGCATGCATAGGCATTAGGTTCGATCCTCAGCACCACATAAAAATAAAAGAAAGGTATTGTGTCCACCTACAACTCAAAAATAAATGTTTTATTTTTAAATGTGTCCAACATAGTGTCCAAGCAACTAAGCAAGAAGACCCTGTCTCAAAATTTAAAAATGGGGCTGGGGATGTGGCTCAGTGGTTGACTACTGAGTTCAACCAGAACAAAAAAAGCAAAAAGAAAAAAACAAAAAACCCAGAAGTCTCAAAGACTTCACCAATATAGACTTTTTGCAGTTGTAGAGCAGCAAGCACCTAGTCCAGGGGATATAGTAAGTCCTGGGCATGATACCCAAGACATACTTGTTTGTCACCTTGTTTTGAAAGCCATTCGTATACCTCGGAAATCAAATTAGTGTCTCCTGAGGCCACTGGCCAACAGTATATATACTGGCAATATTTTTAGGCCCATTGGGGTGGGACAGATCTGAGTCAGAATTCCAACTCTACCTCTTCCTACTGGTTATTGGGCTCTGCCACTTAGCTGTTGAGTTTGGGCATGGCATTGTATCCTTTCTGAACCTCGTACTAGTTTATTATAAAATGAAACAATGCCCACCTCCAGTAGCTCTTTTGAAAATGAAATTAGGCAATATAAATATGTGTGTGGTATATAATAAATGTTCAAGAAAAAGTTATCACCAATAAGAAAAGTGACTTTTATTAAGATCCAATGAGACTGCTAAAATATGAGAGGCCACATGGGAGATCTTAGGCAGTAACCAGCCATTCCAGCCAGCCCCTGAGATTCCAGACATGTGAAAGAATGATCCAGGCCCAGCCAAACTCCCTGGTCCACACCACCCACATCAACTACCAGCTGAGTGCATCAGGTGAACAAAATTGTGGAGACATCATTGTGTGAGCCTCTGCATTTTGTTTTGCTTTATTATGAGCAACAGAGAACTAACAAAGTATGATTATATCACAATTTATCTATCCATTTTCCTGTTGATGGGTACAAGATGTTTCCAGATTGGGACTATTATGAACAAAGTTGTCATAAACATTCTTATGTATAAATAAGCAACAGACATACAAATTAAACCAACGCCTGCATAAAGTCTTGCAAGAGAGCTTACTCTACATATTACCAAGAAGTGAATAACAAGAAGACTTGCTTTCTCTCCCACACGGGAATATATTCATTTGTTTTAACTGATCTAATAGGTGCAGTGGGATACCTGGTGTGATGTTTTTAGCTATAAAATTAATAAAATGATTCCATCCTTCTTTGCATTAAGAAGTGGATAGGCATGACTCCCTGGAGAAGCACCTTTGAATACCTCTTATCTAAATTCTGTAGAAAACTGGAGCATTTCTGGCTGTCCTAAAAAGTGGTTCTTAGATTGTTTAGGTTGCTACAACAAAATGACTTTGACTGGGTTATATATGAAGAACAGAAATTTATTCCTCACAGTTCTGAGAAGCCTAAGAGGTCCAAGATCAAGGCCCCAGGAGATTCAGTGTCAGATGAGGAGAGCATGGCACTTTCTATGTGTCTTTTTTAAATTTATTTTTTAATTGTAGATGGACACAATATCTTTTTTTTATTTATGTAGTGCTGAGGATCAAACCCAGTGCTTCACATGTGTGAGGCAAGTGCTGTGCCACTGAGTTATAGCCCCAGGACCTTCTATGTGTCTTTATGTGGCAGAAGGGGCACAAAAGCTCCTTGGTCCCCTTTTCTAAAGGTACTAATCCCATCCATGAGGGCTCTAATATTATGATCTAATACTACTTAAAGGCCACGTTTCTTAATACTATTGAACTGGGGATTAGGTTTCAACATATGGATTTTGTGGGGGACACAAACATGCAGATCATAGAAAGAGTGCAGCCTCCCTGGGTCTGACTACCTAAGGCCTTGCTCTTCTGAGATCTCCTCTGCAGGTGGGAGGTGCTGCCCACAGTCCTTGACTTCAGTAGAAGTCAAAGGAATATGACGGACAGGATGAATTTAAGTTCAATGAATGTCTCCAGCATTTTGCAAGTTTCAAAAACCTAGAAAGATACATTTATTTCCACATTTTTCACTTTTTCGTGCTATAGTTTGAATGTGGCTTTTCCAACAAGGGTTCAGATAATGGAGGCTTGTTCATGTGGCAGTGTAGAAGTGATGGGGCCTTTTAGAGATGGGTCTTGGTAGGAGGTTGTTAGGACACTGAGGGCATGCCCTTGAAAGGGACTAAGGTAATTTCCATGAGTCCTGGAATTAGTTCTCACAAGACTGACTTGTTTTAAGAGAGCACTTGACCCCTGGATCACTTTCTGGCTTCCTGTCTTGTAAGATGATTTCTTGTTCCTCCATGGGCTCCTGTCATTGCAATGCTATCCACCATAAGAGTACACTGATGTCAGAATCATGCCCTCGAACCTCCAGAAATGTGAGCTAAATGAACCCCCTCTTAAAATAAACTTACCTAGCCTTACATATTTGGTTGTAGTAACAAAAGATAGATTAGCATATTTGGGAAGTAGGGATTGAACCATAGTATCTTGAGTGATACGCGCTATCCCAGATCTTAACCAACTCTACTTATTCAGGACAGAATAACAGCTCCTTCATTGTTTGTCTGCTTCCCAGGCTACCCTCAGTGATGCACTGCTCCATACTAGGTCCATTACTATGGGAGCAAAGGTGGAGTAGAATCTTCTGACTTCAGATTCTAATTAAGCTCTGTCAGCAAGTAGCCCTGTGACCTTGGATCTGTCACATGTAGGAGCTGCCTAAGCTCAGATTATTAATTGATATATGTTTGTTACAGAAACTTTAAATTTGTAGTTATATAAAAGAAAGTAAATAAAAACCACCTGTCATTGAATATCCAAAGTTATCCATTGCTGGCAGTCATGGGCCAGCATTGACTGATGTTTCAGTCAGTGATAGACCACATATCAGACAGTATTGCCACATAACCTAGGTATGTAGTCGATTATTCCATCGAGATTTGTGTAAGCATATTCTATGATGTTCACACAGTGACAAACACTGCCTAATGATGCATTTCTCACAATTTATCACTGTTTTTAAGCAACACATATCTGTATTGTATACTATCTGCCATATATGTGAAAGAATCTATGGGATTATACATGCTATTTTCTAAACTGATTATTTTTTTCTCTTAAGATTTGGTAGATGTTAAGTATACTTTTACCACATATTTTCAATGTTGTGTTAAAATTCTTTTACATCCTAGTAGCTGTGAGAACACCTAGCATCCAGATCTTGGGTTCTAAAATCATTCCCCACTGAAAGGAACCAGGGCTTCTTGGGGAATTTCCTGACTGTAAGACTGTGGCAAGAAATACGTAACCCTGGAGTACCTTGTAACACCAGGAAGAAAGTGCTGAAGAACACACCCACACCCACACAGTGGGAGCATACCAAAGGGGTATGAGAGCCAACTGGAAAAGCTCCCGATGGCCAAGGGTGAAGGAACTTGAGCAACAAATAAATAAGGGAGTATTGAATTATAACACAACATTATAAAACAAGTACACATGCTGATATAAATAAATTATTGCACAAGTAAGGGAAAAGAGACAAACCTCATATGCTGAAGAATTTGAAATAATTTGTATAGATGTTCTGCCTTTAAGGGGCTGGGGTTGTAGCCCAGTAGTAGAGCACTTGCCTAGCATGGGTGAGGCACTGGGTTCCATCCTCAGCATCACATAAAAATAAATAAATAAGTTATTGTGTCCATCTACAACTAAAAAATATTTTTTAAAAAAAGGTGAAACACACTATGTATTACTAAATCATAGGCTCTTCTTTCTTCCAAAGAATACAATAGGAAAAGAGAGTAACTTTACAGCGGAAACCCTGACAAAAAATTACTCCACCAAGTGATCAAAATCAACCTCAAGAGCGGTAAGTCTGGTTGATAGTACATATCCTTAATGTGATGTGATAATACTGTGCCTCTGTGGTCTCACACAATCCCAGTTTAATCATGAGAACAACAGCAAATCCAGGTTGACAGACATTCTACAAAATACCTGACCAGCACTTCCCTAAATTCTCATGATCATCCAAAAAAGGAAATTCTGAAAAAGGTCACAAAATATAATGTGGCATCTTGGATGGGATCCTGAAATAGAGTACATGAAGTAAAATTAAGGAAACCTGAATAAAGTGTGGAATTTAATAATTTATGAATATTGATTCATTCATTGTGACAATGTACCATGTTAACATAAGAAGTTCATAATAGGAGAAACTAGGTACAGAACATAAGGGATTTCTCTGTATTCGCTTCATAATGATTCTATAAGGTGAAATAGCTAAAAAATAAAACAACTTATTTAGAAAGGGACATGCAACAGATGCATATTTTATTTAATCTTTTCGGATTGGACATTTAAGTGATTACTAAATTTGTGATTTTGAACACATTTATCACAGATGTCTTTACAATTAAATATTTGTACATATCCATTATTATTTTCCTTAGACTGTGTTTATAAATGGGAAATTGTGAGATAACAGATATGCATATTAAGGATTTTTTATTTTTATTTTTTGGTAGTAGGTATTGAACCCAATGTCTTGTGCATGCTAGGCAAGCACTCTGTGGAGTTAAATCCTCAGACTTTTTGTTTTTTAAATTTTATTTTGAAATAGGGTCTCATCAAGTTGCCCAGGATGGCCTCAAGTTTGTGATTTTCCTGTTTCAGCCTCCAGTAGCTGGGATTACAATTCTGTGCCACTGTGCCCAGCAGTTTTTTGATAAAAGATATTTAATGAAGTACTTTCAATTGAAGAATAAATTAATTTCAAACTACAATCAAAGGCAAAGTCTGTGCAGGTTTGGAAAGGATTCTTAGATATTTTTCATGTCCCAACCAATCACATCAAATACCATGAGGTATGAACTCCCTTAGAAAAGTCACTTGCCAATGTCAGCCTGGGTTTAGGTGTTTGTTTTGCACTGGATGTCTGCAGCTCTTACAAAGATAAAGACTTTACTTCCTCGTGTCAAGTGAATCCCAGTAAGACCAGCCCAATATAAGAAAAAGAAAACAAAACTATAAATGCAGACTACCAGAAATCCAGAGGACATTAACGGAGCCATCCTGAATGTTATGAGTCAGATTAAGAATTTGGGAGATTGGTTGTTCTCAAAGTGTGGTCCCTAAAACCAATGGCATCAGCATCACGTGGAAATTTGTAAATGCAAACTCATGGGCCCTACCTTAGATTTACTAAATCAGAAACTTTGGTATCAGGGGTCAGCAACATGTAGTTTTTTTTGTATGTTTGTTTGTTTAACACTTTTAAACAGCTTTATTGAGTTATAATTCACATACCTTACAAAAGGTATACCATTCAAAGTATACAATACAGTGATTTTTAGTTTATTTACAGATTTGTGCAACCATCAATCAAGCATCTTTAAAACATCTCATCACCTCAAAACAAGCCCTGCATCCTTCATCTTTTCCCTCCTATACCCTTATCCCTCCAACCCTATGCAACCATTAATTAACATTCTCTTTGTCTATTCTGGACATTTCACATAAATGGAGACATACAATGAGGGCTTTTCGTGTCTAGCTCCTTTCACTGAGCATATTTTCATTGTTCAATCATATTATAACATGAATCAATATTGCATTCCTTTTAATGCCCAAATCATATTCTAGTGTTTGTATATACCATTTTTTGTTATCTGTTCATGAATTGATGGACATTTGGGTTGTTTCTACTTTGGGGCTGGTAAGGGTGCTATGATCATTCCTGTGCAACAAGTCCTTTAGGTGTTCACAGTGCCTGTAACAGTTTGAGAGCCACTATCATAGATTGGAGTTGGGGAGAGAACAAGTAGGAAGTAGTTCTTTTTAATAAGTATAGTTCACAATTTAGGTGATAAATCAAGATACAGGAAGAACCCAGGCAGTGGGATTTGATAGTGTCTGGCCCATGGACAGATGTTGCTGTTACTGTAGAGATTCAGGGCAAGGCTAGGTTGAGATAGTTGTAATGGAAGTGCTCACTCTTGGACTACTAGACACCGTCTAGACACTAATTTATGAACATGTCATTGTGTTCTGAAGGTCATTTGGACTCTTAAGTTGAACTCAGAGGAAATGATTCCCCTACACCACACACTTTTATACCACCTGAAAATTTCTAAATCTTTTTCCATCTGCACTGCCTCTTTACTACCATATTACCAATATTCTTAAGGTGCATCCAAGTGTTTGCATTTTAGAGATAAGGCCAGGGAGGCATAGTGAGTGGTATGGTTTGAGTTTAATCCCCTTTGTGAGATATTAAGAGGTAGTATCAGATGGACTTTAAGAGGTGATTAGGTAACACGAGTGATCTGCTCTCCTAGAAGAGTTACCCCACTCATGGGCTGATGGATTGATAGGTTCATGGATTATTTGAAGGGTGGCTCTGTCTCTCAGACACACCCCTCTCAAAAAAGTGACATCCTCTGCTACTCTACTTTGCAGAGTCCCCACCCAGCAAGAAGATCCTCATTTGCCACTTGTCCTTGGGCCTCCAAAACTGAGCTGAGTAAACCTTTATTCTTTATAAATTATCCAGTCTGTGTGTTCAGTTTTATCAACAGAAAAATGGACTAAAATAGGTTAAATGACCTGCCTGAAGCCATATGACAAAATTGGCATCAGTTCACTTACCCTCACTATAAGAGTGGTTCTCTATTTTCCCTACACATTAATGTCATCAGAGGGGCTTTAAAAGTACTAAAACCCAGGCTTCACACTCAGAGATGTGAATGAACTGGTTTGAGGAGGAGTCCAGGCATTGGTATTTTTGTAGGCTTCTTCAGTGATTTCCCCCCAATTACTTTCATTTTATTGTTTTTTCAAACTTTTCATTTTTAATAACTTCAAGCTACCCAAAAAAAGGCAAAATAGTTCTGTATGCCCTTTTCTTAGCTTTCTCAAATGGTAACATGTTACATAACCACAGTGGATATTAACATTGATACAATAGCATTCACCAATTTAAAGATCTTATTCAACTTGCATCAATTGAAATTGATGAAATTATCTAGAATAATTCTGATAATTCTGATAACTGTGAAAAAATTTATTGCTTTTAATTATTCCATCTCCTTAGTATACTTTAAACTTCCCCAGGTGATTTTAATGTTCATCCAGAGCTGAGAATCGCTGGTCTAGACAGTGGAACCCTGCAGTTGGTTATTCTATATGTGGACTTAATTGGCTGTGTGGTGCATTTTCCTCTCATTCTCTGACATGTAAGAATCGTGTCTAAAAATCTAGTGTATTTCTAAGCTATTGTTATGCTGCTGATGGGGATGATTCATTTGAAGATTTCTGACTATTTTTATGAAGTGTCAGTTATATCTGCTGGGAGGATAAATGAGTCCTAGTTATATTCATAGCAAGCTTACTTTCTGGCACCCAGGTGAAAATGGAAAATTATGCACTGAGGAGGGACAAATAAAGAGCTTTCAAATATTAACTCACGATTCAGTGGGCTAGGTCTTTGCTGAACATTTTTTTTTTCTTTTTTTGTCATTCTTTGGATGTGAAAGTCTTAAATGCAATTTAGATTTTAATTAGAGATGTGCTGGACCTTAGTGTAGAAACATTTATATAGGGAGGCCAAAGGTGTTAAACTGAAAACTGTGCATTACCTACAGATGGTTTATTAAATTAAAACATGTCTCTTAACCTCTAGCCTTGACCCTACCGTTGCAAAGATGAGTCATTGAAACATCAACCTGCCAGTTGCCCTGAATGACTGGCTAAGTGCTCCAGCTGGATGCATCAGCTACAGTATGCTAAGCTGGGTAGTTCATAAGTGTTTTTATTTTCCAATGAGAATTTTTATCCTTAACTATTTATTATCTCCTGCCCTGAGTAAAAGCAAACCTGAGTGTCTGTGCTGTGTGTGAATTAGCATGGCTCTGAAGGCCTCAGGGCTGAATAGAAACTATTCTTGAGTGTTATTAAATTTGAAACTGCAGCCCCATCACCAGCCCTGGATTCCTTTAGGCCACAGATGTTAACTGTCAGCAAGTACTTCCTCTGTGAGGCACCAGCTTGGAAGCATTTGAACCTAATAGCATTGCATGTGTGTTTATATCAGAGATGATATGCAAGATACCTCAATGGCCTTCAACTTCCCAGAGAAAACAGCTGGATCCCATGGGAATCCATAGAGATTTTCTTATCCTCTGGGCTTTGGAACATCCAGCTCCTCTGCCTAGAATATTCCTCTTCTCCTGGCTTGCAGCTGCCACCTCCTCTGGGAAACTTGCCTTGATATCTTCTTCCAACTTAAGTTAGAGAGGTCTTTTCTAAACATTTGCATATTAAATAGTGTGTAAATGTGCTCTAGTAAGTATATTGCTTTCTTGTCTGATTTCTCTATATTCTAGAACCTAGCCCTGGGCCTGGCACATAGAAAGTATCTAAGATGTGTTTATGGGTGAATGATGAATGGGAGCTACTTTTCAGCCTGATTGTTTCATCTATTATCTCTTTTTTTTATCCAGCAACAATTCTTAAAGGAGGGTATTATTTGTTCCCAATTCTGCAGATAAGAAAATAGACTGAGAGGTTAAGTGACTTCTTTCACTTTACCAGGGCCAGGATTTGAACTTGGCTTATTGAATTCTAAAGTTCAGTCGCTTTGCCAGCTCAGCACTCCTTGAAGGTCAGTACAGTTGGCTGAGCCACTGAGGACCACACTAGCACAAAAAGTCCTTGCACAGGGCACTGAGCAGTGAGTGGGGTTCACAGGGCTATGTAAGTGGTCCTTAGTTTACCATGGGAGGCTTGAATGGTAAAGAGGCTGTGTCCCAAGCCCTGGGAAGATGGTATGCTCTCCTTGAAGAAGTTGTGGACCAAAACCAGGAGTGCACTGTTTGGTGAGAGAGGGCCTGGAGATATTCACAAGCACCATGTGGCTCTGTGCCTCAAACCTTAGAACTGCATGCATCCTGGCCTTCCTCCGTGTGCTGAGGCAACTAGTAAACTGTCTGGCTATGAGGAAGGACTTTAAGCCTCAATCCCTGACTGACAACTTAAGCTTTATAGCTAGTTCATTCTCCCAAAGGCTCCAACCATCTGAAGGGAGGAGGAATCTGCTGCTCTGTCAAAGAAGGAGCCAAGGGATGAGGAAGAGGAGGACT
The DNA here is from genome assembly GCF_045843805.1 of Urocitellus parryii. Classification (NCBI taxonomy): domain Eukaryota; kingdom Metazoa; phylum Chordata; class Mammalia; order Rodentia; family Sciuridae; genus Urocitellus; species Urocitellus parryii. The sequence continues at coordinate 96,471,266 of NC_135534.1, forward strand.
GGTTTTTAGGCTACCTCACCAAGAGCAAGCACAAGAACAAAGCCCTGCAAAGCTGCCTGCATAGAAACCTTGCCAATGACTCGGCAGGTGAGTCATGCTCAGATCTACCTTCCTCCCAAGCAACACCTCCAGATGTTCTGGAGAAAACACAGGGGAGAGATGAAGAGAGGGATCCCTTTGTGTCTGGTGGTTCCCTGTGGGAGCCTGCTTTTGCTTCCTTGCTTATCAGATTGAAAGGGTAAAGTTTCTAAGCTGCAAAGCCTGAGTTAAAATGTAAAGGACCAGGCATTGTAAACCTGCTTCTAAATTGCAAAGCCTGGGTTAAATTCCTGAGGCAGTTAAGACAATGCCCTACTGGCCATCTGGCTGTTTAATAACTAAGGGCTCTGTGTAGCCTAGCACGTAGGCCTTCAAGGCCCAAACCAATCAGTTTGAATGTGTACCCCACTTAGGAGTGACCAATCACCCCCGCCCAGCCTGTTCCTGCCAATGAATGTACTAATCAATTATTGTTTGATTTTCCCGTGGTGTATGGTGATTTGTTAAAAGAGACTGTGATGTCTGCAAAGCCCCCGCCCTCCCCAAAAAGTGTACTTAAGCACTGCTCAACCCCTGCCCGGGGCTCTGGGCTGCTCTCCTTTCTTGAGTGGGCACGGAGCCCCAGCATGCTGAATCAATAAATCCCCTTCTGCCAATTGCATGAGTGGTCTCTTGGTGGTCTCTTTCTCCGAAACTTCGCCGGACCCTTACAAGATGAATGGGCAATTCAGTGTACAAGTAGTCCAGGTACTCTCACTGTCTCCAAAACTCAAGGTCAGAATTATACACTTAGAAAAGGCCTTTGTTTCTGTAAAAATCTTCTCCTTCTCCACCTCTTTTTTCTTGTTCCTTCTGTGCCTGACAAACAGAACTCATTTGGGGTGGTTCAGGTCTCAGCATGGGCTGTTAATCTACATTATGGAGGCCTTCCTGTTATCACAAGTACACTCTAAGAAAGGAGACCCCTTCCACCTTCTACCTCCTACTTATATGGAAGGGTCTGCCTTATAGGGACATCAGCTCCCTAATACTTCTTTGTCCCAGATGACCAGACCAGGACAAGGTCCACCTTGAGGTCCATACACTTCAACTTGACTGATAAGAGGGAGAAAAAATGAGCTAGGTCAATGAGAGTCTCTCATAAGGAAGTTTAAATTAGGAACCATAAAACTGTGGCAGTAGTGCTGAGAAAGGTTGCCAAAGCCAGATGTTTGTGGAATGGTCTAGAGACCTGAGCAGCCTTCGCAGGCACATGTAAGCTAAGGTTGTGAGGAACCACCACACATGTCAGCTGCAGATAGAGATGTGACGACATTCTGCTTTGTTTTCTTTTTTTTTTTTTTTTTTTTTTTTTTTTTTTTTTTTTTTTTAAAGAGAGAGAGAATTTTTTAATATTTATTTTTTAGTTCTTGGCAGACACAACATCTTTGTTTGTATGTGGTGCTGAGGATCGAACCTGGGCCGCACGCATGCCAGGCGAGCGCACTACCGCTTGAGCCACATCCCCAGCCCCATTCTGCTTTGTTTTCTACAGTGTCTCATTAAAGCCCCGTACTGTAAGTATCACATTTTCTCTTTTAATCTAAAAAATATTAGAATCACTACCTATGTTAGTCGGCTTTTCATTACTTGACCAAAATACCTGACAAGAACAACTTAGAAAAGTTCCAGAGGTTTAGTCCATTGCTCTGGTTCCGAGGTCAGGGAGCATATCACAGTGGAGAGGCATTGTGGAGGAGAGCTGCCCCATTCATGGCAGCCAGGAAGTAAAGGGAGAGAGAAGGAAGTGGGTAAGGAGCCACAGGGAAGATGAGCCCTTCCAGGGAACAGCCCCAGTGCCTCCTCCTCCAGCCATGCCCCACCTGTAAGTCCTACCACACAGTAAGTCCATTCAAACTAGGATGGACTGGTTTGATTGCAGCCCATAATCCAATAATTTTACCTCTTAATATTCCTGCATTAACAGGAACTTTTGAGGGACACCTCATATTCAAACTATAATATTCCCCAAAAGCTCATGTTCATCTCAAAATGAAAAATGCATTTAGTCTATCATCTCCCAGTGCCCCATACTCTTAACAGTTCCAGTATTGCCAAAGCCCAAGTCCAAAGTCTCACCTAAGACTCAGGCAAACGCTTGGCTGTGAGCCCCTGTAAAGATCTAAAGTAAGTTACATATATCCAATGTACAATGGCACAGAGTAAGCATTCCCATTCCAAAAGGGAAGAGTAAGGCTTAGAAAGAACAGATAGAGCCATACTAAGACTGAAACCCAGATGGGCAAACATTTTTTAGTTCCACCTTTGGTATCTGTGGCTCATAATAGCAAGATGTAATTTCTAAAGGACTTAAGAGTCCCTGTCTTTTTGCCTTGCTGGTTTCAGCTCACATGGACTCTCTTCTAGCCATACTGTCTCTACAGCAAGCATCTTTTCTCAGCAGACAATCCACATTACTGATATCTCTTAATTCCCTAATTCCCAGGGTCTCCATTGCAGCCTTGACTTCACCTTCACAACTTCATGTGTTGCCCTCTCAAGGGCATCCTGCAGGGTCTTCAACCCTGCTATATTTTGCCTGGTTTCACAGGCCTTTTTTTTTTAATCTCAGTGGAAACTTCCCTGACCCCTTAACTCCAGCATCCTGCATTTCTGCAATGACCAACACTACATATCAAGGTCTGCTGCCAGCTTGTGCAATAGCTAGGACCCCTGAAATTAGAACTGTAGCAGCTTCTGGGTGTCTGCATGGCTGAGCATAGCAAAACAATTCTCTTTCTCCCTGTGTAAGCAAGGTGCCTCCTTGATTTCTTCTTAAAGAAATTTCCCCTGCTACATCCTTGGGGATGCAGTGGGTGGTCTTGCAAATTCCTGAGATGCCCTCAAGCCTTCTTTCCTATAGTCTCTGTGCAAGGTACTTAGCATCTGTTTAGTGGCTCTAATCTCTTTAACAACCACACCTTCCTTGCCCCCGGATTTACATGCACTTTTCTGGTCAAACTGAAACTTTTGAAAACTCTTCAACTTTGCTTTATGTTCTAGATTTTCTCAATAAACCTGGCTAAAAGCTGCCATCAAAATCTATATCACTGACTGAATGCTTTGCTGCATTGAAATTTACTCTGCCAGATTAATTAGTCCATTGCTTTTAAATTCGGACATCCTACAAAGTCTCAGGATATGAGCAAAATGTAGACAAGTTCTTTGCCAGAAGATAACACAAATGACTTCTAGTCCAATCTCCAAGAGAATTCTCATTTTGCTCTGCAATCTCATGAGCTCAACTTTACTGTCTGCGTTCTGATCTGACCTTCTACCAGAATCACCTATTAAGTTTCACTTTCAACATTCCTTCTAAAGCGTCTCCAAACTTTTCCAAATTTCCCTTGTGTACTAGCACCAAAGGGTTCTGAACCACATGGTCAGGTTAGTCACAGCAACAATCCCACTTCTTGATATTATTTATTTATTTGTTTGTTTATTTATTTTTGGTCAGTGTTTTGTTACTGTGACCAAAAACCTGACAAGAACAACTTGAATGAGGAAAAGTTTCTTTTGGCTCATGTTTTAAAAGGTTGAGTCCATGGTGGGCTGAGTCCATTGTTCTGGGCCCAAGGTGAGACAGAACATGGTGTCAGGAGGGCATGGTAGAGGAATACTGCTTCAGTTATGGCAGCTAGGAAGTGGGGGAGTGAGAGGAGGGGGCCATGATAGTCAAGAGTCTTAACTGCAAGCCCATCTTTCTTCAACAGACTATGCCTCAGCAAAATGAACACCTTTCAGCATTTTTGAGGCAACTCTGAAATCTGCTGGAATTGGTTCTCTCACTGTAATGTTCCTCTTTGTGACACACCAGTGGGCACAGGTGCAGGAAGAGGCCAGGCTGCTTTCAACTCAAGGCACGGAAATGAGGCTGGTGAGGCAAGCCTGTGGCACACCGCCAGTGTATTGTGGCCCTTCCTCTGTATTAAGAGTATTTGAGACCACTCCAAATAACAGCCACCCTAATATCTAAAGGATGGCTTCTGGGAAAGCTAAGGAACTTAGAGGGAATATTAGAAACCTGTAGTTCTGCCATTTAAAGAGTACGTGGAAAAGAAGCATGAAATGACTCCAAGAGTAAAGTTAATATTCAAAACTGTGATTGTGGTGCTTTAGAATGATTATAGCTTAAACTATGTTTTATAACATAAAAACTTATGTTGTTTTAAGAACAAATGCAAACACAGAAAATCTTTAATAATGTGTCCTGTACGAGGAGACCAGTTAGCACTATGGGGTGTTGGATAGAGTTGTCTTGATCCAACTTTGTGAAGATGTGAGCACTGTTTGAAAAAAGAAAGAAAATCCAACAAAGGTTATTGCTGAGGGGAGGCCCTGTGTGTGTTTGGACAGACACGTTGCTTCACAGCTTCACAGGAGGCAAATGCACGGGTATGCTGTGTGGTTAAGCCACAAAAGTAGTTGAAGTCTTTGCTTCCACCCTGCCATTAAGTCTTTGCAGAGATCTGAGAGGAGTCCCCCAAGGAGTTTGTGTTTTGGTTTGTTTTTTCCTCTGTGTTGGAGAGGGTTATTGAGTTCTCAGAAAATGGAAATTAGCCCTGTTCAGAGAGTCTCAAGAGGCTTCTTTTTTTAAAAAAAAATAACAGAAACTATGGGTTTTTTCTGCCTTACAAATCTTTCTTCTGTATCAGGGACAGCCAGCTGCATTAGTGGAATTGCTGCCTTAGCACCTGGGAGGGAGGCTCGGCATCTGCCAAGGACATGTCATAGTTTCAAGTGCAGTGAGGGGCATGCAGGGCCTAAGGGTTTGATTTTTGTTTTTGTTGTTGTTTGTTGTCAAGTACACAAGTGTTGCAATAATTAGAAAACCAATCTGTCTTAAGTTGGTCTATTTCTTGAGGACAAGTTAGCCCTATGTATCAAAAGCTATGAATTATGTGTCTCCATTACCCTGTAATTCTACTTGCAGTAATTTATGGAAGGAAATAAAAGATATGAACTGATCTTCATTTCAGCCTTGTTTATAGTAAAAAGCCTAGTTACTACTTGTGAAAGGCGAGAAACTTTGTGCTATTTCTTGGAGGTGTGGAAGAACAAATGGATGAAGGTGTAGGAAGAGTAGGGGGAGTGACAGAGTGGGCGGGGGAGGGGTGAGCATGTGCAGCACCCTAACTCATCTTCTTGCCTTCTCCAATCTACTTCACAGCCAGCAGCACCTTCTAGAACCAGATCGTAGCACTTAATGCATCTACTTACAGCCCTGAGGAGGCTTTCTCTCGTTCTTTGGATGAGGTTTAAATCCTTTGCTTTGAGTCACAATGTCCTCCGTAACATATCCCCTGCTTACTTCAGCAGCTTTATTGCAGCACCATCTTCCAGTTCACTGGTTATATCAGTTCATGAGTATGAAGAACCCATCTCTTCTGTTTCAGGGCCTTTGCATATGCTTGTGTCTACCTAGAGCACTCTTTCCCTTGCTCTTCTCCTGAATAACTCCTCCTCTTCCTCCTTTAAAATCTTTCAAGTGTCTCATAGGGACTTTCCTGTCTCTCCTCAGCCCAGCCAACACCTCTGCACTATATATTTCTGCACCCCCTTGCACTCTTAAAACACCTATAAAATATATAACTACTTATGTGATGATGTCTTTCATACTTAACAATAGCAAATCCTGAAGAGAGGGTCCAAATCTGTTGTGTTGTTAGACTCTGTGTTAAGGGGATTAATGAAGCATTCAGATTCTTTGGACATGGTATAATTGTTTGAAATTAAGCAGGCAGGAGTTATCTTGAGGAAGGGCTACCAGACTCAGGAGAGAAGTTTTTCATAAAGACCCTTAAGGATGAGCAATGCACTCATGACCTTGAGGGAGAAACCTGAGTTTTGGATACTAAAGAAGCTAAAATATATAAGAATTGGATATTTCAGAAGATACAAAAAATTAATGTGCTTGACCTTGTCTTCAGAGCATTCCTGGCCTGTGGGATGTTTCTGTATGCAGATACCATGTCCTATTTATAAATTAGCCCAGAGGGGTTGTGGATAGGTAGGTGGACTGAAGGACAAGGCTGCGCCTGTGGAGTGTTGGGGGAGGGAGGGATGGTGTGCAAGGGTGAATTAAAAAAAGGTGAAATATTCAGTATTTTATACATCCATTTAATAAATAGTTTCTGATGACTTACCAATGTTCCAGGCACTATTCTGGGCTCTTCTGGGGACTGGAAGAGCAGATGATTTAGAGGTGGAAGATCAAAAGCTCAAGGTCTGTCAGAGCACAGAGGAGAAATCAGCAATTTAATAGGCCAGGTGGGAAATGGCATCACTGAGAGGTTGCTTTAGAACTGGACCCTCAAAAGTAAATTGAAGTTTATAATTTAAAAAAGGGGTGGGGGATAAATGCAGTCCAGAAAAGGGAATAATAGGAGCTTGAACAATCCTGGACTGTTTGGGCAGTAGCAAGAAGATAATGTGCACCCAGGTGAAAAGCATCAGTAATAAAAATGATAATTGCCAACATTTACCAGACACCTCTACATACAGTCATCACTCACATGCTTTACCCATGTTAGTTCAGCTTTTGTGTGGCAGGCCAGGATTTTGGCCAAGGCAGTCTGACTCAGTGCCTATACTTACACTTCAGGGAGACTGAATGCTGTGCTGAGTTCTTGGGAGGGGATGTGGAAATGACTTTGAAATTTGGGAGATGATGTATTCATGCTGTGCTTTAGAAAGGGCATTCTGAGAGCTGGGTAAAGACAGTCTGTGCACAGTGTCATGAGAGGCAGAAAATATGGAATACTGCACCATCATTGGGAAATGTACAGTCTCCTTAACAAGCAAAACCAACAAATGAGCCAATTAAATGCAGGAGTTGTAACCACAATGCAAACAAATGTGAGTTCTAAAAGAAGTTAGAGACATGAGGCAAGCTAACCAGCCTGAATAGGGTCTCTCCAATTTCACTTGACAAAAGGAGGAGTGGATAAGTCCAAATCAAGATTTTCTTCATCTATTTGCAGTGAAGTGACCCCATGTTTTGTCCTCAAACATACAGATTTCAATGGTTTCTCTCCCAAATTTCATGCCCATTCTGAACCCCAGAGTGTGACCTTATTTGGAAATACGAACTTTACAGATGCAATTGGTTCAGCTGAGGTCATTCGGGAGTAGTGTGGACCCTAAATCCAATGACTAGTTTCCTTATGAAAAGAGACACAGAGACAAGGAAGACCCAGGATGTAGGGAGCAGGTCATGTGAAGAAGGTGGAGGCAGGGATTAGAGTGACCATCTATAGGCCAAAGGAGCAATCATCAGAACCCAGGGAGAGGCAAAGCCGAATCCTCTCCTGGATCATTCAGGGGGAAGATGGCTCCACAGATGCCTTGAGCTTGAACTTGTAAGCTCTCCAACAAAGACTAAATGTCTCTTATTGTAAACCTTCCAGTTTGTGGCAATTTGTTACAACTGTCTTAGGAAACTAACATACCAGGGAATCTGCAAAACCAGAAGCCAAGGTCCTGCTACAACTCCCTGATCTCATGGAGGTGCAGTTCACAGCCATGCTATTGAGGTTAACCAGGCTAATATGAAAGGCAAGGGCTCTGGGTTTCAAGCCAGCTCTCGCCATTTACTCTGTGCTCGACCCTGCACGATTGCTTTGTGCCTCAGATTTCCTACCTGTAATAGTCCCACCTCAGTATGGTCCTGGGGATCAAGTTGATATACTTAAACATCTAGTGGAGTGGTTGCAATCACATTATTATTGCTGATGGTATCATTTACTTGGGTATAGGATGGAAAATAAGGTGCCCTAGACCTTTGGTATTTATACCCCCTGCTCTAACCAGGCATGCTCTTGCCTCTGTACATTCCACACTCATACTGCAGAGCACAAGGCCTCAATGATGAGAACTTCAGGGGCTCTGTGCACAGATTCGGCATGGGACTGATTAAGCACTTATATGTATCTCAGGTGCAGGTCTGCACATGCCAGAGCAGGCTGTGCTGCCCCGGAGCCATCTGGGATTCAGATGGCTCAGTGTCCTGAGGCCTGTACAGCAGGCCTGCCACAAGATTGTTTGATCGGGCACAGGTAGTGCAAGTTGCCAACAATGCAGAAAGGCCGCAGCTGTTAGATCCCAGGAATCACAGCTCCACATCCCACAAGGGCCATTTCAAATGCAAGGGGTCTGGGAAGAACTCCAAAAGCATTATTTGCAGTCTTTCTTTTCCAGTCCCAGCCTATCTGTCAGGTCACAGGGTAGCAACTGCTGAGCACACCAAGTCTGAGATTCGTGCTGGCAGCAGAAAAGAGTTTAGAAGAAATTGGAAGTGTTCTCTGGGGTTCCTACCCTATTAGCCTGCTCTGGTTTCTTGGGACTCTTGGCTTTTTTAGATCTAGGTTATTCTAGGCCTGGGGGCAATGATTCCTTTTGCTCTTCAGGGTTCTGGATTATAGAATATAAACACAAAGAACTGAGCCAAGCAAGAGTACACAGATCACCTTTACTAACCAAACTGAGGGCTCTTCAGTAAACTGTAGGCTTGAAGCCAAATGAGACTTTTTGTGTTTTCCCCCACCTTGAAATCAGACCTCCCCAATATAGCAGGTAAAGATGGCTGCAAGTCCTTTGATTTTCCTCCCATTGCAAGAGTAGGACTTATGGCCTCTACTCTTAAATCATGTGGAAGCTCTGACTGCTTTGATTGGTAGAGTATAGGCAGAATGGCTCTGCGCCCATTTCCTAGTTGCTGGCTTTTTCTAGTCTTTTGGAAAATTCACTCCAGGGCCCTGGGTTATTTTAGAAATCCATTGACTCTGCTAGAGGAGCAACATAGGAGGCACTGGGACTCCATGGAGAGGAAGAGGCACACAGATGAGCCCAGTTTTCCAGTCATCTGCCATGTGAAGCTGTCTGGGACTTCTAGCCCAAATCCAGCCCATGTGGAGTATCCAGTCAATGCCATGTGGGGCAGAAAAATTGGGGTGGTCCTCAAACAGTTTCTCAAGCAATTAGAAGACCAGCAAAAATTAACAAAAACATTCTGTGAGAATCAGTTAGTTACATGAAATTTTTCCATTAAGAGGGTTATAAATATTTTTAGTTGTCACTTGTGTGTAAAAAATCTTTTAGTGCCATAACATTTATTATAAGCATATGGATACATATATTTTTGTTCCCTAAAAAGCAGCTGTGAGAGCCATATTGGCCCACTATAGGTCTGTTGCCATCAGGGGGGCTATACCACTGGTCATCATCAGGGCTCTGAGCAACTGAACTAGGACTGTGGCAGAGGATGGGGCTTACCCTAAATTCCTAACCTGCAAAATGGTGATATGTTATAGAATACCTGTTGTTTTAAACCACCAAACTTGGGAATAGTTTGTTATTCATCAATGAATTATTGGAACACATTCAGTCCCAGATGCTATGGGGGCTGAAATACAAAGAGTAGAGTTTGGGCACTCTCTGGTTGTGCTTAACAAATGGCTACATTTATCTCTCCAAGGAGAGTCCAGTGAACCAGAGCTCAGATCAGCTAGGACTCCATGCAGTACAGGGACCTGCTCCCTGGAAAGACAACAACAGGGATCAGCCTCTCACTTCTCTCACTAATCAGATAATCCTCTTTCTGGGAAGGAGCAAATAAAAAAGGTAGAGAAAAATAAAGTATCCTTCCTGTGTAAGTCAGTTTCCTGTCACTGTAAAAAAATAATCAACCTCTAAGGAAATAATCAACTTATAAGGAAGAAAGGTTTTGGCTCATATTTTCAGAAATTTCAACCCATGGTTGCTTGGCTCTGTTGCTTTGTGCCTGTGGTAGTGCAGTATACCATATTAGAAACACATAGTGGAGGAGACATTTTCACCTCATGGCAACTGTGAAACAAAAGAACAAGAAAGGAAGGGGCTAGGGTCCCAATATCCTCTTTAAAAGCATGCCCCAATTGACCTAAATTCCTCCAAACAGGCCCCGCATGCTAAAGGTTCCACCAGAGGCCGGGGACCTTTGGCACATGGGCCTTTGGGGGACATGTCAGGTCTAAACTATAGCACCCCTTAAGGCTTGAATGGTTGCAAGTGTTTACAAAGTTTCCTCTGTGAAGAGGTAAAGGAATAAACATCATGTGCTCAGTGGAAAAACAAACAACCAGAAATAGGTTGTTTGGTTTGACTTTGCAAGGTAAAGACATAATTGCTAAAATAGAACCTGGCAAAATATCAGATTTTTCTTCCCAGTTTTTCCTTAATCCAGAGCAGACAAGATCCCACTGTATGCTCTGGCTACTTTTCATTTTCCTGAGCCCTTATTGTAATGGTAATCAATTGTTCAGAGGATTATCTGCTTAACATCTGTGCTTCCCTACCTTGAAAGCTCTGCAATAATGGAAAGTTTGTTCTCTACTGAATCCCTGGGGCCTAGAGCATATTAGATGCCCAGTAACTACTTACTGATTGGATACATGAGCCAAGCAGGTGTGCCTAACATGCACCTGTGAGGCCTGTTCCTATGAGCCAGCTACTCTGCTCTCCTATTCCTTAGACTTCATGAAGAGGCTGTCCAGCAGGAGTCCACACCCCTGGCCTTGCTCTGTGACTCCCCACAGGATCATGAGCCTGTCTTTAGCCTGTAGGCAGTAGAACTGTGTGGACAAGAGTAGTAGAAAACACCAAGGACCATCTTCTGTTGCTAAGCTGGATGTGTCCCCCAATGCAAGCCGCCTTGCATTGAAGTCACTGAAGTCATCCCAGCCTTGTATAAATAAGCATAATCTCTGCTCTGCAGTCCTGCCATAGTAGGTGTGGGAATCCAATCAGAAAATGAGGTCAAAACATTTTGAAACTTTTCTTTGAACTATTAGTAATAGACATACATGCATAGGGGGTGCAATAAATAATATCCAAACCAGCCCCTTGTCGTCCATGGCTTAGGGATTTTTTTTTTCAAAAAACAACTTTATTGAGATACAATTAATATACCATAAGGTTCAGTTTGAAAGTGGACAGTCCAGTAGTTTTAGGATATTCACAGAGGAATGCAGCCATCATCACAATCAACTTTCAAATGTATTCATCATCCCTGAAAAATATCCTAGAATAGTATAAATTTTCTTCATTTCTCTGACCTTTCTAGGAAACTGTCTATTTTCTATCTGTGGATTTGCCTATTATGCCCTTTTCACAACAATAAAATAACACTAAGCATCACTTTCTATGCCATAATGTAGCAGGTATTAGTACTTCATTCCTCTTTTTTAAAACTTTTTTTATAACTTTATTTGTTTTATTTTTTTATGTGGTACTGAGGATTGAACCCAGTGCCTCACAGGTGCTAGGCAAGCGCTCTACCACTGAGCCCCAGTCCCACTTCATTCCTTTTTATTTCCAAATAATATTCTATCACAGATATGCCACATTTTATTCATTCATTCATCAGCTGATGAACATTTGGCTTGTTTCCACCTTTGGTTTTTATGAATAATGCCGCTATGAACATCTGCAATTTTTGTGTGGACAGTCATATGCATTGCTCTTGAGGACGTATGTAGATTAGAATTGCTGAGTCATACAGTAACTCCATGTTTAATATCATAGCTCAGGAATGTGCTGGTTTGAGAACAGAAGAGTGAGGCTGTCCAGGATGGCATCGTGTGTGTGTGTGTGTGTGTGTGTGTGTGTGTGTGAGAGAGAGAGAGAGAGAGAGAGAGAGAGAGAGAGAGAGAGAGAGAACAAGCTCGTAGAGCTACTGAGGTGGCAGTCACTTTTGAATGCCATACACAAAACAATTCTTCACCAATCAACTCCTTGCTACCTGGAAACTTATGACCCTTTGCTTTGCTGTTTGTTGTTGCCCTGGTGGGTTGGGGTGGTCCTCAAACAGTTTCTCAAGCAATTAGAAGACCAGCAAAAATTAACAAAAACATTTTGTAAGAATCAGTTACATGAAATTTTTTCCATTAAGAGGGTTATAAATGTTATTTTTAGTCATCACTTGTGTGTAAAAAACCTTTCAGTGCATTAACATTTATTATAAGCATATGGATACATACATTTTTGTTCCCTAAAGAGCAGCTGTGAGAACCATGTTGGCACACTATATCTGCTGCCACCAGGGGGACTGTACCACTGGTCATCATCAGGGCTCTGAGCAACTGAACTAGGACTGTGGCAGAGGATGGGACAGAGAGTGAAGGTGAGGTTTTTAAATTTAGCCAGACAAAGTTGGGTAATAATTGCCAAGTCTTGACTTTAATTCTTCCCTATCCTTGACCTTCTCTTTAGCAATTCTTTCAGGGACTCCTAAAAGGATCCCGGCTTTGCTCAGGACATCTTCTAGGATCTGGATTCTTCTGAATTTGAGTTTCCCTAACAACTTGAAATCCTCTACCCTTTTAAGGGGGCTCCATTTAAGATACCTCCTGTTTATGCCCTGGCCTGAGCTCCAAGAAGGCAGGTTTGTGCTGGTTTCCCTATTGCACAGTGTGCTCCAGCCTGACTTCCTGTCCTGGAGCCCCATTCCTTGCATCCTGCAAGATGTCCATAACAAACACACATCAGATGGCCTCAGTATGCTCCCCCAGTGGTAAAATTGTCCCTTTCAGAAGAGCAATCTCTGCACAAGCATCAGAAGTATAATCCTGCATTTCCATATTTTGAGTGCTCAGGCTTTCCCGGAGTTGCCTCTTCTTACCAGCCCAGAGCCTGCTACAGTCTCCGGAGTAGGCACCTCCTTGTTTGAGGAATGTTAGTTGCCTATTCATGACAGCCTCTGAAAATACTTTAAGCATTTTCCTTCTGGGCCATTTCCCCAGCGCCATCTCAGTACTGCAATACATTTTGCACTGTTTTGTTTGTTTGTTTTTAAAGACCTCAGTTCACCTGTTTGTTTTCCTTTAAATGAGTGTGCTCTTGGAACGACTCTGGTACATACTATTTCTGCTTGTCCTCACAAGGCCTCTGATTCTCAGGAAGGATCTCTGTTCTCTCTCCCAGCCTGCTGCCTCCCAGAGGTGCCTGTTATGCAGTCACCCACCTAACTGGAGGGAGCTCTGTAGCCTCACCTGGGAGATCTCAGGGGAACAGTGTTGTGGGGACTGATAGTGAATGCTCTGCTTCTATACTCCCAGAGCTTTGCAGCATCATCTGAGGTCACTGTACTCCTGGAAGCGCAAAGGCCTCTGCCACTTGTGCCTGCCCTGAGACTGGGATTGCTTTGTATTTACTGTCCCCTATTCCTGAACACCACAGGTGTGTGAGTGTTGAAATGTCAAAGGTACAGGGGAAAAACGTCTCCCTGTGGCTACTTTGAGAGAGAGAACCCTAGTACTAAATGTATATAGATTTTGTGGAACCAGTAAGATTTACCTCATGATTGAGGCCATTAAAAAAATTGGGATATCGATCCCTTTGTTAGTGAAATCAATCAATCAGATACTCATATTGTGCCAGTGGATCAATTTTACTGCCCCTGAAGAGCTTAAGAGCATTCTTCGTGAGATGGCATGTTAATAACCTTAATTGATATATTCCATAATTTTATCGTAAGCCACAGGATTGCTTCCACAGAAAATGATATATTTACTTTTTTTTTGGCAAGAGGTGCAGAGCAGAAGTTTCATGGTATTTCTCAAAGGTGATTAAAACTGAGACACATGTGACATCAACTGGAAAACACCTCTGGCCTTTGGATCTGCTGTGGTTTGGGATGTGTCCCCCAAAGGCATGTGTGTTGAAGGCATGGTGGCCAGCCTGTGGTGCTATTGGAAGGTAGCGGACCCTATGAAAGGTAAGGCATTCTGGGAGTAAATGGAGTAACGGGAGTTCTTGAAGGGAATTTGGGGACCCTCGCCCCTTTCTCTTTCTTTAGCTTCCCAGCCACCATGAGGTGAGCAGTTTCCTCCATTGCCAGTTTCTACCTTGATATACTGCCTTGCCATAGGCCCATAGGTAACAGGGGAAAGCAACCATGAGCTGAAACCTCTAAAATCATGAGCCAAAATAAACCTTTTTCCCTATTATGTTAGTCATCTCAGGTGTTTTGTCACAGAGACAGAAAGCTGACTAACATAGGATCCAAACAAGACAATTCCCAACCAGTGATATTCTTATGCAATTCATGTGGGAATGAGCTTCTCCACACATAAGTGTGGAAAAAACCTAATAAATACTAGTTCTCATCAGTAAAACTGCACTTGGTTAATCATAGGTGAATTAGAATTAGAGTCTGCTTTAGCTTCATGTGCAGAGTGAACTGCACAGTTGTACTGACTGCTATGTCACCATTTTCTCTGCCTAGTTTGTTTTCCTGGTATTACCAGGGAGACTTGAGCTTTCTAGGATGCTGGAAACTGGGGCAGACCCAGTTCCCCTGGAGGTTCATTTCTAAACAGTTCTGACAGCACTCACCTTGCCCCAGGAGTGAAATGTAAGACTGGCTTACCTTAACCACACTCCCCCATCCCTCCGTGTCCATGCTCTGCAACCTTGCCCAAATATTTGCAGGCACACATAAATCCTGAGCAAATAATTGCCCAGTGAGTCAAAATGTTTGTAGTATTTAGTATTTTTTTTTTTTTGCAGCTAGCATCTCCCACACATGATGATTTTTAATTTCAACTAGCTCCATACATGTTCTGTAGGGTGTTCATGGCAGGGAAGCAGAGCAAATGTGTATGGTGCATGTAGAACTTTTGGTCCATTCCAGCCCTTTCCCCCTCCCTTTGTCCCTGGTATGATTCTTCCTTGCAAAAACAAGAGAATTGTTACAGCTCCTCTGCAGGTGGGAAGCTGTGTGGAAAGAGATCATCTTTGTTTTTTCTAGCTCCCTTGCCAAGTCCTCGGGTGCCAGATGGACAGGTGCTGTATGACTATGATGTGTGCTCAGGCTGGGCTGGGGAGGCACGAGAAAGCCAGGAGCTGCTTGTGCATGGGATCAGAGGCAAGAATGGAGCTGAAGGAATTTCCAAGTTCTCTCTCCTCCCAAGATGATCTCAAACTGCAGTACTAAAACAGTCATTTGTAGATGTATAAAATATTATCTTAGGAAACTGCTCAATTTTCTCTTTTAACAACTATACTTGGAATAATACTTGAAGAAAAATAAGAGAGGGAGGACTAGGAAAAATTAGATGTAAATGTGAGGAGAGTAAATTCTTACATATTTACTCAGTTTCTACTTTGAGCAAAGTAAAGACGTTTTCCCTGGACCACTGGAGCTATCTGATGATGAGGTTCTTTGATGACACCAAGAAGTTTCCAGTCTGGTCCAGGAGTAAAGATATAGACATAAAGGTTATGATAACATAATTTTGTTTCCAGTAGCAACTTATTAGCACATATTGGATTTTTCTGTATATCATCTGGGATACTTCTCTTAGGAAAGTGGCCAAAGCAATTATGCAAATGTCCCCAACTAACTCAATAGCTCTCTGTCTGGGAGTAATATATCAACAGGGATGAGAAATGGTGAGGAAGTGAGGTCCAGGTGTGGGATTTTTCCAGAAAGCAAAAAGGGGTTCCTATAAAACAACTCTACCTCTATACAGAAAGTCCGTAATTTAGGATGGTTTAAGTTCTTGACTTCAGACTGTGTGAAAGTGATATGCATTTAGTAGATGAACTTCTTCAAATTTATCTTTACCCAGGCTAGCAATATAACTCCCTCTCCAATGCTGGGCCGCTCTCATTAGCCACACCCTCCGGAGTGCACTGTGTTGCTAAGCTAGGATGTTCTGCAGGTTGGATGTGTTAAATATATTTTTTACTTACAATATTTTCAACTTATCATGAGTTTATCAGGACATAGTCCCATTGTAAGTCAAGGAGCATCTTTATACAGTCAAAGAGCAAAGAATGCCTGCATTGAGAAGATGGAAGCAAGCACTGTTAAGAGTTATGGGAGGGACTGGGGTTGTGGCTTAGTGGTAGAGCGCTTGCCTAGCATGTGTGAGGCACTGGATTTGATTCTCAGCACCACATACAAATAAAACAAATAAAAATAAAGGTATTGTGTCCAACTACAACTAAAAAAAAAGAGTTATGAGAAACATCTTGCCCCAACACATTGTCATTTTTCCTAACTATGCCACCATGAGCTTGATTATATGTCAGTGCCAGGCCCTTAGGAGGTATACCCTGGATGATTCAGATTAGGCCAAGGTGCTATAATTACCAAGACTCCCCCACATGTCATCAAATAGATGAATAAGATATTAGTTTGTTTCTCACTCATGTGAAAGTCTAAGGTCACTCCCCTCCATGTAGTCATTCAGGAACCTAGATTGGTGACTGACTGTCATCCAAGGGTGGGAGCCTTAGCTGGTGTTTGCCCATAATAACAGAGTTTGAGATAAGGGCTCTATCTTTATTTAGAAATTTAATTTTGGAATTTGAAGAACTAATAGTTCTGGAAAAACTGAAATAGGAGTGAGGTGAGGCTTATACAAGCATGGGTCATCAAGATGGTCCTCATGTTGAGAAACTGGGGCTCTTTACTATAACATTCTTTGTATGTTAGTCTAGGGCTGCTACAACCAAGTACTACAAAGTGGGTAGCTGAAACAATAGAAATGTATTACCTCACAGTTCTGCAAGGCCAATATCAAGGTGTTAGCAAGGCTTGGGGCTGTGAGGAAGAATCTGGTTCATACTCTTCCTAGCTTCTGGTGGCTTGCTGGAAATCTTCAGAGTTCCTTAGTTCATAGATCTCTGCCTTTATCTCCACTTGATGTTTCCCCAATGTGCATGTATGTCTCCAAATTTCCATTTTTTTTTTTTTGTAAAGACACCAATCATGTTGGATTAGGGCCCATCCTAATCATCTGCAAACACTATTTACAAACAAGATAACATTCACAGGTACTGGGAGTTAGGACTCCAGTATCTTTTTTGAGAACACAATTTACTTCATTAACAAGCTATATAGATGTAACTCAGAATTGTCTGACAAAGGAACCTAAAAGAAAAACACTGGCTCCTGATCTCCATTTTCAATGCCCCATGGAACATCAACTCTATGGCTCTTTCAAACTGCATCTGAGTGTCAAGTGGATCCTGTTGGTGCCCCCTACAGTAGCTGCAAAGAATCACCAGGACAGAAAGCGATACATGTTAAACAGCTGTTAAGGTTCCCCTTTGGAAAGCTTCACTGAGGATGTGAGGTGAGGCCAAGAAGTGCCTGATACTTGTCCCAGGATGCTATTCCTGTTTGTCTACTTTGCTTCCAAGAGGGCAAGTTTTTGCTGGTCATTTTTACTATTGTACCCTTTTCCACAATGGAGCGTTTGGTACATTAAAGCATTTAATTCATACTGAAAGGATAAGATGGGCTTCTAGTTCCAGTATCTCCATCATGACTTGGGGTACTTGATGTAGCCACAGGAGGATTCTTAAGTGAATTGAGAAATAGGATTCTTTCCCCTGTCCTTCTTCCACACATATTTATACCATTGGGAAGGTTACTAATTTAACCTTCCTCCTCCTCACCCCTCTGCCTCCCCTTCTGACTCCAGAGGGTTAAGGGTACAGCAAAGCATTATCTATTCAGGTATTTAATATATCCCAGCGTCTTTTCGGTAAAACCACTTCATGATACATCTTTTGGGTATTTTAGTAACTGAATCTCTTTGGAAAGGATCCAGGATGGAGACTCAGTAGAACAAATAGTGCTGTAACAAAGTTACTGTGTATTGCCATTATCATTGTCTTCTTTATTTCAACATGGCTTACAGAAAGAAAAGAGAGGTCATCTGTAAAATGCTCATTTAAAAGTAATTTCTAAGCATCTGTCTGCACTGAGCGCTGCATTAGGCACTAAGTGGACAGAGCATGTTCAATTGAGATCCTAACAAGGTCGTGCCAAAGCACTTACCCACTTGGTTCATACTGGGTGGTTGGGGACACTGTGACCCGACTCTAGGAGTCACTCATTAAGTGGGGGAAAAAACTCCACAAAACCCCAGCAGCTCTTTTATTACGACCTCAAAGCACTTGTCATTTTTTAATGTATTTCTGCCCACATCCTGTACTCTCCACACCCACCCTCTACCTTCCCATACCCTACTGCCATCAAAATGGCATTGGAATCAGACCACGTTGTTAAATGGATACACAGAGAATCTTAGACTTTCAATCTGTGGGGAAATTCACAAAATATTGATCATCAAAATGAGGATGACATAACCTTGAGGAATGGTTCTCTTTTGATTAAGTCTCTCCAGTTTCTTTCTTATCTGCAGACATATATACGCATATAATTATTGATGAGAATATTAGCTAGAATTTATCAAGTGATTACTGTATGTTAGGCACTTCTAAATATTTCTAATTCTCAGAATAGCCCTGTAGAATGGGCATTATTAGTCTTATTTTCAGGAGAAACTGATGCTCAGAGGGCTTAAATAATTTGTCTAATATAGCACAGCAGTTTTGTAGTTCAAGCCCATCTCTGCTCTGACCCAGATCTTGCCTGTTATATTATATTGTGGTATATTTTCTTTATTTTAAGGCTAAGAATTTGGGGGGCCTCTAGCCAGAGGCCCTGACCCTGGAAATGGTGACCCTCCCTTTCCATGAATTGTTCAACACAAAGGCACAAGACCTCCAGACCAGCATGTTCTATATGGACCTCTCTGTCGGGGTCTTCAAATCCATCCTAAAGACCTTCATTTCTGTTGGTCCCACCTATGCCTTGCATAACTGTAGCATCCAGGAATTCCCATGTCATTCCTTGTCAAGGCCTTTCTCCCAAGCAGAGCCCTGTCTGACAGGAATAGCACCAGAAGAGTTAGGATGGGAAAATGATAGGTTCTCTTGGACCAGTGGTAGTCAGGTATAGGGAGACAACAGGAAAGACAGTTAGAAGGTGAAATACCCAGGATGTATTGATCACTGCGTGGGTGAGGCAGGTGAGGGGAAAAGGAGAGTCGAAGGTGTTCTTGGGTTTTTCCCTTGTGCCATTGGAGGTGGCCCCCACAGGTGAGGGCCTGTATTACTTCCATACTTCCACATCTTTTCCTGATATGTTACCTGAATTTTTGTAGATTTTTCTGTGCTGCATCATCAATTTGCAGCAGCCCTCAGGACACTGCACTGAATTTTAACCAACTGTAACATAAAATCTAGAGGATGATTTTGTTCATTTTTCCATCACACATTGCTCATTTATAGCAATGTGCAACTTTGCTGGGTTCCATGGGTGTTTTTCTTCTGTGAATGTTGTTCCTTTACATATTTATATTACATTTAACCACACATACAAGGCCTTCTTCTAAAATAGTCTTTAAGGGAACTTAGAGATATAATTTGAAATGAAATTGGGATAAACTTATTTTATCTCTCTTTTTTTAATGTAATGGGACTAATTTTTCTGCAGTTCTATCTAAGCCAGTGGTCCCCACATACAACAGCTGAGATCACCTGGGATCCTTTTTAGTAGATAGAGCTTCTTGCCATAACTCCCTCCTCAAGGAGAGTCTGATTCCATAGGGATGAGGCATCTGCATTTTAAAGTCATCAGGAAATTCTGATGAGTAGCCAGGTTTGGAAATCACCCATCTGAGTCATGGTCTTCAGATTTAGAAGCCCAGATTTGTTACATTAGCATTTTATTTTATTTGAAGAAAATATGAACATTTTAGAATGGAATTAAGTGGTGTTTTACTTTTTATTTTTCTTATTTTTATTCTTTTTAGATATATATGACAGTAGAGTGTATTTTGACATACATATGTGGAGTAT
This sequence comes from Urocitellus parryii, assembly GCF_045843805.1. Classification (NCBI taxonomy): domain Eukaryota; kingdom Metazoa; phylum Chordata; class Mammalia; order Rodentia; family Sciuridae; genus Urocitellus; species Urocitellus parryii. The sequence goes on from NC_135534.1 coordinate 96,491,048, forward strand.
ATCTTATTCTAATTAGATTCTCATTCTTGTGGTTGCACATAATGTGGAGATTCATTGTGATGTATTTATGTATGCACATAGGAAAGTTAAGTGGCATTCTATTAATAAAAGCTAATATTAAATTACTGAGGACTTGTGATTGCTAGCTGCTGGGTAATTTTCAAAAGAGTTACTTTATTACATAGTGTAATCCTCAGTTATGTGTTGCAGAACATCCTCATGTTCCAAAGCTATGGAAATGAATGCTAAATGAGATTGAAGAAATTCTTTGAGTTGCTAGTTCAAGTGACCAAGTGGAAGAATATGGCCAGAACTGAAGTATCTGACTCTGGAAGGAAGTCTATCTCTGAGCCACCACCCTGGATTGCCAGTTTATGGGATTAGTGAACCTGATTCCAGAATTTCTCAGTTATTTTTTTGCCTTTTGGAAATAAAACACTTTCCTCTGTTACTTGTGGGAGGGCAATTAGTCAAGGCTAACACATCCTACAATTGCTGAGTGCTCTGGTGAAGAAAAATCTTATTTCTCTGCCAAAAGAATTAGAAACAGGGCCCTTCTTAGGAAAAACAAACAAATAAGCAAACAAAAGAAGAAAAACAACAACAAAAACCCTGGCTTTCCTGTTCAAACCCATTAAGATATTTTAGTCTTTTTTTTTAAGAGTCAGGATTGATTTAAGTTTATTACTTATGAAAACAGTAATATCTTTGCACAGTTAATGTATCCAGTTAACTACACCCATAAGATGCTGCTTCTGTTTGTGTTGTCATAAATCAATGAGAGACTGTTAATAGTAACACTGGCTTAATCATTCTCATGCCTCTTGTTGCTAATGGGAACTATAAAAATAGATGGAGGTGTGAAGAAATGTGTTTTCTGAAGCTTTAGGGGCCTGAATGGAGCAGAGGCATGGGCTGGAAAGGGGGCCCATTAAGGCCTTTAGAATGAGGATGACAACAGCTCCAGCCCTTTGCTTCTGCATGGCTTCCCATAAGCATTTTCTTTAATTTTCCAATATCCCTGTAAGGTCGGTTTTGACCTCCACCTGTTAGGGGAGGAAACATGAGCAGACTCCTGACCTGAGCTCTCTCCTGTCACCGCCCACCTAGACCTATGCCTAACACTGGCCCGGCCGTGCTTGTTCTTGGCAGCCCACAGATGCTTCTTTCCAAGGCCCTTTGGAACTTGTGATTTTCCAGTGCTTGATTTTAAGTGTGCTAGGCTGAGATTTTAGGTTGCTTTGGGATGTACAAACATACTTCAATCATTGGTAAAAAGGAGTCGTAGAAGTGAAATGGTCATTAGGCACCTCAGAGGGGAATTTGCTACACACACATACACACACACACACACACACACACACACACACACACACACTCAGTCTTTTTCAATAGCTTGACTTTATTAGGACATGAGCCTCTGATAGTTTTCTTTACTTCTTAACAGTGCTACACAAGGATTATTGCTGTGTAATATTTAGTTTTCTTGGCATTACAGTTGAATTAAATGAAGACAAAATAGGATATGGAAGAAAACATCTCTCCTTCTGATCTACTTCGGGGCCCTGTTTCCTGTATTTAATGAACACAGTGGCAAACTAAGAATTGACCCATATGCTAAGGGCCTCCACAGAACCAGGGCAGGCCTTGCAGAAATGAAGGGAAATATCATTTAAAGTGTTTCTTAAATTGGATAGCTCTTTATTTTTTTCCACAGCAGGCCTATGTAGCAGATACCCATGTGATTTTCTTGGAACTAGGCTAAGGGGAAGAGAAAAGACAGACAAAGTAGTTTTTTTAGGTTTTTGTATTTTATTAACCAGTGAGTAAGTTAATTTCATTACATCCCCCATTCCAATTTTCATGCATCTCCAAGACCACATGGTTGTTGGAGCTGATGAGCACTGGGTTCAGGTGGACTGGAGGCTCTGTAGGAGGAGAGAATACTGACAAAGAGTTTATGTCAGAACTAGATGCAGATTTGGAAAGAGTGTGGGGACAGCTGTCAGTCCTGTGGGGACTCAAAAGGGGTTGATGTTGTCAAGGGCTTGATCCAGGGAGATCTATGTCTCAGGGAAGAAGGATGACATCAGTCTTGAAGGAGGATGACATCAGCTTTGAAGGAGGATGACATCAGTCTTGAAGGAGGATGACATCAGTCTGGTGAGCTCTTCTGGTCCCTCAGGTGCCTAAGAATCCAAGAAAAAGCTGGAAGGATGGACCAAGGGCCTCTTGCTTTGAAGGCTGATGAGGAGCCAGGCACTTTCCTCCCAAAGATTTAGCAGATCCCCAAATCTGCCTGCTTTTGTGCTGCCAGCTTTTGGAGGAAGAGACCTCCTTTCACCCACCACCAACCAGCTCAAACCTCACTGAGCCAGCTGAGAAAAAGAACAAGCAGCTCGAGAACAAAATGAGTCAGAACCAAGAGAATAGAACCTCAGGAAAATGGAGCTGCTGGAGGAAATGGGCAAAAAGTAATAAGAAATCAGAGATTTAAATGCATTGCAAAAAGGCTTTCTAAAGGAAAAAAAAGTCTTCACTAGAGTTAACAGTCACTATTGAGACCCAGTTTGGTGGCTTATAAGTTCAAAGCGCAGAGGAAAATCACAAGGAGATGAGAGAGAGGGGGGAGAGAGAGAGAGACAGAGTGATTCTGGGAATATAGAACCAGGAGACCTAACTTTCAAGTGATAGGATTTACAGAAGGATAAAGAGGAACTGCTGAAGAAGAATCAATAAATAAACACATAATAGAAGAAAATGTCTGGAAAGACTAGAATCTGTATATTGAAGGTACAAGCCAAGATTCAGTTTAGATTGATGAGAAATGTGACACACATTCTGGTAAAAAAAATCCTGAACTCTAATTATGAAGAGAACATCTTGTAAACTAGGAAGACGAGTCACTTTCAAGTGAACAAGAGTAAGATTGACATCATGCTTCTAATCTGGAATCTGGAAGATATGGGGATAAAAATCTACAGAAAATACACAAGAATCCTAAGCCTAGGCAAGGTATTCACCTGTCAGAGCTAGAAAGAAAAAGTGGTTTTAAGATATACAATCCTCTAGATTTTTCATTTACACTAGCTATCTTAGCAAAATGCTTACAAAAGAAACCAACAGCAAATAAACTATACCAAATAGAAGATGAGTGGAAAAGAATCAGTACTGAGTAAAGAATATTGGTCTCTGTGGATCTTGAAATGCTAAGCAATATCCAGCCTTGGGCTCCAAAATATAGAGAGCAGAGTGGAGACCAAGGACTTTTAAAGAATTCTCAATGACACATGTGCAAGGCCCTGGGTTCAATTCCCATTACTAGGGGGCTGGGGGAGCATTCCCAATGAAAATAGACCTCACAGCCCCAATACCAAATAGTTATTTATCTAATATTTAAAGAAAGGAAGAAGCTAATTGCAAAGTTACTTAAACTTTTCTAGACCATAAAAAAGTGAAAAAGATTCAAATTCACTTAATGCACCCGATCTAATTTTAACACTCAACTCTAATATAATTGAAAATTTAAAAACTATAAACCAATCTAATTACAAAGATTGATGCAAAATAAATATAAAACAGAAAATAGAATAAAGTAAACTTTAAAAAAGAATTCTATACTGTGACCTAGTAAGATTTATTTTAAGAATGCAAGAATAGGGTTGGGGTTGTAGCTCAGTGGTAGAGCATTTGCCTTGTATGTGTGAAGCACTGGGTTGCATCCTCAGCACCATGTAAAAATAAATAAATATAAAGGTATTGTGTCCATCTACAACTAAAAAACATTTTAAAAAGAATGCAAGAATAGATGGGCATGGGATATCTATCAGTATAACTTACCTTATTAGCAAATTAAAAGAGAATATAATATGCTATATTAGTAGATTTTGAAAAGGCATCTTATAAAATTTTTACAAAAAAAGCTATGTAATATGGAAATAGAAGTAAATCTATGTACAATAAAGACCACTTACCATAACCCAACAGCAAATATTTTCTTAAATGGAAAAACATTAAATGTATTTCTGTTGAAATCATGAATTGAAAAGATATACTCCCACTATCTTTTTATGATATTATGTTGGAGTTTCCAGTGGATTAAATAAGTCAAGAAAAGAAATGACTGATATTAATACTATTCTTTTTTTATTTCTGGTGTACTTTCTTTTTGACCTTTCAAAACCAACCCCAAAGATGTACTTGTAAGTTTTTAGAAAAAGCTACTGAAGTTAATAACATAATTTTGTAAGGTAACTGGATTAGAATGCACACACACACACACACACACACACACACACACACACAAATACCCAAACTTGTCTTTTTTTTCTACAAGTAAGCAGTCAGAAATGGAAATGGAAAAATTCATTTATAATAGCTTTAAATAATATGATGTATTTATAAAATAAATATATTAAGAAAGCACAGGATCTTCATGAAGAAAATTATGAAAACTTACTGAGGGGCACACAAATATTTGAATATTTGGAAATTTTTTTCCCAAGGAAATAATTTAATTTTTTTTAATACTTTTTTTTTTTTAGTTATTGATGGACCTTTATTTTATTTGCTTGTTTATATGTGGTGCTGGGAATCAAATGCAGTGCCTCACATATATGAGGCAAGTGCTCTACTGCTGAGCTACAACTTCAGCCCCAATAATTTAATTTTTAAAAAGTACTTTCTTCAAAATTTGTATAAACTTTTGGTAATTTCTGTCAGTGTCCCAGGAGAGAGTTTTTATCTTGGAAATTGGAGAAAATAGTTTTAGAATTTGTATGGAATAATTGACTTTTTATACTAGCCAAGAAAAGTGTGTAAAAGAAAAATGAGGGAAGAAATTTCCCTCACTAGACATAAAACCCACTTTTCAGACAATGAGATAATACCAACAGGATGTTGGTTTTGGGAAAGACAGAGTAATGGAACAGAATAGAAAATTCAGAAACAGCTTGATTTGTGTGAGAATTTAATTGTGTTCTGATAGAAAAAGGTTGATGTAATAATATGGTCTTGGGATTCCTGGTTTTCCATCTAATGAGAGCAAAGTTGGATTCCTCTAATATAAATATGGGTAATCCAAATCTTGTAAAAAAAAAAAAAGAGTGGGATTTGACTTGTATAGTTTGTGGCCAGGGGAGATCTTAACCAAGGATAGAAACTCACAAGCTATGAAAGAAAAAAAAATTACCAAAGAAAAACAAACACATGATAGTTGTAGAAAAAAAATCCACAAAAACAGGATTGATAGCCACACATCTATATGATCACATACAATTTTTTTAAAAATTTTGTTGTTGTCAATGGATCTTTAGTTTATTTATTGATATGTGGTGCTGAGAATCAAACCCAGTGCCTCACACATGCTAGGCAAGCGCTCTACCACTGAGCCACAACCCAGCCCCTTACAAATAATTTTTACAAATTTTCAGAAAAGGACAAACCTACCCAAAAGAAAAGAAGCAGGCAAATGTCTATTACTAGGTGGGACCTTTTAGGGGATGATTAGGTCATAAGGCTGGGGCTTTCATCAGGAGACCTCAGGGACATGCCTTGCCCTTTCCACCATGTGGAAAAGTTGCCCTCTGTGAACTAGAAAGCAGCCCTCATCTGACACTAAATCTGACAGGACCGTGATCTTGGTCTTCTTAGCTTACAAAACTGAGAAATAAATTGTTATTTATAAGTTACCCAATTTATGTATTTTGTTATGGGCAGACTAGGACAGATTTTATCTTATAAGAATAAAGATTGTGATGAGTAATTTTGGGGGTCAAGTTGACTGGGCCATAAGGTGCCCAGCCAGTATTTGGTTAAATATAATTCTGGGTGTGACTGTGAAGGTGCTTGTGTATGAGTATTTTTGAAGAGTATTTGAATCAGTAAACAGAGTAAAGAAAATTGCCCTCCCTAGTGTGAGTGAGCCTCATTCAAACAGTTGAAGATCTGAATTGAACTAAAAGGCTGACCCTCCTTTGAATAAGGGAATTCCTCCTGCCTGATTGCCTTGAGCTGGGACATGGGTCTTTTCTGGTTTTCTGACTCTAACTGCAGCATTGGCTCTTGTTGGGTCTTGAGTCTACTTGCTTTTGATACGGAACTTATACCATTAGCTCATCTCTTCTCCAGCTTGTTGATTACAGATTTGGGGACTTCTCAGCCTCCAAATCATGTGAAACAATTACTAAATAAAGCCTTTTTTTTAAAAAAAAATTTAAGCAGTACTGGGGATTGAACTCTGACGCACTCCACCATTGAGTTTTATCCATAGTCCTTTATATTTAATTTAATTTTGCTGGGATTAAAGGTGTGAGCCACCATGCCCAGCTAATAAACCTCTCTCTATATACACATCTGATTGGTTCTGTTTCTCTGTGGAACCCTTCACATTTTCCTAGGGGAAACAAAGTGACTCCCCAGAGGGGAGTAGTTTCATCAATGATTCTTTCATTCACACCATTATGTCTTATGCAGGCATTAAAAAAAAATAGAAGTAAAACAAAACAAATCTATATAACTCCATTGCTTGACTTGGAGGGATTTCCCTGATTTATAGTGAGAAAAAGCAAGAAGCAGAAAAGTGCTTAAAAATCTAATCACATTTCTGTAAAACAAACAATGCCAAATCTCTTCTATGCACGTGTGTGTGTGTGTGTGTGTGTGTGTGTTTGTGTTTATATTACTGTAAACAGAAAAATGTGAAAGGATACATGCTAGGTGGTTGCCAGAAGATTCCTGTTTGTGGGCAGAATCCATGATGTGGGTGGAGCCATAAGGGAGAACAGAAGTAGGGAGGCAAAACAAAACCACTACATTTGTACATTTAATTACAAATGTGTATGTATGTATAAGGAAATTTTTTAAATAAAAATTTAAAAAAGGAAGAAGGAAAGAAGAAATAGCTGGTGGGTAGGGCTGCCAAATGCTCTGAAAATCTAGTACAACTGAAAACCAAATTGGCATTGTTCAGAATGACAACTCCATGTCACCCGTGGGCCCAGCAAAGTAAGCCGTGATTTTGTCCATCATACAAGGTGAGCCATTCAGCCAGATCGAGAACCTGTTTTGGAATCAGATTTAAAACTAAAGGTGGAATTAGACATGCCAAATGTGAGCAGACCAGATCGACACTCCAGAGGACCCTTATTGCATTTCAAAATAAGGTACTGATAGGGTGACTCTGAAAATGTTTTTTATGAAAACTAAACAGGGCTTGAGAGTTCCTCTTATTCCATGCCCTAGACTAGAGTACACCCCCTTGAGTTATGCCAGTGTTAACATTAAATTTCATTTTAAAAAGACTTGACATTAAAAAATCTTCTTCTCGAGTGCCAAAAAATTCTTACAAAATGCCAAGTTTTGCTTGATGAATTAAGGGGAACCTAGTGTCTCTATTGCATCTTTATGACTTTGGAATCCCAGAGCAGATTTCCATTTATTTATGGAAAGAGAATCCATCTCTATTTCTCTATTATTCTTGCTGCGTACCGCTGCTCACCAGTGTGAAAATGTTGCCTGAATTAGTCAGAAGGGGAGACACTGTCCTTACTGTAATGACCTCCTGCCTGCTCGTCGCAATCACAGACAGGGCAGGTGTGGAGGGGCTGCTGGGAAGGAGGGAAGTCCTGAAGAGAGGTCAAGTGGCTTCCATTCCACTGAGAGTGAATTGGCTCAGCCTTCTCTAGGGCACTGGTCTTACTGCCAAGAGTGTGAGGTAGGAACATTTTAGCTGTAAAATTGTCTCTTTGGCCTCTAGAGAGGAGGGAGGTAGTGGCTGGGAGATGTCTGAATGGGCATCATTTAGACATCTCCCTGCAGGAGTTCAGCGCACCCCATCTGCCTGAGGAGGGCACTGGGTTCCCTCAAGGTAAATGTCTTGCTTGACTTCTGCTAAGTACAATGTTAGCTCAGACTGTGGCTGCATTTTTCTCCCCCATTGGTGATCTTGTTCTGAAGATGATGTTTTATTAAAACTTAAAAGGGCTTAAAAAAATTCCTCCTGTCTGAGATAAATTGCATCACTCTGTTCTCTTTGTCCCTTTCTTGTCTTGCATCCCTGTGTTCCAGCTTCCTCCTCCTCCTGTCCCCACATGGCACTGTTTGACATTGCTAGGCAGGGCATTTATTTAAGTCTCCACGAGACGTTTGCTTCTATACTGGTAATTGACATCTCATACTGACTCATGGAGACAAAATAAATTCTAACATTTTTTGAGTGTTTTTGATAAGGATTTGAAAGAATCTTTTGACCAAAACCAACATGGGGCTTTGAGTGTTGTAAATTTTATTTGAGGAAATACCAAGACTATTTGGTACCAGCCTTGATTAAAGGAGTCAGAGCAAGAAAGAGCACATGAATGCATAGAGGAAAAATTATGGTAGGTCCAGTCCTTAGGATAGCTGATTTTTAGGCAACAAATTGGGGCACACATTCTGGCAAATATGTCTGTAACAGTGGAATAAATAAGGCTGACCGTTTTATGTTTTGGCTGTCCCAGAACTTAGAAAAAGGCAATAAGTTCTCCATCTAGGTGTTTAGAACAAGGAAGTATATATGATCATGCCATGTAAATCCCAAGGGAAACAAAATATTAGCATCATTGCTGCCTCTGAAATCCTATTGGCCCTAGAGCACTGATCCTAGGCTCTTAGAGGAACTAAGAGCCCCATTCTGTAGAATAATTATTTAGAAGAGCCACATTACACAGCATAACCTCTGCCTACTTCTCAAGGAAATGATTAGAAAATGATTTGGAGTGATTTCCGGCCAGTTTTATGGACCTGGCCTCCAGATTGCTAATGTTGGAAGGAGCCTGGGAAAGAAGTAATTAAGGACATTTGCTGTAGGTTGCTGTGCTGAGTCTTGCTTCTGGGCACATTCTGCACTTGAAAATGAAATTGGAATTTTAAAAACAATCAACATCTCCTCTACTGTTTTCTAGCTTCTGCCCAAACCCCTGGGTTTCTGTCTTTAATACTCTGGGAAATGAAAATGGACTCCTTGATTACTCATGGCCCCAAGTTGTTGCTCATGTTTCCACTGAGAGAAATGTTAATTGCTCTTACAGAACAGAAATATCAGCCACCAGGATTTCTCAAGATAGGGCCAAATTGTTCATGAAAGATCTCTTAAAATCTCTCAGAATGGACTGAAAACAATCTACTTTGAATTTAGAATATGGGAAGCAATTACTTTAATGGATTGAATGTCAATAATTTTTCTGATAAACTGTTTTCATCGAGTTTGGTTCTTTCAAAAATTAGGGGTAAATCTTACTACTCAGGTGTGTAGTTTCTGGTTAAACAATAGCATTGTCTGTTCATTACCTCTCATGAGGGGACATTTCATTAACATCGTGGAATCGTGAAATTGGAGCAATCATATTGTTCAACACCTTGGTTGTTTTTTTTTTTTTAACCAACATCATTTATCATAAGGGATTTGGGGCTTTTGATTTCTTGGTTCTTTTTAGTTATTCATGATAGTAGAATCCATTTTAACACATAAGAATAGAATATCTCTTGTTCTAATTCAGTCCCCAGTACCTCCCCCACCCCACTTCCTTCCCTCTACTGATCTTTCTGCTATTTCCCAATTGTTATTTTAAAATTAATTCTTACGGATGTATGTGATGGTGAGATTCACTGTGTTGTATTCATATATGTACATAGAAAAGTTATGTCAGATTCATTCTACTGTCTCTTCTTTTCCCATCTCATTTTATATACTCTACTGATCTTCTTTTTTGGTTAGCTACCACCTATCAGAGAAAACATTTGACCTTTAGTTTTGGGGATTGGTTTATTTCACTTACAGGTGAAACATACAGAATGTTCAGAGGGGTCATGCTGGCCTCAGTTCTCAGCCAGTTAAAATTTCAGCTGGACTTGTCTGCAAGACCTTGCTCACCCACCGTCCCTGCACTACACTAATGAGCATGTTGGCCAGTCCTTGTCTTCACCTTGAAGACTGTGGTTTTCTGTAGTCAGAAGGTACTGTGGCTTTGGTCCCCTGGTACCCCCTTCCAAAAGCTTTGTGGCTGGACCTTCACAAGCATCACTTCTGTGTGTTTGTCAAGAAAAACAGCATTACTTAAACATTTCAATTGCATTGTGCACAGACTGAACTACAATTAGAAGATTGTTGTGGTAGGAGCTTTGAGATCACCTTGTTCAACTCAGCAGCCTCACTATAAGCAGGGTAGTTTTCTCTTTTTTCAGGAGGGCAGGCTTGCCTGGGGCAGGCATAAAGAGGTGGTTTTCTTCTGACCAAAGAGCCCAATCTAGTTGAGTATTTCTGTTAGGGAAAAAGACCAAAAGTGAACCAAATGGGAATATAGGTTTTGTTCCCTCCTTTCTTGAATGACTGTAGGAAACAGTGAGCTGATCTCAGGATGGGGATATCTTTTAAATGGCCTTCTTCAGGAGCTGGGTCAGGTTTCATGCTAGCAGGTAACCTGGATCTTTCTTCTATGATCTTGCTAGCAGATGACCTGGATTTTTTTTTCTATGATCTTGCTAACAGATGACCTGGATCTTTTTCCTATGATGAAATGCAGTTTGTACTTTTGTGATGGTTTTGGAGTTAGAGTTGGTCCTTGAACCTGTTCCTCCTCTTCTCTTTGGTTTTTTTTTTCCCCTAGGGAATCTATGCAAACAACAGGCACCACACAGGATACGACTATATTTTCCTTTCAATTACTGTTTCTTTGTAACCTCTTAATATGAGTATTTTCAAGTTGTGGAAGGGAAAGAACATTGACTTGAGTATGGCATATTTTTCCAGGTGTGTAGGATAGAATAGAACTAATATTTTCGGTTAAAAAAGATGGTAAGCAGGGCTTTTGTGACAGAGTATAATCCACAGTAACATACAACAAATTTTATATCCTTAGTTTTAAAGCACTCAGGATTTCTGAAGATGGTATTAGGAAGCTTCTTTGTAGAATTGAGTTTATGATCATAATTTGCTAGAAAACTGTTTTTGTAAATATAGCAAAGATAAATATGGTAAATTCCACCTTAGTGAAGTCTCAATGTATGAGATTTTACTCTATTGCCTGTTATCTCTTAAACTTCATTTCATATGAGATTAGGAGTTCAGTTTAAAATCTTTTAAGCAAACTTAGAGATCTAGCACTGAAATTTTCACATGAGAAACTGAAATTCTGGGAGGAAACTAATTTGTCTATATATAATTTCTAATTTGTGTTGTGCTATTTCAGTGTAAGGATAATGACATGAAGTAGAAATTGTCCTTTAGTAGACAGATGAAGGTAATTACTGTGACTATAATAGATGCTGGCAAATATTGCAATAAATTGACTAATTTAGTTCACATTACAGAAACTATTAAAACTGAAGCATTAAATTATAAGTATGCAATATTTATTAAAAATCACATAGCACGGATACTTTTGAATTGGTAATTTTATAGAAACCCTCTCATGTCTTTACTGGCCCAAATACATGATGCATGTCCAGAAATTAATACCTTCTAGAAGTTAGAACCCCAAAACATACACTTCTATATACTTTTTCGTTTGCCTATCCTTCCCTTCCCTTCTGCCTTCCTTTCCTCCTTCTTTCTATATTCTCAAGACCTTTGCAAGCTTGTCTCTTTCTCCCTGGGTATTTGCTCCCGAGGAGTTACATCTTCAAATCAAGATAGAGACACAAAGAAATTAACCCATAGTGAGAGTCTACAGACTGTAAAGGAAGAAAATCTTCACATTCCAAAGACATCTTGGTTCATAATTCTTCTCATGCTGCTCAGCTTTTCTGGAGCTAAATGGCATTGTAGGTTATTGATGGATCAGAGAGATGCTTATTAGAGCTGAGGTCATTCTGTCAACTTTGATGGCTACTTTCTACTTGCAGGATTTCCTTCTGGACAAGTCTTTCAAGGAGGTGTTCTTTTGTGAGTTGATCTGGCCCTGGATATGTCTGGAGATCTCTGCCTGCTCAGCCTTTGCATCTCTTCCTACTTCCGCCTTAGAATTGATGCTTCTTTTCAGCAACCCTTGCAAATGCTTTTTCTAAAAATGTTCTCAGCAAAACCAGAATCCTAATTATCCCTTCTGAAACAGATGGCCTAGTGCCACCTGCTCCCCCTCTCCTCTTCTTTTCCAAAATAAATTTTCCTCTTGACCAAACTCCCTTGACTTTCCATTGGCATTGTGTAGCATTGTACAAATTATGAGGCACTTAAATCACACCTAATTATGATCTCTGCCAGCCGAGCTTTCTACCCAGAATGGAAATGGGAACGACCCAAAAGAGACCAGAGAACGACCAGCCCTTGGAAAGGGAATCAAGAAACTGCAGATGGCCATCTTCTGCTGGGAAAGTCTTGGAGCCCAGATTAATTCTTAACCCACCCAAATGAGTCATTCAAAAAGCCAGATGTTAAGGCAATAGCATGTGCCTCTATCTAGCAGTTCTAGCTCTCTAGTTGTATAGAAAACTCATAGAAGTGAAATGATCTTGGGGCAAAGAAGGCCACACTAAAGGTTTTGCACAGCTTTCTCTTTAAGTGAAGGGAGCTAGTGATGTAATTTCAGAGTGTCCAGTATCTGAGGTTTTTTATTCCTGTTCATGGAAAACTTTCCAGCTTTTGACTTGCTTTACTTTTATTCCTCAGTTGTTCTGAGTTTGTTTTTCCCCACCTTTAATTTGCAGAATGCTCAGGAGATAAAGTAAATTTTAAGATTGATCCCAGTAAAATATAATTAGGAGTTAAGTCTTGCAGAGAAAATTTTAAATAATTTTAAATATAACTTGTATATCCTAGCTTCCAGCAACCCAAGAACTCACAGTTAAGAGTGGGTGGGTATATTCACAAACTTCTCCTAATTCCTGGCTTGCCGTGCCAGTGGTACCCTTCTTGTTGTTCCTATGCATATATATACATATAATGGAATTGGGGCCAAACTAGAAATTAAATTCATCTGTTTAATATGCCATTTAGAATGCGATATTCATGTCTTATGCCTTTACACATATTGTCTTCTCTTCCTGAAATGTTTTTCTCCGAAAATTTGGAAGGTTTTTCTACTTCACCATCTACCCTCCACCCCGAAATTAAAATTAACTTTTCCTCCACTTGGGCTAGTGCTGTTTTTGACAATGTTGCACCTCAGTTTCCTTGTCTGCTTCTGCACATAAGCTAAGCACCCTGGAATCAGCAGCTATGTGTTTTTGTTTAGTTACCACTAAGAGTGCTTGGTGCTCAGCAGGATGTTGAACACATAGTAGGCGCCAAATAGATGTCTTGAATTGAGGAGAATTGCAATGTTGTGCCTTAGATCCTCTATGCTGTCTTTCATTGCTTTCTGGAAGGAAAGTGTTAATTTACAACAGCATTAAACCATTAGGAGATGTGCTTTTAGGCAGAAGGTGTTGCGCTGGCTCTTTAGTGTCATTGTGACCACCTGGGCTACGAGGGGAAACAATCTCTTAAAGATGCTGAAAGGATCTGACAGAGAGATTGATGTCCATTTTCTCATACCTGGTAAAAGATGGAGCATATTGCCATTACACTTCAAGGAAGCACTCTTTTTTTTTTTTCCACTTGAAAGACAGAAAAAAAAAGGTCTAAATATTTGTGAAATGTACCTAAAAGTTAAAAAAATAAAATGGTTAAAATTAAGCTGTCACTGAAGATTAAGAACACTGTTTTAAAAATTGTAAGTATTTTATATTATATAATATCCGATGCATAAACTTTTTAACACATATGTTATAGAGCATATTAATAAGTTAAACAGCATACCCTCAATACCCAGCTTAAAAAATCATCTCTCTACGGGTTCTCTATGCCAGGGCCCTTTACTTCTGAGGTAAATGTTCTCTTGAGTTTGAGTTTATCATTCCCATCTGTATGAATTTTAAGTGATAGGGAGGAAGAAACACAAGAATATGAATATATTATTTGTGGGAATGAGTGGGCCCATGTCATTTCTGGAAATCATCAGTTGAACTTATATGATAAGCAATTATTTGTCAGACTCATTATTAATCCATTCATTCATTTCATAAACATCTGTGTGATCTCTGTGTCCCAGGCATTAGGCTCCATTCTGATAATACAACTATGAACAAGGTTCAATCCCTGCCCTCCCAGACAGAGCTCCTGGTGTAGTGGAGGCCCAGATGGCTAAACTAGTAATTGCATAAGTGCTACAGAAGGACACAACAGGAGCTCCTGGGACTGGGGGTGGCTGGAGGGCAGAACAGGAAGCTAGCCAACAAAGAGGTGGGAAGAAGAAGTGTATGCAGAATCCAGAGAGCATGGTATATTGGAGCACCTGGGGAAATTGTGGAACTCAGTATAGGTAAACTGTAACAAGTGAGTCTGGGAATGGGATCAATGAGACTCAAAAGGAATGCAGGACTTTGTCATGGGAAACTTGTAAGTCATTATTATTATTGTTGTTGTTGTTGTTATTATTATTATTATGCTTATTTTGTGTGCAAAGCATTGGGCTTGGTACTAGCGATACAAAGAATTAAAAGAACAAATATCTGTATTTAAAGAGCATAAAATCTTGAGAAGTAGAACATTTAGGTGGGTTTGTATACACAAACAAAGAGCACAAAAATCAACATCAACAACATAGAAATGGCCAGGTACTAAATAATAGTTAAGCTTCCAAGGGCTTTGTGAAGCTTAAAGAAATTTAAGACTGAGGATGTTCACTACAACATGGTCTAAATTGGGTCTTCTCCCCAGTCCTCAGGTGCTTTGTTGACAAAGGCAAAAATGATTGCACACTAAATAACTGTCCTGCTTCTGATTTCTAACCTCTTTAAACAATGGCTGTGGAATTGCCTTGTTCAAAACCTGTCCAAAAGTCACCAGCTCTCTTAAGTAATATTCTCAAAGATAGAAATGTCCAATGAGATTTTCTGTAGTGACGAGTTATGCTCTAGGAAGCTGTTTGATGGCTGGCTTACTGGCAGAGACTAGGAAAACAACCACTAAATGGGAATGAAGATGGGACTGGTGTTAGATGAGTCAGGCAGGAAAGCTTTGTGCCTGTGTATATGCACACCAAAGCCTGGCATCCATGTGAGTGGTGTTTGTGGGTTTCAGTTTCATCTCTCACTAACCCCTGCGGTACCCCTGTAACTTCATCACTGCCAGCATCTTCATGCCCTGTCCTCTTTCCTCATGCTCTGTGTTCCATGATGAAGGTCCTTATCCCCACTTTGCTACCTGACTACTCCTACTCCAAAGAGCCCATCTCACACACGCTCACCCCCAGCAGTCACAATCATTGCTTCCTCTATGCTTGCTCCCAAGAAGTGTGGCTATAAATTCTTCCAGCATTTGTCACATCTTTTTATCATTAATTGTGAGGGAGTTTAGTCCCATTATACTCACCTTTCTTGAGGGATTTGATTATTTATATGACACATCTTCTCTGTTCCCTATTTCTGGGTGGTGATCTGCACATAGTAGATGCTCAAAAATAACTCTCTGAATGTCGGTGAGAGTGCTCCACTTGTGATGGGATTGAAGAATTCTGTTGACTCTGGTGTGGTTTGTGTACAGCTGGAAGCCAGCATCTTCAAATGACAAAGTATGTTCTTTGGAGCAAAAATGTCACTTGTCTTTGTACCTTCTTCCTTGTCATGTACTTGCAGCTGCTCTAGGGGCTCCTCTGACAAGCAAGCTGATTAGCTACAGGCAAGGCTAACTAAGCTTGGAAAAGAAGAGTCACTTGTAGAATTTTATCTTCCCAGGATTAGTTTAAGCCTTTCTCTGTAGTCTTCAGTGAGAAGAAGCAAAACAAAGGGAGAATTTCCTTTAATTTGCCTGTAAATTCAACTTGTACAGAGGACTTATAAATGGATGCAAATTCATTGACAAAGCAGAAGTCTTAAGTACTCAGGAGCTTAAATGGAATGAATAAACTGGCTGAGGCTTCTGGAAAGTGGATGGGTGTTTCCCTCAAGTCTGTGTCTAGTGGGCTGTGATCAGACTCACTGTGGACTCAGTGGTAACCTCAGTTAGTATCCACTAGGGGCAATTTCAGCAATGCTTTTGTATGTAGATCCAACAACTCCCCACCCAGGCTGGTAATTAATTAGGGTGACTGATGGCTCTATTAATAGTCACTAATATTTATTATGCATTTACTTTGTGTCAGGTGTTTTTGTGAGCCCTTTTTATGTGTGAACCCATTTATTGTTATGGCAATCCTATGTCCTATTACTGTAATCAACGCTGCTTTGCATCTGAGAAACTGTGGGCCAGAGAGGACAGTAACTTCCTGAAGGACTCTCATCTCATATCTGGACATGAAGTATTGGGAATGAGGCCACATGTGAAAGCAGTGCTGGTCTGATTCCCCAGTGGAGTCAGAGAGGTTTGGAGGAAGTATGCAAACATTCAATTCATTCCCGGATGGTTTTATGGGCTAAACTGTGCCCCCTTCCAAATTCATATGTTGGTTTAAATCCCCAGTATCTCACATTGTGACTTGTATTTATAGATAGGGTCTAGATTAGTCATTTTTTATTACTGTGACCAAAATATCCTACAAGAACAACTTAGAACCAGGTGTGGTAGTGCACACCTGTAATCCCAGAGACTTTGGAGGCTGAGACAGGAGGATCACCAAGTTCAAGCCCAACCTTAGCAACCTTAGCAAAGCCTTAAGCAACTTACTGAAATCTTGTCTCAAAAAAATAAAAAGGGCTGTGGTTGGAAAACTGTGGTACTACCCCTGGTTAAATCTCCAATACAAAAACAAAAACTTGAAAGAACAAAAAAACAAACAAACAAATAACTTAGAGGAAAAAAAGTTTATTTTGGCTCACAATTCCAGAGGTTTAGTCCATACTCACCCAAGTCCATTGCTCTGGGGAAGCAGAGAAAGGGAAGGGGAAAAGGGGTCACAGGGAAGATGAACCCTTCCAGGACACACCACCAGTGATCTACCTCCTCCAGCCATACGCCAGCTACCTATAGTTACCATCCTCGATAGACGGATTAGGTTATATCTCTCATAATGGCATCATTCTACCTCTGAATATTCCTGCATCAACACATGAGCTTTTTTTTTTTTAATGACACCTCATATCCAAACCATACAGGGTCTTTACAGAAGTAATTCAGGTGGGCCGTAGTCACCAATATGACTGGTTGGTGTCATAAGAAAAAATTTCTACATGGACAAGTACAGAGGAAAGACCATGTGAGGACTTGGCAAGAAGACAGTTTTCAAGAAGCTAATGAGAGAGGCTTCAGAAGATGACAGCCCTGCCAACATCTTGCTCTTACACTTTTAGCTTCCAGAACTGGGAGATAATACATTTCTGTGGTTTAAGCCACCCAGTCTGTGGCACTTTTTATGGCCACCCTAGCAAACTAATACAATAATTAGAGGTGGTCCGTGTAGTGACAACTTTTGTTTTCCTAGATGGTTTTGCTAAGGAGCCAGGCACTCTTGTCCAAATAACTTCCTCAAGGTCTTTCAGCTCCTATCTGGACATTTGGTCTGGGCTGTAGGTCATGGATTCCTGAAGTGAGGTGCCCTTTGTTGGGTGGCTACTGGTTAACAGAGCCCTCTGCCCTTCTGGTCTTCAGCCTGTTGACCTGTGGCTGTTACTGGGTTTGTAGATCCTTGTTAATTCATCAAATGTGACATACTGAACTGCGGTGAGCTGTCAGAGAGATGCTTTGCTGAAGGCCTTTGAGCTTGCTTTCTTGTGGCTCCAGGGGGACTGGAACAAAAGGCTTGGACAGGTGCCTCCTGAAGGCTGGGAGATTCCCTCAGGTGATGGAGATTCACACTAAATCCCCCTTCACCTTTACTTCCTGACACAGCAGCCCAAAGAGAAGAAAGCTCCTGGATCATCTTGACAGAGGCTGTATCCTAAAGGCTGAAGATTTCACCTTCCCCCGAAGCTCATTAGAATATATGGTAGATTAGAAAATCCAATTAAAACAAGTTCCCCAAATGGCATTCTCCTAATGTGTCTGAGCTTGCTATCAGGTAGGCTTGAAGAGATGGGATCGAAATTCTATTCTGTTTGCATATCACTACTTTATTTCATGTACCAAAATATCTTTTTAATAGGCTTCCAGCATGGAAAACTGCTGGTAAAATGGAGGCTATTTCCAGTCCCTCATTTCTTCGTTTGACACACGCACAGGAACCTCAGATCCACTCAAATATTTCTTGAAACTACACAGAGGCCAAAACCCACTCTTCCTTGATTCTGATTTTGGAGCAGAACCGTTTATTCATTTTCATCAATGAAAGAGTTTTAGGGTGTGTGTGCGATGCAATTAGCTTGCCTTAAAGGGTGACATTTCTCTGAAGCAATCAAATAGTAAGTGTTCAAAACCTTGAAGGTGCCATGCTGTGGAAGACATAACAAAAGCAGAGGTAGCGTTGGTCCCTGTCCTTATTGTGGAGTTCCCTGACAAGCCTCACTGATTCAAAGTCACCAGAGAGCTGTAGGATGCTGTTCTGTGGGATCCTAACTGCAGACGAAGCAGCAGTGCAGCAGTGAGATGGCAGAGTGGACGGCAGGGGATGCTTCTGAGGGACTCTTCTGATGCAGAAGTGCACCCCCCTTCCTGGGACCCATGACCCTTCCACAGCGTTCACAGCGTCACAGGCTGTTCCACAGGTGAGCCTTCATGCTGGCCCTAGCTGTGGCAAGGATGAGGCCTCAGCCAAACTGAACCTCTTAAGTCTTTTCCAATTAGTCTGTGGAATGAATCCCAAGGCTGTGGGCTCAGAAGCTATGGGGACATCCTCTGCCATTGAATGGAGAAGCAGAGACAGCCTGTGTTCGTAGTCACAGGGGAATGAAGCAGGTACTCAAGTGGCAGCTGTCTGTGGATGTCCTAGGTACTGCGCCTGAGTTCTGTCAGAGGCCTAATTTTATCTTTCCAACAAATGTGTTTTGATACATCCTACTCATTTGTCACCTGTAAAGAAAGTTTAAGGTAGGTGGTTCATTAGATAAGATCCATTAGGGCTGGGCTGAGGGGTCTGTGGGGAGTACCATCAAATGAAAACCTAATACTTAAGGGCCAGAGAATTTTCTAGATTCCCCCAATAAGAAGGGATCAAGAATCTGGAGAATCCTCTTACTGGGTTTGTGAGGAAAGACTGATTCTTTCTGAGACTGGCTTATGGGGACTATTAATCATTATTCTTGGCTTTTGACTGACCTACCACTATCATCACTGCTTCTGTCAGTGAGCTATAGGCAAGACTATTGCTTTATAACCACCTGAGATACCTTCTTTCATTTATTCTGTGGAACCATACACAAAAATTGGCATGTTTGGTTTCCTTTCTTGTTGCAACTGGAAAAATACAGAAAAGTATAAAGAAGAAAACAGTCACCAAAAGTTCTATAATTCAGAGGAACCAGCTTAAACATTTTCTTAATATTTTTAAATGTTTAATTCTAGTTATACATGATAGTGGGGTTCATTTTGACATATTCATACATCGACGGAATAGGATTTGCTCCATTTCAGTCCCCAGCACTTCCCCTTTCCTCCCCATTTTCCTCCCCTGTCCCCCTCTCTCTGCTGCACTGGTCTTCCTTCTAATTATTTATCATTCTTTAACAGGCACTTTCTTGATAGACGAAAAGGTGGAATTCACTGTGGTATCTTCATATACGCACATAATTTTGTCATTTTCATTCCACCGTCTTCTTTTCCCATCCTTCCTCCCTCCCCCTTAGCCCTCTTTCTCTACTCCACTGATCTCCCTTCTATTTTTGTGGGCTTTCCCTGCTTTTTCTCCCTTATTTTGCTCTAGCTTCACATATGGGAGGAAGCACTTGACCCTTGACTTTCTGATGCTGGTTTACTTCATTTAGCACTATGTTCTCCAGTTTCATCCATTTACCAGCAAATGACATAATTTAATTCCTCTTTATGGCTGAGTAAAACTCCATTGTGTGTATATGTACTACATTTTCTTTACTAAAAAAAAATCTATCTGTAGTTATCTAATACATAGCTCTATGTATCCAAGTATAGCTACCCATAGCTAACTAGCCAGCCATCTACCTGCTATCTAGCAATCTAGTTAGTCACCTTTATTTATATTATATATTTTCCTAATGAAAAATGAAATCATGGTATCAGCTGTTTGCTGATACTGTTTTTTGGTTTTTTTTTTTTTGGTAACAGATCATCAATGTTTTTCTATCTTGTAAAGATATGTTGCTATGGTATTATTTTTAACAACTTCATTGTAGTTCTTTATAAGGATATACCATTACCTACTTCTCCAATTCCAATTTTAATTTTAAACAGTATTAATAAAGCACTTTTATGGGAGATTCTTTGTACATATTGATTTCTAAAGGAAATAATGTGCTTAAAAAACTTTATTAGCCAGTGGTAAACTAAAAATCCAAAAATGTTTGCCAAATTACCATATAACTATTTTTCCATCAATAATGAGTGTGTATGTGTATATATACCTACACATATATACATACATACCCATTTTCTCAAACTCTTGCCAACATCTGGTATATAATTTTGTGCTAAACAAACTTAATCTATCACTTACTAGTTATTAGTTTGGCCAAGTTTTTTAGTTTCTCTTAGTCTCATTTCTTAGTTTTTTAAGTAAACAAAAGAAAAATAAAACCTTTGTAAGGCTATTGAAAGAGTCAAATATGATAATCAATGCACAGTACTTAGCACTGTCCTTGGTACACAGAAAATATTCAATTAATGTTCAATCTTCTCAAAGAGACAAAAGAGAGAAATGGTCAAGAGCATTATTTTGGAGTCCAAAATCTGAGTTAAAATTCTATCTTCAGCACTGTCTACTTGTGTAATTCTGGGTAAGTTACTCAGCTTCTCCATGCTGTATTCCCCATCTGTTAAACAAAGGGAATAATAATAGTGAATTTCTCATAGTCTTATTATGAGGATGAAAAGAATGAATTGTGTGAGGTCCCTGAAGAAAACCTGGTTTATAGCAAACAATAAATATAAGCTATTGTTATTTTTCTTGATTTTTTGCTCAGTTCATATATTTTAAAAATATGTAATATTTTGAAACATGCTTAATTTAGTGTTTGATGTTTAATTTAATTTTAATTTATTTGGTCACTAGTAAGGTTATACAGTTTTTTAAAAATATTTATTTTTTAGTTGTAGTTGAACACAACATCTCTATTTTATTTATTTATTTTTATGTGGTACTGAGGATTGAACCCAGGGCCTTGCATGTGCAAGGCAGTGCTCTACCGCTAAGCCACAATCCAAGCCCGATTATATAGTTTTAAGAACTGTGTATATTAGGTACTTGTTATTTTTGTTGCAAAATGACTATGTTAATTGACCATTTTTCTATAGGTTTATTCATTTATTTTCTTTTCGATTTCTAAAAATTATTTATATATGTTATATACGTATAATGCATATATCTGTGTATATATAATGCTTACTGTTATTTTTACTGGAAATGTTGCTCTTGATTTATCTCTTGCATTTTCTATTTCTAGTCTGCTGAAAGTGAGGAAATGGCATGACTCAACAGAAAAAGATACAGAACTCCTGCATCTGTAGAATTTTCCTCATGGAAATTATAATTTAGTAAAGAAAAATGAGTCATATGCAAATGGAAATGTAACAAGTGATGAGAGGCAACAGAATAAATAGAACATAAGTGGTATCAATAGTAATGGAGAGAATCGTCTGCTTCACAAGTAGCTTGTTTCATTATGAGGTTCAGATTGAGTTATTTTTGCATTTTGGAGTATGTGAGTAATATTTACCATTGAAGTGTTTTGTTATGAAGTGATATTTACCTTTCAAGTGGTATGAAAGTCAGATCAAAAGATTATTTGAAAACACAAGATTTCCCAGGACAATTTTGCAATAATCTGAGGATAAGGAAGTAAGGAACTTGTTTAGAAGATACAGTTCTCAGTCTTCTAGTCTTTTGATTTAGTTGAGACCATACTCCCCACACAGCGTAAACATCTTTCCACAGCTATCCTAATAATCCTGCACTTATTCCTTTTTTTTTTTTTTTATTGGTCGTTCATAACATTACATAGTTCTTAATACATCATATTACACGGTTTGATTCAAGTGGATTATGAACTCCCGCTTTTACCCCGTATACAAATTGCTGTATCACATCAGTTACCCTTCCATTGATTGACATATTGCCTTTCTAGTGTCTGATGTATTCTGCTGTCTGTCCTATTGTCTACTATCCCCCCTCCCCTCCCCTCCCCTCCCCTCCCCTTTTCTCTCTCTACCCCTTCTACTGTAAATCATGTCTTCCATTTGTATTCTCTTGACTTACCCCTCCTTACCTCTTATATGACATTTTGTATAACCCTGAGGATCGCCTTCCATTTCCATGCAATTTCCCTTCTCACTCCCTTTCCCTCCCACCTCTCATCCCTGTTTACTGTAAATATTCTTCTCAAGCTCTTCGTCCCTACCCTGTCC
Organism: Urocitellus parryii; assembly: GCF_045843805.1. Lineage (NCBI taxonomy): Eukaryota > Metazoa > Chordata > Mammalia > Rodentia > Sciuridae > Urocitellus > Urocitellus parryii. The sequence goes on from NC_135534.1 coordinate 96,513,525, forward strand.
TTGTTTACACCCCTTATATCAAAGGAGTCATTTGGTATTTGTTTTTTAAAGATTGACTAGCTTCACTTAGCATAATCTGCTCTAATGCCATCCATTTCCCTCCAAATTCTATAATTTTGTCATTTTTTAATGCAGAGTAATACTCCATAGTGTATAAATGCCACATTTTTTTTATCCATTCATCTATTGAAGGGCATCTAGGCTGGTTCCACAGTCTTGCTATCGTGAATTGAGCTGCTATGAACATCGATGTAGCAGTGTCCCTGTAGCATGCTCTTGTTAGGGCTTTAGGGAATAGACCGAGAAGGGGAATAGCTGGGTCAAATGGTGGTTCCATTCCCAGCTTTCCGAGAAATCTCCATACTGCTTTCCAAATTGGCTGCACCAATTTGCAGTCCCACCAGCAATGAACAAGAGTGCCCTTTTCCCCGCATCCTCTCCAGCACTTATTGTTGTTTGACTTCCTAATGGCTGCCAGTCTTACTGGAGTGAGATGGTATCTTAGGGTAGTTTTGATTTGCATTTCTCTGACTGCTAGCGATGGTGAGCATTTTTTCATGTACTTGTTGATTGATTGTATGTCCTCCTCTGAGAAGTGTCTGTTCAGGTCCTTGGCCCATTTATTGATTGGGTTATTTGTTATCTTATTGTCTAATTTTTTGAGTTCTTTGTATATTCTGGTTATTAGGGCTCTATCTGAAGTGTGTGGAGTAAAGATTTGTTCCCAGGATGTAGGCTCCCTATTTATCTCTCTTATTGTTTCTTTTGCTGAGAAAAAACTTTTTAGTTTGAGTAAGTCCCATTTGTTGATTCTATTTGTTAACTCTAGCGCTATGGGTGTCCTATTGAGGAATTTGGAGCCCGATCCCACAGCGTGTAGATCATAACCAACTTTTTCTTCTATCAGATGCCGTGTCTCTGATTTAATATCAAGCTCCTTGATCCATTTTGAGTTAACTTTTGTGCACGGCGAGAGATAGGGATTCAGATTCATTTTGGTGCAAATGGATTTCCAGTTTTCCCAGCACCATTTGTTGAAGATGCTATCCTTCCTCCATTGCATGCTTTTAGCCCCTTTATCAAAAATAAGATAGTTGTAGTTTTGTGGATTGGTTACTGTGTCCTCTATTCTGTACCATTGGTCCACCCGCCTGTTTTGGTACCAGTACCATGCTGTTTTTGTTACTATTGCTCTGTAGTATAGCTTGAAGTCTGGTATCGCTATACCGCCTGATTCACACTTCCTGCTTAGTATTGTTTTTGCTATTCTGGGTCTTTTATTATTCCATATGAATTTCATGATTCTTTTATCTATTTCTACAAGATATGCTGTTGGGATTTTGATTGGCATTGCATTGAACTTATAGAGAACTTTTGGTAATATCGCCATTTTGATGATGTTAGTTCTGCCTATCCATGAGCAGGGTATGTTTTTCCATCTTCTAAGGTCTTCTTCTATGTCTTTCTTTAGGGTTCTGTAATTTTCATTGTATAAATCTTTCACCTCTTTTGTTAGGTTGATTCCCAAGTATTTTATTTTTTGGGGGGATATTGTGAATGGAGTAGTTGTCCTCATTTCCGTTTCAGAGGATTTGTCGCTCATATACAGGAACGCCTTTGATTTATGCGTGTTGATCTTATATCCTGCCACTTTGCTGAATTCATTTATTAGCTCTAATAGCTTCTTTGTAGACCCTTTTGGGTCTGCTAGGTATAGAATCATATCATCTGCAAATAGTGATAATTTAAGTTCTTCTTTTCCTATTTTTATGCCTTTAATTTCTTTTGACTGTCTAATTGCTCTGGCCAGTGTTTCGAGGACTATGTTGAACAGAAGTGGTGAGAGAGGGCATCCCTGTCTTGTACCAGATCTTAGAGGGAATGCCTTCAATTTTTCTCCATTCAGAATGATGCTGGCCTGTGGCTTATCATAGATTGCTTTTACAATGTTGAGGTATGATCCTGTTATCCCTAATTTTTCTAGCGTTTTGAACATAAAGGGATGCTGTACTTTGTCGAATGCTTTTTAAGTCTATTGATGTGGTGAATAACATTTATTGATTTCCGTATATTAAACCAGCCTTGCATCCCAGGGATGAATCCTACTTGATCATGATGTATAATTTTTTTGATATGTATTTGAATCCGATTCGCCAGAATTTTATTGAGGATTTTTGCGTCAAGGTTCATTAGAGATATTGGTCTGTAGTTTTCCTTCTTTGATGTGTCTTTGTCTGGTTTCGGAATCAGGGTGATGTTGGCGTCGTAGAATGAATTTGGAAGTTCTCCCTCTTTTTCTATTTCCTGAAATAGCTTGAAAAGTATTGGTGTTAGTTCCTCTTTAAAGGTTTTGTAAAACTCTGCTGTATACCCATCCGGTCCTGGGCTTTTCTTAGTTGGTAGTCTTTTGATGGTTTCTTCTATTTCCTCTATTGTTATTGGTCTGTTTAGGTTGTCTATATCCTCCTGGCTCAATCTGGGCAGATCATAGGACTCAAGGAATTTATCTATGCCTTCAGTATCTTCTATTTTATTGGAGTATAAGGATTCAAAGTAATTTCTGATTATCTTCTGTATTTCTGAAGTGTCTGTTGTGATATTGCCTTTTTCATCCCGTATGCTAGTAATTTGGGTTCTCTCTCTTCTTCTCTTCGTTAGCATGGCTAAGGGTCTGTCAATTTTATTTATTTTTTCAAAGAACCAGCTTTTAGTTTTGTCAATTTTTTCAATTGTTTCTTTTGTTTCAATTTCATTAATTTCAGCTCTGATTTTAATTATTTCTTGCCTTCTACTTCTTTTGCTGTTGTTTTGCTCTTCTTTTTCTAGGATTTTGAGATGAAGTATGAGATCATTTATTTGTTGGTTTTTTCTTTTTTTGAGGAATGAACTCCAAGCAATGAATTTTCCTCTTAGAACTGCTTTCAATGTGTCCCATAGATTCCGATATGTTGTGTCTGTGTTTTCATTTAACTCTAGGAATTTTTTAATTTCCTCCTTGATGTCTTCTAAAACCCATTGATCACTCAGCAACCTATTGTTCATTCTCCAGGTGATGCTTGCTTTTTCCTTTCTTCTTTTATCATTGATTTTCAGTTTCATTCCATTATGATCAGATAAGATGCATGGTATTATCTCTACCCCTTTGTATTGTCTAAGAGTTGCCCTGTGACATAGTATATGGTCTATTTTTGAGAAGGTTCCATGTGCTGCTGAGAAAAAAGTGTAGCTACTTGATGTTGGGTGGTATAGTCTATATATGTCAATTAAGTCTAGGTTGTTAATTGTGTTATTGAGTTCTATAGTTTCCTTATTTAACTTTTGTTTGGAAGATCTGTCCAGTGGTGAGAGAGGTGTGTTGAAGTCTCCCATGATTATTGTATGTTGGTCTATTAGACTCTTGAACTTGAGAAGAGTTTGCTTGATGAATACAGCTGCACCATTATTTGGGGCATATATATTTATGATTGTTATGTCTTGTTGGTGTATGGTTCCCTTGAGCAGTATGAAGTGTCCTTCTATATCCCTTTTGATTAGCTTTGGCTTGAAATCTATTTTATTAGATATGAGTATGGACACTCCTGCTTGTTTCCGCGGTCCATATGAGTGATATGATTTTTCCCAACCTTTCACCTTCAGTCTATGTATATCTTTTCCTATCAAATGCATCTCCTGTAGACAGCATATTGTTGGGTCTTGTTTTTTGATCCATTCTACTAGCCTGTGTCTCTTAATTGGTGAGTTTAAGCCATTAACATTTAGGGTTATTATTGAGATATGGTTTGTTCTTCTATCCATATTTGTTTATTGATGTTACTAAACCTGATTTGTTATCCTCTATGACTACTTTCCCCCCTTTACTGTCCTACCTCCCATTGTTGGTTTTCAATGTTGTTTTCCATTTCCTCTTCCTGTAATGTTTTGCCAAGGATTTTTTGAAGAGATGGTTTTCTAGCTGCGAATTCTTTTAACTTTTGTTTATTGTGGAAGGTTTTAATTTCATCTTCTAACCTGAAGCTTAATTTCGCCGGATACACGATTCTTGGTTGGAGCCCATTGTCTTTCAGTGTTTGAAATATGTTATTCCAGGATCTTCTAGCTTTCAGAGTCTGTGTTGAGAGATCAGCTGTTATCCTGATTGGTTTACCCCTAAATGTAATCTGCTTTCTTTCTCTTGCAGCTTTTAAAATTCTCTCCTTATTCTGTATGTTGGACATCTTCATTATAATGTGTCTAGGTGTGGATCTCTTATGATTTTGCACATTCGGCGTCCTGTAGGCTTCTAGGATTTGGGATTCTGTCTCAATCTTCAATTCTGGGAAGTTTTCTCGTATTATTTCACTGAATAGACTGTTTATTCCTTTGGAATGGAGCTCTGTGCCTTCCTGTATCCCAATGACTCTTAAATTTGGTCTTTTGATATTGTCCCATAATTCTTGGATGTTCTGCTCATGGTTTCTTAGCAGACTTGCTGAGCTGTCTATGTTCTTTTCCAGTTGAAATACTTTGTCTTCATTGTCTGATGTTCTCTCTTCTAAGTGATCTACTCTGCTGGTAGTATTCTCAATTGAGTTTTTAAGTTGGTTTATTGTTTCCTGCATTTCTAGAATTTCAATTTGTTTGTTTTTTATTACCTCTATCTCCCTGTGAAATTGATCTTTGACTTCCTGGATTTGTTTGTCAATGTGATCTTTCATTGTCTGATTTTGCTGTCTCATGTCTTCCTTGAGACTCCAGATCATCTGAAGCATATATATCCTGAACTCTTTATCTGATATTCCATCTGTTGCAGCTATTACCTCTTCTAAAGTTGAGTTGACCTGCATTGCTTGTGGTCCTTTCTTTCCTTGTCTTTTCATACTGCCCGCGTTTCTTTCTGCTTGGTGCAACTGTTGTGTTTTGAAATTTACCCCCTATTTATTTATGTTGCTCTTGTATACTTGAAAAGTCTCCCTTGCAGGTGCGGGCGGCGGCTGTGCCCCTACTCCAATTGGGGTGACGTGTCTATCACGCTGGCGGCTCTCTGGGCCTGTTCCGGGAGTGGAAGGCGGCTCTGCTCTGTCCCTATTCCAATTGGGGTGTCGTGACTACAATGCTGGCAGATCGCTGGGCCTCTTCCGGGCGTGGGCGGTGGGATTGGCTGGCGGGATTCCACCTAATGGCAGTCCCTAACCTCCCTGCTTGCTAATTAATGGCTTCTCTGAGGCGCCACGCCTTCTGTAGCTGCGGGGCAGGCCGCGCGAATCAGTTGGCCTGGATCTCCGGGGTCCTGCTGCTGGCTGTTTTGATGTTACAAGCTGTTGGAGAGTGGTGGTGTATTCTTCAGCTTTCCCGGATGGTGGCCACTGACTGCCTGGATGGAGTGTCCGCTGTTTTGATGTTGCACTCTGAAGGAGAGTGGCGGTGTATCCTTCAGCTTTCCCGGATGGTGGCCGCTGACTGCCTCGGTGGAGTGTCCGCTGTGGGGGATGGGACTGTACCGCTTTCTTCCCCTTCTGAGAACCCGAGCTCGGCCCAAGGGTCCGTGTGGGCTTGGCTGGTGGGATTCCACCTAATGGCCTTCCCTAACCTCCCTGCTTGCCAATTAATGGCTTCACTGAGGCGCCACGCCTTCTGTAGCCGCAGGGCAGGCCACGCGAATCAGTTGGCCTGGCTCTCCGGGCCCTGTTGCAGGCTGCTGGGATCCCTGGCACTCTATCACTTTGATTTTTTCTGCTTGCCCCTCCCCCAGCGCTGGCTAGCCAGGTTTCCTTTTGGCTGCTACTGGGAGGAGGGGTTGGAGGTCAGGTGTCTCTGGTTTCCCCCTAGCCTGTATGGAGGCTCAGCTTGATACTCCCTCTCCCGGCAAGCCTAGGAGAGATTTTATGCGAATTCCCGCTGTCTGGGGGGTGAGCTAAATGACACCGACCTGTTTTGATGTCGCACTCTGAAGGAGAGTGGCGGTGTATCCTTCAGCTTTCCCGGATGGTGGCCGCTGACTGGCTCGGCGGAGTGTCCGCTGTGGGGGATGGGACTGTACCGCTTCCTTCCCCTTCTGAGAACCCGTGCTCGGCCCAAGGGTCCGTGTGGGCTTGGCTGGTGGGATTCCACCTAATGGCCTTCCCTAACCTCCCTGCTTGCCAATTAATGGCTTCACTGAGGCGCCACGCCTTCTGTAGCCGCAGGGCAGGCCACGCGAATCAGTTGGCCTGGCTCTCCGGGCCCTGCTGCAGGCTGCTGGGATCCACTTATTCCTTATCTAGAATGTAGCCTACTCTTCATTTATCTATTTCTTGTCCTGGAATGCAAGTTCCTTGAGGATGATAGTTACTGCATTTCTCTTGTCTCTCCAGCACCAGGAACTGTGCTCATTCCTACTGCTCAGAAATGAATACACAGTTTGCCACACCAAAGCCCTGACTTAGCTTGGGAGACCAGGTGGTTTATGGACAGAGTGCAAGAAGCAAGAAGAGGGAGGAAGAGACAGAGATACTGAAAATGAGGAAAAGATGGAGCTATCTAGAAAATTAGTTGTGGAGGAGAAAGCATAAATGGGGTCAAGAGCAGGTGGAGTCTTGGCACAGGAGCCAATCACCTTTCAGATGTGAGAGCAAAGGAAGTTCTGGAAATATTTTAAGGAAAGTAATTAAAGCTAAGATGTTCACAATAAATTGTTATGATCTTCCTTGTAAAAGTTAAATTACCTTAAAGAAAGGGAGGGCATATTTAGGATTGAGTTTAAGAAAACAGGGGGAATGGCTGCTATGGCAGTACCACCCCTGGAAAGAGTGCTGAGAACCAAATGAAAGGTTCTAGCAGAAGAGAGAAACCTGCTGGGATTAGTAACTTGTAATTGATTTTATACTGGATATGTCTCAGGATCATTTTATTACTCTATCCCCTCTTGTAGCTAAGATTTCCTGGGGAAAAAAAAATCTTGGGAGAGAAGAGTGTTACTATGGAAAGGCCACTGTTTCAGCATGGCAAAGAGTGCACTATTAAAGTGACTATCTGTGAGATGTGGGTAAATGCACCCAGGAGTGTGATGGACTGGAAAGCTAACATGTGGGGACAAATGGGGGATCACAGAAGCTGGAGAGGGGGAGTAAAGGATAAGGACTGGGGGCCCTAGGAGTTTATGGACATAGTGTGATGTTTTTCAGCTATTTGGAGCAATGAAGATACCAGCAGGATTCCCAGGTCTTTTCAAGTTTCTGTGGTTGAAGAGAGAAGGGAGTCACTAGCTTTGAGGGAAACTCAGAGGATCCAGAATGAAGAACCAGGAGGAGAAGTCACTTCCACTGAACAGGGTTTAGAGAAGTGCAGTGAGAAAACAATATGTCAGTTAAGAGAAGTGAACATGCTAGTGTTAAGAATTATAATGTTGCTATATTATTGTTTTCCAACGGGAGAATTTATAACAGAATGATAGGTCTGAAGAGCTGAGGGCAGAAACCCATGGGTTGAGGAGTGGGAAAGAGGCTGGTCCATCTGGACACATTTGTGAATATAGGCCGAGGGAATAGAGAGGGAATGTGTGTGGTCTCTGTGGCAATCATCATTTGCAGGGATTGAAAGGAAGGATAGGGATAAGGTAACAGATAAGCAAAAGAAGGGCCAGCACATTCTGGAAGCTCTTGGAGACATTGGGGAGGGATGCTGGTGGTGAGTACCAAGCTTGGTGCAGAAAAAAAAAAAACCATCTCTGAGCAGTCTGCAAATGCTGCATGGGGGAAGGAGCATGAGCCTGAATTCCTAAGATCTGGGACATGCTTTTCCATCTAAACCAGCTGAGGGCCAGTGTGACTTTGGAGAAGTCAAAGAGGAGGCATGTGGAAGTGGTTTGAGGCTTAGGTGCTTGGCAGTGTTGGAATGGAGGTCATGATAGCCCTGGGACTGTCAGACATGAACGCATACACACACAACATCATGTGTGTACATGCTAAGGATTTTGCTGGCACTGACTTTGACCCTTTTTTTAAAAAAAGCTTTTAATTTTTAATTAATAAACATTTTCAGTTTCATGGCAAAATTGAGCTGAATGTATAGATTTCCTGTTTACTCTGTGTCCCATACATGTATAGCCTCCCCATTATCAACATCCCAACCAGAGTTATGCATTTGTTAAATGATGAGCTCACATTGACCCGTCTTTATTTCCCAGAGTCCATAGTAACTTAAGGCTCACTCTTGGTGTTATATGGTCTATGGTTTTAGACAAACGTACAATGACAGGTATCCACCATTACAGTATCATATAGCATATTTTCACTGCCCTAAGACTCCTGAATGCTCTACCTCTTCATGCTTTCTCCCCAGAAACCACTGACCTTTTTATTGTCTCCACAGTTTTGCCTTTTCCAAAATGTCACATATTTGAAATCACACACTATGCAGTATCCTTGTCCTTAGAGTTTGCTGAGAACCATCATAATTACAGCAACCCTTTGAGATAGGTTGTATTAAACCCATTCTATAGAGGAGGGCACTGAGGCTTTGAGATTTTAATTACTTGGCTGCAGATCATACAGCAAGTGAGGGCAGAAGAATGACCTGAACCTGTGTTTTTGGATCCCCTTCCTACAACTTTGCCTTCCTGGTGTGGAAGGGGAGAGGCTCTGGGGATCGTGACTCACTGTTGTCCAGTTTTTGCAAGACTCTTCTCTGTGGCTCTACATAATTTTCTCTTTCATAAGGGGAAAATGTATTCTTGAGTACAGTTTCTTCTCCAACTATTTCAGTCAGGGATGTGATTTTCTATTTGTTCTAAAGTCCTAGTTGAAATACTGCTATCTCCTTTTCTGCTAAATCAGTCCTGAAAGACACATTCCTGTCTCTTTGATTCCTTATACCTTCCCTCAGCCAGTAACTCTCTGCTTTTCTCCATCTCATTTCGGCTGGTGATAGATTCTCATCTCAACTGCAGCAGGCAGTCTTTCTGGAAAAGTGATGTTCTTTGCTCACATTTCCTTCTGAATACCTAGCTCTTACCCCATCTCCATTTTAGATGTATTATCTTGTGATTCACTGTTAAGCCAAGCTCTTTCATAAATGCATTCTTTAATAGGACAGACAGGTTCTGTAAAACTCTGGTTCTGTTTTTGTAATGATGAGTAGCTAATGGAGGGGGGCATAGAGGTAGCAACAACTGAGCTGGTGTTCTGAAATATGAGCATCCACAGTACAAGGCTGCCTGTGTGCAGGAATGCGGTAAGTATGGAGTCAGGAGCTGAACATTTTTTCTGGTTCCATTATCCCTGGGTGATTACAGATCAGGACCTGCTTTTAGTAAAAAGAAAGCAGAAGCATATTTTCAGAGCAAGCTTTAACCCCTAGGGTGACCCTCTTGCCTCGGGGGTCAATGACTGACTGCTCAGTGCCCTAGAGAGGTTTGACCAGGCACAGATGGTCCCAGATTTGGCCAAGGTTCCTTTGTCCTTTGTGTGGCACAGAAGCAGCAGAGACAGTAGCAAACACTGGATGTTTCAGTGGTTCTTTGGTTGGACAAATGACCAGACTCCAAGGGGAGCCTCCTTGACATGCTGGTCCTGTAGAGGACCCTGGCATCTTTGCACAACCCAAAAGGACTAGCCCCCCAATCAACTGTATAGAATTTTCTGCCACCATCTTGAAAGGAAATTCAGAATTAGATTTAAGTTGATTTAAAATGCACGTAGAAATGTGATTTCTTCTATATCTGAGCAAGTAGACTGAGATTAATTCCTGTTACATCTAAAATAGGAAATGCTCCAAGGACTGGATCAGTTTCTTTCTCATAGACCTCTCCTGCTCTAACTTTCTCATGTGACCAAGCAGCCTATAGTTCCAAGCAGAACTCCTTTTCTAACACAGTGCCTATGATTTGGGCATGAGAGAAAATGCTTCAGAACAAAGCATTCATGTATAGACTCCTAGGCTTCGAAGTGTGTGAACTCACTGCTCTGCATAGATAACTGGACTAGGAATGAGCACCTAACACAGCTGCACCACTGGCCCACATCCTGGATATGGCCTGGCAGGAGAGCTGTGCTCAGCAGGGCTGTTCCATGCCAGGTGGGGCTTGGCCAACAGATCCCCCTCTCTTGGGGAGTTCAAATGCAATGAACAGAAAACCATCAGGCAGTAGGGTGGGAAGAAGCCAAGACAAATAAGGAAAAGGTGGTAGGCAGAAGATCAGTGGCAAATACACCATGAATGAATAGAAATTGCAGTTAAAAAAAAAGTAGTGGCTGGAGACACAAAAAGAGAGAGGGAGGAAGTGAAGGGAGAGAGAGAGAAGAGAGGGAGAGAGGGAGGGCAATGGAGAGAGAGAGAGAGAGAGAGAGAGAGAGAGAGAGAGAGAGAGATGCTTAATGACCAGATCACTAGAATAAGAGAGAATGTATCCATATCTAAGAGAACCCAGGAGACTGAGTGCAAAGAATTGTGTTGATTCTTGTGACTGTGTGATTGTTGTGAAATGTGTTTGATTGTGAGTGACCAAATGATACCTGATTATTCTGATGTAGACATGATTTCCTGTCATTCATTTCCTTGTGTATCTTTATGTCTATATATTACATTCCCATTAGCTGAACCCATCTTTTAGTCAGTATGGAGAAATTTGGCAAAGGGCTAAGGTCCACTCTGCCTCATTTGCTTTTCTCTCTCTTCTACGATGGCTAATTTCAAATCTTGCTTTACAACTTAATTTAGTTACCCCTTTCTTTTTGAGTCTATCGTACATCCATTCAGGCTGTTAAACAAAATACTGCAAGCTTGGTAGCCTATACAACAGAAATTTGATTCTTGCAGCTCTGGAAAGATCAAAGTACCGATGGATTTGATGTCTATGAAGATTCTGCTTTCTGGTTTATTGTTGGTAACTCCTCCCTGTGTCCTAAAATGGCAGAAGGCTATTGCTTCTCTGTGGTCTCATTCATAAAAGCACTAATCCCAATAGTGGTCCTAATTCCCCCCACCTCCTAATACCATCACTGTGGGGTGAGGATTCAACACACAACTTTGGGGGCAACACAAACATTCAGAACACAGTACTTCCCTTCTTTCTCTTCCTCTCAGACCCCCATCCTCTGTTTCTCTGAGTCTGTGAATATCTCCATCACTGCGCTTGCCTCACTGTGTTGTAATCACCTGTCATCTCTATTAAATGTCTGCCTCTTGCTGGCGGAGATTATATCTTATTTAGTCTTTTAATCCAAGTAGCAAATGTCAGAACTTGAAATTGAACTCAGCTCTTTAACACTAACCTCTTTACTTCTGCTCTATCCTTTCTTCCTGTAGATCTTTTTCAGCAAGAGATTTTCCCCAGCACCTTTAAACTCACACAAGTTTTGGCATCTGTATTTGATGAAACCTGTCTACACCTGAGGGTAAGGAATGGTTATTGTTACTCTCAAGTTTGCTTCCTAATTTCTTAGCTGAAAAGTAAAATACATAGTGATTTTTTTCTCACTGAAGAGTAGTAAGGCTGAAACATTTATGGTTAAACAAATTCTTAAGATCTATTCCCAGGTGCAAACCATGTCAAAATATAGAAGGCGTGTGGCAAAAAAGGCCCAGGGATTTACAGTGGGCTATAAATGAATCAAAGAAACATGTTTCTGGAAACTTTGCTACAGAAAAACTAAACACAGAAGGAGTGGGGGGAACCTACTGGTAGGGCAGGGACTAGGGTGTGTGATTGAAGCTTGGACTGAGGTCCTGTGAGGCCTCCTTACTTTTCCACTCTAGGTGACTGACTTACTTCACCATAGTCTTGGCTGTGCCTGTGGATTTGTTGTTCCAGAATCTAAAGCTACCTTCTTATTATGTGTGTGTGTGTGTGTTTTTTTAATGCCTTAGTTACTAAGGTGTTTTGTTTTAGGATTGTGTCTATCTTGTTCCTTGTCAGGTCCCCTGTGTTAGTCAGCTTTTTATCACTGCAACCAAAATACATGACAAGAAACACTTAGAGGAGGAAAAGTTTATTTATTATTTTTTTCCATTTCATTTTTTATTTGTTTTAATTAGTTATACTTGACATCAGAATGCATTTCGATTCATTGTACACAAATGGAGCACAACTCTTCATTTCTCATTTCAATGTAGAGTTGCACTACATGTGCAGTCCTATATGTACCTAGGGTAATGATGTTCATCTCATTCCATCATCTTTACTGCCCTCATGAACCCTCCCCTTCCTACCCTCCCCTTTGCCCAATCAAAGTTCCTCCATTCTCCGCATGCCCCCTCTCTCCATTATGGATCAGCATCTACTTATCAGAGAGAATTTGTTTTTTGGGGGGATTGGCTTACTTCGCTTAGCATGATATTCTCCAACTCCATCCATTTACCTGCAAATGCCATAATTTTATTTTCTTTTAATGCTGAGTAATATTCCATTATGTATATGTACTACAGTTTCTTCATCCATTCGTCTGTTGAAGAGCATCTAGGCTGGTTCCACCATTTAGATATTGTGAATTGAGCTGCTATGAACATTGATGTGGCTATGTCACTATAGTATGCCGATTTTACTTGTAAATGGACACAATACGTTTATTTAGTTTGTTTTTTTTTTAATGTGGTGCTAAGGATTGAACCCAGTACCTCAGGCATGCTAGGCAAGTGCTCAATCACTGAGCCATAATCCCACCCCTAGTATGCTGACTTTAAGTCCTTTGGGTATAGACCAAGGAGGAATGGGATAACTGGGTCAAATGGTGGTTCCATTCCAAGTTTTCTAAGCAATCTCCACACTGCTTTCCATAGTGATTTCACTAATTTGCAGTACCACTAGCAATATATGAGTGTACCTTTTTCTCCACATCCTTGACAACACTTATTATTGCTTGTATTCTTCTTGATAATTGACATTCTGACTGGAGTGCGATGAAATCTTAGAATAGTTTTGATTTACATTTCTCTAATTACTAGACCAAAAACATTATACAGATTTAATGCAATTCCAATTAAAATCCCAACAACATTCTTCATAGAAACAGGAAAATCAATCATGAAATTCATCTGGAAAAATAAGATACCCAGAATAGCCAAAACAATCCTTATGAAGAAGAGTGAAGCCGGAGGCATTACAATACCAGACCTTAAACTATACTACAGAGCTATAGTAACAAAAATGGCATAGTATTGGCACCAAAATAGACATGTAGACCAATGGTACAGAATAGAAGACACAGGGAAAAACCCATATAAATACAGTTATCTCATACTAGACAAAGGTGCCAAGAACATATATTGGAGAAAAGATAGCCTCTTCAACAAATAGTGCTATGAAAAAAGGAAATACATATGCAGCAAAATAAAATTAAACTCCTATCTATCACCATGCACAAAACTCAACTCAAAGTGGATCACGGACTTAGGAATTAGACTGGAGATCCTGCATCTAATAGAAGAAAAATTAGGCCCAAAATATTCATCATGTTGGATTAGGTCCTGACTTCCTTAACCAGATTCCTAAAGTGCAAAAAATAAAATCAAGAATTAATAAATAGATGGATTCAAACTAACAAGCTTCTTTTCAGCAAAGGAAACAAAAATGTGAAGAGAGTGCCCACAGAGTGGGAGAACATCTTTACTACACACACATCAAATAGAGCACTAATCTCCAGGATGTATAATAATTCAAAAAACGTAACACCAAAAGAAATAAATAACCTGGTCAATAAATGGGCTAAGGAACTGAACAGACACTTCTCAGAAGATATACAATCGATCAACAAATATATGAAAAAAAGGTTCAACTTCTCTAGGAAAAGTTTATTTTGGCTCATGGTTTTAAGGTTCAGTCCATGGTTGGCTGATTCCATTGCTGTGGGCCCAAGGTGAGGCAGCACATCATGGCAGAAGGTCAGAAGTGGAGGACTGCAGCTCACCTCTTGGTGGCTGGGAATCAGAGGGAAAGAAGGGGAAGGGCACACCCCCAGTGACCGGCCTGTCTACAGTTACCACCCAGAAAATCATTAAAACTAGGATAGACTGATGAGGTTATAGCTCTCATAATCTAATAATTTCACCTCTGAATATTCCTGTATTAAGACAAGAGCCTTTGGGAGACACCTCATATTCAAACCCTAATGTCCGCATACCCAGCAATGTACCTGGTACACTGTTGGCACCTAATGAGTAATTTTGAGTGCTTATTGAATGAGTAACTTAGGAAGATTTGAGGAAACCAAAGTGGATTCAGCAATAAACAGTATTTGTGTCTTTTTAAGGAGACAGGAAGAAATAAACTTAAATTTTAGAATGGATGATTTAGGTGAGATAGATGGATTATATCTCCAAAGCAAGGGTGAATTACAATTATTTCTTTCTCCACTGGACTTCTATGAAGAAACCACTAACATTTAAGTGAACCAATTTAGACGAGTGATAGAGTATCAGATGGGATTTTTTTGGACTTTGGAAAAACCTCCAAATCATTATTCCGCTGTTTATTAATTAATTGGTCATTTATTTAATATCTACTTGATATCATAATTGATGTGGCTTACTTGCTGTGGCTTTATCGAAGGTCTTGATGTAAATATGAGTACCCTCTGGGCCTTGTTGTGGGACTTCTGGGAAGGTGGTGTGCATTATCTGAGCTTCAGCTGGCCAGCATCTAGCACCATATGTACCTTTTGACCCTGTGAGGTCAAGAGGAGCAGTTGGTTGGTTAATTGAAAAATCCGGTGAAAGGAGAGAAGCTGGCGGATTAGTGGAAGGAGAGCTTCCCAGCAGCTCCTCAGTCCTAGGTGTACAAAGCAAGAGACTGCTCCTCGGTGAGGTGAGTAACCAGGGGAACTCACTGAAACTTAATACTGAACTGTAAAAATAAAAAATGAACTGTAGACGCACAGAAACTTTGAACACAGAGAGGCACCAGCTTGTCAAGCGGTGGTGCTGGCATGGTCGCTGGGGGGCGGGAGGAGCACGCGCAGAGGCAGAGGACAGCACTGCAGAGAGCAACAACAAATTAAAACAAAAATTTGGCTTTGGGGGAAGCTGTGGATCAGAAATGTTGGCTGTTTTTAATGAGCACTGTCAGTGGGGGAAGTGGTTCAGTGAAAACCCACCAAAAATAACTCAGGCCCCCCAGGGCGCTAGATTGGCGGGAACTGAGATTGCTGCCCTAGAAAATGACTATGGGCGTGGCCCCAGGAACTATCTCTAAACGCTGCATGGCAACGAGCAGAGACAGAAGATTGGGAAAATATAAAAGAGTTTGCTGGCAGTTGCATGACCTCTAAAGTGTACCTGAATCAAAGTCACTGAAATAGGTACAAAGAAATTTGCACCTGGCTCATACAGTCTCCGGATACCAAGGGGTAAAATCTCCTGGTGCTCCATAAGAGCCTTTGGGAAGACACACATAGTGGCCACACTGGAGCGTATGCATTCCTTGAGGATACCCATAATTCACTTTTATAGCAGGGAAGGGGAAACCTGTGGAGAGTTAGTCCCTAGGCCTTAACAGTGGAGGCCTCAGAGAGCCAGACATCCAGCAGAGATCCGTATCTCCCCAGCTATGGAGGTTGTGGATTGTTAGGTCCCTGGACATTAGTAACTCCATTTTGGTTCTGGGACTCACAACAGAAACTTATAAACTGCCAAGAAAAAGAAACTTAAGATACTCTGTGGCCATAATCAACCCAGATCGGAGCTCCTTACATACAAAAATCTGTTGCTACCCAGACACCTGCACCCAAGATCAATTGTAGCCTACTGCACCCAAGGTCATTTCCAGCTTGCTCTTGTTCATTGTTAAAAAAAAATATATAAAATCTCAAGTGACTCTGCCTCCTGTGCCTGCAAGAAGGGCAGGCTGGAAGACTTTGTCAATAAACCTTTGCTTGAACTCAGAGGTGTGTTTCTTGTGGATATTTGCTCCAGCTACCCTAATATGGATCAAATCTCAAATACCCACCAAGAATTCCAAAGGTCAACCAAGTCTAAACCCCAATTTCTGGAACTTCCAATTTAGAACTCTGTATCACCCCCACTATTGGATTACACAGTTTACCAGCTCTTCCCTTTCTATACCACCCTATATTGAGAGATTGGCATCTGAGACAGTACACCTGGCTAGCAGCTGTGTGAGAAGCACAAAGACTTTGTCCTTAACCTCCAGCCCTTGACCAAGGGTTACAGGGCCAAAAATAACTGTAAAGAATGGAAATCCATCCTTCTAACAATTTTAGAAACAAGTCCTTTATTTCTCATTAAAACTTTTCCTTCTTTTTTCCACCCTTGTTTCTTTTTTTCTCTGTATTCTCCCATTTAGGAAAAAAAAACATATTTATACTTTTATTTTTAAAACAATTTTAACTTAAAAAAGCTTTAAACATTTCATTGTATTGCCTTATTTTTTACTTTTTTCTGTTCAAGATTTTTTTTGTGTGAATGGGTATGTGTTTTCTCACTGTACCAAGAGGTTCAAAAATATATAGTCATATAATTTTACTTTCAAATTAATTGCTTGCTTCTTTATTTCTTTATTATTTAGCCTTGATTTGACTAAGGTGGGGTATAATTAATTAGGTATTGAGTTCTTTTTATCTTCAATTTGCTGGGATTTTTTTTGTACCATCGTTTTTGACACTTCAAGATAACAGAGTAGAGATCCTGCTGCCAAGAAATGCTCACATTTCAACTAAGCAGCAATGACTGCCCCCCTGCCGCCCCAATTATCTAGCACCATTTGAGCCTTAACATTACTCCACAGAATCGAACAGAAAAAACCCTAAACCAACAACCAGGACCCAAGGAGTAACAATCACAGAGGGACTTCAGATCCCACCCCTTAACATCTACTCATATATTAAAAACAGAAGTCCCAAAACAAATAAGATAATTACACAAAAAAGGACATACATAAAAAGAGGAAGGGGAATTCATCTGCATGAATGCACAAGTCCAAGCCCTCTGAAAACGGGAAACAGGCCAACAAATCTCCTCCCCAAATTCACAATCCCCCAACAAAGGATTCCAATAATATTGAAGTGGATGAAATCCCAGAGAAAGATTATAAAATTGATTATTAAAATGTCCAATCAACTAAAAGAAGATCTAAGAGTTTAAGAGAACAAATATAGGAGATGAAAGACCACTTCAATAAATAAATAGAAATATTGAAATTAAACAAATCAGAACTCCAAGAAACGAAAGAAACAATGAATCATATTAAAAATTTACTTAAAATCATCACTAACAGATTGGATTGCATAGAAAATAGAACTTCAGCCCTTGAAGTTATCTCTTCAGGCCTTGAATAGAGGGTGTATGAACTTGAATACAGAGGATGCAATAAAGAGAAAAAATGATCAAACATGATCAGAATATACAAGAACTCTCTTGACAACATCAAGAGACCAAATCTGAAAATCATTTGGGATAGAAGAGAACATTGAGATACAAACTCAAGGTAATAAGAACATTTCCAATGGGATTATTACAGAGAACTTTTCCCATATCAGAAATGAGACAGACATCCATATACAGGAGACTTATAGGACCCAAATAGACTTAGTCTTTAAGACAAATTATAATCAAAATGCCTAATATAGAAAATAAAGAATATTTAAAGTGGCAAAAGAGGGCTGGATCTGTAGCTTAGCAGCAGAGTGCTTGCCTACCATGCATGGGGCACTGGGTTTGATCCTCAGCACCACATAAAAATAAACAAATAAAATAAAGGCATTCTGTCCATCTACAGCTACAAAAAAAAATTTTTTTAAAAAAAAGTGGCAAAAGAGAAACATCAGATTGCCAGGTTGTGGCACATACTTTCCAGTAGCTTGGGAGGCAAAGGCAGGAGGATTGTGAGTTCAAAGCCAGCCTCAGCAAAAATAGGTGCTTTGCAACTCAGTGAGACCCTGTCTCTAAATAAAATACAAAATAGGGCTGGGGATGTGGCTCAGTGACCAAGCACCCCTGGTACAATCCCTGGTACCTGAAAAACAAAAGAAACCAAAACCAAACCTCACCCCAAAATCCCTCAATAGAGAGAAACATCAGGTCACATTTAGAGGCAAGTAAGACTCACATCTGATATCTCAATTCAGGCCCTAAAAATCAAGGAAGACCTGGAATGAGGTATTCCAAGCTCTAAAAGAAAACAACTGCCAGCCAAGATTACTATACCTACCAAAGCTAAGTTTCAAATTCGAGGGGGAAATAAAAACTTTCCAAGACAAGAATAAACTAAAAGAAATTATGACCGTAAAGCTAGCACTACAAAGAATACTCAAAGATGAACTGGATACAGAGGCCATCAAAAACAATTCCCAAAGCTCCAACAAAGAGAAATGTCAATAGAAGTGTAATGTACTAAAACAGAATCAAGACAGTATTAAACACAGCAAAAAATCAAAATGCAGAAACCCAAATACATATCCATTCCAACACTGGATATTAATGGTCTCAACTCCCCAATTAAAAGACATAGATTAGCAGAATCAATCTAAAACAAGCTCCAACTCTATGCTGTTTATAAGATACTCATCTCAATAGATAGACACAGGCTGAAGGTAAAAGGATGGAAAAAATATTTCATACAAATGGAGTCTGAAAATAAGTAGGAGTACCTGTTCTCATATTTGGCAAAGCAGATTTCAAGCAAAAATTGATCAGAAGAGACAAGACCACTACATCCTGGAAAAATGAACAATACAACAACAACATATAATGACAGTATATATAAAAATTAATAGTAGATATAATAAGTGGGTCAATGTCCTCAATGGCCTGATTCTGTATCTAGAAGACACAAAAACTCTACCAGAAGACTTCTAAGAACTGATAAATGAGTTCATCAAATAATAGGATGCAAGTCCACACTCATGAATCAATAACTTTCCTATCCTCAAGCAGTGATTGAGCCAAGAAAGAAATCAGGAAAATTATCCCATTCACAACAACCTCAAAAAATAAAATACCTGGAAATTAATCTAACCAAGGAAGTAAAAGAGCTCTACAATGAAAATAATAGAACACTGAAGAAAGAAATTAACAAAGACTTCTGTTGACAGAAAGACATCCCATGTTCTAGGAAAGGCAGCAATGATACTGTCAAAATGGCCATACTACCAAAAGCAACATACAGAGTCAAGGCAATCCCCATCAAAATGCCAATGATATTCACAGAATCATAAAAAAAAACAACCCTTAAATTTATTGGGAAGAATAAGAAACCTAAAATAGTCAAATACTGACCAAGAAGAGTGATGCAGGAAGCATTACAATACCTGATCTAAAATTATACTATACAGCTTTAGTAAAAAAACAAAACCAAACAAAGAACTAGGATGATATTGGCATCAAAATAGACTTGAGGACCCATGGAACAAAATAGAAGACAGAGAGACAAATCCTTATACTTATAGTCATCTGATACTTGACAAAGGTGACAAAAATATACGGGAGAAACAACAGCTTTTTAAACAAATGGTGCTGGGAAAATTGAATATTCATACACAGAAGAATGAAACTAGTTTCCTATCTCTCACCCTGCACAAAAGTCGAATCAAAATGGATCAAAGACTTAGGAATTAGACCAGAAACCTTACAACTGCCAGAAGAAAACACAGGGCCAACACGCTGTCATATTGGTGTTGGCACTGACTTTCTTAATAAGACCTCAAAAACTTGAGAAATAATACCAAGAATCACTAAGTAGGATGCCATTAAATTAAAAAGCTTCACAGCAAAAAGAAATGATTAGGAGTGTGAAGGGAGCGCCTACAGAATGGGAGAAAATCTTTGCCAGATGCTTCTTTGACAGGGGATTAATATCCAGAATATACAAAGATCTCAGAAAACTTAACACCCTCCAAAACAACCCAATCAATAAATGGGCAAAAGAACTAAACAGAAACTTTTCAAAAGAAGAAACACAAATGGCCAATAAATATATGAAAAAACATCTCTAGCAATCAGGGAAATACAAATCAAAACTGCACTATGATTTCACTTCAGTCAGAATGGCAAAGAGCAAGAAAATAAATAACAGTAAATGCTAGTGAGGATGTGGGGACAAAGGTACACTTTTACATTGTTGGTAGGACTGAAGATTAGGACAACCACTCTGGAATGAAGTATGGAGATTCCTCAAAAGACTATGAGTAGAACCACCATATGAGCTAGCCATCCCACTCCTCAATGTTTAACCCAAACAACTAAAATCAGCATACTATAGCGACATAGTCACCTCAGTTTTTTTAGTGGCACACTTCACAATAGTCAAATTATGGAATCAACCCAGGTACCCGTCAATAGATGAATGAATTATGAAATTGTGCTATGTATACACAATGGAATTTTGCTCTGCCATAAAGAAGAATGAAATTATGGATGGAAATGGAAAATATCATGCTAAGTGGTAAGCCAGTCTCAGAAATGAAGGATCAAATCTTTTCCCTCATGTGGAAGCTAGAGCAAAATAAAGGCAAGAAAGAAGGGAAGATTAGAGATCATAAAGATATAGGCAAGATCAGTAAGATAGCAGAAGGAGATTGAAAGGGAGTGAAAAGGGATGGGAAAGGGGAGGAACTAGGAAATGAATTAACAAAATCATATTAAAGTGTAAAAGGAAAATCAGTAGAGGAAGAAGAATAGTGGGAGGGAGAACAGGAGAGAAAAGGGCTGTGGAAAGGGGAACTGAGATGAAATTCCATGTCTGATTTTGTCAGAAAGAACCCAACTAGGTATAACTATAATGCTCTAATAAAAAAAGTAAAAGGAAAATAAGAAAAAGCTGGCTAAAATGAGGAAGCATACCTTGTGATTGATGGATTCACTACACCTGTTATTTTAACTTAAAATGCATGAACACACATTATTTGCTGATCTCTAAACACAAACCCAAAGCCTTTGAGTATGGTTGCTTCATTTTGGAGCTCAGCACTATTTTTCTTGTATGACCACACTCAGTATATCATCAGCAGCTTCCAGTTTCAGTTTCTGTAAAGCAGATAAGAGTTTAACATTTGGAGGCAATCTGAGAACTTTTCTAGATTTTTTAAATCACCCCTTTCCTAAACTTTAAAAATTTCTCATCCACAGCAAATTCACCAGCCATTGTTAGTGGTTCAGCTTTATTATGGATTTTAAAAATATTTGACTTAATTTTTGAAATTAGTCTCTATTCATATTTAGTATATAATCTACAAGAATGTAAACCATACACTTATGTATTATATAATATATCTATGTATTATATATGTAGTATATTCTAAACAGTACTCAGCTGCATGTATTTTTTAATAGTCTTGTAGTTCATCTGGGAGGAGAAGTGTGTGTAATAGACTCTGCTTCCAGCTGAACCATGTGAAGTGTGGTGGCCCGCAGTGTGCATGTTTGACAGAGGGCTGGAGTGTGTTGGTTCTGTTGACTCAGTTAGTAGAGCTGGGTTAAGGGAATATCTGCTAAATACAGATTATATTACAAGTTCTAGGAATTGATCTTCAAGTTCAGATGGCTAGAAACTTACTCTTGGTAGGGACAAAAGGTAATCTGGCCTAAGATACTGGGTCAGACTGATGAGTACAGAGACCTAAGATCTAAGGCAGTTCATTAACAATTTGTTTTCACTGAAGGATGGCTGTCAGAAGACCAGGAGATTGGAAAGCTGCATGAGGAGGATATTCTGTGTGTGTTATGTCTACCTTCTTAATTTTTATTCTTTTCTAATATAACTTGTCAAATTTGTAGTAATTTTAATGCTTGCTTATCTGGTAATTGGAACTGAGGTTTGAATGAGGATTTTAAAAGTGTGTGTGTGTGTGTGTGTGTGTGTGTGTTTATATAATAGACTTTAGACTTTATTTATTTAGTTGTTGATGGGCCTTTATTGTTATTTATTTATCTGTGGTGCTGAGAATCGAACCCAGTGTCTCACACATGCTAGGTAAGTGCACTCCACTGAGCTACAACTCCAGTCCCTAGACTTTATTCTTAAGAGTAGTTTTAGGTTCTCGGACAAAACCGAATGGAAAATACATGGATATCCCATGAAGCTCCCATTCCCCACTCATGCACAGGCTTTCTGGGTATCCACATGCCCCCCACCAGAGTGGTACCTTTTTACAGTGGATATTTTATGATATGTCTACATTGACACATCATTATAACCCAAAGTCTATAGTTTACGTTAGGATTTATTCTATGGGTTTGGGCAAGTGCATAATGAAATGTACCTACTTTTCTAGTATCATACATAATAGGTTCAGTGCTCTGAAATCCTCTGCTCCACCTACTCCCCATCCCTCTTCTAACTCCTGGCAACCACCGATCTTTTTACTCTATCTATACCTTCCTCTCCCCCTGGAATATAGGTGGAATCATATGGCAGGTATATTTTTCAGTTTGTTTTTTTTCACTTAGTAAAACATTTAAGGTTCCTCCATATCTTTCTTGGTAATTTTGTCTATTTTTAGCATGGAATAATATGCCCATTGTCTGGACATACCAGTTTACTGCTCTACTCCTTGAGTGATTCAAAGTTTTGTCAATAATGAATAAAATTTCTCTAAACATCCACTTGCAGGGACATAATTTTTCAACCCATTTTGAGGAAATGCCAAAGTAAAGTAGGAATCTTGCAGGTTTGTTGTTCTTTATTTTTTAATTATGAGAGAGACTAGGATGTTACACGCCTAGGAAGGATATGTTAGGCAAGATGATTAGAGACAGGGGCCCTTGAGGAATAACTTAGCTTAATAATTATTCTTAGATGGGAGGAGAGATTCCTTCTTTATTATAATTGGAGGGAAGCAGGAGAGGAAAGATGTACATATAGGAAGAAAGGGTAATACCTTGGCAGAAAGTTGAGCAGTTTCTCTCAGTGGCTTCTGTTTTCTTTGTGAAATAAAAAGAAAATATCCTAAAGGTTTCAGGAGAGTGTAGAAGCCCTGGAAGGGTGGTCCTGGGGAAGTCTCTCACTAGGGGGATATTTAAGGTCAGCTGGGCTCTTGGGAGGGCTAGTTGGTTGCATGACATTAGTAGTGGTGGCTTCAGTTTCCAGTAGCCCTTAGAGCTCAGAGGTAGGCACAAGGAGGTAGAGTTGATTATTCTGGGGGTAGTTTTGGCACTTGAGTGCAGGGAGTTGTAATATTGGTAAGAATGGGGTTGATGACTTCTTTAATATCTCCTTTGCCTACTTTCTTGCTTTTTGACTCAGTTTCTTTGCAGTGGGGCCACTGTCTGGGGGGCTACTGATAGGGTGATACATGTGTGAAAGAGACTTAAGGGCAGTCTGTTGGATCTTCATTATTTTGACATACTCCAAAAATGCTGGTCATGCACTTTAGGATTTGGCAATTCTTCAGTTTAGGTAAATTAACACCGAGTGTGTGTGTGTGTGTGTGTGTGTGTGTGTGTGCGCACGCGCACGTACATGTGCAAGTGCCAGTGCTTAGAAATTTAAAATAAATAAATATATATGGAAGAGTTTTTATATTCTAAGCATTTATAGTTGAGTGCGAGGGACAGATAAGTTATTACATGGAAAAAAATGTGTTTAGTACAAAGATAAGGACACCACAACCTGGGGTTATGGGTGTCTAGGGAGGACTTGGCTCCAACTCAGCCATTTCCCTACCACATTGAAATAGCAATGAGTGGAAGAGTGCTTCTGTCTCTCCTGTCAGAAAGGATGTCCTGAGGGTAGTAGGTCTGGGTAGAAATGGAGGGCTTTCTTCCCACCTGGAATCTATGATTGAATTCTCTTAAGGGAGATACTAGGCTTCTTTTGGCAGGTACAGACCCAGTGGGGTTGAGGCTTGGCTTGGATGAACTTTACCAGGCACCTTTGCCAGGCTGCCAAGTATCACAGTGTGGATTTCCTATAGTAGGGAACCAGCAGGAACAGCGTGGAGCTTTGGCAGGTCATATTCTATATCACAGCATGCACATTTGCTGTAAAACTCCAC
This sequence comes from Urocitellus parryii, assembly GCF_045843805.1. Taxonomy (NCBI): domain Eukaryota; kingdom Metazoa; phylum Chordata; class Mammalia; order Rodentia; family Sciuridae; genus Urocitellus; species Urocitellus parryii. The sequence continues at coordinate 96,537,419 of NC_135534.1, forward strand.
TCAGCAAAGGCTCTAACTGGGCAGCTGTGGTCAGGAGGGTACCTCTGGATGCTGGTCTCATCAACTGAAAAGCTCATCCTCACATCTCAGCTATCTGTTCCAATAAAGCCTCAGAAGCTGCATGACTTTTTGGAATGAACCTCCAGCTTCCTTCCAAACTGTTGGGAGGTGGCACATGCTGAAGTTTTCTCTGGGTTCATTCTTACTATCTGACTAGGGATAGAATTAAAGTAAAATAATAATAATGATAGCCACAAACACTATCACCACTGACATTTATTAAACACTTGCTTAATGAGTGCCCAGAATTTTAATTTAATCATTCAGATAGGCTGTATGTTAAATGTTAGAAGTTCCATTTTAAAGAAAATGTCTCAAGGTTTGAAAAGGGGGACAACTTGTTCAGAATCATGCTGTGGGAGAGGATAGAGCTAGGATAGAGCCTGAGTGTGGCTGACTTCAAAGCCCACTGGCTTAACCACAACTGCACACAGACCCAGAGAAAATTTATACTTGTGTATTGCTTTCCAGTACTCAAGTCACCTTTCCCTCCATTATCTCACATTAACTTCACAGTATTCCTGGGAGAATAGGAATAATTGGCCCACATAGCCTATCCTCATAGGATAGACCAAGGTTCTGAGAGGATAGGTGGCTGGACTGATGGCACATGACTAGTGCTATGATTTGAATGTGCCTCTCAAAGTTCCTGTGGTGGGTACTTAACCTCTAATCCAACAGTGTTGGAAGACGGGACCTGATATGAGGTGATTAGGTTGTCAGTGATCTGACCTCGTGAGTGGATTGGTGTTTTCATTGCAGGAGTGGATTAGTTATTGTGAAAGTAGATTTAATATAAATGGAAATTCAGCCCTCTTCTGCTCTTGCTGTCTTTTGCCATTCTGCCTTTGCTAAGGAGTAATGCAACATAAAGTCCCTTATCAGATGTGGCCCCTCCGTCTTGGACTTTCTAGTTTCCAGAACCAAATAAATCTCTGTTCTTTATAAATTATCCAGTCCCATATATTCTGTTGTAGCAGCAGAAAATGAACTCTGACAGCTGGTTTATAGCTGAGTTGAGCCTCCAACAAATGTTCAGTATTTATAGAACACTTTCTCTATTCCACTTAGCTGTACAGTTCAGTCTCCTTTCTAAGACTACAAGAGAGATGAGAGACTACAGTGTTCTTATAGGAGCTCCAGGGTCTTTGGACACAGCTCCAGTCAGGCAGGAGGGGAAAGCACCCAAAACTCTGGATATTTCCAACACCTGTGACTATTAAGGTAACTCTTAGGTGGCCTGTGATTGAGTTTGAAGAAAGGGACTTTTGTGGCCAGGGGTTGGTTTTAACCCCTGCATCAGTTCTATGGCTGAACACAGACAGAATCCAACCCAGGAAAGACCTTTCTGACACTGGCTCGTTGGTTGTCTGCCTTTCAGTGCACCCCTCAGCTTTCAGGTCCTTGTGCCCTTTGTCTGTCCTTCCATACTCTTGTCTGTTCCTTATTATTAAACATTATAACTTCTCATGCAACACTCTATACTTTATGAAGACTTTTGTCAAAGACTTATTGGCTTCCCATACTAGATATGAAGAAAATAAGTTAGGGCAGGTCATTTTATCAATCAGTAATTTTTGCAGAGTTCCAGTGACTATTTCAAGATACATGGGTATTACGTGGTAGAACAAGGATTCAAACATAACCCTATAGCTATAAAGTCTATGGCCTTTTTATTTAATGATTTCTAAAAATCCATCTGTTTTGCCTTCTGTCTCCTTGGGGCTTGAAAGTTTTCAGGCTTATGTGTTACTCCTCTCAGTATATTTCAAGAAGATTCTGGCAACAGAAATGCTTAAAATTTGGTGGAAATTTCTGGTGCAGATGAGTTGGAAAAGCATTGGAAACCTTTTTATCAATGCTCCTCAGATTCCATTCCAATAGGCATCTACTCATTTTGCTGTTGCTTAGACTCTTGTGTTATTTCCATTGTATTTTCAATGCACTCTATCACACTCTAGGGCTTACTGAAGCCTGGGGCAAGTGTATGCTCATGGTTTTGCCAAAGTTATACTTGGCCATTGGTGAGACAGAGGCTGTACCTACTTATAGGAAAAGAAACACCACTTTTTTTTTCCTTTTCAGTTTATCATTTTGAAAAAACACATTTGGCAATTATATGGCAGGACTTATTCTTCATAGATAAGCCAGCAAAAGGAAAAGACTTTGAGAAGGCCTAGAATGGACATTAAAAACTACCTCAGAAGTTTTATGACTAGAAAGTAGTACCAGAGAGACTTTAGTTTGGTCCTCATTCTTTATAGATGTATCAGCTGGTATGCGTTGGCTGTAAGTAACAGAAAACCTACCACTAAGATCTTACATCATAAGGACTTGTATTGTTTACTGAAGAAGTCTGGAAGAGGTCTTAGTCAAGTTTGTTAATTAGCTCAGGGATCCCCAAAGATGCTGGTTTTCTTCTGGTCTTTTTTCCTTTGCCATGTCTATGTGTGACAATGTCCAGCCACCATAATTCCCATGAAAAGTTCTAAAAGAGGAATCAAGAGTGTATCAGGATTGGTGGAACAGTAGTTTCCTGATTGTGTATCTGATGCTTAAGGATGAAACTCATCCAGAGTCCCTCCAGCCGACTTTACCATACATCTCACAGGACTCTAACCTGAAGCAGGTTAGAAAAGAGATAATTCAGCCTTCGAGGTCTCTCCATGATTGGAGGCAATCAAAAGAGAAAAGGATTGGAAATGCCTGTTGGGTGGCCAATCATTGCTCCCTGGCCATTGTAGATTCTGGAATCCTGAGAAACACTGCCACTTTTCACATAGGTCACATGGCCCATAGAAGGCACGACTAGAATTAAGATTTTTTTTATTTTAGAGAGTCAGGTGGATTTTTATTTTAGCTTAGTCAAGGACTGCTTTATAGAATTAAGATTTTTCAGTTGAGTATACAACATGGACAACTGGGTATGTAGAGAGGAGAACTTCTATATCACAGCATGTCTTCTTCCCTTTGGCTCCATAGAGATTATGGAAGAAGATTATTATCTTCTTCCCTTTGGCCCAATGTGTGGCTAATCAAGGTCTCAGAGTTATAATTTGATGTTTGATTTTTAATGAAGCAAGATGGCCTTGGGGGCCAAGAGATGGTAGATTTTTCTTTCTGTCTCAACTTCCAGTCTAAATACGAGGTCAGGGTTTTTTTTTGTGTGTGTGTGTTTGTTTGTTGTTGTTGTTCTGTTTTCTGCCATCATGGTAAATGCTGATGGTTCTTTTGTCAGAATTCATCTTTTGCAAGATGTTAGTGATTTTTTTTATTGGTCAAAGGACAAAAGAAAAACACTTGAGCCTCTAATTCCCCTAAGATGAGCTATTTTAGAAATCCTCAGAAAGTTGGATAGGGAAAGATCACAGCTTAGATCAATAACTGCCTCCTGGACTGAGAGAAGAAGATGGTTTATTTATGTGCCTGAGATGTTGTTGAGTGCATGCTCAATACCCAAGCCTGTGGTCACATGTACATAGATAACACCAAGCAGTAAATAATTAAAACCAAGAGGGACTTCCTCAATTCACATCTCTTCCTATCTTGATACAGCAGCAAAAGGCAACTTTTACTCTTGGCTTCCTTGAAAAACTTCCCATAGCTATGATTTGGAATTACTTTTGCCAAAAATCTTAAGTTCAATGTAGGTCAAGCCTATCACATAACAATAATTGTATCCCTGGGAGTGTGTGTGTAAATGCTCTTTCAGAAAACCACATCATATTTTAATTGTGCTGGAGAAGCAAGCAAGTTAAAGGAACCTTAAAGCCCAATCTTTTGCAAAGAATAGCTCATTTTGTAATGCTAGTAAACTTTATATGTCTGTTCAATGTGTGAAACACCAAGTTGTAATTTCTAGAAGTGGGGCCACACTGTGCCTTCACAGTATGAATGTGCAGGAAGACATTAGGACATTTGTTTTCCTATACTTTGTTCTGTGAACATCTGCCTAATAGCAGATAAAGGCTGAAAATATGTTGGGAGCTACTTTAATGACTCACAACATGGTTGAGAAAGTAAATAAGATCATGGTGTAAGGTTAATGATAGTGTGGAGAATGGAGGAGTAAATTCTACAGTAGGTAAGTTCTAATCAGTATGCATAGGAACCTTGTGATTCTGTGGTCACATAGTATAGCATGTCTTGCAGAGGCAGACTTCAAGTACTCCTGGGCTTGTCATCATTGCATCTCATTGTGAATGAGTGAAAAACTGTCCTACTTCGCCTACTCAGTCTCTCTAATGCTTATACCCATTTTCTGACCCTATTGACCCTTGAAAAGTTTTTAAAACTTTTGAGTCTCCAAAGTCTATGCTATGGAAGTCCCTGAAAGGTTTTTATTTATATTCATTTGTCGGATGGGACGAGAAAACCTCTCTCAGACTTTTTGACTATGGCTCCTAGGCATATTTCAAATGTAGGAATTTTCAGAGGAAGATGGATCTGTTTTCGGTATGTCTAGTTCCTTCTTTTCTTGGCATCTCAAGACCCTATTCCTTTACTCAGCTAATGGAAGACCACACTCCTCATGCCCATTTGTCAACAACAACCACAACAAAACCAAAATAAAACCCTTTCAAACCTAAGGACTTTTGTTTATTTTAAGCCTCTGTCTGGAATTTCTTCCACCCCCTCCCTCACTGTCTTGGATAAGATTCTTTTGGTTCCAAATATCAGAAAACAAGTAAAGCTGGCTTAAATAAAAATGGATACAATTTAATGGAAAGAAAAATGGGGATATTCAAGGAACTCAAAAGGTAGGAATTTAACTGGGCATTAGGGGCCAGGACCTGGAAGACAAGAGAAATTTAGGTTAAATTTTTCATCTGTCATCTCTCCTTATTTCTGGTCTCTGATTTTATCTGTATACGTACTTTATTCTTTGCTCTTTGTGGATGAACTTACTTTGTTACCTATTCACATGGTGGAAGACATGGACTCCCACATCTCCCAAGTTGGTAAATTTTAGACTCAACCATCCAGAGAGGCTAAGGCTTTCTTTCTGGGTTCCAATCCCAAATGCTAAGGAAGATACTTAAGTTTATTTTGTGCCAACAGCTCATTTCTGGACCAAAAAGATATATCCAGAAGCCAAGCTCAAGCACTAGAAATATAATATACTGTTAATACAATGCCTATAGGCAAGATGAGACATTCCAGAGAACAGGGACTAGGCAAGTCAAAGGAAGTCTCCAAACCCCTTTTCCATTCCTGTAAGGTAAGTTTCTTCCTCTTTCCTTCCTTCCTTTTCTCTCTTTGGTAAATGTCTCAGGCAAAATCTGGAAATATAGTTCTGAACAAAACCTGGTCCTAGCTCAGTGAAGGAGAACTCTAGCATATTCTCTACAACCTGGTTCCAACATTACCTTAATTGGAGGGAAGTCTTCCCTTACCCTTCCCTGTCTCCAGTTCTCACAACTTGGTTGGTGTTTCCCTCTCCCATCCTTCCTGTGGCTCCATATACCTACCTCTGTTAGAATAATCATGTTTTATTTCAGCTTTGTTTCCACCATTCTGTCTCAGTATCCTATAAATTCTGGGCAGAAGTGATGGACTCTGAATTCAGAGTAGTTGGCTGCAGGTAGTTGTTCAGTGAATGTTTGTTGATAGAACTGTTGTTTAGGAAGAGTGAGGTGGGAGGCTTCCATGCCCTCTGGGATTTAGAGCAAATGAGAAGGATCCCAAACAGCTCCATGTCTTAGTATAGACTGCTTGACATCTCTTGGGAAAACAGGGCTACCATGAACACATAACTTATTCAATATGGGCAACCGTGGGAGGAATTAGTCTGTTGTTCATTGGGGTATTAATTGATATCCCTCAATAGTCCCAGTGAGGAATGTTTTAAAGCTTGTTTTTATTACAGAGAAGACAGGTCAGACTATTAGCTTGATAGCTTTGTTGAATCTGAATTTTCCTCCCTAAAAGGAAGAATTAGGACTAAGGTATCTCCTTTCTGACTACTCCATTATTCATTATTTCCCTTCCCTATCAAACCTCTCTGTCAAGCTCCAGATGATAGAATCAAGATTCTTAGTTTATTGAAGAAGAAAAAGTAAAATAAAATTGGCTCAAAATACTTATGGAGTGAGTCATGGAACAATTAGCAGCACCCAGTTTTGATTTAAATGATGATTTAAAAAAAAAAAATTTCAAGTTTCTTAAAAGTATTTATCCGAGGCTTATTATGCTTGTCAGAACTGATTCATGGTCCTTTTGGATTTTTGAGTGAATGCCATTGTTAGTTTTCAATTTTCAACAATACATAATTGGCACCCAAGAGCCCTGTGTTTTTCTTTTTTCTTGTGAGCCAGTCATGAGTAGCAGGAGGCAGGGCTGTGCTTCTGTTCTCTGACGTGTCTGGTATGGTTCAGGCTGTTTGCCATCCCTGCCGGGTGGCACACTGAGGTGCCGGGTGCTTAGGGTGTTTGGTAGAGGGAGCTTCTACTCTATTCTACTACATTTTCTTATTCCATATTTTGAGAAGAAAAAAATTAATGGAAATTTTGTTCTGAATAATTCTCTTTTCCTTCCCAACAATTCCTTTTTTGGGGTGGAAAGGATGATTCAGATAATGACAATGTTTGTGGGGAGTTTTTTCTAATCAAGATGACTTAAATTTCCTCCTTTGTAAGATGAGGATAATTATGAACATACTTTACAGGATTGTTGTGAGATGTCCATGTGAATATACACAGGAGGCACGCGCTCAGCACCCTCTTGAGGTAGTCAGAATTCTTCCTCCTACACCTCCAAGCTCTTTCCACCCTCCTCCATGGTACACGCAATCATGTGAAAAGTTACCTTGATAGTTGACCAGTCCTCTATCCTCCAGGCTGAAAGTGCTCGCATCCCAAACTCATTTTCTAAAAAGAAATTAATATCCTCTGTACTTAGGTATCTTTAATTCCTTGCCAATGAATGTTTGCTCTCATTTAAAATGACCTTTCATGTTAAACTGTGAGCAATTGCCAAGAAAGGAGAGTTAAGAAGTCTAGATTCTAATTAACTTTATCACTAATTGTTATGTAGCTATGAATCACTTTTTTTGTAAACAAGAGTTAAGAACTACAAAGATTAATGAAGGTTGTCAAGACCAGTGAGAGAACAAAACTGAAAATTTCTATAATGATTCTTACGAATCTAATACTGCTTCATCTGATTAGCATGAGGCCTGGCAAAGGGAGGGCAGGTGTTTCTGTCTTGCCAAGGGAGAATACTGAGGCACAGAGTCTCTTTCTCACAGCTTGGTTTTGACACTCCCTGTCTGCCGTCCAGCCTTTCACCAGAGCCCTCCTTCATCTGTAATGTAATCACTGTTTTCTTGTGTGCTTCTCTGACCATCATGAGATCTTCTTGACTGTACAACTGCACCTTTTCCATCTTGCTTCTGGTGTCTGCTTCAAGGCCTGGTGTGTTGTAGATGCCCAATGTCTGCAGAGTGAATGAATGAATGGAACCAGAGCCAAAGCCAAACCTGACCTTTGGATTCTCAGGCAACTTTTTCTTTACTTCTTTTATGCTGTTTCCCACAGTGACTCTGAAGCTTTCAGAGGAAAAAAAGAGAAATGTCATGTTTCAAGAATATAAACAGGAAATGTTAAATTCAGAATATGATTTTTTGAATTGGATGTAAAAAAAAAAATGAGAAACATCTAATTTGACAACATCATTCAGTCTCCATAGGTTTATTGAAGATGATCTCTGAATTGGGCACTGAGTTCAGTGTGGGCTTGCTGTTTAGTTGGGGATTTGGAGGCACATATGTGAACGTGTGGCCGAGAGTCAACGATGAAAATGGAAGGTCCTAACAGCTAAGGGTGTCCAAGGGAGAGAGCCCTCCCTAGTTGAGGAAGACTTCATGGAAGAGGCTGGGCCCCAAAGGGTCAGAGGGAAATGGCTAAAGGATAATATAGCAGAGTGGATCTGAGAAGAGAAGAGGTACCAGAGAGGACCATACAGGGTGTGTTTGCTGTTTCTGGGAATGGACCCTCTTGGAACTCTCATTGGAAACCCCAGGACCCTCTAGGGAGTGAGATTGGCTGCTGATATCTCCTCCACATTGGTTCACAGTCACTCTATATGAGGGTCTTAAGCTGTGTTCCTTTAATGACTTATATTATCTAAAAGAAGTGTTTTTTTTTTTTTTGTCTGAAGAGTCAATATTAATGATGTCATGGGCAAAAAGAGAAAAAAATTGTTTCACCAAAGAAAATGGTAAATTGAAATGTGCCATATTTCTTTTTTTTTGTTCTCTTAGTTTATTTATTTTTAGTTGATTTTATTTTTAAAATACATGACAGTGGAATGCATTACAATACTTATTATACAAATAGAGCACAATTTTTCATATCTCTGTTTGTATATAAAGTATGTTCACACCAATTCATGTCTTTATACATGTACTTTGGATAATGATGTCCTTCACATTCCACTAACCCTCTGCTGACCCCCTGCCCATTCCCTTCACCTCCCACTCCTCTGCCCTATCTAGAGTTCGTCTATTCCTCCCATGTTCCCCCTCCCTACCCCACTATGAGTCAGTTACCTTATATCAGAGAAAACATTCGGCATTTGCTTTTTTTGGGGATTGGCTAACTTCACTTAGCATTATCTTCTCCAACTCCATCCATTTACCTGCAAATGCCATGATTTTATTCTCTTTTATTGCTGAGTAATATTCCATTGTGTATATATGCCACATTTTTTTAATCCATTTGTCTACTGAAGGGCATCTAAGTTGGCTCCACAGCTTAGCTATTTGCTATAAACATTGATGTGGCTGTGTCCCTGTAGTATGCTGTTTTGAAAAGTGCCATATTTCTTTCTGGGTACCCCCATCACCCATTTTCCAGTATGGACATTGGAGTCAGATGGAAACAAAAAGAGTTTGCGTTTTGTATTTTTCACTTTCTAGATAAACTTAGCAAGGTGTTCATGCTCTCTGAACCTTGGTTTTACTCAGCTATACCCCAGAGTAAAGAAAGGTCCCTTGCTGTGAGGACAAAATGAGACAACATAAGGAAATTGCTTATAACATACTGAGCACACAATGGTGGTGGCCAGGACCATTGCATTGCGCTAAGTCCTAGCTCCAGTGCCACTGGGATTAGGCAAATGATGTGAATGAATAATGGAGAAAAAATGTAGAAAGGATATAAGGGCCTGTGGGGGCACTGTGACAAAAATAGATGTTGCAAATGTTACTTAAAAGGAGCATTTGGTATTCAAAGCCATCCCATTGTTATTATGTTGGGATCTGAGCCCTGTAGTGTCAAATCTTTCTATTTAAAACCAAAAGTCATTTCTCTAGAATTTTCTGTGAAATCCTGTGATTTCAAGGTGGCAACTCTGGGAAATCTGTGCCCTTTCATTCTTTTTTTGTAATGGATCCTTCAAGTTTTAATTAGCATACCTTCTCCCTTTTCTCTCTACCCCTGCAGGCGAGAAATTGTTTTCCAGGTCCCCTTGTAGATTGTGTGACCACTGACCAAGTGTTGTCTGATGGGTTATGAAGATGAGTGCCGTGTGCAGGTTCACTTCGTGTCCTTAAAGATAATCTCCTTGGATTTTACTTCTTGTTTTTCTCTTACTGACATGAGCCTGTTTCAAGCACGTGGATGGGGTTATCACTTTGGGGATAGCTATAGGTAACAAGATAGGAGCAGAGTTGCCTGCATCTGTATTGCCTACCAGGCCAGATCTTTAGTGGAGAAGAATTAAATATCTATCGCATTTAATCCTCTTTTATTTTCTCTCTAATAAAGCAGGACCAATCCGCCCCCAATAATAAAACTGATTCAAAAATTTTTTTATAAAGGAAATAATGTGTGTTTGTGTGTGTGTGTGTATGTTGAATTAGCTGATGGGATGTTAACTTTTAAAATAGAATCAAACACAATTCAAATTTAGTCCCACTGGAAAAATCAGGCTTGTATACAAGGCAATTAGCCCATGATATAAAACTGAGCACACAGACTTCTCTGAGTACTGTAAGAATTCAGATGAATCAGGAAATAACTGAAGACTCCCTCCATCCTTTGCTAAGTCACTAGAAATGTACTTGCCTTGCCAGGAGCCCTAGTATGGCAATAGTCAAGGTGGTCTAGGTAGGTTGGGAACAGGTGCATTCTATGCTTGCTGATCCTACTCACCCTTCAGGAAACATGGGTGTGAAGACCTGGGATGGGTGGAGGAGGTCATATTGTTGAGGAATGTCATATTGTTGAAACCATCTTACCCCCATTTTATAGGGAAGGAACCTGTGACTGAAGGAGATTGGATAACTTCTCTAAAATAATTGATAGAGTAGAAATTCAAACCCAAACTCTTTGGCACCAAGTCCTTACTTCTTTTTGCTGCCTGGATGTGCTGTTTCCATGGTGTACCATAGGAGACTGAATGTCATTGCTAATTGTTATCAAGGAAAATGAGGAGGAAAAATGAACTTAAAATATCTTTTAAGCTTTGTCAGAATAGCTTGAAGTAAATTCGTGAGTAAAACATTCAAAGGAAGAGAGGAAAAGGATGAGGCAAAAGAGGTGTTTTATTATTTTTTTAAGTTTAATCACATTGAATAAACTTAGAAGTAACAAATGGGTATTTGGAACATCATTTGCTTGAGATTCTCACAATGCATTTTAATCTATGAGAAGAGGCTCATTACACAGGAAGATTATCTGCTTATTTGGAATGACAAATCTATCCTTATAATCATGGCTGCAAATACTTTGGAGCCTGATCATAAACACATTTTCATAATCCTTGCAGAGATTAATGAATGATAATTACTTTATTCAATGGCAAAAGCCTTGGTTTGGAATATGTGTCATGGTAACAATTCCTGCTATTCATATTCTTAAGTGAATCTACATAATGCATTACTTCTAATCCCTGCTCACCTCCTCCCTTCAGATTCACTAGGAGACTTAATTTTATAGTATAAAGTAATTCAACTATTTCATGACTGTAAGTTACTGCTTTAAAATATCACACTTTGAGTTTTAGTTCTCTGGTGAGCTAGGCCATTACTCAATATCTGTTGACATTGTGGCTATAGCAAACTTTGTTTTCTTCAGGTTAAATGAACTACCATTTCAATATTGAAGTTTTGGGAACACCAAAATTACACAGTAATTCTCCTAATTGCTATGTAGGGCCTAGAGACCATTGTTGAGTTGCAAATTAATATTAAAATTCTTCTGAAGTGGAAAGGTCATATTCAAAGAGACTGCAGGAGTGAAAACAAGACTGGTCTGAGGACCCAGGATGATTTTAGCCAGAGGAGAGGTCAGAGATGAGCAGTGTCCAGCAGAAATGTCGAGGAGGGACCATGTGACACATTTGTCCCATTTCTTTTCTCCATGTTCCAGGGTGACAAAGACAGGTGAATTTCTCTTAGGGGTAGCTTTGCAAATTCCCCTACCTCCTTGTATCAGCATCAAAGTCACATAAGAACCTCTATTCTAGATCAGTGGAAGCCATGGAGTCTGAATGGGGCTCCCTGTTCAACTCCTAAATCCCTGTTGAAATTCTCTTTTAGCTAAAAACTCATGTCTCTTCCTGAAAGTAAAGCTTATCCCTTACATATTTTAGAAAATATATTATTCAAGATATTTATGTAGAATATGTTCTTAAAAACTGTTTCTCCACTGATAAACCAATCCTTCATTTTCTATTCTGACTTCCAGCTGTCTCATCTCTGGTTCTTGGGCGTTGGTACCTCTAAATTTTCATTCTTTCCTCTCCTCCTGACTTTTCCACTTTTTCGTGGTCATTTGTAGCCTTTCTAAGTCATAAAGATGTAATGTGATGGGGTCATGAATGTTCATTCTTTCTCTTGTTGTAAGATCTCAGAAATACTTCCTTTCTTAACAACCCTTTGTGCCTGTGATCTGTCCCTATGAGCTCAGCCTTTTGACTCCCAAATCTTTGATGTTTGGAGAGTAGGACTTTTGGATTTCCTCTCTATACTCTCTGGCAAGAGTGGGCTTTCAGCCTGAGACTAGAGACTTGCATCTTGAAAGGTACAAAAGTATAGTTTTATAGCTCAATATCTTTTCTTCTTGGTTTTCCCATTTTTTATTTTAAAACAGACACCAGCCCTTTCAGTCATTACTGCAGACTCTGTCCAGTACTTGGTCAACTTGGAGACATAATTCAGTGTCTTCACTGGTTTCCACAGAAATTTAAGTTCACTCAGTATCTGTGATGTCACAGGAAGAGCCACCTGCATGGCACACAGCACTTGTCTTAGAGAATCTCTCAGTGTGGCCCTTTCTCCTGCGTTTCCTTCTTTGTTTACTCCTTAGCCAGGGATTTTGTTTTTCTTTTTCTTTTAATTTTTTGGATTCTGCTTTTCTGCTGACACTTTCCCCATGCAAAACTCTGTGCTGCTTTTACTCCATTGTTTCAATTTTATTGACGTCCTCTGTATCCTCTCTTCATTACTTGCAGTAGCTCTCTTAGTTCCTTTGAAGGAATACTAGTGCCCGGACCAATACCTTTGCCACAGAGGCTGATTCTCCTTGATTTGGATGAATGGGTTTGTACAATTGCTTTTCAACAAAGCTAGAGTCTCCTTACAGAAGAATTCTCTGGCCAGCTTCTATTAACAAAAAAAGCAAAACATTTCTCCATACCCTTACTCATGAAATAGTGTTATGAATACTTCATGGGTTTGCTGCTATGATGAAAGAAAATAACATAGAGGATTTAGCACATCATCATTGAACGGAATCAGATTATATAAATTTTATCTCCTTTCTCTCCATCTCAGCTGAGTTGTCTGAGGTTGTTTCTACCTTTGAGCTCCCTTAGGGCAAGCCCTTCATCTTATCCATCCTTGTATCTCTACCACTTGCTGCAGTTTCCAGAGCAGAGTGATGCATGATAAATGTTTGTTGAACAATTGAATCCCTTTGGCATCGGGAAGCTTCTGGTACATTCTAAAAGAGTACTAGATGTAGAGAAAAAGCTAGATTCATGGAGGAAGCAAAACAAAACAAAAACAAAATTCAGAGCCATTGCTGAAAATTGTTCACATTTGGTTTTTTTCTTCCTGAGAGGCAGGGGGCTGTGCTCTCTCACTTCTGGATCCCCAGTATTATGGTGAACATACAGGAGGTGCCTGTTTTCCCTGTGAATAATGGACTTCTCATGGGCATTTTATTTGTCAGCTTGATGTTTAATTGTTAAAACTGAGTGGATTATCTGTGTCTTAATAAGTCACTCTATGTCAGTGACTGAGGTTCTAGCTATAAGAATTGTTTATCACAAACCAAAGCAAACCAGAGCAGGGTTAGCTAGGAGAGCCTTCAACTTCACACATTACACTGTGCCTTGCACAACCAGTTTTCTATCTGTTGTGTACAGGTTCAAAGGACTGAGAATGGAACAAGGAGAAAGTCTCCTCAGGATCAAATTTTTTACAATTCCTTCCCTGTACTGTACTTCCCTTGAACCCAAGAGGAATGTGTGTGGGGGAAGGGCTGGGCTAAAACATGGGAGCATCCCAGGAATATGCTCATAATTTTGTGTCCTATCAATTTGGTACATGTCAATATTTGATCATCAGAAAATGAAGAGCTATCTCATGGGGCGGAAATGATGCAAATTGAAGAGCTCAGATTCTCTTTATTGCCCTAACTAATTCATATCAGCCCCAAAGGTGTGCTCCCAGCTTAGAAGAGAGAAATCTTTGAATTAACCCTTTTGCCTTTCTTAGAAGGCAGTTCACAAATGTATTCATCTGAATATGTGATGGGCTCATTCCAACCCACATGGTTTTTAAAAATATTTCTATCTTCCACATAGATAAACAGCTTGAAAAGGGTTCTTAAAAATACATTCTTTCCATCTCATTCAATTTCCAGCAATGTAGTAGCATTCATTACTGATTGATACCCTGGCTGGTGTCACCTTAATATCGTTCTGCATCCAGCTCCATGGTGTCACAAATTAATAAATACAAAATTCACTGCTTCTTCCTTTCTCTGCTCCTGGTAATTCCACAGGGTGCTGACTGTGAAATGAACTGGATTTGCATGAGATCTTCTAGCGTCCAAGAAATGTGTTGAATAGGTACGTGATTTTAATCACTACTTAGAAAGATATCATATAAATCTTGATGTGTTTTGTTATTAATTTTTTTTTATCCTCATAGGTTTTTGATATGTAGTACTTATTTTATTATTTCCAGCAGTTGATATCTGCTACCTATGACATTCTGAAATATTCTTCCAGATCTTTTGTTTCCAGTATGGAGGTTCTGAAACAGCATTTGGAAGGTTTCCCCACAAAAATGGCCCTCGTTCATATGGTTTGACTGATTGAAAAAATACAGGAGTAAAGCACTATTTGACTTATGAAAAATACTATGTTTATTTTGGGCTTTCGCACCTTGAACTTCTGCTCTGACTTATGCAACTGTAAAATGGGAATAATGATTTACATCATGTTTCTTTACAGTGGATGGAAGCACTTAATAACCAAATTCATTATGATATGTTGAACACATATTTTGGTTCTGAAAAAGACCTTAGAAATATATGCCCCCAACTTATTTTTACAGATGAAAAAACCCAAGACTAAACTTGAAAAGACTTGTCTACTGTGATCTTTAAAAAAGTAAGAGGCTGTTTTATTTAGCCTGTTTTGTGATGGTTGCTGTTACTATTGCCATTGTCAGAATTTTTCTTCAGTTGTAGTGTATTTGAGACTCTACCCCATTTGGTGAGTTTCTCTCACCTCCAGCCCCATGCCAGTCTCCTTGTGATTAAGTTGGCCATCGAGGAAAGGAAGTTAATAAAATCCAACTTATTGCAAAAACCTAGCAAACCAATTGAACTCATCAGCTATAGGGGTATTTTGATATCCAGAAGGATACCTGACAGAACCACATCACATTTTCATAGAGCCAATTAGTTCCCTCTACTTAGAGCCACTCAATTATATACTAACAATTAAGCCCCATTTCACAACAATAAAATGTGATTACCCTTTCACTAATAATACGTAAGAAATATCAAGGTGATTATGAAGGAGGAGTAAG
This sequence comes from Urocitellus parryii, assembly GCF_045843805.1. Taxonomy (NCBI): domain Eukaryota; kingdom Metazoa; phylum Chordata; class Mammalia; order Rodentia; family Sciuridae; genus Urocitellus; species Urocitellus parryii. Next base: position 96,552,534 of record NC_135534.1, read on the forward strand.
AACATCTGAAGTGCAAGAGGATACATTTTCAGAGTATATACTCTATAGCCACTTGCTACCAGATGAGATGGCAAGTGGTGAGACACATTGGCCATTCCTTTGTTGATAAGACTGGGGAGATCTGTATCTCATATTTGACCTATGTTGAAGAATTCTATAAAATATTGTGTGCTATTCTGGTGCAGGTATTAGTCAAAAAGAACTTTTTAGGCATTGCTTCAAAAGGTTGGAAACTGAATATTCAGCTTGATGAAGGAAGACCCATGAAGGATACCTGAGATTTTTTTTTTTTTTACGACATGCACAAATGATTTGCATTTCACTCATAATGAAGGATGCTGAGCCTCTTGTACTCATTGGCCATTTTTGTATCTCAGGAGAAATGCCTGCTTTCTTTTGTAGGTGCTACTTTCTCTTGCAAACCTCCATGTGATGGTAGAGTGGTGAAATGTTTCAGTTTGCTAAGGGGTTTCCCAGAATGCAAGACTTTTATCTTTAAAATCAGGAAAGTTCTAGGCAAACTGGGACTAGTTGCTCACCCTTCTGGTGGGAAAGATGTTCCTAGAATCATAGGCTTGTATGATTTCACAGTTTAGGGATCAGAACAAGAAATAATTTAATACAATTAGTTTCCACAATCCTAGGAAGAGTCATGGTGACTGGTTATTCTTATTGGCCTGACTTGAAACATGGATCCATTCCTAGATTAATCTCTGAATCCACAGTGATGATTTACTTTGATTAGATATGTTTAGCCATGTGTATGCCTCAGATTGAAGGATTAATTTCTCAAAAATTAGGAACAGATTAGGATTGTTGACATATCAGGAAGGTGATACCTCAAGTATGAATGCTGAACAAAAAAAAGCATGTTTATCACAAGCATCTCTATGCACTGGCTACTGTGCTTGGTGTTTACCTGTGGATTATTTCATTCAGTTCTTGCAATAACATTACTGGAAAGATATTAGGACCTTAGTATTAGAGGTGACAAAGTTGAGCCTCAAACAAGTTAAGTTTCTGTGCTCAAAGTCACAAAATAAGTTAGTACTGGAGCCAGAATAAGTTAATTTGTAATAAAACACAGTATAAAAGCAAATTTTCAGATAGCACAGAGAATTGAACTTCAGAAAGAGGTTAAAGAAGCTTCTTTAGAGGACTTATTATGACCCCTTCAGGAAAATAAACCATACTAATTAATCTAATACAGAATTTAATTAAAGGAATTAGCTAAACAGGCATTTTAAAGGCAAAAAGGGCACTAAAATAATGTAGGAATAGCAGCTCCAAGAAGAAGCTACTCCAGGTTGAGTATCCCTAATCCAAAAGTCTGGTCTAAAATGTTCTAAAATCTAAAACTTTTTGAGTACCAACATGACACTGCCAGTGGAAAATTCCATGCTTGAATTTATATAATAGATTGTAGTCCAAACACAGGTGCACTAACAATACTGTATAAAATTACCTTCAAGGTTTGTGTGTAAGGTAGAGATGAAACATAAATGAATTTTGTGTTTAGACTTGGGTCCCAGCCCCAAGATATCTCATTATGTGTATGCAAATATTCCAAACCTGGAAAAATCTGGTCCCAAGTGTTTCAGATATAGACTATTTAACCCAAATCTCTATAGCAGGGGAGCAGAGGCAAGAGGTTGGTGTGATTAGAATCTAGAATCTCAGAGGAGCCCCTGAGAACTGGCTGGTTTGGGGAATGTGGGAAACATTTGAAACTGGAAAGAACAGCACAGGAACAGAAAGCAAATAGGAATTGGGCAGAAGGACCCCCCTGGGGCCTCCCAGACTCCCTCCAGCCCCTCCTGTTGTCAGAGCTGAGAAGGGCTCTGGCTGGCAAACAGAAATGCAGTTTGCAATGTCCCAGCTCTAGCCTCAAGCAGCACAGTATAGCCAGGTGGGCTGGAAGCTGAGACAATATCTAATTACCAACACTGCCTTTAAAATAAGGAAGCTCTTCTCTTTCGGAGTTCACAATAAGACTGTTTACATATAAAATCAGAAAGATGATTAGATGCTTTTTTTTTCCAAACAATCCCTGAAACTTGTTTTCTGAACTTTATGGTTCTATATTTGAAGTATCAGTATCAAGTCAGCCTTCCTCTGTGGACATGCTCATGAGTCTAATCCCCAGTCCTGCCCCAGATAATATCAAGTGTGACATTTCTAGACTTTCTCCAGTCATTTTCATTCTGTACTTCATTCAGTATATCCAAGTATTACTGGGAGCTGATGTGGAAAAATCAAGGGCTTTGACATCAGAGAAGTATGGATTCAATCTTGCCTTTGCCACTTTGTGTTTTAACCTGGGGTGAAATAATTAGTCTTAATTCCTCATTGTTTCAATAGACATGGATATGCATATACCTATATCATGGGGCTTTATAATGTCTAAAAAGCAACTGGCATACACTAACAATAATAATAAGCACGAATACTTAATAAAAATTAATTCCATCCACATTTATTTTACTCAACCCTTTTACTTAAGATTCAGCCATGATTTTTCAGATATATCACCTTCCCAAATGCACTTTTGTGCATGAATCTCACTTTTGTGATGGCAACAAGGTTTGAATGGACATTATTATCCCCCATATAGTTCCCATCAACACTCCCACAAAGGGATCATAAGCAACTGAATGTTCTCAGCAGCACTATGATTGATGGTTTACTAAGCAACCACAGCTTCCTGACAAGCTCCTTATTTTCTTCCAGCCAGATTGTCAACTGTGGGCTCTTTCACAGGAGAAAGTCTGGACCCAAAAGATTGTTATCTTCTCCTTATTCCCCTGAGCCTCCCTAAGGTTTATTTATGGAAAATTGGGAGGTGGGGGCAAAGCATATCCTCAAAAGACTGTGGACATGGATGAATCGTGTATCTGAGCCTGTACTTTCAATATTTAGGAAATGCTTTTTCTGATCTGAAAGAACTGTCCTCTTCTTGGGATGTATGGGTTAGGGGTGATGTTGGCAAAAGTGGCAAGTGTATCTTGGGTTCCTTTATAGTGAAATTATAACTGAATAGTCAGAGATGTATAGAATCCTTGAGTGTCTGTCTTAAAATATTCTCTCCAGGGTAACAGAGATGTAGACTGTTGCTTTAATTTTAGGAAATGACTAATTGGATCAAAATCTACCTTTTCTTCATCAGAGAGTATAAACTTACTGAGCATCTCCTTTATTCTAATGTATTAGGGATCTCCAGGGAAAATTATTATGAATATATATGTACATATATATTAGTAATAAATCCCCTCAAAAGTATACATGTGTGTATACACAGATGTGTGTATGAAAATTCACTTACGTCAAGATGGATGCTGATAAGTCCACAATACTCCCTTTGCAAACTGAACCAAATGAAGTAATTCAGTCTAGATTGGAAAGCCCGAGAACAGGGCAGACCAATAGTATAACTCTCAATCTGAGGCCAAAGTTCTGATTTTGATGGAGGCTAGGGGCATCAGTAAGCCAGAGTAGGAGAAGAAAGTGAATTCACCCCTCCTCTGCCATTTTGTCCTGTCTGGGACCTCAACAGTTTGGAATTTGCCTGCCTAAATTGTTGGGGGTGATCTTCTCTACTCAGTCAACTGATACAAAGGCTAATTTCTTCTGAAACACTCTTAGAGACTCACCTAGAAACAATATTTTACCAGCGCTTTGGGCATCCCTGAGCCCAGTCAAATTGGCATGTAAAATAACCATCATATTTGCCTTTTGCCAAACCAGTAAAGAGTTAATGTGTATCTTTAAAAACTGTTCTTTTTGGTACTGAGGATTGAACCCAAGGGCATTTTACTACTGAGCCATATCCCCAGCCATTTTTATTTTATTTTGAGATGGGAGTCTCACTAAATTTCTCAGGCCTTGAACCTGAGATCTTCCTGCATCAGTCTCCCAAATTGCTGTGATTATAGGCAAGCTCTCTGGAGTTTTCATGAATAGTCTGTGAGGAGGAGGGCATTGCTCCTGTAGAACCCCTGCAGAATAAGGTTTTACCCATGCTGCTACTAGGGCTTTCTCAACTGAAAACACATCATGGAGGTAAATGCATTTGGCTTTATAATCCCCACAGGCCTCTTTCCCCATAGGAGTTAATAACCCCTAAAAACTAAAATTTAAAAACAAAACCATGTTTAATTCACATAAAGGCACAAGGCAGGGTAACTCTCTAGCTGTTCTCTTTTCAAACAACTTGTTTTCCTTTTCTCCTTTTTGTTTGTTTCTTTTTGACTTTTTATTTTTTTGAATCAAACTGCTTTCTGCCCTGCTAACTCAGTATGTTGCTTGCTTTTCAGTCTCAATTGAATTTTTACAGTAAGTCATAAACCCTTGAAAATAAGATTTATAATGGAAACGCTGATACAGCCCTAGCTAGCATGGCCAGATAGGTATTCTAATAACACTGGATAGTAATATTCTCCAAATCTAATACTCTATAGATTTTTTTTCTTGCTGTGACTCATATTGACCCAATTCTTTCTCTAACCTGTTCAGTGCCAAAGACTGTGGTCTGCCATGTCCTTGACTAGCAATGTCAAATGCTCTTTGGGCATCTCTGGGTCACATTGGTGTCTGGCAGCACATGACAAAATTAACTCTTACAGGCACAGATCTGGATGGCAGAGTTCTGGGAGAAGACCAGTTCCTTGGAGTGAGGGCAATCTGAATTAGAGCAGGGGGTGCATGAACAAGGACATTGCTGGCTGTGGGTTCCAGGGCAAGACTATTCCATTAGCTCCCTAGCAGGAAAGAGAGTAAGCAGACAGGCTGCCCTGACCAATATGCAGAACAGTAACCAGGAGCCAGGAAGCATTCATAGAAATCCAGATAGGCAATTCCCCTCAGGAAAGTCTAATGGCAGGTAACAGGGTTTCAATGCCTGAATGTGGTTCCCAAGGAATTATGTAAAACTAAAATAAATAAATTAATTAAAACAATATATATTAATATAATTAATAAAAAATTCTAAAATAAATAATAAGAATAATTATTAATAAGAATAATGTATATTATATATAGAGAGAGTCTTTGCCTTCAGTTTTTGACATAGAGCTTTAGCAATTGTCATTTCCTGAGTCATATAAGTGTTTTGTTTTTTTTTTTTTCTTAAAGTTTCCAAGGTGCCATCTTGGAAGCAGATAGCCACCATCATCAGAAAACTCAACTTTCTGGTGCCTTGATTGTGGACTCCCAGCCTCCATAATGGTAAGAAATGAATTTCTCTTCTTAAAATATCATCCAGTTTCAGGTATTCTGTTATAACAGCACAAATGGAGTAAAATACATTCCAAATCTGATTACTCACTGTGTAACATCAGGCAAATTAATTGCTCTGACTTCAAGTTCTGTCATCTGTACTGTGGAATCAAGGGAGTACCCACCTCATGGGGTTGTTGTGAAGTAACTTGAGAATGTCATGCATCAGCACATGCCTGATATGTAGGAGCTGATCAGTGTGTATCGTATGTTATTGCTGTCTTATTATTATCCTTTTGGGGAGAGCTTGGTCAAGAATTTGGGGCAGTGCTGTCAGGAAAAGGCCCCAGTAGGGTGGAAATTCCATGCGCATCCTTAGCAGCTTTCCAGAAAACAAGAGCCTAGAGAAGCTCCAGCTCACCCCAGAATGAAGATAAAATTTAAAAGGCAGGGCCTGAGACACCGGACAAGTGTTTCCCGTTGTTCATTATGTCTCTTCAGAACCTGAAAGCACACTTTCTTTCTTCTGAGCCTTTGTCCATTTTCTGGATAGCAAGCTGCAATCGGTCCTGCCTGCAGGTTGAAGTGCCAGGGACCCTCTGGAGCCTTGTTAACTCTGGTTTGAACACAGAAGGTGGGGAGGTTGCCACAATGCCAGGTGGGCTGAGGCGAGGTAAGGAAAGCCTCTGCCTTTTGCTTGCCTGTCCTTTGGGAGAAGCTCAGAGATGGAGGTCTCAGTGAGTGTAGAAAAAGGGGAAGAGAAAATTGTTTCAGCTGAGAAGATCCTCACAGGTGGAGGAACCATATATTTGTTTAATGCTTTTGTTTTTGTTTTTTTGAGGGGGTGGGTACCGGGATTGAATTCAGGGGCACTCACCCACTGAGCTACATTCCCAGCCCTATTTTGCAATTTATTTAGAGACAGGGTCTTACTGAGTTGCTTAGCAACTTGCCATGACTGAGGCTGGCTTTGAACTCACAATTCTGCTTTCTCAGCCTCCCAAGCCATTGGGATTATAGGATGTGCCATTATGCCAAGCTTGTTTAACTCTTTACATGTAGTTTGATGCTTGATTTTTAACAAAGAATGCTGAATATGGCCTTATAAAGACATTCTACGGGGACCATGTGAGAAGCAGTGTCTGATCTTCTTCCTGTGCTTCTGGCCTTTGCAGAGTCTCTTGCTATCATCAAATAAGAGCAAGAGCAGACTTTTTATAGCTGATCATGGGCAAAATGCTGAAAAAACTGTAGTGATTCTTTCATAGCATGCCAAGTTAGTGCCGGGAGGACTCTGAGGCAGCACCAAGAGACTAAGCTAATTCCTGGTTCTTCAGGTGAACAACTTGAAGCCCAGAGAGAAGTGACTTGCCTGAGGTCCCCTAGCTCATTACTGCTAATTAGAGCACAGTTGGGAAAACTACTCTGTAACACAATTGTTTTTCTATAGGCACTAATGAAGGTCTCATTGCATTATTTTTGAACAGAAAAATCACAGGTGCTCCTCTGTGGATAGTGAAAAGTTATCAGTAGAGCATGCAGGACACCCAATGTCCTAGGAAGGAGTTCAGAAGCCTCTTGGAGAACCTCTCCAAAGGAGGCTTTCTCCAGTATATATTGGGATGGGTCAGTTCCACCTGATCGGGGTTCTTTCCTACTGGGACGTTTTTTAGGATTCAGTGGAAAACATTTGTGTGCATGCTGGAATTTGGTTCTTCTTTGGCTTCTCTTTAAAGGCTTTAGGTAAGCAAGGGCAGTGGTTAAAAGCTGGATGTTTCCTACTTGTTCAGCAGAAGTGCAGCTCTAGCAGTTAACCTTATAAAGTCTTTAAAGAAAAACATGTCTGTTTTTGTCTAACTTGGCAGTTGTTGAGATTCAAAAATTACCCAGGGAGGTTTCAGTCAATATAGAATGAAAGGGAATGAGGTTGGGGAGCACTCTGATCTTCTTGTGGTTATTTATTTTGGCCTCCAAAGGTGCATATTGCACCCAGCCTGTGAACTGCACAACTCCAGTGTTAAGAACCTCAGATATGATTAAAGCCACAGTGCACTTTTCTGGGACTCCGGTCCTGTCACCAGCATGTTGATGCTTTAGAAGCCTCTGAGTTTCACCTCACCTGTCCCTACTCCTTTTGGTGTTTTAGGTCCAGCCATTGTCCTGTTCCCATGCAGGCTCAGACTATCTTCTGACTTCAGGCAGACCCTAAGCCTAGAGTTTTCCTATGACAATGTTTGTGTTCTAAATGAGACATTCCTTTCAGGAATGTTGGCATTTAAAAGGGCACACCTAGAGACAAAAGGATAATCTGAAGGAAAAATTTTCCATGGTGTTGGGACTTGGGGCATGTTGGGAGCACAAGGACTTATGGAGGAAGTCCTCACATTGTCCCAGTTGTGACCGTCCACTCTGCTCCTTCTCTGCTGGTCTTCTTTGGCATACTTTAGCCATAGAAGGGATGTCACTCAATTAGCCCTTGCACATCTTTTTCTGTTTTTGCATCCTTTCACCACAGGGTGAAGGCCTTTGCTTTAATTATCCTTGACACCACCTAATCTGGGTTAGGCTACTACTACCTTCTCATGAAACTGAACTTGGACTCAGCCTCTTCCTTTCCCCCTTTTAGGACAGCTGAGAATGGATGACCTCTTCAAAAGGAACTTTTACAGTATTTGTACAGTTACCTTAATTTTTTGTTTGTTTTCCTAAAAACTTTATAAACAGGCAAAAAAGAACAACAACTCAGAAATGAAAAGAACTACAAATGTTAACAGGGACAGTAATATGGAAAATGTCAACTAAACAATTATAAAGGAAACTATGATGAAGTGTTGCGCTTCTGTACCAAGATAGGAGGCACCATGAATCTGCAGCTATAAGTGAAGGGAGAAAATTTATGTTTGGAAAAAATGCTGTTATTTCAGTAACAGAAAAATATATGTAGTGAGGTTATATTTAAAAAACAAAAATGCTCTCTTTCTCTGAGTTCATGACTTCCTCATTCAGCTAAGGATGTTCATCTGCCTGCAGGTATGCTAGGAGTGTCGTAGAATAAATGCAAAGAGAACATACAGGGTAGTATTCAGCTCCAAACATGCAAAACAGAATAATACAGTAAGAGAACTGACCAGGCCTTCTGGTGTGATAAAGAATTTACTTCATTAATCTAAGTCCTATCTAACAAATCAAGGACTTAGCTTATAGGATTTCTATTATAGAATTCTCCTTATGTACAGAGAAAGCACCCTTGTTCAAGAGTGAATTCATATCATAAAGTGCTATCAATGTGTAGAAAACAGTCCCTTTGTTTGCAGCAGGATTCAATTACAAAGTAGAGGCAAAGAGTGACTTACGGTAGTGCTTCTCCAAGTGTGGTCTCCAGACAACAGTATCAGTATCTCTTGAAATAGAAATCCAAATCCAGTATCACTTACTAGAAATACCAATTCCCCCTGGTTCCATCCCAGTCTTACTAGAGGGATGAGACTCAGCAACCTGTGTTTCTTCAAATATGCTCTCTGGGTGATCCTGATGCTCATTTATATTTGAGAAGCACTGATCTTGTGTGCACATCAGGTCTTCCAATCCAGGGCAGGTGAGAGGACAGAGGGAAGAGGTAGAGGAGGAAAGAGCCTTGAGGGTTGCATGGCCCTATTTCTCTTCTCAAAGCTTCAAGCCAGAAAGTGTAGGTGGGGTTTAGAGAAGCAAGGGTAGCCCAGAGGGAGAGGCCTCTCTCATTCATGCTGCCTACTTGGAACTCAGCAGTTAAGCTGACCAGCACCAACTGAGGATGCTGCCAAACCTGAAAAGACTTTGGTGTTACTGTGTGGCCAAGATGAGAGGTTTGAGTCTTTAGTTTTCCTAAGACCTCCTCAAGTCCCTTGTGTGCACTGAGAGCCTGGGCATTTATCCACAGAGGTGGCTAAAGTCAGGGTTGGAGTGATTTTGAGTAAGGGTTGCAGAGTATATATCTGCAGAGTATATTTCCAGATCTCAGTGGATTCTATATCATTGGAGAGAGCTGAGGGGTCCCCAATTAACAAGGCTCTTGCTAAGCAGAAAGACATGACACAAGCGTCAGGGTGGACAATGACACCAGCCACACAGTAGAAAAGAGACATTCCCTGAGGGTCTAGTAGAGCCAGAGGACATTTTCCTCCCTCAATCAAAAGTTCCTGTGAACCACATGCTTCACTCCATGCAACAAGGTACGTCTTAGAGGCGAGGCGGAGCTAGGGAATACTTCATTTTTTCCCATAGACAGAGCCTTCTTTCAAGAACTGTTTGAATTATCTGGTTGGACTAAGTTTTAACTGAATAGACTAATAGTTAATTTCTCACCTCTTTTCTCCTTATTCCCCCTCAAACAGATAGGTATTAACAAGACCAGATCTGGACATCAAAGGTTCCCACATTTTATAACCATACCACACTCCAAATTTTATGTTCAAAATCTTGGGCATATGTGCTGGCCCCATACATCGCTTAACCTGGCTCTGTCTTGGCTTAGTCTCACCTGAAAATGGGCCTGTTAATGCCTCTGAAAGGTATCATGCATTGTTATGATAGTTTCTTTCTCTCTATCTGTCTCTGTCTGTCTGTCTCTGTCTCTGTCTCTGTCTCTCTCTCTCTTTCTCTCTCTCTCTCTCTCTCTCTCTCTCACACACACACACACACACACACACACACACACACACACACACACATACACAGATAATTCTCCTGTTATCAAACTCATAAGAGGACTGGGATGTAGCTCAGTGTTTGAGGGACTGCCTAGCACGTACAAGGTTTAATCCCCAGAACAGAAAACAAAAACTGTTATAACAAAAAAAAATAAAGAACCATACAGAAGAGAATCCAGTAATAGTATTTTGAATAAATATCCTTCAAAAGCTATATGTAAATATTAAATTATGCTTTCAATTGTTTATTGTGCAGTTTGTGTGTGGGTGGGTGAATGGGCACCTTGTAGGGAGAGCTCTAACTTCATTTCTGTTTTAGTGGCCGCAGAACCTATTCCATGGGAGAATTTCTTCTTTCCAGTCACAGCCTTCCTGGCCATTCATCTTGGGAAATGTGACTCATTCTGTGACTCATTCAGAGGCCTTACCATGGTGCTCTTCTAACAAGTTCTTTCTTCTCTGATTGGTAGATTTTAAATCAGAGAAACTGCAACCCATTTCCAGTAAGACAGAATGAAGGCAACTGACAGGTAGATATAGGGAATAAGCAGAGAAAAGAGGCCATGAGGGAGGAATTCTTGTCCTTAGTGCCATTAATTCCCAAGACCAAGACACCGCTCTCTTTCCAAGTTATGTGAGTTAATACACCACTTCTTACTCTGGTCAGTTTGAGTGGGGTTTCTGTCATTTGCAATGGAAAATGTCTGGACAATCTGTATCTCAAACTGACTAGTAGAAAATGAAACTCATCTTTCCCTAATCCACTTCTGCTCTTGCATTCCATTTCCATTGATGATGCCAATACAGATCCTGTTTTCTTTTTTTAATACCAGATGCCTGAGTTTCATCATTGACTCTGTCATATCCCTTGTCCTCTCCCTTACTCACTCTTGAATCTCATTACTTTTCTTTATTCCACCTGGATTATGCCACCATTAAATCTCTCGTGGGAGACTGCAGTGGCTCCTAGCTAGTGTGCCTGCCATCAGTCCTGCGTGCTCTATTCCATTCTCTATTCTCTAGTAATTTCCCTTTTCTAAGGGGAAATTTCATGATGTGACTGATTGATTTCTGTTCCCAGACACATGGCTCTTATTTAGCATTGTGAATCTCTGAGAGATTTTATTAAATACAACATTTTTCTATTAGATATTACCACCAAAGCTTGATATTCAGGAAATATTACATGGAGATATTGTTCTGTTGAATATGATTTGGGGAATAATATTCTAGAAAATTTTAAGGCACTAGTTACAAATTCTTACCTCTATTATTAAAAAACCCTCTAAGATGGTTGTTGAAAATGTGACATTTTAAAAATAATATCTAGCACTTATTGAATTCTTAGTATAGGCCAAGCAATGTTAATCATTTTACAAGCCTTATCTTATGTAACCTCCAAAACAGCCCCTGAGGTTGCTATTATTATCTGCATTTTATAGTCGAGGGATAGAAGCTTAAGTTAATTTGCACAAATTCATGCAGATGATAAATGGATGAATTGGGATTGGGAACTAGGATTTCTTGATTCCAAAGCCTATACTAGCCAGTATTTTTCAAGCATGTTTTAAATAACTCTGGGATTCTATACATATGCCTCAGAAGCATCTGCCAGGGAAGAAACAGGGAGAAAAGGTAATAAGGGGGAGGCAAACTCTGTAAAGTTGTGGGTCCTTGAGAGCCACTTCAGCCAGAGCTTCTATACCTTTATCTCTGAGGGTTAAGCAGAATTTTTCTCCTTGCACCAATGGTTGAAACATGTTTAGAAGTGCTACATTACTAAATACTGATGTTTAAAGGAATGTTTTTCTGTCAAGAATATTTTTCTTCCAATTTATTCTGATTCTTTTTTTTTATAAGGTATGATTTATTTTTAAAGAGAGAGAAAGAGAGAGAGGAGAGAGAGAGAGAGAGAGAGAGAGAGAGAGAGAGAGAGAGAGAATTTTAATATTTATTTTTTAGTTTTCTGCGGACACAACATCTTTTTTTTGTATGTGATGCTGAGGATCGAACCCAGCACCGCACGCATGCCAGGAGAGCGTGCTACCGCTTGAGCCACATCCCCAGCCCTTATTCTGATTCTTGAGGCTCTTTTCCACAAAGACACTGAAGGAGCAGTTGACTGACGTCTAGAGTCAGTGTATTTGGCTTGCATCATTGGTAGCTCCTGTTCAGGAAACTGAAGGCTGCACAAAGCTGACTTAGCTGCCTTCTGAAGATGTGAAATGGAGTGGGGTAGGAATAATAGAAAAATCCACCTAACCCTGCCTGTTTATTATCTCAGATATTAGATTTAGGGAATGACAATTTATTGAGTGCAAGGCTGGCATGGGATGTTGAGGATTTTAGGATACTGAAGGGCCTGAGAAATGTGAAATATATATATATATAACCAAAGTGAAACTAACAAACAACCAAACAAAAACACACAAAATGATTCTCATGGAGCAGGTTTCTTAAACATCTTAATAAAATTAGTGAGAATTTGATTCAGCAAGAAATCTGTTTCAACTCAGATATCTATCCTTGAGCAGTAGAGTGGCTGGCATAGGTCTCTGCCATCTGGCTTGCTTCCTTTCTTCCTATCCTTGTTCTCCTAACTTAGACACCATCTTGTTTCCTGCCCCTCAGGAGCAGTCTGCCTAACAATGTATGTATGTTCTGGCTTCAGCAGTTTCCTCCTCTACCACTGGGATTCCTGCTTCCTTTCTGCTTCCTGTCTGAGACCTGGGCCTAAGCCAGGCTCCTTTCCTTAGTCATGGAGTATCATGCTGGTAGGCTTCAGTGAAGGCCCCACTTTTTCTAAGGTGGTCCTTCTGGGGATTCTGAGTTCCATGCCTTTTATCTACAATATACCTTTTAATTGTGGCCTTGGGGAAGTCATTTCTGATTTGTGTTTGTTCAACTGGATGTTAAATTAATTATTGCTCCTAAGGAATTAGATATCTTTGATTGGAGTTTTATGTATAAACCTCCTTAATTTGGGGGAATTAAAGGATGGATTTTAATGCTTGGAAAATTCTTGTGTTAGGTGACCTCCTGGACTGCAGTCCTATGCATTTCAAGTCACATTGGAGGGCCACTATGTGGTATTCTTCAGTTCACAGGCAGCAAGTGAAGGCAGACTTAAACCCCAAATTAAGTCTGGTTGTAGCTGTACAGTATGGACACAAATAGACTGAGGAGAGGTCGTAGGTAGGAGAGGTGTTCCCAGGTACCCCTCTGCCCATCGTGTTTGCTCTTGTAGTTACTTAAATCATGATATGTTAGCTGTTTGGATATGCTACAGTGAAAGAAAGTTCTGCTGGTAGAAATTGCTTATTAAAATTATTGTTTAGATACTTTTATAAAGAAAAGTATCTCAAAATCCCTGAAGGTATTCCAAGACCAAACTTGTCTAGTGAATGGTAGTAATGTCTATAGTCTTGATGCCTTTCTTGGCTAAAATAAAATTGAAGAATATCATATACCCAAGGGCATGACATCAAAATTAATCAAATTTAGCACCTCTTTTCCTCAGGGATTTTTAAATCCGAAATTTTAGCTTTTTAAAAGTTACTGCAAAGATCATCAGGGATAAAAATGGTCATATTAAAACCCAAGGAAGAACGTTAATTTAAATTATGATAATATGACCTATTAAAGAAATGTACTCTGGTGTCTGACCAGACCAGGCTAAAATAAATCAATTTTTGTTAATCTCTTGGGGGAGAAAATGGGAGTTACTTATCCTAGTGGTAGAAATTAAAAGGAAGTGAAACTGGCTTCAATATATTACCTTACTCTCTAATGATATTTGTACAATGTGTAAATCACCCCACTCCCATTTTTTCCCCAATATTGCTACACTTCTATCTGAGCTCTACACCTGAATGAAAATTGATGAAAAACAGCACAAATTTAGAAAAAATGTTCCTCCTGCCCATATCAGGAGGAACGTGCAGAACTCAACACAGGTGTTCATGGCTATAGGGGAAGGTGCATATAATAGAAGTAGCATCTGTGCCCATTGGAGCTAATGATTAGAGCCACACAAATGCTTTATATGAAAACTCAGATCTTAAAAATACCCAAACCATTCTCTTAGTTACAGTATAATCTTCAAGGGAATATTGTCTCCCTCTGAATCCCCCCATCTTGCCTTTAAGTTCAATAAGATTCAAAATCATGGTATTCTGAGTGGGGAATGTAAGATCAGAGTTGAACTAGATCATTCCATTTTGATGAATAAAATCTCAAGATATCAAATTATTTAGGTAGTGTTTAACTGATTAGGAAGTTCACCAGAGAATGAATGCATTATCTCAAGGTGTTAAGAGCACAGAAATGTCTCAGAAATAATCTGTGACACCATATGAATATAACAAGTATATAGAGTAGTCTTAACTTATTGGAGTATAAATGTAAAATTCTTGGTTTCCAATCATTGCTTTTAGCTAAATTCTATCCAAACCTAGTTTTCATTCATTCATTCCACAAAATTTATTGAAAACTTGTGTGCCAAAAACTGAAGTGATGGGGATGTAGTGATAAATAAAACTCTTGACCTTATGGATCTTGCACTCTTTTAGAAATTAGCTTCCTTATCATGGTCTGATTCCAAACTTTATCAGGTACTTTTGTTTATTTTACAGCCATTATGGTCTACTAAGGATCTCTTTGATTTGGGTTATTTTGTATGCTATGCTTAATGCTAGGTATAGTGTGTGAAGTATACGTCAGACAACACTAGGGAAAACTGAGATAGAGAAGTAAATTTTGGCTTCAGAATGTAGACAGCAGAGCAATGAACTGGGATAAAGAGGCTAGATATATGATGAACAGGACAAGAAGACCAGAATAAAGGCACAGAATAACAGGATAGTCGTAGGATTGGAGTGACATCAGGAACTGGTAACTAGAACTAAGTGAGACATCTAGAGTTGGTTGTGAGAAGTAGGCTTGATACTGAAGGCCTAATAAGAGGTCCCTGAGCCAGAACTAGGTAGGGAAGCTGGAGGAAGGACACAAATAATGAGCAAAACTCAGGGAGATATATCAGCAGTGAGTGACGCAAACATCAGGGTACAGAGCTTGCTCAGATGTCTTGGGAAAACAGATCTAGAGATTAATAGAAACTGAAGAAAAGTAAAGCCAATGGGAGCTCCAGAGGCAGCTAGATTGAGTGGGTTATATCTGGGGTAGAAACTAGGTAGTCAGGATAAGTGAGATGAAATTTCACAGGGGCCAGCAATAAATACAGGAGGAGGCTACAGATGCAGAGTCACAAAAAACCAAGTTAGAACTGACAGATTCTTAGACAAACAGGATGAGTATTGAGACGGAGGAATCTGAATCAAAGATGGAAAATTCTGTGTTGTATGGCAGGGAATGTAGGAATCTGGGTCAGGACCCAATCAGGAAGTTCAAGGATCCCTTAGGAGAAATAGACTAGTGTGAAGAAGACTGGTAAGTTATCCTTGGCTTGGAAAATCTTGATTGAAAATGGAAGTTGATAAGTCAAGAACAGTTTTGGGTTTTTTTTTTTTTTGAGAGATGGGGGTATGTGAGGCACTCACTGGCAGAAAGTCCTTTTTGCAAAGGACCCCAGACCCTGAGAAAGGCAACTACTACTTTGTGAGCAATGTTTTCCATCAGTCTATATTAAAGATATTGCATATATAAATAATAATGATGCATATTTTAATATGGGGCTCTGTTCCTTTCCTCCATACAACAGGGAACATTACTGTTTTAAAACTTGTGTCATGATTACTAGTTTTGGAATGGTGGTATGGAGGAACTCAGAAATTAGGACGAGATGACTGGCTAAACCTATGTTGCTTCCCTAGGTCACTTGGATGGTCCTGCAGCTCCTCTTCCTCTCTTCACCTCCTCTTGTGTCCCCTGTGGGTGCCTGGCTCTGACTCTTGTGGGTCTACTATAAGTTTCATTTGTGTCTTGGCACTACCTTTAGACACCAAATCTCTAAAACTGTCTTCAGCCCTTGGTTTCAGAGTTTTTACATTTATCCTCTTGGTTCTCTGATTATAAAATTTGCTAAACTTAATAGCCACACAATGATAATATTAATTTTCATATTGAAGCTTTCACTGAGCAAAGGCAGATCTTGCAATCCCCATTTTTTATATGAGGCAACCAAGGCTTGCCTGGATGAGAGTGAGACTTAAATTTTGGGTCTGACTCCAGAGTCTCTTGCTTTCCAACCTCCCATCTTGCCTCTCAGTTTTTACATTGTTGTCATAAAGGTCAAATGAAGCAAACCATGTTAGAATCTCTAGAGAAGCTGGTTAATAGGTATGCACATTCTCCCTAAACTTTTCTCATCTTGAAAAGCAACTTCTGATATACAGAAGAATGAAACTAGATCCTTCTCTCTCACCCTGCACAAAAGTCAACTCATAATGGATCAAAGACCTAGAAATTAGACCAGAAACTCTGTAACTACTAGAAGAAAATGTAGGCCCAATACTCCAACATATAGGCACAGCAAACAATTTTCTTAATAGGACCCTTAGAGCTGAAGAATAATGCCAAGAATTAATAAATGGGATGGTATCAAATTTAAAAACTTCTACATAGCAAAGAAAACAATTAGGAATGTGAAGAGAGACCCTACAAAATGAGAAAAAAAGTCTTTGCTGGTTACTCTTTTGACAGAGGATTAATACCCATAATATATAAAGAATTAAAAAAAAAACTTAACAGAGAGAGAGAGAGAGAGAGAGAGATAAAATAACCAAATTAATGGGCAAATGAGTTAAGCTGACACTTTTCAAAAGAAGAAATACAAATATCCAAAAAATATATGAAAAAATGTTCAATATCATTAGCAATTAGGAAAATGCAAATCAAAACTTCACTGAGACTTCATGTCACTCCAGTCAGACTGGCAATCATCAGGGATACAAATAGTAATAAATATTAGAGAGGATAGAGAGAAAAAGGAACACTTTTGCACTGTAAGTGGGATTGCAAATTAGTACAACCACTATGGGAATAGTATGGAGGTTCCCCAAAAGACTAAGAATGGAACCATGCAATGACTCAACTATACCACTCCTTGGTATTTATCATAAAGAATTAAAATCATCATGCTCTAGTGATACATGCATGTGCATGTTTATAGCAGCATAACTCACATTAGCCAAACTTTGGAACCAACTTTAGTGTCTATCAATGGGTGAATGGATAAAGAAAATGTGATATATATACCCAATGGAGTTTTATTTAGCCATATAGAAAAATAAAATTATGGCCATTTCCAGGAAAATAAGTAGATGGAACTAGAGACCATTATGTTAAGCAAAGTAAGCCAAATTCAAAAGGTCAAGGATAGCATATTGACTCTCTTTTGTTGAAGCAAGAGAGGGAAAAGGAAAAGAAAACTGAAGGGGGAGAATTATGCAAATTTAAGGGAGATCAGTAGAATAGAGGAAAGGGATGGTGAGGGGAGGGAAAGGGGAAATACTGGGGAATAACATTGGCCATTATTGTGGGCATGTGTGAATCTGTAACAACGAATCTCACCTTATGTACGACTATATTGCACCAATAAAAATATGGAAAAACATTAAAAAACGAAAAAGCAATTTCTGGGGCTGGAGAAATGAAAACTAAACTATGGATCTCAGGTAATAAGGACAATGAGGGTATTGTTAGGGGAGCATGGAGAGGGGAGTGGGTTGACTCATTGGCAACAATGAGTCTTTTTGGCAGTGCTGCTTGGACAAGTAGGATGAGGTGATGACTGCAGAACTTTGTGTTGGCTTTGTCTCTTTCATGATGATTAAGCCAAGGACAGTGTGTTCAGCTTCAGGGGGACACAAACTGTGCATTAGGAGGTAAATCTCTGGCTCCCAAAGGGTTGAATGTGATGCTCCTTAAAAAAAGCTCACCAGTTGGCTAAATTTAGGCAATGAGCACCATCTAAGCCAAGAATATTCTTTGGCCTTGGGCCCATAGCATTTTCATTTGACTGGGAATTGGATCCATTTTTATTTCACCTAAGCTTTTCTCTTGACTCTTGATACTTTTGTCTTTGAAGGTAGGAGACTGTGTGCTGATAGTTGGCTAGGGTGTTGCTGATTTGCATTCCTGTTGATAATGACAATTAAAGATGGCCTTGCTTTGGGGGACACATGTTCAGTGAGTAAAGTGGGTGTACTCTGTGAGGTTTTCATATAATTTTGTTTCATCAATCATAAATCTGGAGCCTTTCTCACTCTTTTGCTTCTCTCCATCTTCCTCATATTCCTTATTCCCTTTGCTAAACCTCTCTCTCTCTCTTTTTTTTTTCTTTCAAAGACGAAAAGATCTTTGGTAACATGAGTCCCTTGCAGGCCACAGATAATGGGTCTGAATGCCTGTGCAGGTGCTTATTGATTCAGTACCAGTACCCCGTGTCAAATGTCGTCACTTCTAGGGTGCCCTGCTTCCCAGACAGCATTTTATTTCTATGAATGTGGAATTAAATGTTCCAACTTGTGAATATTTGAGAAACAATGAAGCAGGCTGGGGAAATAAGTATGGACTCTGATATCAGCAGGACCAAATTCCAATACCAATTTTGCTCTTCTCTTGACATCTTATTAGCCTCTCTGAGCACCACTTTTCTTATCTGTAAGAAGGTGATCATAAAACCTCGTAAGGTTTTTATGGTTTAAAATGGATACTGTGCATGCTTCATAATTGTGGTTCTCCTGCTTTTTTTTTTTTTTATAAGGAGCAGCTGGATTGGCCTTATAGTCTTTCCTTTACCCTTGGTCATCACTCATTCAGCAAAAACAATCTCTGACTGTGCACTCACCTGGCTACTGGCTAGTTCATTGTGAACCCTAGGGAAAATAGACATTTTTCAAGTCGGGGCACTTTCACTTCTCTCTCACTAGGTTTATTGGTTTGTTCCCAAGTAGACCTGAGTAGTGTTTTATCCCAGCCATTAATCTGGTTTATATTTACTCATTCATTTGTTCAACAAATATGCCAATACTGTACTAATGTGCTGGAAAAATAGTCTCTGTTTTTTTTTTTTTAAAAACCACATTTTAGTAGAGAAGACCGACAAGTCAACACAATGGCAATAGCTAGCTAATACTAGGTAGGTGAAGATATAGGTAGAAAGGACACTTAATGCCCATCCTGGGGCTTTGGGGCAGAGGGAACATTTGTGTTAGCATGTGAGGATGAGTAAGAATTGACCAGGAAGAAGCAGCAAGAGAGTGGAGTGGGTATGAAGGATGGCAACAGTGAAGACAGAGCATGCCTGCGCACCATAGAGTAGGCTAAGACTGGGAGAGACTGAGCTGCCCTTGGTGCTGTCTCCCTACAAGCTCCTGAGAGACTGTGGCTCTGGGGGTAGTTCGGAAAGGAGAACATCATTAAAGATGACTGGAAAGGAGTTGTGCTTTTGTGGACTATTTTACAAAATCCTTTATTCCTTTTCAGATACCATTCTGAAATAGTCCCCATGTGATATTTCTCTTGGTTAATGGGTGGATGTCTATGCACAGTTATGTGTGGAGAGGTACAAAGTGTAGGGGAAAGTGATTTATCTCAAGTTTTATGTCATGGTGTTAAAAGTGTTTTCTTGGTAGGATGTTTATCCTTGAGATCTAAGCACTTAGAAGAACAGGCTATGACACCTTCAACCCAGATAGGCCCATCTTCCCATTTCCCCCAGAATTGCACAGGCCACTCCCATTGATCCTAAATGAGATAATTCTGTGTTGGACAGGTGTTTATTTAGACTGGTTGAAAGGACAGAGTGACAGGCAGATCTTGAAACAGGGTTATGGACTCCTGTTTACACATGAAGGGAACAGAAGTGTTTGTGTGTGTGTTTGTGTGTGTGTGTGTGTGTTTTGAAGGTGGGTAGAAAACCAACATACCTCCAAAGCTGACTGCTACTTTTCCCTATTCCCCAGTGCTCCTCCCCTGCCTACCTACTGCCTGTGGGGAACCATAAGGAACTCCACAGTCTGGCCTGGATTAGCCATTCAGGGGCAAAGTGACTCAGTGCTTTCAAGTCTGTCTCAGGTAGAAAGTTCTTCTATCTGAAACTTGCAATCATGATCTCAGGACTGACAAACAGGACTCCTGCTCTCTCTTCCCACATTCCCCAACTGCCTCTGGGTATAATCCAATATTATTTTGTTGATCCCAGAATCTTCAGGTCCTGAGATGCTCAGCAATTCCAAACCCATTCAGCAATTCTGGTGGATTTTAGGCTGATGTCCCTCTCTGTAACCTTAGATAGGACACTTCTTCTAGCACCTTCATCTAGAGCCATCTTTAAATCTGAATTCTGCTATTGCCAGAGGACATCTCAGAGATTACCCAATGCATTTTACCTGTGATGCAAAGTGAGGGGACTTGCTCAAGGTTACAGAGCTAGTTGGTGTGAGACCCAGGTCACAGTTCTTAGTGCAGAACTCTTTCCATTAAATCTCAACAGCTTTGTCTGCCCTCCTTATCTACAGTTACCAAAAGTGATGTGTTAGGGAGAGAACTAATGCGTGCTTAACATTTTGCTAAGAGATTTACATATATGTGCCTCCTTGATGCATCTTCCTATCCCTGTAAATATAGCCATTGACACTGACAGAAAAAGAAGGAAACAGATTCAGAGTGGAATAATTTATTTGCAGATGGACCTGGATTTGGACAAAGGTCCAAAACTTATGTTCTTTTTTTCTGGGCAACTTGGCTTTGACATGCTGTACTTGAGCCTAAGAACTTATAGATTTTGGACTAGGTCAGAAAGTACTGTCTTTTGCTATAAGCCTTATACAGAAATTCACACCTGGGTCTGGCTCTACATTTCATTTGTACTGTCTATATCAGGCCTTTGGACTGAGACTCTGTACTTAGAAATCCCTCTACCACAATCCTGATTGAGTCTGATGTCTGCCTAGGGAAGTATATATATATTTTTCTCATTCAGCCATCTTGATTCTCCCTACATTTATTCTTGGCTTTTGGACTAGTTAAAGAATATTTGCTGGGAGGAATAATTTAAAAATGTAAAGCTCACTAGTGTCAGAGGTGGATTTCAAATTCCTTCAAGAAGGCTTTCACAATGCCTTATTGAAAATACCTCTTGACTTGGAAGCTTGTAGATAAGAGAATTAATTGCACCCTGGAGTCCTTACTTGTGTTACTAAAGCAGAGGCACCTGGAAAAGGTGGGTATGACTGGAATTTTAGTTTCTTATTTATTTATTTATTTATTTATTTATATAAAAATTCTCTCTCTGGTTTCTGAATTAATCACAGCTTATTTGGAATGCTCATAGTGATGCATTCAATTCCCTTGATGTGCATCGACACCTATGGGATGCAGGTCACTATAGTGAAGAGAGTCAGGTTGAGTAACCTTGATTAGTCATTGACTCCTGGAGGTGAGAGAACTGAAAGACAGACTTTGACAGGGTGTTTATTGTCTTAGATTCAAACTTCTTACATCAGGTTTTGGGCCTCTTTATGAGCTTTGAGTTTGATGTGTGATTGCCAAGGTGCCTCACGTGGCTCTCCAACTCCTTATTTTCCTGAACTCCCCACAGCATTTCTTTCACATTCTGCTTCTTCACACCCAGACTGAGCTGCTTCCCTCTTTCATGACTACATTCTAAGGACACCCCAGATCTTCGCACATTTCCTTCTTGAGCACGTGGCCAGGTAATTCCCCAGGGCCAGGCTCCATCTTGTGTTTTGAGCCCTTCAGGCATATCAGGGGGAGATGGCCTGCTGTGCTTCTTCCTGACTCGTGCCCAGACATCTCTGACGTCCCAAGCCAACTGCTTGTGGAGTTTTACTGAATTACTAACCCACTGTGAGCTCTCACATGATCTCTTTTCTCTCAGACCAGCTGTACATTGATCTTATTTTCCCTGGAGAGGGACTCCTACAACACTGGGAAGGCTAGAAGGGTACTGGGAAGAGTGCGGCTTATTTTCCCACATGTTTTCTCTGGAGTGGGCTGGGAGATGAGGTGGGGAGAAAAGATAGGGAGAAAAGTAGCACTGCTGATAGACACTAACACTCCCCTCTTTTCAGAATGAGACCTGGTCTTTAGCTACTCTAAGCAGCTTTTTCTGAAACTCCATGGCATGGGACACTGTGAGAGGTCATCCTGTCAAGAGAAGAGTCAGAGGATGTTCAGAGCATGCTCTGGTAGACATCAACTTTGGACTTCTCTTCATGGAAGTGCCATTCTAAGACTTTCCTCAGTGCATCATGTGTCTCTTTCCCTCTTCCTGACTGGCTTCATCTGGTGCCCCTTTCTGAATTTTTATTTCTGCCATTTGTCTTAACCCCAAAATAACTAGATTCTCACTGCAATCTGTTCCGTGATGGTTTTCATTTGTGGACTCCACTATGTCTCATAATGACATTATTCTCCAGGGCCTGAGGGTCTGAGAAGAAGAGTTCATCTTGGTCTAGGGTTTAAGTGCAATCTCCATATGGTTTTGTTTTCATTTAAAGGCTACAACTACCCCAAAGGAACAGTGGCAAGGACCAATATTCATAGCTCATAATTGTGAAGGGTTCTGTGAGGGTTCTAGTTACTTGTCTAATATAGGCAAACACTGACCTCGTACAAAATGCCAAGGATGGGGTGAGTAGGTACCTGAGGTGAGATGACCAAGATTTTCTCTCTCTAATGGCATCCAGCCTAAATTATTGAGATGGAAAGCTGGTAGGGCTGGTTAACAATCTTTCTCTTCAATCTTACCTCTGCAGCTGCTCAGCAAACATCAAGAGTGAGGAGAAAATATAGATTCAGCCTTCCCTCTCTGGAACCCATTTATTTAGTAGAAAGGATTCTAGAATGAGGTGGTTTTTCTCCTCCTCATTTTTTTTCTAACAAATTTTCTCTCTCTGTTACATAGCAAGATGGATTGTGTTCATGGGGATGACGGTTTTTCAGTGAAAGCATTACAAATCACCCATAAACATCAGGCATCTTTGGGAGAAGCGAGGCAGTTTCCATAGTGCTCATTTTTCATTGAGAACAGTACCACCTGCCATCTTACTGTATTTCCAATTTTGGATTGTCCTTGTCTGTTTGAAGTCTGGGTACGTGAATTCCAGATTATCTTGTGCTGGCTTTTAAGATTCACGTGGTTTGAGGAGAAGGTACCATGACAGCTGAGTGTCACAGAAATGGCTGAGGAAGCCAGGCAGAATCAGAAGCCCCAATTCCATTGAAATCTCCATCTTGCTGAGTGCTGGCTTGTCTCCAGTGAGATCATCTTCCAAACTGATTTCACCCGTATTAGTTCATTGACTCCTCCCAGCATCCCGTGAAAGAGACGGGAGGAAAGATTAATGGCATATAACAGAAGAAGAAGCGGAGAACTTGAATGTTTTTGTGATGTAGCTTTAACCCAAAGCAGGGCCAAGAGCTGGCATAAGAATCCCATTCTAAGACAGGCACGATAGCACATGCTTATAATCCCAGTGATTCAGGAGGCTGAGGCAGGAGGGTTACAAGTTTAAAACCAGCCTCAGCAACTTAGTGAGGCCCTAAGCCACTTAGTAAGACCATGTGTCAAAATACAAAATAAAAAGGGCTGGGAATGTGATTCAGTGAAGCAACCATGGATTAAAAAAAAAAGAAACTCATTCTTCTTCCAGTATACCTGGAGGGTCCAGTGCCTCAGGAGACATTCCTTAGAAATCTACAAAGAGCTCCTCAGGTTGTTTAACATGTAACTTGAATGGATTTCAAAAATTAACCTCAACATATCTGGATTATTAAATACCAATCAATCTGCCTTTATATTAAATTCCTAGTATGGTACTGGCCTCCGGTGGATGCTCAGTAAATCTCTGTTGAAGTGATGAGTAAACTCTTGATCTTCAAGTCCTAAATTCTGAGAAAATCAACTTCTGCCTAGGGTACAGAATGCAGAGAGATGAGAGGGCACACCCACAGAGGTACAGTACAGCCCAGAGGCTTTGAAAGGGACTTCTGTGGCCACAAAAATTGTGGGGCAAAATGAGCCCCAAGATTTCCATATTTCACCCACAGAATCTTTTTTTTTAAATTTTATTTATTTATTTACATGTGGTGCTGAGGCTCGACCTAGCACCTTGTATGTGCTAGTGAGTTCTCTACCATTGAGCTATAACCCCAGCCCCTCACCCACAGAATCTTGTCCTTGTGATCCCATGGGTTCTCAACTTACTTTATAGGGCATTTTTTTCTTAGATTGTGGGAAAAGAAACTGATGTGTCTAATAGACGTTTTCACATCTTCCACTGTGCTTGATGTTGGGCATGGCCTGAGATAGACTGAAGCATTTTAGAGAAGTTGGGGGCCTTCTTGCTGTCACTCAACTTTCTCACCTTCTCATTGGCTTTGACTAATTGTTATCTGACTTGGAACAGATGTATTCTACTTTGCTATGTGGCTCAGATATGGCTTCTAGCTCCAGAGTTCTTTCATACCCATGATTGTCTTCTTGCTGAGGACCCAGGTCTGCCCTTGGACTCCTGGGTTCTGAGGCCTGACTGTGGGCCTGGCTTCAGACTCCTTCCTCCTCAACAGCCTTGGCTCCTGGATCTCTCTTGCCACAGGCCCTGTGACCTGTACCATGCTTTATTTTCAGTCTATATTTTTCTATCTTTTATTTGGCAACTCTTACTGATCATGGTCCATGTAGGGTAGAAATTAATTTGTAAATTGAGAGCAGAGAAGATTACCAAGCTACTAACTTTTTAGTAGTTTGGGAGTTTTGAAAAAAATTGAGGGTCAGATTTTCCAATTAATCCATGAGGAAACAGGCCCCAGAAAGGGTGAGTAAAGTGCATCAATTCAGAGGTGGCTCAGTTGAGCATAGAACCCAGGCCTGCTGACTTCTAGCTTTGTGGAATTTCTTTGGCTTTTTAAAGTTGTTTTTAATTGACAAATAAAATTGTACATATTTATCATGGATATTTTGAAATATGTATCCAGTATGGAATAGCCAAATTGAGCTAATTAAGCTGCATTATGTTACATATCTTTTTTTTGTGATGAGGACACTTAAAACCTATTAAGTGAAGAATATAACACATTGTTATTAACTATAGTCACCAAATTATACAATAGATACCTTGAATGTATACCTCGAATCTCACTGAAATTTTGTTTTTTAACCAACATCTTTTGGTGTTTTTTTCCCCTACTGTAACACCATAGATGCACAAAACATCTAAGCTCCATGATCAAAGTAACAGGCCCATGGAAAGCTCTTTTCTAATGGAATGAGTGCATTCTCTTCTCCTCTGTCCCTTGCCCCTTTTCACTGATACTGAAGCTCCTAGTGAAGGAGAGGAATTTAAAATACAAGTGCTTCGATTACCTCATGCTTCTAGTCTCCCAAGAGTCAGGGCCATGGGCCATTAGCAAAGGCATTATAGTTAGTTCCTACAAAGAATCTTATGATGATCCCCATGGTAACCATGACCAGAGTGGAAATGGCAGCTTGCATTGCATCTGGGAGCTAATTGTTAGCCACAGAAGACCACAGACCACAGATGTAATGAGCTTCATGGGACCCATGGTCACAGACTGGTGACAATAGATGCTAGCCAAAGTTGTAAGTGAATGAGCTAGAACAAACTTGATTTGTTAAGCTGTGCATAGGTAACAATCAGAACTAGATTCAGATTTAAGATTTGTTCTATATTTTTAAATTTTTTTTTATTATTAGTTGTTCAAAACATTACAAAGCTCTTGACATATCATATTTCATACATTTGATTCAAGCAGATTATGAACTCCCATTTTTACCCCGTATACATATTGCAGATTCACACCGGTTCCACATCCACTTTTTTACATATTGCCATACTAGTGTCTGTTGTATTCTGCTGCCTTTCCTATCCTCTACTATCTCCCCCTCCCCTCCCCATCTCCTCCCATCTTCTCTCTCTACCCCATCTACTGTAATTCATTTCTCTCTCTTGGTTTTTTTCCTCTTTCCCCTCACTTCCTCTTATATGTAATTTTGTATAACCCTGAGGGTCTCCTTCCTTTACCATGCAATTTCCCTTCTCTCTCTCTTTCCCTCCCCCCTCTCGACCCTGTTTAATGGTGATCTTCTTCGCATGCTCTTCCTCCCTATTCTGTTCTTAGTTGCTCTCCTTATATCAAAGAGGACATTTGGAATTTGTTTTTTTAGGAATTGGCTAGCTTCACTTAGCATAATGTGCTCAAGTGCCATTCATTTCCCTGCAAATTCCATGATTTTGTCATTTTTTAGTGCAGAGTAATACTCCATTGTGTATAAATGCCACATTTTTTTTTATCCATTCATCTATTGAAGGGCATCTAGGTTGGTTCCACAGTCTAGCTATTGTGAATTGTGCTGCTATGAACATCGATGTAGCA
Source organism: Urocitellus parryii (assembly GCF_045843805.1). NCBI lineage: Eukaryota > Metazoa > Chordata > Mammalia > Rodentia > Sciuridae > Urocitellus > Urocitellus parryii. Next base: position 96,578,816 of record NC_135534.1, read on the forward strand.
GTATCCGTATAGACCTCTTTTAAGGTCTTCAGGGAATAGTCCGAGAAGGGCAATAGCTGGGAATGGTGGTTCCATTCCCAGCTTTCCCAGGAATCTCCATACTGCTTTCCAAATTGGCCACACCAATTTGCAGTCCCACCAGCAATGTACAAGAGTGCCCTTTTCCCCACATCCTCGCCAGCACTTGTTGTTACTTGACTTCATAATGGCTGCCAATCTTACTGGAGTGAGATGGTATCTTAGGGTGGTTTTGATTTGCATTTCTCTGACTGCTAGAGATGGTGAGCATTTTTTCATGTACTTGTTGATTGATTGTATGTCCTCCTCTGAGAAGTGTCTGTTCAGGTCCTTGGCTCATTTATTGATTGGGTTATTTGTTATCTTATTGTTTAATTTTTTGAGTTCTTTGTATACTCTGGATATTAGGGCTCTATCTGAAGTGTGAGGAGTAAAAATTTGTTCCCAGGATGTAGGCTCCCTATTTACCTCTCTTATTGTTTCTCTTGCTGAGAAAAAACTTTTTAGTTTAAGTAAGTCCCATTTGTTGATTCTTGTTATTAACACTTGTGCTATGGGTGTCCTATTAAGGAATTTGGAACCCCATCCCACAATATGTAGATCGGAGCCAACTTCTTCTTCTATCAGACGCAGAGTCTCTGATTTGATATCAAGCTCCTTGATCCATTTTGAGTTAACTTTTGTGCATGGCGAGAGAAAGGGATTCAGTTTCATTTTGTTGCATATGGATTTCCAGTTTTCCCAGCACCATTTGTTGAAGATGCTATCCTTCCTCCATTGCATGCTTTTAGCCCCTTTATCAAATATAAGATAGTTGTAACTTTGTGGATTAGTCTCTGTGTCCTCTATTCTGTACCATTTGTCCACTGGCCTGTTTTGGTACCAGTACCATGCTGTTTTTTTTTTTTTTTACTATTGCTCTGTAGTATAGTTTGAAATCTGGTATCGCTATACCTCCAGATTCACACTTCCTGCTTAGAGTTGCTTTTGCTTTTCTGGGTCTTTTATTTTTCCATATGAATTTCATGATTGCTTTATCTGTTTCTACAAGAAATGCCATTGGGATTTTTATTGGCATTGCATTAAACCTATAGAGAACTTTTGGTAATATCGCCATTTTGATGATGTTAGTTCTGCCTATCCATGAACAGGGTATATTTTTCCATCTTCTAAGGTCTTCTTCTATTTCTCTCTTTAGGGTTCTGTAGTTTTCATTGTAGAAAACTTTCACCTCTTTTGTTAGGTTGATTCCCAAGTATTTTTTTTTTTTTTGAGGATATTGTGAATGGGGTGTTTTTCCTCATTTCTGTTTCAGAAGTTTTGTAGCTGATATACAGAAATGCCTTTGATTTATGTGTGTTGATTTTATATCCTGCCACTTTGCTGAATTCATTTATTAGTTCTAGTAGTTTCTTTGTAGACCCTTTTGGGTCATCTAGGTATAGAATCATGTCATCCGCAAATAATGATAATTTAAGTTCTTCTTTTCCTATTTTTATGCCTTTAATTTCTTTCGTCTGTCTAATTGCTCTGGCCAGTGTTTGGAGAACTATATTGAATAGAAGTGGTGATAGAGGGCATCCCTGTCTTGTTCCAGATTTTAGAGGGAATGCCTTCAATTTTTCTCCATTCAGAATGATGCTAGCCTGAGGCTTAGCATAGATAGCTTTTACAATGTCGAGGTAAGTTCCTGTTATCCCTAGTTTTTCTAATGTTTTGAACATAAAGGGATGCTGTACTTTGTCGAAAGCTTTTTCTGCGTCTATCAAGATGATTATATGGTTCTTATCTTTAAGTCTATTGATGTGGTGAGTAACATTTATTGATTTCCGTATATTGAACCATCATTGCATCCCAGGGATGAATCCTACTTGATCATGGTGCACAATTTTTTTGATGTGTTTTTGTATCCGATTCACCAGAATTTTATTGAGGATTTTTGCATCTAGGTTCATTAGAGATATTGGTCTGTAGTTTTCTTTTTTGAGGTGTCTTTGTCTGGTTTTGGAATCAGGGTGACGTTGGCCTCATAGAATGAATTTGGAAGAGCTCCCTCTTTTTCTATTTCCTGAAATAACTTGAAAAATATTGGTATTAGTTCTTCTTTAAAGGTTTTGTAAAACTCCGCTGTATACCCATCCGGTCCTGGGCTTTTCTTGGTTAGTAGTCTTTTGATTGCTTCTTCTATTTCATCCATTGATATTGATCTGTTCAAATTGTGTGTATCCTCCTGACTCAGTCTGGGCAAATCATATGACTTAAGAAAATTATCTATGTCTTCACTATCTTCTATTTTATTGGAATATAGGGTTTCAAAATAATTTCTAATTGTCTTCTGTATTTCTGTAGCATCTGTTGTGATATTGCCTTTTTCATCCCGTGTGTTAGTAATTTGAGTTCTCTCTCTTCTTCTCTTCGTTAGCATGGCTAAGGGTCTGTCAATCTTATTTATTTTTTCAAAGAACCAACTTTTAGTTTTGTCAATTTTTTCAATACTTTCTTTTGTTTCAATTTCATTGATTTCCACTCTGATTTTAATTATTTCTTGCCTTCTGCTACATTTGCTGTTGTTTTGCTCTTCCTTTTCTAGGGCTTTGAGATGAAGTGTGAGCTCATTTATCTGTTGGTTTTTTCTTTTTTTGAGGAATGACCTCCAGGCGATGAATTCTTAAAACTGCTTTCATTGTGTCCCATAGATTCCGATATGTTGTGTCTGTATTATCATTTATCTCTAAGAATTTTTCGATTTCCTCCTTTATGTCTTCTGTAACCCACTGATCATTCAGTAGCATATTGTTCATTTTCCATGTGATGTAGTGCTGCAGTCTGGCTGGGCACAATTCAGGAGCCACTTGTCAAAAGAAACTAACTTCATTTTTAGAACTACAAACGCCAAACAAAACAACTCCTCAGGAAAAAACCCTCAGAGCCCAACTGCCACCACCGGCTTCCCACAAGCCTCTCACACCAACACAAGCCTCACCACCTCCCAATATCCTCCTGCTCTTGAGGCCGATTGGCTGGGTCATGTGGGCAGAGCGAAAGAAGTCTCCCAATGAGCAGCTCCGTGGTCTGAAAGGGCAGGGAAACAGCCCAATGAACATCACCGCAGAGGAGCCAATCAGCTAGATGTTGCTGGGGCCACTGTGAGCCAATCATCAGCCGGCAGCTGGAAGTTTGCTGGCAGCTGGAAGTTTGCTGGGGCCCCTTTGGCTGTGGCTCTCAACATCTCCCCCTCTCTGTTTAAACAATAAGCATGTGGCTTAGGGACTGTGCCTGCCTTAGGTTGTCCAATACTACATATGGTCCTTACCCGTCTTTGGATGAGCTGACCTCAGGGCGTCAGCCTCCTGTCTTAGGTTGGTACCATTGTAATTGGATTAATTGGATCTTACCCATCATTGACTACCGGTCCAGTATACAGCCACACCTGTGGAGAGGTCTTTGTACCAGCGGGGGGTGAGGTTCTTTGCCTCACCTCTGTTGGCCCCCAAATTTTAGCTGAACGTTCATGACAAACAGAAGGGAGGAAGATACACCAAGCCAGTTGACGGCTCTTATTGGAAAAATTGTACCACCGATGACATCATCAGCAAAAATACCCCAACACTACCACAAGTCGCTGCACCAACAGATAGTTCGCAATGCATACAAGTGAGTTCGCAATGCACACAAGTGAGTTCACAATGCATACGAGTGACACATAGTCTAGGCAAGTTCTGCAAGCAGTTCAGTGATGGCTGTTGCAGAAGCTGTAGATTAGTTTTATCTTTGTCTTCACCGGCACTGGGATGAAGATAGGAATTCTGGCAATAATGGCTAAAGAAAAAAATATGTAACATTCCAGAAGGCACTAAAAGAAAACAATTTTCTTAACAATTTACATTGTCTTCACCGGCACTGGGATGAAGATAGGAATTCTGGCAATAATGGATAAAGAAAAAATTGTGTAACATTCCAGAAGGCAATAAAAGAAAACAATTTTCTTAACAATTTACATTATCTTGAAGAGAATTATTAAATATAATGAAAAGGAAAGGTGAAAGTAAACAAACAGATCTGTTAACCTCCTTTTTTGTTTACATTTTAAAACAATCCTTAACAGTTGTTTACCCAATTTAAATTAAACCATTTAAATCATGTGAATAAAAAAAATTTGGATCCATTTTTTCATGAGCACTCATCATATATGATATATGGACATATGTACATTCAAACATATAACACAAAACACAAGTGTGCACACATAATACATACAACACATAACATAATAGTAAAGGCCTTATAACTTTTTACAGGTGAAATCTCCATTGCAATGTTTAAAAACTGTATAGTCAAAAAACAGAACTGATCAGCAAAATATTAACCTAGGTCTGTATGAGCTCAAAAAACAAAATAGAACTTCATGATATGGGAAAGGGCAATAATAAAATAGATATTGAAAAAAGCATCCTGGTTCTGTTGCAGATGTAAGAATAGCCAAACTGGAGTTTTGGATATCAGCTGTTATGAATTTGAGCCAAATCATCTTCTTTTTGGTCTGTAGAAATTGCTTTAGTTAATCTCTCTGGAATCCAAATCGGCTGCTGTTCTCCCTGTGGAAACACACAAACAGACCCCCGACTCCAGACAATTACTGGGTCAGGACCTTTCCATTGTCCTGTTAGAATATCTTTCCAAAGTACCTTGGGCTTATGTACATTTTTTGGACACATAAGCCTTTCTGCAGCACTAAGTCCTGATGAATCCAAATTTAAAATGTTTAGAGTAAAAAGGGTTATTTTAAGTTTATCTTTGGGGAGTATATACCCCTTCCCAATTCCGTCTTTTTGCTTTAATAAGTACATTTTAATAGTTTGATGAGCTCTTTCAACTATGCCTTGTCCCTGTGGATTGTATGGGATTCCTGTTATATGAGTAATGCCAAATGATGAGCAAAATTGTTTAAAAGAGGTAGAAGTATAACCAGGGGCATTATCTGTTTTTAACTGTTTTGGAACGCCCACAGTGGCAAAATTTTGTAAGCAATGAGCTATAACATCTTTAGTTTTTTCTCCAGCATGAAGGGAGCCCATCAAAAATCCAGAAGAAGTATCAACTGTAACATGCAAATATTTTAATTTTCCAAATTCTGGCAAGTGTGTGACGTCCATCTGCCAAATATGGTTAGGTATCAATCCTCTAGGATTGACTCCAAGATTAACTTGTGGTAAAAAGGTCACACAATTTTTACATTGTTTTATTATTTGTCTAGCTTGTTCCTTAGTTATTTTAAAACGCTTTTGTAAAGTATTAGCATTGACATGGAACCTTTTATGAAAATTTATAGCTTTTGCTAGTGTAGAGAAAATATGTATGTCATGTGTAGTTTTATCTGCTAAATCATTGCCCAAACTAAGGGCTCCAGGCAATCCTGTATGTGCCCTGATATGTCCTATAAAGATTGGATCTTTTCTGTCCCAGATTAGACTTTGTATAGTGGAAAGCAAAGAGAAAACAGTAGAAGAAGGGGAAATCCTACCAGCATCTTCAAGGGATACTATAGTATTAACTATATACTGACTATCGGAAAATAAATTAAATACAGAATCTTTAAACATCACCAAAGCTTGTAATACTGCATTAAGCTCTACCTTTTGAGCTGATTGTTTGGGTACTAAAAATTAAAAGTTTGATCAGGTGTAACTATTGCTGCTGTACCATTATTTGACCCATCAGTGAATATATTTGGAGCATTCATGATAGGTGTTTTTCTTGTCATTTTTGGAAAAATTACAGGATGCGATGACCAAAAAGACAATAAAGGATTAGATGGTAAGTGGTTATCAAATGAAACATTAGATTTGCACATGATTATTGCCCAAGTATTTAAGTCATTAGCTAATTCCTCAATTTGATTCATAGTATATGGAGTAATAATTTTATTGGGAGAAATTCCAAACACTCCCTTTGCTGCTTTTATTCCTTTAAGTATTAATTGTCCTACAGCCTCAGGATACCTAGTAAGAATAGTGTTAGGAGAATAAGATAAATGTATCCATAATAATGGACCTTCTTGCCAAAATACTCCTGCAGGAATATTTTTTGTTGGTAGTACAATAAATAATAAAGGCAAGCTTATATCAATTCTATCCAAATGCATATTTTCCATATATGTTTCAATGATTTTTAATGCCTTTCTTGCTTCAGGCGTTAACATTCAGGATGAATTTGGATCTGATGGACCTTTTAGGATATCAAATAAAGGTCCTAACTCTCCTGTTGGTATACCTAGATAAGGCCGTATCCAATTTATGTCTCCTAATAACTTTTGAAAGTCATTAAGTGATTTGAGTTGATCTACTTGTATTTGAATTTTTGGTGGATGGACCATGGTTGAGGATAATAGAACTCCTAAATAATTAATTGGAAAATTTAATTGTACTTTATCTATTGCTATCTCTAGATCATAATTTTTTAATAAGTTTGTAAGTGTGGCATAACTTTCTAGCAATGTGTTTTTATCTTTGTGTGCTAACAATACATCATCCATATAGTGAAATATTTGTAGTTCAGGATTTTGATTTCTAAGTGGCTGAATTACTTTGTTAACATAAATTTGACACATAGTTGGCCTGGTAGCCATCCCTTGAGGGAGTACTTTCCATTCATATCTCTGATCAGGACCTTCATGATTCAGTGCAGGGATAGTAAATGCAAAACGTGGACTATCCTCAGGATGAATTGGAATTGAAAAAAAACAATCTTTAATATCTATAACTAAAACATACCAAGTTTTTGGCAAAGCAGACAATTGAGGAATTCCCGATTGAGCAGGTCCCATAATGACCATTTCATTATTAATTGCTCTTAAATCTTGCAATAATCTCCATTTACCAGATTTCTTTTTGATGACAAAAATGGGAGTATTATGGGGAGATACAGAAGGTTGTATATGTCCTTCTGCTAATTGTTGTTTGACCAGATCATGGGCTGCTTGTATCTTTTCTTTAGTCAGGGGCCACTGAGGAACCCATACTGGTCTTTCTGATTTCCAAGTAATTTTTATTGTCTCAGTGGCCCTTTGTGACAATCTAACCCATGTCTGTCTGTTCCTTGATCTATTTGTATTGGTGCTGCTATACCTTGTTCTTGTTTTTCTAATCTTTTTCCTTTCCTAAAACCTTGTCTAGCTATAATAGTGGGTGCATTTTGATTGATGTTATTTGTTAATGTCAAACCTAATTGATCTAAGACATCTCGTCCCCATAAATTTACAGGAAGATGATCCAATACATATGGCTGTATAGTTCCTTCACATCCTTCAGGATCCTTCCAATCTAATACCATTGCACTTCTATGGGGATTAGTCGCCACTCCAAGGCCTCAAAGCGTTTGAGTGGCTTGTTGTAATGGCCCATGTTTTGGCCATTCTTGAAGAGAGATGATGCTAAGGTCTGCACCTGTATCCAGTAGCCCATTAAATTCATGTCCTTGAATATTTAGTTTTAGCATGGGGCGAGAATCTAAAGAAAGCATAGCCCAATCTATACCTGTGGAGCCTAATCCCTTGGAACCTCTTTCTACAGCACGACTGGAAAATTTATCATGTAGGCTTGGTATTATTAGTAACTGTGCTATTCTATCTCCTGGTGAAATTACTGATATACCCTTTGGAGAACTGGCTATAATTTTTATTTCACCTTCATAATCAGGATCAATTACCCCAGGACTTATCATAAGTCCTTTTAGAGTAGAAGAGCTTTGTCCCAATAATAAGCCTACTGTTCCTTTGGGAAGAGGTCCTTTTATCCCTGTGGGAATGATCTGAACTCCCATCTCTGGAGTTAGTACTGATCTGGCAGAGGCGCAGATGTCCAACCCTGTGCTCCCTCTGGTTTGTCTGATGAGGGATCTGATGGACAATGTGTCCTGGGCACTACCCTGATGGGGTTGCTGGGTTCCTCCAGTGCTCCATATATTTGTGGTTTGGGGCCCTGGAGCATTGGGGCCCCCTGTCCATTTTTTGGCAATGGAGCCCGATGCCTTTGCCCACGATATTGTGGATAAACACCTTGTCCTTGTTCGATTTTGATAATGGAGTACCCTCTATGGTGGTTTGAGAACGGCATTTATTAGCCCAATATAATGGAGTACCCTCTATGGTGGTTTGAGAATGGCATTCTTTAGCCCAATGTCTCCCTCTACGGCATCGTGGGCAAATACCCGGTATTCTACTCCTTTGATACCTAGTTTTGTTAAACCCTCCTCCTATGGGGCAATTCCTTTAAAAATGTCCTGTTTGTTCACAATTGTAGCATGTTCTTGGCCTGGCATCTAAAGCCTGTTTTACTGCAGCTGCCACAACTTGCTCTTGTTCATTAATGTCTCTACATAATTTAATATATGTGTTTAAATCTTCATGTTTCCATGGTCTAATGATATCTCTGCACCAACGATTCGCTTGGTCATAAGCCAGTTGTTTTATTAATGGCATTGCTTGTTCTGTATTCCCAAAAACTCTGGTAGCTGTTTGAATAAGCCTATCTACAAATTCAGAGTAAGGTTCATTAGCTCCTTGTATATCTTAGATAATTGACCTTGTAAACCTCCATGTCCTTGTAAAGTCTTCCATGCCTTAACTGCATCTACAGCAATTTGTAAGTATACACCAGGATCATATGCAATTTGTTGCTGCTGATCCTCATAAGGTCCCTTTCCTAACAACATATCTAGATTTCTCTGAGGATAACCAGCTGCTGCATTTCGCCTAGCCGTCTCCTTGCAAAATTCCTCATTGGCAACCTTCCATAACAGGTATTGTCCTCCATTTAACACAGCTTTACACATATTAGCCCGATCTGCTGGCGTCATGTTTAAGTTGGTAATGGATTCGACCAAGCTTACAGTGAAGGGTGCTTGAGGACCATAGATTGTTACAGCCTCTTTTAGCTGTTTCACTGTTTTGAAATTTAAACCATGGTAAATTTGCTGCCCTCCTACCTCAAATACAAGGCATGTTAATACTTGAGATCTTGTCTCAGGATCCCAACTATCAAGTGTGGGGGTTGGGGGCCTCCCAGCATATGGAGGTGGCCTTGTTAGTTGGACATTTACATCCTCTGGTGATAGAAAGGTGTTAGTAGCAGTCTCCTCTAGAGGTGGCACTGTTGGTTGGACCCTTACACCCTCTAGTGATAGAAAGGTGTTAGTAGCAGTCTCCTTTTGTAACTTTCCCCCTGATGGCTTTTTCTGCTCTAAACTCCCTTCCTCTGTCTGACTAGTTCGAGAGACCTTTTCTTTTACTTCAATCTTTTTCTCTGTCTGACTAGTTCGAGAGACCTTCTCTTTTACTTGAATCTTTTCCTCTGTCTGACTAGCTCGAGAGACCTTCTCTTTTACTTGAATCAATATGTCTTCTCCTTCCTCTACCATTGTCTGAACTGAAGGCTTTGGACTAAGCAAACAAGATATGAACGTCCACAATGGCAATGTGCCAACTGGCAGAGTCCCTGGGCTTTTCTTTTCTATTCTTTTTAAATCTTCACCATGATGGTTCCATTGTGAGATATTTAACAACTCCTCCTTAAAAAGCCATGGGCTACATTTTTGTATTGTATCAACGTATGCCCTGACTGTTCTTGACTTTACTGAGATGCCTCCTTCCTCTAACAATTTACTTAACACTCTTTCGGTTTGTTTTTTACTAATTTCTGATCCCATGTTTCAACTATAATACAACCCAACAAGATAACGCCTAACAAAACTTAAACAGAGTGAAACAAAATTGGAACAACACAAAATCATTATAATAGCCTCCTGAAATGTCCATCCATCCTTTCTCCCTATCTGTTCCTCAGACGTGAGTGGTTTTTCTTCCACCTTACACATATCCAGGGACAGGCAACTTAAAACAAAAGTGAAGCAAAACAAAAGAATAATCTTAAAATGGCTAACCATCCTCTCGCCCTGCCCTCAGGGGCGAGCAGTTTACTTACCCTCAGTCGCTCCACGTGCGAGCCACCAAATGCCGCAGTCTGGCTGGGCACAATTCAGGAGCCACTTGTCAAAAGAAACTAACTTTATTTTTAGAACTACAAACACCAAACAAAACAGCTCCTCAGGAAAAAACCCTCAGAGCCCAACTGCCACCACCGGCTCCCACAAGCCTCTCACACCAACACAAGCCTCACCACCTCCCAATATCCTCCTGCCAGCTGATGATGTAGGATTTTTTCTTCCTTCTTTTATCATTGATTTCCAGTTTCATTCCATTATGATCAGATAAAATGCATGGTATTATCTCCACCCCTTTATATTTACTGAGGGTTGCCCTATGGCATAATATATGATCTATTTTTGAGAAGGATCCATGTGCTGCTGAGAAAAAAGTATATCCATTGGATGATGGTTGATATATTCTATATATGTCAGTTAAGTCTAGGTTATTGATTGTGATATTGAGTTCTATAGTTTCTTTATTCAACTTTTGTTTGGAGGATCTGTCCAGTGGTGAGATAGGTGTGTTGAAGTCACCCATAATTATTGTGTTGTGGTCTATTTGATTCTTGGACTTGAGGAGAGTTTGTTTTATGAACGTCACAGCACCCTTATTTGGTGCATAAATATTGATAATTTTTATGTCTTGTTGGTGAATGGTTCCTTTTAACAGTATATAATGTCCTTCCTTATCCCTTTTGATTAACTTAGTCTTGAATTCAGTTTCATTCGATATGAGGATGGCCACCCCTGCTTGCTTTCGAGGACCGTGTGCGTGGTATATTTTTTCCCAACCTTTCACCTTCAGCCTGTGTATGTCTTTTCCAATCAGATGTGTCTCCTGGAGGCAGCATATTGTTGGATTTGTTTTTTTAATCCATGTTACCAGCCTATGTCACTTTATTGGTGAGTTTAAGCCATTAACATTTAGAGTTACTATTGATATATTGTTTGTACTTCCAGCCATGTTTGATTATTTATCTTTTTTTTTTTTTAATTAGGTTTGTTTCTCCATGATTCGCTTTCCCCCTACCCTCTGGATTTACTGAGGTACTTCCCACTGTTGGTTTTGGTTACTGTTTTTCATTTCTTCCTTGTGTAGTGTTTTGCTCAAGATGCTTTGCAATGCGGGTTTTCTGGCTGCAAATTCTTTTAACTTTTGTTTATCATGAAAGATTTTTATTTCGTTGTCGTATCTGAAGCTTAATTTTGCTGGATACAAAATTTTTGGTTGGCATCCATTGTCTTTCAGTGTTTGAAATACTTTGTTCCAGGATCTTCTTGCTTTCAGCGTCTGTGATGAAAAATCCATTGTTAACCTTATTAGTTTATCCCTGAATGTAATCTGCCTCCTTTCTCTTGTAGCTTTTAATATTTTCTCTTTGGTCTGTATATTGGATATCTCCATAACAATGTGTCTTAGCATTGGTCTACTGTGATTTTGTATGCTCGGTGTCCTGTATGCATCTACAAATTGTACATCCGTTTCCTTTTTTATTTCTGGAAAGTTTTCTATAATTATTTCATTCAGCAGGTTGCTCATTCCCTTGGTTTGAACCTCTATACCTTCCTCTATCCTGATGACTCTTAAGTTTGTTTTTTTTTAATGTTATCCCATACCTCTTGGATGTTTTTCTCATGAATTTTTTTACCAGCCTTTCTGAGATGGCTCGACTCTTTTCAAGATGATATATTTTGTCTTCATTATCTGACGTTCTGGCTTGTACTTGCTCCACTCTGTTAGTGATACTCCTATTTGAGTTTTTAATTTGGTTTATAGTTTCCTACATTTCTAGAATTATTGTTTGATTTTTTTATAATCTCCATCTACTGATAAAGATGCTTATTTGCTTCTTTTATCTGTTTATGTAATTCATTTTCAATGTGTTCTTTCACTGTTTGGATTTGCTGTCTCATATCCTCTTTAAGGTTCCATTCTATCTGTCTAAGGTATTCCTTGAGTTCTTTATTTGACCATTTTTCTGATGCCTCTAGGTCCTCCTGAATATTTAGGCTGTCCTTCATTGTTTGTACTCCTTTTCTTCCTTGCTTTTTCATGCTGTTCATGTTACTTCTTGTTTTGTTAGACTGCTGAGTTACTGTTTACTCCTATAAATTTATTTGATGCTTGGGAGGAAAGGTATTAGAAGGGAAGGGAAGAAGTCACTAAAGAGAATGAGAGTAAACAGGTAGAATTCTAGGAAGGGGGAATAAGGAAATTGAAAAGAAATGAAAAGACAAAAGAAAAAAAGTAGAAAAGAAAAAAAGAAAAAAATTTAAAAAAATAATCAGAAAAAATAAAAATAAAAAATAATAATAAAAAATATTTAAAAAAAAATGAAAAAAAACCCAAATTAAGAAAAAAAAATTTAAAAATGCAGTCTTAGAGTTCGATTAACTTCTCTTCCAGTAGGTGGGGCTGTGCCCACCGGGCCAAGCTTCTCCTCTCAATATGTGGGGAACCAATCACTGTGCAGTAGCTCCTCTTTCCTGACTGGGCAGGTCTCCAATCCTGAGTGCCTAGGGCCTTTTCTTGTGTCTAATCCCTTCCCCACTTTTCCTCCATCCAGGCCCCTCTAACCGGTGACTCTCACCACAATACTGGCTATACACCAGATCTGTTGCTCCCAGGAGCCCTATTTTCTTAAATGACTGGGCACACTCTCCCTGTTTTCAAGTCCCTCAGACCCTAAGTTTGTGGAGCTTGGGGCTGAGAACCCTCAGCATATTTTGCTTGCCCTCCGGTAGCCATGCCCCCGGTAGCTGGTGCAAGAGACCTCAGTTGTCAGCACTGGTGGGAGCGGTAGCCGGGGGTCCCGAGCCACTCCTGATTCCCTCAGTCTGACTATCACGCTCATGGGAGAGCTGGGAGGGGCCCTTGAGTTTTCCCCGCTATGTGGAAAGGGAAGGCTAGGGGGCTACACACCTGCCGCCGCCAGTTTCAATGAAGTTATCTCCTCCGCCGCATTCTGGTGACGTCAGATCTCTGTGATGGTAGTATCCCATGCAAATGGCGACAGTTCGTTCCATTTGCTGGGTGACTAATGCAATGGGTGAGTCCTGACTGGCTCTCCCAAGCCCTGTCTCAATCCTGTGGCCACTGCCTATGAAGGCTCAGTTGGTATTACCCTCTGCAGGTTCAGAAGGGCCAACCAGTTGTTTCTGCGGGATCGTTTAGTGCTGAGTCATGGCGGTTTGTTTGCAAGATGCAGGCGAAGGGGAGCTTGAATTCAGCCGATCTGGGCTCGGTGTATGTTCTGAGAGGCACAGACTGTTTGCCCCAGATCCACATCAGCTCAGCATTGCCTAGTGATCCTGAGCATACAGCATTTAGACAGTTGAAGACTCCCTATGCCCGCGCAGCTGAAGAGGTCAGAGACTTGATCTCTCTGCGCCCTCCGCCATGTTGGATCCTTGTTCTATATTTTGTCTAGGAGTTAATTGTTTATTTTGGTCCTAATGAAATATTGAATGATTAGTTCAATTAGTGTAATATGTATAATATGTATAATATGTAGTCAATTTCCTTTATATGATGGATACTTACTGTTATATGTTCAGTATCTGCTTTTTCTGGGAATAGCAACTCCCAACTCTTTGTGGTTCCTACCAGAAGGACTATTTTCCTTCATGACCTCATGCTGGGTCAGAGTAGCCTGCTATCTTGGCCACAGTTGACTGACCCAAGTTTGGAGGTGTGAATGAACCTGAGCCAAAAAGTTCTTCCTCAATATAGTTTAATTAAGATCACTGAAATCAACAAGTCAGTCTCTGAGGGCTAGAGCTTTCACATTTACACCCTAAGATCAAAGTTGAATATGCTTTCCTCTTCTATGCTGGTCCACATAGAGAAGAATAAATGAAATAAGTGGAATCCTGATGGTGAATGTGTCCCTGTGTTTGGTGGTTATTAAGGTCCAAAGGAGGATTAGGTTTTATGAGACACATTCACATCAGTATACGCTTCTTCTTTTTTTTCCCCTAAACTATTTTGGATTGACTTTTTTTGTCACTTTTAACTAAATGGCCCTTACTATCTCACTTATTTTATCTTAGCTGTATTTTCTGAATAAATGATTCATAGCTAAATTGTGGATGAACTGGTTCCAGAAAAGGCTGATTTATTCAGGTGTTTTATTCATTATGCTGATGATGAAACCCAGAATTTGTACTGCATTGAAACTCTCTATTCTATGCTGGCCAATTGTACCATTTCTCTGCTTTTTGTTTTGTAAGTGGTCGTTTTGATATTCTGAGAAATTTCAGCTTTGGCCCCAGTGCTTTAAAAGCTATGGAGGATCTGATAGAAGCTAGGGTGTTTCAGGACCAGAATTCCAAATCTTTAAGCCACAAAATACCAATATATTCTTCATAAATCTCTGGACTGATAAAAATGCTGTGTGCTTCATGCTCGTTTTGTCTCTTGCTGTTCCCACCTTCAATTTGTTTCCCTATCTAGCTGTATTTGTTTTCAGAGCTCTGACCTTGGACTATGTCTCTCAACCAGCTCCATCTACACCATGATTACAGTTTATTGGCAATATCTGCCACTCTGACTCTGATTACTGGTTAGGTTTCCAGGTCCTTTCTCTATTTCTGGGCCCTGGTTCACCTGGGGCCTTGTTGAGTTAGGACTCAGCTGTATATACCTTTGGTAAAAAGAGAAAGCATTTTAAAGCACTTAAAAGAAGTGTATGGTTGGATCATTTAAAATTCATCATCACTACTTTTGATAATAGGTCAACAACATTATCTTTCTTACAAAAAGCAGCTTCCAGATTTATGTTCAGATGAGTTTATGTTGCTGTAAATTCTTCTAGATAAAAAATAAGGCTATCAAGGGAAGATGAGTCTTCTTTTCCCATCAACCTTCTGGTAACATGTTGAACTCCTCTTTCAAGTCATATTACCCACATCATATTTTTATGTCTATTCTTATTTTAAAACATATTAACATCTATGGGAATGGATAATGTTTGAAGGGAATAGGATAAGAGAAAGTAATTTTTTAAAATTCTGTCAATTCTTCTTATCTTTTGGTGTGCATCTGAAACATCACTTTGAACATCAAACTATTTCTAAAACAATTAAGAGTATTTTACTCAATACAGTTCCCATTTGGTTTTAAAAAGCATTAGTGCTTGAGTGAACACTGAATGGCTATTCTGCAAAATGAAAATAAGTAGCTAATCACTTTTGGATCATGTCTAACAACACTTGGCTATTACCACTGAAAACTACCACTGGGATGCGAGAGCCAAAGTATAGTGAGACTGGCTGCACAGCTCCATGAAGACCCAACTCCCGTTGGCTTTAAATGCTCAATAATATATGCAGAACAAGTCTAGATGGAAAGCACAGCATTTGTTTATTCAACTGTATCCCAAATTAGTGTGCATGGGAAAGTCCTTGCCCAAGGGATATGTATCCAGGCATACACGGGGCCTGGTGTGGACTCAAGGTTCTAGGGGTTTGCTGAAGGCTTTGGGCCACTGCAGGCTTTTTCTATCCAGACAATGTTATTACACATTCATTTTGAATTGGTGCTATTCATCATAATGCAGCATAGGTTGTTGTTATTTTCAAGTGGTCAGAGCAGGAATGGTGTTGGGGAGGAGGAGCAGAAGGACTAAGGAGCTGTGAGGGCAGTATAAGCTTCTCCATGATTTGTGCACATTTTTGTGATTATTTTTATCCTTGAATGTTGAATAAAGTTTGATACTAGGTAATTTTTCTATTCTTGTGAGTTTGATTTGATAAATTCTCATTCTGTGCCATCCCAATGGCTTTTCATTTTTTTCCCCGAAATAAGGCAACACTAATGACTATTTTAAAGATTGTTTATTGGTACATTATAATGATACATAATAGTGGAAATCATTGTTACACATCCACACATTATAGCAATACAATAAGGAACTTGAATACCCATTTGTGAGTGGAAAAAAAGGTGTCAATTTTATTAACCCGCTGAAGAACACCTACCAAAAATATATGGAAAACAGTTAAGTGAAGGAACTTTAGGCATATTCTATGAAAATAGATGCTAGTCTATAAATAGTCATTAGTTTATAAGTAGTCTCTAGTCTATGTAAATAGAGTATGCCCAATGTTCCTTCACTTAAAATGTTTTCTATATATTTTTGGTAGGTGTTCTTCAGCAAGTTAATAAAATTTGCACCTTTTTTTCCACTCATGAATTTCTTTCTAAATTTCTTTGAATGATTTTTTTTCCATCTGTTGAAATGATGAAGTGATTTTTCTCTTTAATCTGTTAATACAGTGAATTGTATTATTGGGTGTTAAATCAAATTCACATTCCTGGATGGACTCAAGATAACTATGATACATGCTTTATATACATTTTTAAATATTTTAGAACAGGGAATTACTTATCCCTTTCTTTTCTTGCATTTCCGTTTCTTGATTTTTGGAGGTTCCCTATTCTTGAGAATGAATTGAGAATATTCCTTGTTTTTATTTTTTAACAGAGCTTTAAAAATATTTTAAATCTATTCCCCCATGCTCCCACTCCCTATCCCACTATGAATCAGCCTCCTTATATCAAAGAAAACATTTGGCATTTGGTTTTTGAGATTGGCTAATTTTACTTAGCATTATCTTTCTCTAACTCCATCCATTTACCTGCAAATGTCATGATTTTATTCTCTTTTATTGCTGAGTAATATTCCATTGTGTATATATGCCACTTTTTAAAATCCTTTCATCTACTGAAGGGCATCTAGGTTGGTTCCACAGTTTAGCTATTGTGAATTGTGCTGCTATAAAGATTGATGTGGCTGTGTCCCTGTAGTGTGCTGTTTTTAAGTCCTTTAGGTATAGACTGAGGAGACGGCCAGCTGGGCCAAATCATGGTTCCATTCCCAATTTTCCAAGAAATCTCCATACTGCTTTCCATTGGAGCATGGGAGGAATAGATGAACTCTAGATAGGACAGAGGGGTTAGAGGCGAATAAATTGCCTCAAGGCGAAGGGAGGGGGCATGGGGTAATTAATGATGGTGGAATGTGATGGTATGAAGACACAAATTGGTGTGAATATACTATGTATACAACCAGAGATATGAAAAATTGTGCTCTATATATGTAATAAGAATTGTAATGCATTCTGCTGTCATATTTTTGTACAAATTTACATAAAAATATTTGAAATCACTTATTTTTTATTACCTTATGGGAAGATACCTTTATTTTATTTTATTTTTAATTGAAAAATAATTATATATATTTATGTGGTATGGTGTGATGTTTTGATATTTATATGCATTATGGAGTAGTAATTAACATATCATTACCTTAAATTATCATGTGGGAAGATCTTTACTAATTCTATTTCTTGTTTTTTAAGGGTTAAAGAACTATTCAAGGGGCTGTGGTTGTGGCTCAGCAGTAGAGCACTCGCCTTGCATGTGCAAGGCCCTGGGTTCGATCCTTAGCACCACATAAAAATAAATAAGTGAAATAAAGTTATTGTGTCCAACTACAACTAAAAAATAAATATTAAAAAAAGAACTATTCAAGCTTTCTATTTCTTCACAAGTCACAGTAAATTACTTTTTCCCCTAGTAATTTGTCAGTTTTATATGTTTTAAGCTATTGACTGAAGTTATTTTCAATTTTCTGCTCTATCTGAAATATGATCCCCTTTGCATTTTTTATATTGTATATTTTTGCCTTCCATTTTTTCTCCTTGATTAGTCTAACCAAACAGTTTAACAGGTTATTTATTTTTTATTTTTTGGTACTGGGGCACTTAACCCCTGAGCCACATCCCTACCCCCTTTTTAAATTTTTTTTTTTTTTTAATTTTGAGACAGGGTCGTGCTAAGTTGCTTAGGGCCTTGGTAAATTGCTGAGGCTGGCTTTGAACTTACGTTCTTCTAGCCTCAGCCTCCCAAGCCATTGAAGATTATAGGCATGTGCCACTGTGCCCAGCTGGTTTAACAGTTTTATTAACATTTTCAAAGAAATATCTTTTGGATTTGCTGATACTCCATATTATATCTTTGTTTTCTATGTTGTTTGTTTCTGCTTTTACATTTATTCTTTCTTTTTATTTTTTCTCATCTTCTTTATTAAGAACATGAATATTTATCAGAAACAGTTTTATGAAGAACCTGTTTCTGTGATTCTCCAATGAGATATTTCAAAAATCATCAGTACTTATATTTATTAGCTAGTAGGAAGTTTCCTTTGGAAAACTTGTACTGTTTTATGTTGTTCTCTAAGTTACACATTAATCTTAAAAAATTTAGCCTTTCTTTTCTCCTCTAAGCATGCAAAAGTATAAATTGCCTCAAATTATTCCTGTAGCATTCTACAAGTTTCAATATGTATTATTATATACTTTAAATATATTTTAACTTTCATAATTATTTTTCATTTGACTCATACTCTTTTTGAAACATTTTCCAATATAATAATTATTTTTTCCCTGTGTTTAATTAGATTCAAAACTTAATTTTAGACTTGGAGTCTAATCTCTGTCTATGTCCCATTTATACAATTTTAAATTTTAATAATTATAAATTTCAACATCTAAAAATTCTATTTGTTCTCTTTACAGATTGGTTAATTTTGAAAGTCTCTTATACTTGTTTAGTGTTTTATTGCACTTTAAAAATTTCTTTGAACATTTTTTTGCAGTTATTTTATATTTGGGATCAGATAATACCTCAATCTGAAGTCCTTGGGGTGGTGGTGTTAACACTGTTTTGTCTGTTTCATCATCCTCTTACAATTGCTTCTGTTTTTTTCTTTTTCTTATTTGCTTAGCAAGTTTTATTTTGAACTCATTATTTTTTAAACATGGTCTGTGAGAAGGTTTAGGGGCTAGTTTTGGATGGCTTCACCCAGAAAGAAATGACATTTGTTTGTGCCATGCATCTCAGAGTAGAACTAGTGTGGACACACTTTGATTTCTGGATTAAGCGTTTATCTGATTGTATGCATGTGTGCACAGATCTATGACTGTGGCTCATAAATTCTTAAGGGTTGACTATCACCAATAGTAATATTCTTCTATGTTTGTCCTACCACAGTTGTAGAGATTTCCCTGTAGGCTTACTTTATTGGAAGAGAGTTTTTTTTCTAGCTTATTCTCTCAGAAATGCTGAAGTATTGATTTCTTTGGCAATCCAGGGAAGCTTATGCATGCTTCTTGGAATATTTTTAAACACGTGAGATGAAATATATAGAATTACACATTTATATTGAGGCACAGTTATCAAAATACTAAAAACCAAATGTGTGATATATTAATATATTTACTTTTTTATTCATGCATTAAAAAATAAGATTTAGCAATTTAATAATGACTGTAATTGCAAAATAGTAATAATGAGCATAAACATCAGTTCAGGATATCAGCAATACCCTAATATGATGTGAAATATCTATGATTTCTTCTGGAGGCAAAGATGGTTATTACTCCAAATGCTATGATTTGTTGCTTACATTTTTTAATCAAAGGAAATTTTAATTGGAGATATATGAAAATATGATTTTTTTCCCTTTTCAAATATATAGATCCCTTAAATTCTTTCACAATATCTTGAAAGTTCACAGACCCAGGTTAAGAATCCCTGGAAGGGACTAATCTCTTGCCACTTAAAAAAAATTTTATTTGTTCTTTTTAGATATGCATGGCAGTAGAATATATTTTGACATATTATACATACATGGAGTACAACTGGTTCTAATTAGGATTCCATTCTGTGGTTGTACAAGATGTGGAGTTTCACTGGTTGTGTATTCACACATGAACATAAGAAAGTTACGTATGACTCATTCTACTGTCTTTTCTATTCCCATCCCCTCCCTTTCCTTCATTCCCCTTTGTATAATCCAGTGAACTTCTGTTCTTCCAGTCTCAAAACTCCTAGGTTCTTGGTCTTGGCATTTGCTTCCTGGTCACTCTTAGCTTCTGTTTTATAGGACTATCTCTGGCTTATGTTCTTTTTCCCCCTCCTTTGTAAGAATGCTCTTGTTTTCTTAGAGACTTGCACCATGATTCAGCTTGCTTTCCTTGCTTGTACTGTAGCATCTTGTATAGTAGCAGGAGGCCTCTTTTTATTGTAGGTGTGGTGTGGTCTGCTGCATTACCAAAAATAGAATTGTGCTTCTCCCCTGTTGTAAGACCTTAGAAGATGAGACATTTTATTTTTGTTGTTAAACTCACAAATGGACATGGGTATCTATGCATAATAGATGATTCAGTAAATATTTGTTGAGTGGATAAGGAAATAAATGCATGGCTGTGGGACCCAAAGATCACCTCTGACTTCTCATTTCCCAGGGCTAGCTCTATTGGAAGCATTTTATAGTTTCAGGGCTTTATGAGGCAGTCCCTCCTGTGAATGCTGTATGACCTATGCTTATAGTGAATATTCTATCTACAGATCTATATATAGAGATAATGAGTAAAGTGTACACCAGGAATAGCTAAATACAGATTTATTTAGCTACAGAGACCAAGGGAGATTAGACGAGAGCTCTTATGCAACTGTAGTGAGATGGTACCGTTTTTAATTACTGTAATAAAAATCATTTTTAAAGAGAAACATTTTATAAGATTGTCTCTCAAACATTCAACTTTAGGTACCACACTTCCATCTGAATATAGATTAGTTTTCATTTTTGTTTAATATCTTCACCTCAAGGGCAAAATCTGCCAGACTTCTTGCTACTGCTGCTTCCTCAAGCTGCTGCCAAATGGAAGATGACTGACTATAAATCAAACTTTTGGATAACTTTAGTACAAATGTAAGTTTCCCCAACTCTCGTTATTTCAATCTACTATTAAAAACAAGAAAGAAAGAAAGAAAAAAAAAACCCTCCCAGATGTGTTAGTGACATTTTCTGTTATGAAAGTTTAAAATTGGATCCTTGCTATGTTTGGCTCCCACTGTAATTAGTCTTTCCTTTATAAAGCTTCATTGCTCTATTACTCCTCTGCCATTCATTAAGAGCAAATTATATATTACTTTAAGCACTTCATTCACCTTTTATCTATCAAAATGTGGTGCTGAATAAGAAAAGGACATTTTGTTCAGAATGTTCAGTGTTCTAGAATGCCAAGTCTCCATAGAGGAAGAAAAATGGGAGTGCAAATAAAGAAACCACAACAGAGCCAATTCAGATTTATGATGTCCAACACAGTTCAGCATGTACATGCCCATCCATTTTTGAGTGGAGAACACTGGAGAGCTCACATATCCCTTCAGCTGAAAGGTCAGAAACTTTTCTTCTTTGTTTGTGGCCAAATACATAGGTCCCTAACTGTTGTGGGAGTTCCTCAGGCAATATTCAGGTTAAAAAAACAAACAAACAAACAACAACAACAACAACAACAAAAACCCGAGATAAAGCTCACAAGGAAATTTCGTGGTTTTGTTACCTTTTGCCTTTGCCACACTGCCCTAGGCTGAGTTTAGGAGATGAGTATTTAGTCTTTGGTAAATGGTCAGTGGCTGAAAAGTGAACACTCTTAGTGGGTATTTGTTATGGGTTGAACAATGGGCACACACACTAGGTTTCTGAAGAGAGGTCTTTTGAATGATTCACCCAGACACCTGTGAGCTGAACATCATTTCATCTGAGAAGTGTTTCCCAGGACAGATATTTTTCATCCAAGAACACCCTGGGCTTACCTTTTTCAAAGAATCCCATGCTAGTGCAATAGTCTTTCCTTTTGGCTAACTTTATCTATCTCTTATCTTTCTCCCCCACTAGATTTTAGGGGTCTGGGAGCACAGCCCCATTTGCATTCATCTTTGTATTCTTTGTTTTCAGCATCTTGCTCGGCAATAAGCAGGTTCTCAGCCTTGGAACAATGAGTCTCTGCCCTCAAGGGCCCTGAAGCGCAAGCTGGCACCTCTCTTCAAAGCAACATTGACAAATAGCAACGGCTTTCTTTTGGAGCCTACATTTGTTAATGCTGCTTTTAACAAGAAGGGCCTACATGCTGTATTGGCACCTATATCTCCACAAAAATAAACAAAGTCACCGACACAAAACAAGGATTATCCTGAGATAAGCCCCTGCAGCTGGGAGAGAAGCCTAAGAGAGAAGAGACAAAATATTTGCAGATACATTGAGGATCTGGGAGATATTCTCAAATTTCCGGATTATTTATGTCCTTTCTAGTCAAATCTCTCTGTAGCGGTGGCTTTGGTCAGCGATGGCCGCCTTGGCTTTAAATAAGCATAAGCGATGGCACATCTATTGACTTGGGGAGCAAATCTAAAATACTCCATGTTTTAACAGATCTGTCAGGCTTTGCCAGTGGCTGCGAGTTAATCCAATCCCCTCACCCTGCCATTCTCTTTATTCAGGATTTACTGGCTATGGGCTGTTCTGTGTTAACACATTTCTTGGAGTGGGCCTGTCCTGGTGATGATTATTTATGTGGCGGAGGTGGCCTTCTCATCCGTCCCTGTGTCAGCACAGCCTTGTCCACCAGCTGCTGTGGCCACTGTGAGCATTCTGCCAGCTGAGCATTGAAGACCCAGAGTGGCTTTCCCCGTTTCCTCTAATCCCCCTTCCCCTTCCCCACCGTGTGTATTTCCATGATAAATCGCCCAAGAAAGATTTCCAATGCATTTTGACAGGATGAAGCTATGTGATTCAGCTTGATGTCGTTAAGAGCCCCATGGCAAATCCCCCACAGCACAAGGCAAGGAAAGCTTGCACACTGTACACGGCTTGTCTCCCTAGCTGAGGGAGAGCCTTAACCAACACTCTGCTAACTTTTTGCCCTTGACCTAAAGGAAGGGGGGAGATGTACAGCATGTTTTCATTTGCAAAGTCCCCATATAAGTTCAGTAAAGGCATTTGTGTAAGGGTTCAGCACCTAGGATTCTAAAGAATGTACTAGTTTGTTTGTTCATTTGTTCCTTCCTTCTTCCCTAATAGGCCTGCAAAATTTGATAGGCACTGTGGTATATAAATAAGGCAAAACTCCATGTCCTCCAGTAGCTCATTATATGGTGGGGAAGAGAGACAAGCAAATAGATAACTATACACAGTATGTGGAGTGCAGTGGTATGTTTAGAAAAGAAACCCAGGAATTATAACAAGGAGGGGGCATCAAACTCCATCTGGGTGGGGTGGTAATGTGAGGATCAGCTTCTGATGGAAATGATGACCAGACGGATTTTCAAGGTTGATTTTTAGGGGATGAGCATGGTGGATGTAGGGTGGTGGAGGTGGCATGTCTTCAACAGGAAAGAATTCCATGAGCAAAGGCCTCCTTGTCAATCCCTGTTGCCTTCAATTTCAAGTTTTACTCATGGATTATGACTTTCATGTTTGTGTCTTTTGTGTTTTCATCTCCAGGTATGTGTGCACTGTGTGAGCCTGGTCTGCTTTGACTCTGTGGATTTCATTGTATAGACCAGGTTTCAGCATCCAATTTGAGTCCATCCCTTGATTTTGGGTTCTCTACTCTGTTTTTGACATTGTCAGCATATGTGATTTTTATTGACTATGCAGCCAGTTGACAAATAAAACATTACCTTGGAAACAAAACAGCAGTTCCCACTGTCCAGGTGGCCAGGACATTCAAGGCTGGGTTTATGTCTTCTCCATCTTTTTATTGCCCCTGCCTTACACAAAGGAGGGGTTCAGTACATACTTGAGAATGTACTGAATCCATAAGTGAGTGGATCAACTACCACACAAACCTCTTCTTCATCGTCTCCTTGAAGAGCAGAGAACAATGATACCCATCCTGTTTTTATAAAAAACAGAACAACAACAACAACAAAACTCCAACTTATCTGCAATCAGAAGGAGCCAGTAGGATTTGAAGAACCTGAAGTCAGATGACCACTGAGATGTGTGATATGGAAGCCACACACACAGAAAGGTGAGACCTCAGGAAACGCTAGAACTTTGATCATAGGGACGGCAATCTGAAAAAATCAGTGTAGAAATGATGATGGAGTCAGAGTAGTCTTTATCTCGTCTACAGTGGTTCATATTTAGGACTCTGCCTTGGCTGGACAGGCAGATACTTATTCTGTATAAGAGAGAGAGGGAATGCTTTTTCTGGAAAATTAGCTTAAAAAAGAGTATAGTTCCTTGGCTTTACTGAAATGCCAGAAAAGATTATAAAATCTCTAAAGATCAGAAAAGGCCAAGGTGGTCAATGACAATTTATTTATTAGGATGGATATCCAAGTATTTTGAGCCTCTAAAAATGGTTTGTCCTTTATACTGAGATGCAGTCTTTGGAGTACCAGTAGTCATAATAACAGCGGTAAAACCACCTTACATTTACATGGCACATTGCAGTTGAAATGTGCTTTTATGTACACAATTCAAATTACAAAAGAGACTTCTTGTGGGGTGAGGATGGGAGGAGAAGGTTTTCAAAGGAAGATTATTCCTGTCTTTTAGGAAATTTAACAATCAAATCTTTGTCTCTAGTGTTTGACTCAGGTTCAGGAGTTAGCCGTAACAGTTCTCGAAGTAGGGCTTCATGATTAGGACCATGATCTTTCTTGCCCATCACCGCACTAGCCAGCTGCAACCAACAGGAGAGTGCTGAAGCCAAGCCAATCCAGGACAAGCCCATGACTCTTCTTCATTCAACTTACTTGGGATGGCACATTGCTCTTGCAGTCTTTGGCTTCTGTGCCTGGTTTCTCATTCCCTATAAGCTGCATGTTGAGGACAGACCTTCATTATTTTATGGGAAGATGGAAGTGTGCCTTGTGCTTGCTCCTTGGACTACAGTTGAGATGCTTCTGTTCCTAAGACTTGTCTCTTATCACTGGCCCCTTCATGGGATTGGGCTATGCCACTTTTTGTAGGCTGAGTTACTATGGTCATCACTAATTTTGATGCCAATAATTCTACTTTAGTCTCTCAGTTGTATCTACTGCCAATTGAAACCACCATGGCTACCATTTTGTGTCTCTTTTACCGCCTGTGGTATGTGGGTAACTGAACAGCAACCAAGTCCTGTGCACAACTTGTATACTCTTAGTCCGTTCACTTAATTACCCAGGGCAGGGAAAAGAGGCTCTCATGACTTAGACAACTCAGGATTCCTCTGGGCATGGCTCTTGCTTTCACAGCTACCATCTTGGCAGAAGTGGCTGGCCGCACTCTACTTTTCCCTCAACCAATACATGTTTGATGAAGAAAACAGTTGAACCCAAGGTGATGTAAGGCAGATTTGAGTTGTAGACTCTTTAAATGCAAGAATGTATGGTTACACTCCTATTTCCTGAGCAGGAGGTTAGCTGCCTACAAAAGGGCAGAAAAACAATATGCATTTATTCTAATTCTCACAACCACCCTACATGGTTATCATGTCTATGTTATAGATGAAGAAACTGACGCTCAGAGAGGTGAAGTAAATTGCCCAAGTCACACTAATTGTAATGGATAGAATTTGGTTTTATACTTGAATCTATCTGGCCTCAAAGCTCCATGCACTTTCCACTCCAAGTGCTGTCCCCTTTCTTGTCTTTTTACAGTCAGGCCAGTTCTCAGAAGAGCCACCCAGACCATTAGCAGGCTATTAAAAGCCAAGCCATCTTTTTTTTTTATCCTTAAGTGATTCTGAGTTGTAGGACTAAATATTCATGATCTTACTAGAATCTCACAAAACTTCTGTGGAGTTGAGAAGGCACCAGTTATTAAAATTATAATTATAAATTGAGAAAATGGAGGCTTAGAAAGGCTAAGAGATTTCCTCAAATTATAAAGCCAGAGGTAATGAAGATCAAGCTCACTTCTAGGTTTTCTGGGTCAAATGTGCGTGCATCTTTAAGTAATCCCATTTTGAATCTGATTTTTAAATGAATACATATTTCTTATGGAAAATACAAAAGCAAACAGCAAAAGACCCTCAGGGCACAAAATAAAAATCACATGTAGTTCTGATTTTCAAGGAACCCATGTTCTCCTTTGTAGCAAGACCAGCCTGTCTGCCATTTCCAGACTTATAGTTAGCTTCATTAAACGGCTCACAGTCCTTAAAATGTCAACAAATTCATAATCAGGAGCTTCTTCAAAAACCAATCACTAAGGAAAGAAATATCTTTATAATGAAACTAGATCATGAGGAACCAAATGGAGGGAAGAGGGATATGTTCTCGATTAGGATTGATTCATCCTTTCACTGGGGGGCCATGCTCTGTGTCCTCAGCTGAGACACAAAGGACTCAAGACTAGGAACCCACTTGGGGTCTGCAGAGACAATAGAGGACCTGATAAAATGAGAGTGGCCTGAGTCGCCTCCTTAGAATAGAAATAGGATTCCTGGTTCCTTCTGTTCATCAATTTTCTCAGAGCTGCCCTCTCTTCACTTACTCTTATTTGGTTTCCTAGAATGCAGCAAGATATTTTGGTCATTGCCTAGAAATCCTAGCTTATCTAATTTACACAAAGACTTGGGAATAGTTTGAATCAAAGATGGAGGTTGTCCAGGTACAGCATTCCTTCAAAAGCAAGTTTTATGTTCTCACTAGGCCTTCTCCACAGGCTTATTTGAACTCACCGAAAAGCTGTGTGCTTTTATCTCTCACAGACACTTCTATCCGTGCCTCTCTCTGCTCTTTTCTTTGTCCTTCTCCCTCCTTCACCCACATCTCTCTCATCTCTCTGTCTTGGCCCAAGAATTAGAGCAGCACTTCCAGAACTTCACTGTGAAAGCTCATCTCCAGGGATCTTGTTAAAATGTGGATTCTGATTCAGTGGGCCTGGAGAGCAGTCCAAAAATCCCAGATGGTGGTAAAGCTGCTTCTGTGAGGACCACATCTGGGAACCTGTGCTCAGAGCCTCCATGGGGTTGTGAGAGCTCCTGAGAGGCTGCAAGCTTAGCTGCAGCTGGACCCCTGTGTGGCTCTGGGTCTGGAAGACCTGTTAATACACCACTGTGAGCTCAGAGTGACCTAGAATTGTCAACACGGAGGAACAAAGCAGGCATTGCCCTACTTCCTTGCCCCAGAGCTCTAAGGTGAATAGACTTCCCTGCCCCAGAGCTTTCTCTGCCCCTTCTGGGTCCCACTTTGCTCATGGTGCTGCTCTTGTTGCTTCTGAGGTCTCTGCTTACTGAGCATCCCCAGGGCCACAGGGAGGGGCTGATAATAGAAATGCTTTATTTTCTTGTTTTATCTCTCAGCCCTTGTTTCCTATAATGTGAGAACAACTTCTCTCAGAATCTAGGGACAAGTTCCCAAATGTCCCAGAAGTGTGGTGGTGGGGGGAAGGAGTGGCATCAGTGGGATTGTGATCATTAAGCTTCTCTTGATATTCAGGTTCAATACTGACTGACTTGACTGTTTTTCACCAGAGTCAAAGTGTTTTGATTAGATTTTTTTTCCCTTGTAATTTTTTCTTCCAGGTTCATTACTTGACTAAGACTGGAAAAGTTTGCCTGGTATAACCTAACTGTGGGACAGGCCTCTGAGATGAGGTTAATTGCTGTGTAAATGTGATTTTTAACCATATTTTCCTTAAGCAATCCAGACTGTTCCTCAGGGCTTCCTGTCTTCCTTGGCCTTACAGGAGCCAGGACATGGATTTTCCAGCTTAGAAAGAATCATTCTTTAAAATTTACTTGTTCTTAAATTTTTTTTTTCTGTCATGTAGTTGGGAGCCCAAATTATTTCTGCTCAAAATCTTTATATCAATTGCTTTTATATAAATTTAAGTAAACATTGACCTTGTACTGGAAATCCGAAAGATTCTTGGGTTCTCTGATGAATTCTAAGTAGGATGCATTGAAAATGGTCTATGCCAGGGTTTTCAGAGGCAGAGTGAAGATGATGGTGTTGGCTGTCATGCTCTCTGGTGGAGGATAGGGACCAGACCTAATCCCACTGCAGCAATAGAGAGGTGTCAGGAGAACTGACTCCTGAAGGACAAGTAGGGGTAGGAGACACCTCATCTAGTAGCACCACAATGGCCACACACCCTGGGGAAGCACAGGGAGGAGCAGGCACAGAACTCTGTAGGCATTTCAACAGTGGGGGGCAGAGCAAGTGGTGCAGAGCCGCACTCTGATAAGAAGTTAGGCCTTCTGAAAACCTGTGTGGACAGGTCTGCCTGGTGCCCCTCTCATAGCCCCGGCCCACAGTGCCAATGACCCTTTGCTGCTCTTACCCCTCTGCCACAGCATATGGACTCTCAGGTAGACACCTGAACCAAGGATGAGAATTCATAGTCTGACATGTGGCTTAGGATGTGTTCTGGGAGAGGCTCTGTCCAATCAGAGATGAACATCATCAGCTGGGTTAGTGAGGTCCCCTGTCTGGAGGATGTAGTAACTGAGGTGGTGATGCAGGAGCTGGAGTTGGTAGCCATGTTGCCATGTTTGGCCACACAAGAGGAACATAGGCAGAGGTTACTAGAAAAGAACATTTCTTCTACTTCCATGAGGCCAGATCTCCTAAGTAGTATTCCTGGCCCCTCCCTTCTTTTCCTTCTTTTTTCTCTCCCTCCTTCTTTCCTTCCTTCCTTTCATTTCTATATTTCTTTGTTCTTCTTCTTCTTCTTCTCCTCCTCCTCCTCCTCCTTCTTCTTCGATGGGGATTGAACCCAGGGGTGCTTATAACCACTGAGGCATATCCCCAACCCCCTCATTTTTTTGTTTTAATTTTGAGACAGGATCTTGCTAAGTTGCTTAGGGCCTCACTAAGTTGCCAAGGTGGCTTTGAACTTGAGATTCTTCTGCCTCATCCTCCCGAGCCTCTGGGATTACAGGTGTGTGTCACCATGTCCAGCTCCTGGCCTCTTTCTGACCCTCATCCATTCCTTTTGAGGGAAGGGGATGTGGTATGTAACCTGGGATCTGATCTTCACTCTGCTATGCTGTCATGGATAAGCTTAAAGCCCCTGCCTCTGCAGCTGCTTCATCTAAACTCAAAGGTAAAATATCAGAGAACCCTCTTTGTGGTAACCTGAATCATGTTCTGCAAAGAGCTTTATCTGTAATAAAGATAATATTTTAATCTCCACCTGTGCCTGATCCTTGAATCTCTCTATCAACCAGTTCTGAATTTGACTGAAAAAATAGGTGACAATTTATTGATTCCCAAGCTCCAACACTGGTTCATGGTCTGAGGACCTTAGAAAGGAGATAAAGTTATAGTTTGGGAATCAAAATAACTAGCTCAGTCTGGGCTGGCAGCTCTCACAATGAAGGGTTAACAACTAGAAGCCATGTTGCTTTTTCATTTGGCAGTCTGCAGTGACCTGCATTTTGCTGTGTGGCTAGTTTTTGCAGCTGTGCATCTGACTTCTAATAGGCCTGGACTTATAAATGGCTTTCATGTGCTTGATAAGTGAGACAAATACAGAGACCATGCCATCCAAAAGAGCTAAAATAACAAAAATCATCTCAATGAAACAATTTCAGATCCTAAAGGTTGAAAAGGCTTTGGCCTGAAATTCTCAGTTTCTGGAAATCAAATTAACTCAGGAAATCAGCAAGGAACAAGAATAGTCTGAGAAAAGTATTCAAAACTACTGTCGGAATAGGAGCAGGGAAAAAAACAAAATAATGGAAGAAAATATGATTAAGCTGTAATAGAAGATTGATTTCCTTAGGAGAGGTGTTGCAATCTAGAGACTGAAGTGGAAGTTATGAAATCAGAAATTAGACATTTAAAAGCAGATACAGAAGAGAAAATGAGAGCTGCTTTGGTGTAATTGCTCTTAAACAGGGCTTTAGGAAAGAGGGAGCTATTTTAGTGTTGCTAAATTGGAAATAGTGACTGGGGTCCAACAAAGGTAAGAATAGCAATGTCTTAATGAAAAAACTAGATTGACTTCTCAAAAGATGACGGAGCACTCTTGAAAAATGAAGTCTTAGAGCTGCAAATACAGGTTCCATTGTAAGAACAGTAGAAAGCCATCCTTACAGATTGGGGCAGCTATGCCAGGGGATTATGAAAAATTTGATGGACAAATGCTAGGGAGAGGGGTGATTTGGAGGCTTCAAATATAGCACAGATATTGCTTGTACATTAAATAGAGGTACCCAGGAAATGTGTGGAAATAGAGAAGGCCCTGGAAAAATAGGATTATTAAATAAGAGGAAGCAGATAATAACAGGAGCAGTCTGGGCCTGTGTTGACCTGATGGGGAACTCTGCACTGAGTGGGATTATCTAACATGATTTTGAAGGTGGAAGGGTTGGCTTTTATAGTGGATGATGGTAGACGATCCAAATTGTTTTGATTTCATATTTCTTCTTTGTTGGTGAGGGTACTGGGGATTGAACTCAGGGCACTTGACCACTAAGCCACATCCCCATCCCTATTCTGTATTTTTTTTTTAATTTAAAGACAGGGTCTTACTGAGTTTTTTAGCACCTTGCTTTGGCTGAGACTGGCTTTGAACTCGTAGTTCTTCTGTCTCAGCCGCTGGGATTGCAGGCCTGTGCCACTGCACTTTGTCTTGATTTCATATTTCTTGTTGAAGAAGAATTTACAAAACAAAATCTGAGGATTTTTTTTTTTTCAAAATCACTTACTGGATCCACAAATAAAAAGGAAAGTAAAACAAAAGATGGGCAGAATCTAGGAACAATTTGGCATTACCTGTATTCTTATGAAGCAGGATAAACAGCTATAAACTCCTTTCTTTCCCCCCTTCCCCAAAGGAAGGACAGTAGAATAAAATAGACATTATTATTACTGTGTGTATATACGTGACTGCATGACCAATGTGATTCTGCAACCTGTACACTCAGAAAAATGAGAAATTATATACCATCTGATTCAAATATGTCAAGGTCATTGTACTGTCATGTGGAACTAATTAAAACAAATTAAAAAATTAAAAAAATAGCTATAAACTCAGTGGGAGCTTTCTTGGAAGGAATAGGGGAACAAGAGATGAAAATGAGACATGAAAGCCATGTTTGGCATTCTCCAAGTATGTCTCCAGATCTACTGTGTGTCCTTCCAGGCCCCCTGCTCTGTGCTGAGCTCCCTTGCTCAGACTGCTTTGCCCTCTAGATCTGATCAAGGAAGGCCTGTGGAAGGCTTAGCCAAGATACGTGAATGAGAGTGAGAAGTGCCAAGCTGCAGTTTCCTGTTGGGCAGCGCCTCTCCTGGAGCTCCAGCTCCCTGCATCTAGGGCTGGTCATTGCTCCCTCTTGGGTGTTTCCCTGTACAATGACAACCCATGGAGCAGCTACTGAGAAATCCAGTCTACCCAGGTATTGAGAACCCCTCTACTTGAGACTGAGCAGAATTAAAAATCCAGCAGGATTAATTATGGATTTTAAATTCTTTGGACTTTGAGTTTAAAAAGGTGAGGGAACTAATTTTGCAATGTATGATTGTCATTATTGTTGTTATTATTTTTTAAGTGCTGGATATGGAACCCAGGCCCTAACACATGCTAGGCAAGTGCTCTATATGTAGCTACATTCATTTTTCTCATGTCTGTGGCATCCACATGTATTGGTCCATCCTGGAGCCTAGATTATTCTGTTGCTCTCTTAAGGTCAGAACAAATTGAGAGAAAAACACAGAAGTCAGGCAGATGAAAGCAAAAAAAATAAAGGCACTTCCTTTTAACTGATAATGCTGTTTAGAAAACACGTATACTGAGCCAAGTGGCCTTTCTAATGTCTCAACCCTGAATTAATCCTATGCCCTCAGTCACTGGCAGAGCTGGACCCACATGAATCTCACCAAAATGCAAATGCTCTTAGCACTAAATTCACCCCTTAGCTAGAAGAGGCAGACACATTTTTCATCAGGAAAATTCATGGAGAGAAAGAAGAGGCAAATGTATGACCGGTTACTTCTCACAAACTATGTTCCATCAATGTTGGAGGCAGGTGTTATAAGCGAGGTCAGAAACTAGCCAGGATTATTTATCTATAAAGGCTTATAATTTGATAAGCCTTTAAATCAATATTTTTAAAATATTTGTTCAACATTTATATAAGAGAATGGAACAAATTTACATTTTGCTAATCAAAGTTTCATTATTCTTTCTTTATGTCCAAAATTATTTGTGTTGTGATAATTTTGGGTGTCCTATTTACTCTTGAATCTTGAAGGCAAGGCACTAATGTTTTAACATCCTTGGTTTTTCTTTGATTTCTCAGTGTTTATGTCATTCACAATTGGGTAGCTATAGTCCCTCAAACTCACTGAGGAGAAAAGTAATTTAAGTAGAAATATTTTCTAAGTCTTATTTTAATATATTTTAAGGTGTTTTTTTTTGCCTTATATGTAGGCAAAATAATTCTCATTTCTTGGTTGTTCCTATTTTTACCTTCATTTTTCTTTTTGAATTTTTGAACAAGACAACTTCTTTGCAATCATATTAAAAGTTTTAGAATGTATGTAGTAGAATAAAATGCTCATTTGCAGTAAAAAGCATTACATGATGCTGACAGTGACTGCCAGCATCAGATTCTATAACTGCATCATGAAATGTGTCCTTGTACCTTGTGAAAATAGTCACTGCAGAGGTCAACACTTGAGGTATTGCCACCTTCTGTGTAAGCTGGATCTATATTCATTTTGTGTTTGACATAGTTGTGTGTGGAAACTGACATTATAACTCCTGCACATTTAACAATGCTTTAGTGTCCTTTAAACACTAATCACTCTGGGCACCTATTTTTCTGGTTCATCCCTTAATCAGAGGCTGAACAGGATACAAGAGGAGAGACTGATATACAAAATGTCAAAGAAAGGCCAAGATCAAAGGTAGTGTGCCTCTGGAGGCTGAGCTCCCTTGTTTAGGCTGCTTTGCCCTCTAGATCTGATCAAGGAAGGTCTGTGGAAGGCTTAGCCCAGAAACATGTTCCCACCCTTTGTAGACCACAGTCATTCTATCTGCAAAGCAGAGATAATAATAACACCTATCTCACAGTATGTCTACAATGCTTGAACACAAGTTCTGTTTGTGGTGGCTGGGGTTGCATTGCTGAGTTAGAGCTGGTGTTCAGGCCTCTTTTAATTAAAGATCTCAAGGGCTTACCAGCTAGATAAATGTGGGGTGGATTCTGATGATAAGACATTTATATAAATATGTGTTTTTTACTTCACAAATAGTGGTAGTAAAATACTATGTTTTTAGAATTCCTATAGCAAATCAGTGCAGAATTGAAGTAAAATATTTCCTATCACTGAGATGTAGTATATTACAGTAAGATTCAGTGAAATAATTAAACACTATTTATGTAGTATGACTTATTGATATTGCTAAATTAATTGTACATTCATTATTATGGAAAATTTGCTGTGATATATAACTTATAAATAACAAATTATCTCCAATTTTTCCAGAGAAAATCAGAAACTAACACCTATGAAGATAATTATTAGATAAAGAAACACTGGACTATTTGGCTCACTAAGGAACCAATTTAACCACCCGAAATCTCTTAGTCTTCTTAATAAATCCTATCATTTTTCTTTTATTTCATCACTACTCAGATCAAAAAGCATTTAGAACTCAGGTTTTTTCATGGAGCAAGTCTCTGTGTTACTGATAATTAATGAGGAGGCTTCTTCTCAATCTAGACTTTTCTTCCCAATAGCATTTGTGTCATTCTATTCATTAGTGAGACTTTGTGCATCTTTCCTCCTTCTTCACCCTTGGAAGATCCACAAAGGGCCTAACTGACCACTTTATACCTAATTTTGCTATAAACTTCACTCAGTATGGCACTGAAATCACTGGTGTGATATTTAGCATGTAACATATATCCAATGAATCCTTGTAGAATAAAGGAACTTATTTCTGGAACTTCTACCCATCAACACATTTCACTGAAGCACATTGATAAGTTCTTAAAAACATTCTAAATTTAAGGAAAATCTAGCATCATTTTTGAGTATAGATAGATATTATAAAACAAAGAGTGGTTAAATTGGCTGGGATTTCACTTTGATTAGCATTTGGATCTATGAAAAGATACTTAGCAGATCTTGTCTGGCTCACAAATTTAAAAGTTGACCAGTTACTAAAAATAATTATGATTCACCTGAGGGAAAAAACAGGAAGCATGAATACTCACATTTGTTATGATTCTTTTTTTTTAACCCCCACTGTGTTCTTCAGATTGGGTTAACTGGTCTTCAAGTTTACTGATGTTTTCTCCTGTCATTTCTAATCTGTTGTCCAACCATTGAGTGAATGGATCATCTCAATATTGTAATTTAAAATTTTAGAATTTGTTTTACTTATTCTTATTGTTTTCATTTTTTTCTGCTAAGACTCTCCATTTATTTACTTATTATGACCATATTTTTGTTAAGTCTTTGAAAGTATTTATAGCAGCTATTTTAAAACTATTATCTGAAAAAATCAACATCTGGATCATCTAAGAGACTGTTTCCCTGCTGTAAATATGATACACCTTTTCCTGCTTCTTTGTGTTTATGGAATTCTTTATTATATTATAGATGAGACATTATAAAGAGTCTGGGTTATGTTGTCTTTCTTTAAAGAGTGTTGACAAAGGTAATTTTTGGGTGACTTTCCTTGACATTTTCAGGCTTGATTCTTAGCTTTGTTACAGTAGGTCTATTTAATAAACATTTCTTGCAGTGAGAAATTTTCTGTATGTAT
Organism: Urocitellus parryii; assembly: GCF_045843805.1. Classification (NCBI taxonomy): domain Eukaryota; kingdom Metazoa; phylum Chordata; class Mammalia; order Rodentia; family Sciuridae; genus Urocitellus; species Urocitellus parryii. Next base: position 96,613,402 of record NC_135534.1, read on the forward strand.
GCTGTTAGAAATGTTCTATATGGTTTCTATTAGTCACATTTGGCTACTGAGCATTTGAAATAAGGTAAATGAGACTGGGGATGAATTTTAAATTTTGTCAAATTATAATTAGTTTCAATTTAGATCACTGCATGGGGTTAGTGCTACTGTGTTAGCCAGTATAGGTCGAGAGTGACCCCTACTTTATGGTAATTACTCCTAGACCTTTCTGGAGTCTTGATGAATGTTTGGGGTGAATGTCTCCCCATTCTGACTGGGCTAGAGCAGCAGTGTCTCCCAGAATTGTGTCATCAGTAGTGCCTTTGCTCCACCCTTAAATCTTCACCACCATTGCCGGATTTTGTGAGGTTTTCCCCAAGTGTGTATAGTATAGTTATTGACAATGGACCTGTGGGAACTCTATGCATAGAATTATGCCACTGATTTACTATCATTAAGATTGAGAATTTTTCTGTGTTTTGACTTTGTGTTAATGCCTCTAAAGATGGTCATAAATGTGTGATCTTTAGAACTTTGTTCCCTCTTCTCTAAGCACTTTTCTCATTCCCTCCTCCCCTCTCTTACCACATTCCTCCAGTAAGTTATGCACATGTCTGTTTTCCAAGCTAGTCTGTAAACTATTTAGGACCAGAGACATGTTTTTTTTTTTTTCAATTTTGTGTCTTCTGTACCTAGAACCTGATGGGTGCATGGTGACGTTGTATTTATCAAATTATGGAGGGAATGATGGAAGACAACTGGAACTGATCTCATAGCAGGCCACACAGACCAGCCCTGTAAAAGCAAGTGAGTTCTCAAGTGAGCTGTTGAAATGAAAGGGTGCTCAGGCAGACACAGGAAGTCACACAGGGAGTCATCCAGGGAGTGCTGTCACATCACTTCACACATACAATCTCTTGAAAAAGTTTGGAAATTGAAGAGACTTTGTGATTCCTGACATGAGTCCAGTGAGACCTTGAGAGAGCAGATCTTGATAGCAGCAAGGGAGAGTGGGAGAGGCTTACCCACGAATGGGTCCTTTTGCTCATGATAACGGCTGGCAGACCTTGTGTAATTGCTATGTCAGGCATTGTATATGTACTGTGAGATAGGTGTGTTATTATTATCTCCGCTTAGCAGATAGAATGACTGTGATATACGGAGGGTGGGAACTTGAGATGCTTATAAACACTAATGCTTGTCAGAGAAGGATACAAACCCAGGTTGTGTGGCTCCTGAGACTCAGCACTGAGCCTGCATGTGGTATTAACTCTCATATTTCTTTACTTTTATTTATTTTTTTTGGATAGTAATCTTGATGTAAGGAAGAAAGATGAGCATTGTGGTGTTTATCAGAATTTCCAGCATCAATGTTGTCAGAAAACACCTACTCTGTGCAGGACTGTGCTAGATATTACAGGGGAAAAGATGTACAAGGTAGAGCCCCAGTTTAAGAAACTTGAAATCTTGCTGGACATATAAAACATAGAGCTAGAAATCAAACAATGATATGAAATATGAATTCGTGGCAGAGGCCAGATGTAGTAATCGTAACTTAGGGCTCTTTCTGCCATTTCACTTCAGCTATTTTTATTGTTTGGAAACTTCAAGAAGACACTGTTTTTGCAGATTGTATTTTCCAAAGTGGCCACTATGGGATCTCTCATCCATGTGCTCTTTTTATAATATGATGTTGAAACTTGCCCCTAGAGGGAGGGGACGAGAGGGTAAGGCAGCAGCTGGCTTCCAAAATGTTATTACATAATGATACTGAACACAGCAAAGCAATCTCCTTTATAGACAAGATCCTATTAATGAATGTGCAATTTTTTTTGTTCCGGTTTTAGACACTTGCTTTTCTTTTGTCTTTATCAAGGGCTGTCGCGACCCCTTGCCCGCAAGGAAGACGCAACTCAGGAATCTTCTTTCAGCAGTTTATTCAGGCCTTTACTTATGTGTATCTGGAAGCTTCTCCTTCTAACCCGCACCCCCCAGCCTAATAAAGCATACCAAGCCCCAATGCAAAGCCGCCACGTGGATCTTTCTCATAGGGTGTTTCACAGCTACGTGCCAACTCTCCCAAAATAAGGAGTTGTTTATCACAGGCCACGGCGCTTATCAGCGCCATCTTGTAATGGCGACCACGGTCCGCTGACACGGCTCACCACAAAGGGCCCCTATGCACAAGTGTTGTCGTAGATGCTGGTAAGGCTAGCATTGATTTTAATTATTCAAAAAATATCAAGTGTCCACTATCCACCAGATGTCCACTATTGTTCTAGGCTCTGGTGATAGAACCATGAACAAAATCAACAAGTCTCTGCTCTCATGGAGCTTATGCAATAGCGGAGAGAGATAAATACACACATATATAAATAAAATAATGTGATAAGTGATACAAAGGAAAAAAAACACAGGTAAGGATGTGACAGAAGTATTCTTTTAAATAGGATAATCTCAAATGGCCTCTCTGAGGAGAAGTCATGTAAAGGAAAGGGGAGAACTATGAAAATTTCTAGGGGAATAGAATTCCAGGAAGAGAGAACAAGAGGAAAGACCCATAAAGAATTGCATACATTTTTTTTTCTCCTCAGGGAACTATTGTATCAAATATTTTGGAGGAGAGATACACTAAGGATGGGATCTGGGTCCAGCTGCCCTGTTGCCCTTTAACAATGAAGACCTCTTCTGAATCTCAAAGGAAGGTACAAGGCTGCCTACCTGGAAAAGGGACCAATAAATGGATCCTTGGAGTGAGGAATTTTCATCATTTGCCTCTCACACACATCAGGACCATTGCAGCAAGGATTTACTTTTCTTCTCTGGAGTTCTTTGGAATGTAGTGGTTAATTTTGGTCCCTAAATACATCACTAAGTTTCCCATCTCTGCTGAAGACTCAGCCTTAGGAGTCTCTATAACCTTTTTTTTAAGCAATATTAACTTTTTTACCTGAAAATATATGGCTTTATTTTTATAGGTTACTATACCCAGAAGCAGATAGTCTCCATTGTGTTTAATTACCTGCTCACTACATATGTTTGCTGATATGTTTAGTGGGAAACAGTAAGAGCATTCTGGAAAGAATATATGGGCTCTGTGAGATCAAATGTCTCCACAACTTAATAGCCATATGGCCTCAGGCAAATGAAGACTGTCTAGGTCACAGCTTGCCCATATGTAAAATGGCTATAGGTCCTTCTTGATGTAAGTCCCTCTGACATTCATTTGGCAAATTAACTCCTACATATAGTACTCTTAAAGTGTCTTGTTTTACTTGGAGGACAGTAAAACACATTCAAGGGTATAATACTGTCAAACATTTAAACTCCTTAGATGGAAGTTTTGTGTGACTCCATTGGTAGAAATACTATTTGAAATGATCATTCACTCAGTTTTCCTGTTGTCAGTCAGGCACTAATTGCTGGCTCTTGAGAGGGTTGTCAATCCTGTTACTGGGTACAGAGGGAAGGAGAGGAGACAGTGTCTGAACACTGTAACAGATGTTTCCCAAACACTGCCCACTAAGGTATATGAGTAGATTCAAGGCCCTTGGGAGTTTAGATATTTTCCTTGGAAGGAATCCTCTGATTTTCTGAAGTTTGGGATTTTGGGATTAAGTGGTGAAGTTCTCTGGGAAAAATTATTGAAATCTTCTGGAAATAACCATGTGGTACCAGGAGATTTAGCAAATAATAAGCAGGGTCCATAGACTTATAGAGTTGACATTTCAACATTTTTCATATCTAATAGTTGGACTATTCTTCCTAAAAACTTTGTGAGAGAAGCAGGACAGATATTATTTCTATTTATTCCTTCAGCTGTCATTTATCAGATATCTATTTTGTTTTAAAGAATTAGCTGTTTTCTTTTATCTATGGATAATCTCACTTAATCCTCAAGACAGTCTGAAAAAATGTTCTCAGTGTTCATATTTTTCACCTAGGACAGTCTTGGAAGGCTAAAGTACTTATTCAGGGTCCCCAGATTAGGAAGTGCCAAAACAGGTGAGAATTTCAGCAAGTAAATGCCAGTATAGCTACACTTTTTATTTTTTTAAACAATTTTTAATTTATTTATATTTATACATGATGGCAGAATGAAATTCATTTCATATTACACATATAGAGCACAATTTTTGAAGTCACAATTCTTCAAGTATTTTCACACCATTTGTAGTCATACTTTTATTAAAATGTCAGAATTCTTTCAAAATTTTATAAATAGTCACTGCTTGGAGCCCCCCAAGCATCCCCATTTCTCTCCCTTTTTCCCTCTGCCTGAGCCTCTGGTGATGTTCCCGTGATTTAACCACAAACTGGTGAGCACCCAGTACTGTGGCAGCTGCCAAGACTCTGCTCCAGCACTGCAGTCACTTTTGGCTCTATTTAGTCAGTGTCTTGGCCATCCTGGTCACCCCTGGACAGAGGGGAAATTCAGTTAAGAGAGATTAAGTGGGTTGTCCAGAGGCCTGGCTTGGACTCAAATCCGGGTCTTTTGACTTTAAATTGAGTTTTTTTTTTTGGCCAGCTTGTTTGTCTCAAAAGACTGCCCTATATTTTAGGGAATAAAATAATGAATTTTAGGTTTTACATTTTCTCTTTTAACTAAAGTTTTAAAGTTTATATGATGCATTTCTCAAACAATTTAATATATAATCTCAAATTCAGTAGTTAAAATTTTAATGCTTTTATCAGACAGAAGCGTATAAGGGAAGAGTCATCTCCAGTTTGGTTCTTGGAATTTGTGGGGCATGTGTTAGGGTGGAAAGGAGCACCTGATTAAGAGGCACTTGCTTCTGCCCTCATGTATATCTTATATTTGATCCTCACAACCATTCAGTGGCCAGAAACTCCAGCTGATAGGAGTGTCCCTGAAACTTCTGAGCATTTGTAGCAGCATTGTTGCCACCATAGAGAACCTTTTCTGAATGTAGAATTCGGAATTGGGAGAAAGGATTTCAAGTCCAGGCAAAGGATGTGCCTAAAGATCATTCATTGCTGTTGAACTTCAAGATGAAAAGGCTTTAGGAAGTTCCTAACTCAGTTCATCAAAATGTTGGTGGCAACTACAAGTGAGACTTTGGGAAGATCTAAGGAAATAGAGTTCTACTCATATAAATTTAAAGGCCAGTTGAGAAAAAGACCAGTATTTTATAGTAAAAATCTATAACTATAACAGTAAAGTAGATGTTATGAGAATTGAAAGTGGGAGCTGTCTATGGAAGTGAAATTATTATACAGCACAATAATCACCCTTCCACCACTGGAATGATTTATCCTTTTTCCAGCAGGAAAAAAAAAAAGATTTATTGGGTAGGCATGGTAGGAGGGAAAGGGGTCAGAAATATCCCAAGTATTAGAGTAGTTTAAAAGTTGATCCCAATGTGTAGGCTGTTCAAAAAGTATGTAAAGCTGAGAGTGTTGGAGAAAGTGGACATTAAATGGCTTGATGTCTTCATGAGGTCCAAATTCAGTTGCAGAAGTGAGAACTATTGATGTTCAGGAGGGCAATAGAGGGAATGGCATGTTAGACACCTGAGGCATGACAGGCCCAACGGGAAGCTGTGCATCTGTGGGCAAGCCTGAGGGATGATGGAGGAGTGTCTGTGAAGATGCTGAGAATATTTTGGGATATAGAAGGGAGTTAGGAGAAGGGAGATTGGATGTGTGAAGTATTAGGGTTGCACTGAAGTGAAGAAAGTGTGAGCAACCTGAAAATGAAGGCGAGGGAGGAAACACGGTTGCACTGTTGGCATTTGGGGCAAGAGTCAAGGATGGGAAGGAAGTGACGCTGACCTCAGTTTTCTAAATGAAGTATCCATCGGGGTTGTTTCAGAGCTCAGGGCAGAGGTCTCACATGGAGTCAGGAGACTTAGAGTTCAGGCCACCAGAACCTTTGTTTCAGGTTCCAAGTGGATATGGAAGAGAGTGCCAATGTGCTTCTGTCTATATCCTGGCCTACCTGGGCAGGAGGTAGGATTGCTGTGTTCCCAGAATCCTCACCTTGATCTTGAGAGGTGAGGCCTGGTGAGATTCTTCTCCCGAGGGAATTCCAGCCCCAGGGTGCTGACAGTGGATCACTTAGTTCTTGGGAGCTTTCCCTCGCGTGGTAAGCCTCAGCAGCTGTTTTAGTCAGCTTTCTGTCACTGTGACCAAAATACCAAACAAAAACAACTTAGAGGAAGACCAGTGTGTTTGGGGATCACCATTTCAGAGGTCTCAGTCTATACAGAGCTGAGTCTATTGCTTTGGGCCCAAGGTGAGTCAACACATTGTAGAGGAAGACCCAGCAGAGGAAAGCTGCTCAGCTCATGGCAGAGTGAGAAGGTAGAGACTGTGTACAGAAAAGGGGTTTCAGGGAAGAGGTACCCTTTTAGAGCATGCCCCCAGTAGCTCACCTTCTCCACCCATGCCCTACCTGCCTACAGTTACCATCCAATCAGTCCATTCAAACTAGGATGGACTGATTAGGTTACAGCTCATATATCCAATCATTTCACCTGTGAACATTCTTGTATTAATAGGGGATTTTTGGGGGGCCACCTCATATCCAAACCATAACAGCAGTCTTCCCAGCTGAATCAGTCCTTTTGAAAATCCTCCTATTAAAAAGACATGATTTCTGGGGAAGTATAGTTGTGTTCAGACTCATTTTATTCTAATTTACTTCAGAAGTCTACAAGATGGGAAAATGGCATGTCTCTTAAGAATTCATGCCTTTGGAGAAGGATATCCTATGACTTTAGTTCATAATTTTGGAAGATTCACAGTTATGTCAGACTAAAACCAGAAATCTGTCTTCCACTCAAGGATGTACTCTTGAGGGTTGCTTCTGAAAGGATGTTCAATAAATATTTGTGGAGATAATAGCAAAGTTATAACCATTACTTTTCTGGTAAGATGGAGCAGCTGTTTCTTCTGTAATATTGATTCTTTGACAGACTCCTCTTTTGTGTTCTTACAGTCTACAACCTCCGTATCAATATGAATTCTCATATTTCTTATCACTCTGCAGGCTTCTTTTTAATATTTATTTTTTAGTTGTAGTTGGACACAATACCTTTATTTTATTTATACTTCTGTATATGTGCTGAGGATCGAACCCAGGACCTCACACGTGCTAGGCTAGCACTCTACCATTGAACCACAACCCCAGCCCTCTGCAGCTTCTTAATTGGTGTCTGTTCCTCCAAAACCTTCCTTCTCCAATCCATCCTGAAGATTATTATCCTTATCTGTCCTAAAATATTATATTTACGATGTTGATCCTTTGTGCAATAGCCACACAGGATCTCATTTCCTAAATAATTCTAATTTTTGAGCGTGGCATTGTTTTCATGATCTGACAAACACCTTCCCAACTCAATCTTCCATTTATGCTTTATAGGAATCGACCTTTGTAGCCAAATTGACCTGTTCACTGTTTGTTGTCCAGACCTTGCGTTTTCTCATCTGTTTCATTTTTATGTTCACCCTTCCCTTCTGCTTTTTTCCTGCTTTCTGAATCCAGTGCATGCTGTGGTATTGGCTGTAAGTGCAATGAGAATTCGTTTGCAGTGAATCCAGCCATCCAGTCACTCATCAACATTTCTTATGCTTTTACAGTATGTTTTAGCCACTGCTTTGTACATTTAGCCAACAACAACAATAGCTAGAACGTATGTGCTAATAACTATTATGTGTTTCATGTTTATTTTTCTTGTTTAATCTACTTAATACCTATGATCCCAGTGGCTTGGGAAGCTGAGACAGGAGGATTGCAAATTCAAAACTAGCATCAGCAATTTAGCAAGGCCCTAAGCCACTTAGCAAGACCCTGTCTCAAAATAAAAAATAACAAGGGCTGAGGATGTGGCTCAGTAGTTAAGCACCCTTGGGTTCAATTCCTGGTACAAAAAAATAAAATAAAATAAATTTACTTTAATGTAAATGTCTATAATGTAATGTACAGCCTGCTACCCTGGGTCTTATTGGAGAAGGTAGAAAAGGAAAGGCCATCATGGTATAATTTGGAAACAGGGTTATCACAAGGGATAGAATTGCATACAATAGGGTTACATACAATATTAATTTTATATTACCATATACAAATTTAGTGATTTAAAGCAACACAAATTTATTATCTCATAGTTTCTGCAAGTCTGGGCACAGTATCACTGTCTTCTCTACTTTGTCTCCCTGGACTGAAATCTAGGTGTCAGCCAGACTGCATAGCATCTGGGGCTTGCAGTTCTGAATGAGACTCTCAGGCCCCTTTGTCTAGACACCTCTAGAGCCATCTCCTCACTAATAACCTTTAACTAGATTAATGATTCCCAAGACTAGAATTAATGATCTCAGCCATGTGAGCCAGTATCTCCTGGTTGATGAGATCTCTGGGGAAGGAATTCACAAGAATTGAATATCTTTTGGAAGTCCTGGTCTTTGGAATAGATAGGGAAACTTACAGAAAACCCCTCACTGATTTTGCTGTTCCTCTGGTGCTCTCAGTTTGAAATTCAAAGTCCCATATTTGGGGAAATTTTCTCCTAAGCTCACATGTTGGTGGTAGAATTAATTTCCTTGAGGGTGTAGAATTGAATTATTTTCTTGCTGGCTGTTGGGCTGTCGTTGTCTTTCATCCGTATGAGGCCTCTCTGAATTATTTCCATGTGACTCCCACCAATGGATGGCAAACCAAACCTATTTCATGCTTCCAATTTCTTACTTTTTTATAACCAGTCAGAGAAAACCCTGCTTTTAAAGAGATTGTGTGATATAAGGTCAGGCCCCTATGAATACTCTTTCTTGTGAAAGCCCAACTAATTAGCACCCTTAGTTATATTGACAAAATGCCTTTTGTCATGTAATGTAACATAATCATAGTACCATTGCCCTATATTACACAGAAAAGGAAAATATACATGGGAGAGGTTCATTGGAGGTCATTGTATAATTCTGCCTGTGCATGCATAGAATGAGCATTTCACCTAATTTTGGACTTGGCATTTAAACAGAGCAGGAGAAAGCCTTTCAAAGGAAGTGATATCTAAGCTGAGAACTAAAGGGTTTATAGAAATTAACCAGGGGAAGATGTATAGAAGTGAAGATAGGGAGGAAAAGGCTCTAGACCAATGTGGCAGGGGGATCTTTTATATCAATTAATGTTATATTCGTTCATGATATTTCTTTTCTTTTTTTTTTTTTGAGAGAGAGAGAGAGAGAATTTTTTTAATATTACTTTTTAGTTTTTGGCGGACACAACATCTTTGTTTGTATGTGGTGCTGAGGATCGAACCTGGGCCGCACACATGCCAGGCGAGCGCGCTACCACTTGAGCCACATCCCCAGCCCCCATGATATTTCTTTTCTGAACCAAAATCCTTTGTTTATTTTGTGGGTTGCTCCTGATATTTCCCTCAGTACTGTTAACTCATCTGTTTATTTCAGGTGACAGCTAGGGCAGCTTGGGCTTCTGATTTCAGGGAAGGGATAAGTCAATATTTAGCTTTTATGTTCCATAGCAGACTTTTAAAACTCATGGTTGAGCCAGTAGATAAAAAGCAAAAATATCTTTCCATCTCAAAAGTTGACTCCAAAGTACTCTCTCGGAGAATTTTGTGTTGGAAGACTAAGGATCTGTCAGGGTCAATTTATTCATATGTTAAGGGATAAATTTTTCCTGGGAGAAGAGAAAAGAATTGATGAGAGGAATGATAGAGTATAGACACTGGTGTGGTTATTTGATAAGGGTAACGAATCCTAAAGTCTTGTTAGGGGGAAGACAATAGAATTACTGGGGGGACAAAGGGAATGCCCTCTCTATCCTGAAGGTTTGATAATCGAGTCTGCTGAAACAAGTTAACAGGAGACCAAAACCAAGAAAAGCATACAAGTTAATATGTGCATGGAGCAACACAAGAATGAAAAGTTAGCCCCTAATAACCCAGTGAGATGTAGAAATTTATATACCCTCTTCATAGGACAGAGAAATGGGAGATGCAGGCAATTTTAGAGGAAAAGTAAATGATGTTTAGGGAAGATGAATTGGCCTGAAAAGCAGACAATAGTCTGAGTCAGTGTGGACTCTTTGGGCATGTTGTCAAACTGTAGTCTTCCTTCCAGCCATGAGAGCCAGTATCTCCTGGTTGATGAGATCTCTGGGGAAGGGATTCACATATATATTTTGGGAGTCCTGGTCTTTGGAATAGATAGGGAAACTTACACAAAACCCCTCCTTGATTTTGCTGTTCCTCAGGTGCTTTCAGTTTGAAGCCCAAAGCAGCATATTTTGGGGTATCATCTTTTGAGCCCCAAAATATTATATAAATTGCAGGGACTGAGAAAAGAGGTGAGGTAAGCTCTGCTTTCCTGTTTCAAGTCTTGGGAATCATTAATCTAGTTAAAGGCTATTAGTGAGGTGATGGCTTTAGAGGTGTCTAGACAAAGGGGCCTGAGAGTCTCATTCAGTTTCTATCACTCCAGAGAGACTGGGTATGAAGTAGCAGACCTGATTAGGCTTAAAGATGAGATGCAGCAACAGGTGTTGGGTTAGTCCATAGAGTCAGGTTACACATAAGAACTCAAGTCCCAAAGCAGACACAAGTGGGGAAGGTTGCTGATGATGGGTGAATGGGGGTATTGGTGATGCTCATCTCAGTTAGACAGAAAGCTCGGTGTTGAAGTCCTCTTATCCCATACCCCAACCTAAGCATTCTGTAAACTTCCCTGGAGCTTAGATGCAATCCTGGAAAGAAAAGGAATCTAGAACTGAGTGAGAAAACTGTGATCTGAACAAGAGAAATCTAATGTGATTGAGATTAAATTGCTATCTCTAATTCAAGTCTGGGCTTGGGTTAGAAATCACATTCAATTACTGAAAATTAAAGAGGATTCCATTCTTGGATGTCTGAGTTTGTGGCCCAGGAAATTTGTATCCACTGCATAAATTAGAAAATGGTGAAACCATTTTGACTAAGGAAGTTGGAGAGGGAAGATCTTGAGCTGGATTTTAAAGGATTTGCAGCATGGGTAGAAGCAAGCACAGGGGGTGGGGGGGGGGTGAGAGAGAAGTGGATCTAGACATGAGCAAAGGCAGAGGTAGAAATGGGGCAAAGGGAGGAAGCCTAGCTGAGGCCCAGAATTCATTCAAGGGAGACATGTGATTTGGACATGGAAGGTGAGTCAGGTTATGAAGGGCTTTGCTGGGTCAGGAACAAGAGATGCTGAATAGTTTTGTAAGATCTTAAGCTTAATAAGAAGAAAGTAAAGCAACATTTATTGAGTGCTTTCTGAGGTCCAGGCACTTTGCAAAGTATATACTATTTATTTGTAAGTTTAAAATATTTATGACCTCCATTTTACAGATGAGTACACTGAGATTCAGAGATGTTAAATTACTTACAAAGAGTCATGTGACACACACCAATGTCTTGGTCAATGGTGGACTGCATATACTATAGGGGTTTTATTAATATTATATTATAGCTTGGGTATGTAGTAGATTCTTTCATCCAGGTTTGTGGAAGTGAACTCTATGATGGTTACACAGTGACAAAATTGCCTGCGTATTGCCACCATTAAACCACACATCATTATAAAATGAAATAGCTGTGGGATGGTGGAGCAAGGATTGAAGCCCTTGTACTTGGCTCCGATACTCAGACATTTCTCACTGTACTCCTGAGTCTCCCTGTGGTACAATTTTGAACAAGGGAGAAATGTGAAAAATCAGCCTTTTGAAAGACTGTTCTGGCACAATTGTGAATAATGGTTTGGAGAGGGGATGGGCTAGAGAGCAGAAATTGCAAATATAATTTGGGGAGCAGGTGATATGGGCCAGTCTTGGGAGAGGCTGATGGAAAAGGAGTGGAAGGATAGCCAAGAAACATTTTGAAGAAAGAAGCAGCATGAGATGGATTTGGTAGAAGGGAGAGCTTTTTTCCCCCCTATTCTAAATTATCTCCCTCCTTCATTTCCAATGTTTTTGATTACATTCTTCATAAACTTGCAGCCATTTAAAACTCATAAAACATTAAAAAGAATAGCCCAAGGTTTCTTACTTTTGGCAGGTTTATTCAAGGACATCTAGTTCTCATAATTAGTTTCCAGAAGGTATGATCTCTACCTGCAGTGTTTCAAAGAAGTAGTTTAACTTTCCTCAGGCTTTTTGATAGGAAAATTCACTTAGCCACTGTTGTAACCTGCCACACATCCACAGCTACACAGACTGTTCTTTTGTAACATATGGGCAAAGAACAATGAAAGCCAATCCTCTGAGATGTCTGAATTTATGCAATTTTATGCCCACGTTTTCATGGAATTTCTGGTAACAAGACATCTGGAACCTTGCTATCAGCAGTCTGCCACAAGCAACTGGTCCCTATTTCCAAGATATGTCTGCACACAGGGGCTCCTATTTTGTGAGGAGGAATTAATTTTATTTTTCTAAGGTCTTGCCATCATCTGCAGTTATTACTGATGAAGATAAAGATCCAGGTTCTGGGTAAAATTTCAAGTGTGTTGGTGGCAAAGGAATAGTTAAAAGTTGATGAAATAGGACAGGTTTGGGGACTGTGTACCTTGCTAGAGTCCTGAAATTAATGTAATCCAGCTCTGAGGACTCATGTCTCTCCTGTTCACATTTCAGGTTCCCAGGATAGAATTTGGTTGGCCCAGTTAAATATGAGTCTCACCCCTCTTCCCTATGCATCATAGGCCATTTCCAGAAAGAGGTCTCAGTTTGAATCAGACAGTTATCCCATGAATGTCTATAATAATGACCTTGGAGTAGAACAGGTGTGGGTTAAATCCCAGCTGTTTTTCATTCACTTGAAAGTATTTATTGAGAATCTACTGTGTTTCAGACATATTATATAATGTGAGCTGCCTCTTTCTGGAGAAGGAACACAGCATAGAATACAGAGAGAGTTCCTGGCATGGGGTTCCTTATAGTCAAGTTCATCAACAGAGTAAAGAAAAGGTTGATAAACACCTGGAACTGCCCCCGCTGCTTATATTGAGGGTTAAGGCAAACCATGGTGGATCCCCGATGAAGAGGGTATTTAGTGAAGTAAGTGGCCTATGTGAACTACTAGGTAAGACTTCAAGATTGAGTCTGTAAATGTGGATTTGTGCAGTTTTTTTTTTCCAGGAGTGGATTGTAAAAAAAAAAAAAAAAAAAAAGCCTTAAAATGTTTAGTTTTTGACTTAGAAGTTTCACTTCTAGGCATTTATTTACTGTACATAATCTACACGCCAGGTTTAAAATTTGGAAGTGATCTGAATATCCAACAGAAGGAGAATGGTTAAATTGATTACCCTAATGAATATGTAATGGATATGAAGTAGAATAAGTAATGCAAAGAGCTTGCAAATTGTATTATTCCCATAGGATCTTTCTATGTGTGGAAAAAAAAACATAAAGAAAATCATACATATATGAAAATATCTGGAGATCACAGTACTTATCTCTGAATAATAGTATTATGCATTTTGTTATTTGTACTTTCAAATGTTTCTACTACAAATGGTATTGTTTTGTAATTTGAAAATAAAAACAATAATTTTTTAAAATTGCAAGGCCAATCTGCTACTTGGGAAAACTGACATCACTGAGACCCCATGTTGCTTAACTTTCTATTTTAATTAACCAATCCCATCTTGTCTCCTTTGTTATTGTTAGGATCTTTAAGAAAAAGGTGACTTTTCTATGGGAATTCCAGTGATCCAGGAAGCAGAAGCAGGAGGATTTCAAGTTTGTAGCCAGCCTTGGCAACTTGGTGAGACTCTTGTCTCAAAATAAAAAATGAAAAGTTCTAGGGATGTTGTTCAGTGGTTAAAACCCCCTTGGATTCAGTTCCCATTATTGAGGGGAAAATACTCTGACTTTTCTTTTATTAATGTGTAAATTAAAAAAAATTGATGTTCCTCATAATATGAAGAACTTTGGAACAATTTGTCCCAGGCTACAGCATCTGCATACAGGGAGCTAACTCAGGGCCATTAATGGGGCAATGCTAAGAGGAAGCTTGTGAAAGACTTATAGCAGATAAAAGTAAACAAGTGACATGGGACAGTGCTAGGTCCTGCTGTTTGTCCTCCCTGACCTGAGCTAGGCTTAAGTTTTCATTCTCTGTGCCCTTTCATTAAGTGGTTTGTGTGGGTGGGTTATGCTTCTTCTTGAGCCACAAAAGCAGAATAGCTCTAGTTTACTTCTTTCTCTGGGCCGCTTTAACTTCATCTTATAGAGTTTAAACGGAAGGATAAAGATGGATGCCTTTAGAATATTTGCTAAGTATTTTTTCTTTGCTGTTTACTTTGATGTAATAACAAAATGCTATTGGGTTCTTCTGAATCCTTGTGTTAGAAAAAATTACCCCCATATTTAGGAATTTAAAACACTGATATAGTTTTTACTCATTGCTCAACAGACCTTCCTGAGTCAAAGGCTTAATGGGGGAGGAGCCACCTATGTTTTGAATGTCAATTTTGGACCACTTGGCATCCCTGTATCTTAGTTGTCTTTTAAAGGGAGGTCATAATACCTATCTTAGTAGGTTCAAGTTTAAACAATGTAGAGCACCTAGTGTTTCCCTGGTACATTACAAAGCACTAAAATATGGTAAATACATCATTAGTTAGGACTACACATTATAGCCATGGAAAATCCAACTCAAAGTGGCTTACTTAGCAATAAAGGAATCTTATTGACTGACACATCTGAACACATCAAGGGTAGTAGTAGCTTCAGCAAAAGATGATCCATCTTCTCAAGAGAGGCACCAAGGAAAATATCTCTTTATGTCTCTCCTATCCTACTTCTATGCCTCTTGAGGCTAAAGGCTCACCTCCTTTTGACTAATGTAGTTTTAGATCATAGACTGTGACTTTCAGTCATACAGGGAAGCATGTTTAGTTGAAAGGAGAAGAGGATTTCCTTACTTGAAGCTGAAGCAACATCTTTTAATATTTCACTGGCTCTGATTGAGTTTTATGTTCATATTTAAATGGTGGCCATAGGAAATGAGCTATGTTAATCAACTTGGGTCAATCAAGTTCCACTCCTAGAGTTGAGGTTGAGTTGAATTCCACCCAAGCTGCACAGCTGAGGATGGCGAAGAGGTGATTTTATAAAGGAATTTTTTACAAGAAATTTGATGCTCCCAGTAGCACAGGAATAGATGCTAAATTGCAAACAACAGATGTTTATCACCATGGCTTTAATTTGCATTCCCTGATAAATAATGATGGTGAACAATTTTCAGATGCTTCTTGGATTTTCCACTTTCGTTAAGTGACTGTTCAATTCTTTTGCTCATTTTTTAAAAAGTTGTATTGCCTTTTTTTTCTTATTGTGGGTGGGTTTTTTTTTTTTTGAGGGGGGATGTGAACATTTTGCTAGTGATATGTGCTGCAAATCTCTCTTCCAACTGTGGCTTGCCTTTTCACTCTCAGTGGAATCTTCTGATGAACAGAAGTTTTTAATTTGAATAAGGTCCAGTTCAATCAGTGTTATCCCTTATGGTTGGCACTTTTTATGTCCTAGTTAAAAACTCTTTTTCAACCTCAAACTATCCTCTGATGTTATCTTTTATTATAGTACCCTTCACGTTTAGATCTTCAATATTTCTGGAATTAAACTTAGTATATAAAGTCCCTTGGGCCTGGAATTTTCTTTTTTTGGGCAAGTTTGAAATTACAAAGTCTATATCTAACAGATACTCACCTTTTTATAAAGTGTGTGTGTGTGTGTTACTTTGGTAGGTTGTGCTTTTCTAGGGATGTGTCTAAAGTGTCTGCCACAAGCCCTCAGCTCTGCTATTGCAGTATTAAAAGCAGCTATAGATAACATGTAAATGAATGGCCTTTTTTGTTTTTCCCAGACAGGAAATTTCTTCATGTGTGTGTGTGTGTCTGTCTGTCTGTCTGTCTGTCTATGTGTGTGTGCTGGGGATCAAAACTAGGACCTTCCACCTACTAATTAAGTTACATTTTCTAGAACTTTAAAGAAATCATTCTATTTTATTTTACCCTTCTTTGTTTTTGATGAAAGGTAACTACTATTATTATTATTCTCTGACCATTTTGAGCATTTTCTCTTTAATTTTTAAGTTTAATAACTTGGCTATTATATAACTGGATGTAGTTTTTCTTCATATTTTTCTTGCTTGTCAGTTTTTCATATCTGTAGGATGATTTGTTTTTATCAAATTTGTGGCATTTCTAACCATAATTTTTTCAAATCACTTTTCTGCTCTAATCTCTTGCTTCTCTCTTTCAGTTTCCAATTATATGTATGTCTGCGCACTTTATACCTTTCCAAATGTAACTGAGTCTCTGTTAATTTAAAAATAATTTTTGCTTCCTCTCTGTCCATGTGTGTAATTTCTATTGTTTTTCTTTCAAGTTCATCTACCCTTTATTCTATGTAATCCATTTTTTAAGAGATTTGGTGAGTTTTTCATTTCAAATTTTATGATTTTCAATTCAGAAGTTTCTGTTTGGTTCTTTTAAAATAGCTTCTGTTTAGATTTTCTGTTAGCTCAATAAAGATTTCTTTTTCTTTATATCGTTGCACATATTTCTAAGAGCTATCTGTTAATTCTAATATCTTTGTCATCTTTGGTTCTCTTCCTTGTGGCTTCTATTTCTCTTTGTAGTGTCACTTTACATGTGTAGTATTGTTTATTATATGCTGTGCCTTGTGGGTAATATGTTGAATTATGTTGTGCTCTTTTAGAATTTTTAATTTTGTTTGGACAGGCAGTTAAATTATTGAAAGAACTTCTAGATTCTGTTATGCTTCATTTTAGACTTTATAGGGTGGTTTTATTCTTGTTTTGACCTTAGTTCTGGGGCAAAACCTTTATTCTAGGGTATGATCTTTACTCTTAAAGGATGGCCTTTCTGGCCTCCCAAATGAATGTTCTAAGTACTCAGAGAAGACTCTATTCTGGATCAACTAATGTATCCACGCAGTTTTTTTTTTGGGGGGGGGTAGGGGACATGTACTGGAGATTGAACACTCAGGGGCACTCAATCACTGAGCTACATCTCCAGCCCAATGTTGTATTTTCTTTAGAAACAGGTTCTGAGTTGCTTAGAGCCTTGCTTTCTGCTGAGGCTGGCTTTGAACTCGTGATCCTCCTGCTCAGCCTCTGGAGCCGCTGGATTACAGGTGTGCACCACTGTGCCTGGCTCCAAGCACGTTTTAAAAAAAAATCTATCTATCTGTCTGTCTATCTATCTATCTATCTATCTATCTATTTTAGTTGTAGTTGGACACAACACCTTTACTTCATCTATTTATTTTTATGTGGCGCTGAGAATCGAACCCAGTGCCTTATACGTACTAGGCTGAGCCACAAGCCCAGCCTCCCAACCCCTTTTTGACCTTTGATTTATCCATCCAGTCTTCTTCTCTGCTTGGCATTGTAGAATTTCATTCTGCACTGGTACAACCCCACCTTTAACCAAGAACTTGAGGGAAATGTCCACACAGTGCGATGAGGGCTCTGCTTTACAAAGCCTTTCAGATTCCAATATCTTGTATCACTAAATACAGTCAATTCCACAGGAATGACTTCTGGTGTCTGCTTCCTTGATTCAGTTAGACAACTGCTCTTGACTTTGTCTCTATTTCACAATTTGTTGTTGTTGTTCTAAAATGTGCTTACAGGCAGAAATCCAAGGTGAATTAAATACAGGTTCAATCAAGTCTTCTTTCAAGATGTGATCCTGTGATTCTCATTGTCTAATATTTGAGAATAGGCATTTCATATATTTCCTCCAGTTTCATAGTTGTTTATAACAGGAAAGTAAGTCTAATAACAGTATTCAATCATGTCCGAAGCAACTGTTGGTATAGTTTTAAATGAACAATGATTTATCTGGTTTTGAAGCATCTGTTGACCCATTTTGGGGCCTGTGTGTGTGTGTGTGTGTGTGTGTGTTTGTACTCACACTTTTTAGATAAAGATACAAGTTGTTGGAGTTTGGTTGTATTTCAGTGGTTCTGAAATTTTGGTATATAAATTAGCATTACAGATTATTTTGGATATGTGTTGGGGTTGATAATTATGTATTTTAAGCAAGCATATAAGTAGGTTTTTGCTAAGTTTGATCTTAGTTACACACTTTTCAAAACACTTTCTAGGTTATGTTGGATAATAGTTTATTTGTTGAAGTGGGGTCTCACGTGAAGTAAGTCTGTATCACTGATAGAGAAACTTCACAAAGTCACATAATTTCCTTAGAGTGAAGTATCTTCACAAAGATAGTTTAGAATCATCCTTGTAAATATTAATTACCTTTAGGAACTGAAGCATAACTAGGATTTTATTTCATAAATTGGCATATTATTCTATGCTATGAATCTTAGGCATGCTATATGTAATTTAAAACTGACATTAAAATATAGGAAACATGGAAGTATTTATAAAGTTATTCATGTTTAATTTTTTTTTACTTATGATAAAGACCAGAATGGTAGGAATTTGAAAGTCTCTTTCATTTAATATTTACACATTATTTTCTACAAGAACTATCTTGCTCTACGTTTTGGTGTGATTCTCTATAACTTGGTTTGACAGAAGGAATTCAGGAGGTCGTTTGATTACTTGTTTCTTGGGCTACTTTTGCAGCAGATTTTTCTTCAGTGGTGGAGAATTTTTATTGTACTCTTGCAGGGAAGTTAATCTTCTCTGTTACGTACTTAATTTCTAATCCGTTCTGTTTGAAATACACAAACACTAAGCTTTGTGTGGATCTAGCATAGTGATTATACAGAAACACGAACAGATAGAGCCTATTATTGCTCTTCCCCAAGACGTTTTCCAGTTTCCTTGAATAATGAAAGTCAGGGTAGCCCAGGGAAACATTAAATAGGTCTCATAAAATAGTGCTGTCCCTATGGAGTCATCCCTTGAATTATACTCTCCATATATTTAGCACTTATTTGCTCAGCAAACAATTCTCTCGAAGGATAATAAATTCTTGAGAGATTATAATAGAAAAGAAGGGGATGGAGGTAGTAGTTTTTCTTGGATGATAATACATTATTTTCTGAATATGGTTAATCAGGACCTGAGCCAGACACTGGACTGATTCCCTTTTTGTGAAACATGTGCAAAGTGATTGTAGGAGATAATCTGCTGTCCTCAATGTCTGTTGTTAGGTTTACTCAGAGTCTGCTACATACTTATTATGTTTCAGGTATTGGATTAGGAAGCTGAGGACTGAGGTGGGACTGTCTTGTTCACCATTGTACCTCTGTTGGATGACAAATGCTCAAGAAACAACTGGTGAATAAAAGAATAAGTGCAAGTCCTGGTCCTGGAGGCATCTTGACAGACGGAGAAATGTAAATGCACAGACCTGATAAACTGGGATATGTTCTAGTAGATAGAGATACCAAGTGCTATGTGATTAAGCAGGAAAGCACAACTAGATTTGCAAAGGGCAAGTGATTTCTTTAATGCAGTAATTCTTACCTATGGAGGATCATTAATCTAAGAAAATTAATTGTGTCCACTAAATTAAATAAATTAGGCATAAATTGGATTCCCTATCCTTGGGAAAATGGCTAAGCCTGGAGTACCTTGTGGTACCAGAAAGTAAATGATTAAAAAAAAAAAAAAGATATGTTAAAAGGGCAAAGAGCTAACTGAAAGAGTTTTCCATGGCCAAAACAGGAGCAAAGGGACTAACACAAAAGTAACAATAGTATTAGGCTATACCTCAAAGAAGAAAATAAATATGAGTGCAAATTAACGATACATTTAAAAAAAATACAGGGACAGTTCTTCCTCACAATAGAATTAATATATGTAGAAAGAAGGAGGGTCATATAAAATTCCATTAGAACCCTCCTAGTAATAATTATTGTAATAATATCTAATGATGGAAAAACAAGATGTTTATACAATATTTATTCAGGGAAAATGGAAATATTTATTAATTATAAGTACATTCTCTACAAAAGTAGAAAATCTGGGCACACTTCATCCTATCAAAGTATGTATAACTAGTAACAACTCACACGGGCACCATGCCTGTCACAGGATTCTTATCCCTGATGTGTTCTTCTCAAACATGGATGAACTCAATCAATGAACCCATCAGACAAACCCAAATTGGGAGATAGTCTAAAATACACCTGATCACTAGTAGTTCTCTTGAAGGTTAAGGAAACATGCCAACTAAATGTGAAATGGAATCTTGGGCTGAATCCTGGAATAGGAAAAGGACATTAGTAAAAAGCTGTTGAAATCTACATAAAGTCTGTGGTTTCATTAATAGTATTATGCTGATGTTAATTTCTTAGTCTTGATCATTGTACTATGGTATTGTAAGATGCTAATGTTAGAGGAAGCTGGATGCAGGTATATTGCAATCCTCTACTACTTTTGCAGCTCTTCTATAAATCTGAAGCTTTCAAAGCAGAGGTAAACTAGTATAGCCCCTGTAATTAAGCTTGTTTTGTTCCTTTGGGTGCAACTCGACCTTTTTGTACTTAGAAAATTGCTCTTTGCTACTGTAGGGGGAACAAGGCTGATGTGGATACCAGTAGGTAGATGGCCTGGAGGAAACATTTGCAAATGGCTGAAATGTGTGTCAACTTCAAATTTTATCAGTAGTGCATCTATTTCATATCTGGGGCCTCTCTCTTCTGTCAAGGCAGAGGGTAGGCTCTTCCAGCCATTGTGTAGCCACTTAGGAAAAGAGCTGTCCACCAATGTCAGCAATCTAAATGCTTTCTCTGTCTTCTATGTAAAAATTGATAAATCCTTGAGTGCAGGCCAGTTTGTTTGTGTCAGTGATCCTGTCTAAAGATGAAATATTTTACAATGGCTTCCAACAAGGTTTTCTAATGAAGAAAACAATAAATCAATCATTTTGATCAGATCAGTAAGTTCATATTTAATGATTACTGTGTGCTGAGTACTTTCCATAAGCCATCCCACTTAAACATAAGGAAAAACTTTAGTAGATATAACTATTCCCACTTAGCAGGTGAGGAAACTGACATTTGAAAAGATAGGTTGCCCAAAGACACAAGCTCTCCAGTCTTACTTGCAGGTGGTAGACATCTAAGAATATCAAGTTCACCCACCACATTAGATAACAGGAACATGGGTATTGTACCAGGGTCAGCCCAGATTCAGAAAGCTTCAATTTAAAGTGAAATGGAACTGCTGAGATAACAACCCACACTTGTCTGAATCTAAAACTAATGATCTTTGTATCATAGTAGTTGAACTTTAAAGGGATTCAGATGGAAAAGGTAAAAGTTAAACCAGACTAGTGGATGTGAATGTGCAGAGGCAGGAATGTAATCATATTGGAATTAGACTGAATTTTTATTGATCCTTTGATGATCTAAAGACTTTTTACTCATCTTCAGTTAATTTTTCTTTGTTGAACATGGGTATCCCTTCAAAGAAATTCATCTGCTATCTCTCTTCAAGTGCAACTGATAAATTAATATCTACCCTTGGGGGTAATTTGTTCTCTGACCCTTAAGAATTTCTCTCATCCACTAAGAATGGGCTTGAGAGGGTCTGGTGTGCTTACACAATGCAGAAGGTCCCACATCCCTCTGCCTGTTGACAGCTCTGGTCTGAGTCTTTCTTTCCTTCTAAAATGTTTTGGATTCTAGAAAAGGATGGGGGTCTTTCATTAGGAGTACTTCTTTTGACTTTCAGCTTTGCCTGAACTTAACCATATTTCCATAGAGGATACACAGGTACATCAAAAAATAGATCCCTGTTAACTTTCTTTCTTATTGTGTCTATGGCTCCTCTCATTCATGAGAGAGACCTTGGGATTCGGAAGGACCAATAACAAACTAAATGAATATTTAGCATTGAACCACTCAATTTACCATTATAAATTCTGAAAATTATAGAAGAATAGCTTTGCTCCAATAAACTGGACAATTCATATGCTAAGTGGAGTAACTATGGATTTTAATTTGGATGTTAGATTAGGGCAGATTTACAGAATACTTACATTGACTTTTATGCAATAGACATTATGTAGAGATTTAAAAGTTTTGTTTAATTTCTTTTATAATCAATCCCATGATTTTTTCATCTCTTCCAAGCATCACTTGCCCTAGAATGGAAAGAGAGTGATCTGATCAATAAACATTGTTACTGTTAGGCAACTAAAATACTTTTTCCAAGCACTATGGTAGGCACTACAGCTAAAAATTGGTGATATTGTATCTATCCTCAGAAAGCCCACAGTTCAATGGTTGATGCTAATAATGAGGAGTTACAGGACAAGGTCATAATGCTATGATGGAAGTATATATAAAGATTTAATGAGCACAGGGAGGGGAGAGATTGACTCCATGGGGGTGGGAGGCAGTTGATACAAACTGAAGTGAATTCATGATAATTAATAGCTCAGAGCTTGGACTATATAGGGCCTGATGGTAGTTAAAGTTTCTAGTAGGGCCGAGTACAATGGTGCACACCTGAAATCCCGGTGGCTAGGGAGTCTGAGGCAGGAGGATCACAAGTTTAAAGCCAGTCTCAGCAATTTAGAGAAGCCCTAAGCAATTTAATGAGACCTTGTCTTTTCATTTTTTATTTAAAAAATAAAAAGATTCGAGGATGTGGCTCAGTGATTAAGAACCCTTGAGTTCAATCCTTTGGTTAAAAAGAAAAAATTAAAACTTTCTAGGAGGAGTATCTCAGGTCAAGTGGTCAAATATATACTAGAAAACAATTTCCTAGATGGGGAACATATTTTTAAAAATTATTCTCAAGGCAGATTTAATCCTACAAAGGCAAGTAAGAATCATAAAGAAAATCAGAAAATTCTATTCTAGGCAAAGAGGATGTAGGGCATCTTTGTGGCGATAATTTTTAAACATTGATAAGACATGGTAATGGATTAACCCAGCCAACACTGGCTTGATCCCCATGTTATCTATTTTCTTTGAGTTGATCTGTGTGACTTATCCTAAAATGTGAAATCTCAGAGGGTAGTGACATATCCTACCTTGGCTTGCTTCAAAAGGCACCTTATACGTAGTGCATTTTAATGATAAGATCGAGGAACAGCGTGAAAAATAATCTACATCTAATTACAGCTGGTGGTAAATTATGGTTAATAAACTATCTGCCTTTCTGAGTCTTGGCCCACTGTCATGTGTCTGTTCCGCACTCACCATGGTGCTTGCACAGGTTGTGTTGCAGTAAATTAAATTCATCAAACATTTACTGAGAGCCTATTGTGCACCAGGCACATAGTCTGTGGGATGCAAAATGGATCTGGGAAACTGACTGCATTCAAACTTCTAGTTACCACAGTCGAGGGAGTTGAACAATTCATACACATAGAACAACAGAGAAAAGTACAGATTTCTGACTAGCATGTGTAGCTAGTTGAAATAAATTATTATCTTAACAGCAGGCTTCATAATTCCTCTGTAGGAGGAAATTGTCTGTTTAGGGAAATACCTTGATAAGGGGCTTGAACGAAAAGTGAGACACTGAAATGATGGTTTAGTAGGGGGAAAAACAATAAATGGCATAAATTGCTTATCATTAGATGAGAAGAGAATATTAATAGAGTAGGCCAGCCAAGAAGGGAAGAGCTAAGGATGCTTAGAATGGCCAGGGACGTCTGACTTCAATTCTAATTTTTAGTGTTGTGGTGAAATAAACTTCCTTTATTTCCCTCCCAAAAACCTTTAGTGAATTCTGATACTTTGTGTGAGTGTGTGTGTGTGTGTGTGTGTATTTTCCTCTCTCAACACACACACACACACACACACACACACACAGAGATCATTCATGGAACAAGACCATGTTCCAGGTCTTTGGTGACATTCTGGATAGAAAAGGGACAGGACCATCAAGTGAATTTATCTCTAAACTGAATTAATTCTGCAAAACTCTGGTAGAGATTACAAAGAAGATATAGGATACCCCTACTTTGAGCATTTAACTTAAGAGAGATCTTTGGGAAACCATTGGACATTCTGAGTCAGTCTTCTCTAGATCCCAAGTACTTCCATTTCCCAGCACAGCATTTCCTTTTATTGCCTTCAGTGGCCCTCGATACTTCCTGAAAAAAAACAAAACAAAACAAAAATAAACAAAACCAGCTGCATTATCGGTCCCTTTATTGTTTATTTTCTATGTCTTAAGTCCTTCCCACCTCCACCTACTCCTTGGATATGTGCCTCTCAAGAGTGGGGTCTTGCCTGTCTTGCTCACTGTTGTAACCTGGTGCTCAGCTCAGTGCCTAGCTGAGCACTGGATAATGAAAGAATCTCCAAACCACCTTAATCATGGACACCCTGATGTTGTTCTTTGAAATTTTACTTGTGATCAGTAACACACAGTTTTGTGTTTAGTCTATATATTTTTTTAACTGTATTAGTCAGTGTCTATGTCTTATTCTCAGTATATTTTAAGGCCCTTTTTGAAGTAAACAATGAGGTGCTGATACTTTAATCTTTATTAATTAGAAACAATTTTTCTACCCTGTTCTGTCCCTTAACCCCTGATTATTTCTATTAACATCAGCATGTGAATTTCTGTTCCCATCGAGGTAATGGGGGGAGGGGGTTGGAAATGGTAATTGATGTAAGTGAACAGGGATGTCATCCTGAGAAGTATGAGCAGGCCAGGCAGGGTGAGTGTGGGAGGTGGATGTGGGCTCTCCTGTTGAGAGTGCTGTCCATATATCTTTAGTATACTCTCTTTGATGAGTGCTGATTGAAAGATTCTTGAGGGAGACCACCAAGGACCCTGCATGTGGGTCAGAGCCACATAGGAATGGAAAAGATCATCATTTTGTTGTTTTTACTTGTGGGTGAAGGTTCACATTTGAGAATTCTCACGAACATTCTTCTTCCTAATTTTGAACAGTCTTGTCAGACATCCATATTTTTGTATGAAGTTTGATCCCCCAGTTTTTGACATCAGGATACTGTTCATTGAACCTCTACTTTTAGTGTCTCTCCTCAACAGTACTTGCTGTTTCAGATCTCTCTTGTCAGATAAAATATAGGATGCTGAGTTAAATCTGAATTTCAGATATGTAATGAATGATTTGTAGTATTAAATATGTCCCAAGCAATATTTGGGGCATACTTAAATTGAAATTATTTATTATGTATCTAAAATTCTAATTTAATTGGGCACCCTGTGTTTTTGTTTGCTAAATATGGCAATCCTACTTAGAGAGAAAAGTCATTTGGGGCTGAGATGCTAAAATTCCCACTTCAGGACATTTATAGGGTATATGATAATACCAACCTGTCTCATACTGGGAAGAGAGCATGAAACCATTGCAGTGTATTATGCTGGTAGGACTTAAACTTCTTTTCCAAGATTTTTCTTTTCAAAACACGTGCCACAGTAATTTTCTAGATTGAGGTAATAAATTTCAGATCTTTTAATACCATGTACTGTAATTAGCTGGATAATAATCTGTAATTATTCAGGGAAAGTGAGCCCATGTATAAATTATTAGAGTTATAAACTGTGCACTTTCAGTGGAGGAACTTTTGGCCTTTTCTAATCAGCGGTGGCATTCAGAATCCTCTGATGAGTATTTGGCTCTCTCTGCTGGCCCATCGGCCTCCTGTTGCC
Organism: Urocitellus parryii; assembly: GCF_045843805.1. NCBI lineage: Eukaryota > Metazoa > Chordata > Mammalia > Rodentia > Sciuridae > Urocitellus > Urocitellus parryii. The sequence goes on from NC_135534.1 coordinate 96,638,982, forward strand.
GCCATCTTCCTCCCCTCTCTCACTTTCTTTGGAGAAGCCTGGCAGGTGATGCTGGATCTGCTGTGTCAGTCAATGGCACAGAGTCAGACCAGGTATATGGAAAGCCACATGAATTCTATGAAGCAGAAGTCCAGATGGTACTTCTACAATAGTTAGGGATGCAGCACCTGCAGATATGTAGCCTAGACATTGGAAACCAGTCAGGTGGAGAGCAGAGAATTGTGTATGAAGGGTCTTATGGCACAAATCACCTCCCAAAGTTTTCTCCAAAGGGGTGTGATTCCTATACAACACCTCCATCCAGAAACAGTGACTGTCAGGACTATGAAGTTAGAAGAGATTTATCTTTAGAGTTGTGTTGTTTTTTCTTTCTGAAAACCTGCTCATACCTATAATGCCACCAGACTGCTTATTTGCAAATAGCTTACTTATTGTCACTCTCTAAAGAATTTTTATTTTAGAAGAGGTCTGGAAAAGAATTATTTGAGCCTTTTCTAAGATGCAAATCTCTAGTAGTGAAATTTTAAATCCTATGGGGATTGTTGAAGAGCTATTCTAGGAAGTGGGCACTTTCTAGTGTTCCTTGATTTATGTCACATGAAAAACTAATATAAGGCAAATCATGTTCTGATACTGACATTGACTATCTCAAAAGAAATGTGGGAAAGGCTCAATACAGTGACAAATTGTCCTAGCACTTGTGTCCTTCCCTGAGCTTGCTATAAGGTAGATTCTTGGTCTTATAAATGAAGAGTTTGACATCCAGGCATCTGAGATCACTTCTCCTCTGAGACCAACAGACTTTTGTTTTCTTAATGTTTGACACATTTTAATGTTTCTGAAGTCAGAGCATGGCTCTCAATACAGATGTTCTTGATTTACAGTAGTTCAACTTACACAATTTTTTGACTTTATGTTGATGCAAAAGTGCTATGCATTCAGCAGAAACTATACTTTGGATTTTGAATTTTAATATTTTCCCAACCATATGCAGTACAATACTCACTCTTTTTAAAAATTTTTATTTGTTCTTTTTAGTTATACATTATAGTAAGTCTGTTTTGACATATTTATACAAACATTGAGTATATTTTATCCTAATTAGGATGCCAGTCTTGCGGACGTACTCAATATTGAGATTCACTGTGGCTAACAAACTTTTATGCAATCATGGTAAAGGATTCTGTTAGTCTGCATTGTGTATGGAATACAAGTAGAGCACATAATCATAGTAATGCTTCTGTTTCGTGAGTGACAAATATGTGCAAAGGAGCATTATTTTCATTTCATCCTCATAACATCCCTATTAAAAAAATCACTGGATTTGTTTTTCACTTTAGAAGACTGATGGCTGACTGAGTTTAATGGTTTGCCCAAGTTAGTGAGTGAAAGAGCCAGAATTTGAGCCCAGGCCTGTCCCCTTAGTGAATTCTCATCATTACATTCTTCTGGGAAGGGTGGCCCTAGTATGGCACTTGGCAAAAGAAAACTAACCTCTGTTTAAACTTTAGAATTTAGAGGCACTGTACAGATTATGTAATTTGAATTCTCACATTCTGAAAGGTTGGAATCTGAGGCCAGGGCTTCTGGTTACTCTGGGCACAGTTGGAATTAGAACCCATATTATCTATCAGTGTTGTTTGTCAGCCCATGACTGTCTCTATGTTGCAGTCCTTAGACAGGTTTTGGTTTAGATTTGGCCATTTGTGCTTCCCTGTAAGCACTGCCCTCATGGGTGTGCCTATCTTTGTGGCCTCTCAGGGGTCAGGAGTCAGGGTTTCTTGTTTTCTTTCTGCATCTCCCAGCCTCATACCCAGGAACAGTGAAGAGCTAGATGTTGATGATGATGATGATGATGATGTTGCCGCCTTTTAGGAGCTATGAATGGAAGAGACTTAAATTCATCCTCCTGGCAAAATCTACATAACCAAAGAGTAAAGCATTAATAATAGCAGTAAATTTCTTCTTCTATATGCAATCCGTGCATGATACCTGATAGATCCATTTGTTAGATAGAAATATAAACTCATTTTGAAGATATGTTTCTGATATTTGTTACATTTTCTTGCCTGAAACCTAAGTTTTTTTAGGCCCTGTGTTTATGTTATGTAGCAACTAGTGCTATTTTTCATAAACACCATTTTATTGAGACCACACAACTATTAGGACAAACAGGGAAACTTTTTTTTCCCCCTGCTTTGGCTCTATCAAGAACTATTACTTAGAACTCAAAATCCTCTTAGAAGAATGCTAAAATAGTACAAATTCTCATTGATTCATGTCATCAAATAATTACTGATTTCCTGCTACTACTTATATATTTATTAATATGTAAGGTAAATATGAAATGCAATCTTTTAAATACCTTCTATAAAAGGTATTTATACAATAATTGGCAAACATGTCTGAAAATCTTCCCAATAAAATTAGGCCAAATAAGTAACAAATGAGTGATATGCATAGTCACCTGAGGAGAGAGGTCACTTTGAACTAGTTGGGAAGCAGAGGCTTACTGAGATATACAGTATGTGGACTGGGATTGAAGTTCATTTAGAATATATAGGTGACACTTAGATAGTGTGTTTGCTATACTCAGAAATAAGTGTGAGATCAAAAATTACCTAGATGAGTTGGAGAAAAGTTTAAAAACTGACAAAGAGGAGTCCAGAAGGGCAGTGCCTATTCTGTTACACAGGGCAGACAGAAAGGGGGATGTAATTCACTTATTATTTCAACACATTTTTGTTGGGCACTTACTATGGGTAGGGTATCAATGGGTGAGCAGAGACAACAGATATCCTGATAGATATGTTGGAAGCAGCATATGCCTTCATGGGTTGTATACATATCTAAGTGTCCTATTTTATGTTTTTGATAATGAGGAAACTTGAGCTTCCAAGAGACAGAAAAAGGTGGTTAGTGATTTTGGACAGATAAAGAGGAAAGGATCAGAGTGAATAGAGCATCAGACAATACATATGCAATGGGGCACCAAGTTGTTGCTGTAATTACTGGCTTAAAAGAAAGTCTAACCCTGGCTTCGCAGAAAAAGGGAATCTTGCTAGGTAAGCAAGTGGTCATGTACATGCAGGTAAATAATTTTGGTCATCTCAGAATAGAAATTGTGTTCTTCTATAAACTAAGACCATACAAGCCAAAAAAGAAAAAATCTGGAATCTACTCCTTTCTATCTTTGTCTAATCCTACTCTCCCTCTACTTCCTGCCCTCTCCACATCCTTGCTTTCTCTAAGAAATAACTGAAAAGAGAGAGGCCCCTAGTATGTCCTTTATTCACAGGCCTGTGCCTGTCCAGATTCTTTGCACTCTAATTCTGCTATAATTTCAAGCTATCACTTTTCTGTTCTAAATCTGGGCAGCACAATACCCTCAATCTGAATGCCTTCCTGACTTCCAGCCAGGGAGCTGGTCTATTGTAACAGTAACTGCCATATTTATGCATAAGGGTTGAAACTGGAACCCATTGTCTATGCAGACAGGAGAATTCATGGAACAATTACTGTGGGAAGCGATTGTTCGTAATTTCATAGAAAACAGTTTTGCTGACTTGTGTGTGCTGCAAGATAATTTAGCTCTGAAGTACAAAGAATAATAACTGAGTCTTTTCTGAGGACCCTCATAAATGAAAACCACAGCCACTGTAGCTGAGCTGACTATATGAGTTCAGAAAATGCCATTGGGAGCAGTTTTTTAACCTCTGAGAAGCTGTTACATAAGCCTTGTAAATGTGCTGTTTTTCTTTTTCTCTACAGGCACATAGAGCCCACATCCTTTCACCTGCACAGTCTTGGGTTTGGGAGAGATTGTGTCAGACGTTCAACCCACTCCCCTCCCACTTTTATGGCTAATGCATTTTAGGATGTAGAGGCATGTCTTTGAGCTAATTCATAATGAAGGATCGAAGTTAGTCACTAGCAGGCTGATAAAAGAATTTTCCAGTATAAAATATCCCCATCCCTGGATAAATACATCAGTTATAGATTATACTTAAAACTTTTTTAAACAATGATATATTTTGACGTTTGAAAAATCTCTTTTACCTTTTCCCAGGGAGTTTATGCCCTTTAGATAGGGAATTAATGGAGATAAATTTTAATGCCAGCTTTGTTGTGAATGACCTTTGTGACTTGGGGCGGGCCTCTAGGTGATAGGATGGGACTCAGTTTCCTCACTTGCATGCAGCTGTTGGCGTGACCCTTGGCTGAGCCAAAGCATGGGTTGGACTGGAGGTCCAATCAGTCCAAGCCACTGGGACTTCTTTTATGAAATGATATTTATGAAGAACTTATTTTCCCCCACCATGCACCACCATCCCCATTTCAGGTAAGAGAGAAAGGAGGTGCGCTTCCGTAAAGGTACAAGGCAGCACAAGAAAAGACTAATAAAAGAGAAGTTAAGAGTCAGCAGCTGCAGAAAAAAATTTTTTTGTGTGAGAATTTGAAATTTCACCCAATTTCCTAAAGAAAAAAATTATTTAGGGAATTCTAGAATATTCCTAGTGGCTACTTACATTCAAAAGATGAAGGACCTTTGGAAGAAGGGGTATCAAAGATGACAGTTTTCTCCCAGTTGCTGAGACCAGAAACCTTGAGATCCTCCTTGACTCTTGCATCTCACAACCTGTATATCATCTACTCTGATGGAGTCTTTCTTCAATCCAGATTCAGAACTCCACTACCCTCAGCACCCCCCTACCTATGTGGAGAGTCTCCTTTCCTCTCATCTGGATGCTTGTCGTGGCTTCCTAACTGGTACCCACTTCCGCTGTGTTCTCAGTGGAGGGGCCAGAGCAATGCTAATGGAAGGAATCAGTCATTGTACTTTCCTTCTTAGAACCCACGACACTCCATTTCACTCACAGTGGGAGCCACTGTCTTTCTGATAGCCTCTCTGTCTTTCTGTGGGGCCGCTGTGTTTGATCAGGGTCACCCTCACTCCTCTCATCTCTTCCAGTCTCTCCATTTCTCTCTGTGCTCACGCTTTACTGGCTTCCTGGTTGTTCCCTGAACCTTCTGAAACCCCTCCTGTCTGTGCACTGACTGTTCTACTTGAATGCTCTTTCTACAGATGTCCACAAGGTTGATTTCTTCATCTTCAAACTTTTGTTCAAATTACATCTGCTCAAGAGTTCTTTCCTAACTACTGCTTTCATAATTGTACCTATCCCCTCTTCTACACACTTAGTTTTTCTTTTACTTTGTTCTACTTTTTTTTCCCCCAAAGCACTGGTCACAGCTTACTTATTTATTAAATTTACCTTGTATCTTTTCATGACAGAATGTAAACTCTATTAAGGCAGACATCCCGGTCTGTCTTCACCATTGTATCTAAAATGCCTAAACTCATGCCTAGCACATATTAGGTGCTCCATAAATATTGCTTAAATTAACAAATGGGTAAGGGAGTTGGCTTCAGTATCTTCTGTCATCTCTTTTACCTTAAAATTGTGTGCTTCTGTGATAAAAAAAATAACCTTTTCTCAGCAATTTTTATTTTCTGGTCAGAAAAAAATACTAGATTTGGGAGTTAGATAACAAACTGCATCTCTTCTAGCTCAGTAGAGACCCTTAAGATAAATATTCAACACTAACCATGTCTGTGGGGAAGGCCATCAGTATTTCCAGAGTTGAATTTAGTGATAACTCTACAGGAAGAGGAAAGGGGAAAAAGAAGGCAGGTGATTAGGATAAATTCCCTCATCCTAAAAAGAGCTGATGTGGGTTCTGTGATCAGGTAGCTCCCAAGCAGATACAGCTAACATTGTTACTCTGGTCTGGTCTGTGTTGGCTCATATTTTTATGTACAAATCAATAAAACTGGAATTCAGGTGTCCAGCTTGGTCTCATGTGTTTTAGTGAATGAGTATTAGTTCCTCAGGCCTGACATAGTGACCCAATGTGAATTAGGGTCTTTGTGGTCTTGCTCATCTTCTGCTGGTACTGTTGACAACAGTGTACCTTCCCTCTCTTGATCCACTGGTTTGACTAAGAACAAACCTGTTAGAGAGAGAATAATGTTATTTTCCTATATGAATGCAGGTATTAATAGGAACTTAATGCATAAATGCTTGAATTGTTTTAAAACCAAGTGGTTGAGAACATTCTTTTTGAACCTGAATTTTATAGTTCCTACCACCTTCTTTCATCTTTACCTCATTGACATCTGGAACTCATTCCACTGTCCTCTATCTACCTGTAGGGAACATCTTCATAAAATTGAAGTAGAAGTAAGCAAGAAGAGACAGAACATATGGGCTATTTTTTATGTTAATATTTGAGAGAAGAATAAATTGAGCTTCATAAAAACCAGGTTCTATCAACTCACATGTCACAAAGCAATGTTCACATAAGCATTTTGTTGGCAATCAGCCAGGCAGAGGCGTGCTCAGATGCCAGAAATGAAAGCCACAAGGCAGGCATTGATAGTGTTTCCGGGCACAGTGCAGAGCATGTTCATTGCTGTTGCTTCCCACCTGTCAGACAGGAGGTGGGAGACAGAAATCCCCAAGGTTCTTTTTTACCATCCCTCTAGGTCCTGGACAGTTTCTTGTCTCTGTTCACCACACCCTCTGCTCGTGGATTGGGTCCCGGGAAATTAATCCATCTCTTTCCTGGCTCCTTGATGATAACGGTCTTTTCATCTGAGCATCGGGTGAGTGATTGCCATGACCCAGTTTGTTGTAATATCATGCGCATGACTGTGTTCTGTGCTGTTCCAGTGCATCAGAGTATGGTGATGGCTTCATTTGAGCACGGGGACATTTTCTGGAATCTCTGTTGTGTGATTCGAGAAGATTACCTTGGTGTGTATGGACTTACCTCGAGTGTAGCTGTTAAAAAAATGATGACGGAAAAAAAGTTCCACTAAAATATAATAACTCCAAAGCGGAATGAAGCTTTCTGAGTCTGCTTTTTTTTTTTTTAACTTCTGATCTTGCTTTCCTTTGCTTATTAACATGTATCTGTAAGAATTGCTCAGAGGCACTGAAAATGTAAAGTAAAGGGAAAAAATAGCTTTTACCGAATGTAGTCTCTTTTGGTGGAAGTTGGGTCAAACCCATCCTCTTAACCTCATTTGGTCATATTGAAAAGGCATTCATGCCTTTTATTGTATATCTTGGTTGTTTGATGGACTATGTGAATAAAATAGACAGATTGAGATTATTGTGATGCAATTTTGTGCCCCCAGCATACTGGCAGCACAGTAATGATTTAAAATCAGATTGCTAGATGGTTAGTGAGACATATTTTGTGCTCCTTCATCGAATGTATCCTTTCTCATTAAGGCCAGCTTCGGAGAAGTGATTTGACAGCTGGTTTATTGGCTACAAGATTTAGGTTGGAGGTTTAAATTGTTTATTGGTGATCTCTGAATTTGAGCAGCCAGCATCTTTGCATCTTTCAATAGGATGACAGCAGCCCACAGGCTGTCAGTCAGGGATGGTGGTGGTGGTTCGGTCTTTCTTCCTCTCTCATCTCCCTTGCAGTCTTTGTGGCAGGGATGAGAGCACAGCATAGGAAACTTCAGGAGAAATAAGAACCAAGAGAATTTTCAGTGTGTTAGGCAAGTGGCACACAGATGTGTGCAGATGGTTGCAAATGAGATTTCCTGTTCAAATCCTGAAGTATAGAATGTTGTGATTTGTCCCAGAACATGCTTTTCACTTTTTGTGGTTTCAATATAGAGGTTTGTTATGCTCTGGGGCATGAGGGATATTTTGGGGCTTTTAGTTGCTTTTTAAAACAATTATTAGTATAATTTTTTTTTTTTTTTTGTGGGAGGCAATCTGGTGCTTTGGGTTCTGCTTGGTGAAGCTGGATAACTTGTGTGCGATGCCAGGTGAGATCTGCCCAGAGGGAAGTGAAGTTCTTCCTGGCACCTTGTTTTGGGCAGACCTAGTGTCTCAGGTAAGAACTTGTCTCTAGATAGATCAGTGAGGGAGGAATTGAGAGGTAATGCCTTGTGTTGGGAATGTGGGCAAATATACAGGAATTTGGGAAGAAAGGTGTTATTTATGTCCATAGACAGTGAAAGGAAGAAGTAGTAATTATAATCTTGGGTCTCTGTTCCTGCTGCAGAGATACCTCTGCCATTTGGATTGATCTAGATCAGGCCAGAATTCCGGTCCTGGATCTCTAGACCCTGCTATTACTTTGTTCATTACTTGTTTTTCTATTCACTCATCCAATCCATCCTTCCATTTATCTATTCACCCATGTAAGAAATATTTATTCAACACCTATGTACCAGCCGAGCCTTAGGATGTAGAGAAAAAAGCCACTGATGCCCCCTCATTTCTATTAGGAGCAGCAAAGGAAGGTTGGTGACAATAACTAGTGTGGTACCATATGACTGCAGGAGGCCTGGGATAGAATTTCTAGCATGTTCCCTGAATTTACCTGACTACTTTGAGTTTCTCTTGCTCTTGGTGATCCTTTAATTCTCAGGACAGTTCAAGGAAGCAGCTGCTCAATTGATTTCAAGAAAGATGAAGATGTGTGCTGTATGGATTGAGACCTCTGGGGATTTCACTTTTCTTTTTAAGGAACTCATCACAAGCTTTATAATGAAATCATGCTGGTTACAAAGAATCCCTACTAGCTGATAAAAGCTTGAATAGTCTTTGGGATTTCCCTTTAAGATTTGTATTCAACCAAGAGACCTGAGGGCAGAAGATGACTGTTTACCACAGCTGTTGACAAGGAATCATTAAGGGAGTGTTCTAACAAAATGGAGTCAAACTCAGCCGCCTGGCGCTTTTCTTTGAAGTGGAGGCCCAGCTTTGATCGCTTCAGTCTCCACCCACGGCAGCTCCTGTGTATGGGTCTTATCCTTTATCTTGCTCCCCACATCGATCATTCTTCCTTCTGCCCCTCTATAGCCTGCACTTTCATTTCTGGTTTTCCCAAGACAAGTGAGAGGGCTGGAGGTGTTAACCGGTAAATAACAGATGCTCTTTCTGACCATGGGAGAAATTGTCAAAAGTAAAAGGAGTCTTTTCCAATGTCACACTAAGATATTTGGTGTTTCTCTCTCTCTCTTTTTTTTAAGTGAAAAACAAAAGTGTCCACCCCCAACCCCCCATCTCCTGAGGCCTAAGCACTGCTGCCAACTCTCATCACACCCAGGACCTCAGCTATGAGAGAGCTAGATCTTCCCTCAACCTGGAACTTGTGTTTGGTAAGGTTTGGAAGTAAACACCAAGTGACAAATGTGGCAGCTGGGTGGCAGCTTCAATTGGGCCTCCTCTGAAAACTCAGAGGTTCTGAATTTTAGACAGAGATAATTATTTCCTCAGATAGCTGATGTATGCTCAGCACAGGGAAAGTGTACTAATCAGAGAAACTTTTTTTTTTTAAGTTGTAGATGGACACAATATCTCACAATATATTTATATTATTTTGTTTATTATTATTATTATTATTATTATTATCATTATATTTACGTGGTACTGGGATCGAACCCTATGCCTCACGCATCTTTGGCAAGTGCTCTAGCACTGAGCCAAAACCCCAACCTTTTTAAGAGGCTGGAAATAGAGGTTGATAGACCTTGTTGGTGGTTCAGAGATGGGAATTGCACAAACAGAATGAGGGAACTTGGAGCACACATGGAAACTGAACCTGTTGTCTTCATGTCATTCTTCCAAACTCATGCAACTGGAGGGGCTCGTGGTGGGAACAGTAAAAATTGGACATTAGCTTGAAGTGTGCTTATTGCTATTAAATAGATCTGGATTTCAGATCTGTATCTCCCTCTCATGAGCTGTGTTTTTTTTTTTTTTTTTAGTCAAGTTACTTAGACTTTCTGATTGTTCCTCTTATATGAAATGAAGTTAATTGATTTTAGGATAAAAAGTAAAGACTAACTAGTATTAGATAAAAAGACAAGATATACAAAAACGCCTACTATAGTGCCTGTCACTTAATAAAAAACAAATGAAATAATAGGAAAGATTACCCAGAAGGTAAGATAAATGTGTAAGATGGGACTTAAAGCATAAGTAAGTGCCTTAACTTTACCTCTTGGATCCTTAGGAAACCTTTTGTAAGGCCAATGCAATTGACTTCCCTCACTTTAAAGTCAGTAATAATAATACTTGTAATGAAAATATCAATAATGATAATGAGTTTCAGTTACACTAGGATTCTGATATTATTAATTGTTATGACTAGTAACCTAGCAATGCTCAAGTGCTGTCTTAGCTCCATTTCTCTCTTCTCCCCCTTAGGGTTAGAGCTTGAAGCCTGTTAGCACTACCTTTCTTTAGAACTCAGGATCTGAAATCCTTTTATTAATAACCCGTGGGAAGCAGTGAGGTAGGAGAGCTGGTTTGTTTGTCTCTCCACCCTTCAGAGAGAAGACAGGGCCGGCTCCCTGGGCAGTGTGCTCATTCTCTAAGGTACATGCCAGAGAAGAGTTGTCAGCAATCCTGGGGCAATTCTCATGCATTGGGAAGATACGGCCCACTCTACACCCTGCAGCAACTGCACCATTGGAGGGAAGGGAGTGAAGAGAGCAGACTGAAAAGATTCTCTCCCCCAGTGAGAGTGGCAGCTGACATTTACTAGTGTTGAGTGCCCAAGGGCAGGTCTGTCTGGCTCCATATCTCAGCAGTTCACCTCCCTGCCAGGAGTTTCTAACAAAGAAGAATGCACAACTGCTTAGATCTAAAAGACAAGAGTGTGAGCTTTTCTTCATAACAATTATCCTAGTTGCTTATACTAATGACTTCTTATGTTAAGCTTGCAAAGTACCCTTAACCATATCATACTTAACCTTGAGTCGTCTTTTTCTGATTCTTAGCCTTTTACACCTTTTCAGCTTGTGGATAAAGTATTTTCATCTTCGAAATCCATACTGAGAAACTTGCATTAGTTATACTTTTTTTTAAAAAAGATATTATATTGCCAGCTAAGCTTTTGTGTCCTCAGTGTACAGAATCAATTTCATTTACATATTAATAGAGTTAGGTCTGGGTGACATGTGATAAGATCTTATTCTGGCAAACAGAGGCACCCTATTAGAATGTGCAAGCAAAACAGAATAAATCCAACGGAGTTATTAGGTGCTTCTCATTTTATATTCACAATTCTAGAAAACTATTTCTCTGTCTGTGTCCTTTCTGAGGAGACACAAGACAAAAAATAGCTACTCTATCCCAGTGAATGTACCACTCATGCACTGAGGTCTCTTGATTCTTCTGTGCATCTTCAGAAGAAGCCTGCTGGCTTGAGGGAAGGTATTATAAAGGGGAAAGCTCCATTCTGATATTACCTGTTCTTACTGCCATTACTTCATCAATAATTCATTTCTATTCAGAGAATGTTTATTAATTAATTTTTATGTGCCTGACATATTCTGGCTGTTTTGCAGTGTTAGGAAAAAAAAAAGCAAAACAAAACAAAATACACAGAACTTGATTGTTTACCTTAAAGAGATGAAAATTTACCAGGAATACCTGTTATTCATGAAAGGAATAAATTAGAAATATTAAGTGTTTAATTAAATGTAGAAAAAATTGTAAAAGCGTTTTGGAGAATAAGCACATGAGGAGTACATTTCTCAACCACAGTGTTGTTATACAATCCTATCACAATCAGTTGTGAGACTTTTACAGGTAATTTGTCAGTAATAATAATTCAACTTAAAATTTGTGCATTATTTTTCACATGATCAGAGCAGATTCACTGTAATTCCTAAAATCATCACTTGTTTGCATGTTGAAATGCTTTCTTGAAGAGAAAATCATACAGGTTGGATCTAACAAGAGGTAATTACAGTGTGGCTTTCTGTTTAGGAGGCTGGGCTTAGAATCAGGTGAATTGAATTCAAATCCCAGTCCTAGTCCTTTGACCTAATGTCATTTGAGACTTTCAGGTTCATTAGGAGAATTCAAAGAGATGGGCCCTGTGCACCCTCACATACCTTGCCATGTAGCAAATGATAGTAAATGTTAGCCAGTGCCATTATTAATTACTGTAGCACTGGTTACATAGCTCTTGTTTAAAGAGACCAGAAAAGGGAGAAAGCTATGTTGCCTGGAGTTAAGAAGAAAGACCTAACTTCAGGATCAGTGTAGAGAATGGTTCCTTTTAGAAGAGGAAGTTTAATTCCACTTCTGACTGGGTGTGGCCCTGCTGCTCATTGTGCCAGTCCCCAATCTATGCCTGATTTCCTATTTTCCTGCACAACTGACAAGCCAACTTAGAACTTCTATTAGTTGTCTTTGGAGTATGGCTTGATTCTTAGGTGATCAGATTGTTTGGCTTGGGGAAAGTGTATAATGGCTTGATTCTCTTTCTTTGTCCTGCATGCACACAGGACAATTTCACTCCTGACCCTTGCTACTATCTGTCTTTTCTAGTCCTATACCAATGCAGACTGGACCTACCCATATAGGACCTTCACCCCGGACTTTTGTGCTAGCCTTCAAACCTTTCATTTGTTTTTGGTCAATCAAGTTGCTGTTATTTTCAGCACCACTTTCAAACTATGGCTTCCCTTCACCTCACTACTTCTACTTGTTCTTCTTTTTATTTTTAATGAAATAATTTTATTATGAGTATTTAAAAAATAATGAAATTAAAGTAATAATTAGTCTCCATAAGCATATTCATGTTCCATAATTTTGAATATTTTGCCATATTCACTGTAACTATCCCTTTTGTCTTTTTCTTTGATGAGTTATTTTAAAGCAAATCCTACATGCTATTTCATACTTTAGTATGCATTAGAATGCATCTCTAAAATCTAAGAATATTTTTTTACATAAACTACAATGTTGCACTTAGCAAAATAAAAATTATCAAAATTCTTTTGAATTTTTGTTTTCGTTTTTATATGTACTGAGGATTGAATCCAGGGCCTTGTGCATGCTAGACACATAGTACCACTAAGCTCCACCTCTAGTCCCTAGTTTGTATTAATTAGGATCCACACAAGACTCAAATTACAGTGGGTTATGTCTTCATTTTTTTTTTTTATTTTTTTTTTAGTCTAGATCAGTCTCTCTGTCTCTTTGCTCCTTCATCCCTTTCAATCATGCCCTTAACTTGGTGTAAGGAAGGTAATTATCTTTAAGATGTTCTATATCTAGGGTTATTTCTTTGCTTTGTGAGAACTTGATCCCATCACTGATGTTGGATCTGCATATAGGAGGAGGGAATGTTTTCCATTTACTTCGGTACACTTTTTTTTTTTATCTTTAGTAGTTTTTAAAAATTTTCCTCATGTAGGTTTTGTATTTTTCTTGTTAAGAGTGTGCTTAAGTAGTTTATCTTCTTAAAGTGGAATGCTTTTTATCTCAGAACATTTAATATTTGTTTATATAGAGGCTCTTAATCCCTATAAGCTAATTCCATATCCAGCTGATTTACCACATTCTCTGATTTCTCAGAGTCGGTTTTTAATTGATTCTCTTGAATTTTCCAAATATACATATCTATTATCTAAATTTAGATTTAGTCCTATCTCCTATTGCTTGTTTGCTTCCATTGGCTAATTCCTTCAGTGTCATGTTAAGCAGTGGCAGCAGCAGTGGGCATCGCTGCATTGTTTCTTAGGCTAATGGACATGCTGTAGTGTTTTCCTATTTAGAAAGATGCATGTTTAGTCAATTCTTATTTTAGTGAATGAGTGTGTATGTGTGGGTGAGTGTATATGACCAAAAATAAAGGTTGAATTTTTCTCAAATGCTTTTTTTTTTTTTTGCCACTGTTCAAGATGGCCCTACAATCTTTCACTTTTTATCTATGGCTCTGATTGATTATGCTCAGAGATTTCCTCATATGAATCACTTTGCATTCCGAAGACTAAACTCTCTTTGATCATAATGTATTTTTCTTTCAATATGACATAAGATTCCATTTTTCATATTTCATTTTCAATATTTTACATTAATTTTAACAAGTTAGAGTGACATATAGCTTTCTTTTTTGCATACTCTTCATATTGGTGAGTATTTAATATTTGCTGTAAACATTTGAATGATGTTCTTTTCCTTATGATCTGGAACAATTGAAGCATCACTTGTACTGTCTGATTTTGTTGTTTGATGTGTTCATGTACAGCCGTTGGGGCCTGGGGCTGTTTTGAAGACTAGTTATTTGAAAACTCTCAGTGTCTTGTATGATTATTGATCTGTTTCAGCTTTCAGCTTTTTATTTGACCAAGGTCATTCATTTGATCAAGGTTTTTCAATATTTGCATAGAATTGTGAAAATTTAGCCACATATTAAAAAGATTCTTTACTTAATTGGTTATTGTTTATTTGTCCTATATACTTTGTGTATTTGTGCTTTGTATCCCTGTTTACTAGAAAAATAAGTTAATTAGTGGTTTGTCCATTGTGTTAAGTATTTTTCAAAGAACAACATTCTTTCTTTGCTCCTTTCTTTTAATATTTGTTATTTTCCTCATTTTTGGAGCTGGGTATTTAATCAATTTTTTTTCATTTTTATTGATATGAAAGAGATGAGGGCTGGGGATATGGCTCAAGTGGTAGCGCACTCACCTGGCATGCTTGCGGCCCGGGTTCGATCCTGAGCACCACATACAAACAAAGATGTTATGTCCGCCAAAAACTGAAAAATAAATATTGAAATTCTCTCTCTCTCTCTCTCTCTCTTTAAAAAAAAAGAAAGAAAGAGATGAAAGCTACACATTTTTATTTGAGGATTTACTTTATCTGGGCCCCCTTCATACAATATAGTGTATGCTATTTATAATTGCTTTCAATTTTTTTAGTTGCTTTTTATATTTTCTTCTTGATACAAGATTTGAGTTTATTTGTTTTCAATTGTTTTGTTTGTGGAAGAACTTGTAGAAGGTTTTATCATTAGTTTCTAGTTTTATAGCACCATGGTCAGAATATACTGTTTGATTTTTTTGAATATTTTTGGAACTTACTGTTTCTTTTAACTTCCTTACGGATGAATATATTGTTAATTTTGAAATATCTCATGTGTACTCTTAAATGTCACAGGAGAGTGGAGCGCTAAAGCTCTAAACCTCAGCTTTTGTGTTCTGACGAAAAAAAATTTAAAGTCAAACATGAAAAGCCAAGCAAGAGAACTTTATTATAAGTGAAAGTTAAGAAAGGCTCAATCAAAAAGCATTCTTAAGTGGGAGAGAATGACAAAGGAAACAGTGCTGTTTCCAAATTTATTGCTGTTTAATGTTTACCAGGAAAACTAGATTCCACTTCTGCAGTCTTTACCAATGAGATCTTTGTTCCCTCCTTATTGGGCAGGGAATTTTTTTTTAAATTTGTTTTTAAATTAGTTATACATGACTGTAGAATACACTTTGATATATCATATATAAAGGAGTATATTTTCTCTTTCTTCTGGTTATACATGATGTAGAATCCCATAGGTAATATCGTTATATATGAACATAGGGTAATATGTCTGAATCATTCTACTATGCTTTCTACCCCCATACCTTCTCTGGAAGGGGAGTTTTGGACCCTAGTTGATCTGCTCCAGAACTGTCATGGTGGCAATCCTATTCGGAGGGCTCCATCTATAAGTCAATCCTATGTTAATGTGGGTATTGGTGTCAGTGGCCCAACAGAATTTACATTAGTGTACTTGCACTACTAAAGAAATTTCGCTTCTGAAATACATTGAAAAACCTGTGGTCATAAATCCTAACTTTGCAATGGTCCTAACAGACTATGTCAGGAGTTAAACCTGTTGATCTTTATTACTTGACACATTTCTTCATTGGCTCCTTTTTTTTTTTCTTACTTGTTTAGTACCAAGGTTTGTATATCTATTTTCTTTATTTGATTATTCAAATAGCTTAAAAGTAGTTTAAAGAAAACTTTAAAAGTTACTTAAAGAAAACCAGTGACCCTGTCATTTTGTTTGTATTCTACCACTCCTTACTAACTACTACTCATTATTCAAAATAGTACATTTTTCAATTATTTGAATATAGGGTTCAATACATATCTATAAGATCTATATTGCTGGTCATTCATATCTTTCATATCCTTACTAACTGCCTTTGCATATTTGTTGTTGCTTTTGAGTGGTGTTTTCCCCTATTATTTGAAAGTTTATTTGTTAAAACAAACACATTTCTACTATCTGTAAAAGTCATTTCTTATTTAGATATTAACTATTAGTTTCCTAGTATGAGCAGTGCTGATGTTAGTTAAAGCCATTTCTCCTTTTCTCCACTGTCTCTCTCTTAGGCTCCAGTTTTAGTTGCTGGTATTAGAGAAAATTGATTTTAGTCTTAAATAAGCTTAATATTTACTTCTTGATTTGCTAGTCTTAAAACACACACACACACACACACACACATACACACACACAAACACACACACACACATTCTCTCTCTGTCTCTCTCTCTCCAGTTAATACCCCTACAATAATTAGAAAGTTTATAATTTTCTTTTATTGTCCCCTGTCTCATATTTTTTTGTCATTTTTTCTGCTACTATCTATCTATTTATTTATTTTTGGTATTGGGGATTGAACCTAGGGACACTTAACCACTAAGCCACATCCCCAGGCCTCCTCCAACTTATTTTAATATTTTATTTAGAGACAGGGTATGGCTGAATTGCTTAGGTCCTTGCTAGATTGCCAAGGCCAGGTGTGAACTCCCAATCCTCCTGCCTCAGCCTCCCAAGCTGCTGGGATTACAGGAGTGTGCCACTGTGCCTGGCTCTGCAATATTAGAACTTGATCCATTTTATGCTATTATACGTATCTCAATCCTTAGTGTGTGTGTGTGTGTGTGTGTGTATGTGTGAATATATGTGAATGTATCCAATGCTCACTCCTAAAACATATGTTGAAACTTTCAAAATTATTTTGTGGTGGTCCAAAGCTTACACTTGGTAAATTCCTCACAATAAACTCATGGAAACGGTATTCCCTAAGATATGCCATGTCTGTGACCTTTATACTGATAGAAATTGTGTATGAACTGTTGAGCCTTAGTTTACATTTTCTTTTTTGACTATGTTGAAAGTGCTGCATTGTTTTCTAGCATGAATTGTTTCTGACAAGATTTCTAATCTGATGTTCTTTCTGAATACATGACTTAGACACCCCCCCACCAAGAAACACCAATAACTATTCCTTATATTAAAAATACTAATGTGTGTGTTGATATTTCATTTATCATGGCAACAGTGGCGCTTTCAATTTATAGCTACAGGCTTTCTTTTACTTTAGGAAATCTTTCATTAATTGTTGTTTTAAATGGCTTCTCTCCCTTTCTCTCTTTCCCTTCCACTTTCCCACCCTTCCTCCCTTCCTTTTTTTTTTTTTTTTTTTTTTTTTTTTTTGGTGAAGAGATACTAGTTGGCATCTTTTGGGTCTTATTTGTATTTCACTTTTTCTTGATCATTTAAAAAAATCTTTGAAATCTTCTTGCTGATTATTGCTATTACTGTACTTATATCCTTTCTATTTTGTTTCCATTAATGTACTTCCCCCACACACATTTTTATTGGTGCATTTTAATTATGTATAATGGTGGAATTCACTGTTACATGTTCACACACACACACACACACACACACACACAAAATACAATTTTGCCAACATCATTCCATAGTATTTTCCCTTCTCTCCCCTCCTCTCTACCTTTGTTCCTCTTCTACTTATTGGTCTCCCTTCAGTTTTCATGAGATCCTACCCCATCTTTCTTTTTTGTTTTCCTCTCTAGCTTCCATATGCAAAAGGAAACTTTTTTTGACTTTTTGAGTTTGGCTTCTTTCACTTAACATAATGCTCTCAAGTTTCATCCATTTTAGTGCAAATTACATAATGTTGTTCTGCTTTGAGGCTGAACAAAACTTTTATTGTGTGTGTGTGTATGTGTGTGTGTGTGTGTGTGTGTGTGTGTATATATATATATCACATTTTCTTTGTCACCTGTTGATGGACTTGTTCTATAATTTGGCTATTGTGAATTGTGTTGCTTTAAACATGGGTATGCACATATTGCAACAGTATGCTGACTTTAATTCTCTTGAATAAATACTGAGGTATAGTTGGGTCATGTGGTTATTCCATTCCTAGTCTTTTGAGGAATCTCCATACTGATTTCCATACTGGTCATATGACTTTACAATCCCACCAACAATGTAAAAGTGTTCTTTCCTCCACATCCTCTCCAGCATTTATTGTTTTTGTGCTTGATGACTGCCATTCTAACTGGAGTGAGATTAAAAATCTCAGTATAATTTTGATTTTCATTTCCCTAATTGCTAGGGATGTTGAACATTTTTCAAAATTTTTTTGGCCATTTGTATTTTTTTCTTTTGAGAAGTATTGTTTAATAATTTGTCCATTTATTAACCGGGTTATTAATTATTTTTAGTGCTAAGTTTTTGAGTTTTTATAATTTTGGGTATTAATCATTTGTCAGAAGAATAACTTGCAAATATTTTCTCCCATTCTGTAGGTTCTTTCTTCATGTTTTTACTTGTTTCCTTTACTGTGCAGAAGGTTTTAAATTTGATGCCATCACACTTATTAATTCTCAGTGTTATTTCTATAGCTTTATGGGTCCTAATGAGGAAGTTCCTGCCTGTGCTGATATGTTGGAGTGCTGACCATACATTTTCTTTTAGGAGTTGCAAAGTTTCTGGTCTAATTTTGTGTTAATATTTTTGCAAGGTGAGAGATAAGGGTCTAATCTCATTCTCCTACATATGGATAAGCAGTTTCCCCAGCACCATTTGTTAAGCAGACTGTCTTTTTTCTGCATTATTATTTGGGTATTTTGTGAAGGAACAGATGACTGTAACTGTGTGGGTTTGTCTCTGTGTCTTCTCCTCTGTTCTACTCTCAATGAGTCTGTTTTTATGACAGTACCATGCATTTTTGTTACTATAGCTCTACAGTATACTTGTTATACCACTGCCTTTTGTGTGTGTGTGGGGGGGGGTGAGCAGGGGTTAGAATTGCTTTGATTATTCTGGGTCTTGCATTTTAGGATTTTTTTTCCCCATGGGAGCTAGGATGGGATCTGGCATGGTGTCCCACAGCTGTAATCCCAGCCATTAGGGAGGCTGAGGTAGGAGGCTCGCAGTTCAAATGTCAGCCTCAGCAAAAGCAAGGTATTAAGCAACACAGAGACTCTGACTCTAAATAAAATACAAAATAATGTTGGGGATGGCTCAGTGGTTGAGTGCCCCTGAATTCAATCCCTGGTACTCCCCCCAAAAAGAAAAAAAATATCATTCATATTTTGATGGGGATTGCATTGAATCTGTTCTATTGCTTTTGGTAATATGGCCACTTTAGCAATATGAATTCTGTCTATCATGAACAGGGGAGATCTTTTCATCTTTTAGTGTCTTCTTAAAGCTCTTTCTTCATGTTCTATATATATTTTTTTTATTGTTGGTCGTTCAAAACATTACATAGTTCTTAATACATCATATTTCACAGTTTGATTCAAGTGGGTTATGAACTCCCAATTTTACCCCGTATACAGATTGCTGTATCACATCAGTTTCCCTTCCATTGATTGACATATTGCCTTTCTAGTGTCTGATGTATTCTGCTGTCTGTCCTATTCTCTACTATCCCCCCTCCCCTCCCCTCTCCTCCCCTCCCCTTTTCTCTCTCTACCCCTTCTACTGTAAATCATTTCTTCCATTTGTATTGTTATTGTAGAGGTCTTTTACCTTCTTGATTAGACTTATTCCTAGGTTTTTTTTTTCCTTTGCTTTTGTGAATGGAAGTATTTTTTTGACTTCTTCCTTAGCAGATTCATTATTGATGTGTAGGGAAACTGTTGATTTTAGTTCCATTAATGTACTTTTATTGGTGTTACCAGTAGGAATCAGATTCAGGTCTGTGTTCCACAGAGTTGAAGGATGAACACTGTGAATGCCAAAGTAAGAAAACAATTGGGAATTTCTTAAGAAAGTGAAAGAAAAAGACTGACAACTTCTCCCACCAACATGAGGCAACATGCCCTCTTCTAAAGGCACACAAGAAGTTGACAAGCTCCTCCTGATTGGTTCCTAGGGTTGTGTGCTTTGCTGACTGGTTCTTGATATTTCAATTGTCCCACCTGTGGGTATGGGCTGGATTATATAATCGCTTTTTTAGAAATAAAACTTAACACCCTTTCTGAAATTGAAATGGATCCATAGCATCTGGGGCATGTTGAAATGGCTCTTCTCTTGTTTGCCCTCTTATGGACCTTTTCTTTCCCTTTCCTACTGTCTACTGCCTGTCCTTTTCTACCTTACTGGTGTCTATTAACCCTTTAATTTAGTCTTCAATTTTGATAAAAAATTCCTAATTTCTTTCTGAAATCTCAACTCCTTTTTTTTTAACCTTTAATGTCACAGATGTCTGTCCTCTCAAGATGTACTTAAGCTGTTTAATGTCATCTGATTTTGTGAAATATCTAATTTTGTTACTGGATAATCGTACTAGCAAACCTTAAGCCTACTTGTGTAGGTTAGGAATATCTATAGGCCTTAAACTAAAAACTTCTGGCTTTGGCAGTTTCTCTTGATACTTACCAGGCATTCTTGCCTAAGAATCTCTCTTTTGTAGCCTCCAGTCTTACTTATTCTTTGGGGCTAACACAAGTGCATATCTTAAGTTACATTTAACTATTATTATTATTATTTTAAATGCCCAGGAATGACTGTGTTTCGGTTTAACTGTTTTTGCTAGGTGTTTCAGATCAAGTTGGTCAAAATTAACTTTGTTTCTATCTCTTGTTAATAGTCAGCTGAATCCCCATAGGGATCACTTGTGGGAGAACTTGAGAGCAGCTTCTTAGTTCTGGTAGTGCCATTTGTGCTAGGATGGGTCCAGGTCTTGCTTGACCATGTGACTTCCCTTGGAAGCATCAGGGATGTCTCCCTTCTCCAATGACCCTCCTATTCATAGCAAGTGCACTGACTGGCTTTCTGTTCTCCAAGGGTCTCATTATTCTCTCTGATCAGGAGGTTATGTGGCCCAGAGTTGCAAAGCTCTTTAGAGAAGTTTCCTGTTCCCTGGATGCAGACTGACTCAGAGGGCCAGAGCCAAATATTGGTTTTTCTGGCCCTTTCAATTTAACTTTAATTTTAAGTCTTGATATTAAACATCCAGCCAATAAGTCTCACCAGTCTTAAATTAAGAATACTGGGCTTTAACTTTAATGTCTAAAACTCTTATATTACATATTCCTCTTGTCTAGTCCTAGGAGATTTTCTATTTTTGATTTGTGTTGTTGTTTCAAGCTTCAATAATTCTCAAAATTTCATTTATCTCATTTTGAAACGGTTACATTTTAAGATGTGTTTTCTATGTTTTCATTATTTGTCAAACTTGTAATTCTCAATTTTTTTCTGTGTAATAATTTTGTATGGGGTTATTTTGTATGGGGTTATTATTTTATTGTACTTTTAAAAATAATCTGAGTGTTCTTATGCTGTTAAGAGAAAATACATATGGAAGAAATGAGCCGTGGCAATGTTTTTATTGGGTTCATGGTTTAAGTGCTCCCTACTATGTGAACTCAATATTTCCTCTGAGCTAAGTTTGCTGAGGCAAATTCCCTGGCTCCATGCTCTGCACACCTTGCATTTTCTGATGACATGCTGACCTTCAGAAGTTGTACTTTCCTGTTTTAGTGCTTTCTGGGTTTTTGTCCTCTGGGTTCCTCTAGTGAAGCACAAACCACTCCCCTCTCATTTCTGCTACCCTCAATTTGGTTTCTGTTGCCAAAGGCTTCCCCTCAGGCTAGAGTCAATTCACTTGGAAATATTTTCCGAATCATCCTGAGATTAGAAAGTCGCACACATTCTGTCCTTTTCAGTCTGGTAGAGTTTTATGCTCAGAACCTGTGGGGATGGTCTCAGTTTCATGTCTCTCTTATATCTTTGTGTCTGAGTTTCTTTCAGAGTGGGAAAATTTTCAGGTAAACTTTTGGGGACATTTTAAAAATTTCCACAACTTGGTGGGTCAGTTAGTAGTCTCTTTTGTTACCAAGGTCCTAGATCTGAAGCCAGGCTCCTAAAGTTCCAACAGGTCAGGTCTAGCCATTCACCCCCTCCCCGAAAACAACAACAACAGCAACAACAACAACAACAACAAATAGAAAGGTAATGGCAAAAAACAGGTAAAGAACTTTAATCAGTATGGCCATATGGGGAAGGCAAAATGAGATTCAGCATCTCAGCCTTGTCTTCAGGGGGCTGACTTGAGTTGTAGGTTTAAATAGAGGAAGAGTTAGGGCAGGGGGTGAGAGTGTGCAATTATGTATTCTTGTCAACATCTGGTTTGATTGGTCATTATCTCAGTCCTGGTTCTGTGGGGTGGTTCCAGAGAAGTCTTTATTGCTTGAAGGGGTCAATTTCCACTTGCTTCTTAAGATGTTTATCTGTCAAACTTGTGATCCTGGAAGGGAGTGGTTCAGTTCCCCTGAGATAATAGCTCCTGCATAAGGGGGCAGTCTCATTGTAGAAAGATGCACCTGCCTCCTGCTATTCCTGGAAGGTGTAGGACAGCGGCTACAGAATTTTAGGCACCACTCCAGGGGTCTGACACAGGATGTTCTACATCTTGCCTCATTCTTGAAGGTTGAAGAGATAGGTTAGGTAAAGTTAGGGTTGATAAACCTTCTATCACCAGTTTTTAGATGAATACTCCTTAAATAATTAACATACCTATGTGCAGAGATAAGCAGGTCCCAAATTTTAATAAAGGAGACAGATAAAAAATGAAGGCAGAGATGCTAAGTTTTATCCTGCTTTCACTTACCTATGGGGCATCTGTAGGCCTAAATGAAGAACCACTGCTTTTTAGCCAAAACAGTCTTCTTAAGTTCCCATTGTACTTTTATTTCCCTCTTTCCTAGCCACATAGCCAAAAATCCCATGCAGGCTGAAGTTGTTGGTAATTGGGTAGCACTCACTCACTTCCTGAGTTTATGGGATTCTCTATGAAGAAGTTATGTGAGTGACACCCTCCATGGATTTCCCCCCCCCCCCTTTGTTATCATGTTTGGTCTGTACAGTTTTTAGAACATATTTTGGGGTACACAAAGACTAGACTGTCGCCATAATCACATTGTCCTCCCTATCCCTTATTAGATGAACTTGCTTCCTAACAAGTTGAAATCACTATGCATTTTATCTCTGAATGTCCTGCCTTCTTGCCCTCTATGAAAATGCACCAATACCCAGGTCTGTTCTTATTGTCTTTTCTTTAGACTTGAGATGGTGTTCTAATTGCAGTCTGTGTACAAGATTGACACCTCTACCTGGGGTTTTGATTCTCTCTCCTCTTGCTACTTCTGGGAACTTTCAGTTTTTCCCTACTCTCTACTTCATAGTCAGCCTCTTTTTCTTGAATCCTACTCATTAGCCCATAAACATGATCATCTTTTTTTTTAATTGTAGCTAGACACAATACTTTTATTTTATTTATTTTTATGTGATGCTGAGGATCGAACTCAGGACCTCGCACATGCAAGGCGAGTGCTCTACCGCTGAGCCACAACCCCAGCCCCAACACAATCATCTTAAAAAAATATATTTTTTTTTAACTCTACATCCCCTTCATAAACCATCTCACCTGCTGAAACACTGTTACACCCTGCGTTCCTATAGTCTTCTGGGTCTCCTGAAAATCCTCTCTGGCCAATCCAGCTCTCTTTCTTCCTGGTTTCTCTATTAGACTTTAATATTCCTGAGTTTTAAGACTTCACGTATGGTTTACATTTTTGTCATTTTAAATTTTCTTCTCTTCTTAAGAGTAGTACTACTTTTAGGCTAGCGACTTCTGAAGTTTTACCTCCTGCCCAGTTCTCTGCTCTACAGATTTATCTATGAGCTAGGCATCCCCAAACAAATGTTTCAAAGGCATCCCAAACTCACCGTACTGTAAAAACCCTCCAGGATTCTCTGTCTTGGTGCTACAGATTATATAAGTCAGAAACCCAGGAACCACCCCTGATTATCTTTCTTTAATTATTTTCATTTATTCATAGACCAAATCCTATCAAATTTACCTCCCCAATACTCTTAAATTGGATCTTCTACTTCTTATTTTTAACTCTTGCTGTCATTCTACCGTCTTTTCTTGTCTGATGTGATACTTCTTGCTTCCAATTGTCTCCCTCAATTACCAGAGTGATCTATCTGGCTAGTAACTGCCTTAATTTTGACGTTTCTGTGGGTCACTGTAGCCTTCACCATAAAGACCAAGTTCCATGATCTGAAGGGCAGAACTCCTGCTGGTCTGGACTATGACTTCACAGTTTCTTCTTTACAACTCCTATGCTGCATGTCTCACTAGTATTGAACAGCTCTCTGAACACATCACATTGTCTTGCTTTTCTGTGCCTTTGACTTTGCTGTTTCTTTTCCTTTATTTATTAGCTATTTTTGGAAAACTCCTCTGACATCTGGCCATTCCCTTCCTCAAAACTCAGTTGAATTAATTATCCCTGTTCAGTATTTCTCAATATCGACAGCTCACAAATGTCTCTTCATCTCACATACTGTAATGTAGTAGACTCTTTTAATGTGTTTTTGCTTCTTAAATCTTTTAGATTCTCAAATTCCACCATAATATATAATGCCTAGGAGTCACTTAATATATGTTATTAGAAAAGCTACCCATTTGAATTTTAGCACTATGGCTACAAGCATGATCATGGTTGATACTTTTTTTAAAAAATTCTTTCCTGATAGTTTATAACATATTTTTCTATCATTGAATTTTTTATTTATTTTTAAAAATTTTTTAAATTCATTTCAATTAGTTTTACATGACAGTAGAATTTGTTTATGCACTTTGATATATCATACATAGATGTGATATAATTTCTCATTTTTCTGAGTGTACATGTTGCAGATTCATATTAGTCATGCAGTCACATAAACATACATAAATAATATTAGCCAAATGCCTTGTTCATAGTTGGTGCTTCATACCTACCCCGATTGGATGATAAAATTGATGGATGCCCTGCTTTTATGAAATATAATAGTTGGTGAAATAGACTAATGAGAAAAGCTCGTAGGCTTCAAGTGTGAAGAAAGATGGTCTAGAGGAAAAGGTCCACAAATGAGCTCATCTGGAGACCCGGTAGCTCTCGCTAGCCAGCTGTGACCTTCCTGAGTCTGTGAGGTGAGGTGATAGTCTAGGTGAGCGTGATGATCCTTCATAGCTCTAAGAATTGACTCTAGGAGATTTTCCAGCTTGTTATTTTCAAGAAGCAATTTCAGATTATGTGGGACAAATTGAAGTCAACCTGCTGAAGTGGACTGAAAGATAGCTTAAAGAGAACCCAAGGCAAAATGATGAGTACCAAATATCTTTCCCGTAGACACAGATGCATGAATTCTCACCAGATGCTCTGACCTTCATTTCATGCCAACTCTCCTCCACATTTGAGCCCCCACTCGTTCTGTTCCTCCCACCCACAGTGTTCTTCCTCTCTCCTCTGCCTTCCCATCCTACCCGCTCCCTCCAAGGCCCAGATCCTATCCTACTTCTTTATTTTTATTTCTCCTTTCTCTGTACTTCTGTTCACTGGTATTATCATCATTACCACACTTCTGTGTAAAATTATTCACCAAATATCAATGTGAATTAAATTTATATTATGGTAAGTTTTTTTAAGTTCCTAAAAGGCTAGGGCATGTGCCTTTTAAATCTTCACATCCTCCTTAGGGACTAGCACTGTGTTGGGTTTATACTTTCAGGTTGATTGATATGTGGGCCAGTGTGAGAAAAGGTGAACATTAATCTGGGGCTGCTAGTGTTCAGGGGGAAATTTCCAGTAAGCTTTCCTTTCAGAGAAGCTTCAAGTCTCAGACCATGCATGAAGCTTTGCTATAAATCTGAAATCTGCCATAGATGTTCTTTGTATAGTTTTTTTTTTTTTTTCCTAGTTGTTAGCCGTGGTTGGTGATGGACCTGTGCTCAAGGGAGTAGGGAAGGATCAATTTGGGACCTGTGATCCTTCCCTCTTAAAAACAGAGTGAGTATTCATCTTTGATTATTGGGAATAGCGCTTCTTGAACAAAGCCTGCCACTGTTGCTAAAGCTGCCTGAGCCTCAATAGGACAGATTCCTTTGCTCAAAATGAGCTGCCTCCATCCTAATAGCTTCCTGCTGAGCTGGTTTGATTGCTGCTGCTGCTTCTCAGCAGTCCACAGCTTTACCAGGCCACTTGAAGCTTCATACCAGGTCATCCTTAAAGCATTTGCCTGCTCTCCCTTGCACAGTCATGGCAAGCGTGTCTCTGTGACACACTCCACATCTCTTGGCAGATGGAATCACCAAAAACGACCCCCTTCTGGAGGCCTACTCCAGAATAAGCTGTCCATTGGCTACAACTCAGCCTAGCAGGTGCTGAGAATGGCAGCTGTTCTGAATGGAGAACCTCTCTGCTGCAGAAGAGGGAGGGCGCCATATCCTGCGGATTTGGGCTCAGGGCTCATTGCACTGACAGGAAACCTTTGGCTTCTCTCAGATGGAGGCCTGAGTGTTTCTCTTCCCCAAATTTATTGAAGCAGTTCTTTCTAGATATAATGCCATGTTTTCCCAAAGACTTTTTTGAGAGAAGATTCTTATCTGTACCTTTTACCCATTCCTCATAGAACATGGCTTTTATTCCTTTAAGATTTGGCATTCAATGCAGTTCATTGTAATTCAACAAATAAATCAGAGACTGGGTTGTCGGGATTACAACTGTGAAGAAGATAGATTATGCATATATTCTTTGAGATTATTGTGAAAACTTCTATCATGTTTATTTCTGGAACTTTTATGATTTCACTTTGATGTTTAAATCATTAATTCATCTGGAATTAATTTGGGTGTAAGGAATGAAATAGGGATATAATTTTTATTATTTTCTACATCTCTTTTTTTTCTATTCCTTGACAAAATTAATTCTATCTTTTCCTCATCAACAATGATCCTTTTATAACAGTAGAGTTCTTCCTCATTCTTTTGAAGGCCATATTTTTCTACTAGGAAATCTTAACCATTATTTCAATAGTAAAAAAAATGTGTAGCTTCCTGAGTCTTAAAACAAAAATATATTATGTTAAAACTTCCCACACCTCATTGAAATTCATATAGTAACTTTAATAATTAATGGCTATCATAAGAACAAAAATAGTTTCAATTAGTTAACTTCTCTTAATATGGTCATATACCTCCATTCATTCATCTATTATATATTGTACCCTTGAGAATATAGAAAAAGCATCCATGTGATTCCTAGTATCTATGTTGTTGAATTTTAAAGCAAAAACAAAAATAATAATAAAACCACCCCAGGGAAATTGATGTAAATGAAGATGTTATCACTGTTCTATAGTAGAATACTTTGAGAAGAAAACCTAACAGAACTGCACCAGCTATACAACTCTGAACACATCTGTGTTTTGCTGTCATTGTATAGCACTATGCTTCTCAGAGAGAGTCATAACTGGTTTTCCAATATACGGGTAAAGTCATGTAAAATAAAGCAGTGGTATTAAATGCTATTTTTCATAAATTGACTTCTTACCATTTGAATGGTTGTACCACAAGATATGACTTTATTAAATTCAATATGTATTTTTGTTTCTCTTTGTACCTATCATCCTGTTTTATTGTCTATCGTTTCATGCATCAATATCATACTCTTTGACTTATTAGAATTAAGTAATATATTTTACTATCAGGCAGAGCTTATTCTCAATAATTGTTTTTCTTTTTCCAGAATTTTCTGTTTTCTTTCTACCTATTTTTTTTTCAAATAAACTTAAGAGACTCATTGTCTACTCATTAAAAATAACCTAATGATATATTATTGAAGTTTCCTGAGGTCTATAATTACTTTAAGGTAAATGATATTTTAGTCTTCCAGGATAAGAACAAGTTATACCCTTTCATTTATCCACATATTTCTTTTGAACCTTCACAGAATTTAATAATTTTATATAATATAATCTTGAACATTTCTTGTTAAGTTTCTAGGTTTTTAATCAGTTTAGCTACTATTTAACCAGAAACTTTTCTACCTAATCTTTTTTTGTATATGACAACCATTAAATTTTGTATAACAATTTTGTTCCAAGTAAACTGAATTATGCTATTGTTTTAATTTTTCAGTAGGTTCTAAGTTTTTTAGTTGTAACATAATTTTTATTGATTGATCAAATATAGGTATTAGCAAAATGAGGAAGTATCTAAATACTAAACTAGAAATTTTTCTTTTTTTTCAAGAAAAGGGTTTGGGATTGGATCAAATATCGTCTTAGTGTCCATGCAGATGATAATATGGTTTTTCTCTTTTAATTTCTTACTATAGTGATTTCTATCAAGAATTCCTAATCTTTAACATTTTTACATTTGAGTTAACTCCACTTACAGGTGTGGTGATGTGTTCTGGTTTTTAGTATACTGCTCCTGATGCTTTGTTCAGGCTTATTGCATTGATATTTGCTAGTAAGTTTTGGCCTACAGAATTATTTGCATGGTATCATGTATTATCAATATTATACTACATAGTATCTTAAACTGAATATTCTGAAATAAGAATTTAATGATTATATATTATATAGTAGGAGATCAATAAAATTGTTCCTGAAACATCCTGAAATATCCAGTGGCTCTCTAATTAAATGCTTACTCTCTCTCTCTCTCTTTTCTTCTAGTACGTATTTCAAAAACATTTAGCCTTTCTTCCCTTGTTTTTTTCACATTTGTTTCCATTTGCTTCTACTGTATTTACTTTTTTTTTACTTTTTAAATTAAATTATTGTTATACATGATGGCAGAATGCAATATAGAGCACAATTTTTCAAGTCACTGATTGTACACAAAGTATTTTCACACCATTCGTGTCTTCATACATGTTCTTAGGGTAATGATGTATAACTCATTCCACCATCATGACTACCCCCTTGCTCCCTCCTTTCCCTTCCCTCCCCTTTGCCCTATCTAAAGTTCCTTCATTTCTCCCATGCTTCCCACTCCATCCCCATTATGAGTCAGCATCCTCATATCAAAGAAAACATTTGGCCTTTGGTTTTTTGAGATTGACTAACTTCACTTAGCATTATATTCTGCAACTCCATCCATTTACCTGCAAATGCCATGATTTTATTCTCTTTTAATGCTGAGTAATGTTCCATTGTGTATATATACCAAAATTTCCCTATCGATTCATCTATTGAAGGGAATCTAAGTTGGTTCCATAATTTAGCTAATGTGAATTGTGGTGCCCTAAATATTGATGTGGCTGTGTCTCTGTAGTATGCTATTTGTAAGTCCTTTGGGTATAAACCAAGGAGAGGGATAGCTGGGTCAGATGGTGGTTGCATTCCAAATTTTCCAAGAAATCTCCATACTGCTTTCCAGGTTGGCTGCACCAATTTTCAGTCCCACCGGCAATGTATGAGTGTGCATTTCCCCCCACATCCTCACTGACACTTAGTGTGGTTTGTATTCTTTTTTTATTTTTTATTTTTTTTTTTATTTATTTTTTTTTTTTTATTGGACGTTCATAACATTACATAGTTCTTAATACATCATATTACACGGTTGATTCACGTGGATTATGAACTCCCGCTTTTACCCCGTATACAAATTGCTGTATCACATCAGTTTCCCTTCCATTGATTGACATATTGCCTTTCTAGTGTCTGATGTATTCTGCTGTCTGTCCAATTCTCTTTTTTTAATATTTATTTTTTTAGTTCTAGTTGGACACAATACCTTTATTTTAATGTGGTGCTAAGAATTGAACCCAGGGCCTCACACATGCTAGGTAACGCTCTATGGCTGAGCCACAACCCCAGCCCCATGATTTGTATTCTTGATAACTGCCATTCTGACTGGAGTGAGATGACATCTTAGAGTAGTTTAGATTTGCATCTTTCTAATTGCTAGAGATGTTGAACATTTTTTCATGTTTGTTGATTGATTGTATATCCTATTCTGAGAAGTGTCTGTTCAGTTCCTTGGCCCATTTATTGATTGGGTTGTTAGAGTTTTTGGTGTAAAGGTTTTTGAGTGCTTTATATATCCTAGAGATTAGTGCTCTATCTGATGTGCGTCTGGTAAAGATTAGCTCCCATTCTGTAGCCTATTTACCTCACTGATTGTTTCTTTTGCTGAGAAGCAGCTTTCTAGTTTGAATCCATCCCATTTATTGATTCTTGGTTTTCATTCTTGTGCTATAGGAATCTTATTAAGGAAGTTGGGGCCTAATCTTACATGATGGAGATTTGGGCCTACTTTTTCTTCTAATAGATGCAGTGTCTCAGGTTTAATTCCTAGGTCCTTGATCCATTTGAGTTTTGTGCATGGTGAAAGATAGAGGTTTAATTTCATTTTGTTACATTTGGATTTCCAGTTTTCCCAGCACCATTTGTTGAAGAGGCTATCTTTTCTCCACTGTACGTTTTTGATGCCTTTGTCTAATGTAAGATAACTGTAGTTATATGAGTTAGACTGTGTTTCCTCTTTTCTGTAACATTGGTCTACAGGTATATTTTGGTGCCAATACCATGATGTTTTTGTTACTATTGCTCTGTAGTATAGTTTAAGATCTGTAATAGTAATTTCACTAGCTTTACTCTTCTTGCTAAGGATTGCTTTGGCTATTCTGTTATCTCTTATTTTTCTAGATGAATTTCATGATTGCTTTTTTTATTTTGATGAGGAATATCATTGGGATTTTGATTTGGATTGCATTGAATCTGTATAGTGCTTTTGGTAGTATGGTCATTTTGACAACATTAGTTCTGCCTATCCAAGATCAAGGTAGATATTTCCATCTTCTAAGGTCTTCTTTATGTTCTTTCTTTAGCATGTTGTAGTTTTCATTGTAGAGGTTTTTCACCTCTTTTGTTAAGTTGATTCCCAAGTATTTTTTAGGCTATTGTAAATGGGATGGTTTTCCTAGTTTCTCTTTCAGCAGATTTGTCACTGATGTACAGAAATGCCTTTGATTTATGGGTGTTGATTTTATATCCAGCTACTTTGCTAAATTAATTTATTCTAGGAGACTTCTGGTGGAATGTTTTGGGTCTTCTAGGTATAGAATCATATCGTCTGCAAATAGTGATAATTTGAGTTCTTCTTTTCCTATACATATCCCTTTAATTTCATTCGTCTGTCTGATTGCTCTGTCTAGGTTTCAAGAACTATGTTAAATAGAAGTGGTAACAGATAGCATCCCTGTCTTGTTCCAATTTTTAGAGGGAATGCTTTCAATTTTTCTTCATTTAGAATGATGTTGGCCTGGGGCTTAGCATAGATAGCCTTTACAATGTTGAGGTATGTTCCTGTTATTCCTAGATCTTCTAGCATTTTGAACATGAAGGGATTTTGTATTTTATCAAGTGCTTTCTCAGCATCTATTGAGATGATCATATGATTTTATCTTTGAGTCTATTGGTGTGATGAATTATATTTATTGATTTCCGTATGTTGAACCAACCTTGCATTCCTAGGATGAACCCTACTTGATCATGATGCACTTATCTTTTTGATATGTTTTTGCATTTGATTTGGTAGAATTTTATTGAGAATTTTTTCATCTATGTTCATTAGAGATATTGGTCTGAAGTTTTCTTTCTTTGATGTATCGTTGCCTAGTTTTGGAATCAGGGTAATATTAGCCTCATAGAATGAGTTTGGAAGTGTTCCCTCGTTTTCTATTTCATGAAATAGTTTGAGAAGTATTGGTGTTTGTTCTTCTTTAAAGGTCTTGTAGAACTCATTTGTGTATCCAACAAGTCCTGGGCTTTTCTTGTTTGGTAGGCTTCTGATGGTGTCTTCTATTCCATCACTTGAAATTTATATGTTTAAATTGTATATATCATCCTGATTTAGTTTGGGCATATCATATGCCTCTAGAAATTTGTTGATGCCTTTAATATTTTCTATTTTATTGGAATACAATTTTCAAAATAATTTCTAATTATCTTCTGTATTCTGTAGTGTCTGTTATAATATTTCCTTTTTCATCATGGATGTTAGTTTGAGTTTTCTCTCTCCTTCTCTTTGTTAGCATGGCTAATGGATTATCAATTATTTATTTTTTCAAAGAACCAACTTTTTTGCTTTGTCAATTTTTCCAATTGTTTCTTTTGTTTTAATTTCATTGATTTCAGCTCTGATTTTAATTTTTTCCTGTTTCCTACTGCTTTTGGGATTAATTTGTTCTTCTCTTTCTTGGGCTTTAAGATATAAGTTTAGGTCATTTATTTGTTGACTTTTTCTTCTTTGTAGGGATGAACTCCATGCAATGAACTTTCCTCTTAGAACCGCCTTCATAGTGTCCCAGATATTTCAATATGTTGTAGCAGTGTTCTCATTTACCTCTAAGATTTTTTAATCTCCTCCTTGATATCTTTTGCAACCCATTGTTCATTCAATAGTATATTATTTAGTCTCTGGGTGTTGGAGTAACTTTTATTTCTTATTTTATCATTGATTCTTAATTTCATTCCATTGTGATCTGATAGAATGTGAGGTAGTAGCTCTACTTTTTTGTATTTACTAATTTTTTTGTGGCATAACATATGATCTATTTTAGAGAAGGATCCATGTGCTGCTGAAAAAAAAGTGTATTCGCTTTTTGATGGATAATATACTCTATACAAGTCAGTTAAGTCTAAATTATTGATTGTATTATTAGTTCTATAGTTCTTTGTTTAGCTTTTGTTTGGAAGATTTATCTAGTGGTGAAAGAGCTGTGTTAAAGTCACCACGAATTATTATGTTGTGATCTATTTGACTTTTGAATTTGAGAAGAGTTTGAGTGATGAATGTAGATGCTCCATTGTTTGGGGCATATACATTTATAACTGTTATGTCTTGTTAATTGTTACCTTAAGCAGTATGAAATGTCCATTTTTTTTCTCTTTCGATAGACTTTGGCTTGAAGTCTACTTTATTTGATATAAGGATGGAAACCCCTGCTTGCTTACATACACCATGTAAATGGTATATTTTATCCCAACTTTCACCTTCAGGCTATAGGCATCTTTCCTATGAGATGAGTCACTTGAAGGCAGCATATTGTTGAGTCTTTTTTAAAAATCCAATCTACCAGTCTATGTCTTTTGATTTGTGAGTTTAAGCCATTAATATTTAGGGTTATTATTGAGATATGATTTGTATTATCGGTCATTTTTGGTATTTAGCTTAACTTGGTTTCTCCTTTGGTTGGCTTTTCCTTTATTGTAGTTTTTCCCTTGCATATTTTCATTGTTGGTTTTCATTTCCTCCTTGTGGAATATTTTGCCAAGAATGTTCTGTAGTACAGGCTTTCTTGCTGTAAATTCTTTTAGCTTTCATTTATCATGGAAGGTTTTTATTTCATCATCAAATTTGAAGCTTAATTTTGCTGTATATAAGATTCTTGGTTAGCATCCATTATCTTTTAGTGTTGGTGTATGTTGTTCCTGGATCTCCTGGTTTTGAGAGTCTGGGTTGAAATATCTGCTGAGATTAGAATTGTTCTTCCCTTATAGGTAATCTGATTTTTCTCTCTTGTGGCTTTTAAAATTTTATCCTTATTCTGTATGCTAGGCATTTTCATTATAATATGTCTTGGTGTAGATCTGTTGTAATTTTGTACATTTGGTGTATTATAGGCCTCTTGTATTTGGTTTTCCAATTCACTTTTCATGCTTGGAAAATGTTCTGATATTATTTCATTGAAGAGACTGTGCATTCCTTTGGTTTGAAACTCTGTGCCTTCCTATATCCCAAAAAATCTTAAATTTGGTCTTTTTTTTTTTTTTGAGAGAGAGAGAGAGAGAGAGAGAGAAAGAGAGAGAGAGAATTTTTTAATATTTATTTTTCAGTTTTCGGCGGACTCAACATCTTTATTTTATTTTCATGTGGTGCTGAGGATCGAACCCAGTGCTGCACGCATGCCAGGTGAGCGCATTACCACTTGAGCCACATCGCCAGCCCAAATTTGGTCTTTTGATGGTATTCTATAATTCTTGATATTCTGTTCATAGTTTGTTACAATCTTCACTGTGAGGTCAACTTTATTTTTAAGATTGTATATTTTGTCTTCATTATCTGAGGTTCTGTCTTCTAAGTGGTCTAGTCTGTTGGTGATGCTATCTATTGAGTTTTTTAATTGGCTTATTGTTTCTTTCATTTCAAGGATTTCTGTTTTTTTTCAATATCTCTATATCTTTCTTTTTTCTGTTTTGTTTTCTGAGAGCTTTTTTTTAATTAGTTGCTCAAAACATTACAATGATCTTGACATATCATACATTTGATTCAAATGTGGTACGTAATCTTATTTTTCCATGTGTACAGATTGCAGGATCACATTGGTTATACAGCCACTATAACTATGTATAAATAGGTTATACATATACATAGGGCCATACTAGTGTCTCTTGTATTCTGCTACACTTCCTATCCCCCCTTCTTCTCTCCCCTACCCTCCCATCACCTCTTTCTACCCAATCTACTGTGACACATTTCTCTCTCTTTTTTCTTCCCCCTCACACCATCTTATATGTAATTTTGCATAATAATGAAGGTCTCCTACCATCTTCTGTGCAATTCCCCTTCTCTCTCCCATTCCCACACACCTCTCATCCCTATTTAATGATAATCTTCTTCTCATGCTCTTCCTCCCTGCTCTGTTTTGAGTCGCCCCCCTTATATCAAAGAAGACAATCCTCAGGGATTAGCTAGCTTCACTCAGCATAATCTGCTCTAATGCCATCCATTTCCCTGCAAATGTCATGATTTTGTTATTTTTTAGTGCTGAGTAATATTACATTGTGTATAAATTCCACATTTTTTAATCCATTCATCTATTGAAGGGCATCTGGCTTGGTTCCACAGTCTAGCTATTGTGAATTGTGCTGCTATGAACATTGATGTAGCTGTGTCCTTGTAATATGCTCTTTTAACGTCTTTTGGGAATAGTCTGAGAAGGAGAATAGCTGGGTCAAATGATGGTTCCATTCCCAGCTTTCCAAGGAATCTCCATACTGCTTTCCAAATTGGCTGCACCAATTTACAGTCCCACCAGCAATGCACAAGTGTACCCTTTCCCCCACATCCTCACCAGCACTTATTGTTGTTTGACTTCATAATGGCTGCCATTCTTACTGGAGTGAGATGGTATCTTAGAGTGGTTTTAATTTGCATTTCTCTGATTGCTAGATATGATGAGAATTTTTTCGTGTATTTGTTGATTGATTATATATCCTCCTCTGAGAAGTGTCTGTTCAGATCTTTGGCCCATTTGTTGATTGGGTTATTTGTTTTCTTGTTGTCTAATTTTTTGAGTTCTTTGTATACTCTGGTTATTAGGGCTCTATCTGAAGTGTGAGGAGTAAAAATTTGTTCCCAGGATGTAGGCTCTCTATTTACCTCCCTTATTGTTTCTCTTGCTGAGAAAAAACTTTTTAGTTTGAGTAAGTCCCATTTGTTGATTCTTGGTTTTAACTCTTATGCTATAGGTGTCCTATTAAGAAATTTGGAGCCCAACCCCACGAGATGGAGATTAGAGCCAACTTTTTCTTCTATCAGACTCAGAGTCTCTGATTTGATATCAAGCTCCTTGATCCATTTTGAGTTAACTTTTGTGTATGGCTAGAGAAAGGGATTCGGTTTCATTTTGTTGCATATGGATTTCCAGTTCTCCCAGCACCATTTGTTGAAGATGCTATCCTTCCTCCATTGCATGCTTTTAGCACCTTTGTCTAATATAAGGTAGTTGTAATTTTGTGGATTGGTCTCTGTGTCCTCTATTCTGTACCATTGATCTACCCGCCTGTTTTGGCGCCAGTATCTATGTCTTTCTTGAAGTAATCTCTGGCAACCTGTATTTGCTCTCTTTCTCTTTGTTAGTGTTATCAAAGGTCACCTGAATTTGGTTTTCTTATCTCTTTGTTAGAGTGATTGATTTTTGCCTATATCTGCTCACTTAGTTAGTTCTTTAATTCCAAAAATCATTTTAGTTATGTATATTCTGAACCCTTCTTTAACATTTCACCTACTGCACCATCTATGGATTCTATTGTTGTAGTATTTTGGTTTGTTTGGGGCACTTTCCTCCCTTGTTTTTTCATGATGTCTCTGTGTCTTCCTCTGTTGTAGATCTGAGGTATTACAGCTTCTTCCCTATTGTCTTATAGTGTCCCCTACAGGTTACCAATACCTCACTTTTGAGAGAGAGAGATCAATATTACAGCACTCAGTGTACCCAATGTGCAGCCATATATCAGCTTCTATTTTTACATTTACAGTTTTGTCACTATAATCAGAAATTATGAGTTCAGTTATCTTCAACCCTATAGTCAATAGGTTTGCATAATGGTTTACAGTTTCTGATGGTGGTAGGGGGGTTTGGGGGATTGGCTGAGATGTTTATGAGGTAAGATGTGAGAATATGTAAGTATTGTATGACTAGTGAGAGGATAATCATAAGAAGTTGTCTGTTAGTAGGAGAAACAAGAGATAGGCAACCCCATGTAAGACTCCCTGTTACCTCAGCAACAGGATAACTGCTAGCATCCCTAGTAGAGAAATCTCTGGTGCAGCCAGGCCACAGGGACCTTGGTGACATCTTACCAGGTCCTTATTGTTG
The DNA here is from genome assembly GCF_045843805.1 of Urocitellus parryii. Taxonomy (NCBI): domain Eukaryota; kingdom Metazoa; phylum Chordata; class Mammalia; order Rodentia; family Sciuridae; genus Urocitellus; species Urocitellus parryii. Next base: position 96,675,596 of record NC_135534.1, read on the forward strand.
TCCCTTGATAGAAGTGGTGATATCCCAGTTTCATGGCGGTGGCAGCCTCAAGCCTATGTGTATCTTGATGTTGGGCTGTGGAGCCATGCCCTGGTGAATAAGGAACCCCAGTGAGGGGTGGCTCTCTGCACAGGGGCAGGTGGCTCTCCCCAGGAACTCTGGGCAGTGGCGGTGTGGGGCGGGCAGGCTCTTACATTATGCTTTGAGGATAGCCCTTGATCTGTACTTTATTTTTAATTAACACAAAATTGTACATATTTATTGGGTACCATGTGATTTTTTAAAAAAATATTTTTAGTTGTAGATGGACACAATATCTTTGTTTTGTTTATTTAGTTTTTTTTTCTTTTTATGTGGTGCTAGAGATCAAACCCAGTGCCTCATGCATGCGAGGCAAGTACTCTATCACTGAGCCACAACCCCAGCCCCCATGTGATGTTTTAATACTTGCATTCATTTTGTGTAATGTTCAAAGCAGGAGAGGCATATCTATCTCCTCTGCTGCTATTAAATTAAAAAAAAATAGGAGAGCTCATGTATAATGGCATAATTTGGTGTGAAAATACTCTATATACAGAGTTACAAAAAGTTGTGCTATGAATGGATAATTATGAATGTAATGCACTGCACTATTGACATGTATGTAAGAAATAAATTAAAAAAGAAAAAAAAAGAAAAAGAAAAAAAATTAAATGATCGTCTGGTATGGCAGAAACTGCTGACTGCTCACCCAGTTTCAGTTTTTCTTTTTGAGTACATTATGACACATATCACTACACTTTTTCTGGCCTGCTTTGAGGCCAGGTGTGCCATGTGGCTAAATTCTAGACAAAAGATTAAAATGGGACTGATAGGTACCGATTTTAGTGTTAGCTTTGAAAACTTGCCACAGACTTACCGGGAACCATTTATTGTGATCTCAAGTTCTAGGCACTTAGATCAACACAGACCAACTCTCTGTGCTCTAAAGCGTACATGGAGATTGAAGGATGATGATGTAAAAAGAAGGAAAATTTGGGTAGAAAAAAGAGCATAATTGAAATATAGGAGTATAGACTATAAGCCATTTAGGAAACAACATGTATATGGGTATGACCAGAATATAGATGAAGATGTGGTAGGAATGGTAAGAAAAGAAGGTGAGGTGGGAAAGGACCAGATTGTGCAAAACCAGGCCAAGAGATTGAGTATAAACAGTGAAGTAATATTTTCAGGTGTGTGGTGTCAATCAAATCACTTTGATTTGAACTGAGAGAATTGCTCGGCATTAGCTCCAGATCATCTAGTCCAGCAGTAGACAGGTATTTGAAGGGACCTGGATGGCTACCTAGGTGAGTTCAAGTGTCTATGTAAGACATGTTGAGAATGCAGTTTGGGGTGGTTTGAGAGGAAAGAGTGCTAATGAAGTAGAAGAAAAGTGGAACTGGGGTAAGCCCTGATTCTTAGTGTATAGGGACAGTGTTGCCAATCACATGGACTGGTATACAGGAACTAAGTATGTGTACCTTCTAATCTACGGGATTGAAAAAAATTATGATTTTGTCTGTATCCACCAGTTAGATAGTTACTTATTTAAAATTTAGGGGAGCATGCTTGAAAATGTCTTTAGTTTGTGCTTGTATTTCTTCATTTTAAATGGTCAATTTGTATGAATATTTTTAGTGTTTTCCGGTTTCCCTTTAAGTTGAAATTGAGGCAAAAAGTATAGGTTTTAATGTTTGTTTTTCTCAAGTTGTTTTTAAGTGTGTCTTTAGAGATAGATATTGCTTCTGTTCACAAATATTTCCATTATTTACCTGCAAGTGGAAATGAATAAGCATGATTTCTAAGTGAGTAGTTTATTCACAGCTTTCTTTAGAATTCTGAAGAGGTGTCAGTATAAAATGTTTTCTCATTTCTCTTAATGTTTTTTCACACTTTTTACTACAGGCTGTTATCATTCCTATAGGTAATAAGTAGTATGAATCATAAATCTAACAGCTCAGCATAAAGTCATTAATATTTTTAAAAGGTGCTTGTCAAAAATAAATTAGGATATTTATGTGAATGATACTTCAGTGTTTGTAAATTTTGTTTTGAGGCAAGTTTTTTAAGGTTGTTTGTGAAGTCTTCCATAATTTAAGGTTGTGGGTTTTTTTTTAATCTATATGCTTATTAGGATAAAAAGATGTTCAAAGATAAAGGGAGAATGTAATTGTTTCTCATCTACTTACATTTGACCTTTTAAAATTATTTTTAAAAATTCAAATTTATTCAAGACTTAACCCACATGTGGTAACCTACTTATTAAATGCAATTCACAAATTTAAAACTATACCAATATAAAACTCAAATTCTCAATACTTTGCTATAAGAAGACTTTTTGTTTTTAACGAGTCTTATATTTAAAAATGTAGAATGTTTTCCATTAATATTTTTTAAAAACATAATTTTACATACCTTACTTGCTTTAGAAGTAACTTAAATTATGAAAATACTTATTATTTCATTTGGAATTTTATACATAAAAATTCTTCACAGGTATTGAACTTAGAGATTTACTGAATTATATACTAAAGGCAAGTACTTCTTTTTGTGTTTTTTTTTTTAGCCAAGTGTAGATTATGATTCTTTCAACTAAATGTTTACTTTCCATATTATAGTTTCATAATTCCTAGGTAATCCTTCATGTGTGCTAGGCAAAATAAATCCTCAATTTCACTAAAACATGATTCTGATTTGGTTGGAGACATTCTTTCCTTGCCAGGTTTTTCATTTGGGTCTATGAGATTTTTTTTTTCCCCCTATAACACCATCTGTCTACTCTTTTATCTTCTTTGAAACTGCCAGAATTCTTAAGTTAATGTACAAGGAAGTGAAGCATATTCCAGAAAAGGAATGTATGCTTTAAGATGTTGAAGCCAAACTATGTGGTTAGCATGTCAAAAGCTGATCTTACACTAGAAAAGATCCTTTCATTTTCAATGACATTTTCAACGTCATTTCTCCAGTTTTCTTTTTCCTGTGTGTATTACTTTAAGGGACTTTTTATTTTTAAATGATCATAGACTTACACATGATTGTAAGAAATAATACATAGAGATCCAATGCTAACTTCTCGCAAAACTACGTTACAGTGTCACAACTGGATATTGATACTGATCTGATCTAGCAATCTCATTCACATTTCACCTGTGTTATAGCTACTCATCTGTGTGTGTGGGGTGGGGTATGTTTTTGGTTCTATACAATTTTATTTTTTACTCAGTCTCATTTTCTGGATTTTTCTGGAGGCAGTTGCATTTAACAGTAGTTCACTCCTACTTAATTAAGTAGTGTTCTATGGTGGTCATCCATTGAAAAACATAAGGGTTGTTTCTAGTTTTGGGCTATTACAAATAAAGCCACTATGAATATGTTTTATATCAATATAAATTTCTCTGAGACTAATGCCCAAAATGCAATTACTGAGTTGTGTAGCAATTTGTCTAATTTTATAATAAATTGATGAATGTTTTGCCAAAGTGACTGTACTATTTATCATTCATATCAGCATGTATGAATCACCCATTTTTTCCTATATTTTGTTAATATTTGACTTTATTTCAATCTTTTTGTTTGGTTCTTTTGATAGCTCCGACTGGTGTCTTATGTCTACTTAAAAAAAAAAAACAACAAACTTTGTCTATCTTGTTTGTTTTTTGAAGAATTAGCTTTTTCATTTTCTCTTTTCCAGCTTTCTTGAGATATGATTGACAAATAAAGAGTATGTATTTTCTAGATGCACAACATGATGTTTTGATAGATGTATACATGTGAAGTGATTATCACAATTAGGCAATCACATCACCTCACATACTTACCCTTTTTGTTGTGATAATGCTTAAGATCTACTCAGTAAATGTCTCAAGAACTTATTCGTCTCACAATTAAAACTTTGTACCTTGGCCTTTGCTGTTTTTCTCAACCCAGGAACCCTAATAACCTCCTTTCTGCTTTCTCTCTATTTTCTAAAAACTGAACATTTTTGTATTTTACATACAAGTGAGATCATGCAGTATTTGTCTTTCTGTGCCTGGCTTATTTCATTTAACACAATATCCTCCAGTTTCATCCATCTTATCACAAATGACAAGATTTCCTTCTTGTATATATAGTTTAATAGTATTTGTGTGTGTGTGTGTGTGTGTTCATGTGTGTGCAGTTTACTTTATTACCTGTCCATCAATGGATATTTGTGTTTTTCCACATCTTAGCTATTGTGAATAATGCTACAATGAAAAAAAATACACATCTCTTTTAAATAGTGAATTGATTTCCTTTAGGTATATGGCCAGAAGAGGGATTGTTGGATCCTATGGTGGTTCTATTTTTAATTTTTCATGGAACTTTCATATTATTTCCTATAATGGCTGTACCCATTTATACTTGCCACAAATAAAATATAAGGTTTTCCTTTATAACCTTACTGATATTTGTTATTTTTTGAAATAGCCATAGCATGAAGTGATATATTATTGTAGTTTTAATTTGCATTTTCCTGATAATTAATGATTTTGTGTACCTTTTCATATCTGTGTTGGCTATTCATATGTGCTTTTAGAAAAGTGTCTGTTTAATTTCTTTCTTCCTTTTTAAATTGGGTTATTTGTTTTTTTGTCTGTGTTTTTATTTTGCTATTAAGTTGTCTTAAATTTTTACATATCTTGGATATAACCTTATTTCATAAGCAGTTTGTAAATATTTTCTCCCATTTCATATGTTGCCTTTTCTTTACATTTATTATTTCCTTAATCTGCAAAAGCTTTTTTGCCTAATTATTTATTTTTGTTTTTATTGTCTATACTTTTGGATTCATATACAAAAAAAAATCATTAGATCAATGCCATGGAGTTTTCTCTTAGAAGATTTAAGTTTAAGGTCTTAACTTTAAGTCTTCAATCCATTTCAAGTTTATTTTTGGCATAGATGAAGGGTCCAATTTTATATATCTATTTATTTATTGCATGTGGTAATCTAGTTTTCCTAACACCATTTACTAAGGACAGTGTGCTTTTCCTTTTGTATGTTTTTGATGCCTTTATTGAGGATTAACTGTCTGTGTGTGATTTTACTACTGGGCTTTCTGTTCTATTTGTGTGTGTGTGTGTGTATGTGTGTGTGTTAATGTCAATACTATGCTATTTTGATTACTATCGATTTTTATTATAATTTGAAGTCAATAAGTGTGATGTCTTTAGCTTTTTTTCTTTTTCAAGATTTCATTTGCTATTCAAGATCTTTTGTAGTTCCATATGAATTTCAGAATTGTTCTTTCTATTTCTTTGAAAAGTATCCTGGTAACTTTGACAGAAATTGCATTAAATATGCAGATCACTTTGAGTGGTAAGGGCATTTTAACAATCTAAAGTCTTCCAATTCATGCATATGGGATATCTTTCCATTTCTATGCATTGCGTTCATTTTCTTTTATCCATGTTTTACAGTTGACAATGTACAGATCTTTTACTTCAGTTAAACTCATTCTTAAGTATTTTTTTATGCTCTTGTAAATGGGATTATGTCCTTGAGTTCTTTTTTGGACAAGTCATTTCAGTGTATAGAAACACTACTAATTTTTGTATGTTGACTTTGTATCCTGAAGTTTACTGAATTCATTTGGTAGTAGCAGTTCCAGTTCTCCTTTTCCTCCTTCCATCCCCTCCTCCTCCTTCTCTTCTTCTTCCTCTTCCTCTTCCTCTTCTTTGAGTCTTTAGGGTTTTTTCTATATAAGATCATACCATCTGTAAATGGAAACAATTTTACTTCTTTGCATTTGAATTGGATGCCTTTTTAAAATTTCTTTTTCTTACCTAATTATTCTGGCTAGGACTTCCAGTACTATGTTGAGCAAAAGTGAAGAATATGGGCATCCTTGTCTTGCTCTTAATCGTAGAAATACAGTTTCTGCTTTTCACTGCTGAATATAATATTAGCTCATCTATACCCTGCAATTTTAAGAAATAATTTGAGAGGTAAATTCTGAGAGGGAGGTTTATATTGATAAATGCCTATGTGTAGTATCAAAGAAAGATCTCAAGCTAACTTTACACTTCAAGGAAGACAAAAGGGACAAACTAATTTCAAAGTTAGAAGAAGAAAGGAAATAACAAAGATTATGGCACAATAATGTAAATAGATACTAGAAAAACAACGGAAAAGATCAAGAAAACTTCATGTTGGTATTTTGGAAATGCTAAACAAAGCCAACCAGCAACTGGAATAACTAAAAACCAGAGAACACTCAAAAGTAAAACCAAACCAAAGAGGAAACATAATGAACACCACAGAACTACAAAGGGTTATTATAGATGACTGTAACAATTGTATGCAAATGAATTTGAAAATGTAGAAGAAAAGGATATATTTCTAGAAATAGTCAATTTACCAATATTGAATCATGAGGAAATAGAAAATCTCAGCAGAACACAACAAGTAAGGAGATTGAACTAGTCATTCATTAAGCATCTCTTAAGAAAGAAAAGTCTAGGACCAGGTGCAATCTCAGGAGACTTTTACAAAACATTTAAAAAAGAACTAATAGTGGGCTGGGATTGTGGCTCAGCAGTAGAGCACTCGCCTAGCACAAGCGGGACCCAGGTTCGATTCTCAGCACCACGTAAAAATAAAGGCATTGTGTTGTGTCCATCTACAAAAAAAGATTTTCTCTCTCTCTCTCTCTCTCTCTCTCTCTCTCTCTCTCAAAAAAAAAAAAAAAGAACTAATAGCAATCCTTCTCAAGCTCCTTCAGAACATAGAAGAGGAGACAACACTTCCAAACTTATAAGGTCAGCATAAAGGACTTTATGAACAGCCTTCAAACAGGGACTCTTCAAATGAAGAAAATTGCAGGTCAGTATTTCTGACAAACAAAAAAAATCCTCAGCAAAATACCAGTGAACCAAATGTAATGGAACAACGAAAAGGTCATACACCATGATCAAGTAGGATTTATTCCTGGGATGCAACAATGATTCAACACATGGGAATAAATGAATGTGATGCAACACAGCAACAGAATGGAGGATACAAATTACGTGATCATCTCAGCAGGTTTGGACAAAATTCAATATCCTTTTATGATTAAAAGCTCACAGCAAGTGAGATAGAGAGGAATTAACTTTTTCTTTCATTGATTTCCTCTCCTTTTTTCCTGTTTTTGACTTTATTAGATTTCTGCTCTTCTTTTTTATTATTTCTTCCTTTTGACAGGTTTAGGTTTACTTTTTTCCCCCTAATTTCTTAAGGTAGAAACTTAGTTATTGATTTGAGACCTTTCCTTTTTTCTAACATACACATTGAGTCCTATAAGTTTCCTTTGAGCACTACTTTAGCTGCATCCTCTATATTTTAATATGTTGTATTTTAATTTTAATTTAACTGATGTGTTTTTTAAAGTTTTCTCTGAAACTTTCTGGTTAGCCCCAAGAATTACTAAGAAAGGTGTGGTTTAATTTTCAATTATTTGGAGATTTTCTTAATGTCTTTCTGCTGCTGATTTGTAATTTGATTTTATTATGGTCAAATGACATATTTTATATAAAGTCAATATTTTTAAATTTGTTGATGTTTGTTTTATGGCTGAAAACACAGTCTATATTGGTGAATGACTACTTGAAAAATGTATATTCTGCAACTGTTTTGTGAAGTATTCTTTATATGTCATTTAGATCTTATTGGCTAGTTGTATCTTTCAGTTCTTCTATATCCCTGCTGATCTTTGATCTATTAGTTCTATCATTTCCTGAGAATGAGAAATGAAATTTCCAACTATAATTTTGGATTTATCTTTTTCCTCCTTTCAGCTATATTAGTTTTTTTCTTCATGTATTTTGAGACTTTATAATTTTGGGCAGGCATATCAGAATCATTATGTCTTCTCTAGTAAATTGATTCTTTTATCATTATGTTATATCATTCTTTGTGTTGAAAATAATTTTCTCAGACATCTATATCTGACATTAATGTATTGACTTCTAGTTCTTTTAAATTAATGTTTGCATGATATATCATTTTCAACTATTTAATTATGGCCTATCCTTTGTATTTGAAGTGCATTTCACAGGCAGAAAATTGTGGCATTAAAAAAATGTTCTGCAGTTCTCTTTTAATTGGTTGATTTAGACTATTTACATTTATGCGATTATTTTGTTGTTAGAACTTGAGTCTGCCATTTTGCTATTTGTTTTCTGTTTGTTTCCCTTGTTTTCTCCTCTTTTTCTTCTAAATTTCCAGTGAGATATGTGAGTAGATTTTAGGACTCCATTTTGATTTACACATGGTGTTTTGGATTATTTTCATTATACAGCTTTCTTAGCAATTGTTGTAAATATTACACTATATATAGTTATCTATCTACTGTATTTAAATGTAGAAACATTATTTCCATTAGTTTCTTTTACCCTCCCTACTTTTTAGGTATAATTGTCTTAAGTGTTTTATCAATTGTTTTGAGCACCACATCAATTGTTAAAATTTTTGCTTTTGGGGGCTGGGGTTGTGGCTCAGTAGTAGAGCACTCGCCTCTCATGTGTGAGACCCTGGGTTCATCCTCAGCACCACATAAAAATAAATAAATAAAATAAAGATAATTTTTTTTTTGCTTCAACTATCAACTAATTTAAGAAACCCATGAAAAGAAGGATAATCTATCATATTTTCCTTTTTCTTACTCATTTCAGTGTTCTTCTTTTCTTTTAAAAGTTCAAGTCTTCTATTATCAATTCCTTTCTGTTAGAGAGCTCCTTTTAGTCATTCTTCAAGAGTTGATCTTAGTTTGTCTCCATCTTAACTAATTAAGCCCTACCTTCCTGAATAATATTTTCATCTATATGGAACTTACTGGTTGATGATTCTTTTCTTTCAGTGCTTGGGACATGTATTACTTGCTCCTGGCCTCCATGATTTTATAAGAGAAATCTGCAGTCATTTGAATTGGTATTATCTCATTTTCTTCCAACTACCTTCAAGATTTTTTTCTTTGAATTTAGCTTTCAGAAGTTTAATTATACTGTATCCTACTATGGATTTCATTGCAGTTATTCTATCTGGTGTTGAGTCAGAATCTTGAATCTTTAGGTTGATTTTTTTTTCTTCGAAATTGGGGAGTTTTTAGCCATTAATTTTTTTTAAATATTTTTTTTAGTTGTCAATAGACCTTTATTTTATTTATTGATACATGGTGCTGAGAATGAAACCCAGTGCCTCACATATGCTAGTGCTTTGCCACTGAACCACAACCCCAGCCCCTAGCCATTAATATTTTTATTTATTTGTTCTAATCAGTTATATATGACAACAGAATGCTCTTTGATTCATTGTACACAAATGGAACACTATTTTTCACTTCTCTGGTTGTACACAAAGTAGAGTCACACCATTTATGCAATCATTACCTAGGGTAATGATGTCTCATTCCACCATCTTTCCTATTCCCATGCCTCCTCCCCTCCCCTACCTCCCCTTTGCCCAATCCAAAGTTCCTCCACTCATCCCATACGCCCCCTCTTTACGGATTAGCATCCACTTATCAGATAAAGCATTTGGCCTTTTTTTTGGGGGGGGGGTTAGTCATTAATTTTTAAATACAATTTTAGCCCTCCTCTTTCTCTTTCTCCTGTACCTCTGGAGTTCTGATGATATGACTGTTAGCTCTTTCTTTGTTGCCCCACAGGTCTCTAAGGCTCTGCTTATTTATTTTTTTCAATCTGTTTTATCCTGTTATTCTGATTGAATAAATCCTATTGATTTTTCTGCAAGTCTATTGATTGTACCTTTTATAATTTTCTATTGAACCTACTTAATGATAACCTACTTCAAATTCTATACTTTTCACCTTTAAAAAATAACTTCTATTTATATACTGAAATTTTCTATTTTTAAAACTTGTCTCAAGATATTTGTAGTTGTTTGTTGAAGTAGGGAATTCAGTGCCAAATAGCTTTCCCTCAGAACACCTTGGTCAGTTTCACTGACACCAGGTAGGCATAGAGGCTCAGCAAACTCTGCCTACACTATCCTGGCATGGGAATTAGAGCTTAGTTTACTTCTTTACACTGTTGACCTTACATGGAAGATTAGCTTCTTGCTCTTCTTTGTTGACACCATCCATAAGGGAATTGGTGTCTCTTGCTATCTGTCAGGGGATGAAAGATTAGTTCTCTGCTCAGTTCCATGAAACAAACTAGGAGGGGGAATCAGAGCACCTCTGTTCACTTCAAAGGTGCAGGAGAGCCGGGTGGAAGATTAGCTCTCTGGTTGGCTCTTCTGAATCTGTAATGGGAACAGGAGTGTTCTGTGGTATTTGACTGGAGGACAGCAGGTATTACCAAAAGATTTTCTATTGTTAAGCCACCCTTCTCCCAGACCTTTGGTTAGGAGGAGCAGGTTTTCCTAGAAGCTTTTTTTTTTTTTTTTTAATGTCTACCTTTTGGCAGATCCCAAAAGGAGGCTTCTAGAACTCTCTTCTAGGGATATATAAAAGGTAATACAGCAATCTAAGTGACTTGCTACTGTACCATTTATTAAGGTCCAATGTTCCTAGGCCATTGACCTCTGTCTACACTTCAGATTTTCTATTTTGTTTGTTGTGTTATGTCAACTCTTTTTTTTTTTTTTTAGTTATAAACAGGAGTTCCTGAAAGGAATTGTTCTACTCCATCTTTGCCAGACTCCTAGCTAGTTTTTTAAAAATAATAATTTTCCCTAGTGGAAATAGATGCTTATTTTAGAGATTTTGAAAAACACAGAAAAATATAAGGAAAAAAAAATCACTTATCAATGTAATCAGCCGCAAATAATTTCTCCTAAAACATTGTTGTCTCCTTCATTCCTTCCCTCCCTCTCTCATACACATAATGGGAATGTATACCAATGTGTGTAGTCTTTGAAATGTTTATTTAGAAGGACCAGATATTATTTTTTAATAGTGTGTACTTAAGCTGGGCATGGTGGCACACACCTGTAATCCCAGTGGCTTGGGAGGCTGAGGCAGGATTGTGAGTTCAAAGCCAGCCTTAGCAACTTAGCCAGATCCTAAGCTGCTCAGTGAGACCCTATCTCTAAATGAAATATAAAAAAGGGCAGGGATGTTGCTCAATGGTTAAGGCCCATCGTTTCAATCCCTGGTACAAAAAAAAATTTATGTTCTTCAATACATTTAATCATTCTTCAATCATTAGATATTCAGACTACTTCCAATTTGGTACTGTTATTAAAAACAGTGTGGTGGTTATCTTTGTATGTAAATCTTTATTAAAAATTTTAAAATTATTTTCTCATTGTAGGTCTCTTCTGTAGTTGCTGAATTAATCCATTTTCCCAGAATTCTTTTATGTATTTATAAATCATAAATTCAACAGATTTTCAAGTACCACTTTGTACCCAGAATTATTCTGTCTGGCAGTACAGAAGTAAACAAAACAAGCAAATATTCCTGATGCAAAAGAGTTTACACCCTAATATGTGTAGGACAGAGGAAGAGAGGTGATAAACAAGGAAGGTAGATTGATGTTATAACACAATAAAAGGTACTATGGCAATTATTGATTAACCTTTGATTTCCTCCTTATGTAAAATGTTCAGTGATATCAGTAAATAGATAGTACCTGAAAATAACAAGTGTGTGATAATGTAGAGCTTCTGGAATTTACATAATTTTCTGGTGAGAATGTAAATTGGTATACTGACTTTGAGCAACATTTTGTACCATCCACTAAAGCAAAATAGGAATACTCTATGACCCGTAGAGTATTTTGAATGCTCTTGGTTACCTACTCAAAATAAATGAATGCTTATATCTACTAATGAGCCTGTGCAAAGTGTTTATAGCAGAGTTGTATATAATGATCCCAAACTAGAAACAATCCAAATAATAGAAATGCTAAGTTATGGCATATTCGTATGGAGCTATGCTCTACAGCAGTGAACAAGCAGCAAACTACTATTGCATGCTTCTCACAGACCTGAGAAAGAGTGAAATAATAACAACATAAAAGGATCTGTGCTACATATAACTGTTTATTGAGGTTAAAGAGGAAGCAGAGAAATCAATGGTATTCAGGGACAGAGTAGTGTTTACCTCTGTGTGAGGATGATGCTGACTGGAAACCGGTATAAAGGAAGCTTCTGGGTGCTACAAATGTCCCATCTCGTGGTGTGTGTCAATAAACAGATACATATGTCTACCCATTTAACATTTGGGCTCTTTATTCTATATAGGTTATAATTCAAAAAATAAAAATGTTCATGTATCTTGAATTAATTTGGGAGCTGTCAAATTTGGCCCACTGATCTTTTGAATCTTAAATTAGAGCAATAACATTTTGAGACTGTCAAGAGATTTATAATGGATTTTATTAGCTGATGATACTTCCTATTTTTCAAACCTCCCTTTTTCTCAAGTGGAATTGAAGTACTCTAACTTCTCTAGGTAAAATTGCTCCTTCTGTCATCCTTAATCCTACTGTCAGATGAAGAGGAGGTCCTGAAACTCTGCATGTGCCCAGCAAGACCATCAGCACTCAGTCCCTCAGCACCTACAGCCCTGCACTATGATCAGCAATGGGACCATAAAGATTACTCACCTGGCTCCTTACCTCACTTGTGCAATTCCTCCATGAAATCCTGGATTCCTGGATCATTCTTTACTCCCCAAACTTTCATCCCCATTCATGAAATGGAGAGTGATTTAGCCCTCTGCCCCCCACTTATCACCAGCTGACAAAACATCCAGTTTGCTTCATTATTTGTTTATCTGCTCTAAAATATCAGCTCCAGGAGGGCAGGACTTTGTGTTAATTGCATTCACTTTTGTGTCATTCAGCAGGCCACATGCTTAATGCAGTATACTTGGCAATAGTAAAAGAGAAGTGAGACTTCTTGTATCTTTATATGAGGGAAAGTCTCTCAGGGCCTAGAGCAAACATTAACTTTGGGTTGGTGTTAGGAATGTCTCTGAAATGAGTAGATTTTTTTTCCCTGGATAATTCCTTGCTAGACACAGGGAGGCCCATCAGGCGTGTTCGTTTCTTAACCAGCCCAGCTTTGATTTGGCCTCGGCGAGGTTGGCACTCTTCCTTTGGGAAACTCTCTGGAGAAATGGCCATGGCAGGCAGCTTGCCTGCAAGGCAGCAGCTGGCACTTGAAATCTATCTCTTCCTTCACACAGCTGAGAATGTTCACAGAATTCTACTCGGTGTTGTCTAATTACATTTTAGAATTTTGCTCAACACTATATATTTTAGAGCTTTGTTGTTTCATTATGCAACAGTTTGGGTGGTTGGGGGTAAATGGTTGTGGGTAATTCTGGTCACTTTTATGTATGTGTAATTCTCTAGATGTACCAGACAAAGCTTTCAGAGTTTAAGGGACAATGGGTTTACATTTCTTAACAAACAAATGAAAAAAATCTCTTACTGTTGCAAGATGGTAAGAGAGTCAGGATAGCAGAGAAAATCAGCATTTGAATAGAAATCAGGCATTCAAATCAGACAGAGTGGGTTCAAATACCAGCTCTGTCACAATAGTTATGTAGCTATTAGTCCAGTAATCTGTTAGCTCAAGTCCTGCCTCTATAATGTGAGGATAACATTTGAAATGTTGTTTTACATAAGAATGTGATTAAAACATCTAAAATAAAATGTGTCACAAATTAGGTACTCAACAATATTAATGTAATTCCTACCCTATTTTTGACATAGAAAAATGAAGAACACTCTCCTTTCCAAAAGTGTTTACCCCTGTGTCCATGTTGTAATTGGGCGTTGCTCAAAGTCAAACATATCACAGGACACAGGGAATGTAACATAGATAAAACATTAATGGATATTCACATACTTCTGAGAGAATGAAAATGTAAGGGGAACGAATAGAGTAAACTAGGTGTGGGCACATGTTCCTGTAAAAGAGTATGTGGATGCAAAGGGAGCATAGACTATCCTTATGTGCATTTTTATTTACATGCAAGAATTGGTCTTTGCATTATCTCTGTCTGCCTATTACAAGTCATCTATTCAGTTTTCATTATCAGATTTCAAATACCCTTAAAAAAAGAGCTGTGTCATATCATTAGTTTCACATTTCCTATACCATAAAGAGTAACCACAGGATAACATTTCCACACATTTCCTCTTTTGAAGTGTATGAGGAATACAAAGCTTCCTCGGGATCTTGGAAACAAAGGAAAGAAAGATTGCTTTTAGCCACGCACACTGGCACATGCCTGTAATCCCAGCATCTTGGGAGACTGAGGAAGAGGGTATTGAGTTCAAAGCAGCCTCCACAACTTAGTGAGGCTCTAAGCAACTCAGCGAGACCCTGTTTCTAAATAAAATATATAATTTTAAAAAGGGCTAGGGATGTGGTTCAGAGATTAAGGCCCCAGGGTTCAATCCTCAATACCAAGAATTGCCCTGTTAGATAAACTAAAATATTAGTCTGTAACAAACCAAGATGAGCATATTCAGTTCTTTATTAGAATAAGGATTGCTGCTAGGAACCATAACCTGATTGAAGGCTAGGCTGTCCAAAGATTTCATTAAATTCTTGAATTATACAACACCTTTTATTTTGATTTCATGATTATGAATCAACATCTGATCATAGTCTTTTTTCCTCTGTGGGTGCTATAAGAACAATGCACATGTGGAGGATCCAATGGGTTTGATTCCCTTAGAGATTATATTTTTCATTTTAAAATAATAAAGGTTGCTCTTGGTCTTGTAAACTTTGTTACTGTGATACCCTCTGAGGCTTCTGGGTCTTTATGATTGAGGGCTAGACTATTGACCAATGCAATTTGGGAAGTTCACTCTGGGAGGCTTCTAGAAAGGTGATGTACAGGTTTGACAACTGACCTCCTAAGATCATCACTGGTTCTTCTTTTGCTACTTGATATATTCTCATGAGGCAACTTACCTGGAAACTTTTTACATATTTGAAGAAACCATGTGGGTATATACAGTAATTGATTAAAAAGAAAGCACTTTAAAAGTTTCAGGTCAGGAGTGACCTCATATTCTCTTTTATATATACCAGTAAAATATTATGTAGTCTTAGGTTTGAAAGGATGCTGTGATACTGTCCAGTATGTCCTCTGTGCTTATTTCAGGAATCTTTTTTATTTTATCTTCTATCCTTTTATTCTATCCTGACTAAAGCACACATCTCACAAGTCAGCCTCTTATTTAAAAATTGATGTTAAATTTATACTATGGAATGCCAGGTTTGAAGTTACCACTGGATTGGTTTTGATAAGTGTAGGTGCCCTGCATCACCACCACTGCAAACAAGGTACAGAATATTTTCTAGTCATTTTTACACAGGTGTGATTATTAAGGAATATCTCTACATTGAAGTACAATCTTCATGCTAGTCCTGTTTCTCTCTGAAGCTGTGCAAATCAACCTCATTTCTCTTTCCCTTGACAGCCTTCAAATATTTGAGAACTGAATATGAGGATATAAATTCTCCAAAACCTAATAAGAATCACACATTCCAACAAAATTCCAGGACATAAATCAATGTGTATATTTATCTATTTATTTATTCAGAGTAAGTTTGAACAAGCAGAGCCTCCTGTTTACACTTATTAATTTGTGATTTTTGAGAAGTTGTGTACCTCCATAAGATGCAAGATCTTCACCGATAAAACAAAAATAATACCCTCTGAGGTTGTTGAGAAAAAATAATGATATAATGCATCTAGAACACTTGATGTATATCATGGTCCTTATTGAGGTATACAGTAGAAGGTGTATTAAATACCATGTATTATTTTAGGAAAGATAGATTTGAACACTCTTGAAAAATCCTTGGATAAAACGTCTGTCTCCTTTTGACCAGCTTTCAAAAGTTTAATGTATTGTGAAAAGAATTGGATTTATCTGGGTCTTAATCCTGGTTCCTGTATGTTTTAACCTATAATACATAGTCTGTAACTCTTAATAACACATTTAACCCTCCTTGCCCATTCCTAGATATCTAAAGAAGAAGAATTAATAGTACTGCCTTCTGCTGAGCATGGTGGTTTAAGCCTGTAATCCCAGCAGTTCTGGAGGCTGAGGCAGGATGATTGCAAATTCAAAGCTAGCCTAGGCAACACAATGGGGAGGTGCTAAACAACTCAGTGAGATCCTATCTGTAAGCAAACTAAAAATAAGGCTGGGTATGTGGCTCAGTGGTTGAGTGCCCCTGAGTTCAATCCCCAGTGCCCCCTCTCTCCAAAATAATACTGCCTTACCAAATTGTAGTGTTATGGAAACATTAACCTAAGTAAACCTTGGGCTGAATATGCAGATACGCCTTGGTGTAATTACAGGTACAATTTAAAGGATGTCACAGTAAAGGCATTAGCAGATTATTGGTACCCAAGTGTTATTCCTGAAACATTGCAGGACTAAGAGCATTCTTCTGGCTCAAGAAACTAAAAGGAGGAAGACGTCTGTGTTGTGATGAATATGTGTACTCCCACACCCTCTTCTCCTGGGAAGTGCATCTGGAGGGTGGGAGATCCTGGCTGGATTCATAGTCCTTTTCATTGGTGATTGTTTGCTCCAGTTGCATTTGCCCGCCTAACTCTCCTTTGCAGCCTTTACCTAGGGAATAAGAAGTTCCAGTTAACACTTGAATGGCCATGACACATTTCTGGAGTTTCCCTCTGAATTTTAGTTGTCTGGTAATCTATTCCCATGTTCTTAGAATGTCCTCATCGATTGTAAATAAAAAAGATGCAATATTAACAGTGCCCAAGAGAATGGCTCTAAGTGTTGTTTTCAAACAATTCCATTCCCTTCTTACCCACTTCTTCCCTTACTGTTTGTGGGAAAGTCTCAGTATGAATAATGTACAGCTAACATATTTAATGGGGACAAGTTACACGCTTTCTCCCAAAGATCAGGACCAGGGATATTTGCTCCCATAACTTCCGTCCAGCATTGTCCTAGATGTTCTGGACAGTCTAGTAAAGCAAGCATGTGAAATAAGAGGCACCCATATTGGAAAGAAACAAGTAAAATTGTCTTTATTTGCAGATGGTATTATTATACATGTAGAAAACCAAATCCAGGGCCGGGGTTATGGATCAGTGGTACAGTGCTTGCCTAGCATGTGTGAGGTACTGGGTTCACTCCCTGGCACAACATAAACACAGAAACAAGTAAAGTAAAGGTATTGTGTCCATCTACAACTAAAAAATAAAATTAAAAAAACAAACAAATCCAATATATAAAATGTTTCTAGGAATAATGAGAGGTCAGCAAAATTGTGGGGTATGAAACCAGTATACAAAATAATCAAGTGTATTTCTATATACTAGCAGTGAGATATACTATATATTATTCATAAAGGTAAAATTATAAGTTTCAATCTTAAAATTAAGATTTCCATTTGTGAAAGTATCAAGACCCACAGAGAATTTGTTTACCATATATGTGTCTGATAAGAGACTATCCAGGACATATAAAGAACTTGTGTAAATTGATCAGAAAAAGAAAAAAAAACAACTAAAAGACTAAGTTAAAAACAAAGAAATAAAATTTCAAGAGAAATGTATAGTGCCAAGAAACATATGAAAATATTCTCATCTGCATTTGTCATCACAGAAAATACAAGTTAAAATTACTATCTTGTGTTTGTACATATCCACCAGAATGACTATAATGAAAGAGATGGTGACCCCTAAGAGTTTGCAAGGATGGCAAAAGTTGGTATTCTCCTGTTTGCTGCTGGAAGTTTAAATTAGTATCTTCTCTTTGCAATTCTGTTTGAGAAACAATATCATGCTCACTCTATAACCAATTAATTATATTCCAAAGCATAGAGCCTACGGAGATGACCATTTTTGCCCACCAAAAGACATGCACATGATTGTTCATACCTGTGCTATTTTCAAAAACATGAGTCAAAATCTGAAAACTACCCAAATATAGTCATGCAAAGGAATACTAAACAGCAATGGGAAAGAAACACATTACATGCAGCAGTATGGGTAAATTTCACAAATGTAATGCCAAGTAAAAGAGATCAGCACAAAGAAATATTTACTTTGAATTTTTTTCTTTTTTTTTTTTTTTTTTTTTGGTGTGTGTATGTGTGCGTATGTACCAGGGATTGAACTTAACCACTAAGTCACATCCCTTTTTGTTTTTTATTTTGAGACAAGGTCTAACTAAGTTGTTTAGGGCTTCATTAAGTTGCTAAGGCTGGCTTTGAACTTGAAACCCTTCTGCCTCAGCCTCCTGAGGCTCTGGGATTATAGACATGTGCCACCATGCCTGGCTTAGAATATTTTATGCAAAATTTAAACAAGAAAAACTAAGCTGGTGGAAATCAGAATATAATTACTCATGATAAAATTGCAGTGATGTGATTAGTTCAAGTGGTTATTTCAGTTAAAAAATTTCATCCTGCTATAAAAGTGTGATATATTCATTCTATACATACTCTACTTCAACAGAAAAATTTAAAAAGAGATGGAATAAATATGTTTCCAAGTAGAACAAAGCCCAAGACAATTTATTACTAGCAGACCTGATGTAAAAGAAATCCTTAAGTGAGTTATTCATTCAAAATAACATGATCCATGATGGAAACAAGGAAATGTGGGATGAAATGTAGCTTAGTGGTATAAGAATATAAGGAATGGGAAAAAATTTTTAATTGTTATTATTCATAAGTGGTGTAATTAAAAATCCACTGGCAAACTTAAGTAAAACTAAATTTAGCAAGATCATTCAGTATAAGTCAATAGACAATTTTATTAAGCTCAATAAAATCTATTCTATAGACCTACAACAAACATTTAGAAAATGAAATTTATAATAAAATTTAAGATAGTATAAGTAACATCAAATACCAAGGAAGAAATCTTCAAAATATTTGTAAAGTCTCTATACAGATAAATGTATGTTGAGAAATTAAACAGATGAAAGGATATATAGATTGTTCATAGTTTGGTGCATTCCATATTGTAATGATGTAACTCTCCTAACTGGCCTATTCAAGCACTACTAAAATCCCATTAAATTATTTATTTTTGGCAACTGAAAAGTTGATTCTCAAATTTATGTGAGGATAGAAAAGGCCAAGAACAGCAAGACATTCTTTTTATTTTAATATTTATTTTTTAGTGGTAGTTGGACATAATACCTTTATTTTAATATTATTATTATTTATGTGGTGCTAAGGATCAAACCCAGGACCTCATATGTGAAAGGCGGGTGTTCTACCACTTAGCCCCAACCCCAGCCCCAGCAGCAAGACAATCTTGAAGAGATTGAACAAAGTTGGAAAACTTATCAAGACTTATTTTAGTACTCTAATAATCAAGACATTATAGTACTTACACATGGATAAAACAAATGTTTAGAAACAGACCTAGAATTATAAGGTAAGTTGGTTTACAACAAAGGTGCAGTGCCTTATAGGCAAAAGATATGAACAGTCACTTCACAAAGGAGTATATGCAAGCAGCCAACAAAACATAATAACAGGTGCTCAACCCATTAGTTGTCAGGCATATTCAAGTTAAAAAAAATCACATTATATCTACAGAAAGGCTGAAATTAAAAGGGCTGAATTCTAAGGATCATAAAGGATATAAAACAAGTGGAACTATCATACCTCAGATATAATAATAAATTGGCACAACTACTTAGGAAAACTATTGTATAGTATTATGAAAACTAGGCATTTATGTGCTATGACCCCCACATTCAATTCCTTTCTTCATACTCAGCAACAAAGCATGCATCTGATTAGAGATATATGTGCAATAATTTTCATTTAACTATAATTCATAATTTCCTCAAATTGGAAAACAAAATGGTCTATTACTTATGATAGTAAAAATAAAATATTTCAATGAAAATAGCAACAAACATTTACTACTTGAAACAATATAGGTTGAAATTTATAAATGATGTTGAAAGAAACCCAACTATATTGCTTGTTTTGGTTTAGATATGAATCATCCTCCCAAAGCTCATGTGTGAAACAATGCAAAAAAATCTTAAGACGAAATGATTGGGTTATGAGAGTCTTAACCTAATCAGTGCATTAATCCCCTTATAGAGATTAACTGGGTGGTAACTGCAGGCAGGTAGGGTGTGACTGGAGGAGGTGGGTCATTGTGGGTGTGCCTTTGGGGTATATATTTTGTTCTTGATGAGCAGAGCTTTCTCTCTGCTTCTTGGTGGCTATGTCCTGACCTGCTTTTCTCCACCACGTTCTCCTGCCATGATGTTTTGCCTCACCTGGAAGAATGGAGCTGGCCATTTGTAGACTGAGACCTCTGAAACCATGAGCGCCAAATAAACTTTTCCTCCTCTAAAATTGTTTTTGTCAGGTCTTTTGGTCACAGCAGTAAAAAAATCTATCTAGAGCATTATTACTAACAAGAAACTCACTTCACCTCAAAAGGCAAGCATAGATTTTAAGTGAATGGATAGAAGAGGATATACATGCAAATGGAATCCAGAAGAAATTAGGAGTACGTATCAGATAAAATAAACTTTAAATCAAAAGCCATGAAGACAAAAAAGGATCAATTAAATGAAGAGCTGATTTTTTGAAAATATAAATAAAATTGCAAACCCTCAGCTAGACTAGAATGATATTCACAGTTTTATTGGGACAGTGAGAGAAGTTTTCAGGAGACTGAGGAAGACACCTGGAAATGGGGAAGTGAGAAATGAGTTTTATTGGGAAGGTCCAGGGGCAATAACTGGACAGAAGCACCTCTGTGCCACACACTGCTTTGCCAAGCCGTGCCTTCTCTCCCTTGTGGTGTTATCCTAGAAAAGAACTCCCCCTCACCCTCATGTCATTTTGCCTAATGGTGGCCGACTAGGTGGGGACACACATCCTTTCCATAGTGCCCTCAGTTCTGTACCAGTTACCACAGGAAGAGGGCATTATAAGTTAGAAGCAATAAATCATCAGCAGTTAATTGCTTTGTTCCTTGTATTACCAGCATCCCAAGGAGCAGCCATCCTGTTGGACTTTCAAAGACATAGCTTTCTACAGATGGCACCGACTTGCCCTAGGTCCCAGCATGTTTTAGAGAAAGTCATGTCCTTCTCGTTTATGTTAGCATTCCTTTCTCAGGCCTGCTCTCATTGTTTCTTTGACTTGGCCAGTTTCCTGGGACCTTAAAGGGCATTCCAGGAATGTGGTGTTTTACTGTTTTCCTTTTCTTTAAGGATAATACAATAGGCTAAGAAAAAGAGAAGACTCAAATAAATAAAGATGAAACAGAATACATTGCAACTAATACCAGGAAACGAAGAATCATCCAATATTATTATGAACAATAACTTTTGTACCTAGAAGGAATGGGAAACAATCCTGGATACATATACCTTAGCAATATTGAATTATTAAAAAAAGGAAACCTGAGCATACCAAGAATGAATAATGAGGTTGAATCAGTAATAAAAGATCTTCCATCATAGGAAAGCCCAGAGCAAGATAATGTCACTGCTGAGTCCTACCAAACATTTAAAGAAAAATTAACAAAAATTCTCCTTAGAATATCCCAAAAAGAGTGAAGAGGAGGGAATTATTTCAAGTGCATTCCATGAGGCCAGCATTATCCTCACACCAAAATCAGACACATACAACATTAAAAAAAGCTATAGGTCAATATCCTTGTTGAATATAGATCTAAAAATTCTCAACAAAATTCTAGCAAATCTAATTTAATAGCACATAAAAAAGATTATTCATCATGTTCATATTAATTCATCCCAGGGATGCAATGATGATTTAACATGTGTAAATCAATAAACATGATACACAGAATGAAAGACAAAAACCATATGGTCATCTTAACAGAAGCAGAAAAGCATTTGCTAAAATTCAACATTATTTAGTAATAAAAAACTGAACAAATTATGTATAGAAGGAATGTACCTCAAAAAGCCCATATGTATAGTAAGTCAACAACTAACATCACAATGACTGGGGAAAAGCTGAAATTTTCTTTATAAGGCTTACAACAAGATGTGGATGCCCACTTTCACCACTTTTACTCAATATAGCATTGTAAGTTCTAGTCAGAGCAATCAGACAAAAGAAATAAATAAAGAGCCTCCAAATTGGAAAAGAAGTCAAATTGTCATTGTTTGCAGATGACATGTTATGTCTAGAAAACCCCAGAGACTATCATGAACCACCCAAAACTACAATGAACAAATTCTGCAAAGTTGCAGGATACAAAATCAATATACAAAAATCAGTAGTGATGCTATGTGCCGATAGAAAATTGTGTGAAATACAGACCAAGAAATCATTGTCACTTATAATAGCTACAAAAGTAAACTAGGAGTAAGTTTAAAGATGTTATAATCTCTACAATGAAAACTATAAAACACTGATGAGAGAAATTGAAGAGCTCACCAAAAATGGAGACATTCATATTCATGGATGGGAAGAATCAATTACTGTTAAAATATATATACTCTCCAAAGTGATCTACTTCAGTGCAATTCCTATAAAGATACCAATGACATCATCACAGAACTAGGAAAAAAATCCTAAAATTTATACTAAACCACAAAAACCTCAAATAGCCAAAGTAATTTTGAGGAAAGAGAACAAAGCATGAGGCATTATACCACCTGACTTGAAAGTACACTACAAAGCTGTAGTAATTGAAGTAGCCCAATATTGGCATAATAGTAAACACATAAATCAGTGGAATAGAATTGAAATCCTATCCACGAACCAACATTACAGCCATCTGATTATTGAGAGAGGTGCTAAGAGCTCACATTGGAGAAAGGACAGATTTTTTCAATAAACAATGCTGGTAAAATTGAATTTCCACATCCAGAAGAGTTAAACTGAACCTCTAACTCTCATTAGTTAAAAAAAAATCAACTCAAAGTGGGTTAAGACTTCAGTTGAGGGCTGGGGATGTGGCTCAAGCGGTAGCGCGCTGGCCTGGCATGCATGCGACCCGGGTTCGATCCTCAGCACCACATACCAACAAAGATGTTGTGTCTGCCAAATACTAAAAAATAAATATTAAAAAATTCTCCCTAGCTCTCTCCCTCTCTCTCTCCCTCTCTCTTAAAAAAAGACTTCAGTTGAAGCCCTGAAACTATGAAACTACTAGAAGGAAACACAGAAGAAATACTTCAGGACATTGATGTGGGCAGCAGGACTCCCAAAACCTAGGAAGCAAAAGCACAAATAGATAGACAAATGGAATTACATCAAACTAAAAGCTTCTATACAGCAAAGGAAAAAACCTAGTGAAGAGATGACTTACCGAATGGGAGACAATGTTAGCAAATTATACTTCTGACAAGGTGTTAATATGCAGAATATATAAAAGGAACTTTAAAAACACAATAGCAAAACACTCAAATAATCTGATTAAAAAATTGGGCAATAGGTCTGTATAGATATTTCTCAAAAGAAGACATACATAGCCAACAGGTAAATAAAAGTACTCACCATCATAATCATCAGGGACATGTATATCAAAACCACAATGAGAGATCATCTCACCCCAGTAAGAATGATTATTATCAAAAAGACTAAAGGTAAAAGTGTTTCCAAAGACATAGAGAATAGGGTCCCCTGCCACACTGCTGTGGGAATGTAAATTGGTACAGCCATTATGGAAATAAGAAGTATGGAGGTTCCTGAGAAATTTTTAAATAGAACTGCCATGTGACCCAGCGATCTCATTACTGGTTGTTATGGTTTGGATGTGAGGTACCCCCTACACCAAAAGCTCATGTCTGAGACAATAAGGTTTGGAGGAGAAGTTATTGGGTTATAGCCTTAACATAATAAGTGAATTAATCTCTGATGGGATTAATTGAGTGGTAATAGGAGGCAGGTGGGTGTGACTGGAGGAAGTGGTTCATTGAGGGCGTGGCTATGGGGTATATATTTTGTATCTGGAGAGTGCAGTCTCTCCCTCTCCCTCTCCCTCCCCCTCCCCCTCTCCCTCTCCCTCCCCCTCCCCCTCTCCCTCTCCCTCCCCCTCCCCCTCTCCCTCTCCCTCCCCCTCCCCCTCTCCCTCTCCCTCCCCCTCCCCCTCCCCCTCTCCCTCTCCCTCTCTCTCTCCCCTCATCACCATGTAAGCTGCTTCCCTCCACCACACTCTTCCTCCATGATGTCCTTCTTCACCTTGAGTCCCTAGGAATGGAGCTAGCTACTTATGGACTGAGACCTCTGAAACTGTGAGCCCCCAAATAAACTTTCCTCGTCTATGATTGTTCTGCTTGGGTCTTTTAGTCACAGAGGGGAAATAGCTGACTAAAACATGGGTATATATCAAAAGGAAATGAAATCATTGTGGTGAAGAGATATCTGTATCCCTGTGTTCCCTGCAACTCTATTCACAAGAGCCAAGAAATGGAAACAACCTAACAGTCCATCAACTGATGAATGGATAAAGAAAATGAAAGAAAATCTGGTACATGCACATAATGTCAAAATACTACTCAGTCAAATTAAAGAATGGGATCCTGTCATTTGCAAAACATGGATGAAACTGAAGATTATTATGTTAAGTGGAATAAGCCAGGCACAGAAAGATAAGTACTACATAATCCTCATATTTGGGGGTCTAATAAGTCAACCTGATAGAAACTGAGAGTAGAATGGTGGTTACCAGAGGCTAGGGAAGGTAGAGGGAGGGGGAGAAGGGGGAGAGGGAGAAAGGTTGATTAATAGGTACTTAATTGGGAGTAAGAAGTAGGGTAAATATACATAATGATAATGTACTATATAGTTTAAAAGTTATATAAAAAAGTTATATAAAAGAAAGGATTTTGAGTGTTTTCACTGTAAAGAAAGGATAAATGTTTGAGGAGATACATATGTTTGTTCTGATTTGAAACATTATGAATGTATTCATGCACAGAAACATTACATGGTACCCCATAAGCTTACACAATTTTTATGTTTTTATGTAACAGTCAAAAGTAATTTGTTTTTGGTACTGGGGATTGAATTCAGGTGAACTCTACCACATCCCTAGCCCTTTTTATTTTTTATTTTGAAACAAGGTCTTTCTAAGTTGCTTAGACTTTGCTAAGTTGCTGAAGCTAGGCTTGAACTTGCCACCTCCTGCCTCAGCCTCCAGAGCTGCTGGGATTGTGGCGTATGCCTCCACACCAGGCAAAATACATTTAATTAAAAAGAGAAGTTTTAAGCACTATTTTACTGGGTAGAAAATGAGGTAACTATGGGCTGGGGCTGGAGCCCAGTGGCAGAGTGCTTGCCTAGCATGTGCGAGGCACTGGGTTCCATCCGTAGCACCATGCACAAATAAAATAAAGGCATTCTGTCCATCTACAACTACAAAATTTTTTTAAAAAATAAAGTAAATCTTTAGAAAGAAAATGAGGCAACTAGATGTACAATTTGTAACATTGAAACTTCTGCTTTTTGAAGAGGCTTTGAAAGCCTTTTACCCCAAACAATATATTCATAATCTGTTTAGCTATATTTGTACACTACAATAAACATTAGTATTAGCAGTAGCATCTTTACTGTGCTGAGGGTCATGCCATACTGTGTCAATTAGTTTTTCTGTGCTCACCCATGCCCAAGGAGTTTGTTTCATTTAACATATATTTGAGATGTATCATCTGCCAGACCCAATGCTTATAATTGGGGATGCAAGACAACTTGTAAGAATTGATCATGCCCTTCACTGAGCTTAATAGAAAATTGAAAGATAAAACTTTACATAAGTCAGAAATTATGATAGAGGATGAATATGGAGAGAACCTATGACAAAGATGACCTCACAGCTGTGGAGAGTGATGCTCAAGTTGAGACCAGAATGATAACTAGAATTTAGCCAGATGGAGGGATAGGAAGAAACCACTCGAGGCAGAGAGAATAGCACACAGGAAACTGGAGGCAAGAGAGTTCAGCAGCAAGAACCATTATGGCTAGAACATAGACATTCAGGGGCGGAGGGAGTGAAGACTCAGGACTGGCAGAGGTCCTTGAAGGCCACTTGAATTAATTCTGACTTTATCTTAAGGCACAAGAAGCCAAGAAAGGAGTCATACTTCTCTTGGAGGCTTTTCTCATTAGATTATAATGGTCTCACTTGGCCCACAGGAGATCATCCCAAGCCCCCCAGTGGATACCTAAACCTACAGATAATATCGAGCTATGTGTGTGTATATATATATATATATATATATATATATATATATTGCTTTTTAAATGCTATACACATATATGTGTATAGCATATATATAATATATCGTGCTTTCTTCTATACATACATGACTGTGATAAAGCTTAATTTTTAAATTAGTCATAGCAATATATGAACAACAATAGCTAATAAGAAAATAGAACAGCTGGGCATGATGGCACAATCCTTTATCGCAGTGTTTTGGGAGACTAAGGTAGAAAGATCATAAATTCTCAATTCAAAGCTAGTTTCAGCAGTTTAGCAAGGCTGTAAACAATTTAAGATAACACTGTCTCAAAATAAAAAATAAAAAAGGGCTGGGGTTGTGACTCAGTGGTTAAGCACCTCTGTGTTCAATCCCTGGTACTCAGGAAAAAAAAACAGGTATAACAATATAATATAATAAAAGTTATATAATGTGGTCTCTCAATACATCTTACTGTACTGTATAGAGTGCCATATCATCTGCAGTTGACTATGGGTAACTGAAACTGCAGAGTGAAACCATGGGTGAGTGGGGATTACTGTGTAATCATTGTCTGTCTGATAGACTGTAAATTCCTTGAGAGAAAGCCTTTATATTTTTCATCTTTGTTCACTGAGTGTGTAGTGAATCATGGAAGGCTGAGTGAATGATACTGTTAGTATAAATGATGATCACCACTCTCCCCAGTTCCAGCTCTGAAAGAAGGCAGCCTGACTTTGCACATATGGCTATGCTGGGGTTAAATTACTTCTGAGAGTAGGCAGGGTAAGTTTCCCAAGTATTTCTAGAGCTGTGTTCATAAGATATAGTCTTCACCATATCCTTGAGAGAAAAGTACAAGAAGTCAAAGTTGACCCACGGGTTATGGGGGAACTATCTGCCTGCCATGAAGGCACAGTGTCTTTGTTGCTTGCTCCTCACAACAGTTTAGTTTTTGGTCTAGCTAACAAATGATGGGAAGTGCTTCTTGTTTAAAGCATTTGTTCATAAAAACCATGCAGCCCTTAGGTCATTCTTTATAGGGAAATGTTGACATTTAAAGACCACAGTGAAAGGTGATGCCTTCTGTTAAGGTGGCACCCTGGCACAGTGTTTTGGGGGTAAGCCCTAGGTCTTCTCTTTGTTATTATTTATGTAGATCTATTGGGGTTAGCATAAAATCATCATATTATTTGATAACTTTATTATACCCCCTTTTCTTCTATTTTTAATCAATCTATAATTTCATAAAAAGAATGAAGAATCTACAATTTCATAAAAATCATTTTTAACAGTGGTAAGCACGGTTGTGATTGGTTTTGAAAATGATATTTTATTATTAAATGAAGTGTTTTACTGATTTTTGATCCTTCTCCTTCAGATAGGTAATAGCAGATATCCATTCAGTATTTATTGCCATGGAAACCAAATCTAGGCTAACTTGGCTTTAGAAGTGTTCACTGGTCTGTGGGTTTCCTGGTGAGGCTCTTTGCTAGGTAATGCACTCCCTTATGCTCTTGTTCCATTAACACTTGTATGTGTTTGTGTGTTTTTGTGACTCTTTCACTTGAATTTTAGTTACTTTGATCTAAATCTATTTTTAACCATGCTACATGGATTACTTCTAACCAGGGAAGGTCTTGTGGTCACATTCACTGCTTGTGTTTGTGTGCATGGCTGTTGAAGAAATGATTTGGATGGAAACTGCCATTATTTCCATTCAAGGTGGTTTAGGCATCTTTGCCTAGAATGGCTGCTGTCTTTCTTCTGCCATTTTTCCTGATCATGCATATGCAGAAGAATATTTATATAAAGTTGTCCATCTCCAATAATAATTCATGTGCTTCATGTTATAAGAAGGAGTAAGTTCCTTGGTGCAGTTAACATTGCAGTAATTTTAATTTCTTCTTGATCTAATGGGACAAACACATTATAAATTGAGCTCTGCTACTGTCTTTCACTTATCCCATGAAATACTAAGATGTAAGGCATGCCCTACAGTGCCACAGAATTACCAAGTTAGATGTTCTTTTGAACTAGTAGGAGCTTATACTTCAGAATGAAACTAGGTCTTAGTGGAAAACACCAAAACAAAAGAAAGTGATAATCCATACTGCCTATGAGTTTTTAAAAGTGATATAATGTGACCTAGAGAATTTCCAGCATGCTCCATATCAGATTAAATCTAAAATGTTCATCTTGCTCTATGAACTGACTGGGTTACTGCACATGTGGCCCACTGCCAGTGACCCTCTGTTGTCTGATTATAGGAGGATGGCTATTTCCATTGCAAGGTAATGGAGACCAAGGATTATATGAGGTTATGCTATTGACAGGAACCTCGTAAATATTGTAGGGAAGAAAGAATAGTGAAGACAAGAACCTAAGATTGAACTTTCTTTCTCCTTTGTTCGCAGTTTACCTCTCTGATAGCAGTTTACCTTTCTGAAAGATGAGGGAGATGTACCTCTTTACAAGTTTCCCCTTGTGGAGTTCACTTGACTGGGACACACAGTTCCCAGATATTTGGTTAAACACCATTTATGGGTATATTTGTGGGGTTGTTTCTAGAAAAGATTCTCCTTTAATTTTGTAGGCTAGTAAAGCAGCATTTCCTCAATGCAGGTGGGCATCATAGTCTGCTGAGGACCTAGGTAGAAACACACCCTCCCCCAACACACACACACACACACACACACACACACACACACACACACACAGATTTTGAGAGAGAGAGAGAGATATTGAGGGAGAGAGAGAGTGTGTGTGTGTGTTTATCCTTTCTGCATGAAATGGGACATGGGACATTGGTCTTCTCTTGCTCTTGGACTGGACTGACCCCACTGGATCTCCTGATTCCCAGAATTTTTAACTCACACTGGAACTCGGATCATTGGTTTTCTTGTTCTCAGGCCTTGGATTTGGACTAGAACTACATTAGTAGTTCTCCTGTGTCTCCAGCTTATTGACTGCAGATCATGGACTTCTAGTCTCTATAATCACATGAACCAATTGCTTATAGTTACTTTCTGTCTGTCTCTCTGTCACTCTATTTCATATCATTCATACCTCTATCTTACTTATCTATCCTCACTAGCTCAGAGATTCTTAGAAATACTAATTTATTCCTTTTTAAAAATTTGTTCTAATTACTTATACATGACAATAGAATGCATTTTGACATATAATACACATCTAGATAGGGCAGAGAGGTGGGAGAGGAAAGGAGGGGGCAGGGGGTTAGAAATGATGATGGAATGTGATGAACATCATTATCCAAAGTACATGTATGAAGACACAAATTGGTGTGAATATACTTTATATACAACCAGAGATATGAAAAAATGTGCTCTATATGTGTAATATGAATTGTAATGCATTCTGCTGTCATATACAAAAATCAATAAAAAATTATTCTAATTAGTTTTACATAACAGTAGAATGCATTTTGACATATCATACATAAATTGGAGTATAATTTCTCATTCTTCTGGTTGTATATGATATAGGATTATACTGGCTGTGTAATCATATACTGATTTATTCCTTTTATAAAAGAAACTTCAGGTTCATTTTAGAAAATTCAGTAAATCAAATGTATAAAGGAGAAAACAAAAGCATATGTAATTCCATTCCTGGATTGGATAACTTCCATTAGTACTTTGGCCCTTCTATAACATCTGAAAT
The DNA here is from genome assembly GCF_045843805.1 of Urocitellus parryii. Lineage (NCBI taxonomy): Eukaryota > Metazoa > Chordata > Mammalia > Rodentia > Sciuridae > Urocitellus > Urocitellus parryii. Next base: position 96,705,448 of record NC_135534.1, read on the forward strand.
CAGTATTATTTTGCTCAGCCTGGAAAAAACGCAGTTTTTTTTTCCTGAATATTACTTTGTCAAGGCTTTTTTTAAATGTATTTTTTTCTATCCAACTACTTGTTTCATTGTAGAAAGGTAAAAACTAATGGTAGAACATAAAAATGATTGCTGGTAATCTCATTATTTGATCATATGCCTATTAAAATTTTGAGGTAAAAACTTTCAGAGAAGAGCAGATTTATAAGGAATTAATTGAGTTACATAGTTCCAGGCTCTGATTGGAACCTGGGAAATTTTGTATACATCATTTTATATATATGTATTTTTTTCCTGATGGTTCCTCCACATTTTGTATAAACTTCAAATTGTATAAAACCCAGGTCTACTCCTATTTCTAGATTATTTATTCACAAGGAATTTTTATTTTGAAACAAAAGGATCAGAGATCTCTTGAAATATCAATATCTTTTTATGCTATTAAGTAGTCTATAATATTATTTCTATGGGGTATTTCTTTCCTCATATTTTACCATAATGTAGATAATTTAAGTAAATGACATTGTGACCAAATAAGATTTTTTTTATATTTGTATCTGATACTCATTAAAGTTATGCTGTCAATCTCTTGCTAGAATGGGCAGATTACCCAGAATGCTCTGGTCAGAAGGTCTGGAATATTCCTCTCTATGTGGCTGTTTCTGGGAGTGGAAGTAAAATACTGGGTAAATCATTTTGTTCCTTAGTATTTTCTCTTACTTATAGTAGTACTGTGAATTTGGGTGGAGCTTGGGACTACCCTTACTTTAGTCAGGATCAACTAGATTCTCCCTAATATGTGAAATAACTAAATTAAAAATTCTACCTGGTATGTTTATTTTAAACATTCAAAGTTAATATCATGCTCATCAAAATTATCAAAGCAGTTTAAAATATGATTCCTGGTCACTTTAGAATGATAATGATAAATGAGTGAATGAGAATTTGTACATAGTATATGCAACACACTTAATAGGTATTCATTTATAACAGCATGAAATCCTAATAATGAAGCTAATAGTCTAACTTAAACAAACTACATGAAGATAATTTTGGAAATCTGGGAAATACCAAAAATGAAAAGTGATTTCATACTCAAGAGTGCATAATTATACCCTGCATTTTTAAACTACCAATGAAAATATAAGAGGTAATAAATTTGGTTTTCAGATGGCAATTCAAACATGATAAATGTTATTACATAAAATGCCTTAATATTAATCAATGTTAAGACAAGCATTTGTATGTACATGTTTAAAAACACTATTTCTCACATAAATATTTTGATTATTTCCTGGTTTGGGAATTATGGGTATGGTGTGTTCTACTGTTTTTTTTTTTTTAAACCACAGGTTGTGGTGGTTAAACACACAGGTAGGTGATTTCCTTTCAATATGGTAGTCTAAACTGATGTGGAAAGTGTGTATATTACATTCCCATTCCCTGGAGTTGTTACAATGTGACAGTTGTAAAGCCTTTTCAGTCCAGTTTAAAAGCAAAAAAAGAAATTCTGAAAAGCTAAAAACTAGAGGAAACAAAACCAGAATGTGAGAGTACATTAAATCTACAAGACCCACAGAACTATTGAAACTAAAAGGCTAGAGTGTAATAAGTGAGGGGAGAGGATAGTTGGAGGTCAAACCAAGGGTCCAGCATGCCTGGAAGTTAGTCTCCCTCCTTATGCTAGAAACTGGGAAAGACTATATTGTCTTTTAAACAGAGCCTAGGACAATTCTGTCCATTTTGCCCAATGGTACCATGTGTCAAGGGTATAAAAATTTATAAACATTGGGCTTCTCTGAAATTCTGAACCAAGTAATTAATTTAAACAAATACTATTTGTTAAGTATGTTACTGAGAACAGCCAGGTACTGGTTTAAATTCTTAACACATGTTAACTCACTTAATCCTGGTAATGCCTTTCTGAGAAAAACTGATTTAGTGAAAAGAGGCAAACATAAAACTAACCCAAGATTCTCCTCTGCAGCCCTCATTGCATGGGGCTCCCACAGGAAGTGACCCTTACTGAAGGTGAGCCCAGCTGAAAGCTGCAAAGTGCATGTAAAAACAAGGATGAAGAAAATCAGCAGAATCAATAAATGAGCGAATGCATAATTCATTACAGGTAATAGACTATACTGTGAAAATGATCCCATTGTCTTGGTGCTGATAGTTTAAATGATCCACATCTCACATCCCTAAATGGAAAGCCGGGCTTAAAATCTAAACACCAGAGATCATACTCTTGATCACCAGACTTTTGGTGGTTTTTCCTAAATACTAAATTCCTTATGAATACCATATGAATGTGCCAAACTCTGAGTAAATAGGTGTCTCTAAATACAAATTAACCACAGAGATATATTTCTGCCCACAATGGCCATCACTGAAAGTATTCATTAAAAGAAACACACACTTCAGCCCGGGGTTATTATTTTTTTTTCCTTGATGTAAGGCTCATCTCTCAGTCTCTTGGTCAAGTTTTCTTTTCTTTTTCTAAGTTCTAAACTTACCTTAACTTCCTTTCCCAAAAGGCACATGCTTGCCCTCCTCCCTCCAGATATGGCCTGCTCTTTCTTTTTTTGCTCCCTCCAAGACATTAGGAACTAATCTTTTATTGAGATGTAATTGTGGATTATCTTAATTTCTCCATTGTCCATTCAATAAGTCAAATGCAGACTATGTGCTATTCTAGGGTGCATGGAGGACGTGCTGTTAGGGTACCTACAGTCTAGCATGAATCTACAGTCTAATGTCTTCAGTGACAGAAAGAAAAATGGAACTGTTAGAGCACGTAACTGGCCAAGTGACCATCAGAAAGCTCCCATATTTTCATTTCTGTATTTTTGCCTATTTTTGCCTCAAAGTGTAGACACTTTGAGAACAAAACATTTCTTTAAACTTGTTGGTCTTGTCAGAGAAGAATTGTTTTTTTTTTTTTCCTTCTATCTTTGGTAATTTGTCCCAAAGCTAGATTCCATCAGTGGTTACCTATGTTTCCCCCCTCACAGTCTATAAAGAACAAAGTTCTGCTGTCAGTCCTTCCTCAGATTCAAACTAAAGCCTCTGAAAGCATTCATGGTCTCATGGTCTGAACTCGACTTCCCCACATTTTCTCCAGGCAGGATTCGTTTCCTTGGTTACTCCTGGCAAGTACCAAGTTGCTCATCCCACTTACATCCTCCTTCAATAATTCCTGTCTACCCCTAGAAATTCTTTTTCTCTCCAGCTTTTGCTTTGTAAAGGCCCTGAGCTGCCTCCATGCATTGATTAGAACAATTGTTAGGATGCAGGGCTTGGTCATCTCTACCACCATGTACCTCATGTTTCATTTAAACAACATCCTTCTAGATGCTAACTGTTGGGTTTAACTTGCTGTTGATCCTTCTCCAGGCAACCTCTGAGCCTGTGGCTGTCATTGTCCTTACTGCAAGGACCCGAGGCTCATATGCTTGCTTTCTGTGTGCACCAGCTCCTCTCTCCTCTCTCACCTGTAACCCACTGCAAATGTTTGTCTTCTCTTTCTCTGAGAAAACATTTATCCTCAAGTTCCTCCTAAAGGATGTTGGGGAGGAGAAGTGGAAGAAGAGAACATTGGAAAATGGGGCAAAGTGTTGAAAGACTCAAAATAGAGCTACCTTGGATTGTCAAGATAAAATATTTTTCCTCCCTGAAATTTCTGTTATTTCCAACTGGGGGTTTAAGAGCAAAGGGTGAGCTTGAAATAAGAAGAAAATTAATTTTATTATTTATTTCTATACATCTGAGGAGTTGTATATAATTTTGACCCATCTTTCACTGGTTATTGAAACAGTTCAACAACACGAAATGCTTTGCTTGGTATATGGTACTCAAACTTCAAAAAGAGTTGGTTTATTCTCATTTATAAACTGATAGGAAGCTATCCCTGACACTTTAAAAGGCGTTTGTGAATGAAAACTTTGAACATCATGGTTGACAGAAAAAATACTTTCTTGGAAAAACCAGGGGTTCAACAAGAGGCAAACATAGAAATAAGACTAATAGGCAATTTCCTTTTTCTCGCCTCTTGCAGTCCTGTGAATAAATGAAATACATTAGTGGGTATAGTGGAGTATGAGTGACCACTGAGCTCCTCCAAGTCACTACTGTTTCTTGGGTTTTATGGCTGGTCACATGGCTCTTCCTCACACCACATGTTCTTAGTGTTGGGCTTTAATGATGCTCACTTTTACTGCCAATTTAAAAAGCGTCTTTCCCTCAACAGGTCATCCTGGCTTTATAAAATTTCTGAAATAATCCTTTGAGGTTTGCAAGAATGGTGCTGTCACAGAGATGCCAGTGGAGACACATAGCTTTTTATAGGATTTGCTTTCAGAAACACCCTTCAGGATGAAAGATAGAAGAAGATAATGCCTCCTCGGCACATTTTACTGTTCCTGAGTGTCCTGTGGGATGTAGGATCAGCATTTGAGGTGGTTGGTGACTTATTCTCAATGCAGATAAAGTCACAAAATAAAAGCTGAACAAAATTAATGAGGTTCAGGGTCGGACAGAGTCACTGGGGAGGGAGCTGTGTTGGAGGAACATCCTTGTCACGTGTCAGCATTTCCTCCTAAGCCTCAAGGAACCCAGAGCCCCTTTATGAAACTGAAAATGAAGTAGCAGCTCTTCCCAAGAGAATGTATCTAAAATGGGCCTTGCTGGTGAAATCACACAATTTGTAGCTGAGGTTTTCTTTTTCTTTTCTTTTCTTTTTTTAAGTTTGAATGCATTAAAAACAAACAAGTGCACTTCTATTTTATAAAACTTGGATAAAACATGGCGTTATTTTGCATTTGAGTGTACAATTTTAGGGTTTTATCAATCTTTAGTAATCATACAAATCCCTGTCTTAAAAGATGGAATTTGATAGGATATAACTTTGGGGTCAAGTAGTAGCCTGGAGAATGTCATTTAGTTGTCACATCAGAATTTTGTTTGGATTTAAGAAATATTTTTCTGAACTTTTCTCTGGATTTAAAAATAATTTTGGTTCTAACAGATGTAATTGTTGCAATCAGGATTTGTCCAGAATTTTGGACATTGCTGCTATGGTCTCTCATATCTATGAATACTAATTTTCAAATTGGCATGGCTATTTCTTACTTGTGAATTCTAAATCTGGGGATCAAATGCAATAATATTTGTAAAAGTATTTTTAAATAAACAACATGCTGTACAAATCCAAATTGAACTACAGAAAACTGTCAACTGGTACAGTCAAAAGACTAGCTTAGTAGGAAGGTGTGGCAAAGATTATATGCAAAAGGAAGGGAACCAATATTTGTTGGTGCTAGAAGTATGCCAGGTTCTCAACCCTCATGATCTTTCATCTAATCTTAAAACAATACCACTGTCAATCTTAACTGTATATAAGTACAAATTAATGCTCAGTAGGTTTGGAAACTGTGTGCACAAGATTGACTTCAAAGCCAGTGATACTCACACAAATCTACCTAGTACAGTGGAAGCTTATCAGATTGACCAATGAAGGGCCTTCCCATCACTGTTTGTGGTAGAATTTTCTTGGCAATGACTTGACAAGCTTCTAGAAGTACTATTTCTGAGTGGAAAATTCTTAGTTCTGCAAGATGCTTAATTTAGATATTTTAGTTCCATAGTTTTCTTTTTTTTCCATTTAAAAATTATGAAATATACATGCATTGAAAGGAAAATACAATGTATATGAAAGATATAAAATGATAATAAAGATTTATACACCCATGTTCTGGTTTAAGATATCAAATATAACTCACACTGATTTCAGACAGTTAAGACAGAAAATTACCAGATTCTTAGGACCCTTGTTTATCCGACTTTTCTATATGATCTTACGTGTTTTAATAGATGTGTGTGTGTGTGTATGTGTGTGTGTGTGTATAAATTCCTACATGATTTTATTTATTTTTGAATGTTTTGAATATGAAGTCAATGGCATCATACATTATAAATTCTCTTACTTGCTTTCAGCTGACAATGTTTTTACATTGATCCATGTTGATACATATAGATGTAATTCATTCTTTTTTACTATTGTATAAATGACATTGTATTATAAACCATAATTTCCTTATCCATGCTAACATGGATGAACATTTAAGCTTTTTATGGTTTTAGGATATTATGAATTATGCCATTATAAACATAATTTACATAGTTCAAAGTCATTTTTATATAGAAGAAGAATTAAAGTTTTATGGATTATAAAAATGCTCAAGTTTACTCTGTTAGAAAAATTTAAGTATACAGTACAGTACTGTGAATGATCTGTAGTGTATGTTACATCTCTAGAACTTGACTCATCTTGCATAACTGAAGCTTTGTATGCTCTGACCAACAGCTTCTCTCCCCACTCCCACTTATTCCCTCACCTAGCCTCTGGCAACCACCTTTCTACTCTGCTTCTAGGAATTTGACTGTTTTAGATTCATCATGTAAGTGTTTTCATGCAGTATGTGGCCTTATTTCACTTAGCTAATGTCCTTTAGGTTTTACCAGGTTGTCAAGAATAGTGGAATTTCCTTCCTTTTTTTTTTTTTAAAGCTGAACCATACTGCATTGTATGTATTTACCACATCCTTTATTGATCCACTCATCCATCTCAGTGGACATTTAGGTTGCTTCCATGTATTGGCTATTGTGCATAATGCTATAATAAACATGGATGTACATTTACCTTTTTGAGATTCTGATTTCAATTCAATTGGATATATATCTAGATGTGAAATTGCTCAGTCATATGGTATTTCTATTTTAATCTTTTGAGGAGCTGCCAAATTCTTCTCCATATTGGCTGTAGCAATTTATATTCCCATCAACTTGTATAAGGTTTCCAATTTCTCCATATCATCAGTACTTATCTTTTGATTCTTGATAAAAACCATCCTAACTGGTGTGAGGTAATAATTTTATATATATATTTTTCATTTTTGTGGTGATTAGTTAATGATGAACACTTTTTTAATACATTTAGTTATAATCTTGTATTCTTTGGAGAAATGTCAATTTAGCCCCTTCTCCCATTTTTAGATTAAGTTTTTTTGTGTGTGATGGAGTTGTATGAATTCCATATATATGTGTGTGTGTGTGTGTGTGTGTGTGTGTGTGTAGTGTATTAATCCTGTATTAGAAAAATGGTACACAACCATTTTTACTGCATTCCATAGACTACATTTTAAATCACTGATTGTTGTGTAGAAGATTTTTATTTCAAAGTGATCCTATTTGTCTATTTTGTTCCCATTTACCCATGTTTTGAGTTGATCCCATTTGTTTTGAGTTGATTTTTGTATATAGTGTAAATTAAGGATGCAATTACAATCTTTTGCATTGGATATCTAGTTTTCTCATTATGCTTTAAAGACTATTATTTCTCCATTGTGTATTCTTTGTATCCTGTTGAAGAAAATTTGTGTATGTATAGGATGATTCTGCCTTATAACTTCAGTTATTTTGGAAGAGATTGAGAAGGGTTTGTTGTTATTACTTCTCATTTAAATATATGTTAGAGCTCAGCATTCAAAACACATGGTATTGGAATTTTCTTTGTTGGAAAGATTTTAATGATTCAGCCTTCTGGTTAGTTACTAATTTTTATTAGCTTTTGATTTCTTCTTCACTTTTTCTTGGTAGATTGTGAGTTTCTAGGAATTTATTTATTTCTACAAAGTCATCCAATTTGTTGGTATATAATTTCTCATAATAGTGACTTGTGATCTTTTAAAAATTTTCTTCAATTTCTGATCTTATTTATTTGAGTCTTCTCTCTTTTTCTTTGTCAAACTATGTCCATTGATTATTTTATCTTTTCAAACAAACAACTCCATTTTACTGAAGATTTTATGTTGATTTTTATTTTCTGTTTTATTGATTCTGCTCTAATCTTTATTATTTCCTTCTTCTGCTAACTTTGGGAATAGTTTGTTCTTTTTTTTTTTTTTTTTTTTTTTTTTTTTTAGCTCCTTGAGGTGTAAGTTAGGTTGTTTTTGAGATTTTTTTTTTTTTAGTCACTGTAAACTTTATTACTATAAAATTTGATTTCAGTGCTGCTTTTATTCTATCTCATTAGTTCTGGTATGTTGCGTTTTTGTTTTCATTTTTCTTAATATTTTTGAATTTCCTCTTTGATTTCTTCTTTTAATAATGATAGTTCAAGATTATTAATATTAATTTAATCATGTAATTGGGAATTTTTCTGTTCCTTTTTTTACTGGATACTGGTTTCACTCCCTTGTGGTCAGAGAGATACTTGGAATGATTTTAATCTTTTTAAAATTTATTAAGAGTTTATGCATGTGTGTGTGTGTGTATGTGTGTGTGTGTGTGCCTGGGCGTGCGCGTGTATGTGTGTGATTTAGCGTGTGATCTATTTTGGAGAATATCCTTGGGCACTTGAGAAGAATCTATTTCTGCTTATTTTGTATGAGGTTTTTTTGTATATGACTGTTAATCTCTTTTTTTAAAAAGTAATATTTCTAAGCTATTATTTCTTGTGCAATTTCTGATTGGGTGATCTCTTCATTTTTATAAGTATAACATTCAAGTCTTCCACTATCACTGTATTGCTATCTTTTTACTCTTAAGATCTGTTGATGTTTGCTTTATATATTTAGATTCTTTGATTTTTAATGTATATATGTTTATAATTGCTATATCTTCCTCTTAAAATTACCCTTTTATCACTATGTAATGACCTTCTTTGTCTCTTTTAACAGCTTTTGACCTAAGTATGTATATATATATATATATATATATATATATTTTTTTTTTTTTTTCTGATGTGACTGTAGCCACTTGTGGACTCTTTTGGTTACCATTTGTAAGAATATTTTTTGGGGTCCTTTCACTTTCAGTCAGTGTGGATTCTTAAGTCTGAAGTGGTTTTCTTATATAAAGCACAATGTTGGATCTTGTGTTTTAAGTCCATCCAGCTTCTGCATGTTTTATCAATTAATATTTAAAGTAAGTATTGATAGGTAAAGAATTACTATTGCCATTTTGTTAGTTGTTTTGCATCTGTTCTATATTTCTTTTGTGCATCCCTTTCTCTCTAGCTATTTTCTTTTGTGGTCTGTCTTTCTTTTGTAATATTGCGAACCTAGGGTCTTGTGCATGCTAAGCATGTACTTTATCACTGAGCTACATTCTCATCTTTTTTTGTGATTTGATGTTTTTTTGTAGTGATATATTTTGATTTTTTAAATTTATTGTTTATATCTGCTATAGATTTTTTCTTTGTAGTTACTATGAGCCTTGTGTATTTTTTCTTATTATAATAGTGTATTTTGAGCTGATAACAGTTTAATTGCCTACAAAACTTCTTACACATTTACTCCCCCATCCACCTATACCTTCCATGTCCTTGATGTCAGAATTTACTTCTTTTTCCATTGTGTAAATACTGACCAATTTTGTGCTAATAGTTGTTCTAAATACTGTTATCTTTTAACATATATTCTATAGTTAGTAATTTATGCACTACCATTACAGTATTATTCTCTATTTGTTCCTATATTATCTTTAACAGTGAGGTTTATCTTTTTATATGCTTTCATATTACTCTTTAGCATTTATTTTTGTTTCAACTTAAAGAACTCCCTTTTGTGACTTGCAGAGTGGTGACAAATTCTCAGATTTCATTTACTGGAAAAAGTCTTTATTTGTTATTAATTTTAAAAGAACTGGTGAGATATAGTGCTTTTAGTTGGCAAGTTTCCCACCCCCGCCCCTACATTTTGAATATGTCTTCCAGCTTTTTCCTGTACCACAAAATTCCTGCTAAAAAATTCTCTGGTAGTCTTATCATGGTTGTATAATATATGGGATGAGTACTATTTCCTAAGCTGCTTTCAAAATTCTCTTTGTTGAAAATTAAATGTCTTGTTTATACTTCTTTTTATTCCAAAATTTTTGGATCCTTCAGGTTTCATGAATTTAGATGTCTGGATTCCTCTCCAGATTATGGAAGTTTTCAGACATTGTTTCTTTAAATATATTTTACCACTTTTTCTTTTGGGCACTCCAATAATACATATACTGTTTCTGCTTAATGGTGTTCCATAAGTGCCATGGGTTTTCTTTCTCCTTCTTTTCCTGCTCCTGCTCCTTCCTCTTCATCAGTAATTTCTAATTACCTGTCTTTATGCCTGCTGATATTTTTTCTTCTGCTTGGTTAAATCTGCTGTAGAAGCTATCTATTGAAATTTTCAACGTAGTCATTGTGTACTTCAGCTCTTAATATTGTTTTATTCTTTTTTTATGTTTTCTGTCTTTGTTGAGCTTCTCATTTCTGTTTTAACATATGGTTGCCTGCTATTGAGTAACTGCCTGCCTGTGTTCTACTGTATCTCACTGAGCATCTTTGAATGATTACTTTGAATTTTTTTTTTTTGTCAGAAAGTACCTAGATCTCCACTAGTATACAGCTGGTAATCAGAGCTTCCTTGACTTTGTTTCTTTGGTGCTTTCTTGATTCCCTGATTATTTGTAAATCTTGTAGCCTTCCTTTTGTGTCTGCATATTTGAAGAAGTAGTCACCTTTTCTAGTTTCACTGACTTATTTCTTCAAGGAAAGCTGTTTGGCATTCAGCCCAGCCAGGGATTCTGTTTAGAATGGCTGGTAGGGTCTGTGGTAGGCATTCTGTTGGGGTCTTGGGGTGGGTAGTCTGTTTATAATCTCTGTGGATGGAGATTCACAGAGGTGGACCTGTTGCTGTAGTCTGTAGAGGCAGGACTATTGCCATTATTCATGGATGGGCCTGATGCTGGAGTCTGTGGGTTAGGCTTATTGCCAATGTCTATAGGAAAAGGTCTGTGCCAGGGCCATAGAGAAGTCAAACACTCAAAGTTTTTCTTCCTTTAACACATGAGATAACTCTAAGGCTGAAAGTCTTTATCAGTGCTGCATTGGCAGTGTTGGGGGAGGGAAGCTTTGAGTACAGTGACACATCTTCAATGTGTCTGTTCTAATTTCTGTGCTCTATTTGAGTGCTGTAATCTCTCACTCGCATTTTGGAGCTGTTATAGAGATGCTTTTGTTACTGGTTGGTTGTTAAATTTGTGTTTCTGGGGTGGGGAGAGATAATGAATTGAGCTTTCTATTGTGCCATCTTGCTGATGTCATCAGTTCACCACTTTTAAGGTGACTTGGGAGTATATATGTATATTTTTATATATAACATGTAATATATATATATATATATATACATATATATATATATATATATATATATATATATATAGTGTGTGTGTGTGTGCCCATACATATATATGTATATATGCATATATAAAATAGTATCTTTAAAGAACAAGTATTAATAGACATAGCTTAGCCTGCTATTATTAGAACAAAATTCATTTACAATATGTTTTTAATGATTTGTTTTACATATATAAGATTTTCAGGAAAATTGTCATCTGTTTTGCCAAAAGAGAAAGCATATGATATTTTAGATTTTTTCTTGAATGTAGAAACCTACAAGTATATTCTGTAAATACTATTATTTAGTATTTATAAGTGACCACTATGGGGGCATTCTGAAGGACTGGGTCTGAGTCTTAGTTCATCCTCTCCATGTTCCTTTTGGCAAGATGTATGGGGACCTTAAAATTTTATTTCATCTTCTGGTCCCTTAGCTCAGTACTAGGTTACACAGATATAGTTAATATTGATATTATAGAGGTCATTTTTGTACTACATAAAATTTATTTCCAAAGTGTGTAACTTATGAAAGGGATTAGAATGAAAATGAGCACAGTTAGACATAGTTTCAAGTGAATATTAAAAGAGAGGCAGCCAGGGAGTGTTTTCAGTAATGGACTGAGCCTGTCTTTCCATGGCCTTTGATCTGCACTTTGATTATGCTCAGCCATGGGGTTAAGGCAGTCTGTTCTTGATTTATCTCTCCGGAACTTAGAATACTTTGGTTTTGGCTTAACTCAGGATTTTACATATCTCTTTCTTCCCAGAACACTACCTTGCCATTTTATATTTACATATTCATGTGTTTATTACATAACCATAGATGTTTACTTTGTTTTGAAGGATTATTCTCTTGGAAGTAAAGTTGACCTATGGATACTCTTGTGGTACAGAAATAAATTCATACCTAGTAGTAATTGTAGTATTACAGACACAAAGAGACTTCTTTGATTTGTTTCTGAAGTCTTTCTTGATAAAAGTCTCTTGTTTTGATTCTGCCTTTTGACCAAAAGTTCTAACAAAAATTTTAACTACTTGAGCATACATTTTGTTTTTGTTTCTACTTACATTTCCAAGGAGAAGAGAATTCTTTTGTGAGTGGATCTAATCAGATTGAAAATGCTGTAGATAGTAAGTTCCTTAAAGCACACTAGCCCATACCTCTGGGTCTTGGGACATACTTCCCTCTCGCTAGAATTCCCTTCTCTCCATCCTTCCTGACCAATTCCTTCTTATCCTTTAATACTGCTGAGAAAGCTTTCTTTCTGCCATGGGTAGCTCATGAAGGTCTGTGCATCCTTCCTAACCTGTATTTGTTCTACCACTATGTAGTTAATGGAGAAGAAACAGGCTCCACTAGTCACAAGCTGTGGACAAATTAGTTAACCTCTCCATGTCTCAGTGTCCTCTTCTATAAAACAGTATAGTAATTTACTCAAAGAGTATCAAAGTACTATAAGATGATGATGATATATATACAGAAAACTGAATAAAGGTTGGCACATAGTAGGAACTTAGTAAATATATGCTTTTGATTTTGAAGCTGTTAGCACATTGCATTAAGATCACTAGCTAATTTCTATGAACTTCTCACATCTCCTACCCATAGACAAAGATCTCATTGAAATCAGACACTTTGCATGTTCTCAGAGTGAGAGCAAGGAATGAATGAATTCTTGGATTCCAAACCTCTCAGGAGAGTCACCAGATGGTTATGAGGGCTGACATTTCAGTGCTATATTTATGTGACCTTAAACTCCTGTCACAGTGTCTCCTCCAGAGAGTTCTGCCAGCATAGAATGTTGTACAGACCTTCATTATTATCTTTGATCACAGCAGTTGTAAACATCAGTGATGGAAGTGTCTGAGTATGTATCTGATGTGTGTGTGTGTGTGTGTGTGTGTGTGTGTGTGTGGCAAAACAAACAGGTGAATAGGACATATTCTCTATGTTAGCCTAAGTTGCCTGGCAGTGTTAACTAAAAATAAATAATAGTCAATAATGGCCAAGAGTTCTTAGACAAATGTTCATCAACCCTCTCTAGTTCAGATTCTACAAGTAAATGGGTGGAATTCAAAAGCAGACATCTTGGCCATGTTCCTATCCCCCTTTACTCCCATCCAAACCATAGGATCATGGATCCTTTTGTGAAGTCCTAGACCCAGAGGAGTCAGAATATGAATCCAGAGAAGACTCTTGCAAGATGGGCTCCATGAGGAAAGGCCCTGCCAGGGTAGCTGGTGCTCTGATTCTTCTTCTGAAGGAGAGCGATTCGAGCACTCATAACCTGAAGGTGTGTAAACTCTGAATGAACACACAGAATGCGTGGGAGTCCACCAACGTTCACTTACAATCTGTCTCTGTCATCATTGATCAGAGTGATTGCCTCCTACCAACCTTCAGGAGACCCAGTAGAGCGTCCGGGAAGGAGACTGGACTGTGGAAACATTTTCATTATTTATATTGACAAGGGGTCTGACTTCTCTTCTATTGGAGTAAACACTGGGAGTGTCTTAATGATCACCTGTCCTAGCAACTGCCCTCACCCTTTCTTTTCCTTTCATGGTACTTTGTTTGTCTTGTAGATACCTGAGTACTTAAAAATCGTAACTCAGATAATTCCCTTTCACTGAGGATGCTCTGTTGCTGTTGAAAAATTTATGTTGTTAAAGTTTGATTTCTCTTTTGTAATCGTCATTCCAGCAGCACCCCTCCCCAAGGATGGCAACACCTTGTGGTTGCAAAGGGCTGTGCTTAGAGTCAGACATCTGCTCCACACTTGTCTCTCTACTGGCTGTCACTCAGGTATGGCCTTGGGCAAACCATCTGAAGCTTTGGTTTCCATCTGCAATGGGGGTGGGACCCTAGTTCTGTCTGTAAGCTTTTCTCACAGGATGTGCACAGGATAAATAAGAGTTTGGCAGTTAAGGAACTTGAATTATTGTTGTTATCCAACGTCTAATCCCTGGATCCATTAATGTATGAACTTTCTATAATGTATTTTTTTTTCTTTCTCTGTAAGAATTATTTCTGAAAGGAGGGCAGGAATTCTTAGGACATAGATCAAATTATGTTTTTTTCTGGTTTTTAAAAAATGAGAAGCTACAAACACATTCCAAAAGCATACTTCATTTGATTCCATTTTTAGTTTCAAAGTCTTTGTTGATTAACCAGGAGGAATTGGAAAAAAAAAAAATATATATATATATACTATCCTTTAGTTCATGTCTCTGCCCTTAAATATTCTGTTCAGAAAAGGAAGGTGCTTTTAGTCTATTTCAGATGTTTTATTCAGATACTATTCTAGGGATCATTAGCAGCAAAATAATTCAGAAATCCCAAAAGGGAGCATTTCTCAGACTAAGAGAATTTCATACATGCCTGAAATACCTGATATAATTAGTTTTTTGCAAATCTGACTTCTCTTAAACTACTGACCTGTCTTGGAAAGTCATCAGTTTCTATTAATCTTTGAATCATTTCATAATTGGGAATTAATAGTGGTTTAATTAAATTAAAAGTGCATTCAAAAAACCATTTCTGGGAAAGCAGATTTTCCCTCTAAACCTTGAAGCTCTCTTTATGTTCTCAAACATTTGGAAAATATTTCTTGAGATTCTCTAGTGGGTTATAGTCTAAGGCAAAGAAAAACTCTGCCCCTGCTCTGAAAGCTTATTTACTAGGGAGAATGTGGAACATTTAAGCAGAGGATGAGTCAGGCTGCATGCCTGTGTAAGATGTGAGGCACCTAATTCTTCCTGGGAGAATGTAAAGGGTCAGGAAGTGCACATTTTAGCCAAGTACTGAAGCACATAGTATGAATTTGCTAAGAAGGTAAGGAGGCCCAACAGGCAGTCTAGAAGAAGAGAACTGCTTAGTCAGAAGTTCGAAAACCCAAGACATCACCAGCCATTCTTGCTACCGTGGACTTCTACAGTGGTTGCTTTAGGGAGGCCCAGTCTGGCATTGTACATGGTGGCATGGGAAAACAATTCTGGCTGTGGACTTAAAGCAGTTCATATTGACAAAACAGTCTCCTTTTAAAAAATGTATGAGATATTATGAAGACACAATATTTTGGAAAACTAAGGGGAAAAATTAGGGTGTGTATGAAGAGAATAAAATAATCATCAAGACATTGTCAGAGGTGATCATTGATAGTCTTTTATGTTATTCTTATTCTAGGCATAATGTTTTACCCAGCTGTGATGAGACTAACAATGCAATTTTCTTAGCATTTTTCAATGCCATCAAACTTCTTTTAAAAAAAATATTGAAGAATGCATAATATTGCATAACACCAAAAAAAGTGTTTATGTGTCTAGATTTTTGAGAACTGAGATCTGTTTTATGGTACTTGCTATTATAAATGTCACAGTGGCTAATATATGCAATATTAACCTATGTATTTTATTTTTTCTTTAATATAAATTTGCATAAATGTGAAATTTCCTAGGTTAAAAACTGTCAAAACTTTTACCTATTCCTATGCAATGCAACACAAAATACTTTCCAAAATTGTTGAAAGTGCTTGTATTCCCTAAACTATATTCTATGATCATTTCACTGTAGCCTAACTTGCTAAAGATAATCTCAATTTTAAAATAGCCTATTATTTTTTATCAGTAGGCAAAACAATACCACTTAAAAGCTTTATATTTGCCTTACTAATAAAGTGCCTTTCAAGTCTTTATTAACATTTTATCTTGTGATCTATGTGTTAATACATTTTTATTCTTTTTTTTAGGTAGTGGGTTTAGATTGTGCAATATCAATATTTTCTTATTAAGTTATATGGATTTTAGATCTATCACTGCTTAGTTGTATTCAATGTAAATATTTACACATCGTGTCTTAATTGCCTTTCAAAAATAAGATAGTAAAATATTTAATTTGTCAATATTTCTAAGATATTGGGGGTTTCTTTTAAGTCTAGACTGTACTCAAAAAATAGACAACTGGGCTAAGGTTGTGGCTCAGTAGCAGACTACTTGCCTAGCACATGTGAGGCCCTGGGTTCGATCCTCAACACCACATACAAATAAATAAATAAATAAAATAAAGGTAGTGTGTCCAACTACAACTAAAAACAATATTAAAAAAAAATAAAACCAGACAACTGTTCAATGATTTTTCCTTCTGTTTTCTGTGGCCTCATTTTAACATCTGACTTCTAATGCATCTGGAATTTATTTGGTTAAATGGTATAAAAATTGAATAGATTATTTCCTAAACAGCTATAAAATGGTCTTAACGCTGTTTACTGAGTGCCTCTGTCTTTCTTCCCTGATTTGTGATTATATGTTAATAGCCTGAATGGTAATAGCTCCTGTTTCCTGGTTATATACTCTGTTCATTGATTTGCCCATCTATTTTCATACCAGTTTCACATTGATTAGCCTTGTACTGTTTTAATATCTAGAGAGGCCATTACTCTTTGTTTTCAATTTTTTATTAGCTATTCCAGATGAACTTTGGAGTCATTCATCAAAATATTTAAAAACACAGTTGGAATTTTGATTGGGAACAGATTAAATCTGAAAATTAACTTGAAAAAAAATTGACACTTCTTGGTAGTTTGTCTTCTCTCCAGCAACCTGGCTTGTCTACTTATTTGAGATTCTTTTCTATCTCTCAGTAGTCCTTAAAAATCTAATAAGGTTGTCACTCAGATTCTGATTTTATAACGGATGGAATTTCAATGCTCTCCCTAGAATACATTTATTTTGTAACATACTTGTTTATATGGTCACCTCTGACTCATGCCCACACTGACTAAAGGAGCTCAGACTCTGGGTTATTTTGCCATCTTACCATGACTGCCACTGTTCTCTTTACTGTGAGCTGGGAGTGGAATTTGGTCTCATTTCCTGATTTGTACACACATATGCGCGCGTGTGTGCACACACACATGCGCGCGTGTGTGCACACACACACACACACTTTTACCCTCACTCAAATTCATGTGCATAGTCACATATGATCTGCTCTTAAAAGGCATTTCTAGAGTTTGAAGACTTGGCTAAAAGATCGATGGGATATAAAATTAAACTTAAAAACTCAAGTTGTTAAAACCCTGCCTCACCCATCTCCAGGGGCTTCTTTCTTATGCAGAACAACCAGGAAGTTTCTTTGCCCTCCTGATTTCTCTTCTTCAAGTGAGACATCAAGATATTTTCCAGTTTTGTCCCTAATCTGGAAATAAATATAAAATAATATCCCTAGCAATGCAGACTTTCGCATTCTTTTTGGACTTTTTTTCCATGTATTTTACCTTTTAGTTGCTTTTAAGAGGGGACACTTCCGTGTTCTTTTAACTAATTGCTGGTGTTCGTGCATTCTTTAAGTTTACTAAACATTCTTATTAATTCTAAGAATAAGTTTTTAAAAGTTTGGAAATACTAATTCTAATTAATATCACGTCATTTTCTGATAATTATATGCCTCTTCTTTTTGTTTCGTCTATGATTGTAAAGCGTGGCCTTTGTGTGTGTGTGTTTGTATTTATCACCACCACCCTTCTCCTAAATCTAAGATCCTCTAATATTTGTCTGAGCAGAAGAGATGAGGTCAAGATTATAAGGAGTGGCTATAAAATTATGTTCTGTGAGATGGTATCTTAGGGTAGTTTTGATTTGCATTTCTCTGACTGCAAAAAAAAAAAAAATAAAAAAAAAATAAAAAAATAAAGCAACTGTCTGGTGAGAAGAGTTCACCCAGTGTGGCTTCAAAGTAACAACAATAAGCCTTTTTTCTTTCTTGATGGGTTTAGCAACTGAAAGCTGCCAGCTAGCCTTCCAAAGAAATGACCTTAGGTGTGAATTCCTTCTAACTTAGAGCACATTTCTCCAGAGACAGCTCTGCCCTTTCTCCCTGCCATCCCCAGCACTGGATTTCTAACTCAAGCCAATCACTTGTTCCCTGACTATGTGATAATGCCCTGTATCAACAATGGTTAAATTTGGGTGATAGTAATCATAAGTTTTAAACTATCTTCTTTTTTGCTTTCTATAGTCTAGCATTAGTAATTATATCGTAAAGCTTAAAACCTAGTTAAAAGAGTCCCATGCTTGTAAAGTTCGCTCTTTGAACTAAATTTCCCACTGAGGATAAATAGAAAAATAAAAAAAAATTAAAATTAAAAAAATCTCATTAGTTAAAGTAATGAGCAAACTATAAAGGCAGTGAAGAATCACTGTGCCAAACACTGGAAAAAGTCAAATCTATTTAAAGCTCTTCCCTGCCACCCCAGAGGCATTTACTGAATCCCCAGGAGTCTGTGAACAGGATGGAAAGCTGATTAGGATTTTTGGAAGCCTGGCAAGGTTCATGGGACAGAGATTGCAGGACCCGAACTTCCAAGGCCTAAAAGCCGGAGAACCCCTCTTGCTCTGGATTAAATGTTGAAAGGCAAAGTCTACAGAGAAATGTGAGCTGAGCAAACTAGAAATAAACTAGTTTTTATAGGACTGCTGCCAAAATTTCAATCATCTCAACTGATTCTGCCAGATACAAATGGAAATCCTCCTTGGAGAAGAAAACATCCTGGTCCTTAATTATTTCTACTTTTAAAAATATATAACATGCAGCGCATGAGCACAGATAACTAGGGGAGTGAGATAAGGCAACAGGAGCAGAGCTCAACAGGAACAGGGGAGAATAGGAACATCCTTGTGGGGAATTCAGATGTTTAACATAGTTAAACATTAGGGTAAGCATGCCTACTATATTCAAGTAAATAGAAGACAAGATTTAAAAAACCTAAGAAAGAAATGGAAAACAAAAAAAAAAGGAATGGCAGATCTGGGGCAGGGAAGGCCTAATGGAAATTCAAGGGTTGAAGAAATCCAATAACTGAAATTAAGAACTCTGTGGCCGTTTAACACACTGTGGGACACAGCTGGGGGATAAACGGCAATGGATTGTAAGATAGGTCAGTATAAAAAACCTGAAGGAAGCCTGAGAAACAACAGGATGGAAAACACAGAAGAGCAGGTAGGCAACGAAGCATATAGCCAAGCATATAGCACTTATGCCTGTCGTCACAAGGACAGGGAGTAGAATGGGTCAGAATTGACCCTTCAGAAGACAGAGGCCTAGGATTTTCCAAAACTGATGAAAAGCATCAACTCACCAATTCATGAAGACATATAATAATCAAAATGGGAAAATTTGTAGGAATCTACATTTAGCACAACATGGGAAGGTGAACAAATATGAACGATAAAACATTTAATAACATTCACAGAAAAATAAACCATTTCTTTCAAAGGAACAGCAACTAGATTGAGAAATGGCATTTCAACAGAAGAAAGGAATCCAGAACACAATCAAAAAAATTTTGAAAAATCTTTCTGGAGATAATAGTTTTTTGATCCATATTCTCTCTCTCTCTCTCTCTCTCTCTCTCTCTCTATATATATATATATATATATATATATATATATATATATATTTTTATTTACATACTTCCAGAATGAAGGTGAAAACATTTCCAAGCAAAGAACAACTAAAATACTCTATCATTTCTAGTGTCTTATTAAAGGAAATGATAAAACAGAATTTTTTTAGGATTTTAGATTGAGGAAATGCAAGCAGAATTGAAAAGAACAAAAAGAGTGAGGGTGAGGTAAATGAAAATGAATAATAATACAACAACAACATTATCTTATAAGTTTAAAAATGAACACAATAAAAATACTCAAAATCTATAGTGTAAGTTGAAAGAGCCTGTAAACTTTTCTAAGGTGTTTGGCGTGTTCAGAAAGAGGGAAAAGATGCCAATTAACTATCAAAGATTAAGCCTTGATAAAATGGCATAATTTAATTCTTTGAGTGGTCCCCAAAAGTAATAAAAGCAAGTAACTGTTAATAGAGAAAAGATTATTTAATTAAAATAATCAACCCAGTAACCTAGAAACCTCAATAACTGATAAGTACCATGTCAAGGAGTTAGAAAAAAGAACAGAAAATTAAATCCAAAGGAAATAGAAATAAGGAAATAGTAGTAATTGTAAGTCCTAATAGATTTTTGGGTGGGAATTCAAAAGCCAATTTTAAAATTTATATGGGATTGCAAAGATCCAAAGATAATCACAACATTGTGGAAGAATCAGGTGAGACAATTTTTTTCATTAGGTATCAAGACTTATTAAATCCTCCCCATAGTTAATATATCATTATACTGGCATAAAGAAAAGCCAAAGTCATCAATGAAATAAGACAGTGTCCAAAAACATCATAATGCAGATACAGCTTACCTGATTTATATGAAGATGGAATTGAAAAATAGTAAACAAAGAGTAATCTTAAATAAGTTTTGCTGGATTAATTGGATGTTGAAAAGAAGTGAATTTCTGATATGTCATTTTATCCATAAATACTTAAATAAATACATCTAAAAGAACTTTTAAAAATATAACCACAGTATATTGAAATTGTTGTAGATTACAATTTCTGTGTGATAATTGTTATGATTAATAGATTATTAGAATCACCTTCCAACAAGAACCAAACTTTTTATTTGTATTTTTTCTTTTGAGTTTTTTAAAATCTCTATATCTCCCTTCTCCTTGGTCTTGCAAATATTTGTAAAAGTAACTGGGTTCATTGTCCTGTAGAGTTCCCTGTGTTCCAGATTTTGTACCCTTGAGGTATCGTTTATCATGTTCTTTTGATACCTGTACTTTCTACCTGTTGGTAACTTATTAGAGGTATGATTACATTCAGGCTCAAAATTTTATAAAGAATGTTGTTATGTTCTTAATACAACGCAGAAGGCATACAATGTGCTTACCTTTTTAAAAAATACTTCTTTTGGATATACATGACCGTAGAGTGTATTTTGACATATTATACATACATGGAGTATAACTTATCCTAATTAGGATCCCATTCTTGTGGTTGTACATGATGTGGAGTTACATATCATGTTCCTGTATTTATATATGAACATAGGAAAGTTAAGTCTGATCCATTCTACTGTCTTTCCTAATCTAGTCCCCCTCCCTTCCCTTCATTCCCCTTTCTCTAATCCAATGACATTTTATTCTCCACCCCCGACCCCATTGTATGTTAGGATCTGCATAGCAGAATACTTGGCCATTTGGTTTTGCGGGGACTGACTTATTTTAGAATGATAGTCTTATTTTAGTATTTTAGTATGATAGTCTTCAGTTCCATCTATTTACTTGTAAATTCCATCATTTCAGTCTTCTTTATGGCTGATTAATATTTCATTGTGTATATATACCACATTTTTTTAACCATTCATCTGTTTGTTGAAGGGCACCTAGGTTGGTTCCATAGTTTAGTTATTGTGAATTGAGCTGCTATAAACATTGATGTGGCTGTATCACTGTAGTATGTTAATTTTAAGTCCTATGGGTATAAACTGAGGAGTGGGATATCTGGGTCTAATGGTGGTTCCATCCCAAGTTTTCTTCGGAATCTGATCCTGCTTTCCATAGTGGTTGTACCAATTTGCAGTCCCAGCAGCAATGTATGAGTGTACCTTTCCCCTACATCCTCCCCAACATTTATTGGTACTTGTATTCTGACTAGACTGAGATGAAATCTTAGAGTAGTTTTGATTTGCATTTCTCTAATTGCTAGATTTTTTCTTATATTTGTTGACCAATTATATTTCTTCTGTGAATTATTGTTCAGTTCCTTTGCCCATTTATTGATTGGGCTTTTTTTTTTTTTTTTTTTGGTGTTAAGTTTTTTGAGCTCTTTGTTAATCCTGGAGATTAATGCTCTACCTGAGGTACATGTGGCAAAAATGTTCTCCCATTCTGTAGGCTCTCTCTTCATGCTCTTGATTGTTTCCTTTGCTATGAAGAAGCTTTTTAGTTTGACACCATCCCATTTATTGATTCTTGATTTTATTTCTTGCACTTTAGGAGTCTTGTTAAGGAATTTTGTTCCTCAGGACATGGTGGAGAGTTGGGTCTACATTTTCTTCTAGAGGGCACAGGGTCTGTTGTCTAATCCCTAGGTCCTAGATCCACTCATGAGTCCTCAATCATGTCCCAATAAAAAATAAAATAATGAGAAGAGATGTTTTGTTCTTACTACCTACATTTTTAGAAGACGAAAGGGAGTTTTCTCTAGGAATAAGGAATATTATTACTTTGTAGTTAGAGCATCTTGGTTTGTATCTTAACTTCTCCATTTTTTAATATTTTAATCTTAGAAGTCAACTTATCCTTTTTTTTGTGTTGCTCAGTTCCCTTGTTTGCTTAAGGGAGACAGTAATAGCAGCTGTCTCATCGAGTGTGTTGGGTCAAATGAGTTAATAGACTGTGCTCAGAACGGTGCCAAGCACATGGCAGGAGCTCTGTATGTGTTAGTCATTATTCTCCCCTTTTCTTTTCCCCTTTTCTTCCCTTTCTTCTGTTTCTTTCACTGTTAATACAGAGGCCCTAAATGATATTTTAAGGTAGAAAAGGATAGGCTCTCTCCTCTCTTAAGACTCCAAACCTATCATGGGATATCTTCCTAGGGGGTCCTGCTTTTCTTTACAGAATCCTAATCTGAGCTTGAGCCTGGGCCCAAAGCGGTTCTGCCAGCGTTCTGTGTGTGTGGTGGCGCCAGGCATCTAACAGACCTAGCTGTTCCAGTGCAATTCTTAAACTAATTACCCTGATGGTCAATCAGCCTCTCTGACTCTTGTATTTCCTTGCTTTGAGCTTGGGCTTCTGCTGCACACCTCTGTGAAGAATCGTACTATTCTCTGATGCGTTGGACCTAAGTTTTCTCTGTGATGGCTTCTCTGATGCCAGCAATTTCCAGATAAAATTAATTTATTAACATTTTTAGTCTGTTGGCTGCTTTTCTTATTGTTTTCTAGTGTTATTAGGGTTGTGTCCTTTAAAAAGTTGTCTATTTTTGTCACTGCAACAGAACCTTTGGTGAAAGGGAGGGGGAACACATATGCTCATGTCAGTACTTCAATCAGAGTATGGCTCTCTGTTCTTGTTCTTTGTATTATCTGATTGTCAATTTCCCTCCAGTGCTATATCCTCTGTCTGTGGATTTAGCTCAATTTTGGTTATCTTTCCTTGTGCCTCCTAACTAAGATTCCCTGTTTTGGGGTACCATATTGTTCTACACCTCTTCTGGGTGCTGATATGTAGCAAAGTGCCCCAGTTGGACAGACAATGAATTTTGAATAACTTGAACTAAATATGGTGTTTTCTATTTCCTTTATGTATTTTCATCAAAAGTGATTTTCTTCAAAATTTATCATATCATTTCTCTTATGGCTTGTCATTCTTTACAAATAGTCAGTCACTGGGAAAATCCTGGCTTCTCATTCAGACTTGGCCTTCCACTCCTGACTGCTGAGTCTCTTCCAATTTTCCACTGAGGGCTGAGAGAGTAATTTAACGGTTCACAGGTTCCTCCTGCAGTAATTTGATGGAGGTGGTGAAGTGGTGGGGGAGACCTTCCTTTCAAATCACACATCTCAGAGGGCAGGGTCAACTCAGGATCAACTCAAGCATGTGTCTGGGTGTCCAGTATTTCTGGCATTTGATGTGGGGCATGGCAGAAAGAGCCTGTATGTAGGGATAAATGACATCCTCAAGGAGGCAGATAAGCCCTCATTCTGGGTAGTCTCTCTGGTTGGGAAGACAGACTGCAGAGGAGAGTCTCCGACAAGTCCTAAACCTCAACTCAGAGCTCAGACCAACAAACTGGGCTTTAAGACACAATTTTACTTGTACTGGGGATAGAAGTGCAAATCAGAATACCACAGCAAATGTCTTCTCCCAAGATGGAGTGAACACAGCAGGTGGGTAGGGTTCTGAATATCTTACTAGACTTGGTGAGGACTGGCTTAGTCCTGCAGAGGATCATCCTGCAGAGTGTGGCTGGGGAGGGCAGAGGTTAACAGGATACCTTCATTCCTTCAAATTGCTCCTCTGGTTTTCCAGTGTTTTTCTGTCTGTAGCACTCACTGCTCTTTGCAGTGGAACTTCTTTATTTGCCTATCAGAAGAGTTATTGCTCCTAAAGATGGGATGAGTGAAATGAGCACACACACAAACTCCTCCTTCCATCTCTGATCCCATGAGAGGAGTCAGCCTGAAGCAGAATCTCGGGTCAAATAGGCTCTAGGGATCATAGCCTGTAGCACCAGCCCTTCTCTGGTTGAAATAGTTTTTTCATTTTTTTTTCTTTTTTTGCAAGTTTGACAGATAGTGATACTACTGGGTGCTCACAGACCTTGCAAGATTTTCTTGCCAACTGCTCCTGCCAAAGCTGGAAGGTGAAAGAGCAGCAACAGATGCCACCGCAGCAGCTGCAGCCATCTGCTAGAAGATAAAATGCATCGCCAAGAATGGTGCTGGGGAGGGGAGAGAAAAAGAGAGCTCCCTCCAAAGGAGCCAGCCACTCCAGCTTAGAATCCACAACGTGACAAAAACGAATAGATGGCTTTTGTTTTCCTTTCCTAAGGTAACTCTCCACACCTCCCAATCTGCCACTCTGCCTTCTCCAACTCTGCTCTTTCCTAGTGGATATTTCAATGGCAAGCAATGCCCACTCTGCAACACCCGCCCCGCCCCCCAGCTTTTTGAGAGTGTTTTGCAGTCTCTGAATCATAAGGTTCTGCCTTCCAAGCTCAGATTAGGTCACTCTTTGACCTTCTGTCTCTCTGAAGTCTAGTCTTGTCAATTCAAATCTTTCTTGGTTCCTTTTCAATATCAGTACAGAAGCAAATGCTGCTGGCTTGTGGGCCTCTTAGACAGAGAAGGAACAATGATTTTGCTGTTAATATGCAGATCTAAAAAGTACTAAGCTGTTGGCAGTTCAATTTCTTCAGACCTCAGTGTTCCCATTTTTAAAGTAGGAGGTAGAATTGATAAATTCTAACATTTATTAAATACCCAACAGACAGCACTTTGAGCACTGTAATTTATATTTATTTAATCTTTATAACAACTCTGAGAAGTAGGTTACATTATTCCTGTTTTATAGATGAGGATTTGAGGCACAGAGAGGTTAAACAACTCTCCCATGCAGCTGAAAGTGGTGGGGCTGAGGTCTGGTACTGGACAGCTGGGCTCCCTATCTTGTACTTCTGTCCACTGTGTTGTGCTGTCCCTGGAGAGTCCCTTCCAACTTCAAGATTCTTTCTTCAAGGTCCTCACTTTTACTTCTTGTCACAGGGCTCACCATTATTGGAATTCAGGACTTTAAATAATCCATATTTCCCATCCTGGGAGAAATGTAGCAAGTCATATCTGTGTTCCTAGAACTCTTTGCTGGATTCTAACTCTTTCCCTACCCTGAGAAGTCCAGAACTGCCCATGATTTATCCCATGACATTCATCTCAACCTCCAGAAGCATCTACTGACTTTTCAGATCAAATGTCAAACGTGTCTGTTGCCTTCAAAGCTTTCCAGTTGAATGGCCTTACATTGCAAGTGTGATCTCATTACTTTCTAGCACATCCTTCATTTAGAAGAACTTGCCTTCTCGTGTTGCTATCTTCCCACTTTACTTTGCCCTCCAACATTTGCTGTTTTCATAATAAAAATATACTGTGTTATATTTGTTTGTTCTACAGTTTACAGTCTGCTTTCACATACCTCATTTTACTGTCTCCTCACAACATTTCCATAAGGCACCTACCTGAATGATTGCCACTAGGCATTGTCCACTCCAGTTCTTCCAGGCTTATCAACCCCAAATTCTTCAGCAATGAGAAACAGGGCATAGTTCCCTAAGCCCACAGCAAGCCTTCAGACTTTGAGCTTTTGTTCTTTCTGGCTCTTCTGTGGGCATGACTTGCCCTCCCTTTCATATATTGACCTGAATTAAATTGAATCTCCATTTATAGATCAGTCAGCTGAGTCCGAAAAAGGTACCATCAGCTTCTGCAGGTCATAGCTAGGAAATGACAGCTGTGACTAGACCTCATGACTGTCAGTACCTCAGAACAATTGCTCAAATTGTTCTAAATGCATGAAATAATCTTCTTCCTGCTTTAAATGCTAAATCTTTCTTTCTTTCTTTCTTTTATTTATTTATTTTTGGAAATGACATCTCAAGATGTACCCTCTCCATCTCTCTACTTCTTCAACTCAAATTCTATTTACTGGATTACCTGCTTTGTGCTATGTTCTTCCCACTTGTCTCTAATCTTTGCTTTTTCTTTTCACTCTGCCTCATTACCTAATAAAGTGCACCATGGGCTCCAGTTAATGCTTGCCTTCTGACTGAAATACATCAAAGCAAACCTCAGTGCATATAAATAGCTCTGGTCTGCAGCTCATGCCAAAAGTTATTAAGCCCCCCCTCTGTGTCTACGGCTGGGCCTGCTCCTCCAGTGTAAGCATGCTTTGCCAGCTTACCACTATACCCTACTTCTCTGAGACCTCTTCACTTGGCTGAATAGTTCTGGCATTTGCCAGAATGTTCACAGAGTTGTCTTTCTCTTGTTGTACAGTGGAAAAAGGCAAGGGCCTTGGAACTGAAAGACCTGGGCTTCTGTCCCAGTTCTCTTGGCCTCTAATCTCTCATTTGAGTGTTGGGAATCAAAGTAGCACATGTCCTATTTAAGTTGCAGAGTTATTGTGGGCTCAAGTAAGATAATAAGGTGATGCTTGTAAAAAGTATTTTATAAATTATAAAAAGTATTCTATAAGTTATCTACATGTCTATGTTTAATCAATCCTCATTATTTGTGCACTCTGTTTGCAAATTCTCCTACCACCTACAATTTATTTGTAACCCTCAAATCAATACTCGCAGTGTTTCTAAAGTTATTTGAAAATACACAGAGGCCTATGAAAAATTCGAGTCAGCCAACATGCATGTTCTGAGTGGAAGTAAAACAAGGCAATTCTCTGCATTTTTGTTTCAGTTTTTACATCATAAACAAGTTGCCTTTTGCCACTTTCTTCATATTTTGTTCTTTTCATTGGTAATTCTGCTGTTGAAAATTACTTTGTGTTTGGTGCTGAAGTGCTGTCTAGAGCTCCTAAGTGCATGAAGGCTGCGATGTGCCTTTTAGATAAAATGCATGTGTTAGAGAAGCTTTGTTCAGGCATGAGTCATAGAGCTGATGTCCATACACTCAATGTTAATGTACCAACAATATGTATTCATTTAGGTATCTTCAAAGGAAACACATGCCAAACAAGGTTATGTATTTATTGCTTGATGAAAATATTATAAGCAGAGGCTCACAGGAACCTGACCCGATACTACCCCTAGGAGGCACAGCTCAGCATTTGTTAATTCATTGTCCATGGTGACTTTGTAGGACATACTGACCTGACTACTTAGATTCTGCAGTGTTAGTTTGTAAGAGAATCTTTTCATCCGAGGCCATTGCTGTCCTGTACCTACCTGATCAATCCCAAGCATTAGCTTAGTGATTCTCAAATTGGATTTTCTCTTTAAGATCCATTGGGAAGACTGTTAAAATGTAGAGTTCTGGGCCTGACCCAGGAGATGGACTGAACAGCTGCTGATGCAGGTTCAGGAGCACAGGGGAAGCCCTGATGGCAAGGCTCATGGAGCAGTATGGTGGCGCTTGCAGGGAGTGGACAGTAGTGGATTTATTCCATTAAACTCAGTTCACCCTCTTGGAAACCCTACTAAACCTAATCTCTGGAGTCCTTACTCTTGGCCTGGTTCTGACCCCTGTAGATACAGATGCCCTTTTCATATCTCTGATTGGAGGTGCATGAACCAAACATGGGGCAAGACCTGAGAGAGTGGAGAAAGGCAAAGGCTACCTTTGGTACCAGTCATCTAAGCCTTTAATTTTTAGGGAATCACAGGCAAATCTTACTCTTCTAATTTTTACTACATAGTCTCCTGAGATGGGTGAGAAGCCAAGTTGTATCTACTTCAGCCCAGGAGCAATGTGGCCCCTGCAATCATCTTAATACTCTCCACCCCGTGAAGAAGTAACACTGGTCAATGCTTAAATCTATTGCATTTTGTCAAGGGAATGCCAATTAGTTTTCTACAAGCATCCACTTTTCCAATTAATCTCTGCTCCCAAACATGATAAGAGTATTTAGAGATATATATTTTTTAGTGTCAAGGACTTCATATTATGGTCAATGGGGAAACAATACTTTTCAGAACGCTGGGACCCAGAAGGGCTCGTTGGCTTCATGCTTAGGGAAGAGCACTCAGGGACCTTCTATACTCATGGAATGGTGAAGAGAGTGATTGCAGTGGGCGAAGGTAGACTGGACATCAGAAGCAAGTTCTTGCTTGGCTAATTTCCAGCAGTGTGAGTACAGAAAAAATACTCAACCTCTCACGTATTCCTCTTCTAAGAAAATGGAGATGACGTCTGTTATAAAGGTTAGAAAAGACAGCACAGAGTCTCCATGCTCTGGAAGATGGTAAGTGGGCTCGCTCTCCTTCCCTCTTCCAACCTCCTGTAGACAGTACAAAGGTGTCTTTTTTTTTTTAATCCATCTCTGTGGCCTTGATTTCCACATCTTATATGAATCACCTCCTCTGCCCAGCCTTTCTTTTCCCTCCCTTTGATAACTTCTTCCTCTGATTTAGAGCCTTCTGTGGGCATGATCTCAAATGATAGTTCTGTGCTAATGTGACTATGGATGGTAAGGAATTTTCTGGAGATTATTCTTGATAATTTCTGAGTGTTTCAGGTTGATAATGGGGGCATCTTCCAAGTCAGCAAATGTCTAGTGTGTTTTGGGGGAGTCTGGCTTTGACCAAGATCCTCATCTATCTTATTATTTACTGTGTCAAAGAACTAGGCAAATGACCTTTCTGAGCCTTGGGTTTCTCATCTGCAAAATATTAACACAAACCTATCTTTTTGAGGGTTTTTTTTAGGGAAGATATGCCATATTTTGTGGAAACATCTGGCTTATAGTACAAGATCAACAAATGGCCACTAGTTATACAGATAAGTGAGAGGCTGAGCTGGATTGGCTTCAGCCAGTAGGTCTGGTGAACATGAAGTAGGTCCACAGTTTTTCATAACTACTTGTGATAATCTGGTGGCATGCTAATTCAAAATTTGAATCAAAATCTTTTTCTTCATCAATAAAGAACCAACATTTGGGATCCATTTTTGAACACTGTTTTCATTTTCATGTTTTCTGTTACATTTTCTTGAATGTGAGAGAAAAAAATGGATTGATAATCATTTATTGGTAAAATATGCATTTAAGAATAAATCTTGCATGTAACCATCTTTCACTGTATATGTTAAAGTGGCAAGTCACCATGTTTAGCCAAATCATAGAACCAGAAGCAGCAGCTTGTCGGAGGAGTACTAGCAACACCCTTTGAGGTTTCCTGCTTCTCTCAGCATATGTTACTCTTCACTTTGGGGCAGTTGCACAAGTTGCATAGTGCCCTTTACACACCCATGCTGTCTCTCCATGTTTCTCTGTACTCCTGTTTCGGTTGGTGTGAAGCCGTTGCCTAGAACTTTTTCTTGATACAGGGGAGTTGCAATGTGGGTTATTTGGTGTCGATTGCACTGGAAAGACCTGGAGCCCTCAATGGCCAAGTGACTGGGAATCCTGGCTTTATTCAGCTGGACTGTCCTATTGTCCTGTGATATTTGAGCTTGAAATTTATTATTAAAAAAATAAAATCCGTTTTAGTAATACTTGTTTTTCCTTGGAATAAGTAACATTCTTCTCCTCTCTCTTTCCCCCAAATATTCATTTAAATCAAGTACTCCTTGAGCTTATGTTGAAAACAGATAGAAGCCAATTGGCCCTCATGAACACTCCTCCTCCCCCAGGCTGAGGTGGACATAATTTGTTAGAATATAATGTGATGATCTTGCTTTGTTGTTAATTCCTCTCTTCTGATTTATCTTTATAATTCAGAAAAAGGCACATAGTAGGCAGCAAAAAAAAATACATCTCCAATTTCTCAAAAAAAAAATAGGAATAAAACCCCATTTGACCCAGTTAGCCCACTCCTTGGTATATATCCAAAGGATTTAAAATCAGCATACTACAGTAATATAGCTACATTAATGTTTATAACTGAACAGTTCACAATAGCTGAGCTATGGGCCAACCTGAAAACCTATCAACAGATGATTAAAAAATTGTGGTATATATACACAATGGAATATTACTCAGCCATAAAGAAGAATGACTATGACATTTGCTAGTAAATTGGTGCCAAAAGCCCCCCAAAGGTGGATGTTTTCTCTGATATATGAAAGATAACCCACAATAAGAGGCGGAGGAAGAATAGAAGTTCAGATAATTAGACAAAAGAGAATGAAGGGAAGTGAGGGGGGGATAGAAATAGGAAAGACAATGGGAAGCATCTGACATAACTTTCCTGTGTACATATATGAATATGCCACAGTGAATCCTACTACCATGTATATCCACAAGACTGGGGTCCTAATTTGAATAAGATATATTCTATGTATGTATAATTTATCAAAATGGATCTACTGTCATGTATAACTAAAAATAACCAATAAAAATTATTCTCCCATACATAAACGAACAGCCAGAGAGTTTTAGGTTTATTTAAATAATTCCAGTGGGATTAAGCACAGGGAGGCTTCTTTAAGGGCAATTGGAGGCAATCGTTTAGCAGCATTTGGAACTGCACCAAACAAAAGAACAATTGGCCCAGGAATAATTGGCCCTGACATTTATGCATAGCTAGGTAATGGGGAAGGAGAGAAAGGATGAGCAGTTATGGGACAAATACTACAGGCCCAGAATTTTCTCACATTTTTTCTCCATACCTTCCACATGCGAGTACTCAGTCCCAGAGAATGTATGTTCCTTGCTCCAGTCCACATGAGGAGTAAATAGAAAATCTATGATTTCTAGTCAAATTTGATTTTCTTCCCCTTCCCCTTCTTTTACCTCCACCTTAATTCTGAGGGATGAATAAATGTGGAATCAGAACACCTTTAGTTCTGAAGAAAATTATTAGGCTGGATTTTACCAATCTAACTTAAAAAAAAAAAAACAACAACTATATGTCTTTTATTTGAACAGAAATTAGATTGGGGAACTACATACCATTAGGCAAAAATTAACAGATTACATCAACACAAAAGGATTTCTGTTCAAGGAAGAGTACCATGAGAGAATTAACAGTTGATAGACTGGGAAGCAAGTTTGTGATGTCTAGAATCAAAAAGCAATTTACAACTAAAACAACCAAGGAGTTTCTATATTCTAGGAAAAGACAGGAAGTACAGCAGTGAATGGACAACCAAAGAAACCTGAATGTTTTAAAAATAGATACAGATACGATGGCTCAAACTTGCTAATAATCAGAGATGTGAGAATTAAAACATCCACTTCATTTTTTTCTAACTCTGGGTGTAAATTGAATAACATTAAATGTTAGCAAAGATATAGGGAGCAGGACCCTATTCATGACTGACAGGAATGGCACCAGCATTTTGCGAAGCCAGCTGGCAGTCCTGACTAGAGTCCAGTCTGCCTCTGCCCCCTGGCCCAGCAATCCCATTCCTAGGATAATATCCCTCATGTGAGTGCACAGAAGAACATAGTTGAGGAGATTCTGCATCTCTGGTAGTGAGCAGTGGGCACGGCTCTGTGGTCCAAGCTTTCTATAAACTGCAGCAGTTAAGAGCAAGAAGCACCCAGAGGAACAGAGATGAACCTTAATAAAATATTAATTGTTTCCTTTGCTGAGAAGAAGCTTTTTAGTTTGAATCCATTCCATTTATCGATTCTTGATTTCACTTTTTGCACTTTAGGAGTCTTGTTAAGGAAGTCAGGTCCTAAGCTGACATGGTGAAGAATTTGGGCCTACTTTTTCTTCTATTAGGCACAGGGTCTCTAAGACTACAGAATGGGAGAAAATCTTTACCGAATGCACCTCAGATAGAGCATTAATCTCCAGGATACATAAAGAACTCAAAAAACTTAATACCAAAAAACCAAATAACCCAATCAATAAATGGGCAAAGGAACTGAAAAGATACTTCACAGAAGAAGAGATATGATCAGTCAACAAATATATGAAAAATGTTCAACATTTCTAGGTATTAGAGAAATGCGAATCAAAACTGCTCCTAAGATTCTATCTCATTCCACTCAGAATGGAAATTATCAAGAATAAAAGCAACAATAAATATTGGTGAGGATGTGGGGGAAAGGTACACTCATACATTGCTTGGTGGGACTCCAAATTGGAGCAACCATTATGGAAAACAGAATAGAGATTCCTTAGAAAACTTGAACAGAACCATCATTTGACCCAGCTATCCCACCCCTCAGTTTATACCCAAAGGAATTATCACCAGCATATTACAGTGATGCAGTCACATCAATGTTTATAGCAGCTCAACTCACAACAGCTAAACTATGGAACCAACCTAGGTGTCCTTCAACAGATTAATGGATAAAGAAAATGTGGCATATAAACACAATGGAATATTACTCAGCCTTAAAGAAGAATGAAATGATGACATTTGCCAATAAATGGATGGAACTAGAGACTATCATGCTAAATGAAATAAGCCAATTTCCCCCAAAACCCAAAGGCAGAATATTTTCTCTGATATGTGGATGCTAATTCACAATAGAGTAGGGGAGCCTAGGGGAGAATGGGGATACTTTGAATTAGGCAAAAGGGAGTGAAGGAAGGGCAGAGGTCATGGGGATAGGAAGAATAGTAGAATGAATATGAATTATTATCCTATGTGCCTATATAACTGCACAACCAGTGTGATTCTACATCATGTATGACCAGAAGAAGGATAAATTATTCTCCATTATATATGATGTATTGAAGTGCACTCTACTGTCACCTATAACTAATTATAACAAAATTTTAAAAAACAAGAATCAAATACTGAGTGAAAATAGAAAGAGAAAGAGATCTGTTATGTAATACTATTTAGGTAAATTAATGATTAAAGTATATATTTTTACCGAAGAAAATTTAAAGGAGGTCCTCAACTTTTGGCATATCAAGTATTTGAGATGTTAACTCCCAAGAAGTTCGTATAAAAATATCACATAAACTTTCCATAAGAGATGCAAAGCAGACACTGTCTTCATGTGGATTTCATAAAGGTGGATTAGGGAAAGTAAATGGCTGTATATCTCAGTGGCAGAAATCCACCCTTATCCTATAAGAAAATTAATAGGCATGCTTAGTGGAGTATGCAGCAGGAGACAGGTAAAAAGTGTGCTGTCTGACAGAGATGAAACCTGGGCTGGCATGGAGCAGGATCATCTCTGATGAATGCCAGAGAGACAGAACATCTACATGGAGGTCACTACAAATAACCATACACATGGACTTCAAGGCAATTACAGAAGTGATTGGCACCATTTAAACTAAGGGGACAGAATCATCTACCAAGAAGCTGAAATGATGGCAGTACCATTTTAAACATAAGAAGACATAAATCTCAGGGTCAGTGATTTCTATTAAAGGGCGACATTCGCCTGTCATTTAAGGGTGATCTAGCATCCGTACATCATTCAAGAGTAAACCTCTTCAGGTATAACACCAAGCACACAATGTTGAGTGCTTTGCATCTTGGCAGCTAAAACTTTCCATTGCACTCAGCTCAGTTCAAGGTAGCACTAGATGCTGGCGACTGGAATTTATGGGATTATATATTGTCCATGATGTAGTAGATATTTATTACTAACTGTTGACAGGCCAGAATCCTCTTTTGCTTGGAAATGCATTATAGTGTCTTCTTCAATAAAAGTTTAAAATGCAAGATGTATAGATATTCAGTTTCCTGTCCCTCTTGCAATTAGACATAGGTTCATTAGGCTCCACCAATCAGATGCAGTTGCCTTAAATCTTGATTCAGAAGAGAGGAGCACTAAAAATCTGGGATGGAAGAGTCTGAGAGGTAACAATACCAGTTCTCAGAGGCAGCGGTCATAGTAATGCAGTAACTTTATTCACTGACTACTGCTTATGGTGGTGGTGGTTGTACCTGGGGGTCTCTAGGTTTAGAGGTGACATTGTCCTGAATGGTCTATTTTCATAGTATGGGTATTTTGGCTGTGTTCCAGGTTAATGCATTAGCTTTCCTTGTTCTTGAATATTTTCCAAGCCTGGATTTCCTGGCAATTATGAACTACCCAGTACTCAATAAATTTGTTTTCTGCTTATGTCAGCCAGAGTTGGTTCCCATTGTTGCCAATAAAACTGTCTTGCTATAGAATGCATACCCAGATTTCAGAAGGTAATTGCTTTCTGGAATCAAGTATGTGGCTTGTCACAATTTGTCTTTGAGAGGGTCTGAAATCATTTTACAAATAACTTAAAACCATTGACTTTGGGATTCTGTAATTTCAGTGTCACTTCTTTAAGTTTTTCACTACATCAGCCTTTAATGAACACTCACTATGTGCTAGTCATCATGCCGAACAGGGGGATATAATAACCTCTCCTCATCTCACAGTGCAACACTGTTTGAGAAGGAAGATGGACAAGAAGTGGACAGCTTCAATACAGTTACTGTGAAAGAACAGGGGGCTACAGGAGCATCTGGGAAGGTCACATAGCCCAGCCTTCTCGGGGCTGGGTCACCGTATATGGGATATCTTAATCTGAATGTTGTGCTTTTGTCTTACACTCATCTTAGTTTTCTACCTTGTCCCCTATTATTTCCTTATTTTTATATTTCCATTATGACATCATTATTTTCCAAGTCTGTTCCCAAAGTACCGGAGAGTACTTTGTCTTCATTATCTGTGCTCATTTAGTTACTAAAAGTGTAAACTAAACACACACACACACACACACACACACACACACACACACCCCTGAAATAATAATTTCATGAAATATTTTACTTTATGTGATACTCTCAATGATTTTCTATTCTGTCCAACTTCATGTTTTTAAAAATGATATTTCCAATCCACTACATTGGTTTTGTGGCCCGTTAATGTTCTATTACCCAATCTTGACAACTCTGCTCTCTACTATATATTCAAAACTGTTATTTCAAACTGGATCCCCTCCCCCCTTCCTCCTTTTAAGGTAGAACTCCCTCATCTTGAAAGCAGTAGTGTCACACACAAACTTCCTTTCTCCTGCTCTCTAGCCTTCCCTTCTCATCATAGTTCAGAGGGTTTTTATTTTCTTCATTTACTTAAATTTAGCTTTCATCCCTAGTGTGTCAAAGAAACTGCTTTTGCTCAGCTCACTAGCTACCTCCATCTTCCTAAGTCCAATGGGTATATTTAGTCTTTGTACTGCTGAACATCTCCCTTCTTCAGAAACACTTCTTAACATGTGCTGCGACCCCCCCCCCACCTACTGCTTTTCCGTTTATTTCTCTGATCTCTCCTTATTATAGGTCTTCTTTGCAGGCTCATCCTCCTCCATATGGCCATACAAAATTTTTTAAGGCTCCAGCCTAAGTTTTTTCTCATTCTGTAGTCTCATTATGCTACAGCTTTAATTTCCATGCACATCTGATATCTCCCAAATGGATGTCTCCTGCCCAGAGTTTCTCTACGTTGACACTATTGACATCTGGAGCAGGATAATTCTTTGTTGTTGGGGGCTTATCTTATGAATTGTACTTTTGTGATATCCATGGCCTTTACCTACTAGATCCAAGTAGCAATCTGTTTTCTTCCAGTTGTGACTACCAAATGTCTCCAAACATTGTCAGTTGTCCTTTTATGGAAGATGAGGTGGCGGGGGGAGTCACTGCTGGTTGGGAACCGCTTCACTGTCCTGATTTGTCTTCTCCAGATTGGGCTTCATTTCTAACAACCTAGTTGACAGTTCCACTTAGGTGTTTCAAAGACACTTCAAATTCACTCTGTCAGATTTACCCTCAATCCTGATCAATTTACCTATCAATCCTGGTCCTCATCTCATCATCCATTCATTCAGTCCCTTGAGCCTGAAAACTAAAAGCCATGCTTTACATCTTCCTGTCTTTTACCACCCGAATATAGAATCTGTTGTTGAGACCAGCCATTCTTCTCCAACCAATCTTGAATTTTCAGAAGTTCAAAAGCTCTTTGCTATTTCCTTTCCACTTTTCTCTGTAACTCTGAAAATTTGATTATTTTTCTCTTAAAAAATCTTCCAAATACTTTTTTTTACTGACTCTCCAACGACACATTTTAATTACTACTACAAGCCTTCTTGCTTCTCTCTCAAACTCCAGTTTCTCTTCCCTTCCCTTGCAGTATACATATAAGCCCAGAGATGCTTGCGAAAATTCTGTTCATTATTTTAAAATTGCACGTTCATACTCATTTCTCAAGAACTGAAAAATTGATTCTGAATTTTGTTGTTGTTGTTGTTTAGAGCATTCAGTGTGGTTTTTATAGTACATCTGAATGTGACACTTATCATGTAGGACGTATTATTGTCCCCCACCCAAATATGCCCTCTGCTACTACTGACAAAGCGATCTCATCAGTGTCTTGTCTGGACATTTGCACACATCGTTTTCCCCAGCTGCAGCTGTACTTCTTCTCTTCCCCCTACTGAACGCCTCATCTCTGAAGGCAAGCTCAATAAATCTTCCTTCAGCTAATCTAGTCCACAGAGGGCTCTCTCCTTACTAACCTCCCATTTATACTTTTAGTTAATACCAAATTTGTTCTTAATTGCTTAATTTGTTTTTAATTTCATGCACAGTAGGTTTTCTATCCCCAACTTGATTGCAGGTTTATTGAAAGCAGGCTTCTCATCTTATGTGTCATCTGAATTCTCCATTTCACTGATCAGCATGACTGGCACATAGTACACATTTAATAAATATGTGAGTCAATCTTCCTAGGCTTTAAAACGCTTCTAGAGAAGGCAGAGAGCCTGCTTCAGTTATCTGCCCCCCACCCTCAGGAGTTCTTTCTTATATCTTTCCAGACTTTCTTCTTTTAACTTTTAAACCTCATTGCCTTATTTTTAAAATCATAGAAATAAACACAAACACGTATGTCTTCCTTTTACCTTCTTGCAGTGACATTTAAAAATATACAGAGAAGATTTAAGTGCCTTTGTTACTCTTGTTGCAAATATTAGGACTGTTCTCTTGAACTCACTTTTAGAATCCATTGTTTATTTTTTCTTTTTAAAAGAGAAATAAGAAATGGAAATAATGGAAACCATTTATTCTTGAGGTCAAAGTCTTCTGAAAAAACACGTATGCTCAGAAGAATGAGCCCGTCCCCAAACAGAGAGCAGGCATTCTGATTAGGTGCCCAGAATCATTTTCTTGGGGGTGAGTTTTAATATTTGAAGGTTATAAAGGTGAACTCGTGCTGAGTGCAGTGTATGAAAACAGGCTACTTTTGCTAAGCAAATTACTTTGGAAGTGAGTCCGTGTTGGATTCAGAGAGGGTTTTGCTGGCTCTCTGAGGCGGCTGAGGGGAAACTGCAGTTTCTGCCAGTGAGATGCCAGTTATCCATCCAGGCTCATCAATCAGTATCGGCTGTCAGAAATGAGATTGAATGTCTGATTGCCTTGATAATGGCCAGGGGAATGAAGGTATCTTGGAGAATGGCCAGAAGCAGGGAAAGCTTTGGGGTTTAACACTATCCTCCAGGAATGCTTCTGTAATACTCAGGACCATGTTTCATATTCACTTTCAAATACTCTGTAAGGAACTCTTTTTGCAAATGCCATCCCATTTATTGTCTTTTTTTTAATTTTCTTTTTTTGCAGAAGAAACACATGTTGTGGGATCTTTTCCCAATTTTGGATGTCAATGAACAAGGTTCATATTTAGACTTTAGATCTATCTAGTTACTTAATGTGTGCCAAACACCACTGTTTTTTCAGTTGCATCTTTTAATTCTATCAGCAACATTGTGAAATAATAGTAATATTTTCATCTGACAGATTAAAGAATTGAGGCTCAGAATAATCTTGCAGTTTGTTGAAGACATCTTGTAAGAATCAGATTCCTTGATTCAGATGCATGTTTTTTGTTTTTTAATTTCAGGTTTTATGTTTGCTCCTACCTGCCTTGGACAAAGTCTTGCCCTGTGCTAAATCCCGTGAAATTGAAAGTTTTTCCAGCTTACGGAAAAACAACAACCACTTCAAGTAAAGAGATATGATACTATTTTCTATAATTATTATTTTATTTGTACATATTCATGGGATACATTGTGGTAATTTTTACATGTATGCAATATGTTATGATCAAATCAGGGTAGTTAGCATCCCTGTCTCCTTAAACATTTATATTTTTATTAGCATATAGTAATTACACATATTTATGGGGTATACTGTGTTATTTCAGTACATACACATGGTTTGTACTGATAAAATCAGCATTGGAAACATTCCCATCTCCTTGACATTACTATATGTGTGGAACCTTCAAGCTTTTAGTTAGTTACAAAACAAGCCTTTAGTTAGTCTTTTAGTTAGTTACAAAACATATAATAGGTGGTTGTGAACTATAGTCACTCCATGTGCTATGGAACACTAGAACTTATGCCTTTTGTGTTTTGGTACCCCTTATCCAACCTCCATCTCTCCTTTCCCTACCCTTCCCAGCCTCTAATTATCACTCTTGCTACCTTCAGCCTCAAAAATAACATTAATAGACTTGTATCAAAAGAAACATTCAAATGACCAAGAAACATGAGTAGGTCATTCTGTGCTACCATTTCTCATAGTGAACTAAGTGGCTAGTGAGACCTATGATTTCAGGTCATATGAACTGACTAGAAGTCTCATTTTGTGATCTGACTGAAAATCTTTCACAGCATGCAAACTCACACACTTGGATTTTAACTGCACATAATAAAATTGTCCTTGAAGATTACAGACTAGAGCTCTCACATATGAGAACCTCAAGATGCGTGAAGGCGACAGTTGATCAGTATTGGGTACTTCTGTTTGTTTTAATTAGTTTTGAGATCACTATGAGGCATGGTAGATATTTGCATAAATTCCTCTGCCCTTATCACTTCCTGATCATTACTTACAGCTGACTCATGCCATTCTGTGACCTGCCTGACCCCTGACGGCATTTGAGTTTGAATTTCTGATTAAAGTTTTCAGAATCCATTATAATTTTCCTTTGGGACCTAGAGGTCTCATTGAGAATTCCAGTCTTCTCCACCCTACAGAACAGTATAGCCATCCACCTGATTAATTTCCCTGTAGCTAGACTCTGCTAAGTTCAGGGGACATTTGGAGCCTGAAGGCTAAGATACAATTCTTGGTCTCTAGGCACTCACAGAATAGTGAGTGAAATATATATAAAATCACATACAACACAGAAGATATGTACAGGTAAGG
Source organism: Urocitellus parryii (assembly GCF_045843805.1). Lineage (NCBI taxonomy): Eukaryota > Metazoa > Chordata > Mammalia > Rodentia > Sciuridae > Urocitellus > Urocitellus parryii. Next base: position 96,744,940 of record NC_135534.1, read on the forward strand.
AGATATACCACATTAGCCATATGTGCCGGCAAAGAACCAAGGCTTCAATGGAGCATGCAATTTAGGCCCTGTGTCTTAAAATTAGAGATGTTTTCCAAAGAAGTAAGCAAGAGGGGACAGTACTAAGGTATGCCAAAGTATAAACGTGGTCTGAGGGAGCAGGAGCAAGCTGTCTGGTTTGTGTTGTGGCATCATATACATGGAAATAATGGGAAAGGTTGAAATAGGAATGTCTAAAATAATAAAGTGAAGATTTATTCCAGAATCTAAAGCCTTGTAAAAAAGAAATGATTACTTCACCAATGAATTTTCCCAAAAATGTAAGTTAGTTGTGGGTACCAATCCCACAAACTGTGTGCAGAAAATCAAATAGTATGTAATGCTTCCTTGTCTTATTCTGTGCAGCCAGAAGTAATTTGATACCTGAAATAGGCCAAGATATTAAGACATTATAAGTAAAGTACACAACAGACTGATGAATAAAATTTGAAAATATTTCCCAAAGTTTAAAAGCCGTTCAGAAAATGTTACAAATGTCGTGAATCCATTTCAGGGCTGGGGGAGCGAGAGGGGTTTCACTTATATATTCAATCATATATAATATGACATATTATATATAATTTTTGTTTAATGTATATTAATTGTACATACTAATGGGTTTCAGTGTGATATTTCAACACATGGATACAACATACACTAATCAAAACCATCCTTTCTTTATCCACCCTTCACAACCTCTAGTAATCATTACCCTACATTTAGGTTGACGTTTTTTAGATTCCATAGATGAGAGAGAATATGTGGTACTTGTTTTGCTGTGTTTGACTGATGTCAGTTAATGTCCTACAATTCCATCCATTTTCTGCAAATTATAGGATTTCAGTCTTCTTCATTGATGAATAATATTCACTGTGTATGTATACTACATTTTCATTATCTATTCATCTCTTTGATGGGTGCTTAGGTTAATTAATAATTAATTAATTAATTAATAATTAATGTCCTAATTATTGTGAACAGTGCCACATCAATAAACATGGGCATACAGGTGTTTCTTTGATAATGATGATTTCATTTCCTTTGGGTAAATACTCAGAAACAGGAAAGCAAGATCATGCAGTACATACATTTTTACTTTTGGGGGGAACCTCCATTCTGCTCTTCATATAGTTGTACTGATTTACATTTGCACCAACAGTGTGTGAGTGCTTTCTTCTCCACATCCTCACCAGCATGTTGTTGTTGGTGGTAGTGATATCCATTCTAACTGGAATGAAGTGAGATGGTATATTTTCAGAAAATCAACTCTTAATTTCATTGATCTTTTGTGTTTTTTTAATTTTAATTTGTTTCCATTAGTTATACATGACAGTAGAGTGCACTTTAATACATCATATATAATGGAGTATAATTTCTCAGTCTTCTGGTCATACATGATGTAGAATCATATTGGTCATACTGTTATATAGGCACATAGGGTAATAATGTCAGATTCATTCTACTATCCTTCCTACCCCCAAATGCCCTCTCCTTTCTTCACTCCTTCTGACTAATCTAAAGTACCTCTATTCTTCCCTAGCCTCCCTCCTCTATTGTGAATTAGCATCCACATATCAGAGAAAACATTCAGCCTTTGGTTTTGGGGGGAATTGGCTTATTTCACTTAGCATCATAGTCTCCAGTTCCATCCATTTATTGGCAAATGCCATAATTTCATTCTTCTTTAAGGCTGAGTAATATTCCAATATATACATACCACATTAAAAAAATCCATTCATCTGTTGAAGGGCGCCTATGTTGGTAGTTTTTTAAAAAATACTCTCATTCATTGATTTCTGTTCTTGTCTTAGTTGTTTCTTTCCTTGTAATAATTTTGGGTTTAGTTTCCTCTTGCTTTTCTAGATCCTTGAGATGCAACATTAGGTCATTTATTTAAGATCTTTCTATTTTTTTTGATGTATGCATTTATCACTATATACCTCTCTCTTTATATCACTTATTCTATATCCCATGAAGTTTTGGTATATAGTATTTCAATTTTCATTCACTGCAGAAAAATTTTTAAATATCCTTTTTGATTTCTTTAAAGACCCATTGTTTGTTCAGCAAAGTTCTGAGGTAGGGTAGTGGAATGTCTGTGGGATCCCAGAGACAGGAATATGCAGGGTTTCTGACCCCTAGCACTGTGTGAAATCTGACAATAGCTTACTTTTCAAGATAGCACCTCACCACAGCAGCCTGGGTCCTGGAGGTTTGTGGGGAGATGATGGGAGATCTTTCTCCAGAGCAAAGCCACTGTGCAGACTTCCTCAACTGGGATGCAAGCCTGTGATGACTGTGACACTTTCCAGTAGCTAGGATTGCCAGTGTCCATGCTGATGAGCATGCCGGCACTTGCCAGTTCACTGGTACCCCTACTGAGAGGAGTCAACCACCTCACCTGGCCGGGGAGCTGGGGTGGCAATTGATGGGTACTTTGTTTCTCTTTCTATACTGTCATCCCAGATCTCTTGAATCTTAAAGATTTCAGTCTCTCTCTTGCCAAATTCCAGCATCTTCCCTGGGTTCACTCCTTCAACATACAGCTGTCTACCTATTGATTTAGTTCTTTGTAGATGTGGAGGTGAGTGCAATTTGGCCATCTTGAAATCTCAGAAAGGCAATTTTTTATAGGACACCAAGGATATTGAACATTGCACTAACAAGTTTGGGTTTTATTATATAGGTAATGGACAATTTTTAAATGATCTTAATTTATTAAGTAATGGGGGTGATATTGATGTTTTTGGTAGCCTCTATTTGAGTGGAAACTAAAGGAAGAGAATCAAGACATGGATATTGTTTGGAGCTTTATAAGCTCATGAGGCACATGAGGGTTTGAACTAAGGAAATAGAAATGGTTAAGGAGCCTAGTTTCAAGGGGTTAAGTGGTAGAATTGACCATACTAAGTGAAGAGTAAGGAAATAAGCCTAGGTACAGTGGTCCAATCTGAAAATGGATTGCTGATACTCTATGTCCCTCTCAGGACGATGGTAAGAGCTCTGGGCTGTGTACTTGACCATCCGCTTTGTGTGAAGAGGTGCAGCTCAAGATACACATAAACTCACTAGTAGTGGTGAATGGCTTAGTTGGTTGATTAGGGTCTTGTAAGAAGCAACATGAGAAATTGCAGAGAGGAAAGTTTATAGAATAAAGAGAGAAAGCACAACAATGTAGCATGGCCTATGGGAGTGGATGCAAAGTATGAGGATTTTGATATTGGGCATTAGGGCCTGCCAGAAGGCATCTCCTAGAGAAGACCACCAATCAACCAAATAAACAAGTTGAGATGAACCAATTGTCAACCAGCCTCTGTCCTCAGCTTCTCTGTGTTTGCACAATAGATTCATGAATAAAGTAAATAAGGTGATAGAGGAAGAATCTCTGCGTGGGCCTAAGAGCATGGGCTTCCTCTCACTAAGGGTAAAGTAACTACTGCTACCAACAATGATGAACCCCTTGATATAGTTCCATGCCTTAAAAGAAATATCTAGATTCTTGAGGGCAACTTTGATTAACCCATATTGCCTTAGGAAGGAAAACATTTCATGTTGGGTTTGGCACACATTCTGGGTATGGATTCACTTCCTGCCTGCGGTGCCTCAGCCCAGCACCAAGTGAGGCCTCATAAAATATCTGATTTAACGGCATGGCATTCCACAAGAGGGACTCTGAGGAACTGCCATATTTCACCCCATAATAATCACACCATTTTTTCAGTCCAAAAATTGGTTTAGAACCTTTCATCATGTTATCATCATATGGTATAATCCTGTTCATCTTGTTGCTGTAAAGATAAACAGAGCAGAAATGGTTTCACCAGTGAAAAATGGATATGCATTTGTCTTCTTGCGCACTGAGGGCCCAGAGCCTTGTATTCTGGGGGTATGAACTTTGTAAGTGTATGTACAAAGGCCCACTTGTGTGGTTTGTTTAAAGTGCTCCAGTACTAACAGTAAACACATCTTATATGAGTGGTGCTGAAGGCAGTGCATAGTTAATGAGATCAATGATAGCAGCTTAGCAATAAATAACTTTAAAGTAAGACTGGCACAATAAAAAAAATGTCACATACTGGTCACATCCCACTTTTTTTGCAAAAAATAATAGTCATAAAATCTGCAATAAAGATATGGTGAAACATGATACTTCATAGCAAAGAAGTTAGGGCGGTGGACAGTGCGGCCAGAAAATCTGCTCATCCTTCTACTTGGCACATGTTTTAGAGGGCTTTTTAAGGCCATAGGTGAGATATCCTATGAGTATGGGGTATTATTCTTTGTGATGGATTATATGCCTTAAAGCTTAGGTCATTTTATGGTGGTATACCTGTAATTCATGGATCCAATGTATTGGATCATACAAATGTAATTCATGGATCCAATGATTTGGATCATACAAATGTAATTCATGGATCCAGAATTAAAGAATGGAAGTAGGAATGATCATTTCTAACCACCATCATTTCCAGTAACCCATTTGGTAATTCAGTTTCTCTTTCCTTTGACTTTCAGTCAGTGTGCCTGGAGGTTCCACATTCTAGAGGGGATGCACATCCTTAGGTGACACAGTGAGAGTCCCATGAAATTTAAATGTACCAATGCCACTTGGTCACCTTGGGATCTTTGTGTTAGAAGCCCATTAAACCAGGGTAATTGAACTTGATTTTCATGAAGAGTTGAATTACTACTGCATAATAGGGAAACAGAAAAAGATGTTAGGATTTACATGTTCTACTTGGGTGTCTTTACTGTAATGAGAAAGTATAGTAATTATGGTCTGACAAAGACCAGGTCTCCAAGGAGCTAGGAACCCTTAGGGAAGAGGGTCTGAACCATCCCACCAGATTGGTGACCCAGATTAGCAGAAGTCTTAGCCAAGACAGTTGTGTGTGTGTGTGGGGGGGGGATGTATTATCTTTCAGGACCAAACGGCAGTAAATCTACCACTAAATCTTCTCTTAGAAGTTTTCTAGAATTCAGAACCAACTAGAATCCTGGAGTAACTATATCTGGATAGTGTAGACTTACTATGAGAAACAAGTGAATCTGAGATGTATAGGTGTTTAACTAGATGCCTTTGTCTGCCTAGATCTCCTTTACCAGTACTCCATTTCCTTATTTGCTATATGATATGGTGCTAAAGACCAACAATTTGCCCTGCTCCAGAAAACTATCTTTTGCTGGACAGAAGCCATCTTGCCCAAGATATGTCTCCAACCCAGCTCCAGAAGAAGCCAGTAGCCAGTGACTCACACACATGGGGATCTGGTCACTTTAATTCAAGGTGCTACTGCTAGTCTCCAGGAGAAGGCACGTCATTGCTTAGCATCTTCTTCTATCCTGCTTTCCTCACTATATGAGTAGCTAGTTTTTCATAAAAGCTGGCTACTAATGCATCATTTTAACAAGAATCCTAGACTCTGTCTCTGCATCTTGGAACTTGACCTGAATCAGAATCTCTCTGACTTGGAAGGATAAAGGTGGGATAAGAATCCCATAGGTCATAATTGACAATTTGAACTGATGAGAAAACCCAGGGAGAACAGCTAAAATAAGAAGAGAAATGAAGGCAGATTTTGAAGAGCACTAGTTTGGGGTGAGGTTTTAGAAAAACAATATTAGAGCAGAAGATAGTATGCAAGAGGGAGGAAAAAATAGAAAGTAGTAGAATAGGGTCTCATCAGTGCTTCCAAAGGATAGCAGCAAGCACCTAACTTTTATCTTGGATGTAGAAGTCAAAGAAGAAAATTTCACAGAAAGATTGGCAACTCTTAGAGTGGGGTAGGGGGAGAGCTGTTGCGGTTGATATTTGGAAATTTATTGGTGTCCTCAAAGGGAACAGTTTAATAGTTACCAGAGAACCCTATTCATGGGTCCATTGATATTTGTGATATCTCTCATTGACGTCTGTATTCTCCCCACACTTGGTTTTCAGCTCTGTTTAACAGATAACCATTTTTTTCTAAACTTAGGTTGCCAGTATAGGGGCCAAGTAGAAATAACTGAAAGATTTATGTCTTAGTATACTGCTGAGCATGAAGACTGGCCTATGAAAAAAAGATGGATTATTTCATAAGTGATGATATAACCAATGACTGGCCATCTGTGAAAAAAAAAGTAAAAGAAGAAGAAATAAAAAGATAAAAGTGAGCTTTAAACTCACTTCTTACATTTAAATAAGTTCCATATGGAGTGAAGATTTAAAAATAAAAAGTGAATTATAAAAATCTCAGGAAAAAATAGGCAACCTTTTTATAGCTTTGGAGTGGGGAGTGTCTTATCTAAGTAAAACAAAACTCAGAAACCATAGTCAAACACTACATTAAAATTTAAAATTTCTGTAGGACAAAAGTCATCACATTTAATAAAAGCCGATATTTTAATACTGCATTTTTATAAGTCTTGTTTCATTTATTCCTCTATAGAAACATTTGAAGTTGATGTTCTTGCTATTTTTATTCTAGGTTAGAGCAACAAAGGCTTAGAAAGATTAGACGAAATTTATAATGGTACACAGTCGTAAGGGGGCAGAGTTAGAATGCAACTCAGGTGGTGTGTTTTCAGAGTCTGTGCTTCATTTTTAAATTTGCATTTTGAAAAGTTTTAGGCTTATAGAAATTTCCAAAAATTATACAGTGAATACCTATTTGTCCTTTACCCAAAGTTCCTCTTAAAGAGCCATAGTACCATTATGAAAACTAAGCAATTAATATTAGCATAACACTTTTATCTGAGCTACAGATTTTATTCAGATTTTCATTAAACATCTTTTTTTCCCATTCCAAGATTTAGTCTGATAGTCAACATTCCATTGAGTTGTGATGTCTTCAAAATCTTCTCCAAACCGTAACATTTTCCTCAGTCTTTCCATGTCTTTCATGACTTTGGCATTTTGAACATGTCTGGTCAGGTAGTTTGTAAATTATTCCTCAGAGGTTTGGATCAATCTGATATTTTCTGATGATTAATTTGTAGTTAGACATGTTTGGCAGCAATGTCACAGAGGTGCTGTGGCCTAATGAATGCGTCATGTATTAGAGTACGTGATGTTGGTATGTCTCACAATTGGTGCAGTTGGCCTTCATCATTTGTGTAAGGTGGCGGCCGCTAGGTTTCTCCAGTGCAAAGCTACTGTTTTCCCTATTAGTAAGTATTTTGGAGGAGATATCTTGAGTCTGTGCTAATCTCTATTTCTCTTTCAGTTTTCACATTTATTGGGGTCTTGCTTGCCACAGTCATTAGCGTGGTTTTCCAATGGTAATGTTTCTATTTCTCCCATATTAGCTACTATTACTACTTTGTTGATTATTTTTATTTTGAAAAAGTACTGAGTTTTTTTTCTCATGGTACTCGAGTTTGAACCTGGGGTCTCACTGGGGCCTCACACATGCTAGGCGGCCACTCTACACGAAGCTACAGCCCCAGGCCTTTTTAATTTTTGAGAGAGTCTTGAATATTGCCCAGACTGGCCTTGAATATTTGATCCTCCTGCCTCAGCTTCTTGAATAGCTGGTATAACAGCTGTATGCCACTGTGTCTGGCAAAGAGGGTCGAATTTTGTCAAATACTTTCTGCATCAATTTTGACAATCGTGTAGCTATTTTACTTCATTCTGTTAATGTGGTATGTTACCTTGATTTTCATGTGTTGAACTATCCTTATATTTTAGGAGTAACTTCCACTTGGTCAGAATATTTAATTCTTTTAATATGCTGGTGAATTTTTTTATTAGTATTTTGTTGAGGATTATTATATTAATATGTGTAAATTGTATTGGTCTGTAGTTCTCTTTTCTTGTGGTACTTGTATCTGTTTTTAGTATCAGGATAACACTGGACACATGGAATGAGTTAGGAAGTATCCCTCTTCCTCAGTTTTTTTTGGAAGAGTTTGAAAAGGATCAATGTTTTTTTCTTCTTTATATTCTTGGTAGAATTCATCCATGAAGTCATCTGATCCTGAGCCTTTTTGTTTGTTGGTTTCAGATTTTAATAAGTGATTCAGTCTCCTGAATAGATATATGATTTATCAGATTTTCAATTTCCTTTTATTAGAAGGATCTGCTTTAACTAATACTACCTTAACTTCACCTAATGATCATTCATCCACTGATCTAAATAGACCATCTTATCTTCATCATATAGAAAATCTACTCCTATATGGCTACAGCCCCATCCTTGCTATCAGTTGCACAAATGACATTTTTAAAATCTGTGTACCCATTAATATAGATTTATAACTTTTTAAAAACATTTTTAATCAGTGGGAAAATACAAAGTGGAGATACAACCCAGAGTTACAACATAGTGGTTTTTGCATTTACCCACTTTTATTAGATATCTTTATATCTTGATGTGGCTTTGAATTACTGCCTAGTATCCTTTAAATTCAACTCGAAGGACCTTATTTTACATTTCTTCTATAGAAAGTGAAAGGAAAGAAAGGAACCAGGAGAAGGGTAAATGAGAAATGAAAGATGGAGACCAGGTAGAGATACATAGGAGAGTTTATTTGTCAGAGCTGACAAATAAAGGCCATCTCTCCACAGACTTGGGGTTCTGGACTTTTATGGGGCAGGCTCAGGGATTAGAGCTGGGCAAGTCCTGGTGTGGGTGTTGAAGGGTGGGGTTGGTATGAGGGAGTGGTGATACACACTTGGGCAGGAAAGAATTCGGGTGGTGAGGGAAGAGTTGGGTTGGTATGAGGAAGTGGCCCTTGGGCAGGAAAGTGAAAGTTTTCTTAAAATGTCCACTGTCACTTAAGATGGCCTTCCATTTGCTAAGCAAGGACCCGACAGAAAGTCTAATAGAAATGAATTCCTTTGACTTTTGTTTATATAGGAATATCTTGGTTTCTCCCTTATTTTTTTGTTTTTTGGAAAACAATTTTTCTGTATATAAAATTCTCAGTGGATAGTTTCTTTCATCATTTTAAAATATATCATCTCTCTACCTTTTGGCCTCCAAAGTTATGGCTGTTAAATCTGTTGATAAATTATTGAGATTTTATAATTTGTGATGAGTTGCTTTTACCCTGCTGTTGAAGATTCTCTCTTTCTCAATTGACATCAATTTGACTTGACATTGACATCAATGTGACTTGATGTAGATCTCTTTGGTATACCCTACTCAAAATTTGTTGGGTTCCTTGGATTTGTATATTCAAATCTTACATAAGATTTGGGAAATTTCAGGCCACTATTTCTTTAAATAATCTCTCCACCTCTTTTATCCTTCTGCTGAGACTTTCATAATGCATATGTTAATCTGCTTGATAATTCCCCATAAGTCCCTTAGTCTCTATTCATATTTTTCATTCTTTTTCTCTTTGGACTCATGAATTTCAAATGTTCTGTCTTTAAGCTTGCTGATTTTTTTTTAACATTTAAATACACTGTATTATATTTAAATCTCAAAAACTCTTATAACTTTTTCAAAGCTTGTATTATCTCCTAAACTGCTTTTTGGTTCCTTTGATGCTTTCTATCTCTTTGTTGATATTCTTATTTTGTTCATATGTAATTTCCCTGATTTCCTTTTGTTCTTTGCTCATGTTTTTCTTTAGCTACTCAAACATCTTCAAGACATTTGTTTTAAGGTCTTTGTCTTATAAATTCTATGCCTGTTCATTTTTAGGGACAGCTTCTGCCAATTTATTTTGTTCCTTTGTATTGGCCATGTTTTCCAATTTCTTTGTATGCTTTATGAATTTTGTTGTTTCCAAAAAGGGAGGAAAGGAACCAAAACAATACAAAACAGCCAACTCTCACAGCCTTGGAAGACTGGCTCTGTGATTGGGTGTTTCTTCACAAACTATTTGAGCATTCTTGAACTTAGGGATTAGCAAAGTTTAAGTCTTTTAAAGTCTTTTCTCAGTTATATCTTGCCTTGGTTTTTGTGCATCTTTGTTAGTTCCCTAAAATACTCCTTTTGAATTTCTTAATTTCCCAAAATCTCACTTGAGATTCTCCCTTGGGCGCTAGATGGTCTATTGTATGTCTCACCAATAATCTAACCTCTTGAACTTTTTCTTTTTTTGAGTAGGATTGGCACAACTTCACTTTGATTTTGAAATTTTCACACCTGTAAGGATGGCCTTAGCTTAACTGTAAGTGTAAGGTCAGGCTGTAAGGTCAGGCAGGTAGGGACCAAAAGGAGGCAGATTTAAAAAGGCCACTGAAAGAGGCTTTATTGAGATTTCGCTCATGGGCAAGAAGAGGGTCTGAGGAGAAACCATGTGAGGGCTCTACTGGACTGGAATTTTTATGGGGCTTAGGGCAGGAAGGGAGGGCTTAGGACAGGAAAAGGAGTTTTAGAGTCCCTTGTCCTACTGGGGTTGTCTGGGGGAGCTGGCTAAGATCCAAAATTGGCCAGGAGACCCCACTGATTGACAGGTGCTTCCATTGGTGCCTGATTGGTGGTTCTTTCCTGCTCATGGGTTGCTTGGTGCTTTGTTCCTAAGTCACCGCCATCGACCTGACAGTAAGGATGGTCTTAGCCTAAGCAACTCCATTTTAAATAAACCTGCAGTCCCACCAGGCACAAAGCCTATGGAGCCCTTCAGTATGTCAATCAGACATAGCCTGATGAAGACAAGTCACTTTCCACAGCCCTGATGAAAGTCCGAGGTGTAAGATCAGGGCGGAAATCACTAAACTCTATGTCCTGACTCTAAAATGTAAGATGTCACTAAGAACCCTGGTAACAGCTGATTGGGACCCGAAAAGCAAGCAGAAGCCACAAAATTTAGTATAAATAGTGGAGCAAATGAAGAGACATTATAACTAGCTGATACTGATGCACACATGCTGGAGCGCCTGATGAGGACCTGGACTGACATCCCAACTCTTCTCATCATCTGCCTGATCCTCTGCATTGTTCTTACCACTCTCAAGCTCTATAGCAGCCTCTTGACTCTGGTGAGAATGGCAACCTCTCCCTATGACTGTCTCCTCAATCAGCTGTCAACTCCACTCCAGAAGAAGCCTCTACCCGTGGCTGACCTGATTGCTCTGATCTGAGCGAGTGTGCATCTGTTGGACTTAAGACCTAAGACTTGAGACTCTGGATCTGGCACTTGAGCTTAGCATGCAGAGGGAATGTCTGTAATAAGTGTGTTTGCAATGCTTAAAGTTAGCTTAGAATTGTTTGCTTTGAATTGATATGTCTATTGCAGTGCCTAGCATTGATAGTTGTCATTTTCTTGATTAAGAACCTATAGAGTTATTTGAGTGAATAAATATTGAAAAGGGCAGAAATGCATGGACATTCTTTATTTCTCCCCCTCAACTGCATAAGTAGCACCTGTGACAACACCTCACATGTAATATTCATTTATACAATGAAAAAGGGAAAATTAAAACATATCCTCTTTCTGAATCATTTTTGTGTTTTTATCAGAGCCTGTTTGAGATCTAAGTTAGGCAAAACAGTCTTCAGGCATCCCCCAGAAAAGTTAGGATGTTGTGAATAAGATTTTCTCTGTTTCCTCTGATTTTAGGGAGGGAATTGGGAACCAGGATGCCATCTCCTAAGACCAAGTCTATAGATGCCACAAGGTTTCCCCCTGGTTTGAAAGTAGCTTCTTCTTAATTGGGTGTTTACTTTGTACCTGCAGAACTTGGATGGTTTCTAGAAATTCTGTAAGTTGATTTTATCTGGATTTTAGTTGCATTTTTGTGTTTCTATGGGCAAATGAGGGCAGATAGCTTCTTACTCTATCATTTTGCCTATGTAACTCTCCTTGAAAATTGTGTTAAATTTTCCTTTTGGCAGATTGTTGACCTTAATTTCAATGTGCTATCCTTCTGGGGTTCTAATTGAATCTCCATGTGAGTAAGGCCAAACCCAAAACAAAACTCTTTCCCTCTGACTGGAAATGAGAATGCTTCTTATCCTAATGTGAGCTGTTGAATTTTTCACCTTAGGATTTTCTGGTAGATCTTTGCATATGAGTTTTGCTGTACACATTTTTGTCTGAGTTGTCAACAATATATTTAAGAGAAATCCTGTGCAGATTTCTGATCATTTCTCCACATACATTCATTTTACCCACTACTTTTTGCCTCAAATTTCATTTTTCTCAGCCTTTCTGAGCTCTGATCTTTTTCTCAACTCTGCAGAAAACCATGGGCTCCCCTTTCCCCTTTGATGATGAAGCCAGAATTAACATAGGCAGTCTGTATAGTCTGTATAGATAGGTAAATTGGGTCTGGGAAGTTGGAGTGGGATTGAAATGTTAATGCCTTCAGAGCCTTTCCTCCACCTTATCTAGAAAACCTACCCTGTTCCCACCAGTTGCTAAGGTAACCTGTCCCAGGGATTGTCCCTCCCTACAGGGAGTTACAAAAAGGCCACCCTTCCTGCTTGGCCCCTCCAGCCCATCTGCTTCTTACCTTTTGGCCATTCCACTTGAGCATCTCCTGGGCCTGTACCTAGGAAGGAGAGAGATAAGGGGAAGAAAGCAGGAGAACAAAGAAAGCCTAGAACATCTAAAAAGGAAGAATGCTTTCACTTCTTGGGATACTAGCATACCAACTGTGGTCCCCTTCTCCCCCCAGAGAGAAGTCTGTGTTACCCCCTTTTAAATGAACCTTGCTTTATGTGTTTGCTTTGGAGTGCTTCTCTAATGTTACACTTCAGCGGTTTCAATGATTCAGATAACAGCTCTAAAGAGAAATTTAGGGTTTCACCTTGGTAGTTTTCTTTCTTTCATTGCTTGCATTCCTGAACTGATCACTTGTTGTCCAAAATTTTAAAAAAATAGCTGTTTTCTACATATTTTTCTCTTTTCTAGATATGTATATTAGAAAGGCAATTTCACTATTGCTTTGATTTTTTTAACCTATACTTCACTCCAATTATAACTAAATTAATATAAGTTAAAATGCACATTTTTTTTTTTACATTTTAATGGTTCTAAAATAGGTATATTTATATGTGGGGTAGAGTTGAGCCTTGTTTGACATTCTTCCCTATCCATAAGTGCTCAGCCTATATTTGTTGAAAAAATTCTCCAAGCAATGAGGAGATATGTTCACATAGAGTTTAATTCCCAAGGAAGTAGATTTTGAGCCCAGATCCAAATTTCAAGTCACCTCTCAGCCTGATAGTTTGCTTCTAGTCTTACTCCATTGTGGTCATTCTTGGGTTGTGCTTTGTTCTCTGCTTGGCCATCCTTTAAGGCCTTTACTTCTAGATTACATTGGGGCAATCTAGGAAAATTTTGATTTCTGCCGCCATAGTTCATATGTCAGCAAAGAAAACATAATTGTTTCTTGAAGAAACTGGACTGTGTAAATATAAAAGGTGCTAAGAAACGTTGGAGTGCATCTGGGGTTTGCCATTGCCACTGTCTTCAGATCATATGATGTTCGTTAAATTCTCAGGATCTGTGAGTATCCTTATTCTCATTCCTACTGGGGGATGTTGCAAAGCTTGGAGATGCACACATTGGTGTCGAAATTAAGAAACATGATTACTTTATTTTTAAAACATTGGCTTAAAGGATTTTTGGAATATGAAAGAGTCCTGATATTAAATTTTCATAGGTTTCTTTTGCTTTCTTTCATCAACTTAGCTAGAAATATCTTCTCACATTTCTTTCTAAAATTTTTGTTTTTTGAATTGTAATTTTAATTATAACTATTAATGCAGTATAGGGTGATAATTTGACACATGTATATAATGGATACTAATCAAATCAGGTTAATTAGCATCTTCATCTCCCTCCCTCCCTCCTTCCCTTTCTTTCTTTCTTTCTCTTTTTCTGCACTAGAGATTGCACCCCAGGTCCAGTGTATACTAGGCATACCAGTGTATACTAGTGTTCTTACACTGAGCTATATCCCCAACTCTTTTTATTTTATTTTGAGACAGGGTATTACTAAATGGCCCAGGCTAATCTTTAGCTTGCAATCTTCCTGCCTCTGCCTCCCAAGTAGCTGGAATCATAGGCATGCACCACAGTGCTTGTCTTCATTATCTCCTTTTCACTGCTTTATGTTTGAAGTCTTCAAGTTTTTCTCTTCTACTTATTCATAAAATATATCATAGGTTCTGCAAACTATAATCAGAACACTGCTATATACTACTAAAACTTATTTCTTCTGTTTAATCATGCTTTGGTACCAGCACTCAGCCTCTATTTATTCTCCTCATCCCTCCCCTACCTACCCTCTAGTAATCACCAGTCTACATACAGATGAACTTCTAGCTTAAAATGAGAGAAAACATGCAATTTTGTCTATGTCTGACTCATTTAACTTGACAAGGCCCTCCAAGTTCCATTAATTTTGCTGCAAATTATAGGATTTCATTCTTTATGGCTGAATAATATTCTATTTTTTTTATGAAACACATATTTTAACCCATCCATCTGTTGATGGGCACCTAGGTTGATTCCCTATCTTAGCTGTTGTGAATAGTGCTGCAATAAACATGAGTGTGCAGCTCTCTCTTTGGTATATTGATTTTATTTCTTTTGCATATATATCCAGAAATGTGGTAGCTGGTTCACATGGTAGAACTATTTTAAGTTATCTTGAGGAAACTTCATATTGTCCTCCATAATGGCTGTACTAATTTACATTTGTGCCAACGGTGTATTAGAATTTCTTTTGTAACAACATTCTTGCCAGTGTTTTTGATTTTTTGTCTTTTTGATAATAGCTATTTCTCACTGAGGTTAGATATCTCATTGTGGTTTTGGTTTGAATTTCACTGATGGAAAGTGATTTTAAGCACTTTTTAATATATTTGTTAACCACCTGAATTCCTTCCTTTGAGAAATGTCTATTCAGATCATTTGCCCATATGTAAATTGGATTATTTATTTTGTTATCGTTATTCAGGTTTTTTGCTCCTTTTTATGTATTATGAGTATTAATCCTTGATAGGTGAATGGTTTACAAATATTTTCTCCCATTCTTATGTTGCTTTACTCTTGTTGTTTCCTTTTCTATGCAGAAATTTCTTAGTTTGATCCAATCCCATTAGTCTGTATTTTGTTTTGTTGCCTGCACTTTTGGGGTCTTACCTAATTAATCATCATCTATACTAATGTCTTAGAGTGTTTCCCCTATGTTTTTTTCTAGTAATTTTATAATTTCAGGTCTTACATTTAAGTTTTTAATCCATTTTGAGTTGATTTTTGAATAGGGTGAGAAGGTCAAGTTTAAATCTTCTAAGAGGCTCTCCTTCAATTGAAGAGTACTATGTTTTTAGCACTTTTGTCAAGAATCAGCTGCCTGTAGATGCTTGGATTTATTTCTGGGATCCCCATTCTGTCTCCTTGGTCTATGTGTCTGTTTTTATGCTAGCACACTGCTGTTTGGGTTACTATAGCTCTGTAGTACGTCTAGAGATCAGGTATTGTGATGCCTTCAGCTTTCTTCTTTTCACTCAAGATTTCTTGGTTTATTTGTGGACCTTTGTGCTTCCATATGAATTTTATTTTTTCATATTTATAATGTTAGCTTTGGCTTCAGCATTTGACTATCACTCTGCTTTTTTGATTGGATACTCAGTTTTTGGAGATGTGAATGCAGAAAGCAGTTGTAGTTAAGTACATGGAATTTGGAATTAGAGAAGCTTTCAAAACTTAGTCTAATCATGTTCTTATTCTGTGATGTTGGGAAATTTACAAATCCTTCCTGGAATTGTTTGCTCATTGGTAAAATAATGACAATAATTTCATCTTTATGGAGCTACTATGAGAACTAAATGGAATAATTTATGTTAAGCTTTTAGCATTTTGGAAAGTTATTTCAAACCAAATAAGTTGAAAATTTTATTATTACTATTAGTAGTGAAGATGTATTGCTAAATTCCAAATAGCAGTACCTCATTATTTTAGTCCTTGTTAATGCTTTGTTTTCAGTCTATTTTCCATCTTACAACCGATAAGATATTTTTAGTTCAGAATTATTATTGTTTTTATTATTTTGGGTACCGAGAATTGAACCCATGGGCACTTAGCTACTGAGCCACATCCCCAGCTACTTTTTGTATTTTATTAGAGACAGAGTCTCACTGAGTTGCTTAGGGCCTCACTAAGTTGCTGGGGCTGGCTTTGAACTTGTGATCCTACTGCCTCAGCCTCCCGAGCTGCTGGGATTGCAGGTGTGCACCACCGTGCCCAGCCCAGAACTATTACTTTTTCAAAGGAACAAATATCCAGCTATTTTCAGTTCAGAAGACCCCATATCATTTAACACTGAAAGCTCCTGTTGGTGATGGCAGAGCCTGTTTCTTTTTCCTCTCTTCTCTGCCATTTCTTACCCCCATGACATAAGGAAACTGACACAACACAAACTCATCCAAGACTGAGTTTAGGATTTCAGGGGTGGAGCTGCCAGAAAACAGTTCCCACTGGCTCACACCCTCCATCCTCCCAAGATTCCATTCCAGTGATAAGCCCATCTGGGTCTCTGCTGTGCAGACAGATGGTAATTGATTGTTTTTACTAAAAATTACATTCAGAATTATTCTCTAAAGATATTGCAATGGAGTGTGTGGACACAGTCTAAACACTTAAGATTATAGGTTATTCACAGACTTCAGAGATATTGGTGAAAGTTCCTGGGGGGAGCAAAATTCTGCCTCCCAAGTGTGTGTTAATGATACTGAGGGGCCTTGTAGAGGGCAGAAAGCTCCTTTCCCATTTGGAGTCATGACTCCTGTGATCCTTAGGAGCTTCGGGGAAATTCAGTTCATTGGAGATTGAGGTGCTTACCCCTCAGTTACTCTGTAGGCTGTGGAAATGCTAGGTGCTTTTCTATTGCAAGAAAGTATTTTCCTTAATTATAAAAATAATACATGGTTGCTGTAGAACATTTATAAATATATAACACTTGAAAGAAAAATGAAAATCACACTCCTCTTCCCCTACACATAGTCTTATCTTCTAAAGATAATCACCATTTTAATTTGGAGTTTTTCCTTGTAGACTTCTTTTCTTTCTTTCTGCAACCAGGTGTTTTTGGCTGACATAATTGGTTACCAACACAACAGCTATTAGCCTTCCTTTGCTGAAGTCAGAACTCCTACACTATTTGAAATACAATGTGCCCCGAATGGTGGTGAATCAAAATCATGAGGGACCTAAGTCAGTCCTGACTGTTCTTTTCACTTCACCAGTAATTGAATTAAGGGCAAGCATATGTCCCAGGACAGTAAGATGCATGAGAGCCTACAGGTGTGCATTGGGACAGGGAGCTGACGAAATTTTTCTTATCTCTGATTAAAAATATCATAAAAATCTTTTGAGCGCATAACATTTAAAGATAGTCCATCTGGAGAATTAGCATCCACTTGTAACCATGAAGCCACAAGTCTTGGAACACAAGTCAATACCCTTAGGATAATGCAGTGGGAAATTGAAAGGAGCTAGGGTCTTTGATGATGCTCTGGAGCTTGGTACCAATCCAACATTTTATTAATAAAGAATAAGTATCCCGAACAGTGGGAGAGTTTTTGTTGTTGTTGTAACTTTGATGTCAAACACATACTTTCTGATGTACAGATTTTTTAAAAAAATTTATTTGTAAACTGCTTAACCAGGCATCAGTGGTAAGGCTGCTGAAGAGGCTCTTTGTATTGGAGTTAGAGGAATGATTATAAATCTTCAGGATCGCAGAAGCGTCCTAATCTGTGCTTCATGCTTCAGATTTCGTATCTTGATTAAATGTTACTCTAGTGAAGGAAAATGCAGTTGAGCTGAAGTTGCTCTTTCCTCATGTGCATATGTGTTTTTGGAGCACAGATTCTTCATGAGTTATTTGCATTACTGAGCTGCTTAGAATTTATTTTGCAAAGTGTTTGAAGGCTGGCAAATGTGATGGCAGAAACTCTTCTGGCCACGTTCCACTCTGGACTCCATGGATTGCCATTTGTCTGCTCCTGGAAATGGCAGCACACAGTTCATCTGCTTTTAAACAGGTGTTGAAACATCCTGTAGACAATGTTGTTCTGGCTGCGGGTCAAGTCTTATCGGATTCTATGGGGCATGCTAAAAAGTAAGACAGATAAGAGAAATGATGAGCTTTTCCTTCCCTGTAGGAAATGGTAAAAGTAAAATCTGTTCTACCAGGATTAGAGTGTGATAACCTACAGTATTCTGAACTGGCTGTGTGTAGGGGCTGACCCTGGCCCCCAAATCATGGAAAGCTACCATTTATTGAATCCCTAGTATATACCTATTTTTCTGTACTTACCTCTTTGGATTAATCCTCACAGGTAAAGGTCTCCAACTGGCTTATAAGAAATGGTTAGGATTCCTACTTAAATATGAGAAAGGACTTCAAGTAGAATTGATTCAAATTATTCATTCTTCCCCTATGTTCTCTCAAGCTCCTCTATTTCAAAGTGCTCATAAGAACCACTTGTTTTTTCCTGGTTAAATATGTTACCACTTCTATTTAACTGATATATCAATGCTCAAAAAATTATAAACCAATGTGAAAAAATAAACCTGACATAAAATGTCAATTTCCAAGTAGATTGATTATCTAAATGTGAAAAAAAAAAAAAACATGGGAGGATGTCTTCATGAATTTGAGTAAGAACAGATTTTCAAACAGGCAAAATGTGTTCAAGGTAAAAGAAATGATTTTAAATTTCAATATAAAAGAATCCAAAACTACTATCTTCCCCACCCCCAGGAGAAACAAAACCTTGTGAAGTGTGGCCACTGAAGGTGTTGCTGACTCCTCTTCAGTGAGGAACCTATTTCTTTGCTTGCTGCAAGTGCCTTTGGCAGCTATCTAGCAGCTGTCATTTCCTTCAGCGATTGTCTCAGCAGTAAAGAGCTGCCTTGCTCAAGATCACACCCCTTCCTCCTGTGACATGTAGCCAACAAATGATTGACACAGACGTGTAAAGATTTGGCTTTTTCCACTCAACTCGGACAACTGTGAAGGGCAAGTCTCACTCCAAAACTCTCTGTGGGTTTAGCTGAGGCTATGGCTGGTCCTGCATCACAGACTGACTTCTCCCACTGCTCAGTTCTGTTTCTGGCTTCTCCCTGACACAGCTATTGAGCCATAGGGGATTCCTTCATAAATATTCTGTATGCTAAACTTTGTGCCTGCCTTCTGGGAAGCCCAACCTTTCACAGACAATAAAAGGAAAAGCTATGGAGCCAGTGGAAATATTTTTAATCTGCATAACTGAACATAAGGAAGGAATGTAAGTGCAATTGGATAAACAACTTCTAAAAGTTAAGAAAGATAAAGAACCCGATATAAAAATGGTCAAGAAATTTGAAAATCTGTTTACAAAAGACAACATCCAAAATGAACAATAATCACAATAAAAAGGTATTCAACCTTAATAGCAACTGGAAAAAAATAAATTTTCAGACTATAAAGAGATATCACTATACACTCACTAGAATGGTTAATATTAAAAAGACCATCCATCCATGTGAAGTGTTATTGAGAGTTAGAGCACGAGAAACTCTTATATAAGTTTTTATTAGAGGTATAAGTTGATATAACCACTTCAGAAATTGAATGAATAGATTGGGACTATCTAAGGTTTATGTATCTACAACATGACCCAGCCGTTCCACTCCAAGATACACTCCCAGAAGTTCTGTAGGTGCAGTGTTTGCAAGATGATGGTTACCTTTGAGAGATGATGATGGGGAGGAAGCACTAGTGGGGTTTAGGTGCTAACAATGTTGTGTTAGGTAGTGTCCACTGAAGTGCACAGTTATGTTTTCTGCACTCTGCCATATGTATATTATAGTTCACAGTAAAGAAGGATAGAATTGGCTGAAAAACCTGAGACAAGGAGCTCAATCAAGATTTTAGTACCAGAGTCATTGTAAGACATTTCCTTCTGACCACAGCAAGACCTATCCAGGCAAATTATGAGGATTATGGGGCACAGACAGAATTTCCATGACATGAGCAATATTGTAGGGAAAAGCTAGAAATAAGTGCTGATGATGGCATCAGAACAGCATCTTTATTTTGCAGAGTTACTTCAAGGCCATGACACATCATTAAATTATATCAGTGTCTTAAATTATATGCCGGTGAAAAAATGAGTGGTTCTACTACTCACTCTCTATGGATAAATTATTTAGCCCCTCAGTCTTTATATTCTTGTTGCTAAAACCTTAACAAGCTCCATCTTATTGTAAAGAATAAATAAAGTAAGGTACATCAAGTGCCTGCACATTATGGTGATTCAGTAACAATAATAGTTTCTTTGTCCCCAACCAGCCTCTCACCATCTTGTGACAGTGTTGGCTACTGTACTGGACATTGGGTTTAAGAGTGAGACTTTCAACCCACTTCCATATGGCAACGATGTGCCTTTGTAGATATGTTCTAGTTCCGCTGTTAGATTCTGATTGGTCTAACCTATTTACGGCAAGCCTAAACTGCTTTCCAGTTTGGTTCAAAATCAAGGCTAAATTTTTCTTGACAACTCCCTTCATATGACCTTGAGAAATTTAGCCTGAGAATGAAAGTAACCCTTGGCAGAGAACATTCCTGAGAGAATAGGAGTGAAACAAAGGTTAAATCCTACGCATGACCCCTAAAGCACTCCCCATTATTTCTGAACTTCTGGTAATATTAAACACCAGCTCTTAAATTTCTTAAAGCCCATATGAGCTGAGTTTCTATTATGGTGAAACCATTCTAGCTGATGTGCTCATAGTGCCTTATGATCAAAATCATTACATCTTCTTTATATGCACAGTGCTTTTTGAGCCCTGTGTCTTTATAGTCAATTTGGGAACTTAAATATCATACAGTATAATTGTCTGCATTAAATACCACCTAATTTTAGTCAGACTGCTCTTAGCTGTTCAAAGAACTCCTATTAGAAGTACCTCCTCATGAAGCCACAAGTTCCATGGGTGGGTGGGGGGGATCACTGCATGTCACATTTGCCTTCCCAACACAAAATTAGCAGCATCCCAAGCATCCCATTTCCTTCTACCTTGGTAGTATTTCTCTCTCTCCCCCGCCCCCCTTTCTGTCCATCTTTGGGTATCTCTGTCACATCTTTCTCTCATGTATTCTTGTTGAATACATGAGTTTCATTTGAGCAAATCTTAGGGATACTTATAGATAATTTATTTGGGAAGTACTGAGGATTGAACTCAGGGGTACTTAACCACTGAGCCACATCTCCAGCTCTTTTTTATATTTTTTATTTAGAGACAGGGTCTTGCTGAGCTGCTTAGGGACTAAGTTGCTGAGGCTGGTTTTGAAATCATAATCTTCCTGCCTCAGCCTGATGAGCTGCTGGGAGATATAAAATTTTTGTGATGCTGGGGATAAAACCCAGGGCCTTGTGCTTGCTGATCATATACTCTGCCACTGAGCTACACCCCAGTCTGTTATTTATAGTATTTTTAGCATATTTTTAGTTTTTTAAAATATAAAATTCATTTGATGAAGCATATTAGTATGTAGCCTATTAGTTTATACAGTGATACAGGGCAATTCTTTTAATCATGTGTATGTGTGTGTGTATATATATATACATGTGTGTATATATGTATGCATACACACACAGGTACATATCTATATGTATTTTTAAAATAAATACAATATCTCTACATTTGCTAGATGCTGGGGTTAAAATAGCAAATATGATAACCCTAGGATCCCCACCTTCATGTAGCTCACTATCCTGGGTTAAATAGTGTTTCCAAAAATTTTATGTCCACCTGGAACCTATGAGTATGTTCTTATTCAAAATAGGGACTTTGCACATGTTGTTAATATGAGGTCATACTGGGTTGCAGTGTATCCTAGATCAAATATGACTGTTATGATTTAGATGTGAGGTATCCCCTAAAAGCTCATGTGTGGGATAGTATAAGAGGGATTAGAGGTGAAATAATTGGGTTATGAGAACCTTAATGTAACCAGTGAATGAATCCTCTGATAGGGATTAACTGGACGGTAACTGTAGGCAGATAGGGTGTGGCTAGAGGAGGTGTGTCATTGGGGTGAGCCTTCAGGGTCTATATATCACCTGTGGTGAGGGGAATCTCCCCCTGCCCCCCCCTCCCCCCGCCTCATGGTGGCCATGTCCTCAGCTACTTTTCTCCATCACACTCTTTCACTGTGATGATCTGCCTTATCTCAGGCCCTGAGGAATAAAGTCAGCAGCCATCTGTGGACTGAGACCTCTTAGGCTGTGAGCCCCAAATGAGCTTTTCTTTCTTTAAAACTGTTCTTGTCACCCAGTGAAAAAGCTGACTAAAACAATGATTGTACTCACAAAACCAGGGAAATTTGCATATACAAACACGCATATGCAGGCTGCAACACCAAATAGAGATGGACAGTGAAGGCCACGTGAAGACAGAGACAGAGACTGAAGGATTGTATCTACAAGCCAAGGGGTGACAAGGACTGCTAGCAGGCACCAGAAGCTAGGAGATGGACACAGTACATATTCTTTCTCAGATTATCTAGTAGACAACCCTCTGTGGAGAGCTTGATTCCAGACTTCTAGCCTCCAGGACTGAGGAAGAACACATTCATCTTGTTTTAAAGCCATCCAGTTTATGGTAGTTTGTTATGGCAGTTCTAGGAAACTGACACTATCTCCTTTCTAAGCTTTTATCTTACTAATTTCTTTTGGGGAGAAGCCTTTCATCTACTATTTTTCTTCCTGTACTTCCATTGTATTCCATTATAATACTACCTAGGCAATATTTCTTGGTCACCTGTTTTACGTCTTCAGGATCCTGGTGTACTTTGCTTCTTCTTGTTTTTCATGGAATATGTTCCTTTCTTGCCAGCAGCCTCTGATTTTAGAACCATAAATTGTGGTCTGGAAGCTTGTTCTTTGATACCATCTATTTAATAAGTGACAATCTTTTCTGTGTCTTTCTTCAAGTATGACCTTCAACAGGAAGAAAATGCATGACCTGTATTGCTGCCCCTTCAGTAATGTACTCACTGCCTGTGTTCTTTTGGCCAGTGTCATCCATTTAGTGTCTGAGTTTGACAGTATCCTCTGTATTACTTTGGTCTTTCTGAAGAAAATGTGTGGGCACCAAGAGTGGAGAATATTGATTGTAACTTTTTTTTTCCTTCCTTTTAGAACATTTAGAATGGAGATGAGCACAAAGTAGACATGCAATACTAACTGGACAACTTATTTTCTTTGACTCATGCCCTTTCCAAGTGATGCGTTGGGGAGTAGATGGGCATGCTTTAGAAGTCTCTTTGGAAAGACCTGATTAGGTTCAAATCATGTTCAGAATTTATGAGGATGCAATTCCATTCCCAGATTTGGCTCCTAAAAAATTATGAACAATTCTCTTGGGAGGATTCAGGTTATGACTGTTTTCTCCATTGAGTAGTTTGAGGTTACTGGGGTGGTGGCGGGGGTCGGGGGGGGGGGGATACTCATACTGAACTTGAGGATCTTTGAGATTTCCGTAATGTCAATACTAGAGCAAGTGATCCTCAAAGGAGAAATGCTGTGAAGACCTGAGTTCTGCAGATGAGTCACAGAGATACATTTTGCTTGTGCTGAATGCTTATGTGCATATGCTAGACTGTTGACTATCAGTACAGTTCTTTATTTAGAATAAAAATTACCAATCTCTGAGTGATGTAGTTATGTAAGAATATTTTCTTATTGGTCAATTAGATGTTACAGTTTAGAAACTGAGTTTCCTTTTGTTAAGCTTTAGCAAATTTTGTAAATTTCTTTGGATAGATTTTCTTGTCTTGGAGAAAATTTCTAACTGAAGTATAAATTTTGAGGTAGAGAAATCCTAGTTGAAATGTTCAATTTCCAAGAAATTATATCCCAACATTAGTGAAGATCATGTGATTCAAATTTTACCAAAATCATAGCAACTTCCAAGCATTAAGAAAAGCCAAATACAACAAAGCAAAATAAGCACAGGCGGGTTGTTGAGCATTTGATTTTGATTAAGAAATGTTCTGAAGTAATGAGAGAAACTGGTCAGAACAAACACTGTGAAATTAAAAAGTGTTTAAAGCCTCAGGTACTCAATATTTTCATATGCATGTATTTCTTTGATTTTGATGATACAAAGATATATAATATGAGATCTCCTTTTGTGGGTCTTATTATTAGCCTAGTAGGGATGATAAAACAGTGCTAACATAATGAATCATTGTCATTCTTTTCCTTTTCCTAGGATCCAAATCCTCTTCCTGTGTCCAGGGAATTTTTTCACCTTGAGTCCTGGTGGGAGATAGGACCTGTCTCCTTCTATAGAATCTGAACATTCCAGTTACTTCTTTGGTTAACCTTGTACCTAAGGCATGACCATGTCATCTAGTCCTAGGTACAATTCCTCTGGATGGAAAGATTCAGGGATGAGGTAAATCCTCTTTGGTGGTGGTTTTTCATAATGTCACAATGCTTAATTCCTCAGAAAGTAGTGCAGCTAAAAAAGTTCAACATCCATGGCCCAGGCCAGCAGTGGGATCTAAGTCAATCCCTGAAGTGTGACAATAGTGGTAGTGATGCATGTGGTCCCCAGAATAGTTCATTGGACAATTCCAGGCATCATTCCTGGTTGCTAACTTCCAGGTCTGATTCTTTAACATTCCTGGAAATTCTATTAATCCTGTTCAGTTATTCTTAAATAGGTATTCTGACTAAATCAGCCAGAGTTACTTTGTATTTCTTAATGAAGAAGCTTAGTGTTTCAATCCATATATGTAATAAAATTGTTCATGAAAATTTCCATAAGAATGATAGAAAAGTGGGATTACTTCTGGATGGGGTTCTTTTTAATGGGTCATCTACCTCTGACACTAAGGGATATGTGGAAAATCTATGATTATCTACCATGATATCAACCTTAAAAGGTTGAGTAGTCTACCCTAACACTTTTAGGTAAAACAGTAACTTTCCTCATTTATAATCCATCACCACTTAAGTTCTACAAATCTTGTTGAATCTACAAATTATTCTAAAATAGTTTCAATTTATACTTGTTTGGACATATGGAATTCAACTATGTACACGTACTTATTATAATTTTACTCTGCAATGAACCTGGCGAATTGGCTAGCCTAATTAATGTAGAGAATAAATAGGACCATTCAAGTTTGAAAGAAAACCTAACCTACAGCCTGATATTACCACATTCTCTATTTTGACCAAGTATGTAATTGCCAATGTTCCATGTTCCTTTTGTTTAGACTACTTTGACCCCGTAGAATACTAGGCCAAGGACAGAAAGATTAGATGTCTGAATTTTCTGGGATGAGTTTAACAAGCTTCACTGGTGGCAAAGATGGCCAAAATACAAGTTTATGTCAAGTAATAAATAGCTTATGTGTTCTAAAAGGTGGGACTGACTCCATCTTCCAGATGTGTCCATTCAATTGCAGTGGACATTTGGGGTTTTGTAGTACTGTTTTTTCCTTATATTTTTGTTTCTAACATTATAAAATCCACTCTACGGGATGCTATTATTAGCAGCTTGGGAGAAAGCTCACAGACAGTAATCAAATAAAGGTATACACCAGCCCCTCATTCTCCTCTCCCATAGAAATTTCCCAGGACTTAGAATTAAGCCAAGTCATGTGTTCAGGTTGGGAGATTTTTTTCCCCATCTCTCTTATACACACTGATCAATGGGTTTCAATTCAGCTGTTATTTCAGAGCATTTGCCTCTGTCTGAGATGAAGTCTTATACTCAAAGACCTTTTTATTCCATGTGTCAGTCTGAACAAAGATCAGCCTTTACAGAGAATTGTGTTAAGCTCCTTTGGAAGGCTGCTATCTCTGCTTATAGACAATGACTTCCAAGTGCATTTTCTGGACAATGACTGTGGAACTCTGTCACCTTCCCTTCTGTTACTCTCCTCTAAAATACTCTTAACCTTCACTTGTATGCCATGTACCTCAGAGGACTCATCATCTGTTTAACCAAGTTGTTGATATAGCTTAATATTTGTGTTGTGTTCATTGGATTAGTATTTTATATTGTAGGCTCAATGATAGATATTGAGGATAGATACTGTGTTTGTTTTATCTGCTTTGGCTGTATCTTTCCCCTAAACAACATTAATCAAATATACTCTGTTCTAAGTTGTACACTTTGGAGTGGCTACACACAAAAAAAAATGTTTTTTATTTTTTTTGTTATACATTTCAATTCAATTCAGTTGATGAAATAAATTGGTAACAGATTTTTAAAAGATATTGTTATGCCACATATGCCCATATGAATGTGGTTTTATTTAGTTTTCATAATACTCTATTATGAAGTGAATATTTTTTGTCTCCCCTAGATTCATATGTTAAAACCCTCACTCTGAATGTGATGGTAATTGGAGATTGGGCTTTTGAAGGATATCATGGAGGATGGGGCCACAATGGTGAGATTAGTGTCCTTGTGAGAAGAGGAAGTTCTTTCTCTCCGGCAAGTTATAATACAGCAGGAAGGCACCTGTCTATGTTCATGGAAAACTGTGATGGTTAAGAAATCCTACCTCTCCACGCTTTTCTGACTCAGGAGATGGCTTATTATGAAACATTTCTGTTTCCCATATCTTAGATAAGACTCATGAATGTCCTTGTTTGCCTATAGCCTATGATAAGGGCAGACACAAACCCTCCAAATTCCCACTCTTTGGCTAATTAATGATTAGTTGAGCTATCTGTATTCCCTGACCACTCTGGACAAAATGTTTGCTACCTTGACCTAATTTTAGTTATGCCTGTCTTATTCCCTGGGGCCACCATCAGCCCAAGCTAACATAAAGCTCATCCTTAATGTCCCAAGCGTTGAATAACCTCAGGGAAAATATTCCCTGATCAATTCTCTCAGAAGGCTGAAGTTTCATTCCACTTACCCACATTAGTTCTTTTCTAGCTTTATTAATCCTTTCCAATAAAAAGAAAATCTCTTTTCTAGCTGGCCTTTGAGAGACCTGTAGGTCTCAGGGGCAGAGCATTCTCCCTACTGCAGTATCCCCTACAATAATCTCCTTATTGCAGTTGTTCCTTTCTCTGCTCTTGCAGTGATCCTTTTAAATAAAGTCTCTGTTTGCTTAAGTCCAGATTTTTTTAATATCTAGGTGTAGAGAATGAAATTCTTGGAAAGAATCTTGAAGGGTGCTCCTGCCAACTCTCCCTGCCTTCTTGGAAATTTCAACCATAACAGCAACCCCAGAAGATAGTATGTGATACTAGGCTGGACAACCTATTTTTACCATACAGGCTTCTAACTAGGATGCTCTAAAGGATTAACCCTCAAATTGCAAATGAAAAGGCTATGGTTCCATGCATCAATTTTTATTATTATGTAACAAACCACTCAAAACTTGTAGGGCAAAATAGCAGTTATCTATTTAGTTCAAGATTCTGCTGCTTGGCAACCTTATAGGCTCTGACTTTTCAGCTCCAACTGGGCTTGGCTGATTTGTGATCTGTGATTAGCTGCTAGGTTAGCTGAGGACTTGCTGGTTTAAGAGAGCCTTAGCTAAGATGGCTGATCTTTGCTCCATATGGTGTCTCATCCCCAATAAAGTATCCTGGGCTTTTTCATATGGTGGCTGTATAGGGTTCCAAGAGATTGAATGGAAATGTGCAAAGCTTTTGGAATGCCAGACTCAGGACTTTGCTTCCAAAGCATTTTGTTAGCCAAAACAAGTCAGAGGCCAGCTCATATTTAAGAGGTAAAGAAATATGTTTCATGGCTTGAATTGGAGTCACTGCAAGGAATGATGATAGAATTCATAATGTACAAAAATCCCACGAGATAAAATACCCAGTCAGTGGCAAAGCTGGGACTGAAAAAAAAAATGGTGTTCAGCACTTCTTTTAGTCATGGTTTTGTAAATCTCCAGGCAACACTACTCTGATTAGGAGAGAAGGGAAGAAAGACTGTACATTTTCAAAGGATTTGCCATAAGAAGAAAATGGGAGGGGTAAGACAGACAGGGTTACTCTCTCAAATTATTGAGGTTATGTCCTGCACAGGAGTGACAGGTTGTGAGGGTATCTGGGAATGGAAAATCAGGTTTTTTTTTTTTTTTTTTTGCTCTGCCCTCAAGCCATGTTCTGTTTTATTTGCTTGGAGAACGGATTTCCTTTTACTAATTTCTACAAAGGTGCTGCTCCTCAGCAAGCTGTGCACCTGCCTGAGGGGATGCCTATTTCTAATCCTTCCAGAGAGCTCTGGGAGCTGGCTCTGGCTTTGGACCCAGAACTCTCATGGCTGCTAAAAAGTTGAAGACAAGCTCTTCTCCCAAATCTGCCTTTCTGATGAATAGCCCAGAGAGGTTTGCGTTTGAAAAACTGATAATGAAAACTAGTCTCAGTACTGAGAAGTAATGGATGATGACAGCAAAAGGCAAATCGGATTTTGAAAACCTGTACAGGAATTTTCAGGAACAGGAAGAGTCCTCCTTATTGTTTTTGGTTCATCCCACACTTGGCTTCCTGTTCCTCTTATCACTTTCCTCCAGTCCCTGTTTCTCTCTAGAAATAGCTCTTCTGTAGGTGTTGTTAACCACATTGGTTGTGTGCTTTATCGCAATCACCTCCCTAGCAACTCATTCCTTATGTTCACTGATTTCTCCTTGGACTTTCTCCCTGCACATGGTTTATTGCCCTTTGAAATCCAATTGCTTTTATTTCTAAAAGTCTTGAGAAAAATGATTTCTTGGTAGGAAGTCAGTGAATGATAAGAATAAAGTATGTTAGGTACTTTCAAATTGGGAGGTCTTTTCTCAAAAAATTCTACAAATGCTTTCAGATAATTGGTTCTGTGCCACCAAACTGTGTACTGTGGGTCGCTCATCCCATGGTGGTGGTGGTCAGGGGTTCCTGGCAACAGCATCCTGTGGCTTGGGAGAAATTCTATGTTACATCGCCTTCTCAGAGGGTCATATGCACATTATATATTACAGGTTCTGAAAGGTACTCTAGAAATGAACCCTATTAAACATTTTAAAAATATTTCTTAACTTATTTGACTATAAAGAACTTGATTTCCCAAAACCTACTAAAATCTGGGAGACCTAGTTTCTATACTACCTACATCTGGAAATATTGGTTTATCTGTTAATGTAACTTAAAGAACATGAGGTTTAATAGAAAAAAAGATGGGAGTAGGGTCTGTGCAGATTAGGTCCTGACCAGATTTCATTGCTCACCATTTGCTTGTCTTAAAGTGGGTGAATCCCTCAATCTGTCAGCTCCAGCTCAATCTCACTATCTTTATGAAGGCTCCTCTGATCACCCCAGGCTTTTGTTGCCTTTCCTATTCCTGAAATTCTCCTAGACTTATTTTGTCACTAACGTTGCCTTTATCTTTCCCATAGAACCTTGTTGTGTCCCTGGCTTTCAGCCTGGCCCCATCTCTCCTGTGAGGTTTTTTCTTCCTACTGGGACTCCTGCCTCAGATGTGGAACTTCAATCCCCACTGGCCTTCACTCTGGCTTTGGAGGCGTGAAACACTTAGATTTTGAGTATTAGTATCTAGCCATCATCTTAGAAATGTTGGATGAATCCCTTTTGTTCATAAGTGTACACAGAAAGTTCAAACTTTTTGTTATTGCTTACAAAACATGTATCAAACTGGCCCAATCTAATTTCTGCTTTATTTCTTTTTACTTGCCACTAAGCACCTGATAGTATACCTGGTATGCTGGGCTCCCTCTTATTTCCTAAACATGATCAACACTTTGCATATGTTTCCAGTTCTCGATGCATATTCTGCCTGTAAGTTCTTAATAATCCTTCACGTTCAGTCCACTTACATGGGTATCCATTCCATCTCTTTTACGCTCACGTAGCTCTTTGTATGTATCTGCTTAATAATACTTAGTCATATTATATTTTAGATGGACATGGGTCTATATTTCTAAAATACTGTGAACTTTTTGATTGCAAGGTCTATATGTCTGGCTTCTGTTTTAGTTAGCTTTTTCACTGCTGTGACCAAAAGCCCTGATAAGAACAATTAGAGGAGGATAAGTTTATTTGGGGCTCACAGCCTCAGAGGTCTTAGTCCTTGAATGGCTGACTCCATTCCTCAGGGCCTGAGGTGAGGCAGGATATCAAAGTGGAAGAGCATGATGAGGGAGGAACGTTGCTCAGAATATGGCTATAAGGAAGGAGAGAGAAAGAAAGAGAGGAAGCATCCTGCCCCCAGGACAAAATATAAACCCCCAAAGCTTGCTCCCATAGACCCAGCTCCTCCAGACATACCCTACCTATCTACAGTTACCACCTAATTAATCCCTATCAGAGGATTAATGCATTGATTAGGTTAAGGCCCTCAATTCACCTCTAAGCTTTTTTGCATTGTTTCCCACATGAGCTTTTGGGGGGCCACCTCATGTCTACACCATAACAGCTGCATAGTATTTTAATGCATAGCCCAGTGTCAACCATACAGAAGACACTCAATAAATGTAGATTAATAGATTGAAAATGAATCATTTCTTTGCCGTTAAAGCTAAAAAGTATCTTTATAATGATCTAATTAAAAAGATGGCATATAAATGGTTTTCTCCCTCCAACATTTCAAATAGTCATGGCTAACTTAAAATGTCACTTTTATACACTGTTGGTGGGAATGTAAATCAGTACATCCACTATAGAAATCAGTATGGGAGATTCCTCAAAAGAGTAGTAACAGAACTGCCCTATGATCTAGCTATTCCAGTCCCTGGTATTCACCCCAAAGAATGAAAGTCTGCACACTCTAGAGATAAATGCGTACTCATGTTTATAGCAACACAATTCACAATAGCCAATTTATGGAACCAGCCTTGGTGTCCATCAACAGATGAATAAATAAAGAAAATGTGGTATATATAAACAACACAATTTTCTTCGACCATAAAAGAAGAATGAAATTATATCATTTTCCGGAAAATGGATGGAACTGAAGAGCATCTTGTGAAAGTTAAGGAGCATAAATTTTCTCTCCTATGTGGAAGTTAGGAAAAAGGGGGAAATGGGATCTCATGAAAATAGAAGGAAGTCAAGAAGGATAAAGGGAAAAATTGAGGGGAGGCAAGAAGGAAGGGGAAGGGGAGGTACCAGGGAATGAAACTGATCAAAGTATGTTATGTGTGTGTACAAATAGGTCACAGTGAAACCTGCTGTTCTGTATAGTTATCATGTACCAATCAAAATAAATATCACTCTTCTCACTTAGTCCAGGTATAATTTTAGAATCCATATATCACACAGGTCCCTAAAGTTCCTAATGATCTAATTAAAAAGATGGCATATACATGGTTCTCTCCTTCAAACTTGAAGTCTATTTTTCATCCTAAATATATTTGAAGTCTCTTCTTTCATAGATGAGCAAAAGGGCTTAATGATCACACAGTAAATAAGTATCAAACCTAGGACTTGAATCCGGGTCTTTTATTTACTTCTCCAATACTCCTTCCACTATACTGAGACACTTTGTTACTTTCATTTGATTCCTGTGTTTTCTGGTTCTCTCAATTCGTTTGAAATTCTCTAAAGGAGAGAACTAAGGGTGAAGCAGTTTTTATATCTCTTGTCATCTCGCACATTGTGGGTACTCAATATATATTCAGATTGAAATCTGCCTGCTTGTCATGATGTGGTTGAAGTGGTTCCAAACAGTTTTCTCCCATTTAAAATACCAGTTCTATCCCTTTGTGTTTTCATAATCAATATGAAAAGGGGGCCAGGCGTGGTGATACAAGCCTGTAATCCCAATAATTTGGGAAGCTGAGACAGGAGGATTTCAAATTCAAGACCAGCCTCAGCAGTTTATCGAGGCACTAAGCAGCTTAGTAAGATGTTGACTCAAAATAAAAGATGAAAAGGGCTGGGATGTGGCTCAGTAGTCAGTGCCTCTGAGTTCAATTCCCAGTACCAAAGGGGAAAAAAAAAAAAAAAAAGGAAAAAAAATTTTTCTAAGTGCCAGTGACCTTCAGCCAACTTCCTGCCTGGTGCATGGCACTCCCAGAGTGAGAGATAAGCTCCATTGTGCTTTTCAGCTCTGCCACTCCACTCTGCAGCACTGGCACTGGCTTCACAATGGCTCTTCACTGATGAAGTTGCCAGGCTTTTTGTGAACACTACATTTACAATCATGGTTTCACCAAGTATCCTCACCCAAAACTAGGCATACTGCTAGTAACACCTTAGCCGTCACAGCAGGGGAGAAAGTAGAACGCATTTGTAAATCCTAGTGCTGAGCATCATGCAACACATCAAGCACACCCAATCCTCCTTTCCCCATATGGGGCTTGTGAACATACATTTAAACAGACAAAAAAAAAAAAAAACTTTCCCCTTCATATCCATTTTCTGGGTGTCTAGAATCAATGGTAGATTTTCTTCTTATAGCAGCTGCTCACACATAGCTGTGAATCAGGAAAGTACTGGGAAGCATGTCTATCTGCTAGTGCTAAAGTGGCTCTGCTTCAGATGATCCATTTCTTCTACGCCTGCCCTGACGTGAAGTCCATTTCTTCATCGTTATTTTCATTATTCTCCATTCTACTTCTTCTGTGTACGAGATGTTTTACAAATACTCTCTCATACTTAATCCTCAGTGTTTCACAGCAGTGCTTTTTTGAAAGGTAAAGAAAGGGGTTTAAAGACGTTTGGAAACTTGCCCCATGTCAGAGCTGGGATTTAAAACATGAAGTCCATTTCTTCTATGCCTGCCTTGACTGTCACTTACCAATATCCTGGAAATTCCCACTATTGGAGTCATTATTTCATGCCAGTGCATTGTATTTCCAGAAGGCAACTACTAAAATATCACAACTACCCATGAGCATTTCCACATGAAATATTTGAACCAGCTAATTTTTCATAGAAGAGGAAGACTGTAGCCCCTGAATACACACATTGGTCAAGTTTGTCAAGGACTGTTGTTCAAGAGTTAGACAGCAGTAAAGTATAAAGTACTGAGTCACTCAGGTATGGAGGTTCCAAGCACCCAAGAGGCAGCATATGGGCACCTGCTCCTCATTCCATCCCATTCTCTATCTTCTTTGCAGAGCTCATTACTAGCCAGTGTTCCAGGCCTAAGGCAGATGGTGCTTTTTCAGTGAAGATCCCGGTATCCTCTAGGCAGGTAATTGCTATTCCCTGAACTTCCATGTATTTCACAATGATTTAGTGATATCACCACTTAGCACTATACTTAGTGACATATCAATCTATTTCTCCCCCTCCAAGTCACAAACTCCTTTTTCCCCCGCACATTTTATTTTTGGATGCCTAGCACTTTAGTATAATGCCTGACACTTCGTATGTCTTCATTAAATATTGTTGGAATAGAATTGAACCAAGGACTCGACAATCCATACAACAGAGCAAACTTGCTATTTAAAAAAATAAAAGGAATTCTACATTTGGGGGACATTCTCAAGAGCTAGGAGTATTATCTTCCAATGTGTAAAGCACTCAACTATTTCTCTTGAGCCTTTAAAAGTATTTTATGTTTTTCTCTTAGGAGAAAATGGAGTTAAAAAAGAATTCTTAGGCTGAATTCTGTCTTTCTCTCTTACTTTTTCTTTTTAGGTGGCTTTGACTTACAGAGATTGTTGCTCCCTGCCTTTTTAAGAAGTTAAGACTTGGTTGATTTATTTTCCTCCTCTCCCTCCTCCACACTTTCTCTTTCCCTTTCTCATCCATCAACGTTCTTGCTGTTATCGGTCATCGTTGTTTTCATTATTCTCCATTGTCCTTCTTCTGTGTACGAGATGTTTTACAAACACTCTCTCATACTTAATCCTCAGTATTTTGCAGCAGCGCTGTTTTCAAAGGTAAAGAAAGGGGTTTAAAGAAGTTTGGAAAATTGCCCCCACATCGGAGCTGGGGAATTCTCTGCCTGTCCCCACAACCCTCTGCTGCCTCTCTTCCTCTTAGTCTTCTTCATCATCTTCTTCCCCTCCCCCTCTTTTGTCCTTTTGAAAGGATTTTTAAATTCTCCTTCATTTCTGAAAGTGAAATTCTTTCAGATACTTGTGCCTGGTTTGGGCTGTTTCCCCACTGCAACTTGCCCCCTTCAGCCTCTGCCTCTGCTGAGCGGCAGGACGGTCCTCACTGCTGCGGAGAGATGCCGGTGCTCCCCTGCACATCTGTGGAACCCTCCTGACCATCAGCGTAAAGTCCACATCCAGGGTTTAACCAGTGCTCATCATGTGGGCAGCTCTTCCAGAAACAGATTTCCCATTTCCTCTCACTGGTTGTTTTTTCCCCAGTCCTTTATTTTAGACCCAAATTTATTTTTCTGGAAAATTTTGTATTTCACTGTGGTCTAGTCTTGCCATTATGGTAGTGGCTGAGTTTTTATGGATTTATGGGCAAATGGACCTAAAATTTGCTTTATATCCCTATGAAAACCAATGCTTCAGTTTCTACAGGTTGCAGGAGATCTTTATCCAGGATTTGGACATGCACAATATAGGTGTATTGCAGATAATTGTCTAAATGGAAAAGGGAGGGAAAACTCCCAAATCAGAAGAGACAATTTTCTCCATAACTTGTCAAATTCTCAACTATCTCTGTCAATGGTAACAGATGGTCTGCGAGCTAACTTGAGCTAGGATGTGGCCACCCTTGTACCTACCTTTAGCTTACAGACACTCTAAAAGATGATTGTGACACCACATGGGTGCTGTCTATCTTCCCAGCGGCACTCCATGTAAGTGGTGTGGTGATGGAAGCATCTTCTCTACTATTGACATGTTGTTCCCTGTGGGCACATTGTCTCCAAATTTCAGATGTTCCTCCAAAGGTCGCTCCTCTCAAGTGACTGCTTTAGTGCCTTCTTTTTTTTTTTTTTCCAGGGGTAGGCACTGCCTGTCCCAGGAGACATCCCTGGTGCCAGCATGCTTTTCTTCAGACCTGCCATCTGCTCCTGTGAATAATCCTACCAACCACATCTTTCATGATTTGCCTCATTATGTCTCCACATCCCTTACACAGTACGTGATTTTTATGGAGTTGGTGTTTTTTGGGGAGGAGAACGGAAAGGAATGAGGGGGTTTATAAAAATAATGAGACTGAGCATTGCTTAAAGATGTTCCAAGTCACCCACTTATAAACTGTTTAGAGAGGCAGCTTTCAAAATTGGCTGGGGAGCTAGAAGGAAAAGAAGAAAAAATAATTTGAGCTCAGCAGATATATATTTAGATAACAGATTCAAAGAGAAGCAGATGAAGAGACCTGGATAAATAACTAAAAACCAGCAAATGAAAATAATAGATCGCAATTGGGCCACACAGCTGACACATGAATAGTAAATCCTAACTGGGAAGAGTTAGGAAGGAGGCAGCCCAAGGAGTCAGATGTTATATGAGAAACGGGGGTTCAACAGTGCCAAATGCCCGGTGTTCCTCATTGAGAAAGGTTCTGGAGCCAGGGCACAGCAGCCAGGGCACAGCAAGGCTTTGGAGCCAGGGCCTTGGCATCAAAGACAGATAAATATGCCAATCGGTGATGCCAACATCATTATCCTTGGCTTGGTTCTCTGGCCTCCTGCTGAACTTCAGACCCTTCTGGAGGTGGTGGGGGTGCAGAAAGGAAATTTAGGAAAGAGCTGCACACTTGTTCCTTCATCCAATCCACACACCCCTACTTGCCAGGAATTATTCTAGATGCTTGCAAATATTGATTTATATTTGTATAGTGATTTACAGTTTGCCAGATATGTTCTAGTACAAACCTCCTAACAACGTGAGAAGTAGATTGTAATGCTTTTATTTTTAGATAGGTTAAAGATACAGAAACTCAGGAGGTTAAATGACTATGTCTCAGGTTTTGCAGCTCTTGAGTGGAAAGGCTGGCATAGAACCTGTATTACACAGTATACAAGACACAGGATCATTTGCTGAGATGCCAAAGATGAATAAGACATTGTCTCTGTCCTCCAAAGATTAGAAATCAGTATTGGAGAGAAAGATGAACAAAGACTTACTTCTCTAAGGATAATGCAAGGAAAAAACTAAGAATGATAAGAGAGTACTGATAAGAGAGGTGTAATTGAGTGGAGACTGATAAGAATTTAAGGAATCTTCCTTTCTAAGAGTATTCGATTCTAGTCATTAACTCTTGTGCTATGGGTGTCCTATTGAGGAATTTGGAGCCCGACCCCACAGTATGTAGATCATAGCCAACTTTTTCTTCTATCAGACGCCATGTCTCTGATTTGATATCAAGCTCCTTGATCCATTTTGAGTTAACTTTTGTGCATGGTGAGAGAAAGGGATTCAGTTTCATTTTGATGCATATGGATTTCCAGTTTTCCCAGCACCATTTGTTGAAGATGCTATCCTTCCTCCATTGCATGCTTTTAGCCCCTTTATCAAATATAAGATAGTTGTAGTTTAATTGTAGCAAAGAACCAATAAAATCCAAAGCAGTCTTTAATATCCAGAGGAATTGGCAAAAATGGGGACACTTCAAGTAGCATTGATTGACATATGGGAAAGATATTTTTGGATGGGAAATCCTGTTGTCTGACTTATAATTTGTACAATGTAGACAGTTTTCTGTGGTTAAGCCTGACCCTTTGACCTAAGTTTTAGAAGGCAGTGGCTAAGCCTAAACAGATTAAAACTCATTATTAGAGGACTCAGACTGTGGAATTAGTTTCTTCTTAGTCTCTGCTCTATAATTGCTTGGCTTTTATCCCGTACTTGACCCATGAATGTGACAGAACTCAGCCAAGGGTTACAGATCCACCCCATGTTATAGCTACTATAACTCCCCTTCTCTCATCCCTATCCCTACCAGGGCATAGGCCCCACCAGGGACTCCTTTTACCCCTGAACTTAAAATGGTCTCCTCCTTCTACTGTTGTACAGTCTCACAGTCATGATCCCTGCTACCAATGGGTTCAAAAGTATCTGCTGACTCACTCCCTTGGACTCAGTGGAACAGTCATCATATGATACTGAAGGCCACTGTGGCCATGTCTCTTGGTTTGTCCAGGGCAGTCCTGATTTATGTCTGTGCTCCCAGCATCCCAACTCTCTCTTCAATTCTCAAATGAGTCCCGGCTTGGTTAGCAAACACTCTAGGTCCTTAACCATCGGGTCCTGGCTGACCTTTCCAGACCCATACTGTCCCTCACCCTTCCCTGTCACAGTACCCAGTGCATTTGACTCAGTCCTCTGGGCCATCTGCAGCCAGGCCCTACATTTCTGCAACTTTGTACTTTTGTACTCATGTGACTTTTTTGCCTATTCTACTTTCTCATCTTTCACACCCAGCTCAGGTGACACCTTTTCCTTCTAGCTGATTCAGTTTCTTCCAGAATTACTTTCTCCTTCTACACCCATATCTCCTCTTTGATCACTATTATGTTTGAGTTTTTCTTTTAACCATGTTTTATAATTGTCCAATTAGACCTACTACCTGGAAAGGGAGCTCCTTATAAACCGGGACTAGGTTGACTTTCCATCTTCTCAGTAGTGGCTTCTGGCCTGATACTCTGTACATATAGGAGATGCAGAAACATTGTCATGGTCTGGGGTTGTAGCTTAGGGGTAGAGCACTTGCCTCACACATGTGAGGCACTGGATTTGATCCTCAGCATCACATAAAAATAAATAATAAAAATAATAAAAAGGTATTGTGTCCATCTACAACTAAAATAATTTAAAAAAAGAATGTTGTCGTGACTCAGACATTGAAGAGTATTGGGAGTTAATTCATGACCACTCAGTTCAGATAGAATTGTTCTCTTTTCCAAACAGCAGGATCTCCCAGGGCCTCTGTGACCCTTTGCATTTTGCCAGAGGGGCCTCATGTAACATCTTCTTATATATCCAGGACACAGGTTTCAACCACAGATACTTTATCCTTCACCAGATACTCTCTGCATCATTAATAACCACTATCCCTTTCTTTCTACTTGGTTTACTGAATACTCACAACCTACTTTGAGAAAACCAATATAAGTCCACCAGGGTTTAATACTTTGAGAAGTTATCATTTACTTTATGAAAGGATTCTATACAGAATTGCTTTTAATAGTCAATTCTTGTTATTTTATTAAAAATGTTGAGGAATACATTCATTAAATAAAGGTATACCTCGTATTTTGAAGGCAGCAAATGGATTTTATTTTCAATTATTTGTTATTCCTTCTTGGTTTTGTGATTATTCTAAATTAAGTCCATTATACCTTAGACTATTCTGGGTTTCTGCCCCTGTTAATACTTTCCTTTTATGATGAATTAATTTTTGAGCCCTAATTATCCATGGAGAGTAACCAGGTGAACACTTGTCATTTTTTGATCACCTGGCATCTCTGAACATTCTTTCACGTTTGAGGAATTTACTTCCTCCAAAGTAACTGGCCTCTACAAACAAAAGCATCTGTTTCCCCAACTTTCCTTATAGCTAAGGTTTAGGCATGTGGCTTTGGTGCTTGCAAGCAGAATACTTTGGCCAAATTTGGATCGGAAGATAGTGTTACAAAGAAAGAGGTGGCTTGGGGAAAGCCACTGTGGCAGAGATAGTGGCAGTTACATCTGATTTCTGAAACAGGAGTGTCTAAGATTTCAGGCATATATTTTTATGTCCAGCTTTAGCTTTGTTGGAGTTCTAGCTCTGGCGCCTCTCACCGGCAGCGGGAAAGTGATGTTTCCAATGAAAGAGCCTTGAGATGTGATTTTGCCATTATTCATGGCTGTAACAACTTTTCTTCTGTTTCTCTCTCACAGGCATTCTATGAATGACCTAATGTGCTTTCATAAATAACTATCTGTTTAAACCAGCTAGAGTTAGTTTCTGTTATTTGCCAGTAAGAAAATCCTCATGGACATAGAATCCATGCTGTATCTGGGCAGTTCATATTTTTGATTCTGTCTCTGGTAATAGACTGTCATGGTAGCAGTGATGGTGAGAAATTCTGTGGTGGCTTGTGTATCTGCAATGTTTCTAGTATTTGTGACACAAAGGACTAGAGACTGTAATTTTTGAAGAACTCTCATGTCTGTTGACTTTCTCCAATTTCACTGCCATCCTGTGAGGCCACACTATTGTCCTTCTTCCTGTGGGTATCTACTCCAGTATTCTCCAACTCCATCTCTCTGGGTTTAGTCCTGGTCCTCTGTAATCCATTCCCCATTCTGCAGCCAGAGGAAGCTTTCTACAGCATACATTTAATCCTGGCATTCCATGGTTGTGAGCCATTTTTTAATGCTCCCCTATATTTTGTGGATAAAATATAAAGTCCCTAATGTGGCTTCAAAGTTTTAATGTCATAGCTCTGTCTGTTTTTCTAGAATGATATCTCACCTCTCTGTTCTTCCTATATTATGTTCCAAATTACTGAACTCTGTCAGTTCTTGAACACAGTCCTAACCTATGAGTCACTCTGTTCCTTCAGCTTGGAAAACTGTTCTTACCTTTATTCAGCCTTGTTTTTCTTGCCCACTCTTTGCAATAGGGAAGGAATTGCAGCAGCTATAAAATATAAATCCAAAATTCTCAGATATTTAACACAATGAGAGTGCATTTCTCATGTGTCTCAGAGTTCAATGAGGGCATTTTTTTTTTTTTTTTAGTTAAGAGGTCTTTCTCATGTCATCCAGGGTCCAAGCTCCTTTTGACTCCACAGGATCACACTCCTATGTGTCTCCAGGGATGCCCTCATTCCTGGGGAAAGAGAACAAAAAATCTCTACACCAGATCTGAAAGTGACACATCACACACACACACACACACACACACACACACACACACACACCAAACACATAGTTACTTAAAAATTACAAGTGGAACTGAAAAATGTGGTCTATCAGCATACCTATAGGAAAAAGAAGTGGAAGTCTGCCACAGAGATTGTCAATTTTTAGGCCTCAGCTGTGCCTGCCTTTTAGAGGACTTATTTGATTCTCGGCTTCCAAATCTGCTCACATACCCCTTTTGGTATTCCCAAACTAGCATGCTTTCTAAGAGAGGCAATAGAACATAGAAAGCTAAAAATGCATATTCTAGAACCAGACTCATATGGGTTTGTATCCCAGTTATTTACTAGCAATTGGGTTTGAGCAAGTTTATATTTTGGACCAAATAACCTTTTCTGTAAAACTTGACTAACAATAACTCTTACTTCAGAGGATTGGGGTAAGGATTAGATGAAACTATGAACATATAGCAATTAGCATTGTGTGTGTGTGTGTGTGTGTGTGTAGATGTTAAATGTTTGATAAATATCAGGAATTACTATCTTTTATTTATCTGTGATATCATTTATCAGTCTATAAATTAAATGCTTATTTTATTTGGCCTGTTCAGAGGTCTGAAGTTTGTTTGTACCTACCCACAAAAACCCACTGCATATTTTTATTCCCATTTTTTTCTTCAGCGACCTCACATTGGTAGTTTGAAGTTGACTATTGTGTGAGTATTTACACCATGGAAATAGATAAAAAACCTTACCATTTCAGGTTTTTGTTGTTTTCATTCTGTACAGCAGCGCCTCTTTTTGCATTGTTTAGTTTGTGTGGGGGACCTTCTATGAAGGCAAAGACCAGAACAGTACCTCATACCTAGTAAATGCTCCACAACTATGGTTTGACTGATTGCAAGTGTTGAAAGGACATAACCTGAAGAACCACAGAAGTGATAAGTCAAAGGAATAAATGTAGTACATCTACCTCCTCTCCAAAGATTCTGAGCAATAGGAGATTGAACTTTCTCAGCATCTAAAGACTTAGTATACAGTCTGAGGGCATGTCTTCCCAGCTGCCAAGGAAATCAAAAGTAGAATCCTTGAAGTCAGAATGCTCTAATGACACATGTTTGAATTTCTGGGTCTCTCAGAGAAACACAGGGTGAAGTGAAGGTGAAATTTCTTAAGAAAAATGAGCTGTTGCTTCTCTGAGGAAGATGATATCCACAATGCAATGAAGAAGAAAGCACTTTGACTGATCTCATGTTGAGTTTCATCCACTGTAAGTGTGTGGCAAGTTGAATTGGCTTTTTTTTTCTTCCAGTAATTCTTTTTCATGTTTGTACTTGGTGCTAGGATCCACTTGAGAAACTTTCTTATTTTACTTATACCTAGTAATTTGGGGAAGAGGGTCACTCCGTGTTTTATTATTTCAACACTTTCTGAAAAGCTTCATGTGCTTAGGGGCAGGGGGAGATCTTCAGTAGTTACTGGGGTCACTTCTCTTCCTTCAACAAGAATGTCAGGCTCACTTCTTCTTCCTCCCAGCACCTGTCTCATGTTCAATAAATAGGTATTAAAAAGAACAGCATTGGCTTATTACATTAGAGCATGTTCATACAAGAAAGGAATCAGATCAATTTCTGGAGGTGAAACAGACAAACTTTCCTGTTCTCTATGTGAGGGTTGAACTTCCTTCTCTTCTACCCCCTCCCTGCCTTCCTTTCATTTTTAAGATCTCATTTTAATGCCTTTCTTATGTCAAAGATATGCTTTAGTGAATATGATCAATGGGAGTTAAATTTTATCTGTCATTGGTCACCTCAAATGTAAAACCATTTAGTTGCATGTGAATATTGTCTTCTTTGAACTTCGGAGCTCTAACACCCATCCTTTTATGTAAGTTGTAAGTTCTGCACAGGCTGAATCTCTGTCATATGAAGTGAATCTTCTCATAGTAGTCATTTCTTTCTGTTGAAATTTCTTCTTCACCTGTCTATCTCCT
The DNA here is from genome assembly GCF_045843805.1 of Urocitellus parryii. NCBI lineage: Eukaryota > Metazoa > Chordata > Mammalia > Rodentia > Sciuridae > Urocitellus > Urocitellus parryii. The sequence continues at coordinate 96,786,623 of NC_135534.1, forward strand.
TTTCTAGGTTGTACTTTCTTTGTTTCATGTTTCTTGGTTTTTCCAGCACAGAATGCAGTATTTGGTACATGGAAAGAGTGCTATAAACATAACTTGAATACCAGCATATTTCATCCAGGAAAGATAAGCATGAGTCTTATAGTACTTTTGTATGTCTTATTGTGCAAAGCATATCAAGTTCTTAGACATTGAAGGGAATTTAGAAAAGTATAAGCCCCCAAATTCTCTCTTTTGCAGATAAGTCCACCGAAGGCTCAAAGATCTTGAGGTCCCTAAAGTCTTACAGCCAATAAGTGGCAGTGATGAGACTTGAGCCCAAGTCTCCTGCTTCAAACTGTGCTCTTTCTAGAACACTGTAGCTTCTTTGTCTAGTGCTGTGTATATTTTGGTGGATTGTCCTAAGCAGACTATGGTGATGAATAAGAACTGATCAGGTTTCTTTCCAGGGTGAATGCATTTGGCAAGAGTCTGATTAGCAGAGGAACCACCATGAATTGATATTTTGAGGTTGCAAATGCACTTGTTCATTTCTCTAGGAAAAGGAACACATTATAAAAAAGAGACAAATTTTGCACATGTTGCTGCTTTGTCCTTCTATTTTGTTGCTTCAATTTTTGAGTTTATCTTTGAAAACACCAAAGAAAGGGACTAAGGTAGGGTTATTATTTACAAAATTTAATCCAACCTAAAGCTTTAAAAATGCTAGTCTTGTTTCTATTAAGGGAGTAAAAATGTACATTGACTAGGAAATTAAAGTAGCAGCTATTTGTATTTCTTAAAAATATACTTTAAAAATACTATGATTTAACAATCCACAGCCATGTGAAAGAGATTCCTATCCTGTCACAAGCACATAACAAGGATGAGCTAAGAACTAGAAAACTCTGATAGGAGAAGCACCTGAACCTTATGCCTGCTCCCATTCTGATTTATGTGTTCAGAATCTTCTTTATTGAACTGAGCTGCCACTGCACTCCTTTGGGTACAGCGTCTGCTGACAACAGTGTTGGTTAGTCTTGGAAATATAATTTCCCAGGAGACAGGGACTCCCGAAACTCATCCTCTGATCAACAAAAACAATGGTTCTGAAATCCATAATTGTTTTTGAGTCTTCTATAATTATAATAAATGGAGGGAAGGGAAGACAAGACCTATAATGTTTTGCTGATGCTTTTCATTTCCCCTGAATTCATAGCTACTGGGAACTGTGTCGACTGGTACCTGACAAAGCCTCCCTGAATAGTATGGACAAAGGGGTGTCAAGAAAGCTGTGCAGATCCTTAGATGCAGACCCTTGATCCTTGACAGCCTCTAGTATCTACCCACTGTGGGTTCCAAAATCATTGAGGCCCAATATAACTGAATGACAGTCCACTGTTAAATTATATTCTTCCACTAAACATAGCCCATAGCTCAGTACATAGCAGGTGCTAAGTAAATACTAGTTAAATTAATAAATAAATCCTCTATCATATTTTTCTTTAAAGTGCTTTTTTACATTAATTATACTTCAGCCTTAAAAAATGGCATCTATTAATGCCATTTCACAACCTTGGATATTGAACCTCAGAGATTAAATAAAACAGTTATGAAGAAACAACTCATAAGAGAAGCATAAAAATAACCAATGAACATACTGAAATATTTTGAATTTCATTGGCAAAAAACAAAAACAAAAAAGGACCTAAATAGAATATACCATTTTTACCTGTTATATTAACAAAAAGTAGAAAGAACAATACTGGGAATTGACAAATGTATGAGAAAACAGGGACTCTCATGTAAGATTAGTATAAGTGCAAATTAAATACAACCTTTTATGGAGATCAGTTATCATATGTATCAAAATCTTTGAGAATGGGTGAACCATTTGATCTGGCAATTCTGCATTTGTCTTAAGAAAAAATTACACAAACTATTTATAAGGATGTTTATTAAAACATTGTTTCTGCCAAAGGAAAAATAGAAGTAAACTAGAAATCTAACAAGGAAAGGGTAATCGATTTATGTGTATTGATTAATGTATGTATATCCATATCTTAGAAATTATATTGTGTATATCCCATATTCATAAATTAAATATAACTGATTTGATAACATTCATGGATATAGAGAAGTTCCCATGACCTGTTATTAAGAGAATGTGCATAGATGTTCATGTATATGGAAGGATACATGCAATAGTGTGTTAACAAAAGTCCTATGGGTGGTAAGAATGCAAATTGCTTTTTTTCAGTGATTTTTTTGTGTGTGGTCATTAAAATGTATGTATATATGTGTATATATATTGTATATATTTCAGATATATAAAAATATATAATAAATATAAAATGTAAAATATATAATGAGAAATATATACATATGTGTGTATTTATGTGTGTGTATATATTTTAATATATATTTTATAGGAAATATTTTTTTCCTCTAATAGTTTTGATCTCTTCATCTATGTTAAATATTATTCTTCTAAGGACTATCTGAGGGTGCCTGATGTTTTGGGAAATCTCATTTCTCTTACCTCTTGAGTTTATGGGCTCATTCCTGGTAGATCATTTCTTGTTTATTGACTGAGCTCTTTTTTCCTGAACCTTATTTTTGGGAATCCTATGTGGCTTCCTAGAAATTGTTCCCCAAAGGAGTTTTCTATTCCAACTGAATGGTACCCATATCTAAGAATAACCTTTTGCATTAATTTCTTGTTTTCAGATTCCCCTGACCATGGTATATATTCAAATACCAAAGCTGTATGAGGGCAGTTGTATAGCAGATATTCAAGAGACTTAATTTCCCATTTAGTGCATAAATACTGATGTACTGTGATCCTCCTGAACTGGTGGTGAGTCCTTTTATATTTATTTATTTATTTTTGTTCTAGCCCATATTTTCGTCATCTCGCTCCTCATTATTAGGTTCTCACTTTTGCACATGCTAAGCAAGTGCTCTACCACTACATTATACCCCCACCCTTATTTTTGCTTTTGATCTTTTGTCTTCACCTTGATCTCTTCATCTTCTTCATTGTTTATTTCCTAGTCATTATAAACTTCTTCACCTCATCCTCCTCTCCATCACATGAGGCTCTAAATCTAGCTCTTCACAGCATTTGAGTCCAGGAAATCATTTACTATCTTCATTTAGATAATAAAGCTCAAGTTTCTTAGTTCCTGAGACTGAGAAAACACCCCAAATCCATTGTGTATGCCATGGTAACTGCAGTCACATTGGCTCATACTGGCTGTTTTCTTTAGTTTTTAGTTTTATATTTGGTCTTTGCTCCTGAGAATTTCCCCTACTTTCCTAAAAGCTTAGCTATTGTAGTTAAGTGAATGTTGTATTTTATCAAGCATTAGTATGTTTTGCCAAAGGAGTTCACAAATTATGTCCTAGAATTGTAAACCTTATGTAAATGTAGAGAAAAACAATAAGTTGTTTCACTTTGAAAAACAAAATTGTCCAGCATCATAAATTGGCAGACAAGATTTGAGTGTATGTTTTCTGGCTTCAAATTTTATGTTCTTTTTCATGGTTTGCACTGACCTGTACCCTTCAGAAAATAAGCACAATAAGGCAGAGGGGCACTGTGCACCATATCAGAAGGCAGAAGGTCTAGATTCTTTTCAGTAAATTTACCACCTTTGTGATCTTGAGCAAGTTTTTATTATTGCTCAGATCCTAGGTTTCATTATTGGCAAAATGGGAATAATATCTACTCTGTTTGTTGCCAATCTGGCAGTTAGGATGTCAATAAATAAAAGACTAAAGTTTAAAAAAAGTTTAGAAAGCAGAAAGAAAAGACATACTGTCTGGTAAGAGGACATCTCATGGAGGTGTACGTGATCTTATGGACATTTCGATCTCACATAACCTGTTTATAGCTAACCCCTCATTTCCCTAGTCCTCCTTCATCACCAGGGTTTCCAGTCTCCATTTGGTCCTCTCCATCCCTTGTCTTCAGAGTGTCCTCTCATATTTTCAAAACTTGTTTTTCTTCTATCATTTATGAAAACCCTGCCTGGGGCACAAATCATTCATAAATCATAAGGGGAACAGTTGAGTGGACACAAGGGCAGTATGGAGCTGAGGTGACAATGAGCACAGGTGGCTGGGGATCCAAGCGAGGGGACTCCTTCCCATCTCTCTCCACAAAGTCACACCTTACATGTTGATCCTACGGAGCCCCAGGAAGGTGAGTCAGTGAGCCATGAGCAGGGGTGAGGGGCCTACTCTATTGACAGAGACTCTTGATTAGTTATTCTTTAAGAGACAGACTTTCTAGAGACAGTGCTACCCCAACCTGAAGAAAAGGTATTGAATGGTTCAGGCAGCCAGGCTGGCAGAGGGGTTGCTTTGGAGCAGACAGGTCATTCTCTGATTACATCATGTCATTTACCTAGAAGAACAGAAGGCCTAGGAGGACTTTGAATAAAAAGCTCAAACTGAGCTTCTCTTTAGAACTATCTGACCAACACTAACATGACTGACTTTTTAAAGGACTTTATGGAAGAAACTTTCTTTCATGAAACGTTATCCCTGTTTGTAACATGTCCCCTTGGAGTGGTCTTGTTGAACAAGAGTGTCAAGCAAAATTCGGTTTTGCTATGACCTTTCAAATGGCTCGAGAGGCTTCTGCTTTTTAGTTATGAGTTTATCCAAGCTAGAGGCTACAGTAAACACGTCCAACTGAGGAATCTGCTCAAGGAAAATTAATCAGGGGTTGGTGAAGAGAGTGGGGGTGGTTGAAAGGGGGCGACTAATCCTAGAATAGGTTAAAAAAGCAAAACACCCAAAGTAGAAATATTAAAAATAGAGAAGCCTCCAGGACCAGATGGTCAGAATTATGAACAAGCCTGGGGACAAAATTAAATAAACCCTCAGGGAAATATTTTGTCATCCTCTTGGAAGCCTAGATGGGCACCCAGAACTGCTCAAAATCTTCCTGTGCCCCCTCTTTCATTTAAAAGCGACTGTAGCGAGAGTTAGCAAAAATCTGACCTACTTTCCAGGAAACTTTTTTTTTTTTTTTTGATTGGTTAGGAAGAGAAGAGAGAGAGAGGAAAAAAAAGAAAATATGGAATGATATCAAGGAAGTGGGGTATGGGGATAAAACTACTGGATTTGCTGCTAAGAAAATGGAACAATATTACTGTCACCATAACAACAAGATGACAGGTATTCATTCCCAGGTGCTAAGTGCCCTACATGTGTTTCTTCATCTAATGACTAAGAAACTCAGATGTATGGTTCCTGTCCCAATCTTTCTGATACAGACACTGAAAGTTCCTTTCCTGATATTCTACTACTCCTAGAGAGTCGAGCCAAGACTTGAACCCAGGTCCTGCCTTACTCTAGAGCATGTGCTTTCAACCATATGCTGCACTGACTCATCGCCCTGCCCGATCCTCAGAAAGTCACTTTCTCTCTCAGGCTCAGTTTTCTCTCTTGCCTTCAAGTGATCCAGCTGTTAATAAGCAAGTGCATAATTACTGGTTTAATAGTCATCTCTGTTTCTCTCAGATTCCAACAGCCACAAGGATAGGGCTTTTGTTGGAGCTGTCATATTTCTAGCACCTAGCACAGGGTGTGTCTCACATATGGCAGATGCTCAGTAAATATTCACTGAAAGAATAAAGGAGCCATAACAAATGTCTTTCATTTGCCTATAAGTCCCAAGATCTAAAACAAAAAAGTGAGTTGAAACTTTGCACCATTCTCCCCCATTTTGGGAGGGGGTTTTCCCAGAAATGTGTGGATTTGTTTTGGTATTCTGCTCTTAGAGCCAACATTAATTTCTGCAGGACAATTTCTGTTCAACACACAGCAATCAATACTGTAATGTTTCTTTTTAAAGTCTCGTTATACAAGGTAAGAAGCAATGGCATGATCATGAATACCTTAAAAAAGTACCCTGTCTTCATCCAGACTCACTGTTGAGATATAAGTGGCACTAATCTCCACCTTATAGTGGCTTAGGGTTTAACTGCTCCCCCAACTCCATCAATTGTCCTTTCTCCACAAAGCTGTAAGGGTTCCTCCTACAGCTTGCCTCCTCCTCTTAGGACCTTCAGTGATTAGCTTTGGTGTTTTGTAATCCAGTACTTGCTCCCAGCTGGTTTTTTAAAAAATGTTTTTATTAGTGCATTATACATTTATTTATGCATTTATTAGTTATACATGAATTATTACTTATACATAGTAGTGGGCCTTATTTTGACATAATTACACATGCATGGAATATAATTTGCTTCATTTTAGTATTTTTAAACCACTTTCTTGTGCACATGTGTTTATTTTCCTCATCAACTGCTAAGGCAAAATGTAGGCTGACCGCCCTTGCAGAGGGAGGTCTGGGAGTAAAGTGGAAGGTGACCTAGAAGTCATGAGGCTGAGGAAAGAGATGAAATGGCTCAACCTACATCCAAGCTTTGTTTTGCTCTTTGTAGATGACTGGAGAATGACTATGTTTTGGCTTGTCTCAGCAGTGCCCTTGCCAATGGCTTTCCACAATTATGCCGTGAAGCCATTGCAGTTGCTGACTTCAGTTTGTTTTTCAAATGGAAAATGAAAAATCTCTGAATTAACACGCATGGAGATATTAGAAAACTTTGGCATGAAGATATTAGAAAACTTTCACTTGTGCTTTCCTCTGTTCTTAATTTTCCAAGTGTCCGGACAGTAGATACTGTAACTTAATTGCCTTTTGCATTCCTTTTGGAACACATTATTTCCATAGTCTCCTCCAGTGCTAACATTCTGAAATTCATTTGCTTATATCCAGACTTGTAGATGGTCTCTGGGATTAGGGTGGGGAATAAGGAGAGCTAGAAAATACTTCTGACCTAGGAACCATCAACACAGAAGGGTCTTTTCCATTGGTTATTAATAGTCTGGATGAATATTTTCTGCTATCTTAAGGATTCAACTTTGTATCTCCTTGAAATTTTATATCAAGTTTACTGGTCAACAAATGTCAGGACAATTTGGGGTAGAATTTTCAGAGACATTTTATAGAACCAATTTATTTTTCTTCAATGTTGAAAGTCCTACTGAAACAATAGTTAACAAAGAAAACTTTTTTATTTGTCAACAAACGAATTTACTGCTCTGTTGTTTTAACATGTTCCAGAGAACTATAGTCACTTTATAAGCAAAAACATCTTCCCATTATCCTAAGAAGGTAAGGAAATGCTCACCAAAGAGCTGTGGCTCAGACTTGGGGGAAGCGGGGCGGGGGGGGGGCAGCCCTCATTAGAGGTGACAGAGCTAAACTTTCAACCTATTTACATTTTGTGGATGTCAGATACTCATGTCTAGTGCTCTTGTCCTTGCTTTGAACTGTCACCATTGCTGCCAAAAATATAATAAAAGAGATGTATGGATTATTCACACTTCATGTTTATAGCAGTTGCGTTTTGTCAACGTACCATGTTCTTTTTTATCTGTCATTTCTAGATGTCTTTCCTTGTAACTATCTTGATCCATTTAATGAAAGGGTGTTTTGCCTAATGATAGTCTCTACATTAAGAATTTTTATGGAAACTGACAGCCTTTTGAGGTTCCTTTCAGGATACTGCTCCTTAGTGGTATCAAGAAGTTTGCATGCTGTACAGTTTTGTTAGCCATTCACTCCTTGATGGACATCTGTGTTGTTTTTAAGTTTGGCCTATTATGAATAAAGCTGCTATGAACATTTGTGTACAGGTTTTGGGTGAACATAAGTTTCCATTTCCTTGGATAAGTGCCTAAAAGTACGTGTTGTAACAGACTGCCAAACTGCTTTTCAGAGTAGTTGTACTATTTCACATTCCCACCAGCAATGTATGAGTTTCCCCACATCCTTGCCAGCGTTTGTTGTGGTTGCTGTGTCTTTCACTCTAGCCATTTGTAGATGTGTATCAGTATCATGTGCAGTTTTAATTTGCTGAACACCCTGTCATGTATTTATATGCCATCTCTATATTTTTTTTGGTTAAGTGTCCATTTATGTCTCTTGTCAATTGACTTTTTGAATACCTCTCATTTGTGAAGTATTTGCTCACTATTTTTACCTAGTTTTTCTATTGGATTTTCAGCATTTTTTGCTTTTTAATTTCTAGGAGTTCTTTATATATTATAGGTTTAAGCCCTTCTCCAGATATATGTATTGCAGATATCTTCTCTTCTCTGTGAATTGTTCTTTAATTCTGGAGTCTTGTGATAATATGGGAAATCTTAATTTTAATGAAGTCTGATTTGTCAAAAATTTCTCTTGTGATTTATACTTTTGCATCCTGTTTAGGCTATGTTTGACTACTTCAAGACCATGATAATGTTCTCCTAAAGTTCTATGGTTTTTTCTTTTTCATTATCTTGAAGCCCATGTGTGAGATGGGCCATTGCTTCCTTCAGAGGTTAGAAGAATTCACTGGAGAAGCCATTTGGATCCAAGGTTTCCTTTATGGACAGATTCTTAAATAAGGGGTCAAATTTCTTAGAAATATGCAATATTTAAAAAATTTTTCTGTTTATTTTCTTCTTAGCTTTAGTATTTTCTAACTTTTGAGAAACTTCTATATTTTTAAATATCATTTTTTTGGTATAAAATTCTACATATCTATGTATTTTTTATGTCTGGAAGATCTAAAGTTATGTCTTTTTTCATTTCTATTGCTGGTAATTTTTGTTTCTCTTTCTCTTTTTCCTGTTCACAACTGGTCAGTTTTATTTTTCTAACTATTTATGCTTTTGCTGTCTTCAATTGTATTATTTTCTAATTCATAAGTTTATCATTATTATTTTCACTCTTCTACATTTTTTAGATTATGTTTTATTTTTTAGACTAGATAAAAGCTTAAATTATCATTTATATTTATTTTATAATATGAATATATGGAGATTTGAATTTCCTTTAAAGTAATTTTAACTATATTTTGTATTTATGCTTTATATGTAATATCTTCTCATCACAGTTCAGTTCAAAAAATTTTAATTCTTTTTAATTGAATAATAATTTATATCTATGTATATTGTTCAATTCCCATGCAATTGGATTTTTTCTGGTTATCTTTTTATTATTGAATCTAATTCAATTCCACATGGGCAGAGAATATATTTTGAATGATTTCAATCTTTTGAAATGTGTTGAGTCTTTCTTAATGGCAAAACATCAGTGTTTCTGTAATAATAAAATAGGTAAAATTTGAAATAAGTGTTTTGTGACTATATAGAGATGCCATAAAGCTATATAATAAGCAACATGAGAGAATGAGAAACCTGGAATTCAGGATGATAGTTATTCAGGACAATGCTTTTGTGGTGGGAGAGAGGATATGCAAGGAATGGACTGAGCACTATATAGTTAAAAGCATATTGTAACATTTCTAACCTCCATTTTATATTGTGATTCATAGATGCTTAGTATATATTTAATACAAACAACCATAGTTATGAAAGCCTAAATTTTTAAGAATTGTTTCAAACATAGAACTGTGATGGAAATAATATAGCATAACTCCTCCACCTCACAGGATTAAATTGTGTTAACAATTCATTTTGTTTCAATTCAGATTTTCCTCTACATCCTTTAAAAAATAAATAATATATGATAGGTACCACTAAACCTTCTAACTTATTCTTTTCTTCTCCCTACAGTGTTAGAAACAGCCACTACCCAGAAATGATGTCATTCCCATGGATGCGTGTATACAATCTCTATAATTGCACACACAAGTTGAACATCCCTAGTCTCAAATTCTGAAATCTGAAATGCCCCAAACCTGAATTGATTTAAGTCCTGGCATAATTCCACAAGTGGAAAATTCCATGCAGACCTCATGTTACAGGTCACAGTCAAAATGCAGGCATACTAAGGATACTATATGAATGAACTTCAGGCAATGTGTGTAAAGTGTCTATAAGACAAACATTAATTTTATGTTTAGACTTGGGTCCTAGCACTGGTATATCTCATTATGTAAATGTAAGTATTTAAAAATCCTTCAAAACCTGAAATTTGAATCACATCTGATCCTAAACATTTCAAATAAGGGATATTCAGCTTTCACAGATATATTCTAAACTTCAATTATTTGCTTGCTTATTTTTTTAAAAAATAGAGTTGTATTTTGGAACTTATTGAAGAGGATATATTTTATTTAACTATTGGATACTAAAATCCATTATACAAATAAATCACAGTTTGTTTATCCATTTCTCAACTTTTTCATTTTTACAAATAGCAAATGTCTTTTTATATATCTTTTTTAAAAATCTGCATTTGTATCTCTGGAGTATACATCTAGTAGAAAACTTTTATTGGATGTTTTAGGATTGCTCTTCAAAATGATTCTAATAAATTGCATGGTTAACAACAATGCATGAGAAGTAACATTTCCTAACATCCTTGCCAATACTTAGTTCTCATTGTTTTTTTCTCTTTTAAATTTTATATTTCTTTGAAGTTCAGAAAAACTGATTTTTAATGCTTATTATTTAAGTTTTTCATGAAATTGCATATAAATCTCCTTTTTCCTCATTTCTATGAAATTTCAAGTATTAATTTGTAGTAGTATATATACAGACTCAAGAATACATGCATTTAATATGCATTTAATAATCTTTGCAGATTTTATTTATTGTAAGTATATTCTTCTAAGATATGTCTTATCTTTACACTTTGTTTATGATGTCTTGTTAGTCAGAAATTTTAATTGTAATATAGGCAGATTTGTCACTTTGTTTTTACACACTTTCTATGTGGACAATCATGTCATCTGTGAACAAGACAGTTTTGTTGCCTCCTTCTAAATCTATATGTTTTTCTTATCTTATTGCATTAGCTAGTACTTCTATATAATGTTGAAAGGGAGTGCTGAGAGGGGACATCCAAGCCTGTTCTTGATCATAAGGGGAGAATTCTAGTTAGGTATTTTGTAGATGTTCTTAATTAAGTTGAGGAAATCCTTTCTGTTACTAGTTTCTGAGAGATTTTATTATGGTGAATTTCTTCAGATGCTTTTCCTAAATTTACTTATATGACTATAGGATTTTTCCTTTTAGCCTATTGATATGATGAATTATATTATTTGATTTTTAATATTCATTGATTTTTGCCTATTGAACCAACCTTGCATATCTAGGACAAATCTTATTTGGTGATGGAGTATAATTCTTTTTATACATCGTTGGATTTGATTACTAATATTTTGTTGGGGATTTTTTTTTACATCTATGCTCATGAGAGATATTATAATCTTTTTTGTAATGTATTTGTCTTGTTTTAGTATTTGGGTAATGTTGGCTTCCTAGAGTGAGTTAAGAAATACTCTCAATGCTTCTTTGTTCTGGAAGAGATTGTAGAGTGCTGGTATAATTTTTTCCCTAAATATTTGGTAGAATTTATCATTGAAGCAATCTTCTCCTCCCCCTTCATGCCTGTCTTTCCTGCCAGGAATGCTTTTCTAAATTATATCCATAAAAGTATGATTTACTTTTATTTTTCTTTGGCAAAAATTCACCACATTATTTTTTCCAAAGTACCAGATTATGCATCTATGTTCCTTTCCCTATCATCTTTCATTTTGTTTCCTTCCTGAGATCTATCTTTTTAGAAGCCTGCCTACTACTGTATGACACTAAATCTCAATTACTCCCTTTCCTCTACCTTGAAGATATACCTATAGGTCATTTACTGTGGGAAGCTTATTACTTGTCACTGTGGTAAATGCACTGGGTAGCAAAAATAATTACACGTGGGATGAATGAATCTTTTATGGTTCTAAGAATAATGATCTCTGCCCATGTTTCTTACCTTATTTTTGAGTTATCAAATTCACATTGCAAGATAGATTAGGTGATAGTATGATAATATTGATAGCCTCCAAGTATCAGTGGCTTAACACAGTAAATTTTATTCGTCATGTTACATTTCCACCCATGATGGTCACTCAGAGACCTAGAAAGATGAAGTATCAATCATTTCATTTTATTTTATTTTATTTTATTTTATTTTTTAAATTAATTTGTTTTTTATTGTTGGTTGTTCAAAACATTACATAGTTCTTGATATATCATATTTCACACTTTGATTCAATCATTTTAAAAACTGCTCGCTGTGGTGCTGGAGGGGAAAAAAGAGCTTGGAATGGGGAGGGGGTTTCCATTCTTGTCTTCAAGTGACACATATCTTCCTCTCAGAACTCATTGGCCACATCTAGCCATACGGGCCCACTCTATAACACAACAGTCAGGACACAATGGAAACTGGAAATGTTTGTGGGAATAACATTAATGACTACTGCAGTGAACAAAATCCTCTTTGTTTTCCTAAGGAGGGTCTTGCAACTCTGATTCAACCTTTCTCCAAATTTAGAGGAAAAGCATGCCAACCTCCTCCTTTTCTTCACAATGTGAAACAAGCTTACTAAGAATATCTGAGTAAAATTATACATGTCTTCATGTTTCATAAAAGCAATTTTCACCTCTAAGAATATTAGAGCGAGAGAGACCTATTTCAGGGACCTCTGATTCACACAGGAATAGTTTCCTTTATGGATATGGATTCTATGCCTAAACTAGCTACTTTATGGATTTGAATTCTATGCCTAAACTCGCTACTCTGTAGCCTAGAATTAACAATAATAATCAATAGAATGATAGTGCTGAAATCTGACAATAATTTGATGATGACTCTGTGCCATAAATGTTCTAAGATGTTACATGGATTAATTCACAGAATTGTCACAACACCTCTCTGAAGTAGATAGTAACAGTCTTCCCATATTACAGATGAGGAAACCAAAGCACAAGAGAATTAGGAATCTTGTCCAAAGTTCCACATCTAATAAGTCCAGAAATTGGAGTTCTATTTCAAGCATTCTGACTTAGTTACTATGGAAGACTAGATTTCTGTCTTCTGTTTCTTCACTACCAATGTGGTTATTTTATTTTTAGACAGCTTTCTTTTTCTAGACTAGGACCCTTGGTAGTGCTATCAATACAATGGCCATTCTGAGCCAGTGACAAATTTACTAATTTTCCCCTTCTTGATCTCTCTAATGTATTATATTTTAGTCTGTATTTGTGTGTGTGTGTGTGTGTGTGTGTGTGTTTGAATCATTTGATCATCCTAGACACATTTAATGAGTACCATTGATAAAATGTCATGGGCCATGACATTAACTCTCTACTAACATCCCAATACATCACCGGTTCCATTGTATTATTCATAATCTAATCAGAAGAAAGTAACTTTTGGGGCATTTCATAAGAGGAAAATTAGTTAAAAAGAATTGATAAGGTGTGGGATGGAAAGCATAAAACAGAGAAAGTGAGATAATTCAGAGATTAGCAACAGCAAAAGGCCTTTGCTGTCCGAGGAGAGCAAAGGCAGTGGGAGGAAATATGCTTACAGAGTTTAGAAGGCAGGACCTTCTAGTAAGAGATAGATGCACATAAAGGGTGATTTAGAGGGTATAGGACTTCAGAAAGAGGGACTCTCTGGTGATAGCTGGAGCATGGGGGAAAATACCTGCTAAAGATGCTTCCCAAGGTAGAAGAGAGGGGCAGTTTCCAGGATTTTACCAATTCCCTAATTGACTAAACATTTTTAAAGGCCAGTTGAACTAGATGCCTAAGACATATAGTTCCTTGAAATGGAGAGTATTCTAGGGAAAGGACAGAAAAGCCTTGAAAACAACTGGCCGGCATACCTACCATCTCTGCTGTGAAAGAAAGGGATAAATTTTATATATCAGTGTCATTAAAAGTCCATGTGTCCACTTGAATAAATTTTTCCTCTTTAAAGTGACTGAGCTGATATCATGTAGACACAGCCAGACTGAATGTATTTCACTAATTATTTAAGGGTTATAATTCTACATAGCATGTGAAATCTAATCACTCAGGGTCTATTGTGTATGATTATATGCTCCTTTCCATCTTTGTTCCCCATCATAGTTGACTAAAATTTTAATACATTTTATTCCAGGATTACTCACTCTATTCTCCCATGACTGCCCAAGAATAATTTTCAACTGATATGTGGGATTATGATTCTTAAGAACAAAGTGGAGATTTATGACTATGTCTATGTGATATAAATTTACCTTTTTAAAAGTGAGAACGAAGTACACTAAACTGGTTGTAATGAGTCATACAGAACAATACTTCCTAAACCAAGTGTTTTATACAGTTATCATGTGAGATGCTTGATAAAAAAGAATTGTAATAAAATAAGTTTGGAGAAAGTTGCATAATGTATCCCCCTTTAGGGAAGTCCCGATATCTAAAGGATTGGTGGTGTTAGGGAAAACTATTAATTTTGTTCCATCTAACATTCCAAAACACACACATATATGTGTGTGTATTTATTTATTTATTTATTTATTTCAGTTTTCTCCCATCATCCAGTTAAGTAGTAGGTGTTTGAACTAAAGCTGTGATTGATGATGGAGGTAAAAATGTGGACAGTGAATTGATGGGGGTTGCCTTCAGATTGAAATGAAAGTGATGCCGAATTGAAGAAAGAAGTTTATGGAAACCAAGCAATCTTTGGCAAATTTCCTTATTGAAATTGATTAAAAAGTAGTGTCAGTAACACCCATAAGTATGGGTAAGGACGGTTATTGCAAAGGCATTTGTAGTAGCAAAAATTCCAAAACCAAATACTCATCTATAGTAATGACTAAATAATATCTATTGAATATAATATGTAAAATATATCCTGAAATACTTACATGGGTATATATGTGTGTGTATGATTATTACACCCCTGTACATTGATAGGCCTGGAAGTATTTACATAATGTTCTGTGACAAAGGCAAGTATGCAAAATGTATTCCAATTTTAGTAAAAAACAGTACATATACAAAAATGGAAAAAAGTGAATTCATCCTGGTAACTCCATTGAACTCACCAAGGAACCACATCTTCAGTGGCTTCACGTGATAAAAGTGTGTTTCTTGCTCTGGTCATAGTTCAAGGTGGATCAATGAGAGTTCCTTGTTCTTCATTTCTCTGCAAGATGGGGGACAAGGGAAAGAATCTCCTGGGGATGTAGCTGTGAGTCAGCTTGATGGCAGCATTCATTAATTTTACTCACATTGTTTTGGTCATACCCAAGGACAAGGATGGCTAGAAAATGAAATCCAGGCATATGTTCAGGAAGACATAGAGAACACAGATGTTGATGAGTGTTAGCATTCTCTTCCTCAGAGTTTTATTATTAATACCCTGGCCATGGTGAGGGTGGAGAGACCAGGAAAATAAAACACAGTAGTCCTCTCTTATCCACAATTTCACTTTGCAACATTTTGGTTATATACGTTCAACCATGGGCTATAAATGTTTAATGGAAAATTCCAGAAGTAAGCAATTCATAAGTTTTAAATTACACACCATTCTGAGTAATGTGGTGGAATCTCATGCTGTACTTCTCTGTCCTGCCTGGGGTATGATATGATTCGTCCCTTTGTCCAGTGTACACTCATTATATATATATATTACTTGCCCTTAGTGTTGTTTATATGATTTACTCTTGTGGTATTTATTTACTCAGTGCTTTATGTAAGTAGTCCTTATCTTGTGGCCTTAAATTATGTCAGTGCCTATACCATTTACCTTACTTATTATGTGGATACTGTATCATGTCACTTCATCACAAGAAGAAATGTAATTATTGTACAAAAGGATATGTTGACCTCTGCTTCTTGGCTACCATGTCTTGAGCTGTTCTCCTCCACTACTCCCTTCTGCTGTGTTGTTCTGCCTCACCTTGGCCCAGAGCAATGGAGTTGGCCCACCATGAATTAAACCTCTGAAACCATTCTGGAAAGCAAAAATGCTCCAGTTTCCACCTCCCTGTAATCATGCAGTTAGGGATCAAACCCAGGCCCTTGCACATATAAGGCCAAGTGCTGTACCACTGAGCTATGCTCACAGCCCTATTCAAGGTATTTCTTGGATACAGATATCAGTTGGACTCTGTCAGAAGTTGCCTTCTTCAGACAAGATGGGAACCCTTCAGTTTCCATCATTCCTATCAGCTTTAGTTCCTCAATTTCTTAATCTGACTAAGGTAAGGATCCAAAGTTTATCTCCATTCTACATGGAAGAATGAACTTTTACTTGCAAAAATTTATAAACAAGGGATAGGAGGCAACAATGGGAAGAGAAAATGAGCAGGTATATAACTGGCAACTTCCTTCCTATTTGATCCTGGACTTTATAATGTCAATGGAACACATCCAACCTACCTGAACGCTCTCTAGGGTCTTAGAATCTTGGGGAGTGCTTTAGTCAGTGGTTTTTTTTTTCCACTGCAACCCAAAGACCTGACAGGAACAACACAGAGGAGGAAAAGTTTATTTGGGAGCTCACAGTTTTACAGGTCTCAGTCCATAGAGATGGCTGACTCCATTTCCTGGGGCTTGAGGTGAGGCAGAACATCATGAAGGAAGAGTGTGGTGGAAGAAACCAGTTGCAAGTGTACCATCAGGAAGCAGAAAGAGCTCAGCTCAACAAGGACAAAAAGGCATGCCCCAAGGGACCCACCTCCTCCAGTCACACCCCACTGCCTACAGTCACTGCTCAGTTAATCCCTATCAGAGGATTAATGCACTGATTTGGTTAAGGCTCTCATAACCCATTCATTTCACCTTTAAACTTTCTTGTATTTTGTCACACATGAGCTTTGGGGGACACCTAGTATCTAAAACATAACAGGGTTTACCTACAAACAGTGGCCCCAGCAAGACCAAGATACTGTTAGCACAGATGATTGCTATATGCATCGACTAGGTGTTCGAGTCCTACCTGATCTTCAGTCACCACAGGCCTTAGAGAGATATAATCTCGTGGAAAACTCAATTAGTGCACAGATGACCACCAGGCCTGAGTGCATGTGCATCAAGGGCAGAATAAAAAATTTGCTGAGGACACGGGCGAAGTTGGACAATAGGAAGACTTTCCAGATAGTGATGCAGGGCAGGTCTGCCACAATACCTAGGATCACTTTTCCAAAGACACCATTGCTATAATGAAGTCAGAGGGAAACTTCATTTTGCTCCATAAATTATACAAATTGACTATTTCAAACAAAGCCCAGAAAATAAAGGCTATAAACATCTAATTAGCAAAGAGTGAGGCTGTCCCCAAATAGCCCAAGTACCACTAGTCCCCAAAACTCTTCTGGACTCTTGTGGTGAACTGGCTCATCATTTTCAGAACCCAGAAAGCTCACATGTTCTTCCAGTGCATGGTGGAGCAAAGCTCCCACTTCATGGAGGCTGGGAAGCGAAGAGAGAAGGAGGCCAGGAATCCTGATATCTCCTTCAAGGATACACCCCAATGGCCTAACTTCCTTTCACCAGGCCCCACTTCCTGTAGTTTCTACCACCTTCCCATAGTGCCACAGGCTGGGACCAAGCCTTCCACACATGACCTTTGAGGGACATTAAATTATCTAAACCCTAACACTTGCATTAATTTATATTAGTTTATCTATACTTCTTTCTAATGAAGGGATGATAGTGATTATAAAAAGAAGCTCAAAGAAGCATCAGTAGAGGTCTCAACAGAAGACTGTTTCTGGCCCATCATTTTCCCCCAGGGTTTGCAACACAGTTTCCTCCAATAAGAAACAGCAGTTATCTCCCCTCTGAACAGAAGTTCAAGCAGGCAGGATCATTTGCAGTTTCAGCACCACTGTATCCAGGACACTCAGCTATGCACTTAGTGGTTTGTTGAAAGAATGAGCAGTTTCTTTGAAGCGCTGTGATATCTGAGGCCTCACCCACTGCACTATGTATCCAGGAAAGGATTTATATACAAATGGGCAAGGAACAACTCCAGGCAATTGGTAGAATCCTCAGGAATAGGCTGATGTGTTCATTAATTAATTAGTTAATTAATGTACCCAGATCTATACAAATAAACTAGATGTCAAGACCAGATGGTACTTATTTTCCTCTCTGATTTTTAACTACATCTTTACAAAACAGGGTCAGGATGCTATTTACATTGAGAAAAATGAAATGTTCATGGAGAAAGTTGTGCTTATGTGGGAGAAATGGGTGTAAGGGGTCTCTCTTTACTTTCCTCAGTTTTGGTGTGAACTTACAACTGTTCTACAAAAACAAAGTTTATTAATAAAATAACATGATGAAAGGTGTTTGAAAAAAGAGGACATTCTTAAACTTTAATTTTAGTACTGTATATTGTTATAATTCTTTTTTAGATCTTGTTATTAATCTCTTAGTATGCTTAGTCTATAAATTAAACTTATTACATATATGTATGTATGAAAAAATCATAGTTTATGTCAGGTTCAGTACTATCTACAGTTTCAGGCATCTGCTGGGAATCTTAGAATACATTCCCATGGATAAGGGGGATGGCTGTATTTATAATAGACATCAAAGTCAGCTTATACATTGAATAAGGAGACAGGAGGAAATAGTGGATTTAACTTTGGATATAGGCACTGTTCCTGGTGAGACCATACTGGTGAGGCCCAGTAGGCAGAGGGAAATGAAAACAGATCATGGAAGAGAAGCAGAAACTGGTGTGTAGTCATTTGCCTGAGTTAAACACATGCAAATTGAAGAGGGTACCAAGGGCTGAGGATAGAGTATTCATTGCCTTTTATTTAAGAAAAGAAATGGGAGAAAGAAACAAGGACAAACTGGTTAGAGAAGTAGGAAATGAAACTGGCTATTACAGGACTATGGATACTGAGTTTGACAAACTCAGGTTCTGAGCCATAGTGACTGCGTCAGGTGATGTGTTTTGAGACTGTAAGAGAGCTTAAGAATTCATCTGAGCAGGTAAGACAAAGATCCTAATAAGAATCAGAATCATTTTTTTTCATATAGACGGTGCCTCCAGCAACTCATTCTCTCTTCACTTAGCTCTTCACTTAGCACCTTTGTCTGTCTTTCAGCTCTTTCTCTACCTAATATAACTTTCTGCTCCATTAAATGACAGACTTTCTTTCTATGTGTAATTCACGTTCCAAGAGAGGGATTTATTGATTTAGGCAGTTGTTGTACAATACAGGTTACTCTTGTGAACAAAGGTCTCTGACTGGGCTTCCTCAAGAGATGTTGGCAAGACTTCTGGTAAAGTCCTGATAGGTGAGCTGAGAATCAACTCCTTTCTTCTCCAGGAACAAAACCAAACAAAGGAACATAAATAAAATGCTTAATTAAATATTTTTTCACCCATAAATATTATTTTAACTGAAACCAGGAAATATATAAAATCCAGAAACTGAATATTGTACAATCATGGCCTTAAGTGTGTGAGGCAAAGATATAGGAGACAGTGTTGGGCATGGCAGGGAGTTGAGCAAGAACTGCTCAGGTGCTGAGGGCTCTGAGTGGCAGTAAACTTGAGGAAGAAGTTGCCAAATGTGTTCCCTTAGGAGAAAAACCAAACCGGAAAGTACAAGGGTTAAAACTTCAGCTGAGGCTGCTGTGAAAAGAAAAGCTTGAAATGGCACCAGGGTCAAGCAGTAGTCACCTGGATGGGGGCAAAGGAAGAGCGAAGGTGCAGAAAGGAGACAGGTGTCAAATACAGAGAAAGCAGGTAAATGGCTTTAGAAGAACTTAGGAAATAAATGTTTCATGAGTCTTTCTTCAGGAAACTGCTAAAAGACTAACAACCAGGAATGGCTGAGTGAGCACTGAAATAAACACCTTTAGAAGTAAGAAAATGTAAAAAGGGAAAGAAAAAAGAAGGTGGAAGCTATCATAAGCTTGCTGATGGCTTCATCCTGGCTCCAACTAGATCAGCTGCATGTGTGTTCATTAAGGTT
This sequence comes from Urocitellus parryii, assembly GCF_045843805.1. NCBI lineage: Eukaryota > Metazoa > Chordata > Mammalia > Rodentia > Sciuridae > Urocitellus > Urocitellus parryii. The sequence continues at coordinate 96,806,416 of NC_135534.1, forward strand.
ATTACTTGAGGAAAACCAAAATATCTAGTATGGGAAACAAGCTTGCACACTGTGACATGAGATGATCACGTGTGTGTCTCACAGGCTGATGCTCTAGGGATCTGTTTATTCTGAAGCCGATGTCACCATGTTAACTTGACTGGTGGTAACTCATGCTTGTCTTCTCAGAGTTGGCCAAAGGTAAATGGGAGCGAGCATGTGACTGAGGTCCTGGGAATGGCTGCCCCAATGTTGGACTTCATGGGGATGGCTTAGGACTGAATTCTGCTGGGCACACAAATGTGGGGGCTTTACAACCCTAGTTTTGCACTCTCCCTTGCTTGCTCTCAGCTTAGTTTTGGTCAGTTGAGTACAATTATTTGTGAGGCTGATAAATATCTGTTTATCCTTTCTCTTTCCTCCTTAGACCTGCATTTCCTCAGGTGTTGCTTTGGATTCCCTGCATCCCAGAGCCCTTGTTGAACACACCTTTATGAAGTTTTGAGCATAGGGATAGTGGGAGTAGTATGAAATGCCCATTCTTATATGCCCCTGAGGAAATTTTGTGCTGCTGTATTACCTACTGCTGATTTGTTACAAGCTCATTTTAATTAAATCTCATAGTGAGAACTGAATAGGCTTTATAGAAGTAGATGTGGAAAAGAAAAAAAAAAAGGTAGGTTCATTTACCCCCTGCCCAATGGCACCAAAATGATAAGCTTAGTTAAATTTTATCAAATTTTATTTCTGTGTAATGAATTTATTCATTAATATGCTTGATTGAGTTGGCAGTTCAGTAACTGTGTCCCATTCATGGGATGGAGGGATGAATTGGCCTGTTTGCATAGCCATCCAGTGATAGAGGGCTGTAGCCCTTGTTTCATGCTCAGTTTGGCAGAGTTTGTGGTTCAGGGTCAGGAGACGTGGAAACTGTCTTACTCTAAGTATGATTCACAACATAGAGAAAGTTTACCTTGCCTACTATTAGCCCTTCTGTGCTTCATGAAACACCAACAATCCATATTTCTACATTATTGGGGATTGGTATGAAAATACAAATGTCCTGTGGATGGGCATAAACTCTCAATCAAATAAAATCCCCATGATCTAGGCATGCCATATTCAAGTCCATGTGCTAATAGCCTTCTAGGAACCTACCAGGGGGCAAGTAAATGTGAAAAGGAGGAAGATTAGTGGACAAAAGGGAGGCAGAAAATTGGAGACAGAGCAGAGCTACCTGAGTGAGGTTCCCATGTGATGATCACTGCTGCCGTGGACCTAGGAAAGAAAAGAACCACTAGAAGGGAGTTTAGGGCCTGGGAGTACATGGATTTATTTTGTAATTTTGCAACAGCCCTGCTGTTGCCAGAAGTGGAAATTTCACATGCATTGCACTGGCCTACTTTCCTAACCATATCCTGAAAGGCCTCTTCTATTTGGGCTAAGAGGTGAAAATAAGGAGGATGAAAGGGCAAAGAAGGGCCAGTTATTTGGGGAAGTCAGAGAGAGCATGTGAAACATTTGGGTTAAAATTGGACAAAAGCAGCGGCATTTAAAAGTCACTCTGCAGGAAACTAGACCAGAGGTGGACTTAAAAGCTCCAGACTTGCTTCTGTGGAGTGTCATCTTCCTGACCCTTCCTGAGCCAAAAGGAGAACAGTGAGTTTTCTCCCAGGAACCAACAGTGTGTGTTGTGTGTGGTACTAGTTCATGCTGAGGATACAGCCCTTGCCCTTGGCCAAGTCAAGTAATGGGTCAGGGTTGGAAAAGTACTATCTCTAATTATTTTTTCTTCTCACTGGGATTTAAAATTTCACTGGGAAGGATTATTGCATACAAGTAATTTGTTTAGGGTACCAGCTTGATGAGCTAACCTTTTGAAACATGAGGTTGAAGGTGTTGACAAGGGACGGGGCTGAGAGTAGAAGCAAAGCCCCAGAATCAAAGCACCTGTCAATAAAAGGATGGCCATATGTATGACTCTGAGTGCCTGGCATATGAACTGTGCCTTATGCATTAACACAGGTTGGGTCTCCTGGGAAGCAGACACTGAGTAGATAATAGCATGCAAGCATTTCTTAGGGTGTGCTTTTGAGACTAACAGCTGTGGAAATGAAGGGAAAGAGGTGAGATTGGGCAGATGAAGGAGTGAAGAGAGCCCCATAGGGAGCTCTGGAGTTGGCATGGCCCTTCAGTTGGCATGAGTGGGAGGGAAGGAGTGAGCCTTTATAGACTTACAATGATTAGACTCAGGCTGCCTCTAGGTTACTCAGAGTACCTAATAAAATGTCAATGCTATGTAAATAATTGTTATAGTGTGTATTGTTTAATAATGATAAAAAACTATCTGTTCATGTTCAGTACAGATTCAACCATCACAGACCTAACTACATTTTGAATCCAAGGTTGGTTGAATCTGTGAATAGAGAACACATGAATATGGAGAGATGACTGTACAGAATCAATGTTAATGTGTGGGTTTTTTTTTTACTAGATGTTGAGCTAATTCCTTAAGAAATAAGAAAACACACTCCTCTATCTCTATTAGCCCTTTGATATCTTTTTTGCACCTAACATGAGCAGGATGGGGTGGGTGAAGGAGAATTTATAGAAAACTAATGCCTGGACAATATTCAAATTAGTGGAAATATCTCAGGGTACCTTGAATTAATTATAGTCTTCTAAAGGGGTAGTATCAGTCAAGTGATTCTCAGTTGGGGATTGTGCTCTCTGAAAAACATTTGGTAGCAGTGTCTATAAACATTTTTGATTGTCATGTCTGGACAGGGCAGTACTATTGGCATCTACTGGGTAGAAGCCAAGAATGCTGCTAAACATCCTGTAATGAACAGGACAACTCAAACAGCAAAGAATCACCTAGCCAAAGTGTCTGTATTGTTTGAGCTTGAGAAACCTGCCTCAGCCCACAGAGTAAAAACGAGAATGCCAGATATAATCTCTCTCCTTTCCCCTTGATACATACCTCCTCCCATTCCCACCACAGAGTATGGGACTACCTCTCTTATTGCACCTAGCTTCTGTCTTGAGTCAAATGTTATTGAGCAGTTGACTCATTTGTTCCTTGAAGACCAGCTTAGTTATTATTTACTTTCTCTCACAACACAGGCACATGGCAGAAGCTCCATATAGTTAACTAACTTTCAGTGAAGTACATTGGTAGCACATCAGTTATTTTTAGGCTGATACCTTTGTACTAGATCAACAGATAACTTTGTACCAGATCAAATTGGCTTTGTTCCCTGCGTATCAAATACATGCTAGAGGTGCCCTGTTTGAGGTCAACACGTGAGCATGTCAGAGCACAGTGGACCACTTGCATTGTACACAGTAGTCTGTAGCTGATCATGACTTTGGTTCCTATTTACGTGTCAGTGTAATTCAGGATCCAGAAGAAGCTGGGCCTGAAGATGGTGTGCAGTTTTTCCTAATTTTCTCTGGGTTTCAGAGGTGGAGGCTGGCTATCAGGGCTCCTGAAACTGAAGACAGTCAGAAGCATCCAGTGGAGAGAGGATTGTCTTGTACTTTTGTCTTATTGCTTTTATTCCCACATGCTCTGGGCCTACTCATCTTTCCCTTGCCCAGAATCCAGGGGGGATGATATTTCTTTTCCTTATTTCATTGGTCTCTTAGGATCATGGCAGCAGTGAACTTGCATAAGGAGACATATTCAGGGAAATAGTCTTTTACTGGGAAAGAAGAGATATAAGCCTTTTATCTTTCTTTACTTTTCCTTGCCTGGGAGGAAAAGGCAGAATTCCTAATCAATTCTCAAAACTTGCCTTAGAATCTGAATCTTTGTACCCATTGACAAAAACTTTGTGTTCACAGTGCCTAGCAGTTTGTCATTTTGATCTGCAAGTTTATTAAACTACCCAGTACAATCAGCTCAGTGTATTAAAAGTCCCCAGGATCAAAACTACTTGCTTAGAGTACATATTGCTATTCAAGGAGCAATTTATTTTTCTTAATTTTTTTTTCCTGGAGCAATCACAGGTATTTCTTCTTAGTGATAGAGAAATAGGGCCTAGAATCCTAGTTCCTAATTTCTTGGGAGTCTACCCTCAGTGGTATTGTAAAGTCCCTCCCTCTATAGTATTGAAAACCTGCTTTTTGGCATTCAGCCCTGAAGGAGACATTGGAAGGTTGCTTTGCTCATACCAATAAAGTGCAGATTCCCCCCTCCTGTGGAAGAGTGTGTCATTTACATAACACATTCAGCCTGATGTACCATTTGCCCGTCTATCATTCAATTAGGTATTTAAGATGTGTCCTATTCAAGTCATAATAAAATCATTATGAAAATCCATGGAGAAATACATTCTTTTTGGGAAGACACTGGTTTTTAAATTAGAACATCTCCAACTGTTATTAATTATTTTTGTGTGAAAATACCATGAGTGATTAAACCAAATTAGGAATCAGTCATCTGCCAAAGTAAATTCTTGAAATCAGCATCATTACTGATTTGCGCTAATGTGAAAGAGAAGTAGTTAAACCTAAGAAACATTAGAATATTCTTACATAGCTAGCAAGTAGAGAGATGGGCTGATGTTTTTCTAAATGCCTTATTCTCCCAAATCACTCACTCCTTTACCATCCCTGCCCAAGGGGTACTCCTGTGTGGGCCCACGCATGTACACACACACACACACACACACACACACACACACACACACACATGAAAGTGGTAGCAAGAAGAAGATGAAGTTTAAAGTGAGAAAACCGAGGTTAGGTATTTCATGATTTTAAGTTTCAGCTATAAAATAAGAGCTGTCAAAATATATATGTATACCTTTTGGGCTAAAGTAGAAATCAGAAGGATAATATATGTGAAGACATTCAGGAACTTCAATGGCACATTATTTACTATTTTCCATCATCATCATTATGCTTTTCCAATACTTATAATTAATTTCTTAGAACAGGGTGCCAAATTTCAGTCTCTAGAAAATAGAAGCACACTTTTAGAAGATAGAAATATTTCCTCAATCTATTTGAATTTCTGTTTCAACAAATAACCTCTGATTTCCTTTTCTGAGGTGTTTCCCATAATTGAAATAAGAGACTCTCATGGGATAATTTGCCTAGGGCAGGGTGCTTTATCTAATTCCTCAATTTTCACCCATTTCCCTGAAGAAGGGCCCAGTCTCTCAGGAAACGGGGCACAAGGACCACTCAGTCTGATTAAAAAAATGAAGTGGTGGCAGCAAGAAGCTGCCAAGGTCATAGGTTATGTGGTTGGAAAGGATGTGGGAGGCCCAGACGGTCATGGCAAATAAAGTGCAGGAAAATATACAAGATGGAAAGAGCTTCAAGTGTATTTCATGACATTAAAGGCAGTTCTGATTATATAAAGACTCATATACACCTTCAACATTTCCCACCCAGAAATTCCTAGATGAATATTGCTTCTATAAATCCTCTAATAATATAAGGTCATTTGGAAGAGGGAGGGGGTGGAGAGAAAGACAGACAGATGGGCATGCACTGACTAGACTACAGGTACTATTCTGATTCCTGATTAACCCAGGGTTCTGATCTTGGAGGAACCAGGCTGAAGTCCTAGGCAGACAGCAGATGTGCACTGAGTGTAGGAAACTTGGAAGGCTTGCTTTGCATACTGAGTTAACAGATGGGACTTAGGGTAGGAGGGAGTAGTTCTTTGATGCAGTCAGCAAAGGTGCCCAAGGCATGAGCTAAGGGGAATCTGATGGAAATGAGCAACCAAGGTTGGATCAAGCATCCTGAAGGATGGCCTAATGTCAAGCCAAGACCAAATTGAGAATGCAGGCTACTGATCTATACCTCAACTCAGAGATGATTGACTGGATTCCCATGGGATGATGGCATAAGGGCTGTTAAGGTAATCCCTCAGCATGGTAACAGCCCAGGCAGTGATTGGATAAACAGACTCTGAGACGATGACCTCAATTCCTATGTCTCTTATTGCCAGTGCCCCATCCATCTCTGTTCTGCCTGGCTAAGGCCTACTAGTATCTCCTGGTTCTCTTCTACTTGGCTTTCTGACCTCTGATGCACTGCTTTTCCTTGCTTCTCAGTTTGTATGTAGGCCTAGATCTATGACACCACTGTGTGAGTTATTCACCTAGTCCTTTCCCATCTTCCCAGCCACTCTCTATACCCCTCTGGAGACACCTATAATCCCGGAAGTAATGGGAGAGTAGGGGAAGACATCCAAGAGCGTTGTTTTATTATTAGGCTAGAACACAAATATATACAGCAGGCAAACCAATTTTATTTCTGCAGAATGCCTCTGAATCCAGTTAAGCAACCACTCAATTTGGCTGGGGTTGAGGGGAGCATGAGTTGGAAATAAATCAATTAAACCAGTTGGCTTAAATTGACTGGTCATTTCAGCCCAAATCACTTTGCACTGGGTAGACACAGCCTTAGAGAGCTTCTGAAACAGTTCCCATGGCAACTATAGAAAGAAGAAATGGGAATAAGAAGCAGTGCATGTGGAATTTATTTTATCTTCTTTTGCCTGACTTCCTTTAGTCCCATCTCATATTCCCTTAGGCACTGGCCATCTGGGCATGTTCTTTTTTTCTTAGCAGTTTCCCTTAGGAAAGAGTTCCATTTAAAATGCCCTTTCTTACCTGCTTCTGACTGACAGATTGAGATTGTCATCTGCAATTGCAAACTCCAGGCCTTCCTGTCTCTAATGAAATCCTGCCTCAAACTGGCCCTGTCTTTCTCCCTTGAACTTTACTGGTTTCCCATGCCATCGGATTAGGGAGTTTATTGCAAGAGGGATTAAGATTTTTAGCTCTGGGACCTGTTCTAGATGGCTTCCCCTAGTAAGGGAGCACATCATTTTGCACACAGCTGCTCCCATAGCTCTAAAAACATCAAAGGAAACTCTAGCCTCAAAGTCTCATTCCACTACTCCTCCCTGTCCCCTTTCTGTCACTAGCAGGTAGGTGGTTCAGGACAATCCACTTCTGGGCAATTTACAAACTGATGTTTAATTCCACCTCCTCTATTGATTTATACCTCAACTTGAATGTCTATCTTCTGGAACTTGAAAATGTCTTCATTAGAGCTCCACTGAGCTTTCTTCTTTAAATAAACATGTAACAAGGCAGAGCAGCTAGTTTTACCCAAAGCCATTTCACTATGTGTACAAGACTTTATTTCAATTTTTTTTCAAATCTTTCTCCCTAAAAATTGCTTCCACCTCCTGTTTTTAATGCATGGATTAAGAGGTTTTGCTTGTACTTGCCTATTTAGTCCTGTATCACAAAAGTAGATGCCGATTTTCTTAACTATTTCTCCTAGGTTAATATCAGATTGTCTAGAATTGATATTCAAAGTCTTCCAGAATTTCATCCCAACTTACCTTTCCATTTATGCTAAAACAGAAAGATATTTTAGCTTCAGCTAAAATGGTCTGTTCACTGGAGCTCCAAAGCACCGTACAATTTCTAGCTACCTATCTTTGTTCATGCCATATTTTTTTACCTGGGATGACCTCTGTCTCCTTTAAGCAATTCAAAATCTTTCTCCCCACTCCTCATTTCAATATATATATTTTTAAAGCCAGTTTTGATCATACCGGCACATGCTTATATGTTTTTTGTAATTTACTTACAAATAAATACTTATATATATTATATAACTTATATAATATATAAAATAAAATTATTAGATATCTTTCTTTGTGATTTGGGCATTTCTCTCTTGGCACACCACAGGAATATATATATATATATATATATATATATATATATATATATATATATATATATATAGCCAAGCAACACAAGTACTTCTAACAAAATCACATGCACTGATATTCTGTGGCCAAAGAAAGTGATGTGAACAAGCCCAAGATCATCAACTGGGCGGGGAAGCCTACTGTGCCCACAGTGCACAGTGGGAAGAAGAAGAAATGAATATTTGCTGACCAAGACTGAAAACTATCACAATATTCTCTATATGTTGCAGAACACCCTTCCCACATAAATAAGCTTCACCTACCTGAGTGGGTGATAAGCTTCTCCTTATAGAGTCAGACTGTACTTTCATGTGCTCATTCATCATTCACTGTATATTATGACCCTTACAACATACCCACAGACAACCTAGCAAGAGGCTTGGAGCTAGGAGACGACTGATTCCAGGGATGGTCTGGATGAGACTAATTCCAAGGGATGCTGTATTTTCAGAGTAGGCAGTCAGTGACTATTTCTAGATTCCCACATCCCTAGTCATTTGAAGAATGTAGCTGCCCAACTGTATAACTGTGGTTAATCAACATGGCCAGGTAAGGATACCTTTATTTGGATAGTACTTTACTGGGTCCATTTGGAAAATAGAAGCACTGAAAGATGAGACCCTGCTCAGAAATTCCCACAGGTGCCATTTGAGTCTATTCAAGGACAGAACATTTTCGGTTCTCTGTTTTCATCTTTGTAGAAGCGATTACGGTACATTTGGTCATAGCCTCTTGGCAACGTACTTGTTGCCATTTACTGCTGGGGACAGTAGATCTCTTTTTCTTTTAAACTCAGTCTACTCTAAGGCACAGATTCCAGGTATCTCCTGGAGAGAATTTCTTGAGTGGCTTAATGCAAACTTGGGGTGTCTTCAGTGGACCCTGACACACTTCCTCTTGCAGCAAGCAGCACTGCTGATCAACATGAATAAGTCCTTCCCAGGATTTTTGTACACAGTGAGACAGTAGTGGTGGGTGGGGGGGGATACAGGGGAATTCACAGCTGAAAGGTATTGCAGAAAGAGAATGGGCTTGAAGAGAAGATGGATGTGAGTTTAAATCACAGCTGTGCCTCTGTCTTTGTAATTCTGATAAAATTTCTTAATCACTCAAAACTTTGGTTCCCTGATCCAAGAAATTGGAATGTTATTTTCAGTAATAGATTCAAAAATCAGTAAGTATTTATTGACTGTTTATAAAGTTCTTAGATGAGCAACTACAAAAATGATGAAGCAATGCATATTCATATGTAAAGTATGCCTGGTGGACACAGATGTTCGTCGTGCACATCAATTCTCCTCTTTCTGACCTCTTCTGGGCTTCTGTTTCCATTCTGAGTTTCCATGCTTCTTTGACCAGCTCTTCTACACATTTATGCTCCTTAATTTTCTTCAACATTAAACAAATGATTAACCAACCAATTAATAAATAAGTCCACGGCTACTTATGCAAAGGGTTATGTACTTTCCTGAAGCCTATAAATAGTTCTTATTTTTGGAATAGCTAGAAAATATATCTCTCTGGAGTTTCTTATCCAGAGAGGACCATGCTGAACCTCTGTTCAGCTCAGTGGTTTTTGGCTTGGGACAATTGTGTTTCCTCCAACAGATATTTGACAATGACTGGAGACATTTTTTTCTTTTTAAATCACAACATGGTTGGAAAATGGGTTGTTACCAGCACTTTATGGGTGTAAGTTCTAAGGGTAGAAGTTGTGATGCAGCTATGTGTTCTACATTGCACACACATAAAAGCATTATTTGGCCCAAAATATCAAAAGAATCCCACAGTCCAGCTGAGAAGAAGGATATTCTCTAAGGGAAGGAAGAGTGGATTTTGCCAAAATCTCACTCTTACCTTGAGAATCATGCTGAATTTAGACTTCGGCTGGGAGCATCTAATGATGCAGAACCATGTGGGTTATTTACATGAAAACTATCTCTGTAAGAATCCACGTGGGTCTGATTGATTACATAAATGTAGGAAGCACAGTATTTCTCCTCTCATTGCTGACTGATCAAGGTAAATGACTCAGAATTCTTTGGCAGAGATTACTGACAACAATCTTGTTTTCAAGCTGCTTCATAACCTAGAATTAAACAGTACACAAAAACGGGTTGACAACCAAAACAGAGGCCATGAGCTGTCTCGCCCTTCATTCCTCACCATGGCTTTCCTTAGATGCTTGAGTCCTTGACTGACATTCAGGGAATGACTTGTACATTTCCTTGGTACTGATGAGTTGAGGTGTTTGCACAATTTCTTTAGGCAAATGGTCAGAATGGTCAGGTAAGTATGGCAGGCCCACTCTCCTCACGCCTGCCCCGCCCCCCTCAGCCATTACTCCTCTTCTTTTACCTTGTGCTGTGTGGGCCTGGGAATTCTTACCTCTTGCATTGCATGTGACTGTTGACAGAGAAGAGTCCATGTATTAAATTTTTCATTCAGAATTAGAGGTCGTTGCAAATAACACAACTTTGCTGAATTTCACTGCATGATCAAAAAGTAAAAATCAAGGAGAAAACTAAACAGAAAGTAATGTTGCAGAGTCAGGCTAGCTCTTCACCAAATCTGTTTCCTTTTTCCCCTGATGCTCTGAACTGGATTACATCTTCTAGCCTCCCTTGCAGCAGAGGTGGACAAGTGGCTGGCCAGTGGAATATGGAAGTAAATGTTATCTACTTCTTCAGTCTGGGCCCGGAAACAAATTCCACCTATCTGCCAACTAGAGTTGGAGGCTTCGAGCAATCTTGAAAGTCTTATATTGAAGCAATCCTGAAAGCTATTAATTGGTAACCTCCCCCCTTAAGTAATATGATAGCCAAGATATAAGAAGCAAGAACATATCCAGAGAAGTCAGCTAATAGTCAAAAGGAGAGAAACAGCTTCAAACAGGCAGTGATGAACATGAACGAGGGGGTTGGTCTGAGTTTTTACCAATTAGGCATTATTTAATGGGGAGATGTCATGCTGGCTGCATCTAGCAGGTACCATTCTGTTTATAGACAATGAGTCAGGACAGCTCAAGAGGGATTTGATAAACTCATGAGACAGGAGAACAATTATGCATATGTCACTGTGATGAAAAGCACAGCACTCCATCTGACAGATCTGCCTGCACAGGCAGGTGTCAGGTGGCCAATGCAAATTTAGGAAACACTGATATCTTTGTCCTCTCCACATCTTCTCTTATTCTGGTCTGATATTTTCCCTTCAGTGTGCTCCTTAGAGTAAAATAGAAAGTCTTCTAAACAAAGAAAAGACATACCTAATAATAAAAAAAAACCAAACAACTATTTTTCTGAACTTGCCATTGCAAGCACTCTCAGGTTTTAATGAAGAATAAAACTCTCTTTTCCCCCCACCTTAAACCTGGTTTTCCTAAGCAGCACAAGTGTCCACAAAAATTATTTGGAATGGCCTTGGAACTTGTTTCATGTCACTGTCTAAGAACTGTGATAAATGTCCCTGATTCAGAGCATGCATTTCTATGTTTAGATTCTTCCCCTCTCTTCTTCCCTCCCAGGGAGGAGGCCCTCAATGCATCTTTCCAGGAAGAACAAACTTTCTCCTGTTTGACATTTATTCCCACCTCCCCCCACCCAGCCTCCCTCCAGGATTCTGGGGGAGTCTGCAGGTAGAAGACACTCATACAAATAACCAGATTCTATTTAAATAAAAAGTAGTATAATCTATAATAAGATTCATTTTATTGCTAAGAGTTAAGTTTTTATATCTTCATACCTATTCCAAACTCCTGCAATTTTGGCAAAGGGTCTGCCACTTGGACCCTTTACCCCAGATCTGTTGAAGTATGCAAGAGTATAAACAGAATTCCTTAGTTTTCTCAAAATGTTTCAGTGGTATAAAATTATTTGTTCTTTCTTCCAACTTCATTCCTTAACACACATTTTTAAACAATCATCATTTTTAATTATACTTATTGGCACACATTCATTGTATGAAATAGTGAGTTTCTTTGTGATGTTTTTATACTTGCATACTTTGACTGAGTCTAACTTCACTATTACCCTCTATGTCTTCTCTATTCCTTCCCTCTAATGATTTCCCCCTACTTCCTCCCCTTCCCCTTCCCTAATGTGTCCCTTTTACTTTTATGTTACCTTCCCCCCACTAAATTCCACACATGAGAGAAAATATGTGATACTTGTGTTTCTAAATCTTGCTTATTTTACATAATGTGATGGTCTCCAGTTCCACCCATTTTCCTTCAAAAGGCATAAATTCATTTTTCTATATGGCTGAATAATTGTGTTTATATAACACATTTTTTAAATCTTTTTCATTGTTGATGGGCATCGAGGTTGATTCCATAACTTGGTGATTATGAACAGTGCTACAATAAATATGGGTATATAGCCGTCTCTATTTTATGCTGACTTTGATTCCTTCAAGTACATACACAGGGGTGGGATAGCTGGATTATATGGTATTTCTACTTTCAGATTTTTGAGAAACCTTTGTACTGTTTCCCATTGTATATGCATTTCTTTTCTCCCACATTCTCACCAACATTTGTTATTTTCTATTTTCTTGATAATAGCCAATCTGACTTGGGTGAGATCGATTTTCAGTGGAATTTTGATTTTATTTCCCTGATGGCTAGAGGTGTTGAGCATCTTTCCATATCATTGTTGGCCACTTGTACTTCTTTTGAGAAGTATCTATTCAGCTTATTTGCCCATTTATTGACTGGATTGCTTGTTTAGGTGTTCAGTTTTTTTTTTAGTTCTTTTTTTTTTATTGGTCGTTCATAACATTACATAGTTCTTAATACATCATATTACACGGTTTGATTCAAGTGGATTATGAACTCCCGCTTTTACCCCGTATACAAATTGCTGTATCACATCAGTTACCCTTCCATTGATTGACATATTGCCTTTCTAGTGTCTGATGTATTCTGCTGTCTGTCCTATTGTCTACTATCCCCCCTCCCCTCCCCTCCCCTCCCCTCCCCTTTTCTCTCTCTACCCCTTCTACTGTAAATCATGTCTTCCATTTGTATTCTCTTGACTTACCCCTCATTACCTCTTATATGACATTTTGTATAACCCTGAGGATCGCCTTCCATTTCCATGCAATTTCCCTTCTCACTCCCTTTCCCTCCCACCTCTCATCCCTGTTTACTGTAAATATTCTTCTCAAGCTCTTCGTCCCTACCCTGTCCTTGTTTACACCCCTTATATCAAAGGAGTCATTTGGTATTTGTTTTTTAAAGATTGACTAGCTTCACTTAGCATAATCTGCTCTAATGCCATCCATTTCCCTCCAAATTCTATGATTTTGTCATTTTTTAATGCAGAGTAATACTCCATAGTGTATAAATGCCACATTTTTTTTATCCATTCATCTATTGAAGGGCATCTAGGCTGGTTCCACAGTCTTGCTATCGTGAATTGAGCTGCTATGAACATCGATGTAGCAGTGTCCCTGTAGCATGCTCTTGTTAGGGCTTTAGGGAATAGACCGAGAAGGGGAATAGCTGGGTCAAATGGTGGTTCCATTCCCAGCTTTCCGAGAAATCTCCATACTGCTTTCCAAATTGGCTGCACCAATTTGCAGTCCCACCAGCAATGAACAAGAGTGCCCTTTTCCCCGCATCCTCTCCAGCACTTATTGTTGTTTGACTTCCTAATGGCTGCCAGTCTTACTGGAGTGAGATGGTATCTTAGGGTAGTTTTGATTTGCATTTCTCTGACTGCTAGCGATGGTGAGCATTTTTTCATGTACTTGTTGATTGATTGTATGTCCTCCTCTGAGAAGTGTCTGTTCAGGTCCTTGGCCCATTTATTGATTGGGTTATTTGTTATCTTATTGTCTAATTTTTTGAGTTCTTTGTATATTCTGGTTATTAGGGCTCTATCTGAAGTGTGTGGAGTAAAGATTTGTTCCCAGGATGTAGGCTCCCTATTTATCTCTCTTATTGTTTCTTTTGCTGAGAAAAAACTTTTTAGTTTGAGTAAGTCCCATTTGTTGATTCTATTTGTTAACTCTAGCGCTATGGGTGTCCTATTGAGGAATTTGGAGCCCGATCCCACAGCGTGTAGATCATAACCAACTTTTTCTTCTATCAGATGCCATGTCTCTGATTTAATATCAAGCTCCTTGATCCATTTTGAGTTAACTTTTGTGCATGGCGAGAGATAGGGATTCAGATTCATTTTGGTGCAAATGGATTTCCAGTTTTCCCAGCACCATTTGTTGAAGATGCTATCCTTCCTCCATTGCATGCTTTTAGCCCCTTTATCAAATATAAGATAGTTGTAGTTTTGTGGATTGGTTACTGTGTCCTCTATTCTGTACCATTGGTCCTCCCGCCTGTTTTGGTACCAGTACCATGCTGTTTTTGTTACTATTGCTCTGTAGTATAGTTTGAAGTCTGGTATCCCTATACCGCCTGATTCACACTTCCTGCTTAGTATTCTTTTTGCTATTCTGGGTCTTTTATTATTCCATATGAATTTCATGATTCTTTTATCTATTTCTACAAGATATGCTGTTGGGATTTTGATTGGCATTGCATTGAACTTATAGAGAACTTTTGGTAATATCGCCATTTTGATGATGTTAGTTCTGCCTATCCATGAGCAGGGTATGTTTTTCCATCTTCTAAGGTCTTCTTCTATGTCTTTCTTTAGGGTTCTGTAATTTTCATTGTATAAATCTTTCACCTCTTTTGTTAGGTTGATTCCCAAGTATTTTATTTTTTGGGGGGATATTGTGAATGGAGTAGTTGTCCTCATTTCCGTTTCAGAGGATTTGTCGCTGATATACAGGAATGCCTTTGATTTATGCGTGTTGATCTTATATCCTGCCACTTTGCTGAATTCATTTATTAGCTCTAATAGCTTCTTTGTAGACCCTTTTGGGTCTGCTAGGTATAGAATCATATCATCTGCAAATAGTGATAATTTAAGTTCTTCTTTTCCTATTTTTATGCCTTTAATTTCTTTTGACTGTCTAATTGCTCTGGCCAGTGTTTCGAGGACTATGTTGAACAGAAGTGGTGAGAGAGGGCATCCCTGTCTTGTACCAGATCTTAGAGGGAATGCCTTCAATTTTTCTCCATTCAGAATGATGCTGGCCTGTGGCTTATCATAGATTGCTTTTACAATGTTGAGGTATGATCCTGTTATCCCTAATTTTTCTAGCGTTTTGAACATAAAGGGATGCTGTACTTTGTCGAATGCTTTTTCTGCATCTATTGAGATGATCATATGGTTCTTATTTTTAAGTCTATTGATGTGGTGAATAACATTTATTGATTTCCGTATATTAAACCAGCCTTGCATCCCAGGGATGAATCCTACTTGATCATGATGTATAATTTTTTGATATGTATTTGAATCCGATTCGCCAGAATTTTATTGAGGATTTTTGCGTCAAGGTTCATTAGAGATATTGGTCTGTAGTTTTCCTTCTTTGATGTGTCTTTGTCTGGTTTCGGAATCAGGGTGATGTTGGCCTCATAGAATGAATTTGGAAGTTCTCCCTCTTTTTCTATTTCCTGAAATAGCTTGAAAAGTATTGGTGTTAGTTCCTCTTTAAAGGTTTTGTAAAACTCTGCTGTATACCCATCCGGTCCTGGGCTTTTCTTAGTTGGTAGTCTTTTGATGGTTTCTTCTATTTCCTCTATTGTTATTGGTCTGTTTAGGTTGTCTATATCCTCCTGGCTCAATCTGGGCAGATCATAGGACTCAAGGAATTTATCTATGCCTTCACTATCTTCTATTTTATTGGAGTATAAGGATTCAAAGTAATTTCTGATTATCTTCTGTATTTCTGAAGTGTCTGTTGTGATATTGCCTTTTTCATCCCGTATGCTAGTAATTTGGGTTCTCTCTCTTCTTCTCTTCGTTAGCATGGCTAAGGGTCTGTCAATTTTATTTATTTTTTCAAAGAACCAGCTTTTAGTTTTGTCAATTTTTTCAATTGTTTCTTTTGTTTCAATTTCATTAATTTCAGCTCTGATTTTAATTATTTCTTGCCTTCTACTTCTTTTGCTGTTGTTTTGCTCTTCTTTTTCTAGGATTTTGAGATGAAGTATGAGATCATTTATTTGTTGGTTTTTTCTTTTTTTGAGGAATGAACTCCAAGCAATGAATTTTCCTCTTAGAACTGCTTTCAATGTGTCCCATAGATTCCGATATGTTGTGTCTGTGTTTTCATTTAACTCTAGGAATTTTTTAATTTCCTCCTTGATGTCTTCTAAAACCCATTGATCACTCAGCAACCTATTGTTCATTCTCCAGGTGATGCTTGCTTTTTCCTTTCTTCTTTTATCATTGATTTTCAGTTTCATTCCATTATGATCAGATAAGATGCATGGTATTATCTCTACCCCTTTGTATTGTCTAAGAATTGCCCTGTGACATAGTATATGGTCTATTTTTGAGAAGGTTCCATGTGCTGCTGAGAAAAAAGTGTAGCTACTTGATGTTGGGTGGTATAGTCTATATATGTCAATTAAGTCTAGGTTGTTAATTGTGTTATTGAGTTCTATAGTTTCCTTATTTAACTTTTGTTTGGAAGATCTGTCCAGTGGTGAGAGAGGTGTGTTGAAGTCTCCCATGATTATTGTATGTTGGTCTATTAGACTCTTGAACTTGAGAAGAGTTTGCTTGATGAACACAGCTGCACCATTATTTGGGGCATATATATTTATGATTGTTATGTCTTGTTGGTGTATGGTTCCCTTGAGCAGTATGAAGTGTCCTTCTATATCCCTTTTGATTAGCTTTGGCTTGAAATCTATTTTATTAGATATGAGTATGGACACTCCTGCTTGTTTCCGCGGTCCATATGAGTGATATGATTTTTCCCAACCTTTCACCTTCAGTCTATGTATATCTTTTCCTATCAAATGCGTCTCCTGTAGACAGCATATTGTTGGGTCTTGTTTTTTGATCCATTCTACTAGCCTGTGTCTCTTAATTGGTGAGTTTAAGCCATTAACATTTAGGGTTATTATTGAGATATGGTTTGTTCTTCTATCCATATTTGTTTATTGATGTTACTAAACCTGATTTGTTATCCTCTTTGACTACTTTCCCCCCTTTACTGTCCTACCTCCCATTGTTGGTTTTCAATGTTATTTTCCATTTCCTCTTCCTGTAATGTTTTGCCAAGGATTTTTTGAAGAGATGGTTTTCTAGCTGCGAATTCTTTTAACTTTTGTTTATTGTGGAAGGTTTTAATTTCATCTTCTAACCTGAAGCTTAATTTCGCCGGATACACGATTCTTGGTTGGAGCCCATTGTCTTTCAGTGTTTGAAATATGTTATTCCAGGATCTTCTAGCTTTCAGAGTCTGTGTTGAGAGATCAGCTGTTATCCTGATTGGTTTACCCCTAAATGTAATCTGCTTTCTTTCTCTTGCAGCTTTTAAAATTCTCTCCTTATTCTGTATGTTGGACATCTTCATTATAATGTGTCTAGGTGTGGATCTCTTATGATTTTGCACATTCGGCGTCCTGTAGGCTTCTAGGATTTGGGATTCTGTCTCAATCTTCAATTCTGGGAAGTTTTCTCGTATTATTTCACTGAATAGACTGTTTATTCCTTTGGAATGGAGCTCTGTGCCTTCCTGTATCCCAGTGACTCTTAAATTTGGTCTTTTGATATTGTCCCATAATTCTTGGATGTTCTGCTCATGGTTTCTTAGCAGACTTGCTGAGCTGTCTATGTTCTTTTCCAGTTGAAATACTTTGTCTTCATTGTCTGATGTTCTCTCTTCTAAGTGATCTACTCTGCTGGTAGTATTCTCAATTGAGTTTTTAAGTTGGTTTATTGTTTCCTGCATTTCTAGAATTTCAATTTGTTTGTTTTTTATTACCTCTATCTCCCTGTGAAATTGATCTTTTACTTCCTGGATTTGTTTGTCAATGTGATCTTTCATTGTCTGATTTTGCTGTCTCATGTCTTCCTTGAGACTCCAGATCATCTGAAGCATATATATCCTGAACTCTTTATCTGATATTCCATCTGTTGCAGCTATTACCTCTTCTAAAATTGAGTTGACCTGCATTGCTTGTGGTCCTTTCTTTCCTTGTCTTTTCATACTGCTCGTGTTTCTTTCTGCTTGGTGCAACTGTTGTGTTTTGAAATTTACCCCCTATTTATTTATGTTGCTCTTGTATACTTGAAAAGTCTCCCTTGCAGGTGCGGGCGGCGGCTGTGCCCCTACTCCAATTGGGGTGACGTGTCTACCACGCTGGCGGCTCTCTGGGCCTGTTCCGGGAGTGGAAGGCGGCTCTGCTCTGTCCCTATTCCAATTGGGGTGTCCCTATTCCAATTGGGGTCTTTAGTTCTTAATATATTCTGGATATTAATTCTCTGTCAGAAGAATAATTAACAAAGACTTGTCTCCTATTCTGGAGGCTCTCTCTTCACTCAGTCGATTGTTTCCTTTGCCATGTACAGGCTTTTTGATCAAACTTTTATTCCTTGTTTATTTTCTCCAACTTTCAGACAAGTTGAATCTGGTAACACATTTTAGGTATATTTCAAACAAACTACAAAAGTAAAATCACAGCATAACTCATTCTTTGGGCCTTAACATAAAGGAATAGTGCAGACAAGGGTGATGAAAGGAGAGGTGCTTGAAATAAAGAGCACGGGAAGCTTTATCTGCCCAGATCTCAGAAGGTTAAATACCTTAACTCTTTTTTCATCTTTCTGTTCTTCATTTTGAAATTCTGATTTAATGGAGTTAAATGCCATATTTCTCATGTTTCTTTTGGTAAAATGAGTCTTTTATTTAAAAACATTGAGAAATAATAGCAAGACTCAGAGAGGGAGAAAACAAGGGCTGCCTTAAACAGTAGACCTCACAATTCTTTTTTTAAGGTTTTTTTTCAATTTGTTCTAATTAGCTATACATTACAATAGAATGCACTTTGATACATCATACATAAATGGAGTGCAACTTCTCATTCTTCCAGTTGTACATGATGTAGAGTTACACAAGTCATGTAATCACATATACACATCCGGTAATAATGTTCAAATCATTCTACTATCATTCCTAACCCCCATGCCTCCTCCCTTCCCTTCACTCCCCTCTATTCTAATCCAAAATGCCTGTATTCTTACCTAGCTCCCACTTATTGTGAATTAGCATCTGCATATCAGAGAAAACATTTGGCCTTTGGTTCTTTGGAATTGGCTTATTTTGCTTAGTATGATATAAGTATTTCCAGCAAGCGCCATAATTTCATTCTTTTTTAAGGCTGAGTAATATTACATTATATATATTTACCACATTTCTTTATTCATTTATCTGTTGAGGGACACCTAGGTTGGTTCCATAGCTTGGATATTGTGAATTGAGCTGCTATAAACATTGATGTGCCTGCATAACTGTAGTATGCTGATTTTAAGTCCTTTGGGTATAAACCTAAGAATGGGATAACTGGGTCAAATGGTGGTTCCGTTCCAAGTTTTCTGAGGAATTTCCATACTGTTTTCCACAGTGATTGCACCAATTTGCAGTCCTATCAGTAATGTATGAGTGTATCTTTTTCTCCACATCCTTGCCAACATTTATTGTTACTTGTATTCTTGATGGTTGTCATTCTGACTGGAGTGAGATGGAATCTTAGAGTAGTTTTGATTTGCATTTCTCTAATTGCTAAAGATATTGAACATTTTTTCATATATTTATTGATCAATTATATTTCTTCTTCTGTGAAATATCCAGTTCCTTAGCCCATTTATTGAGTGGGTCATTGTTTTTTTGGTGTTAATTTTTTGAATTTTTTATATATTCCAGAGATTAATGCTCCCTTATGAGGTGCACATGGTAAAGATTTTCTCCCATTCTGTAGACTCTCCTTTCACATTATTGATTGTTTCCTTTGCTGAGAAGAAGCTTTTTAGTTTGAATCCATCCCATTTATTGATGTCACTTCTTCTACTAGGGGCAGGGTCCCTGTTCTAGTGCCTAAGTTGAGTTTTGTGCCGGGTTAGAGATGGGTCTAATTTCATTTTATTGCATATAGATTTCCAGCTTTCCCAGCACCATTTGTTGAAGAGGCTATCTTTTCTTCACTGTATGTTTCTGGTGTCTTCGTTTAGAATAGACATCACCATTCTTGACTCAGCAAGCATCAAATGCTGCCAGTCACTGGGACCCAGCGATGGAAAGAAGCATTTCCTGCTTCCTTGGGAGTTGTATGAAGAAATGCTTCATCTAACTTGTAATCAGAGAAATGTAAATTAAGACCACATTGAACCATCAAAAGAAGGAATCAAAGCAAAATCAAAAACAATACAAAACAAAGGAAGACAGCAGAAGAGGACAAGAGAAACACAAGAGAACAAAGTCTACAAGCCAGAAAACTAATAACAAATAGCAATAGTAAGTCCTACCCAATCAAGAAGTACTTTAAGTACAAATAGGTCAAACTCCCCAGTCAAAAGACAGAGAATGCTTAAAAAAAGCAATACCTGATTATTTACTTTCTACAAGAAAATAACTTTAGATCTAAGGACACAGGCTGGAAGTAGAGGGATGGAAAACCATAATTCATGTGAGTGGTAACCAAAAGACAGCAGGAAGGAAACCGTATCAAACAAAAAAGACTTTAAGTAAAAAACTATCACCAGAGACATTATATAGTGATAAATGGATCAATTCATCAGGAGGACATACAGTATAAATATGTCTGTGCACCCCACATCAGAGCACCTAAATATATAAAGCGCACATTGGCAGAACTGACAGAAGAAATAGACAACAATACAATAACAGTAAAAAAGACTTCAGTAACCCACTTTCTACAATGGATAGAAGAGACAGAAAATCAATAAGAAAACTTTGAACTCAGGGTACACTTTATACCAGATGGACTTAGTAATCATATGCAGAATGCTCTACCCAGTAGCAGCAAAATATATTTTCAAGTGTATCTTGAGCATATTTAGGATAGATCATAAGTTAGACTGGAAAATAAGTCTTAAAAATTTTAAGAAGATTAGAATTATGCTAAGCATCTTCTCTGGTCAGAAAGGTATGAAACTAAGAGCAAGCATGGAAGTACTTGAAAAATCACAAATATGTGGAGATTAAACAGTGCATTCCTGAATAACCAAAGGGCAAAGAGGATATCAAATGGGGAGTTTCAAAATATCTTGAAACAAACGAAAATGGAAACATAACACGCCAGAACTTACGGAACACAGCACAAGCAGTTCTGAACAGTAAGCTGATCGTGATAAATGCCTACATAAAAGAAAATACAAGATCCCAAATAAACCATCTGATTTTATACCTTAAGGAACTAGAAAAAATAGAATAAATAAACTCACAGCAGAAGGAAGAAAATACAAAGATTAGAACAGAAATAAATGAAATAGATGTAAGTCAAACTATAAAAAAAATCAGTTAAAGTAAGAACTGGTGTTTTGAAACAGTCTTAAAATCAACAACCTTTAGTTAGACTAAGAAAAAAAAAGAGAGAAGGCTAAAATATATAAAAGCAGAATCAGAAGAGGAGATATTACAACTGATATTACAGAAATACGAAGAATCATGAGAGACTTACAAATAATTAGATACTACTATGCCAACAAGTTAGGTAACCTACAAGAAGTGAATAAATTGCTAGTCACATAAAACCTACCAAGACTAGATCATGAAGAAATAGAAAAATCTGAGCAGACCCCAACAAGGAAGGAGTTGGTAATGAAATATTTTCCATCAAAGAGAAGCTCAGTACTTGACGATTTCATTGATGAAGTCTATCAAACATTTAAAGAAGAATTAATATGAGTTCTTCTCAAACTCTTCTAAAAACTTGAAGAAGAGACAGCTCTTCTAAATCAATTTTATGAGGGCAGCATTATCCTAACATGAAAGCTGGAGAAAAATCCCTACAAGAAGAGAAAATTACAGGTCAATATGCCTGATGAACATGGATGCAAACATTCACAACCAAATACTAGCAAACCAAATTCAGTAGCATAATAACATGAGCATACCCCCTGATCAAGAGGGATTTATCTCTGGGTGCAAGGATAGCTCAACATAAGCAATCGATTCATTTAACATACTACTTTACTAGACTAAAGGATAACATCCACATGATTATCTCAATAATACATAGAAAACATTTGACAAGATTCAACATCGATTCATTGTAAATTCTCAGTAAATAAAGTACAGAAGGACTTTGCTTCAACATAATAAATGTCAAACCCCTAGCTAGCATACTTGATGATGAAAAAAAGGAAAAGTTTTTCTTTACAATCAGGAACAAGGCAAGAATGCCCATGCACACCCATTCTGTTCAACACAGTACTGGAGGTGCTAGCCAGAACAATTAAGCAAGAAAAAGAAATAGAATTCTTCCAAATCAGAAAGAAGTTAAACTATCCATTAGCAGATGATACAATCTTATATGTGGAAAACTACAAAAAAAACCCTGCTAGGACTAATAAATAAATTCAGTAAAGTTGTAGGATATAAAACCAACATACAAAACCCAGTTACATTTCTATTCACTAAAAACAAATTACTCAAAAAGTAACTTAAAGAAAACAATGCCACTTAAAATAGCATCAAAAATAATAAATAAAATACATTGGAACAAACTTAACCAAGGAAGTAAAAAATTATACACTGAAAACTATGAACTTTGGTGAAATAAAGTTGACACAAGTACATGGAAAGACATCCAACCTTCATGGATTGGAAGAATCAATATTTTTAACATGTCTAGACTACCCAAAGTGATACCCAGATTCAGTGATATTGGTATCACAATTACAATGGCATATTTTATGTAAAAAGATAAAACAATTTAAAAATTTATATGGTATTTTAAAAAGTTCAAAGTGACATCTATACTGCTCATTGGTGAACAACGTTTTGAAGAACAAGGCTGTAGAATAGTGATTCTCAATGCCATGTAGAATTATCTGTAACAATAATAAAAAATATTCATGTATAAGACTCACCCAAGACCAACTGAATTGAATTTGAGAAGAACCGGTGAGGTCTTCAAGCATTCAAATTTAAAAACAGAATTTCCAATTTATTCTAATAATATATAGCAGAATTTGAAAATGATTACCTGAGAAAGACCATTCTCGAGAAAATCACAGGGATGCATATTATGTTTATCAAAGAACCATTTCAGCAAATAATTAAAGGTAATCAAAATATCTATCAATTTGTGAATAAGTAAATTTGTGATATATGTACAAAATACAACACTATTAAGAGCTTGAGAAATAAAATATATTTATATATAATAATATGGACATATGTTTAAAAACACTTTTGAGTAAAGGAAGCAAGAAAATTATGTATGGCCCATTAACATTTATGTGGATTATACGTTCAAACAAGAGTGCTATATATTTTGCTAGTATTTAGTATGTATGGTAACATATATAAAATACTTAGAAAGTGAACTATACCTTAGCCCAATAAAGAGAGTAGAATTGGGATAAACACAAAGAGGGAAGCCAGTGGAAAAAAATATATATATTTATTAAGATTCCATAGGTCTTTTGTAGAATAGTGGCAATAACGTGCACAGTAGAGAGTGAAAACTCAATTCTATATACCAGATTTTAAAAGTAGGAATCACAAGTTCTTACTGATGAACTTGGAGAAAATTATTTCCATGCATTTCTTGGAGCAGAAATAAGAATGATTGAAGAAGGAATATTAAAAGAGATTACTTTCCTTCATGGCTCTCCCTAGAAAGTTAGCTGCAGAAGAAATTAAAGATAAGGGTAGCAAGAAGAGTCTAGAGAGGATATTTTTCTGTGAGATTCTTGAACCAAATGATAGAGGAAATGAGATCTGTACAGAAGATGTGGTTGAAGTCAATTGACTGGTTCTTAAAAAAGAGATTTATGAAGTTGGAAAAAAAGGGAGGGGGGTTGCAGAATCTAGAGCAGTGAATTTGTCCTAAATGCTTAGGATTAGATTAGAATTTAATTGATTTTGTAAGATCACCTAGGACAGATGGGGACACACACACACACACACACACACACACACACACATGCACTTCTTTCTTTTCACCACAAAAAAATGGCTCACCAAGGAGCTCGTTAAACTGTGGATTCTTGACTCTCACCCACGGGAATTCAGATTCACTTATGTGGGTCTTGGAAGCAAGGTCTCCCTGTGACTGTTATGCTCCTCAGATTTGGGAAGCACTCATTTAGGGACATAGGTGAAGAGAATGATTTTGGACAGGAGAAAGAACACTTCTTTTGAACAGGTAGAAAAATTTAAGGGTGGTTATAGACACATGGACTGACTCAGGAGGTTGTCTCCCCGACAGATCTACTAAGAGGAGTGGCCAAAATGTGTGTCTCACCTAGAAACCTGGCTTCAGATATGGGGAGAGGTTCTTATAGGGCAAAGTAGTGTCCTGACTTGTCTAAAAAGATCATGGGAATTATGAAACATGGGTGCATGTTAATTATTAAGAGTAATTGGCTACAATTTTGAGTCTGAAGGACTGATGATGGTATAGAGGCATGGCAGTGAGAGTCCGGGCAGAGCAGCAGCAGGTACAACCACTCAGGATGAAGCAGTGACACAGAGCTGAACAGAGCAAGAGAGCAGCAGGGCAGTGAGTGGAGATGAACTCATTAAAGATAAGGGTATCAAGATCTCCTGGATGGCCCTGTGTGAAGGAAGAATGGGGATGGGGTAGAGAGAGGCTCTGGAAGAGCAGGCCAGTAGGAAAACTACCAACTGGTGATGAGCCCACCATTCTGTGTCACTTTCTGTGCTGTATCTCTGCTTGAATCCCATCTTTCTCTACACTCCCACCTACACAATGCCATCTGCCTAGCACACTTGAGCTCATTCTTCAAGAATCATCTTTGAGATAGTCTTCTGTGAGACGCCCCTGGCTCCTAGAGATTGGTGCTGGCTTCCTTCTCGTGGTTATGCCTGCCACTGTAATGAGCACCACATTGCATTTCCCCCAAGAGGCTTAAAAAGCACATTGATGATTCTCAGTGAATAACCAAAACGAGTTAATAAAGGAATAAACCAAGAGATGACAGGAACCAAATCATTCTGTGAATGTCATGCTAACCCTTGACTGTTGGGGCTTGAAGCAGGTATAACCTGGGGAGAGAGCATTGCAAAAGTAGACACAATTGATGAATGGACAAAAGAACAGTCTATAGCCAGTCACCATCAATGGATCAGGAGGTCTGGGAGCAGAAAAAACTAACAGATCTCATTTAGTCCTAGGTAATTTAAAAGTGATTGAAATGTTCCTAAAGTATAGTGGGTTAAGCCTTCTTTTTTGCCCCGAGGGAAATAATCAGAGGAAACAGAATTTCAAGATAATTATACCTCTGTTTTCTAGATACCAATAAAATACGTAATTCTCTGAGTAGGAAAGGGACTTTATTTGATAGAAAACAGGAGATTTCTGTTAAGTTGAGCAGAATCTTTTAGGAATCTTCCTTCATATTGTCTAGCCTTATTCTCCCTGAATTTTCATGCCTGTATATATTTCTATACAGTTATAATTAGTTTACATGTGATATATGTGTGCCTGCTCCATCAGTATGATTACATATTGTATATATGAGTAATCTCCCCCAGTATCTTGGTTATTGTTTTTCACACAAGAGATGTGAAATCAGAATGGCACAAAATTCTCATTTTGCCAAAGAGAGAACTGAGCCCCAGAAACATTATACCAACTTGACTTATACTCTATATTCATTTGGAAGTTCATCAACTTATTTGTCTATTCAACAAATATTTAGTGACCTTATGTGCGAAAACAAAAAGATGTTGAAGATAAACTTCAATAAGACACAATCCTGGACATCAAGAATTTTACTATCTTCTTGGGAACACACACATAAACAGCAGTATGCCTCCAGTGGAGTGTATACTTTCATTTCAATCTTTAGAGAACAGTTTGACAGTATTTATTTTTTAAAATGACCTTGGTCCTTCAACTTCATTGTCAAGAAATAATCCAGTAGAAATAAACTTGGATTGAAGCAAAGATTTAGCCATAAAATGTTCTTTTAATTTTCTTTAAAAATGAAACTGTTATTTTATTTCAGAATAGGTTTATGATACCTAGAACACTTTGCAGTCATAAAAATGCATGTGGAAGAATATTAACACAGAAAGATGATCATGATGTATTGTTGAGAAGGTAGAAAGTAGACACAACACTGTAGTTTAGAGATTACAAACCTATTTTTTAAAGTCTATTTATGCTTAGAAGAAAAACTCTCAGAGTATTAATAGCAATCATCTCAAAATGGTACATTGTGGATGCTGCTCTTTTTCTTTTACCTCTTGGCTGTGTTTTCTAAGTGTTTTACAATGAACACGTATTTTCTTTAAAGTCAAGAAAGAAAAAGTTATTTAAAAGAATAAACCTGTACCTGGATACCAAGGCAGCACCTCAGTTCCTGAGTAGCTGTCAATCCACATGGAACTAGAGTTGGGAAACCTGACCTGCACTGACCCACTCACCAAGGGCATATCGAGCATGAGCAGCTGTCATTATCCAGTGCATTGTCTAAACTGAGCATTATATGTAACTATGTATTTTTTTAATTTCATGGAGGAAAACCTAGAACGATTTCCCCCCTGAATTTTAGTGAAAAAGGAAACAAGAAAGTGAACACATCAGAGTCAAAGATGGTTTAAAAACAAATTTCCAGAGCATGTGAGGGCACAGCTCTGCTCATGCTCTTGTGTTGGGCAAAGTTATAGTTGCTCCTCCTGGTGAACCCCACGTCCTTGCCAGCATGAAGGAGACTCCTAAATCACTATAGATGATATCTCAGATATCTTATCATGTTCAGTGCTGATCATGTGAGTTTTTTTTTAAAAAATATTTTAGTTGTCAATGGACCTTTATTTTTATTTATTTATTTATTTGTATGCGGTGCTGAGAATCAAACTCAGTGCTTCACACATGCCAGGCAAGTGCTCTATCACTTTTATTTATTTTTATTTATTTATTTGTATGTGGTGCTGAGAATCAAACCCAGTGCTTCACACATGCCAGGCAAGTGCTCTACCACTGAGCCACAGCTCCAGGCCTGGTCATGTGTTTTGACAAGTTTGATTTTTTTTTTAAATAGGTAATTCAGGCATGCCTGATAGCTTTTTATTAGGAAAAACAACAAGATACCCAGAACATCCAAGGTAAATAGATATTTACTGGTTCTTACATCCCACTAATCTCTGCCTCCATGAAATGCTTGCAATCTATTAGGGAGACATCAGCATGGCATCAGAAGGACACATTGAGACAAATTCAATGGGAACGCTGCACCAAGGTCGGAGTGAAAACAATATTTACCTCTCAAAGACCTCCAGGCACTCAGACAGATTAAATTAGAACTGGAATGAGTACATGCTCTCCTCTATTTATTTAGTTGGCAGAAGGTGCCTTGTTTTATATAGATCACATAGCCATCATTGGAGATGTATTCTATTTTTAAAGTGTCACACCCTGTTGCAGAGAGAATCTGGCTTCTTAAAGGGCATGGTTAAATCCAGGGAGGCACAGGAAAGGAGGAGGAAGCAGAGAATGAACCTTTGTTGAACATCTCCTGGGGTCTCCTTTGCCTTGTCTCCTTGAAACCTCATTGATCCCAGCTCTCTAATGTTCCAGGAAGTTACTATGTCTCCCATTGTACAGATGAACAAATTGAGGTTGGCTTTCAGAGAGTTTTAAAAAGTGATTAGTGGTAGAGACAGATTTCAGGAACAGGTCTGGCAAGTTCCGAAGCCTGTGTCTTTTCTGAAGCACTTACTGTTCTGAAGATTGCACAGAGTGCAATCTTACTGTCCTGTAAACTCAAAAACGAGGTAGAGAGACCAAATGGCAGGTAGAGAGACTAAACGCCAAGATGTAGACTTGGCGTTTAGACACTGAATCCATTCTACAAAATTGTTACACACTTAACTACATTGATATCAGGACAGCTTGAGAGTTGCTGTGGTCAAGGGAGGTGAATATTATCATATTCATGTGCACATTTGCAAGCAGCTACTCAATAGGAATGACCCTCAGCAAGGTCAAGAAGCAAGTACTCATTATCTCTGGTGTTGGTGGCTTGCTGCTTTTAAATGGGGCAGACCATGCAGCCCTGTAATGGAAGCCAATATCCAAGAGATTCCACCTTGGCTAGGCTCACTCCACATTTCCTCTATGCTGCCTATTCATTCATGAACGCCCCCTGACCTTTTCTATAAGCTTCTGAATTTGTGTCTCCCTCAGCTCTGGCATTAGTGACTGGTCACCTGTGATCCTACTATTAGAGATTTGTTTCATGGAGGGGGAGGGTTTTGTTGGGATGGGCTCATCTCTTACTTTGGTTTACAGAATCAGAACTGAGCTCAGGGTAACTGAGTCTTCATCTACTTCTAATACACAGTACTTTCCTGTGCTGGGCTTCTTGATGCCCATTTGGGTTCTGGCCCTCTGAAAGCTGTTTTTCAGACTCTCAAGATTATTCTGGACTTTAAGGATTCTGCGCCAAAAGAAATACTGGGTCACAGTCCTCCAGACTTGAAGGTCTTACCAAAACTTAGCTCTCCCGTATTCCATTCCCTTGGGCCCTGCAAGGTCACTGGTTAGGTTTCAAATCATGGAATTATAATTTTGATCTTAGGAATTAATAGAGCCCAATTTTAGATCTCTCCCAATTCAATTACTTATCCATTCAATAATCATTATTTGAAAATTTGGTCTTCTTTTGAATCAAATCAGCTTTTTAATTGCCTTTCATTGGTCTCAATTCTTCCCTAGGGCACATTTCAGCTTAACAAAAATGTTTAAAAGAGTCAATGACCTTTACTGAGATTTTTAAGAGAAGCTTCTTTTGGGAGAAGGCGTGGCATTGGAGCAAGCTCTATTCAGCTTCTTCCAGGAGTCACTTTTGAGATCCATAGATCCCTTTTCCTCTGTAAGGTGGTGTTTGGGTGTTTGTTCTTCACATGGAATAAGCCAGAAGTAGGAAGGTCTCCAGTTACAGGCTGCAAATCCTCTGAGGACATCTTCTGTTATAGATCCTTAGGATTTCTCAAATCTTAGGCTTCAGTGTGGTCCCACTCAATATCTCAAAAAGATCCAGAGCCCTGGCTAGAAGGAAGAGGTAGAAGTGAACTCTTACACTGTAAGATTTATTTTTGACAATTGGCTTGCAAATACACAGATGCAAATTATATAAGACCTAGTAGAGTATCTAACACATTTTATTGGAATAGAAACAAATAATAGGAACTTTGTTCATTATGTAAAACTGGCTGTAGCTCACTTATTGGGTGCTGGATCATTGAAAACACAGTAATTATAACCTTGCAAAGAGTAAGTGAAACTTTTAGGCCCTGGTTATTGAATGCCCCCAGTCTACATCAGCTTTGCCTCTTTCTAATCCCTGAACCTCCTAGCAGTTGACAATCAACTGACACTGCTTAATTAAAGATGTAGCCACTGCTGAAGCCATGACCTGTCCAAGGGAGGATGTATCCAGTGGCCTTATATTTGATATCTTCCAGAAAGACACTTTGGATTAATGGAAAAAGCAAGCTTTACCAACAGTTTGAACCTGGTTTCATTATTTAGTAGTTGTGTGACTTTGGACTATTTATTTAACAGTACTGGGGATAAGACCCAGGGTGCTTTACTGCTGACCTACACCCCAAACCCTTTTTACATTTTTTTTAAAATTTTGAGACAGGGTCTTGCTAAATCTTCTAGACTGACCTTGAACTTGCAATTCTCTTGCCTCTGCCTCTCCAGTCACTGGAATTACAAGCATGTGCCACTGTACTAAGCTGGACAAATTATTTAACCTTTCATTTTCTAGAACTATAAAATGCAGATAATCTCCATCCCACAGGGGTGTTCCAAGGATTAAATGAAATCATGTTTGCAAACATCATATACTATAGAAGCTATTAAGCTCCTTTGGGAGTACAGCCTCTGCTACTGACCCTGCTTCTTTGATCCATTTAGCATCTCTACAGAGGACATATATGAGCAAAACTCTTCCTTCTGCTCAATTCTTTGTATTATGCCTTTTGGAAGCAGGCTAAAAACTGCTTATGGAAGTGTTGTGGGGTTTTTATTTATGATGCATCTATTCTAGACAGTGTAGAAAGGAATTGAACATTATGCCTGGCTTCCAGGGTCTTGCTGTGCAATGAAGGAGTTGTACATGCAAAGAAATAATTTTAGGAATGTAATAACCATTATAATAGAGGTGTGCACAAGTCATCCCCTTCCTAGGGTCCACAGCAGCTTTTCTCCCTCCCCTCTCCTCTCCTACCCACTCCTCTCTCTCTCTCTCTCTCTCTCTCTCTCTCTCTCTCTCTCTCTCTCTCGCTCTCTCATTACTGAAGCTAAAGAGAGCTCCGACTCTGTCACTTTTGAAGTGACAACTTACTATTGGTCTGGGAAGGATATTAATCCTCTTAACTCCTCCTTGGGTTTTGCTTCTAGTGAATTAATTCTTTTTTTTTTTTTTTTTTTTTTTCTTTTTTTTTTTTTTTTGAAAGTCAATAAATAATTTTATTTTTTTTTTTATTTTTTTATTTTTTTTTTTTTATTGGTCGTTCATAACATTACATAGTTCTTAATACATCATATTACACGGTTTGATTCAAGTGGATTATGAACTCCCGCTTTTACCCCGTATACAAATTGCTGTATCACATCAGTTACCCTTCCATTGATTGACATATTGCCTTTCTAGTGTCTGATGTATTCTGCTGTCTGTCCTATTGTCTACTATCCCCCCTCCCCTCCCCTCCCCTCCCCTCCCCTTTTCTCTCTCTACCCCTTCTACTGTAAATCATGTCTTCCATTTGTATTCTCTTGACTTACCCCTCCTTACCTCTTATATGACATTTTGTATAACCCTGAGGATCGCCTTCCATTTCCATGCAATTTCCCTTCTCACTCCCTTTCCCTCCCACCTCTCATCCCTGTTTACTGTAAATATTCTTCTCAAGCTCTTCGTCCCTACCCTGTCCTTGTTTACACCCCTTATATCAAAGGAGTCATTTGGTATTTGTTTTTTAAAGATTGACTAGCTTCACTTAGCATAATCTGCTCTAATGCCATCCATTTCCCTCCAAATTCTATGATTTTGTCATTTTTTAATGCAGAGTAATACTCCATAGTGTATAAATGCCACATTTTTTTTATCCATTCATCTATTGAAGGGCATCTAGGCTGGTTCCACAGTCTTGCTATCGTGAATTGAGCTGCTATGAACATCGATGTAGCAGTGTCCCTGTAGCATGCTCTTGTTAGGGCTTTAGGGAATAGACCGAGAAGGGGAATAGCTGGGTCAAATGGTGGTTCCATTCCCAGCTTTCCGAGAAATCTCCATACTGCTTTCCAAATTGGCTGCACCAATTTGCAGTCCCACCAGCAATGAACAAGAGTGCCCTTTTCCCCGCATCCTCTCCAGCACTTATTGTTGTTTGACTTCCTAAAGGCTGCCAGTCTTACTGGAGTGAGATGGTATCTTAGGGTAGTTTTAATTTGCATTTCTCTGACTGCTAGCGATGGTGAGCATTTTTTCATGTACTTGTTGATTGATTGTATGTCCTCCTCTGAGAAGTGTCTGTTCAGGTCCTTGGCCCATTTATTGATTGGGTTATTTGTTATCTTATTGTCTAATTTTTTGAGTTCTTTGTATATTCTGGTTATTAGGGCTCTATCTGAAGTGTGTGGAGTAAAGATTTGTTCCCAGGATGTAGGCTCCCTATTTATCTCTCTTATTGTTTCTTTTGCTGAGAAAAAACTTTTTAGTTTGAGTAAGTCCCATTTGTTGATTCTATTTGTTAACTCTAGCGCTATGGGTGTCCTATTGAGGAATTTGGAGCCCGATCCCACAGCCTGTAGATCATAACCAACTTTTTCTTCTATCAGATGCCATGTCTCAGATTTAATATCAAGCTCCTTGATCCATTTTGAGTTAACTTTTGTGCACGGCGAGAGATAGGGATTCAGATTCATTTTGGTGCAAATGGATTTCCAGTTTTCCCAGCACCATTTGTTGAAGATGCTATCCTTCCTCCATTGCATGCTTTTAGCCCCTTTATCAAAAATAAGATAGTTGTAGTTTTGTGGATTGGTTGCTGTGTCCTCTATTCTGTACCATTGGTCCACCCGCCTGTTTTGGTACCAGTACCATGCTGTTTTTGTTACTATTGCTCTGTAGTATAGTTTGAAGTCTGGTATCGCTATACCGCCTGATTCACACTTCCTGCTTAGTATTGTTTTTGCTATTCTGGGTCTTTTATTATTCCATATGAATTTCATGATTCTTTTATCTATTTCTACAAGATATGCTGTTGGGATTTTGATTGGCATTGCATTGAACTTATAGAGAACTTTTGGTAATATCGCCATTTTGATGATGTTAGTTCTGCCTATCCATGAGCAGGGTATGTTTTTCCATCTTCTAAGGTCTTCTTCTATGTCTTTCTTTAGGGTTCTGTAATTTTCATTGTATAAATCTTTCACCTCTTTTGTTAGGTTGATTCCCAAGTATTTTATTTTTTGGGGGGATATTGTGAATGGAGTAGTTGTCCTCATTTCCGTTTCAGAGGAGTTGTCGCTCATATACAGGAACGCCTTTGATTTATGCGTGTTGATCTTATATCCTGCCACTTTGCTGAATTCATTTATTAGCTCTAATAGCTTCTTTGTAGACCCTTTTGGGTCTGCTAGGTATAGAATCATATCATCTGCAAATAGTGATAATTTAAGTTCTTCTTTTCCTATTTTTATGCCTTTAATTTCTTTTGACTGTCTAATTGCTCTGGCCAGTGTTTCGAGGACTATGTTGAACAGAAGTGGTGAGAGAGGGCATCCCTGTCTTGTACCAGATCTTAGAGGGAATGCCTTCAATTTTTCTCCATTCAGAATGATGCTGGCCTGTGGCTTATCATATATTGCTTTTACAATGTTGAGGTATGATCCTGTTATCCCTAATTTTTCTAGCGTTTTGAACATAAAGGGATGCTGTACTTTGTCAAATGCTTTTTCTGCATCTATTGAGATGATCATATGGTTCTTATTTTTAAGTCTATTGATGTGGTGAATAACATTTATTGATTTCCGTATATTAAACCAGCCTTGCATCCCAGGGATGAATCCTACTTGATCATGATGTATAATTTTTTTGATATGTATTTGAATCCGATTCGCCAGAATTTTATTGAGGATTTTTGCGTCAAGGTTCATTAGAGATATTGGTCTGTAGTTTTCCTTCTTTGATGTGTCTTTGTCTGGTTTCGGAATCAGGGTAATGTTGGCCTCGTAGAATGAATTTGGAAGTTCTCCCTCTTTTTCTTTTTCCTGAAATAGCTTGAAAAGTATTGGTGTTAGTTCCTCTTTAAAGGTTTTGTAAAACTCTGATGTATACCCATCTGGTCCTGGGCTTTTCTTAGTTGGTAGTCTTTTGATGGTTTCTTCTATTTCCTCTATTGTTATTGGTCTGTTTAGGTTGTCTATATCCTCCTGGCTCAATCTGGGCAGATCATAGGACTCAAGGAATTTATCTATGCCTTCACTATCTTCTATTTTATTGGAGTATAAGGATTCAAAGTAATTTCTGATTATCTTCTGTATTTCTGAAGTGTCTGTTGTGATATTGTCTTTTTCATCCCGTATGCTAGTAATTTGGGTTCTCTCTCTTCTTCTCTTCGTTAGCATGGCTAAGGGTCTGTCAATTTTATTTATTTTTTCAAAGAACCAGCTTTTAGTTTTGTCAATTTTTTCAATTGTTTCTTTTGTTTCAATTTCATTAATTTCAGCTCTGATTTTAATTATTTCTTGCCTTCTACTTCTTTTGCTGTTGTTTTGCTCTTCTTTTTCTAGGATTTTGAGATGAAGTATGAGATCATTTATTTGTTGGTTTTTTCTTTTTTTGAGGAATGAACTCCAAGCAATGAATTTTCCTCTTAGAACTGCTTTCAATGTGTCCCATAGATTCCGATATGTTGTGTCTGTGTTTTCATTTAACTCTAGGAATTTTTTAATTTCCTCCTTGATGTCTTCTAAAACCCATTGATCACTCAGCAACCTATTGTTCATTCTCCAGGTGATGCTTGCTTTTTCCTTTCTTCTTTTATCATTGATTTTCAGTTTCATTCCATTATGATCAGATAAGATGCATGGTATTATCTCTACCCCTTTGTATTGTCTAAGAGTTGCCCTGTGACATAGTATATGGTCTATTTTTGAGAAGGTTCCATGTGCTGCTGAGAAAAAAGTGTAGCTACTTGATGTTGGGTGGTATAGTCTGTATATGTCAATTAAGTCTAGGTTGTTAATTGTGTTATTGAGTTCTATAGTTTCCTTATTTAACTTTTGTTTGGAAGATCTGTCCAGTGGTGAGAGAGGTGTGTTGAAGTCTCCCATGATTATTGTATGTTGGTCTATTAGACTCTTGAACTTGAGAAGAGTTTGCTTGATGAATACAGCTGCACCATTATTTGGGGCATATATATTTATGATTGTTATGTCTTGTTGGTGTATGGTTCCCTTGAGCAGTATGAAGTGTCCTTCTATATCCCTTTTGATTAGCTTTGGCTTGAAATCTATTTTATTAGATATGAGTATGGACACTCCTGCTTGTTTCCGCGGTCCATATGAGTGATATGATTTTTCCCAACCTTTCACCTTCAGTCTATGTATATCTTTTCCTATCAAATGCGTCTCCTGTAGACAGCATATTGTTGGGTCTTGTTTTTTGATCCATTCTACTAGCCTGTGTCTCTTAATTGGTGAGTTTAAGCCATTAACATTTAGGGTTATTATTGAGATATGGTTTGTTCTTCTATCCATATTTGTTTATTGATGTTACTAAACCTGATTTGTTATCCTCTTTGACTACTTTCCCCCCTTTACTGTCCTACCTCCCATTGTTGGTTTTCAATGTTGTTTTCCATTTCCTCTTCCTGTAATGTTTTGCCAAGGATTTTTTGAAGAGATGGTTTTCTAGCTGCGAATTCTTTTAACTTTTGTTTATTGTGGAAGGTTTTAATTTCATCTTCTAACCTGAAGCTTAATTTCGCCGGATACACGATTCTTGGTTGGAGCCCATTGTCTTTCAGTGTTTGAAATATGTTATTCCAGGATCTTCTAGCTTTCAGAGTCTGTGTTGAGAGATCAGCTGTTATCCTGATTGGTTTACCCCTAAATGTAATCTGCTTTCTTTCTCTTGCAGCTTTTAAAATTCTCTCCTTATTCTGTATGTTGGACATCTTCATTATAATGTGTCTAGGTGTGGATCTCTTATGATTTTGCACATTCGGCGTCCTGTAGGCTTCTAGGATTTGGGATTCTGTCTCAATCTTCAATTCTGGGAAGTTTTCTCGTATTATTTCACTGAATAGACTGTTTATTCCTTTGGAATGGAGCTCTGTGCCTTCCTGTATCCCAATGACTCTTAAATTTGGTCTTTTGATATTGTCCCATAATTCTTGGATGTTCTGCTCATGGTTTCTTAGCAGACTTGCTGAGCTGTCTATGTTCTTTTCCAGTTGAAATACTTTGTCTTCATTGTCTGATGTTCTCTCTTCTAAGTGATCTACTCTGCTGGTAGTATTCTCAATTGAGTTTTTAAGTTGGTTTATTGTTTCCTGCATTTCTAGAATTTCAATTTGTTTGTTTTTTATTACCTCTATCTCCCTGTGAAATTGATCTTTTACTTCCTGGATTTGTTTGTCAATGTGATCTTTCATTGTCTGATTTTGCTGTCTCATGTCTTCCTTGAGACTCCAGATCATCTGAAGCATATATATCCTGAACTCTTTATCTGATATTCCATCTGTTGCAGCTATTACCTCTTCTAAAGTTGAGTTGACCTGCATTGCTTGTGGACCTTTCTTTCCTTGTCTTTTCATACTGCTCGCGTTTCTTTCTGCTTGGTGCAACTGTTGTGTTTTGAAATTTACCCCCTATTTATTTATGTTGCTCTTGTATACTTGAAAAGTCTCCCTTGCAGGTGCGGGCAGCGGCTGTGCCCCTACTCCAATTGGGGTGACGTGTCTACCACGCTGGCGGCTCTCTGGGCCTGTTCCGGGAGTGGAAGGCGGCTCTGCTCTGTCCCTATTCCAATTGGGGTGTCGTGACTACAATGCTGGCAGATCGCTGGGCCTGTTCCGGGCGTGGGCGGTGGGCTTGGCTGGCGGGATTCCACCTAATGGCAGTCCCTAACCTCCCTGCTTGCTAATTAATGGCTTCTCTGAGGCGCCACGCCTTCTGTAGCTGCGGGGCAGGCCGCGCGAATCAGTTGGCCTGGATCTCCGGGGTCCTGCTGC
Organism: Urocitellus parryii; assembly: GCF_045843805.1. Lineage (NCBI taxonomy): Eukaryota > Metazoa > Chordata > Mammalia > Rodentia > Sciuridae > Urocitellus > Urocitellus parryii. The sequence continues at coordinate 96,842,504 of NC_135534.1, forward strand.
TGGCTGTTTTGATGTTGCAAGCTGTTGGAGAGTGGTGGTGTATTCTTCAGCTTTCCCGGATGGTGTCCACTGACTGCCTGGATGGAGTGTCCGCTGTTTTGATGTTGCACTCTGAAGGAGAGTGGCGGTGTATCCTTCAGCTTTCCCGGATGCTGGCCGCTGACTGCCTCGGTGGAGTGTCCGCTGTGGGGGATGGGACTGTACCGCTTCCTTCCCCTTCTGAGAACCCGTGCTCGGCCCAAGGGTCCGTGTGGGCTTGGCTGGTGGGATTCCACCTAATGGCCTTCCCTAACCTCCCTGCTTGCCAATTAATGGCTTCACTGAGGCGCCACGCCTTCTGTAGCCACAGGGCAGGCCACGCGAATCAGTTGGCCTGGATCTCCGGGGCCCTGCTGCAGGCTGCTGGGATCCCTGGCACTCTATCACTTTGATTTTTTCTGCTTGCCCCTCCCCCAGCGCTGGCTAGCCAGGTTTCCTTTTGGCTGCTACTGGGAGGAGGGGTTGGAGGTCAGGTGTCTCTGGTTTCCCCCTGGCCTGTATGGAGGCTCAGCTTGATACTCCCTCTCCCGGCAAGCCTAGGAGAGATTTTATGCGAATTCCCGCTGTCTGGGGGGTGAGCTGAATGACACCGACCTGTTTTGATGTCGCACTCTGAAGGAGAGTGGCGGTGTATCCTTCAGCTTTCCCAGATGCTGGCCGCTGACTGCCTCGGCGGGGTGTCCGCTGTGGGGGATGGCTGTACCGCTTCCTTCCCCTTCTGAGAACCCGTGCTCAGCCCAAGGGTCCGTGTGGGCTTGGCTGGTGGGATTCCACCTAATGGCCTTCCCTAACCTCCCTGCTTGCCAATTAATGGCTTCACTGAGGCGCCACGCCTTCTGTAGCCGCAGGGCAGGCCACGCGAATCAGTTGGCCTGGCTCTCCGGGCCCTGCTGCAGGCTGCTGGGATCCCTGGCACTCTATCACTTTGATTTTTTCTGCTTGCCCCTCCCCCAGCGCTGGCTAGCCAGGTTTCCTTTTGGCTGCTACTGGGAGGAGGGGTTGGAGGTCAGGTGTCTCTGGTTTCCCCCTGGCCTGTATGGAGGCTCAGCTTGATACTCCCTCTCCCGGCAAGCCTAGGAGAGATTTTATGCGAATTCCCGCTGTCTGGGGGGTGAGCTGAATGACACCGACCTGTTTTGATGTCACACTCTGAAGGAGAGTGGCGGTGTATCCTTCAGCTTTCCCGGATGCTGGCCGCTGACTGCCTCGGCGGGGTGTCCGCTGTGGGGGATGGGACTGTACCGCTTCCTTCCCCTTCTGAGAACCCGTGCTCGGCCCAAGGGTCCGTGTGGGCTTGGCTGGTGGGATTCCACCTAATGGCCTTCCCTAACCTCCCTGCTTGCCAATTAATGGCTTCACTGAGGCGCCACGCCTTCTGTAGCCGCAGGGCAGGCCACGCGAATCAGTTGGCCTGGCTCTCCGGGCCCTGCTGCAGGCTGCTGGGATCCCTGGCACTCTATCACTTTGATTTTTTCTGCTTGCCCCTCCCCCAGCGCTGGCTAGCCAGGTTTCCTTTTGGCTGCTACTGGGAGGAGGGGTTGGAGGTCAGGTGTCTCTGGTTTCCCCCTGGCCTGTATGGAGGTTCAGCTTGATACTCCCTCTCCCGGCAAGCCTAGGAGAGATTTTATGCGAATTCCCGCTGTCTGGGGGGTGAGCTGAATGACACCGACCTGTTTTGATGTCGCACTCTGAAGGAGAGTGGCGGTGTATCCTTCAGCTTTCCCGGATGCTGGCCGCTGACTGCCTCGGCGGGGTGTCCGCTGTGGGGGATGGGACTGTACCGCTTCCTTCCCCTTCTGAGAACCCGTGCTCGGCCCAAGGGTCCGTGTGGGCTTGGCTGGTGGGATTCCACCTAATGGCCTTCCCTAACCTCCCTGCTTGCCAATTAATGGCTTCACTGAGGCGCCACGCCTTCTGTAGCCGCAGGGCAGGCCACGCGAATCAGTTGGCCTGGCTCTCTGGGCCCTGCTGCAGGCTGCTGGGATCCCTGGCACTCTATCACTTTGATTTTTTCTGCTTGCCCCTCCCCCAGCGCTGGCTAGCCAGGTTTCCTTTTGGCTGCTACTGGGAGGAGGGGTTGGAGGTCAGGTGTCTCTGGTTTCCCCCTGGCCTGTATGGAGGCTCAGCTTGATACTCCCTCTCCCGGCAAGCCTAGGAGAGATTTTATGCGAATTCCCGCTGTCTGGGGGGTGAGCTGAATGACACCGACCTGTTTTGATGTCACACTCTGAAGGAGAGTGGCGGTGTATCCTTCAGCTTTCCCGGATGCTGGCCGCTGACTGCCTCGGCGGGGTGTCCGCTGTGGGGGATGGGACTGTACCGCTTCCTTCCCCTTCTGAGAACCCGTGCTCGGCCCAAGGGTCCGTGTGGGCTTGGCTGGTGGGATTCCACCTAATGGCCTTCCCTAACCTCCCTGCTTGCCAATTAATGGCTTCACTGAGGCGCCACGCCTTCTGTAGCCGCAGGGCAGGCCACGCGAATCAGTTGGCCTGGCTCTCCGTGCCCTGCTGCAGGCTGCTGGGATCCCTGGCACTCTATCACTTTGATTTTTTCTGCTTGCCCCTCCCCCAGCGCTGGCTAGCCAGGTTTCCTTTTGGCTGCTACTGGGAGGAGGGGTTGGAGGTCAGGTGTCTCTGGTTTCCCCCTGGCCTGTATGGAGGCTCAGCTTGATACTCCCTCTCCCGGCAAGCCTAGGAGAGATTTTATGCGAATTCCCACTGTCTGGGGGGTGAGCTGAATGACACCGACCTGTTTTGATGTCGCACTCTGAAGGAGAGTGGCGGTGTATCCTTCAGCTTTCCCGGATGCTGGCCGCTGACTCTAGTGAATTAATTCTTAGAGCGTTGGAGAACTTAAAAGCAACTTGCTATTGTTAACAAAGAATGACAGATGTGGAGATAATTTTGAATCGTGTTAATGCTATGAGAAACAAATGAGCTCCTGTTGACATAATACCTGATTTAAATAATGAATTACAGTGTATTAAGTTTCAATGCCCTTGCTGAAAAGCTCATATCTAAGAGCAAGATGTGTTCTTATGCGTGTGATACCATAATAATCCTAAGAGTTTGTTTTTGTCTTTCATTAAAGAATATCAGTTTCTTTGGATTATTTGATCAGATTCCTAAGGCTAAAACTAGTAGACTTGAAAGATCTTTATAGATCAATATGATTAAACCAACATACATCCCATGATAGCAAAATAGTGTAACTGTATCTGCTAGAATATGTGTCCTTTTTAATATTTGGTTGACTTTTGCTATTAAAAATGACAATAAACTTTTATTTTGAAATAAAATATATCCACATTTTCAATAATGCAGATCAAGTAGCATTAGAGTAGACAAAAATAACCTGTGCTTTTTTTCTCACTTCCCCATTGGCCCTGCATTGTGCAAGTGGTCTCTCTCTTGTTCCACAGGGCATTCTTCTGATGAGTTAGCACTGGAGTCAGGCAAAGGCTGACTTTTTTTGTTGTTGTTGACCAGTTCTGATTCACCATTCCATGATTTGAAATAACCCATTGTATTGCATGGAACTCCCAAGTATTCTGGATGTTCCCCTTCATCTGCTTTTCCTCTCCATGGTAGGAAATTATACCACATGGTAGGAATAGAGAGGTTTGGAGAAGGGAAGAGGGGCCAAGTTAAACTCTTGCTATACATTGAAGAATAAAAGAATTTTCATTTTTGGAGTGACTTCTTTGTGCTAGGAAATTTCCACAGATGCTTTAAAATCTTCACATTATGCTATAAAGTAGAAACTTGTTATTCTCCATGTTATAGAGGCAGAAACCGAGGCTCACAGAGACAGTATGATTTATCCAAGTTTTCAGAATTAGCTGTGACTAAGGGAGATCAGAAGAAGAAAGGGACCAAGGGGTGGGAGGTAGGTAGGGAGGAGGGAAATGCTAGGGAGTGAAATAGACTAAATCGTATTGCTATTATTGTGTGTATGTATGACTAGGTAATAGTAAATGCCATCAGTATGTGCAACTATAATGCACCAATAAAAATGTGGAAGAAAACAAATATAAATATCATATCTTTCCCATGTAGTAAATGTGGGCCTCACGGAGGAACTTATAGCAGATGTCAGTGCTTCACCCTTACACCCTTTATTTCATATTCTCCTACTGCCTAACTGTTCCTAAAGACCTTTTCTAAAACTAGAAGAGAGAATATATATATATATATATATATATATATATATATATATAATATACATATATATATAAAGTTATAATAAATAAATAATATAATAAATATCATTTTTCTAAAAAATTAGCAGGTGAAGTAGAGTCTAAACCTAAATCTGTCTAACTTCTAATCTACCACATTAGTCTAAATTAGTAAACTAGGGGCTGATGGACTCTACCTAGCTCAAGGACATGGTGATTTTTTTGGCCAGCACTGAGATATGGTCTCCCCAGTGAGCCATTTTTACTTTTATACCCTGTCATATACATGATACTTGCTTTCCTTCTCTGATCCCTGGAAACATTAGAGTGTGAGGTCTCTATCCTTGGTATAATGGGGTGACCATGCTCTTTGAGGCCAGACAGTCAAGCATTTAATCTGGATTCAGAAAATTATTAACAGTGGATGCTTTGGAAAAATCTTTAAGCCTGTTTCCTCCACACTGAGAATAACTAAATCTAGGTGAGAGAGCTATTATAAAGATTAAAAGTGGGCTAAGGTATAGAATGATTGCCTGGCACACACAGGCCCTGGGTTTGGTCCCCTGAACTACACAAATAATAACAATAAATTTTAAAAAGATTAAAAGGAAATACCTGCAAAAAGATTGGTATTCTGTATAAATATTGGTGCCCTCTATGATCCCCCTTACAACATTTTCTTTTGTGAAAGCAGCCCTTTGAAAAAGTTACACATTTTAGCTCCTAAGTCTCTGCCTCTAGAAAAGAGTTGATTGAAGCTTCAGTCTCAGTTGCTATCTTAAGAGGATGTTAACTAGAATTCTTCCTGCCTCTATTTCTACTGAGGTGTATGTAGAATTGAAAGATACCAAATTCCATAAGGAGGGTAGATTACTCCTTATATTTCTGTATAATTTATAACAGAAAATTTTAGTAACTACTTTCATGATTGTTGTCTCTCAACCATATCAAAAATATGAAAGGAGAGTTATAACAGAAAGAGGTGGAAACTGATTTCCAAATATTTTATTGTGGCCATTTTAAAAGTCTTTATTCTTCACTATCTCCCTTGCCTGAGTTGAATGAGGGTTGATTTATATAGGGCCTTTTGGAGAGATAGATATATATGTTGCCACAGCTGTTAGTAGGGGTATGGGCTCTATTACCTGGGTCTGATTCTTGGGAATATAGAGGACAAAAGGCTGACAGATTGTTTGGGGGACCTGCCACAACCACATTGGTTTACACTTCTCAAGCTCATTCAGGGCAAAGGTCTATGAATGTTTCCCATGTAGTAAATGAGGCCCACATGGAGGAACTTATAGCAGATGTCAGTGCTTCACCCTTACCCCCTTTATTTCATGTTATCCTACTGCCTAACTGTTCCTAAGGACTTTTTCTAAACTAGAGGAGACCACTGTGCCTGTGGGGAAGTAGGCCAGAAATCAGGAATTCACTTCTCCTTGGTATGGTTTTATACCTAGATTGATGAGACATATGTGATTGAGATACATTTATATGCCTCAATACCATAGCTCCCTTGATTCTAAATTAAGATAATCTCAAGGCATGTATTTGGCATCATTTCCCAAAGGCTACCTGTGAGATCAACTCTAGTTGTAGCTGGCTTAGTAAAACACCATTGACTAACTTTTTCCTTCCCTGTATCACTTCCTCCCTCTACTGATGTTCAATACAACTTCCAAATAAACAATTTCATTTACATTTTTACCTCAAAGTTTGATTCTGGGAGAACCCAATCTAAGAGAGTTAGCACTAGAAGAGGTATAAAGAAAAATACCCTGATGATGCGATTTTGGAATCTATCAACCCGGTGACAAAAGAGCTCCATTGGAGCTGCGGTTGTGGTTCAGCAGTAGAGTGCTCACCTAGAATGTGCAAGGCACTGGATTCAATCCTCAGCACCACATAAAAATAAATAAATAAAATAAAAGTATTGTGTCCAACTACAACTAAAAAAAAAAAGTTAAAAAAATAGCGCCAATGTGGTGGTGACAAGTGAAGTCGTGAAAATCCCTGGCATGTTGAGTATCACAAGTATAAATGAATACTCTCATCTGTGATGATTTGAATTATATATAGGTTTATGCACTATTTCTCATATTTCATAAACATATGACAATAGTATTTATTAAAACCATAGAACTGATAGTTGCTAATTGTCATAGTTAGACTGAAAGAAGACAGTGATGGCATGAATTCAGCTAACAATCAAATCAGGGCTCAGTGTGAAACCCAAAAGACCTCTAATACAGTGTTTAAAGAGAACATATTCCCTGTCAACAGAGGGCAGATCTAGCTGAAAATAAGATCTGGGATCTGAGTATGAGAGAGAGAGAGAATGACAAAAAATCTTAATTCTCAGCTCTGGAAATTGTCTTAAGCAAAAAATAAGAGACTCTATTCTTTGATGGGGAGTGTGGTCCTGAGATTTGAGATGGAAGTATTTGGAGCAGATATGTTTGATAATCTTGAACTTGCAGATTTTTCTGAACTGTTAGGCCTCTGGAAATGGTTCATATCCTATTATTATAAGATGGCAGGTTCTTCTTGCCTAGAAGATAGCTCACCTAAGGCAGACTTCTCATAAGATGATTCTTATCTTCTTTAAGATTTACTTCTATAACTCTCATAGATTCTAGGACAATAACTAGTCCAAAACTCAACTTAGACTCCTGGAAAAATACTTTCATTATTCCATGAAAAAAAAAGATCTTTAACAAAAGAGCTACAAAATCTGATTAATATTTTTTGGCAAAATCAGGGAGGACACACCTAAAAGTGTGAGAGTTCTAGCCATTGATGAAGAATATAAGCCTGGGCAGAGAGAACTTTGGAACGGCATTCTCCCATGACCTCTACTTAATATATTAGGAAGGACTGCTGGCTTTGATTCTGATGTGTTGCTGGGAGTTCCTGGAAGCTTGGAAAGTGATGGCCTACAGTAATTGAGAGAAAGTGGGTGTATAAATACCTGCTGCCTTTCATCTTAAGGGAGGTATTTCTTAAGTGGGTATCAAATGTTCATTTTGAGAGTTTTCTCTTAGGACTACGTAGCAAGAAGCTGAAAGAAATTCAAATTCCTAGTGACAACTGAGTCAAAGTTTGAATGTACACAGATTAAGGAGGGAATCCCCATCTTGAGTCAACCTAAACCTCTATTAGGCCTCAGGGAGTGAAACCACCTTAGGACAGAACCAGTCTTAATAAGATTTTCTCATCCCTTTGCCATTTCTGTCTCTCCTTTGCTTTGACTTCAGAAATTTAAGAATCTATCTAGCAATGTCTGGATGGGTGGTGGAGGAAAAAGAAAATATAACCCAGAGAAATAGAGAAGGAATCAAATATTATTTCTATTCATGCTTTAGGTTTTCTGTCTAAAATCAGCCCAAGTGGTGAGGAAGCAGAATAATTTTTTGAATTTTTATAAGTGTCTTAGACTAGACATTTTAATTATTTAATTGATATTTATGCTTTAAGAGGATGAAGACCTGCTTCTTACTAAAAGTTGACTGAAAAATCATCATACTTATCTATTTTTCATCTAGCAGCTGAGAAATATTTCTATACAATTACCTAAGGATACAGAGAAACCAATAAGTTCTACTTTATTATATCAAATGTGACTGTTCAACATGCTATTTCTACGTTATTGCTACCTTTGTCTTCCTCGGAAACACCCTGGCTTTATTTGCTGTATGTCCGGTTGTACAGGAAAGGTAGCATGTTGACCTGGAAGAAAATAGGCTGTTCCAGGTGTTTCTTTCCTGGTCACCCATATTTTGTGATTGATATCTCCTGAGATGCTTTAAAGTCATATCATGTATAAAATAATATAAAGACAATTGGGGGAAAAAAAGAGAAAGAAAACTGTCAGAGATAAAAGTTTCAAAACCAGGGGGCCATTTGACTTTTTCCTTTGGATCTAAAATGAATATAACAATATTTGATTCATAAGGAAAAAAACCAACAGGAGGAAGTAACTTGGTCACTCACTATCACTGTGTTCCATCACAATCTTCCACAGCATTGTGTGATGTGTTACAACCAACAAATCAGTGATCCAAACCTTGTGTTTCTCTCCTGCTATACACTCTTGTGTTATGAGAGTTCCAAAGCTACTCTCATATCCAGCAAGATCACCTCTTTCTTTGCATGAACTATATTGGCATTATTTGTTCTTCCATGAATCCTACCAATTGAATCCTGGGCCTAACATTTTTTTGCTTTTGTTTCTGGTTTATTTCTTAAAAAATGTCTCATGTACTCTTTCCACATCAGAGTCTCTCTTGATTGCATTCAACAACTTGTAGAAAATAGTAAATGAAATTGCCATAATATGTGTAGAGCTGAAGTTTCTCATATCTTCCTTTGGACTACTGTTTTCTAACTACATAGAGACGAGTTGTAAGTTGAGGTCAGTGGTTCTCAACTTGGATTGATTGTGTGATCCGCTTCCCATAACATTTGTCAATGTCTAGAAATATTTGGGCTAGCAAAACTGGTGAGCATGCTACTGGCATCTAGTGTGGGTAAAGGCCAGAGATGCTCCTAAACATCTGTATCTATTTCCTATTGCTTGCTGTGTAACAAACTACCACACACTTAGCAGCTTAATAAACACCTATTTATTACCTCACAGTTCTGTAGGTCAGAAGTCTGACAGAATGGAGGAAATGAGACTCATCCAGGTTCTCTGCTGAGAGTCTCACAGAACCAAAATCTAGGAGTCAGCCAGACTAGGCTCTTACTGGAGACTGGGGAAGAATCCATTTCAGCATTACTCAAGTTTTTGGTAGAATTCAATTCCTTGAAGTTGTAAAAACTGAATACCCTATTTCCATAGGCTGTCTCCCTTTCTAAAGACACCCACAATGGTTTGCTCAAGTCAAAAACGGCATGTTGAATCCCCACATGCTTTGAATCTCTGACTTCCTCTTTTGTGGCTAGCAAGAGAAAAATTTTTTGTCAAGGGCTCATCTGATTGGATGAATCCTATCTGGATAATATCCATATTTTTCAGTTAACTGTTTGGGACATTAATTACATCTAAAAAATTCTCTTCACAGCAGTACCTAGATTAGTTTTTTACTGAATAACCATTGGATTTAACCTTGGGCTATGATCTTTAGAAATCCGCTTACCGTAATAATCTATAATGCACAAGATGGCCTCTTAAAACAAATAATTATTTGGCCCAAAATGCCAATAATGCCTGGACTAGGCATATCTTTTTGTATTTGGTAGATGTATTTTCAATTTATCTTTTTCATGAAAATCAGATTCATAGCCTACAGCATTTGAAAGAAGCATATGCCATGAGGTTTCTGATCATGGTCCAGAACTCATTATCTAAGAGCTGTTGGTCACAAAGATCTTACCAATTATATGACATTTCATGATCCATCTATCTTCATCCATCTGCCCCTCTAAATTCACATCTATCGTTCAACTTATGTTTTTCTTCCTTGACATAAACAATGTATTTCAATAATTAAATATTAAATAATTAAAAATGTTAGGGAAAGAGATTCTTTGGATTTGGCCAGAAAATTAGAACATGATTATGTGTGTAACTAGAATGCACACTGTTGATTGTAGAGACTTTTGCTTGGTCACTGGTATAGCAAGCACATAGCATAATTTGTGGCACACAGTAGGCACACAATGAATATTTGTTCAATGAATAAATTTCCAAGTCAAGGGATAATGTAACACGAAAAAACTTGACTTCTTTTGCACAAATACCCATATTTTTTTATTGGTTGTTCAAAACATTACAAAGTTCATGACATATCATCTTTCATACATTTGATTCAAGTGAGTTATGAACTCCCATTTTTACCCCAAATACAAATTGCAGAATCACATCAGTTACACATTCACATTTTTACATAATGCCATATTAGTGACTGTTGTATTCTGTTGCCTTTCCTATCCCCTACTATCCCCCTCCCCTCCCCTCCCATATTTAATTGGGTCTGAGGTTTGATTAGATATGTTTTTGAGATGAGATGAAAATATTTGGAGTAATTTGATTTTAACTTGAAAGATATTTAAAGGTGTATTATCTTTCTGTATTTTTTAAAATTAAGATGCTACCTCAGTTGAATTCCCACTTCAGTAAGAAATCTCTATTATACTTATGATGAGTCTAGTTTGCCTTGAGCCCTTCCAGATGTCATAATGGGAGGTGGCTACTTTAAAAGAGTAATTTGCAAAGTTTTTTTGCCTATATACTTAGAGAATTTTGGAAAATAGTAGAGTTCATGGAAAGCTTTAAAATCATAAACCTCATAGTTGCAAATGATGTGCTTTCTGGTATATTCTATATGCTGTATATATTTTAAATATATTTTGTTAGATTCTTGGATTGATAAATCTAGTTCATTTAATTTACATAGTATAATCTTCCATACTATTTATTAAGCAAATCTAGTTCAAATTATCAATCCAAATAAACAAACCAGGATTAATTTTTAAAAAGAAAATGTCTACATTTACTCTTTAATTTAACCAGAACACTTTCATCCCTGTGACAACAGTCTAACTTTCAAATTCTAAAATAAATCAGTAGATAGACAGATAACACAACATTAAAATGAGTTTGTCCCCTAAATGAAATACAGTGCTAGTCCACCAATGTTTCTTAGAAATGATTATTTTGCTTTGTTGTCATTTTCTTTAGGAGTTATACATCCTCAAGGTGTTTCTTTATTTAGTTCCTCAAAGATTTTATAGTCTGAGTTTTGCCTTATTATAAGATTGAGAATTGGTGACATGTATGTTTTTCTTTTGTGAAATAGGAGATATAAACAGAGAGGAAACAAAGGATAATTTTTCACCTCAGATAGATGTATATTTTGAGGAAGAGAACACATCGAGGTAGAGAATTTGGAGAATAAATACACATAAATAAATAAATAAATAAATAAATAAATAAATACACATAGCCATATTCCCCTGGAAAAGTTTAAACATATCCTCAAGGATATGCTTCTCCCAGTTTGAAGACTGTTACATGGTTAGGAAGGACTTTCTACTTAAAATTAATGAATTGATATATGCTTCTTGCTCTAGGTCTACTCCACTGTCTTTCAGTTCTATCTGGAGTACCTAGAACAGGATAAATTCATCTTCCATTGATGAAACCCTAAACATCAGAAGATGCTATGATGAACTGCATCTCTAGGGTTGACATTCTGACTTCAGTGATTATTCATTACCTTGCTTTTAGTTCCTTCACCCTACTAGTCATCTTCACATAAAGGATACTAAATCTGCCAAAATTTTCTAAATTTTGTTGTCCAAATAATACAATGTTTCTATTGACAAAGATAAAGTGTCAATCTTAGTGACATTCTTTGTAATGTAAAAATGTACTACATATTGAATGCTTGCTAGATGTTCAGTAATTAAAATAGTGCCACAAAGATTCTATAATTATTTTTACTGTCATCATCATCACCATTTAACTAGAGAAAATTCAAGATCTTCATTCAGAGTCTCACTTATTCATTAGTGACTGGTGGACACAGCAGTTGATTTAACAGTAATATTACAACATTTGGCATATCTCTGTGGGTATACAGGCACCCAGAGCAGATGGGATAATAAGTTTAGGCAAAATGTCAGAATCAGCTGCACATTCTCTGGAAGAGTTCTTGTAAATCTATGAGGACCTGGAATGTGTAGTGCTATACGTGGTCCATAATGAGCTGCCAAAGTGACCTGGCATAGTGCAGTGGTTTCCAAACTAGACTTTGTTCAGTCCAAGGGAGTTAGTGGAGGTCCTATACCTTGATACTACAGAGAGAGGGGAACCTAAGTAATGGAGTCTTCCTATTTTCCTTCCTCTACTTGAAACAAACATCTCTGCCTTTTTCTAGCATTACTTAGTTCCCCAATCAGAAACAGACAGACATCCATATAAAATAAAAACGAAACTAGAGTTGAGACACACACATACAAACAGAGAGAGAGAGAGAGAGAGAGAGAGAGAGAGAGAGAGAGAGAGAGAGACCTAGGCATGAACAGAATACTAACTTTGGAATCAGTTTCTCTGGATTTGATTCTAGTAATAGAATTATTAATATACTTATTATTTGGAGACTCAGGCATTGTCTTTAAACATCCCAAATATTAATTTCCTTGTACATAGTGATACACACAAAGATTTTTGTTGAACAAACAAGCAAACGAATGAATCAATGCATAATTTTATATTTTGGTAAAAATAACCTTGTAATGTTGTAGTGAGGATCAAGGCTAATATAGAAAGAGTTTAATACAGCTTGTCACATAGTGGTTTGCAAATAATGATAATAACTATTTTGTTGTTATGGATTCAGTGCTTCTTTAATTGATGTACAAGTGCCTACGTGATACTTCTCACTAGGCTAGACAGAGATCCTTGCTAAACTTAGGAGCAAGTTTTATATGCAGCTGAATATTTGGAACATGCCAAAGTCCAGAGAATCTGTTTCACAAGGGAGAATTCTGGGAATCTCAGAAGCTTCTTGATTTTCCACTCTTTTAAAAAATTTGTTATATGTTCTTTTTAGATATACATGACATTGGGTTGTATTTGGCATATTATACATACATGGAATATAACTTATTCTAATTAGAATCCTATTCTTGTGGTTCTACATGATGTAGAGTAACCCTGGTCATGTACTCAAATACAAGGCTAGGAAAGTAAGGTCCAATTAATTCTACTGTCCTTCCTATTCCTCTCTCCCTTCCTTTTCCTTCATTCTCCTTTGTCTAATCCATTGGACTTATATTATTTCCTTCCCTACCCGCTCTTGTTGTGGGTTAGCATTCACATATCAGAAAAAAAATATTCAGCCTTTGTTTTGGGGGACTGGTTTATTTAACTTAGCACTATATTCTCCAGTTCCATCCATTTACTGGCAAATGCTATAATTTCATTCTTCGTTATGGCTGAGTAATACTCTATTGTGTATATATTCCACAGTTTATTTATCTATTCACCTGTTGGTTTTCCACTCTGAAGGAGTCTGGCTTGGGTAGTTTAATCACTAAAATAATAGTAAGCTATTGTTTAGAAGAAGCTTTGCCGTTGGGCCAAGTGTACCAAAAACATATGGCAACTGAGCAGGATCAAAATTCTGTAGCCCACGAGGTGTTTATATTTGCCCTTGCTATTCCTTAGACTTGACTCATGTTATCCAGTGACATTGAAGTCTATGTATTTAGCACATTTGTCCTTTGCATAAGAATAAATTATCTATCTACAAGCTTTTTTTTCTGAAAGAGAAGAGGGGGGAATTTGTTGGGCTTTCGACTTGAAAATTTATGTTTTTCATCTACCTAAATCATTTTCAGTTAAATACCGTTGTCTTGTGTATCAGATTCATTCTGCTGTAGAATGTTAAGTTCCCTAGGGTAAGACCTTGTCTTTTCATAAGTTATGTAAAATGGCACAGACACTTTTAGCATTCCTGGTGTAACAGGCCATTCTCATTTGTAATAAAAGAATAAGAACCCTGGCAGCTACATGACATATTTGCCATAAGAATCCCATCACATATGTATGATGATCCCATCGTAACATATTTTAAAGGTATGTTTCCCTCTAGGAAAACTGAATAATATCTCCAAATCTAGAAAACAGACCAGTGAGAGTTAATTCTAATTATATAAAGAGTTTTTGCTTTACAAGACAACTTTCTTTTTTTTTCCCCTCTACTAAAGAGTCTCTTTAAATAGCCAGATCTCTTTTTGGAGTATTCAAAATTGGATTTGCTTTACAAAACGTTGATTAGATTCAACTTTTCAGGAGCAATGACAGTGTGCAAAAATGGGACATTGCCTGTCAGATGTCAATGGCAAAATCTCACTTAGTGATCACAGTGAAACAAACAGGAAAAAAAAAAAAGACTCACCATTCCCCGGGCCCACCAGGTTATAATGCCCAAATGTGGAAAATAGCTTTTATAGGCGTCAGATGCCCTCATTCCAGGAAGGATGGCTATGCTAGCTAGCACTGGGGTCATTGACCATTGGTAACAGCTTGACTTTGGCAGCCAAGGGCATCAATATGAGGTCTGAAGCAATTATACATTATTCATATACAGCATGTACTGAATTCTTAGCTTAAACAGAAATACTTTTTATTGAGACAATTAGGAAGGTAAAGCTGATCACTTTTTTTTTTTTTTCATTGCTGGGAATAGAATCCAGGGCCTCATAAATACTAAGAAAGCACTCCAACACTGAGCTACTCCCCCAGCCCTGATGACTTTTGTTAAAAAATGAAAACAGTGTTTTGGGGAGATATATTTTTCTTCTTTCACATATAAGTTATGAGAAAAAGAGGAAAAAAAAGAATTTGGAGTAGGACTAGGTAGGAACACAAGGTCTGAAGGAAGGATCCTCTCATATTAGAAAATTTTCACCCATGTCAGACCCCCTCTTTTTAAGCACAATAAATACAAGCAGATAAGTAAGCATTAGTCATTAATGCTAGCTCTCATTTCTGATACATAGCAGGAAATATCAATGTATACTGCCTTGTTCAATTTTTCAAGTAAGTACTATACAGGCACTTTGTTAGACTCAAAGACAGAAAGAAAACAAGACAAGGAGAGAATAAATACATGCCATTTAATAAGGCATCTGATTGCCTTCAAAGATCATACAATGTCTTTAGGCAATGTTCCCAACTAGCTTTTCCAATAAAAACAAACAAAACAAGCTCCATTTCAAAGATAGCAAATATAACTAAATACACCATTTACGTTTTATTTCAAGGGTGCTAACTCCTTGAAAAGGGTCACTAGTCTTGGACAAAATTTAGGCAAGCTGCTGAGAACCCCTCTAGAAGTTCTGTCCATTTTGCTGAAAGACTATTTATACTTTTACAGCAAATGCATCAAACACTTGAACAAAAATTAGGGTCAATGGGGTTGGGGTTGTGGCTCAGTGGTAGTGCACTTGTCTTGCATGCGTGGGGCACTGGGTTCAATCCTCAACACCACATAAATAAATAAAATAAAGATATTGTGCCTATCTACAACTTAAAAATGTCAGAAAAAATTAGGGTCAGTGAGGGAGTATTTGATGAGAGGTAAGACACTCAGAATTTTCATAGGGTATTAATTTCTGCAGTCCTCTGAATAACTTCATCCCCTTGCCTCATAAAGCTGTGTATGCTTCTCATGAATGTGTACAGTGTCCGAATAGACCTGGTGTTTAATATACTGAATTGGTCTTGTACCTGAAGATGAAAGTGTAAAGGAGGACAAGGATGGGAAGATCATGAATTGGATGGAATGAAAGATAAGCTGGAGACTGGTGGAGAAGAAAATAGTTAATTTGGATTGTTTGATTCATGTTTAGGTTTATATTTCAGTTTTTGCCACACTTGCATTGACAAACATCCCTGCCATCTCTCTAATGCATGCAGTTTATGTTCAGAACCAGGGGCAGCACAGACAAGAAGTGTGGGCAAGAACGACCCTAATCTGTCACCGGATAGAAAAATCTGATTTGTGCCCCTCAGAGAGAAGGTTCTCTAGGGTGCAATAAAGTAAACATAAAATAAATTAAAATAAAACAAAATAAATGTATTCTTGGGACTATCTGGGGAAAGAGTTGAGGATGAAGAATACGACAGCTGAAGAACCAAAGCGTCAACCTTTCCTAGGCAAGGGAGTGCGGGAGGTGGGTTGCTGGCAGGGTGGGGGTGGGGTTACCTCTGGTAGCCCCTGGGCAGAAAAGCAGGGAACTGGGAACATATGGGGCGGAGACTCTTTATGCCAGGGTAAAGTATTGGGGTATAAGGGTGGGTGGGGGCCTGAGGGGTGGTTTAGAGCCCTGGCGGTGACTGCCTGACGTCACCGGACTCTCTGGCAATAGGCTGGGAGCTGAGCTCCCTGAAGCAGCGGCGAAGGCGGCGGCAGCGGCATCACGGCTCGGTCTCTGGCCCCTTCACTCTGCGCTTTCTGAAGCCGCCACTGCAGCCGCGCAGCGGGGGCTCCCTCCCAATAGCCAGCTGGTGGCTCCAGGTAAGAGACACTGGGCGGCTGAAGACTGGGGATGACCGGGCGGCCCGGCGGTTGGGTGCGAGCGGGGAAGAGGACAGCTCCCGCGGCCTGCGCAGGCACCCCTGCCTATAGCTTTGACCCCTACTCCTGCCCCGGCCGGGGCTTGCGCGTCGCCTGGGTGCTCCGCAGTGCAACAGTTTGCAGCTGCCTCTAGGGAGCTTCAAGGAGGCTGTGTTACGTGCTGCGGCTCTACCCTCTACCTGGCTTGGTCCCCAGGAACAATCTCGGGGCCCACGGACTGGGTCTGGGAAGACCAGAGAGAAGGTCCGTTTTCCAAACTTTGCAGGAGGGAACCCTCCCCATTCCAGTTCCAGCTCCTCTAGAAAGAAGCTGAATACTGTCAAGTGTGTGTGTGTGTGTGTGTGTGTGTGTGTGTGTGTGGTGGGTTGCAGGGAGATGGGAAGGAAGGGGGCGTTTGCGGAGATGTGTTTCAGCGGAGAAAGGTGCTTCAGCTGCTCCCCCCTCCTTTTTTTTTGGTAGGTGGGTACTTGGGGGCGGGGGTGCCAGGGAAGAAGGTTGGAGAAAGAACTGGGCACGATTCTGGCATTAACCACCGCTGTGGATATAGGCTGAGCGAGATACGATGCCAGGGGTGCCCCCTTGGGAATGGGACCTTAGGGATCTAACACTGTCTGAGGACGAAGAGTGGGGGGGGGGGGGCGGAGGGAGGACCGCATACCGCGAACCCACCCAGTGGTCCGGAGTGGGTGCTGGAGAGGGTAGGATCCAGGCGAACATGTCCACAAAGAAGAGGGCGCAGGGAAGAAGAGAGACAATGCTTTGGGAAGTAGGAAACGCCATCTGAGGCGACTGCTGTCAGTTGCAATTAGAAAGTTGTGGAGGGCGCAGGGAGACTGCCTTATCTGCTGAGTAATCTGCACCTCGGTCCTGCTGGCTTGTACACCTTCCCAGAGATCGGAGGAGCAAGCCGGCTGGCAACTGGCTGCTCTGGAGTGCTGCTAGGAGTGGTAGGGTTGGGGTCTGCGGGTTACGGAGTAGACCAACAGCGCCCAATTAAGGCAGCGTGTCCAGAGGGCCGCTTTGCGGTGGTGGCTGATCCTTCTCTTTCTCCGCACTCCCTTTGGCAGCCTCTGGGACCCTAACTAAGCCTGTTCTCTTTGCAGCCCGGTGCCTCAGCGAAGGAAAAGGGCGAGTGGAGACACGTTCAAGGCGGGACCGGAGAGGATTTCCCCGGCGCCGCTCACTCACTGGTCGGCTTGCTTGCCATCAGTCGCTCCCTCAGTCCTTGGTCCGTGTGCGCACTCCCTCGGGCACCAGGGAGTAGTTTTGGGTGGTGTGGGCTCATTCCTCTTCTCGGCTGGTGGGAACAGAGTGTCGAAGAGAGGAAGCTTGGTGGGCCTGGCCCCTCCCAGCCCAGCGCCGATGAGTGCCCGGGCTCCAAAGGAGTTGAGGCTGGCGCTGCCGCCGTGTCTCCTCAACCGGACTTTTGCTTCCCCCAACGCTAGCGGCAGCGGCAACACAGGTGCCCGCGGCCCGGGTGCAGGCGGCGGCGGCAGTGGTACCTGCATCACGCAGGTGGGACAGCAGCTCTTCCAGTCATTCTCCTCCACGCTGGTGCTGATTGTCCTGGTCACTCTCATCTTTTGCCTCATCGTGCTGTCCCTGTCCACCTTCCACATCCACAAGCGTAGGATGAAGAAGCGGAAGATGCAGAGGGCTCAGGAGGAATACGAGAGGGATCATTGCAGCGGCAACCGCGGTGGAGGGGGGCTGTCCCGGGCAGGTAGTCAGGCCCAAAACCATGGAAAAGAAAACAGGCTGGAGAGGCAGTCCCGGGACTCTGCCTTCTGCGCCCCCTCCAACTTCTCCGGTTCCTCCTCCTCTTCATCCCCTGGTCTTCCAAGCCAGGGTCCCTGTGCTCCTCCGCCTCCACCGCCAGCCCCCAGTCCACAAGGAGCACACGCAGCCTCCTCCTGTTTGGACACAGCTGGCGAGGGCCTTTTGCAGACGGTGGTACTGTCCTGATTGTGTAGCCCCTCTCCTCACCCCTTTCTCGTTTCCACCATCTTTACCATCCTTGCTTTTTCTCCCCCCTTCCTTCCTTTTCCATTTTCCTGTACCCCTTCTTTCCTCTTCCTTCTTTCCCTGCCCTCCCTTTTACTATGTTTCTCCTCCGCCGAGGCACTGTGCGGTATTTGTAAATATTGGGCGAGGAAAGTCTCGGAAGAAGAAATAACGCTGATAAATCTTTATTAATATTTACAGTTATTATTATTATATTACTAACAACACAATCCAAGCGCATGACAAATCACATACTTTCTCATTGTCAATGAAAGATGCATCTTCCCTCTCCACTCCGTGTCCCCCTCAATAAGGAGGAGAAACCGCACAAGCTACCAAATACATAAAAGGCATTGCCACCAGGAGCAAAGGGAGGGGAGGGGGCCGGTAATGTTGTATATAGCTGTCAAGTTAAAGGTTTAGTTACCTTTCTTCCCCTTCACCCCCCCCCCCAGCTTTCACTTTTCCTTTAGCTTTTCTCCACTCCCCTTTTCTCACCCTAAGCTGGGCTCAGGCAATAGTATATTATTTTTTTAAAAAGTCTACATTTAGCACCAAGACTACAACGAGGCCACAGAGAAAGTCCCAGAAAAACGTTTTAGGACAGGTAACCCTCTCCAGTCAGCCATCTTCTCATTCTTTGGCTAACCATTGCCTTTTCCAGGACAGAACATTTAATTTACTTTTAGAAATGTCTCTCGCTGGCCGAGCATAAGTACATTGCAATCTTTAAGTGAGTTAAAAACAAAAAACAAAAGATCTGCTTTAGATCTGTGCCCCACCACACTTGTACACCTTTGACTTGTGGCATTTTCAGGAGTCAGAGGATAGGGAGCTGTCCGTCCAGGTCTGGTGCTGAAATCGCCTCACCATAATGGTTACTTCCTCTGATTGAGCAGGCGGAGGAGGGGCTGTTTTGGAAAGTGATTGTACTGGCTTTTGGTTGGCTTCTTTCTTCTTTTTCTACAATCGGGTTAGCGTGTACTATTAATTTTCTTATTATTAAATGTTGCATAAGTTCCTCTCTTTTTTTTTGTAAAAAGAAAAAGTATTTGGTGATGTGCAGTACTGAAAGTGCAGTATCTAACCAACCAGAATGTTTGTTTTATTTTTAGAGCAAGTGCACCTTTGTTATATATTTACTATATTGGTACCAAATACAGAAAAAAACTATAGTTCTGTACTATGTCCTCCAAACTGTATATTCTTGTTCTTACTTTCCAGCTGTTGATATAATGGTTACCACTGGATGAGGAATTCAGTGGGACAGGCCTGGCTTCTGCTGTTTCCAGAAGTGTTCTTTTGTACCTTACTCTGTAGTAGACTGTTATAAAAATATGACACATGTTTCCCTTTTTCTTTTGTGAATAACAGAAACAACCACAGAAACAGAAAACAAATAATGGATGTGCAGGAATGCCATCTATTAAAACATGGTTAATATATAAACAGTGCCTGTAGTTCTCGCTGCATGCAGTTACCACCTGGAGGCAGTGGTGTGTGTGCTTGCTTGTACTGTGTGTGTTTGGGGGTAAGACTGGTGGGGATGTTGGGCAATTTGAATGACAGGACATGCAAATTTCAAGAGAAGTTAAATCAATACATACTTATAGGATAAAAAATGTTTACAGCTCATTTGTTAAAAATTTGTGCCTGCATCTGAGAAACAGCAAAGGAGGGACTCTCCTCTTTCTGAATCTGACTTAGCTAACTTTACTTTATCAGGAAAAAATATTGAATAGAAAAGAAAGTTGAAGAAGATAAATATTTTTTTCCCTCTCCTAATGCCAGACAAGCCCATCTGTGTTAGAAATGGAGTCTGGCTGTGGTTATATGCCACTTTGTTTCCCTTCAGTGGATGATAGAAGGGGCCATAAGCATATTACAATCTTAATTATATGCAGTGGCATCTCTTCCTGGAAACTAATTCTTTGATGGTTATTCAAATATTTGGAAAATGTACAAATGAGAATGATCTACAAAAAGCTTCACCAAAAATATCATTACTATCCTGCTGGATGAAAGGCAACAGTGCCCCTAAGTGTATTCCTCTCCCAAGTAACTAGTTGTTCTAGATTTTATGTCTTGATTCTAGGCATATATGATCTTACCAAGAGAAAAAATATTACCTTTGATGTTTTTGGTCATCTCCTGAATTGCCCAAACTCAATCTGCATCTTTTACAAAAATAATTTCATAAGCTTAATTTAAAGCACCCATTATTCCCTCAAGTCCTTTCCTGAGGCACACAAGATCATCATTTAAGCATGACATATTGGAAATATTAGGAAGATCAGGTCTCATCTTTGAATACAATGTATTACACAATGAACCAGATCCTCTCTAGTGCCTTAGTCACTTCTTAGTAATAGTTAAAAGAATGCATTAACACTCTCAGGCCACTAGGGAATCTGTTAGTGCATCAGAGCTCTACATTGTACACCAGAATGACTAAGGCACTGTGAAGAAGATAGTCCATTAATTTTTGTAGCTCACCCTCATCCAGCTGTAGTTCTTTAATACCTTATTACAGAAAGACTTTTGGACTTGAAATTGGAATAGAATCAGGAACCCAGAAGGGAGCTTCCTCATTTCCAATGAGCTATACTAAAGTGTATGAATATTACTTTCTTCCCTTTATTTGGTGCACTTTTTACAGTGAATAATTTCCCATTTTATTAAAGCAATAAGATATTCTGTTATGAACAGTTCTAGATGATGATTCCATTTCCTTGGTGCTGAAGCTACTCATGTGTTCTGGCCTTATGAATCATAGTGCATTTAAGGCATGCAATAATAATCCTCTTTAAAGGAGCAGACTGTACACCCTGGGGGGGTAATGTCCTATATAAATTTTTTCCCAAAGGAATAAGGGGATCAAGAGAAATAAAATAATCATATTTATTGTTAAAATATCTTTATACCTCTAAACATGGGAAAATATCTGCAATATGCTTTTATTGTGCACCTTTAAATATGCCTTTCTCCATTAATTGACTATGGTTTGATACTCTTAATAGTATCCTGTGTAAAGATGATGCAGTCTGGTGATAGTCAAATTTTGTACTGAGTTTAATATGTTCAGAACCCTAAACTTCTGGTGGTGTCACATGATATAGTATGGGATAGAAAGAGAATTATATGAAATTCTAGTAAGTCAGTCCCCATACAAATTATTACAATAAGCACATATTCAAGCAATTTGTATTGACCTGTTCAAAAGCATTGCTTCTTATAAAGCTCAATTGACAGTCCCAGGAGTTTGGGAGGCTACCAATAGGGCATTTTAGGATTCACTTATATAAAACAAAAGGTAATTTGGAAATAGTTACAGTTATTTTAAGTGTTTATTTACTGATGTCCCGTCATACTAATTGCTTCAACCCCTATAGCTACAGCTCGACTTCTGCACTTGCTATTCAGTATTAATAAGGTGGCATGCTTGATTCTTATTGTTTTTAAAATGAGAAAATTGGAGAAAGAATGCCATTATGTCAACTGTATGGAACTCTGAATCTTAAAGACATAGATGGATATAATCTTTAGAATTTATATACACCCATAGATATGTATTTATATATGCATACATTTTGTACAAATTTACAATGGACTTTTGTATTCTCTTTTCTGTCATTACAAGAATGAGATGGAAACCAAATAGTTGTTCCATCCTCTTATCCAGAGAGGATACTGAGAAGTCAGGTATATGCATGCACTTATTTCTCTGGAGTCGAATCTGAAAGACTTTCTCTTTATTTAATGAAAGGGAAGAGTCTTGATTGGCTCAGGAAATTGGTAATTAGATAAGCTTCCTTTCCTATGTTAGTGACTCAAATGTAGCAATGATAATGAAGGTATGACCATATCAATGCAGTGCAACTATCTAGGTGGAATGCAGAATTATCCAGAAGAGGCTTACAGCCATCTAGACCACAAATCTGGATTGTGGTTTGATTTTTCCTTTTCAACCTAAATGTTGTATGAAATATAACTTACATAAGCATAACTAAAGGTAAAGTAAAAATATGACAATTATTTGTTTAGTTTGATAGTTTTTGGAAGATATGGACCAATTAGCTTAAAAAATTTTGTTTGGCATCTGACTTTTCTGCCATTTCTGTATCAACTGAATTAATTAGATAATGGTTAAAATTAATTTTTCCAATGTGCAGACATTTGCTTTATATGCTTTTCTGTGGATGATAGCTAAGCAATTTCTCGCTGATATTATGTGAAATTTATGAACTAAATTAGAGCCAAAACCTTTAATATAATCTGGTTAGCCTCCTTGAGTCCATTCCCATGTGAATCAGGACTTTGAATTTGAATCTGAAAAGCCACTTATTCTGTTTAGAACTAGTCATTGTGGCTCACGGATGTTTCAGTTTATATAAGAATGAATTACTCTAAATGAGGGAATTTCATCATTGGACTGAACATAAATCTGATTCTAACTTGGGTTTTAAATTTATTTGGTAACATCTGAGAAGCAGCTTATATGGCTTGATATCAGTACTTATTAATGTCACCAACCTAATAATAATACAATTGGTGCCATGTAGGAATGCTTAGCTGAGAATAAGAGTTTAATTAGCTTTAACTGGGGACAGTGACATATCAAGGTGGTCTTACCTTTTTGAGGCAGGGATGTTACTCTAAGACTTGTGATTGCACTGGGTTATTACTATAGAGAGATTAAAAATAACAAAAGTGATTGCAACCACAGCAACAGTAGAAAAACTGATTTTTGAACTTGAGCATATCCAATAGGTAGAATAAAACATATTAGAATTCATGAAAAATTTGTTTTGCTTTTCTATCAATAAAAGAGTTTTCTTGCTAATGGGCCTTTTGGACACTACTTTCTTATTAACTTATAATGTAACAGGGTTATAAAATTTATTCTATTATACTTAGATACAATTTTCTAAAAGAAACTGTCATTTAAAAATTTTATAACTCATCTGCTCTTCCTCACAAACCAAGTGCATCTCAGAAAAGGGATATGTATAAATTTTAGTACAAACCAGTAAACTGAATCCAGTTTGATAATTTCATAGCCCCTTTAGACAGCTGTTTAGGCTTTTGAGGTTATATGCTTAGGTTCTGATATTTCCTGTGCTTAAATTTCTCTAATATCACCAGGATTGTCAAGGAGGGATTCTGTTGATGTGATTTTATGCTACTTAGGGAGAAGGGAAGCCTCAGATACATAAATTACAACAACTCCTAGGTGAACCCTCCTGAGAAACAGGTGGTCAGGGCTGCTCCCTAGTCAGAGGTGTTATTGTCTGATTTAGCTTTTGTGCTGACCATTGCAATTTTAGATGGTGCACCTTTGTCCTAAGTCTCAAAGTCACCATCCACAGGAATCTATGTACCCTGACCCTGTCATCCCTAGGTCTCCCAGTGCTCACATGTTGCCCCCTTTTTGAAGATACAGAAACGTCTGTGTGCCCTGCATACCCTGCACCCACCATTGAAAAGTGTGGGTTCTACCTCAGGATAGTGAATTGATTCACTATCTGCCACCTCAGCTCTCCTACTTCTGCATCATGTTAATGCCATGCAGGTAGAGTTCTTCTGAAGTCACATAGCCATACATGAATATTTTCGGTGTGTGTGTGCAGGATTGCCATTTTTTTTTCTCCAAAACTGACTATATATTTATCATACACCATCATAATGTGGAGAGAAGGAGCATGAAAACTTCATCACCACCTGCTTCATTTTTCTTTTCTGTCTTTTCTCAAAATTGTTCCAGACTGAAAAAAGCAGGTATTTCTCTTAAGGTCCACTTTTATCAATGTAAGACTCTTCCTACTCATGGATAGTTTTTCACTTCTGTAATGGACTTAGTTTCCTTCTTCCTGACATTGACCTTGTGATGAACTCTTAATGGCAGTTGAATAGGGTTTAAGAAACAGAAAGATAAGCTTACTGATAAGGCACTCTAAATTAGGACATACTTAAAAATATATCATGCCATCATAGCAAACTTTTGTTTTCCACAAAGCACATGTGCTCATGATTAGGGTCTTCCTTCCCTTTTCCCAAGGGCTTGTTTGTTATCTTGTATTCATGCCCCACTAACTTTAATCCCTGGCTAACTTTAATTCTGGCTACTGAATGAATCTTTTAAATCATGATTCTGTCTCCAAGAAGGGACAAATTTTTCCCATACAGGCTCATTACTTCATCCTAGTTTATGTGCAGAAAATTCTTGAGCTGAGATGAATTTCTAGTGGATATTGACTAGTGAAGTGGGGATGAGTAAATCTCTCTACCTAAAGGCAGTAGCCAATATAGATTAGAGATATAGCCCAATCTCTACCCAAGCTCCTCTTTACTCCCAGGAGGTGCACAGTCTTTAACCTCAGCTATTTGACTCAAAGATAAATATTAATTTAGCTAGCTCTCATAAACTGGCATGGATCAGTTCCCTGGATCTTTCTGTCTCTCTGGGTGAACTTAATTTATGAAATATTAGCTATGTATTCCTTTTCTGAGTAATTATTGAAGTTTAATATCTTCTCTCATCTCCAAATATGTTCAAAACTTTAAATGATTTTGGCAATGTTGGGTTTCCCTCTCTGAAAAAGCAGCTTTACTTTTTAAAACTTTATAGAACAAAAAGGGGCTTTAGTGATAATTTTTCTTAATCTCTCTTTTCTGCCTTGTGTTGTCATCCTCTTTTTGCATCTGAAGATCCTTTATATTCCTGGGTCATGACCTTGACTCAGGGTTTTTAAATTTTACCCTAGGGGTTTGTAATCACTCCACATAAAATTTATGTGTTTGTAATCACATAAATTTTCTGCATACACAATCTGTAAAATCCTAGGATAACCCTTACAAGCCTTCCTGCACTGGAGTGTTAGGATGCATTGAGGTGGCAAAAATATTCACCCTTCACATACAGATATTCAAAGCAAATGTGGCTACTCTAGTTTTCTATAATTTATCCTATCTTCCCCATAGGGAACTTTTGCTGGATATTCCCTTTAAGAAAATTCTCAAATTTTCCTTTCCTCTGCTTTTTTTCCAAGATAGTATCTTGCTTCTTTCCAAATTAGTAAATTGGTACAATTTATGTTATCTCATGGTGGCAGAGAAGGAAGTTTCCTTAGATCTATGCATTGTTAAAGAGACCTTTGTTGAGTTGGGTTGGAGACTGGTCTGCTTCCTGAACTATGATACCAGAAGTCTCTTCTAGAACCCACCATTGCATCCCAGGATCCTAGACATTTTTACATATTATTAAAATTCAAGTCTCCTGTGTCTTCTTTGTTCCAAATACAGGGTTTTGCTGTTTTACTGTAATCTAGGCATCCTTGGATCCACTCACATAAGCCAAATGTGAATTTATGGGTTTTAAAGAATGAATAAAAGTTTACCAAAAAGAAGAAAAAGCATTTTAAGTGGAAGGAAAAACAGGAAGAGTGTTATATATATTTGGGGACTGTTACAATGTTTTGTAACATTGAGATAATTCTGCAGAGTAGAAGTAAGCTGGATAATTAAGAGCCCTGAAACAGGCTACATTTGAAGCTATGCCTTTTCTGCTGTCGTGGGCGGTGTGGAGGCCATGAGAAATTTTGAATAGAGAGAAGACTTATAGATTGGAGTGTATTAAAGATTACCCTGGAACAATCAGTGTATAAAGCAGATGCAAAGGTGTTTGAGACTCCAGATAAATACAACTACAATAATCCTGTGACAGATGATGAGTATGTGAACCAGTGGGGATGGAAATGAAGGATATATTCAAGAGCATGTTAGGTTTATTGAATTGATGGAGATGGTGATTAATAGAAGCATGGTGTGAGGGAGAAAAGGAGAGAAAAGGGCAAAGAGAAGATTTATGCTTTCTATTTTGCGGATCAGGGCAACACTTGTTGGTGCTTCTTAGCTGTCATGACTTGGAGATGAGGTTATTCATTAACAAAAAATTGTAACAGAGGTTCTGGGTTTGGTGGGCAGAGCCTTTGATGAATTTGTCCCTGAGCCATGCTTATAATGTGGTGAGAATAGCTCTGTAGAGCAGTGTGCAGTTTGCTGTGTGAGCTTCAAGAAATAGCACTGTCACCATCATGTGATTCCTGGATGACTATTCATCGTCTGTCAAGTTGGAGGAGTTCTCCATATGTCTGTAAGTGTGTGTGTTCTGACATTAGCTTCTAGGCCATTTGTTGCAATTATCAGGCATTCCTGTAGAGAATCGTGACTACTTCACTGGTGCTCTTGAAATAGAGAAGTGATCAGACAGGACACCATTGACAGTGACAAGGATCAATACGCTGCTGACAAGGGCGCCCAGGTTAGAGGTGAATTTGTGGAAAAGACAACATAGACAGTAATGTGGGGAAGAGCCTGGATTTTAATCTTGGCTCTGACACTTGGTAAGCAGGAAATCTTGGAAAAGTTCCTTAACTTCCCCCTGCTTCAGTTTCATGAAGGTTTGTTGAGCAGATTAAAAGAGAAGATGTAGGCAAAGATGTAACAATAGTGGGCCACGAGTGTACTGTAGTTCCTCTTCTTGATTCCCTTATAGGATTGTGTGGGGAAGAGAGGGAGTAGTTTTCTGGTAGATGATTAGTAGCAAACTTATGTTCTTTGTGCTTTCAAGTTACATCACAGTCTGTAGCAAAGTGCCCATAGTAGTTACTCAATGAAAAGTGTTGTGGAATAAACAAGTATGTGAATACATTGAATTCTAGGGACACGTGCCTGATGAAGTATGTTGGCACAAACTGTAAATGAAGTCTTTCCAGAATCACATTAGCAACAAAAAAATAAAAAGCAGCATGACAGGCTGCCGAAGCCAAGTGCCAATGACTCGGCTTGGCACAGAATCACGAGCCACCACACAGCTCTGTAGGTTCAAACAGCAATTCTTTATTCCGGATCTCACACCAGCCTCCACACACGTTCAGGGGCAGTCTCGTTCTCCCGCACACTTCACCTACTCCACGAGGCTTTTTCCAAAATCCCATTTGAATCTCACGAGAACTCAACGGGAACAAGCAACAGGAACACCCTAATCCCAGCAGCAATAATCTTCAACCTCAACTTCCCTAAAACTCCTATAGTCACGCCCTAAACCCAAGGACTGAGATACTTCCTGCAGGAATACACCCTAATCCTGGATCCACCCTGGTGATTGAGCAGGGTCACCTTTCTCAAACACACAAGCAAGGTCGCAGCAAATTTCCAAGGCAAGTCCATTTAACATGGGGTACACTGGCAAGGATTACGATGCGTCATACATACTTGGTAATGGCCCTCAGCAACAGGCAGCAAGGAATGGCATCAGTGGAATCTTTGGCATTTTTCAATGATCTATATTTTCCAAAGAAATGTTTTGAAGATAAAATGCTCCTCTCCCATACCCCATCTTGCTTTCCTAAATAGCCCAGCAAAGTCTGCTTTTAGGACTGAATCTAATACTTCTTATGACTGGAACAGGAGCAGGGGGTCAACTGTAGGAACCAAAGCCAAATGAGTGTCTGTTGAAGGATGGGGTTTGTTTGGTCAGGTAAGTGATGAGTCATTCGGCATCTCCTTATTGTCTATGGAGTCTTCCATGCTAGGGATACTACTAAAGAAGAAGGCAAGAGCCTGCTTCTCAAAGAGCTTATGACTCAGGGAGATAAGACTTTGGGGATTAAATAATGATATAAGGGAAACCAAGCTGAAATGGCAATTAGGGGTGGAATAAACCCAAGTGAACAAGGTGGTCATTGATGGTGTAAACTTCTTTCACTCTCATTGTTCAGAAAGGGAGCCACAAGACTCCTTTTCCCTGTAGACAGAGAAATCCAGATCTGACAGTAAGATTTGGAGTTGAGGCAAAGAAGCTCAAGGCCTTGTCCCTTCTGACGAGAAATCATGTCACTGTCCCTCACTGGTTGTAAAAATCACATGTCCTTAGAAGAATTGCCACAATCCGTCATTTCTCTTTTTAATTCTTCTACTATCCAAAGTGCTCCTATGTTCTCCAAACTGCTCAATGTCCCATTCTGTGTCCTTCTCCCACCTGAAGGTCTGCCCTCCCAAGGTCACATTTTCTATTTAAGACCATGGTCTCTCTCTGAAAATGCAAGATGAAAATATGTCCCCGTCTTAATAGCTTCTGTGACCTACTCCACATCTTTCCTGGACTGCACTCTTTGCAAGAGTGAGCATGTGTACTTAGTATTAATCACCAAATAATCACATAAACTTTTAAGATAACACTCTCATTTTCACAGGAGCCTATAGCACCTTACATAGGAGGGAGTATTTCAGGGCAGGTCTTTTGGTGCAGGCAGGTTGATGTCTGCACTCTTCTGATCCCCTAAGGGAGTAGTCACTAACTAAATTGTGACTTCAGCAGGCAAGACTTAGGACAGATTAATATAGGGACACAGTGTCTGAAAAAAAGGTGGCCCCTTAATCTATCCCCATCATGTAATTTCATACAAAAACAAAACAATATTATAAGATAAAAGGAATTTCTCTAATAACATTCTTATTTTTTTCCAATGGCAACTATTTTCATGCCTTGCTAAGATAACAGTTATTTTTTTTTTCATAGTCTGCCTGTTGGGAAAGTCTAGCTGGCATCAGACAGATCTGAGGGAGAAACTTGGCAGGGAAGTGTGACCCCAATGAGCAAGCCACTCAAGTTTTGACTTCAGGGTTGACAGTGGAAAGTTCACCAACTCTGTGCGCCTGCTAGGCTCAGGTCTTGAGGAAGGGATGTTTCTGGGTTTCCATCAGCATGGTCCCGACTATACATGGAAGAGACATTGGAACCATAGCATCTCTGCAGCCCTTCATGGTACTAATGTCTACTTTTTGACTCAGGTTTGAAGATTACCAAAGCTCTAGATAGAACACAGAGCATGCCCATGCCCAAGCCTCTAATCAGCAATCTCTGTGCAGAGCTTTCTCAGGAGTTAGTCCAAGGTTATCTATCACCACTGACTTAGGTTGCCTCTGGGTCACTCCAACTTCAGGCCTTCAATGGAGTCTTCCCAATTCAGAAAGCTACTCATGTAAGACAATAAATAAATAAATAAATAAATAGGTGTAAAACTTCTAGGGTGGTTCTATTTCAACCCAATGGAACTTCATCTATTTTTTTTCCCTTTAAAAGCATGAGCTTAATTTAAACACAGGACACTTATGCACATTTTATGAACTATCTTACCTAAGCACAAAATGGACGCCTTTGTAACTGCCTTGTATCTAGCTAAGATATCTCAGTTAGCACTCAGAGTAAACTTTATGTGCCCATTATTCCCACTTTAGACATAAAGAATTGAGATTCAAGGAGTTAAATAATTTTCCACAAATCACTCAGCGATTGGATTTGAATTAAGGTTTGCCTAACTCCAGAGCCCTATTCTTCATTCTCCGTGTTACTAGATCAAAATACCTTTCCTGTGGCTTTTTTTTTATCTATTTCAAATGAATTGTTTCCAATAGACTGTCTGAGCACCCTTTGAAACTCATCATCTTAAGACCAGAGAGAGAAAATAAAACAAAAATGTACATAGCCTTTTAGAGCACTTCTCAAAATGTAATATGGAGACCCATCTGTATCAGAATCTGAGGTAATAGTAGGGGAAGGGGCAAGATTGTTGAGCCTATTAAATCTGTTGATTAGCTGGGCATGTCCCAAAACATACTGGGTCTGGATCTCAGGAAAAGGTTTTAGGCATATGTATTTCTAGTGAATTTCCCAAATGATGTGAAAGCAAACTGAGGCCCTAGCTCTAGAGGGTTGCCTGATGAGGAAGAATGAGGGTTTGGGGGAAATTTTAATTTCTCTGCATTACATCAAACTTCAAATGGGGAACAGCTTACCTTCAGGATTCTATGGAATGCATGTGTTGTTTATTGTACTTATAAAATAGAGACGTCAGATGTCATTTCTCAGTGCACTAACATGTGGCCATGGAGTTGAATGGAATGACCCAGTTTTCGGAGCCCTGCTCTTTTTTGT
The DNA here is from genome assembly GCF_045843805.1 of Urocitellus parryii. Classification (NCBI taxonomy): domain Eukaryota; kingdom Metazoa; phylum Chordata; class Mammalia; order Rodentia; family Sciuridae; genus Urocitellus; species Urocitellus parryii. The sequence goes on from NC_135534.1 coordinate 96,872,820, forward strand.
TGGCATGAAGGAAACAAAAAGTCTCATGGCCCTCAGACCCTGCTGTTGTAAGAGTCAGTAGATTTGGTAATATCTCTCCCTCCAAAGACATGTAGATAGAATTATGCAGATTGGATTGGCAGAGTAATGGCCCCTGAAACAAACCCAAAAGCCATAGCCACCCATCAAATTGAATAACATGGATCTGTGGCCCAGAGAAAAGATATTACGGTTCCAAATGCAGTTAAAGAAAATGCTATTAATACCACTACTGGTATATCAGCACAGTTGCTAAAAGAGTTACTCCTTCAGGATCGAAGAAGGTCATATTATATGAAAAGAACAGTCAATGTTATTGTTTCTCAAGGAACCAGATATAAGTTAAAGGAAAAATAGTCAAATAAGGCCTAGGAATATGGGAACATCACTATTCGGTGTCAGAAATGGAGATTTGAACTGATTAATTTTTTTAAAAATGGTGTAAATCAAATGATTGGAAATGCTTCCCTATTATTTATTTAACGACATATGCTTCCTAAATGATATTGGAACATTTGTATCTTTTTGCAATTCACCAAACTCTGAGGAATGGGGAGTATTCTCATCCATGTATTGCTGACGGGGAAACCCAGTTTAGAGAAGGTGAACTACTTGCCTGTGGCTACTTGACAAGTGGCAGAGTCCATCTGGCCCTGGAGCTCTGTGCAGAGCTGCCATCATGTGTCCCTCGATTCCAGCAGATTCACATTCCTGCATTGTCTTTGCTCTCCCTTCAGGGCCTTTTGAACATCAGGACTATGTCTGGCCCCAAACGCAAATTGCTTCTCTGTGGTTGGCCGCTATGATGAATGCTGACTGCATCCAAATTCTCTTGCGTCTGTTTTGAAAATGATCCACAGCAAGGGGTTCAGAAGCCTTCCCAGTTGATTTTCCCTGCTGGTCCTTACATTCTGGTGGACAAATCACCAGTGCAGATGGCCCATTTTTATGTTGCCATAAGGTTTGGTTAAGGACAAAAGGTCTAGTGTTAGACTACTTGAGTGTGAACCCCCCACCCATGCTTTACTGTATAAAAGTGATTTAGTAGTTACTAAGCCTCTATACTCTTCAATCTCCTAATCTGAAAATAGATGTGATGGTTAAAGGGTAATTATTCTAAGCCATATATGCTTAGAATTCTGAATGCCCACCCCCCCCAAAAAAAATTAAATAAATAATAAAATAATCAATAGATGTGGTTGAGTTTGTTGTTAATAAGTTATTAGAAATTTTGAGGCCAACTACAGATTAATATATAGCATTACCTGAACAATCCACAACAAATGAAACCAACAATACCTTTCAGTTACAAAACAAGGAGAGGCTTGGTGGCTAAGAGTGTGGACACTAAGGCCAGACCACTTACCTTCGCATCTCAGCTTATCACTCACTAGCTGTGTGACTTTGAGTGGCTTGCTTTTTGTGCCTTAGTTTTCCCATCTGAAAAAAAAATGGTAATGATTAGAGTAATTACATTGCTGGAATGTTATGGAGCTTAAAATAAATTAGAATTTGTAAGTGCTTAGAAAATATTTGTCAAATAGTAAGAACTGCAAAGCATTGGTTAACGAGCGCTAACCAAAAAAGGTCAACCTAAGATAACCAGGAGGATGTCCTTTCTTAGAAGTGTGGGCCTCTTAACCATGTGTGTGCCCACTGTAGCTTTGCCAGATGTTAACCCCAGACTTGCTGACAAATTCTGGTAATGTGTTAACTTCAGTTTACAAACACCACATTTTAGTAGCTCTTAGTCTTAAGGCCTCAGAGGCTTACTAGACCATACATACAGATAAAAAGTTCCATCATGAGGAACTCAAAAGAAAGAAAGAAAAAGACTTGCATTTTTAATTAGTTATCCACAAACTTAACTCAGGTTACTGGTTTGTCCTCAAGACTTTCATAAAGGTTGAGGCAGCTCGAGTTAAACATCAGTGAGGAGCAAAACTGATTGATGTTGTTTGAGGCAGGTTATTTTCCAAAACATGATATATATGGGGACCTGAACTTCAGCTCTTCTTACCTTGTGTTTTGGAAATAACTTGCTGCAGAAAAAGCGACCAAGAATTTTTTTTTTAATTTTTATTTTTGTCCACAGCTGTTTTGCAGGTATCACATTTACTTAATCTGAAATCTTTCATTAAAACTCTAGCACAAGATCATGAATGACAATGTTACCATTTTCTCTCAGGATGAGCTCCCCAAACACCCTTTAATAATTCAGTGGGCATATTTGCCCCTTCTTAATTGATAATGGCTCCTTCTATTGGTAAATCCAAAGAAGGGTACGAGTGCCCTTGTTTAGAACCCAGTGCACCTAGCCATTTAGTGAAGCATTGGAGTAGCTTGTTCAACTAGAAAATCTTACTAAAGAATGAGCTTTACCTATCTAGCTTAGGAGTGAGATAAGCACAGTAGCAAACTAGCCCCACAGATTGGACAATGACCCCTTAGTGAGCTTCAGGATCAGGGACATTTTCCTCAGATTTGAAACCAAAATTAAAATGTCATGCACAGAATACACACTTGCATATATATGACTCTCTGAGGTTTTTCATTTTTTAATTAGGAATACCTTTGTGAAGATATGAGACTTTGTTTTTCTCAAGGGATTGGGGACATTTATTCTCCCATTCTGAAGTTAGGTAAATACTATTGCCATTTTCCAGAGGATAGTCTTAGGAAAGGTAGATATATTGCTAAATAAATGACTACTTTTTAATCTTAATAGCTTACCACTTGTCTTCATTAAATTGATTCAGTTTACTAATACAAGCTGGGTATGTATTTCTCAGCAACTATCAGGAATCCTCTTCAGAATTGTTTCAGGCCAACTCTCATTTACCTGTTCTGCCCTTTTTAAAAATTATTATTATGGAGCTTTATAGTTAAACATAATAGTTGGGTCCATTCCAACAAACTCATACCTGCATGGAAATCAATCTCCATCTGTTCTGCTCTTTCTGTGCTCCCTTTCTTATGTTTACAGTGTGCTCCATGTTGTCCACATACTATAGCTCCTGTCCTCCTTTGGATCTGTGACCCACTTTCAGTTTTGTTGTCTATGGCAGATGCTGTCAGTTCCTCTCCCTATCCGTTTGACATTTTCTGGTCTCTTGTAGGCGATGGCTTCATACTGAAAACACCAACACTCTCTGCCCAAGTTCTTTCTCAGGCTTCATAAGCATACTGAACCTCCTCCCCTGGTAGGCAGAAGTCCCAGGGAATTAACACCCCCAGGAGGAACATCCCCAAGGACAGATGGGAGTTGGTGGCTAAATGCCCCAAATTCCTCACCTCAAAATGAAGTCATTCTGAGAGTCTTTCGGATGCTCTCCTGAACTCCTACCCCCACTGCTACTTTCCGGAATTACCTTCTGAACCAATAAATCCTACTTTGGTCCTTGTGGTGTTTCTCCATGTACCTAACCTACACTACCATCTCAATTTTAACATGAACTTTCTCCACTATCAGGTATTGGGCTTGTATCTGTCTCCCAAAACCTAAGGTAAGGGATGCTCAGCCCTGAAAATTTCCAGCCTAATTTCATGAGAAATGCCCTCGATAAAACTGATCTTCACCCAGGTTCCTCTAGGGGGAAGAACCTTGAGACATTGCAATTAGCTAAATTGATGTGCAAGTTCGTGATATATGCAAGTGAATATGTTAAGTACACAGTTTGTGGAGAAATTCCCCAAATTACTTGGTTGTTTCAGCCATCATTTTGTGTAAACCTGGCTTTGATATGAAGAGGAAGGACCTTATAGTGGTAAAGAGATTGGCCTCTGAAATCTCACAGAACTGGGTTCAAATTCTCGTTTTGATTCTTATCATTCATGTGACTTTGGGGTAGTAGTTCCTTTGGGTATAAAATGGGAAATGATAATACTAGAACCTACCTCGATAATTATCATGAGACTTTAATGCCATAACACTAATATCATTATCATAAAATCTAGCACATTCAACAAATATAGCAATTGTTTTTTATTATTCCCTAAGGCATAATATGCCATAATATGTTCACAGACATAAAATAGGACATTAGGCCCTATTTTAGAATGAGAAAGGTCTATCAAAATGAACACACAAAACTACAGGTCTCCTGCTACCTCATAAATGGAACTTTGGGGACAAAATATGATTCCTTTGAATCAAAACATTGCTCTTTTCTTAGTATGGTTTCCTTCAAGCAGAAGCTGACATGAACATTGTTATGCAAGTGACTTATTGCAGTAGAGTTCTCTGGTGAAACCTTTCAGGAAGTGAGAGAAGCAAGATAGGGCAGTATAAGTAGCTAAGCAAAATTAACATTCAGCTGAATTTAGAATTTAACCTAATCCCTAATCCCAGGGAGCTCTGGAAAGTGAATGGCTCTGCAGAATTATTTTGCCTAGAGAAAAAAGACAGCCCTTTAGTACCCCATACTAGACAGTCCTTATTTGTGATACACTTCCAGAGGGAAGGCACAACTTCCCAAAGATATCAAGGGGAGGTGGCTTTCATTTGCTGAGCACAATTCTCAGCAGAAGGGCACAGCTGTGAACTATTTGCAGCCAACACTCCCAGCAGCTGGGAGATGTATGCACTGTTTGGTAAAGAGGACTTAAAATGGGACATCAACAGCTAGTATTGCACTCCTTCATTTCCCTAAAATGTATAGCATATTGTTAACAGCAGAATTCTACAGTCATTTCTGCTATGGTAATTTGGGAAAAATCCATCAATGCTTATTCTACTTCATGATCAATTGATAACAAAGTATATCAGCAATCTGCTTCTGCCCTCACTAACCCCCAAGGTGTAACTTTTTGCTGGACATAGTGATCATAGCTAGCATCAAAGAAGACTTGTATAAGCATCTGCCCTCTAGAATTTCATATAACTTCCTGCTAATTTTAAGGATTCTGAATCTGCTCTCAGATCTCATTTGGTTAGCATATCTGCACTGAGAAAAGTCTTGGAATGGGTAGGTAATTCCACTGTCCTATGGGTTTATGTGAAACCCAAAAGTCTCCTTTTAGACATTCTATATTGCATAGCAACATATTTTGGATCCAGGAACTAAAATCTCTCACCCATCTTATTCTCTTTCTGAAGTCATTTTCTGCTAATTGTCCCATTTATCCCCATAGCATCTCTTTACTTACTAATGGTTAAAGAGCTGATTAGCAAAGCAGGTTGGGGGAGAACACTGGGTGAAGAATTAACAGGTCTGAGTATGAGTTCCGGTTTACCACTCATCAGTTGTTTGAGCGTGAACAACTCACTTTTCTGTTGGACTTCAGTTTCCTTTTCTACAAAAATGGTTCAATATATCTTCCCTGGGTCCCTCCTAGGGTCATTGTATGATCAAATGAGGAAACATACCAAAGGGCTTTATAAAACACTGCCCATGGTAAGTTATTAATGCTACTGTTATTTGTTATTATTAGTATATTTACCTTTGACTGTTTAAGCATAAGTTGTTAATGCTACTGTTATTTATTATTAGTAGTATATTTATCTTTGACTGTTGAGCTATGTGATTGGTTGGTGTGTAGCTACAAATGGTCATCTCTGAGAATCCCTGTGAATACCCCTGAACATCTGTATATCCCCCACAGAGGAACTTTTTTGAATCTTGGAAGGATAGCATATTAGAGCATGAAGCATTCTCTCTAATATTGAAGCAAACAGGTTAAATAAAAGGGTTTATTTCCTTTACTAAGGTTATATAAAATTTTGTCACTCATAGTGTGGTGCTCACACCATCAGCACAGGCTGAGGTTGTCCGAAGTACTGATGATCCTGAACTCTGATCCTCTTCTCTCCTTTCCTGTTATCTTATTCTTCAGGCCAGAAGCATGCTGCAGACTTTCATTGCTACCTAAATGCTGGTTGCAGCCTGCATCATGAAGGAGTTCAGGAACCACTCCAAGGTGCTGAATCAGAATTCTCATTTTAAAGAGAGCCTCTATCACTTGCACATTATGGTTGATGAGCACTGCTATAAAGAATACAAAAAGTACAAGGCAGGCTCTCTTCTTCAAGGAGAAGAGGCAGCAGAGCTATTGGAAACAATATTTTTGTGGACCACTTCTATAACAATGGAAGGAGCCTGTCTCTGCCTCTAGAATCGCTGCTTATAAAATTGAGGTTATTTGACTTTCTGAAAGCTTTTCTTTACATAGGTCTTAGGTTCCATCCTCACCTGCCACAGAGGTTCTGATCACAGAGTGAAACTAGATTTAAAGACAGGTCGATAGAGAAAATGGAGTCTGATTTCCATTCAGAAAATTGGATACAGCCCCTAGAAGAGTGGAATGCTCATGTCTCCTGAGCCCTTTCATACTACCCCTCCTAAAAGGTTGTTAATTAAGCAACTCCAGAGCAGATAGGGAGCTACTAGCTACTGGGCTGCCTCTCCCTTCCTGCCTAGCACTCCATCTAGGCCCCTCTAGCCCACCTGCTCACCCCCTGGCCAACCTACTGACATCCCCCAGTCACTATGCAGGATGAGAGGGAAGGGACAAGATAAGAGAGAATCATGCAGGAGAACAAGGGAAACTTTCTCCATATAAAAGGGACAGGACTTCCTCATCCACAGATTCTACCTTTGGATCCTCTTTTTCCATCTAGGAAAAGTCTGTTTTACTTTCCTTTAATAAAGTGTCTTATTTTCTATTCTTCGCTTGCCTTGGAGTGCTTCTCTGGTGTTAAACTTCAAATTTGAGGAAGCAGGACTCCTTAAGGTAACTGGTAACGGGTACTATAAGAGTATGATTCCACATCAGTGCACACCTAACCACATCTGGCCTTCTCTATGGTCTGACTGGGCTTCTGCTTGGCTTCCCTGAATTTGAATCTTATTCTTTTTTAAAAAATAAATGTCAGTAGAGTATATTTTGACATATTCTACATATGAATCTTAGTAAGCCAACCCGACATTGCCAGCCCTGTCATATACAGATGCTCTGTTAAAGACTGAGGTTTGTATTACTTTCTCACATGGAAAAGATAAAATTATCCTTCCAGTTGAGGACAATACTAGACATTTTCTGAATATCTAAGGATCACCTGGTTAAAAATTCCTAATTGCTGTGATTTCTGATCTTCTTCTCTCCTTTCCTGGACACCCCATATAATTACGTTGCTTTTATTATGACCTGTTGTTCCCTGGCCCTTTCACTACCATGTCTTATTCTTGGTATTCAACATAGTTTGACATGAAAAAGTGATGGGAGAAGAGTTCTATTTCCAGCATGGCTAAGTGATCTCTTACTAGACTGACCTTTAGTTTGCAACTATAAATTCTGGGCAAAAGACAAAATCTGGAGGCTCTGGAGAATGAAGAAAGAAAGTAAATTTTGGACTGGAGACAAAAGAAGAAGGTATCACAGGTGAATTTTCTGTTTTGACAGCTTTTAGCTTGAGGGTAGGCTGTACCTAGCACTGGTTGAGCAACAAAACTCTGATAGAAAACCCAGGATTTTTCTGGCCTGAATAATCAGATAACAGAGTGTAGGAGAGTCATGACTGCTAAAAAAGTGTAGAAGAATCCAGGAAAGGAGACTGTGAGAGAGGTGAAGACTTGAATTCTTTGTGTAATTTTTTTTTTTCAAATATCAGACTGGTGCCTGAACTACTCATGCACAGATCAAACTCAATGCACCTAACCAATGATAAAAGGCTTAGCTGAGGTTCACACTCTGCCCCAAGAGACAAGAGTTTTCAGTTTCAATTTAGTTGACCTTCTAAAATAAAATTTGCCAGACTTTTGAGAGGAATATAGTAGAATAGTCATTACAGCGCTACATTCAGGATGACAAGGATGCAATCCCAAAGTACTCAACATTTGAGGGACTAGGAAGGTTAATTTATTCCCTAAAGAAATTCAATCAATAGAGGACATAACCAAGGTGACATCAATGTTGAAAATAACAGATAAGAACTTTAAAGCAACTATTGTAACTATGCTTAATGAGGCAAAGGAAAACATACTCATTAATATGTAGAAACTTTAAGAGATCTAGATAGAAAATCTTACACTAATTTGGAAAAATAGCTAAATTTTAAAAATTAGTGGATAGACAACGTTAGAGGGAGATGACAGATGAGTTAGGTGACTTAAAAATATATGAATAAAAATGTTTCAAACTGAAGAACAAAGGAAAAATTTTATAAGAATACAACAACAACAATAAAAAAATGGTTAACTGAGCCAACGGATCCATGCAATAATGTAGAAAAAAAATAAACATTTGAGTAGAGTCTCAGAAGGAGAAGAGAAACTAGGGTAGAAAAAAATGGTTTAAGAAGTAATGAAATTCATAATTAAAGTAATAATGAAAATAACTCTTTTGGTGAAACATAAATGTACATATTCAAGAAGGTCAGTTAACTCTAAGCAAAAAAAAACTAAGAAGTAAATGTAAGGCTAAACATGATGGTGCCTGCCTATGATCCCAACAACTCAGGAGGCTGAGGCAGGAGGATTACAAGTTTGAGGATAGCCTTAGCAACTTAGTGAGACTCTCTCAAAAAATTTAAAATAAAAGAGCTGAGAATGTAACTTGGTGGTAGAGCACCCCTAGGCTCCATTCCCAATATTCTCTCTCTCTCTCTCTCTCTCTCTCTCTCTCTCTCTCTCTCACAAACACATACACACACACACACAAGTAAACCTAAGCATACCAAAATAGAATTTCTGAAAACTAAGACAAAAAGACTCTAATTATTTCTGTTTCTTATAATGTCAATTTTTGCTTGTTTGATATTAGTGTTCTTTTATTATACATATTTATAATTGTTGCATATTCCTTTTCTATTATAAAATGCTTCTTTTTAATCGCTATACCTCCAGATTCACACTTCCTGCTTAGAATTGCTTTTGCTATTCTGGGTCTTTTGTTTTTCCATATGAATTTCATGATTGCTTTATCTATTTCTTCAAGAAATGCCGTTGGGATTTTGATTGGCATCGCATTAAACCTGTAGAGAACTTTGGGTAATATCGCCATTTTGATGATGTTAGTTCTGCCTATCCATGAACAGGGTACATTTTTCCATCTTCTGAGATCTTCTTCTATTTCTCTCTTTAGGGTTCTGTAGTTTTCATTGTATAAATCTTTCACCTCTTTTGTCAGGTTGACTCCCAAGTTTCTTATTTTCTTTGGGGATATTGTGAATGGAGTGGTTTTCCTTATTTCCATTTCAGAGGTTTTGTTGCTGATATACAGGAATGCCTTTGATTTATGCGTGTTGATTTTATAACCTGCCACTTTGCTGAATTCATTTATTAACTCTAGCAGCTTCTTTGTAGACCCTTTTGGGTCTGTTAAGTATATTATCATGTCATCCGCAAATAGCGATAATTTAACTTCTTGTTTTCCTATTTTTATGCCTTTAATTTCTTTTGTCTGTCTAATTGCTCTGGCCAGTATTTCGAGAACTAAATTGAATAGAAGTGGTGATAGAGGGCACCCCTGTCTTGTTCCAGATTTTAGGGGGAATGCCTTCAATTTTTCTCCATTGTAACAAAAACAGCATGGTACTGGTACCAAAACAGGCGGGTGGACCAATGGTACAGAATAGAGGATACAGAGACTAATCCACAAAGTTACAACTATCTTATATTTGATAAAGGGGCTAAAAACATGCAATGGAGGAAGGATAGCATCTTCAACAAATGGTGCTGGGAAAATTGGAAATCCATATGCAACAAAATGAAATTGAATCCCTTTCTCTCACCAGCCACAAAAGTTAACTCAAAATGGATCAAGGAGCTAGATATCAAACCAGAGACACTGCGTCTGATAGAAGAAAAAGTTGGCTACGATCTACATATTGTGGGGTCGGGCTCCAAATTCCTTAATAGGACTCCCATAGCCCAAGAGTTAACAACAAGAATAAACAAATGGGACTTACTTAAACTAAAAAGTTTTTTCTCAGCAAGAGAAACAATAAAAGAGGTAAATAGAGAGCCTACATCCTGGGAACAAATTTTTACCCCCCACACATCAGATAGAGCCCTAATATCCAGAATGTACAAAGAACTCAAAAAATTAAATAATAAGATAACAAATAATCCAATCAACAAATGGGCCAAGGACCTGAACAGACATTTCTCAGAGGAGGACATACAATCAATCAACAAGTACATGAAAAAATGCTCACCATCATTAGCAATCAGAGAAATGCAAATCAAAACCACCCTAAGATACCATCTCACTCCAGTAAGATTGGCGGCCATTATGAAGTCAAACAACAATAAGTGTTGGCGAGGATGTGGGGAAAAGGGTACACTTGTACACTGCTGGTGGGACTGCAAAATGGTGAGGCCAATTTGGAAAGCAGTATGGAGATTCCTGGGAAAGCTGGGAATGGATCCACCATTTGACCCACCTATAGCCCTTCTCGGACTATTCCCTGAGGACCTTAAAAGAGCGCACTATAGGGATACGGCCACATCAATGATTATAGTGGCACAATTCACAATAGCTAGACTGTGGAACCAACCTAGATGCCCTTCAATAGATGAATGGATAAAAAAATGTGGCATTTATATACAATGGAGTATTATGCAGCAATAAGAAACGACAAAATCATAGAATTTGCAGGGAAATGGATGGCATTAGAGCAGATTATGCTAAGTGAAGCTAGCCAAGCCCTAAAAATCAAATGCCAAATGTCTCCTTTGATATAAAGAGAGCAACTAAGAACAAAACAGGAAGGAAGAGCATGAGGAAAAGACTCACTGTAAACAAAGACGAATGGGGGGAGAGAAAGGGAGAGAGAAGAGAAAGGATTTGCAAATGGTAGGAGACCTTCAGTGATACACAAAAGTATAAGAGGTTATGATGGGCAAGGGGGAGGGGGGAAAAAGGGAGAGAATTGAACAACAGCAGAGGAGGCAGAGAGGGAAGGTGGGAGGGGAGGGGAGGGGGGATAGTAGGGGATAGGAAAGGTAGCAGATTAAGACAGTCACCAATATGCCATTATGTAAAAATGTGAGTATGTAACAGATGTGATTCTGCTATCTGTATTTGGGGTAGAAATGGGAGTTCAAAACCCAATAGAGTCAAATGTGTGAAAGATGATTTATCAAGAGCTCTGTAATGTTTGGAACAATCAATAAAAAAAAAAGAAAAAAAAAGAAAATGCTTCTTTTTATCTCTATTTTCATTGTAAAATGTTTACTCCATCTAATATCAATCTCCCTATGCTTATGGTCTGTATGGTACATGTTTTTTCTATTTATTTTCTTTCAACTCATCTTTATAGTACAGTATATCTCTTATAGACATGATACAGGCATCATTTAGTTGGAATCTACTTATTTTAACTTAGTCTTTCAGACTTCTCCCATTAATTGGAGTTCTTATTCCATAAACATTTACTATAATTATTGGTATAATTGGGGCTAAAGAGAGGACTTAGGTCCTTATTCAGATTTTCAACCACTTTTTTTTTTAAGTTTTGCCCTATCCTGTATCTCTGTTCTTCAAAAAACTTACATCTTTATTTTAAGAGTTTTTCTGGTATCCTTCAATGGGAATTATCAGAATCTCTTTCTTCAGGCACTTAGGTTTTTGTTTCTTTGTTTTGGTAATTTGGTTTCCATTATTCTGTGTGCTTTCATTATTCCAAGTATGTGTTGATGTGATATTTTGTTCAACAAATATTTATTACATGTGTATTTTATACATCAGGTATTATTTTAGGCAATAGGAATGCAGGTCAGCAAAGTCCCTACCCACCTGAAGGTTAAATTATAGTGGCATGAGCTAGACAATAAAGCCATAAGAATGTATCATGTTAAGTAATGTAGAGAGAAGAAATCAGGGTGATCAAGGGAGGGAATGGAGATTGGGCTGGTGTCTTAACAGGTCAGACAGAAAGGCCTCTCTGATAAGGTAACTTTTTTCATCTGCCATTTTTTCTGTTTGTGCTAACATTGTAGATTTTAGTTTTAAAAAATAGTAGTCATTTTGTGAGGCTTTTGGAGAACAACAAAGATAAACACATGTGTTCAATCTACTAAGATTAACTGAAATTCTGACTGCATTTTCTAACACAATTGTTAATCCCCTTGTTCTTCTCTAGGTCCCTTCTGCTAAACAGATTTATAAAAATTGTAGATAGCCCTAATGGGACTAAGTTTCAAAAGAATTCTATAGTTAAAGATTTCTCTAATCCTCAGAGATCCTCGTCACAAGCACTGACATTCAATTGCTAGATATTAATCTAAAAGCACACAAAACTTCTTAAAATCTAATTTATTTAGTATTTTGAGATCAGTGTTCTGGTGACACTATCTTGTTCTTCACTTTTTCTTGATCTTGGAAATAATTCTATATAGAACATTGGTATTCAGTTTTTCTAGCATTGATATCCAGCCTATCTAAATGTAGAGAAATCAAGACTCTATTGTGGAGTTCAATTTCCCCCCATATATTTAGCATCTAAGTTTCTGGGATAAATGGTTTACTGCTATTACCTTTTCACTGTAGACCTCTGGGGGAAATGGATTCTGTTTGGCCAACACTCATTATTTTTAAGTCTTTCCTGATCTCATTAATTTACTATGAAGAGGACACATTAAAATAATCTATAAATTAACCACAGAGTTATTAATGGGACAATAATAATAAATAATTCCAGGCTTTAGTAGCCCAAAGACCACATAATATGGAAGTTAACAGCAGGAGAGTTGTCAAATCTTGTCTGCTTCTTATTCCCAGGAAAAATAAACAACAGGCTGTTAGAGCTTCAGCTTTCAAGAGTTAAAATAGCATTTGTTTTCTCTTTGTGGTGAAACATATCTCTTTTAAAATCATCTTTAAGGTAATAGCATACTACATCATAGACATTGGTTATTGATGATAAAATATGTGCTTTTTAGTACTATGCTTACTGTCAGCAGATCATTTGCTTGTTTATTTAAAAATATTTATTTAGCTTTCCTTTCACTGGGCATTGTTTGAACATTAGTAAACAAAAATGAAACACAGTTTTCTCCTTCAGTAGTTCAAGTGCAGTGGAGAAATTAGTTCATCATTACAAGACACAGCATAAAGTTCCTCCTAGGTGGTACAATGGAGTTATTTAGTCCCAGGGGCACTGTACCTTTCCTTTAGGAGTCAGATGAAGAATCCAGGAAAGAAAGAGTTTCCAAAAAGATGTTGAGTTTCCAAAAAAAAAAAAAAAGGAGGCATTAAAATATTGATGGAAGGCATTCTAGGAAGACTAAAGTTTCACATTGACAGAGTGTATGTCTTGTCATCATTAACCATTCTATCCCCATCACATATAATTGCACCTATACACTGTAGACACTGACACATTCTCATTGAAGGAAGGAATAACATGGGGCAAATTAGGTTTTAATACAGTGTGAAATGAAGTTGTGTGTGCATATGTATGTAATACCCTTGAAGTTACTGACATATCCATGCCCACACCAGCCTTCTTAGAATCAGTTAGTGATTGATGCTCAATGCACAATTTCTTGCCTAAGCAACGGACTTAAGAATAGTTGCTAAATAGTCAATTGGATTGTAAAAGGGGAGATCATTTTTATTTTATAGATGACTAAATAAGAATTCTTCTCTTGCTCTTCATATTTGATGTTTTCCAAATAACAGAATACCTTTTTAAAGACAATAATGAGATTCAGAAAGAATGTAGGAAATAATCAAATTATTTATTCATCAAATATCTATCAAGAGTCTATTATATGCTAGCTAGGTTCTATGAACAGCTTTAATATAGGAAGATTAAAAAAATCTGTATCCTTGAGGAGTTTACAGTCTCTGAGAGAAACAGATGCTAAAACAGACAATTATAATGTGGTATAGGTCTTGTTATTAAGGTGTGTGTAAGATGAAATAGGTTCTCAGAGGAATGAAAACTATTACAATGTGTGAGATGAAGATGGAATTTGTTATCAGGGAAGACATTTTAGAGAAAGTGACACCTGGGATAAATATTATAAGGTAAGTAAGGGTTACATAATGCAGAACAAGGATGTTTCCAATAAATGTTGGGTGGCAAGAGGTTGTGACTGTATTGATAATGAAAGTTAGCTAAGAGTACCATACAAGCTATAGGGAAAAACAGGAGATTAAAAAGAGGTGGTGGCAAATGAGACTAGAGAAGCAAATGCTGGGATGAGATCTCAAAGAATCAGAAGGAATTGAATCTAGAGCTCAGGAATTAGACCTTAACAGGAATTAGAACTTCAGAAGAATTAGACCTTAACAGGAGGAAGGTCTTCTTTCCCATGGAATTCTGAGTCAACTTTGTCAGCTACTTATGATGCAATTATGAGGTAAAGAGTTCCTTATCATACAATTTTTGGTGCAAAGGAAATTGACTCTCTCTCTCCCACTTCTGTTCTAAGCAAACTATAATATTCCTGTGGGCAGAACCTATACCTAATGTCTTTTGTATACTTATTCCTGGTGTAGTAATGGAAGTGTGGCAGGGAATCAGTTAATGTGCTTTCTTTCTTGCAACTCAGCATGAAGTCAGTATCTCATGTGGATGCAGTGTGTGAGTAAATGTGTATTTAGGACTCCATGAATGATTGCTATAGCCACTGAGCTTAGACATAGCCATATCTTTTCTTGATGCACAACTGTATGTAAGGACCACATATAAAGGAAATACCTTTTATGTTCTTTCATATAGTCTGCTACTTTTCAGAACCTGGGAGACAGGATAAGTAGGACAGAGACTTCTTTGTTGTTTTACAGCTGATATTTCAAGACTCGGGATGTGTATAGGATTAATTATGAGAATTTTCTCTGTGGGGCTACAATATTCTGACTCCAGCACTTCTAAACATATCTGAGTAGCAGAAGATTCTCTGCTGAGGTGGGGATTTCAACGGAGGCACTCATGTTCATGGAAAGGACTCTTCAGAAAATCAGATTCAAAGGACTCCTGACATTCTTTTTGAATCCAAAACACCATTAGTAAAGAGACAAGGTTGAAATGTAAAGTTGTCAGAGAATTTAATGAAAATAATTGTGTGTGTGTGTGTGTGTAGTGATAGGAAAGAGAGAGAGAGTACCTACCCTGTGAGAAGGACTGCACTCAAAGTTAATGTATATTTGTGTAATCTAATAAAAAGGCACCAAATTCAGGGAGATATATTATGAAGTTATGAGATAAGGAAAAAAAAACAAAACTTCTTACTGTTCTTCAAACCCTTGAACAAAGCACAAAGCTTAACTCATAACTATGGAAATTATTTTCAACCCTGATTCACCACCTTTCTCAACACAGCTGTGTAGTACAGGAGCTTTACAGCCTTGTGTTGGATCTCTGACTGTTGGGGGAATCCAATATACAAAACTGTAGAATACCAGTTCCTGACCTCCATGGTCTCCCATACTAGTAGGACGGGAACATATACAACCAGACATTCAAGCGGCTCTAACACAAGAACAAATTCTCTAAAAGAGGCCCACATTCAGTTCTACAGATATTCCTCAGAGAGTGGGCAATCAAGCAAACATAGCTATCTCCAAAGAAGCATGATACTGTCCGGAGGCTGTCATAGAATGTATACAGCCCAGCCACAAACATAGGCATCTGACAAGAGAAGGGAGCCACCTGTGAAAATATGAACGGTCCTATTACATGCAAAAATACTCAGATAATATTTTAATTAGTGAAAGTTTCATGACCCTAGAAGTATAGAGCTAAAGATATCTGTCTAGGGAGAGGATGTGGACATTGTTACATGCTGTAGCAAACATTAGCTAGAATTGAACAGAGAGGCACAGCAAGATTACAGCAAGTTGTGAGGATTCGGAACTATTTTTCAGAAATAAGTGATGGTTTACATGTTCTGTAGTGAACACAGAGCATATACTAATTCCCATAGATAGTAAAATTGAGATATAAATATGTAAAGGAAACTGTAAATAATTTATGATAAACATTGAAAGGGAAATAAGAATTCATTTGTGGCTAATGTCAAGGTAACCTTCATTTCCCTCCTATGACATAATATCTGTTGCTTAGATCTAAGACACAATGCTATGATAGGTGGGTTACAGCACTCTAGGGAGGCATATCCTTGGTTCTAGGATTGATTTTATAGGTAAAAAAACACGAGAGACCATCACTCTCACCCTTACAACCAAAACAATTTGGATAAGCAACTCATCAAAGAGATGAGGGTATGATATGAAGAAATTTAGATTCACTACCTCCAGAAAATGACAGGTCTTTTGTAGAAGACAGAAGACCCATAGCTGTTCTTATACCAGATATAGCAGTGGGAGGAGGAATCTACCAGAGACAGAAAAAGTATGACATTACCTGAAACTTCAAGAAACTTAACAGCATGTGGACAGGCATGATAGATCAGGACACCAAGGAGCCCCAGCCAAAGAGGGAAATTACACCTTCCTCCAGATCTTTCTTTCAGGAATTCACCAAGTGATAGTGCAGAGAGAAAAACTAAAACAACTCTTGAGGTACATGGGGTTTACTTCAAGTGCAAGTCACAATCCAAAGACAGGGAAAGGGCATGAGAGCTGAGAGAAACCCCTTTGATTTATTAAAGATGTTCACCAAATGTAAGACAGTTGTGCTCCAAATATGATTACAGAACATTAGGAATGGCAGAAATTTTCAAGATACCGAAAGTGGCAAGGAATAACAGAGCAATTACAACTTCCCAGTTATATAATAAGCTGATAGTCAGCTATAATGCAGAAAGGGAGACATCTGTGGTTAACAAATCTGGTGGATGAACTAACTGTAAATCATAATGAGAATTTTAAAAAGTCATCCATCTTCATATCTTAAGTCTTACAGAAACGAAAGCACTGATTTGACTATGAAAACCTTTGAAGTCAATGAGGAAACTAAGAAACTAATCTAGAAGCCTACCACAAGAAGGAATGTACTGTTTTCCTGAGGTCATTATTTCCTTGGTTGCTACTGTGTTTTTTTAATATATAATATCTGGCATAAAATAAATACATCTAATGCATATGAAGACATAGAATAGCCCAGAGACAAGAGAGGAAAGCATCAATGGAAGCAGACATAGAGCTGTTAGAGAAGTTTGTATCATCCGACAAAATTTAAAGTAAGTTTTTAAAAAGTACTAAAAAGTTTTGTGAAAAATGTAAACAAAGTGTATGAAAAGGAAAATTTCAGCAGTTATGGAGAATATGAAAAAATCAAATGAAATGGTAGGAGTGAAATAAATAATGGCCAAACTTTCTGTAGATATCAAACCAAAGATCCTATCTCAGTTTTTCACAAAGACAAGTTGTAGAAAGACAACCACACACAGTACATCACAGTCACATCACTTTAAAAAAGCAAATATTTAAAAAGACAGAGAAAATTAAAAACTAAAAACTAAGGAATATAAATTCAGAGTATGAATGACTTTTCATCAGAAACAATGGCAACAAGAAAGCAATGGGATAATATCTTTAAGGTCTCAAGCATAAAAATATGCTGTCAAACTAAATTCTATTTCTAGAAAAATTTTATGAAAGTGAGTCAAATTACTAGTGGTAAAGAAATACTTTAAATAAATTATTCTGAGACAACTTGGTAGCAATTTGCAGAACACCAAAAGTAGATACCATCTCACTTGAGATTACAAGTACAATAAGAAAGTAGAGGTCAATTTTTAATCTTGAAAAACCTAAAAAAATTTGACTCAAAATTCAAAGAAAATAAAAGATTGGTAGTTTGTCTACATAAGATATTGTATGGCTTTTAAAAAGCACTGTGAATGTCAAAAGAGATTAAAAGTTAGAAGAAATTATTCAAAACGTATGTATCAAAAGATTGTTATCCCTAATATGCAATGAACTCTTAAAAAATCTGACTAAAACATAATTAAAAAATAGCATAAAAAGATAATTTGCACACAAAGATATAAATGGCTCTCAAAATCTCTAAGAAAATTAAAATTAAAATGCTAGAATACCATTAATTGCTCTTTAGACTAGAAAAATTAAAAGGTATGCCAATACATTCTGCTGGTAATGTTGTAGAGAAACAGGTATCCATATGTTGCTGGTATAAATGTGAACTGTTTCCACCTTTCTAAAGAAGAATGACAATATCTACTAAAACAACATATGCAATTACCTTTAACACATAAGTCTCACTCCTAGGAATATAGTCTGAAGATACCCTCCAACAATACAAATATACATGCACATTAATTGTTTTTTTCAACAGTGTTTATAA
The DNA here is from genome assembly GCF_045843805.1 of Urocitellus parryii. NCBI lineage: Eukaryota > Metazoa > Chordata > Mammalia > Rodentia > Sciuridae > Urocitellus > Urocitellus parryii. The sequence goes on from NC_135534.1 coordinate 96,891,061, forward strand.
TAGTAAAATACTGGAAACAGCCCAAATGCCCATGCCTGGGAGGGTGGCTAAATAAATTACATATCCATAGAAGACAGCATGAAATAGTTGTTCAAGATAATGAGGTGTATCTCTATGAACAGATTTTGGATGAGGATATATAATTGATTGAAAGAAGCAAAATGTGAGAGTACCTATTATATGCTACTTTTAAGGAGGAAAGAAGAGGATGTAATAAAATACACATGTATCCAGTCATTTGTGCGAAAGAAATACAGGAAGTATACACCATACTAAAGATATTGGTACATATGTAGGTAGAGTGGTAAAGGGGTGGAAAGGAATTGGAAATGGGGACAGATTAGTAAGGGTGAAGATGCAGTGATAATTCTTAAAGCTACCATAATATTTTATGTGCCCCAGAAAATGAATTATTAAAATTAACCAGGCTGTATAGGGAACCAAAATGGAATCTAAGCAATTACTGACTAACACAAATAAATTTCAAATTCAATATTTGTTATACTGTATTACAAATGAATAACATAAGCTCATTGAAGAGACAGGGAAAAAAAGAAATAACCTAAGTAATTATGGAAAATTGGATACTTCAGGCTAAATACAAAAAGAACTGCATGGAAATACTGTAGTTAGTAAGCCTGTTATACGTAGTGATGTGGGCTATCAATTTTCTAATTACTTAATTTGTATAATGTTTTATATTAGTGAATATATTGTAGATGAGGAGAGCAACATTCCTGCTGATGTAGAAAGAATGTATAAATAAGGAAGCAGGAAAAGATAGAATAAAATGTGTGATACTAGACTGCAATCAAGGATATCAGTACTATTTGCAATTAATGAACATATACTCAGACAAGGAGATAGATGTAATACAAGGGTAACATAGGATACTTATCTGTATTTCATACCCTTGTATATTGAGAGGGTCTAGGAACAATGAAAACACTTGTGATCTGGATTCTGAGAAATAACTTTCTCCAATATAGGGAACCAGCACTCTGTGGAGAAGAAATTGATTCTAAAACTGGGACAAGAGAATTACAAGATGAACCTAAAACATCTGCTGGTGTCAGAACAAACAGAAGTGCTTAAAAATGGGTGGAGGAAAGCTGGATCAATCATATATTATTAGTAGGAAGGTACAATTGTGCAGGCAATCTGGAAAACAGTTTGACATGTTTTTATAAAACTAAAAGCTTAATTATCACAAGACCCAGAAGTCACACTCTTCAGCATTTATTGAAGAGAAATGAAAACTTGTATTCACATAAAACCCCATAAATGAATGTTCATAGCAGCTTCAATAATAATAATCCCCAAACTGGGAGTAAGCTAAATGTGCCTCAAAGGGTGAATAACCATTAACAACAACCTAATATAACCCAAAATACTGAATACTGCTCAGCAATAAAGAATGAGTCATTGGTACATATAACAGATTAAATTAATATCCAGGAAATTATGTTGAGTGAGAAAAAATCTTAAAATTTTATATACTCTGAGTTCATTCATATAAAATTTTTGAAATGACAATGTTTTAGAAATTGAAACTGGGTTAGGGAATTGAAATGGACCCAAATATCTAAAACAATCTTAAAATGTAAAGTCAAAGTTGTTAAGACTCAGTTCCTGATTTCAAAACTTAACACAAAACCATGGTATTCAAATCTGTGGTACTAGCACAGAGACATATAAGTTGACCAATGAAATGCAATTGAGAATCCAGAAATAAATTCATACTTCTATGAACAACTGAATTTTGACAAGTATACCAAGTCCTTTCAATGAGAGAATAAATAGAATTTTTGACAATGGAGCTAGAACAACTGGGATTCCATATGCATACATTTTGGACCCTTACCTCATGCCATATACAAAAATTAATTCTAGTTGTATTAATAGCCTAGATATTAGAGCTAAGCAACCCAACTCTTACAAGAAAACACAGAAGTAAATCTTCATGGTCCTAGGTTTGACAATTGCTTCTAAGATATGACACCAAAACATAAGCAACAAAGAACAAGCAAAGATAAATTGAACTTCATCAAAATTAAAATTTTATATGCACCAAAGAATTTAATGTTTCTTAGATAAATGAATAAAGAAAATGTGGTATATACATACAATGGGGTTCTACTCAGCCATAAAGAAGAATGAAATTATGTCATTTGTCAGTAAATATGTGCAACTGGAAAACATGTTAAGTGAAATAAGCCATAATCAGAAAGTCAAGGGTCAAATGTTTTCTTCCATATGTGGAAACTATGGGAAAACCAAAAAGTAATACAGAGAGGGAGAAGAAGAGGGAAAGGGAGAGAGAGAGACAGAGGAACAAAAATAAATAAAAATTAAAGAGAAACAAAAAGGTATTTGAAAGAGGAGGGTGGAGAATCTCATAAACATAGAAGGTAGACCACTAGAGTAAAGGAAGGGGACTGAGGGGCAGTGAGGAGGGTAGGGCATGGGGAAGTACTGAGGAATGCAATCTACTAAATCAAGTTATGTCCATGTATGCCACAATGAATCCTGTTTTAATCATTATAATGTACTAATAATCAGAATAATGATAATAGAAGGGAGATTAGTAGAACAAGTTGATTGGGGGAGGGATGAGAAGAGGAAAGAGAAAGTACTAGGAAATGTGATTGATTAAATCATGTTATGTGGATGTACAAATATGGCATAATAAATCCTAATATCAATTGTTGATATAATATACCAATAAAAATAAAATAAGTTGTTTTGGGCCCATTTCACTTCCATATAGATTTTAGAATTGGCTTTTTCATTTATCTAATCAGACTGTTGATATTTTTTTTTATAGGAGTTACATGGAATCTGTAGATAGCTTTGGTACCATTGACAACATGTTGTCATCCTATCAGTAAATACAGGATATCTTTCCATTTATTTAGGATTTCTTTAGTAAGTGAAAAGACCACCCACAGAATGAAAGAAAATATTTACAAAACATATCTGGTAAGAATTTAATGTCCAGAATTAATAAGGAATCCCTACATTTGAAAAACAAAAAGACAAGCCAATTAAAAAATTGGGAGAGGACTTGAATAGATATTTCCTCAAAGAAGGTATACAAATGGCCAATACGGACATGAAAAGATGCTTAACATCATTCTTCATTAGGGAAATTCAAAATCACAATGAGATACCTCTTCATACCTACCAAGTTAGGTCTTACTTTTTTTGTTGTTGTTGTTGTTAAGAAAGTGAAAATAACAGGTATTGGCAAGAATGTGGAGAAATTTTAACACAACATTGCTGGTGGGAATGTACCATGGTGCCACTGCTATGGAAAACAGTTTATGATTCCTCAAAAAGCTAAACATAGAATCACCATATAACTTTGTGATGCTTAGTTATATCCCCATCAGAATTGAAAATAGGAACTTGAACTGATATGTGTACACAAATATTAATTGCAGCATTATTTAGAATAGCTAAAAGGTGGCAACAACTGAAGTATCCATCAATAGATGAGTGTGTAAACAAAATGTGGTATACACAAACAATGGAATATTTTTCAGCATAAAAAGGCATGAGTAGTGATATATGCTGGATAAAACTTGAAAACATTATAGAAACAGCAGTGGTTGTTGCAGGACATTGTGAATGTAATTAATGCCACTAAACTGTACACTTTAGATTATTAAAATAGCAAAATTTGTATATCATGTATATATAATATGTACCATATATTAACATGATAAAATATTTTATATGAAAAAAATTTAAAACAAACATTTCAACAAAAAAGATATAAGAACAATCACAAGTGCATGAGAAGACATTCAGTATCACTGTTAAGGCAAAACAGGTGATTCCATTAATTTAGTTAGCTATTGTCAATTGTGCTGCTATAAACACTTATGTGGTTGTATCACTATAGTATAATGATTATGGAAGCCACTTAGATGCCCCTCAATAGGGGGAGGTTGAGAAATTGTGATACACACACACACACACACACACACACACAGTGGAATTTTACTTAGCCATAAAGAAGAATGAAATTATGGCATTTGCTGGTAAAGGATGGAAATTGAGAACATCATGGTAAGTGAAATGAGATAGATTTGAAAAATCAAGGATTGACTCTTTTCTCTCATGTGAAAGTTAGAGTAAAATAAAGGAAATAAGGAGGGGAAATATTATGGTTTGGATGTGAGGTGCTCATGTATGAGACAATGCAAGAAGGTTTCGAGGAAAAATGATTGGGTTAACAGAACCTTAACCCAACCAGTGAATTGATATCCTGATGGGATTAATTGAGTGGTTAGGGTGTGACTGGAGGAAGTGGGTCCACGTATGCCTTGGGGGTATATATTTTGTGTGTGGCGAGTAGAGTATCTTTCTCTGCATCCTCCTCATCATGTGAGCTGCTTCCCTCTACCACACTCTTCTGCCACCATGTTCTGCCTTCCTTGAACCTTGAGGAATGGAGCTGGCCTTCAATGGACTGAGACCTCTGAAACTATGAGCCCCTAAATAAACTTTCCTTCTCTATAGTTTTTTTCTGGTTAGGTCTTTAGTCACAGTAGTGAAAAAGCTGACTAAAACAGGAGGATTGTGTATCATAAAGATATAGGGAAGACCAGTAAAGTAGAAGAAGGATATTGAGAGGGAGAGAGGAGGAATAGGAAAGGGGAGAAAAATGTGGGATGAATTTTTAAAAATCATGCTATGTTGGGCTGGGGATGTGGCTCAAGTGGTAGCACGCTCGCCTGGCATGCGTGCAGCCCGGGTTCGATCCTCAGCACCACATACCAACAAGGATGTTGTGTCCGCCAAATACTAAAAAATAAATATTGAAAATTCTCATTCTCTCTCTCTCTCTCTCTCTCTAAAAAAAAAAAAATCATGCTATGTTTCTATGTAAATATACCACAGGGAAGCTCACCTCTATGTGTAAGTAGAAAGAACCATTAAAAAAATAGGTGAGTGAAAGGAAGACAAGTAGAGGAAGGAGAATGGGGGAGGGAGGAGGGACGGGAAAAAGTGGGGGAACATGAACTGAAATCAAATTCCACGCATGTATGATTTTGTCAAGATGAACCCAGCTACTATGTCTAACTATAATGATTTGATAAAAAAAAAAGAAAACATAAGGTGAAAAAAGCTTTTCACTTCTACTAGAAGGCTGAAATCAAAACATCAGGTGACACCTAATATTGGCAAGCATGTGAAGCTACTAAAACTTTGAAATGGGGTAGAAATGTGGAAAGCTGCCACTAGGTCAAGGAATTACTTTCTAGATTCTTATCATGTGGAACATATCTCTATCCCACAACTTAACAATTCCATTCCTACAAATATACCAGAGAAAGGAAACAATGTCCCCAGAATGTGACTTTTATAAGAATACTTTAGCAGTTTTTTCTTAATGGTCAAAACCTGGAGATGATATAAATATGTACTGAGAGGGAATGGATAAACAAATGGTGTGATATTCATCTATGTAAAAACTCAGCCAAGAACAGAAGAGTAAATCTACCAGTGCCTACAGTGCACCGTTGAATCTTACAGACATTATTCTGAGTGGAGTAAACTAGACACAAAAAGAATACACGGTGTGATTCCGATGACAAGGGGTTCTAGAATGGGTAAAACTAATGTTACTGTGATTAGACAAAAGGTATGTTCCGTTGGGAAAGATCCGGCCAAATTGTTAGAAGAATCTGGGGGATGATGAAAATGTTCTATTTCTTCTTTTGGTTGGTAGTTATGTATACATGATTGTTAAAGCATAGAACTGAATACTTAGAATATATGCATTTCACTGTATGTAAATATAGCCCAAAAATGAAAATAAAATAAATTTGGCCTTGAAAATTTTTAGATAAACTTTAATAATGGGGAACATGACTATATATTCTTTTTTCACAATTTTCCAGAAAACATTTATTGTTTGTTATATATGACAGCAGAATGCATTGTAATTCATATTACACAATTTTTAATATCTCTGGTTGTACACAAAGTAGAGTCACACCATTCTTGTCTTCATACATGTACTTAGGGTAATGATGTCCATTTAATTCCACTGTTTTTCCTACCCTCGTACCCCTCCCTTCCACTCCTTCCCCTTTGCCCTATCTAGAGTTCATCTAATCCTCCCATGCCTCCAACCCCTAACCCCTAACCCCATTATGAATCAGCCTCCTTAAATCAGAGAAAACATTCTGCATTTGTTTTTTGGGGCTTGACTTCACCTAGCATTATATTGTCCAACTCCATCAATTTACCTGGAAATGCCATGATTTTATTCTCTTTTATTGCTGAGTAATATTCCATTGTGTTTACCACATTTTCTTTATCCATTCATCTACTGAAGGGCATCTAGATTGGTTACACAGTTTTGCTATTGAGAATTGTGCTGCTATAAAATTGATGTGGCTGTGTCCCTGTAGTATGCTGTTTTTAAGTCCTTTGGGTATAGACTGAGGAGTGGGATAGCTGGGTCAAATGGTGACTCCATTTCAAGTTTTCCAAGGATTCTCCATACTGCTTTCCAGATTGGTTGCACCAATTTACAGTCCCACCAGCAATGTATGAGTGTACATTTCCTCCCACATCCTCACCAACATGTACTTGTTGTTTGTATTCTTGATAACTGCCATTCTGACTGGAGTGGGATGAAATTTTAGAGTACTTTTGATTTGCATTTCTCTAATTGCTAGAGATGTTGAACATTTTTTCATATATTTGTTGATTGATTGTTTATCTTCTTCTGAAATGTGTCTCTTTAGTTCCTTGGCCCATTCATTGATTGGGTTATTTGTGTTTTGGGGTGTTTAGCTTTTTGAGTTCTTTCTATATCCTAGAGATTAGTGATCAATCTGATGTGCAAATGGTAAAAATTTGCTCCCAAAATGTAGGCTTTCTATTCACCTCACTGATTGTTTCTTTTGCTGAGAAGAAGCTTTTTAGTTTGAATCCATCCCATTTATTGATTCTTGATTTTAATTCTTCTGCTATAAGAGTCTTATTTAGGAAGTTGGAGCCTAACCCGACATGATGGAGATTAGGACCTACTTTTTCTTCTAATAGACAGTGTCTCTGGTTTAATTTCTAGGTCCTTGATCTACTTTGAATTGAGTTTTGTGCATGGTGAGAGACAGGAGTTTAATTTCATTTTGTTTCATATGGATTTCCAGTTTTCCCAGCACCATTTGTTGAAGAGACTATCTTTTTCCCAATGTATGTTTTTGGAGCCTTTGTCTATGACTATATATTTTTAAAGATGTTCGGGAACATGATGTGCACTGTTGGTATCATAGATAATTACTTGTTTTAAGTAAACTACAGATAAATTTTATTTTTATCATCAGGCTCATCATTTCAGTTCTGATTTTTTTTAATTAATGCAAAAGACCATCAGAAAGTCTTTCCTTCTATAGTATATTTTCTCATTAATGTCTCTTAAGAATTGATGATTATTATTTTTAATTCTTCTTGATATTTTTTAGATTATTTAGAATATATTATTGTGAAAAAGGAAAGAACATATTCATTGGGCTTTCTTGAAAATCTGTGTCAGGTCATTGCCTCACTGATGTAGAAAAGACTTGGGGTTGGGGTTACTGTATTCTGCTATTTTGCTAATTTGCTGAGTAATGAGGCAAGACAACCTTTTAGCCAAGAGCATTAACTCCAGCAGTGAATGAATCCAGTTTTCTTACACACAAGGTTCTAAGAGTCCCCACTCTAACCTGTGAAACCTAAAGAATTTATTTTGAAGAGCTTTTATTTCTGCTTCAGAATTAGGGAATTCATTTCTGCAGATACTTATAGATTCCACCTTGTCTGGAGGCATAAACTGATGACAATCCAGCTTGAGGTTGACATATGGAGTGGTGAGGAGGATTAAATAGTGGAAAATAAGATGTACAAGTATTAAACAACCAAAAGATAATGCAGATTCATAATATGATTAAATGAAAAGTAGTTATGTATTATTCAAACAGTAGAGGTCTACTGTAAATGAGGAAGAAGAAAGAGCACTGGGAATTAGAAATAAGTTTTCTTATTCAGTAAGAGTAGTGTTTGGTTGTGTAGGGGGTAGAATTGGGGGACACTGCAATATTCTTGTACATAGTGCACCAAACAACTGAATCCCTGTGTTATAGTCTAGATATGGGGTCTCCCCCAAAAGCTCATGTGTAAGACAACATAAGAAAGTTTTAGAAGTGAAATGAATGGGTTATAAGAGTTTTAGCCTAATCCGTACTTTGATCCCCTGATAGGGATTAACTGAGTGGTAACTCTAGGCAAATAGGGTGTGGCTGGAGGAGGTGGGTCTTTGGGGGTATACCTTTGGGATATATATTTTGCCCCTGGGGACTGGAACAGTCTTTGTCTCTGATTTCTGATTGTCATGTCTTGGGTTGCTTTCCTCTGCCACACCCTTATGTCTTAATGCACTGCCTTACCTCAGGTTCAGAGCAATGGGGTCAATCAACCATCTGTGAATTGAGAACTCTAAAACCTTAAGCCCCAAACAAACTTTTTCTCTTCTAAAAATTGATCTTGTCAGCTCCTTTGGTCATAGCAATGAAAAAGCTGACTAAAGCACCCGGAGACTACACTATTTTCATTTAGGTTATTTTAAATAATTGTTTGTAATAAGCAAAAGTATAGTTCTCTTTTAAGTTAAGTGACCTACTAAGCATGTACTCTATAACCCCATAACATCAGACAGTGTCTAGAACAACAGTAATTAAGTAGTAGGTTAAGGATGGCTTCTATGGTCTCATGAGTCAATCATTAAATTTTCAAAAATTTTATGCATTAGTTAATCATAGCACTCCTAAAAATTAAAAATTTATAATTCAATAAGTTTTATTAAATAAAAGGATATTAAAATAATAATTTACCAACTGTTTTCTTATGTTTTACTCATATCTATCCTGTTAAAATTAGTTTCATTCACTAAATTGTTGTAGTGAAAATAATGGTGTGAAGCTATACATCTTTTCCTAACTTTGTACTGATGATATTATGTTGATAGCTTGAAATCAATCATGGTAGGAGTATTTACACTATGGAAATTGGTAATACTACAAATCAGGGTGTGACTTTTTGTTGTTATTGTTAATTACCTAGATTTAAGAAAATGACCAAGAAAATGTAACTTATGCAGATTAAAACTTAAAATATGTCATGTTCAACATACATTTACCTTGTTTTTTATCATCTTACTTATCAACATGAACAAAATATCAACCAACATTCATGTGAAAAGTACACTTGTTCTAAACCAGAAATCTCACTACTAGGTATAGATCTAAAGGAAACAGAATCAGTAAGTTGAAGAGATATCTGTACTTCCTTGTTCACTGCAACATTATTCACAATAGCCAAGGTATGGAATCAACTTAAGTGTCTATCAGTATATGAATGGATAAAGGAAATGCAGTCTTATACACAATGAGATAACATTCAGCTCCTAGAAAGAAGGGAATAGTAAAAATGTGGATGAACCTGGGGGATATTGTATTAAGTGAAATAATCCAGGCACAACAGACAAATACCAGATGATCTCACTCATATGTAGAATATAAAAAAAGTTGAACTCATAAAAGTAGGTGGTTAGAATGGTGATTACCAAGGGTTGAGGGTAAGGTGAGGACTGGGGAAATGTTGGTCAAAGAATACAAAATTTTAGTCAAATGTCAGGCATAAGCTCAAGCATCTATTGTACAACATGGTGGCTGTAGTTTACCACAATGTATTGTTACTTAAAAATTGCCAGAAGAGATTTTAAATGTTCTCACAAAAAGCAAAAAGATTAGGGAAAAAAAAGGAAATACATCTGTTTATCAATTGCAAGCAAAATGTGTTGTTTGGAAAAAATAAATATTTTCTGAGATTATTGGCAATGTGAAATGTATAATAAGGTCATATATTTTATTGCCATTTGTAAATTACATGATATACATCCCAGTAAACTCTGTAATAAACTTGCATATATATTTTCAAGATTATGGACTTATGAATACTATTTATAGATATAAGTCTATTTATACATTAGATTTGATACATACATATATACATACTTTTCCTCTCTCCAAAGAGCCAGTTGTTCATCGTTTATCACCTCACCCTTGAGTACCATCCAATTTCTGCCCTTAAGACAGATATAAGGACAGGGCTGGAGATATAGCCCAGTTGGTAGAGTGCTTGCCTTTCATGCACAAGGTCCTGGGTTCAGTCCTGAGTCCCACAAAAAAACAAACAACAACAACAAAAACAAATAAATAAATAAAGATAAGGATACTTTAAGAGCCACATTAAGGAAACCAGATGTTCTGGGGCTCAAGTAAGAGGGGAGCAAGGAGAGAGCATCCGTTGGAAGGATCAAGATGAATGTGAACAAATGGAAATTCTGACCTTTTGACTGATTCTTGAAGGTGAGTGAGAATTCATCAGAATTCACGCCCCAGAGAATGCTCCAAACAGAACTTGAAGAAACCACCGGGCCGGAAGTAGTAGGACTTTTCTACCCTCCGTGTTCTTTTGTTGGGGGAACAGAAACTAACTTGGTTTGACTTATGTAAAAAGATATGGATCAGATGGAGAAGAAACAGGCTGAGAGGCAACCTGAAACAAAGCTCCAAATCACACCTTATAACAGTCTCAACACAGGTGGCATGGGAGAATGTACACTGTTGAAGCCGGCACCATTGCCACTGTGGCCCTCCAAACCAGATCCTGTGTAATCAGGACTATCAATGTTCTCTACAATATTCCCCTTTTTTGCAGTCCACAGTGAGTCTCATACTGCAGGAACCTGACAGAGGCTGTTCTTTGGGCTAAATGAACTAGGGAAGCAAGGCAGTTTCAACATTAGTTAAGGAAAGTGGGCTTTGCTTACTACACAAACACTTAGGTGGGTCATTCACTCAGCATAGGAAATATTTTGCAATACAGCACTTGAAAACTAAAATGTGTTTACTTGGTCATGTTTTCAACTTGATTAAGATTTAGTGAGCTCTTATTATTTGCTAGGTACTGTGCTAGGTACTAGGGATTCCAATGACTAAGGCAGCCCATGGTCCTCCCTTTTATAATCATATATAAAAAATCAGCTTTGCAGATGGAGAGGTAAGTTAAGCTGGGCTTTGAAAACAAATAGACAAAGGACATTCTTGACATATTCAAACTGTAAGTTAGTTTTGGGATGATATAGGATAGCAAGATATAGACCAGAAATGCAGGGCTGTGACATGGAAGAATTTTTTTTTAAAAAAGGCATCAGGGAACCATAGAAAGTTTTGGGGGTCAAATGTAACATTGTCAGTGTATGTATCATGAGCTTTGGGAAGGTAACACAGAAGTTGTGATAAGATAGTTTAGAGTTAAGAACAAAGGGATCACTGCCTGGAACAAAGCTGTTTATCATATTTCAAATCAATATTTCAAAGAAAAGGTAATGAGGGTTTGATCTACGATGATGGAAGAAGAATGAAAACAAGTTTGGATACAAGAACACCATGAACTTGAAAGGATTTGAACACTAATTGGCTCATCAGTTGAAACAAATTTAGTTTTGGTGTTTTTCGTACTAGGAGGTCAAGTTCCTGTCCTAATGCCTAAAGCTCTCTAGGCATACCTGTGTTTCCATGTTTGCCTCTGGGTTCTCCAGACCTCAACTGTTGTTTGATTTAAACAGAGCTCAGATGTTTGCCCAGTGTGCAAATACAGTGGCCCCATGAACTTCAGGGAGATTGTGATTAATTACATTGCACCTTTTTATGAAGTACAATGATTGTTTTAGCTGCCACAAAGAGAAGTTCCTCTGTGTTTTTTGCAAGGTTACATTGATCTGGTTATAGCCTTACCTGAGGTATGCACACAAATATACCTATGAAAATCTGAAGTGGTTCTTGCACCAAGAGGAGTTGACAAGGGACACAGGCTTTTGTGATAAACTTCTTTTATATTATATTTGATATTGGCTAATCTTTCCTAAAATCTAAATGATATATCCTCTTAAAAATGAACATAAGTGAAACCTAATTTAATTGAAATTCAATGGGCAATAACTGACAGGCAGGTCAGAGTTTTTTTTTTTTTTAAACTGTTTGTTTTGCAGATAGCACAATAATTCTTTAAATGGCTAAGCTACTGCCTTCATGACAGGAAAATGTTCTAAAGAGACAATGTTCAATAGCTTATTGACCTTTTTGTTAAGATCAAGTGAAGAGAGTTTTTGTTGACCTGGGTCCAGGAGAAATTATGATGAAGAAAAACCTCTTAGCAAACTGTGTTTGCACAAGGGGCACACATCTGAGCTCTGTTATAAATGAAACATTGGTTGGGCTATAGAATGAATGAGAATAAACCTTCATTGTAAGCCACTGGGAAAAAATTGCTAAGTTACAGCTGTTTTGAATAAAAGCTTAATGTAAGCATGGAAGGATAGACTTTATTCTTCCATAGAAGAAAACCACACACACACACACACACACACACACACACACACACACATGTGTTGAGAGCCACAGCCAAAGGGGCCCCAACAAACTTCCAGCTGCCAGCAAACTTCCAGCTGCCGGCTGATGATTGGCTCACAGTGGCCCCAGCAACATCTAGCTGATTGGCTCCTCTGCGGTCATGTTCATTGGGCTGTTTCCCTGCCCTTCAGACTGCCAGCTGATGATTGGCTCACAGTGGCCCCAGCAACATCTAGCTGATTGGCTCCTCTGCGGTCATGTTCATTGGGCTGTTTCCCTGCCCTTCAGACTACGGAACTGCTCATTGGGGGACTTCTTTGGCTCCGCCCACGCGACCTAGCCAATCGGCCTCAAGAGCAGGAGGATTGTGGGAGGTGGTTGTTGGTGTGGGGGGGAGAGGCTTGTGGAAGCCGGTGGTGGCAGTTGGGCTCTGAGGGTTTTTCCTGAGGAGCTGTTTTGCTTGGCGTTTGTAGTTCTAAAAATAAAGTTAGTTTCTTTTGACAAGTGGCTCCTGAATTGTGCCCAGCCAGACTTCGGCACATACGTATTTATTTTCTTCTCTACAGATAGTGAGGCCATGAAGTTTAAACATAAAAACAATTCCTTTCATGTCTCATTAAGTCTCTAAATCAGAATCCCTACCTTTTCTTTGGTCATTGGTTATTTTTTTCTTATTCTTTAAATGTGTTGAGGGATATCATTTTCTAACAAAACTGTGTGTTATTCTGATCAGAAGCCACAAATTTCACACAATTCTACCAGAACTAAGATACCCTAACCTGTGATCATAAGAGGGCTGTGTCACACAGACTCAGCCCAACCACAGCAAGAAGACCAGCCAGGAACTACAGAATAGTTTCAACAGAGGCAAAGTTGTCTTAAAGGGCACAATGGTTATTATGTTCCCATGGGAATGTTGGTTAAAGCAAGTCCAGAACAGAAAGATTCCTTACTGAATATTTATCTGGGATAAAAGAAAGTTCCAACAATGATAACTATAGTGAGTGGTTCTCTAGCAACAATTCAGTAGTTTGAAGAACGATTTTCTCACTCTTAACTATTGGACTTATCTTTTAGTGTCAAAAACTTGTCTCTATTACAGAAATATAGTCAAAGCTGATGATATCACAATGAGATTATCTACACTTGGAGAAAACTATGAGACAACTTTGTGTTTTAGTTGTGAGATTATTTTCCACTCTCTGCTTAATTCTGTTACTTCATGAATTGAGTTCCTAATTGTCACAGTGCATTTATTAAAGAAGTATTCTTTCTCTGCTGTTTTCCACTGTAATAATGTCACATATCAAATTCACATTTATGTACACATAATGTGTACATAAAGAAATGTCCCTGTTTCTTAATATTTTTCCTGAAAGACTTGCATAGGACTAAACTTTTCTGTATTTTGAAATAGATGGAACATTGTGCTGTATATGTCCATGTGTGTACAAAGTTGGCTAGGTTTGGTGTTTGCCTGGTTGGCAGATTAACAGCTACCCATTCAATACCTGTGATAGTCATAGACTTTTTTTTTAACTCTTATGTTTCTGTCTCTTGTTGCACAGTGTATAATTTTTGATTCGCATTTCTTTTCCAGTTCTTCACCTCTATCTTCAATTTTGTATCTCTTTAAGATTATCCACTATGTTTTGTCATTTCCAAAAACCTTTATTAAATTATAAAATACATATATAAAAGTGAAGTTCACAAATGTACAACTCCATGAGTTCTAAAAGCATGTGCATTCAGATGTAACCCAGTCCAATCAAAAGAAATAAAGCCATGCTCCTAAGAAGCTTCCTTCCTGCCTCTTCCAATCTCTGTCCTCCTCATCCAGAAAGGCAGTTATCAACCTTATTTCACTGTAGATTGGAGTTCCCTCCTATTAAACTTTATGTCAATGAAGCTTTATACAAGGACTTGCTTTATATATTTGTAGCTTGATTTCTTGTGTCTAGCTTCACTGACAATTTAAAAACATACTTCATCATTTTTGAATTTTTTTTCAAAGAAAGAACTCATGATTTCTATGATTTCCTTTATTTTCCTTTTCTATTTCCTTGATTTTTCAGCTCTGGCATTAACTTTGTCCACTCTTTCCTCATTATTCTTACTTTGTGTTTTATTTATCCTTATTTTTCTAGCTTCTGTTGAAAATTAAATTACTGATTTTAACCATTTACAGTTTAAATTTCTTTCTAATCACTACTTTAGCTGTATAATAAAAAGGTTTATATGCCAGTTTTAATTTTAGTTCAAAAGTGTCTTCTAATATCCCTTGTGATTTTTCTCCAATTTATGGGTTATTTAGAAGTGTGTTGTGTAATCTTCCAAATATCTAAGACTTTACTAAATTTCACTGTGATTTTAATTTCTCATTTGATTCACTTTTGATCAGAGAACAAACTTTGCATGAGTTTGATCCCTTTTGATTTGTGGAGATTTTGTTTTTGTCTTAGAATATTGCATATACTGAAGAATTTTCCAAATGTGCTTAGAAAGAATATATATTTTGCTGTTGTACAGTGATCTGGATATTCATTAGGTTATGTTAATTTATAGTGCCATTTAATCTTATGTCCTTGCTGATTTTCAAATATATAATTGTTGAATTCTCTAATTCTTTCAAATCCAACGTTTTTCTCCATATGTTTAAAGACATCATCTTAGATGCATATTATTAACAATTGTTATATCTTCCTGTTGTAGTGAATTTTTTTTTTCTCATCATGAAATATTCCTTGTCTTTGTTAATATCTCCTGCTTAAAGTCTTTTTGCCCAATCTTACCATAGCTACTCCAATTCTCTTATGCTTACTGTTTCTGTGGTTTACCTTTAACCATCCTTGCATTTTCCATTGTGTGTGTGTGTGGAATTTAAACTGTATGTCTTGTAGAACACAAATAGATAATTCTTCCTTTTTATCCAATCTGACAATGTCTGTTTTTGATTGGTTTGTCTATTTTGTTACAAACTACTTTAGATACATTTTTACTCAATTCTATTAAATTATTGCAACTTGGATACATTATAGGTCCATTTCCTCTCCTCTCTACAACTGCTGTTGTGTGTATTACATTTAGGTGTGTTATGAACCAAATGATAAAATAGCACTTTTAAAGTAATAGAGGAAAAATACCTATTTCCCTTCCCCCTTAAGTTTGATCACAGTTTCCTTTGTCCAAAAAGTTTGGGTCCTTGCTGAAAACTGAACATTTTAGATAACATAGCAACTCTGGGTTCTCATATAAATATTTGCATATTTATAATTTCTGGTGATTTTTATTTCTTGTCATAGACTTATTTTCCATCTGCTGTCTTTCATTCTAAAGGACCTCTTTTAGTTGAGGGGCAGAACTGCCAGCAACTAATTCTTTCCATTTTTTTTAATTTGTAAATAACCTTATTTGACTTTCACTTTTTAAAAAATTGCTTTATGGGCTGGGGATGTGGCTCAAGCGGTAGCGCGCTCACCTGGCATGTGTGAGGCCTGGATTTGATACCCAGCACCACATACAAAGATGTTGTGTCCGACAAAAACTAAAAAATAAATATCAAAAAATTCTCTCTTTCTCTCTTTTAAAAATTGCTTTATTTTTTAAAAGTTTTACATGACAGTAAATGTATTTTGTCATAATATACATACATAGATTATAACTTCCTATTCTTGTGGTTATACATGGTGTGGAGTTTCACTGGTTGCTTATTCATATATGAACAGAGGAAAGTTATGTCTGATTCATTCTACTATCTTTCCCATTTCTATTCCCCACCTTTCCCCAATTCCTCATTGTCCAATCTAGTGAACCTCCATTTCTCCCTCCACCATGTCTATTCTGAGTCAGCATCAGCATATCAGAGAGAATAGTTGGCCTTTGGTTTTGTAGGACTGGCTGATTTTACTTCACATGATTTCCTCCAGTTCCATCCATTTACTTGCAAATACAATAATTTCATTCATCTTTATGGCTGAGTAATATTTCATTGTGTATATGTACCACATTTTCTTTATCATTCATCTACTAAAGGGAATCTAGGTTGGTTCCATAGATTAGCTACTGTGAATTTAGATGATACACCTTTGGGTATATGCCAAGGAGTAGGATAAATGGGTCTAATGGTGGTTCCATTCCAAGTTTCCTGAGGAATCTCCCTACTGCTTTCCATAATGGTTGCACTAATTTGCAGTCCCCCCCAGCAATATATGAGTGGGACTCCCCTCGACCTTGCCAACTTTATGGTTACATGTATTCTTGATAATTGCCATTCTGATTAGAAGGAGATAAAAATCTCAGTGTAGTTTTAGCTTGCATTTCTTTTTCTTTTTTTTTTAATTTATTTTTTTAATGTTGGTTGTTCAAAACATTACATAGTTCTTGATATATCATATTTCACATTTTGATTCAAGCGGGTTATGAGCTCCCATTTTACCCTGTATACAGCTTGCAGAATCACATCAGTTACACTTCATTGCTTTACATATTGATAAACTCATGTCTGTTGTATTCTGCTGCCTTTCCTATCCTCTACTATCCCCCCTCCCCTCCCCTCCCCTCTTCTCTCTCTACCCCCACTACTGTAATTCATTCCTCCCCCTTGTACTGTTTTTCCCTTTCCCCTCACTGCCTCTTGTATGTAATTTTGTATAACCCTGAGGGTCTCCTTCCATTTCCATGCAATTTCCCTTCTCTCTCCCTTTCCCTCCCACCTCTCATCCTTGTTTAATGTTGGTCTTCTTCTCGTGCTCTTCTTCCCTAGTCTGTTCTTAGTTACTCTCCTTATATCAAAGGAGACATTTGGCATTTGTTTTTTAGGGCTTGGCTAGCTTCGCTTAGCATAATCTGCTCTAATGCCATCCATTTCCCACCAAATTCTATGATTTTGTCATTTTTTACTGCAGAGTAATACTCCATTGTGTATAAATGCCACTTTTTTTTATCCATTCCTCTATTGAAGGGCATCTAGGTTGATTCCACAGTCTTGCTATTGTGAATTGTGCAGCTATGAACATCAATGTAGCAGTGTCCCTGTGGCATGCTCTTTTTAGGTCTTTAGGGAATAGACCGAGAAGGGGAATGGCTGGGTCAAATGGTGGTTCCATTCCCAGCTTTCCAAGAAATCTCCATACCGCTTTCCAAATTGGCTGCACCAATTTGCAGTCCCACCAACAATGTACAAGTGTACCCTTTTCCCCACAACCTTGCCAGCACTTATTGTTGTTCGACTTCATAATGGCTGCCAATCTTACTGGAGTGAGATGGTATCTTAGGGTGGTTTTGATTTGCATTTCTCTGACTGCTAGAGATGGTGAGCATTTTTTCATGTACTTATTGATTGATTGTATGTCCTCCTCTGAGAAGTGTCTATTCAAGTCCTTGGCCCATTTGTTGATTGGGTTATTTGTTATCTTATTGTCTAATTTTCTGAGTTCTTTATATATTCTGGATATTAGGGCTCTATCTGGAGTGTGAGGAGTAAAGATTTGTTCCCAGGATGTAGGCTCCCTATTTACCTCTCTTATTGTTTCTTTTTCTGAGAAAAAACTTTTTAGTTTAAGTAAGTCCCATTTGTTGATTCTAGATGTTAACTCTTGTGCTATGGGTGTCCTATTGAGGAATTTGGAGCCCGACCCCACAGCATGTAGGTCGTAGCCAACTTTTTCTTCTATCAGATGCCGTGTCTCTGATTTGATATCAAGCTCCTTGATCCATTTTGAGTTAACTTTTGTGCTTGGCAAGAGAAAGGGATTCAGATTCATTTTGTTGCATATGGATTTCCAGTTTTCCCAGCACCATTTGTTGAAGATGCTATCCTTCCTCCATTGCATGCTTTTAGCCCCTTTATCAAATATAAGAAAGTTGTAGTTTTGTGGGTTGGTTTCTGTGTCCTCTATTCTGTACCATTGGTCCACCCTCCTGTTTTGGTACCAGTACCATGCTGTTTTTGTTACTATTGCTCTGTAGTATAGTTTGAGATCTGGAATCGCTATACCACCTGATTCACACTTCCTGCTTAGTATTGTTTTTGCTATTCTGGGTCTTTTATTCTTCCATATGAATTTCATGATTGCTTTCTCCATTTCTACAAGAAATGCCGTTGGGATTTTGATTGGTATTGCATTAAACCTATAGAGAACTTTTGGTAATATGGCCATTTTGATGATGTTAGTAATGCCTATCCATGAACAGGGTATGTTTTTCCATCTTCTAAGGTCTTCTTCAATTTCTCTTTTTAGGGTTCTGTAGTTTTCATTGTATAAGTCTTTCACCTCTTTTGTTAGGTTGATTCCCAAGTATTTTATTCTTTTTGAGGATATTGTGAACGGCGTGGTTGTCCTCGTTTCCATTTCATTGGATTTGTCGCTGATATACAGGAATGCCTTTGATTTATGCGTGTTGATTTTATAACCTGCCACTTTGCTGAATTCATTTATTATCTCTAATAGTTTCTTTGTAGACCCTTTTGGGTCTGCTAGGTATATAATCATGTCATCTGCAAATAGTGATAATTTAAGTTCTTCTTTTCCTATTTTTATGCCTTTAATTTCTTTCGTCTGTCTAATTGCTCTGGCCAGTGTTTCGAGAACTATGTTGAACAGAAGTGGTGAAAGAGGGCATCCCTGTCTTGTTCCAGATCTTAGAGGGAATGCCTTCAATTTTTCTCCATTCAGAATGATGCTAGCCTGAGGCTTAGCATAAATTGCTTTTACAATGTTGAGGTATGTTCCTGTTATCCCTAGTTTTTCAAGAGTTTTGAACATAAAGGGATGCTGTACTTTGTCGAATGCTTTTTCTGTATCTATCGAGATGATCATATGGTTCTTATTTTTAAGTCTATTGATGTGGTGAATAACATTTATTGATTTCCGTATATTGAACCAACCTTGCATATCAGGGATAAATCCTACTTGATCATGGTGCACAATTTTTTTGATATGTTTTTGTATCCAATTCGCCAGAATTTTATTGAGGATTTTTGCATCTAGGTTCATTAGAGATATTGGTCTGTAGTTTTCTTTCTTTGAAGTGTCTTTGTCTGGTTTCGGAATCAGGGTGATGTTAGCCTCGTAGAATGAATTTGGAAGTTCTCCCTCTTTTTCTATTTCCTGAAATAGCTTGAAAAGTATTGGTATTAGTTCCTCTTTAAAGGTTTTGTAAAACTCTACTGTATATCTGTCCGGTCCTGGGCTTTTCTTAGATGGTAATCTTTTGATGGTTTCTTCTATTTCCTCAATTGATATTGGTCTGTTTAGGTTATCTATATCCTCCTGACTCAATCTGGGCAGATTATATGACTTAAGAAATTTATCGATGCCTTCACTATCTTCTATTTTATTGGAGTATAAGGATTCAAAATAATTTCTGATTATCTTCTGTATTTCTGAAGTGTCTGTTGTGATATTGCCTCTTTCATCCCGTATGCTGGTAATTTGAGTTCTCTCTCTTCTTCTCTTCCTTAGCATGGCTAAGGGTCTGTCAATTTTATTTATTTTTTCAAAGAACCAACTTTTAGTTTTGTCAATTTTTTCAATTGTTTCTTTTGTTTCAATTTCATTAATTTCAGCTCTGATTTTAATTATTTCTTGCCTTCTACTTCTTTTGCTGTTGTTTTGCTCTTCTTTTTCTAGGATTTTGAGATGAAGTATGAGATCATTTATTTGTTGGTTTTTTCTTTTTTTAAGGAATGCACTCCAAGCAATGAATTTTCCTTTTAGAACTGCTTTCAATGTGTCCCATAGATTCCGATATGTTGTGTCTGTGTTTTCATTTAACTCTAAGAATTTTTTAATTTCCTCCTTGATGTCTTCTAAAACCCATTGATCATTCAGTAACCTATTGTTCATTCTCCAAGTGATGCATGATTTTTCCTTCCTTCTTTTATAGTTGATTTTCAGTTTCATTCCATTGTGATCAGATAAGATGCATGGTATTATCTCTACTCCTTTATATTGACTAAGAGTTTCCCTGTGACATAATATATGATCTATTTTTGAGAAGGATCCATGTGCTGCTGAGAAAAAGGTGTAGCTGCTTGATGTTGGGTGGTATATTCTATATGTGTCAATTAAGTCTAGGTTGTTAATTGTATTATTGAATTCTATAGTTTCCTTATTCAGCTTTTGTTTGGAAGATCTGTCCAGTGGTGAGAGAGGTGTGTTAAAGTCTCCCATGATTATTGTATGGTGGTCTATTAGATTCTTGAACTTGAGAAGAGTTTGCTTGATGAACATAGCAGCCCCGTTGTTTGGGGCATATATATTTATGATTGTTATGTCTTGTTGGTGTATGGTTCCCTTGAGCAGTATGTAGTGTCCCTCTTTATCCCTTTTGATTAACTTTGGCTTGAAATCTATTTTATTTGATATGAGTATGGACACTCCTGCTTGTTTCCGCAGTCCATATGAGTGATATGATTTTTCCCAACCTTTCACCTTCAGTCTATGTATATCTTTTCCTATCAAATGCGTCTCCTGCAGGCAACATATTGTTGGGTCTTGTTTTGTGATCCACTCAACTAGCCTGTGTCTCTTAATTGGTGAGTTTAAGCCATTAACATTTAGGGTTATTATTGAGATATGGTTTGTTCTTCCAGCCATAGTTTGTTTATTAATGCTATTAAACCTGATTTGTTTTCCTCTTTGATTATTTTCCCCCCTTTACTGTCCTACCTCCCACTGTTGGTTTTCATTGTTGTTTTCCATTTCCTCTTCCTGTAGTGTTTTGCCAAGGATTTTTTGAAGAGATGGTTTTCTAGCTGCAAATTCTTTTAACTTTTGTTTATCGTGGAATGTTTTAATTTCATCTTCCATCCTGAAGCTTAATTTCGCGGGATACCCGATTCCTGGTTGGAACCCATTTTCTTTTAGCGTTTGAAGTATGTTATTCCAGGATCTTCTAGCTTTTAGAGTCTGTGTTGAGAGATCAGCTGTTATCCTGATTGGTTTACCCCTAAATGTAATCTGCTTCCTTTCCCTTGTAGCTTTTAAAATTCTCTCCTTATTCTGTATGTTGGACATCTTCATTATAATGTGTCTAGGTGTGGATCTCTTATGATTTTGCACATTCGGCGTCCTGTAGGCTTCTAGGATTTGGGATTCTGTCTCATTCTTCAAGTCTGGGAAGTTTTCTAGTATTATTTCACTGAATAGATTGCTTAATCCTTTGGTTTGGAGCTCTGTGCCTTTCTGTATCCCAATGACTCTTAAGTTTGGTCTTTTGCTATTATCCCATAGTTCTTGAATGTTCTGCTCATGGTTTCTTAGTAGACTTGCTGAGCTATCTATGTTCTTTTCAAGTTGAAATACTCTGTCTTCATTGTCTGATGTTCTATCTTCTAAGTGATCCACTCTGCTGGTAGTATTCTCAATTGAGTTTTTAAGTTGGTTTATTGTTTCCTGCATTTCTAGGATTTCTATTTGTTTGTTTTTTATTACCTCTATCTCCCTGTGAAATTGATCTTTTACTTCCTGGATTTGTTTGTCAATGTGATCTTTCATTGTCTGATTTTGCTGTCTCATGTCTTCCTTGAGACTCCAGATCATCTGAAGCATGTATGTCCTGAGCTCTCTATCTGACATTCCATCTGTTGTAGCTATTACCTCTTCTAAAGTTGAGTTGACCTGCATTGCCTGTGGTCCTTTCTTTCCTTGTCGTTTCATACTGCTGGCGTTTCTTTCTGCTTGGTGAAATTGTTGTGTCTTTGATATTTTCCCTCTATTTATTTATATTGCTCTTGTATAGTTGAAAAATCACCCTTGCAGGGCAGGTAGTGGCTGTGATCCTCCTCCAATTAGTGTGATCCGTCTACCATGCTGGCAGGCCCTACGTCTGCTCTGCTGGTCGGTCAAAGGTCCGCCTACCCAGCAGGCGCCAGGGGCACCTGTGTCACTCCGTAGGTTGCTGGGCCTAACCTCCCGATGGGTTGCAGGTTCGCCTAGCTTGCAGGCACTGGGGGAGGGGCCGGTTCCGCCCCTCAGCAGGCTTTGGGCCCCGCTCTGCTGGTGTTCACAGTCCCGCCTACCTTGCAGACACTGGGGGAGGGGACGGGCCTGGCCCTCAGCCGTCCGCCGGACCTGTCCTAGTGGGTCCGGTCCGCGTTCCCCGCAGGCGTGTGTAGCTGCTCTGTCACTTGGCTGGTTGCTGGGCCTGACCCGCCCGCCCGAGGGTTGCAGGTTCGCCTAGCTTGCAGGCACTCGCTTGCATTTCTTTAATTGCTAGAGATGTTGAACTTTTTTTCCATACATCTGTTGACAAATTATATTTCTTTTTCTGTGAAGTGTCTGTTCAGTTCTTTTGTCCACTCATTGATTGGGTTATTTGTTGTTGTTGTTATTGTTGTTTTGGTGTTAAATTTTTAAGTTCTTTATATATCCTGAAGATTAATGCTCTAACTGAGGTGCAGTCAGCTAAATTTTTCTTCAATCCTGTAGGCTAACTCTTCATGTTCTTAATTGTTTCCTTTGCTGTGAAAAAACATTTTACTTTGATACCATCCCCTTTATTGATTTTTTATTTTATTTCTTGCTCTTTAGGAGTTTTGTGGAAGAATTCAGTCTCTAAGCCAACATGATGGAGCCAAATTTGGGCCTATTTTTTCTTCTAATGTCCAGATCCTTGATTCACTTAGAGTTTTGTGTAGGGTTAGAGATAGGGTTTAATTTCATTTTATTGCATATGGATTTCCAGTTTTCCCAGCACCATTTGTTGAAGAGGCTATTTTTTCTCCAAAGTATGTTTATGGTGCCTTTGTCTAGTATGAGATAACTGTATTTATGTGAGTTTGTCTCTGTGTCTTCTATTCTGCACCATTGGTTTTCATTTTTGTTTTGGTGCCAATACCATGCTGTTTTTGTTACCATAACTCTGTTGTATAATTTAAGGTCTGTTATTCTAATGCCTCCTGCTAAATATTTCTTTAGCTATTCTGGGCCCCTCACTTTTCCAAATGATTGTCATAACTTCTTTTTTCAATTTTTATGAAGAACATCATCAGAATCTTAATAGAAATTGCATTAAATCTGTATAGTGCTTTTGGAAGTGTGGCCATTTTGACAATATTAATTCTGCCTATACAAGAACATGGGAGATATTTCCATCTTCTAAGGTCTCCTCCAATTTATTTCTTTTATTCTGTAGTTTTCATTGTAGAGTTCTTTCACCTCTTTTATTAGACTGAGTTTCAAATATTTTATTTTCTTTGAGGCTATTGTGAATAGGATAGTTTTCCAATTTCTCTTTCATGTGATGTATAGGAACATAATAGATTTCTGGGTGTTGATATTATATCATGCTGCTTTGATGAAATCATTTATGAGTTCTAGAAGCTTTCTGGTGGAGTTTTGGGTCTTCTAAATTTAGAATCATGTCATTATCAAATAGGGATAGTTTGAGTTCTTCTTTTCTTATATATATTCTTTAATTTCTTCTGTCTAGTTTCTCTGGCTAGATTTTCCAGGACTGTGTTGAATAGAAAAGGTGAAAAGGGCATCCCTGTTTTATTTAGAGGGAATATTTTCAATTTCTCTCTATTTAGAATGGTGTTGGCCTTGGAATTAGCATAGATTGCTTTTACAATGTTGAGGTATGATTTTTATTGTTTTGATCATGAACGGAGGCTGTATTTTTTCAACTGCTTTTTCTGCATCTATTGAGATAATCATGTGATTCTTTAAGTATATTGATGTGATGAATTACATTTTTTGATTTCAGTATATTGAACCAACCTTGCATCTCTGGAATGAATCCTAATGCCTTTATATTGCTCCAGAAATTTTGATATGTTATATTGCTATTCTTATTTAACTCTAAGAATTTTTTAATTTCATCGCCAATTTTTTCTGCTACTCATTCATTGTTCAAAAGCATGTTATTTAGTTTCCAGGTATTAGAGTAGTTTCTACTTTTTAATTTTATTGTTGATTTCTAATTTAATTTCATTATGATCTGATAGGATGCTAGGCATTATTTTTTTTTGTATTTGCTGAGTTACTTTGTGGCATAATGTATGGTCTATTTTAGAAAAGGATCCATGTGCTGCTGAGAAGAAAGTGTACTCTGTCATTGACAGATGAAATATTCCATATATATCTGTTAAGTCTAAATTATTAATTATATTTTTTACTTCTATAGCTTCTTTTTAAATATTTATTTATTTATTTATTTTTTTAGTTTTCGGCAGACACAACATCTTTGTTTGTATGTGGTGCTGAGGATCGAACCTGGGCTGCACGCATGCCAGGCAAGCGCGCTATAGCTTGAGCCACATTCCCAGCCTTATAGCTTCTTTATTTAGTTTTAATTTTGAGGATATACTCAGTGGTGAGAGAGTTATGTTAAAGTCACCCAGTATTATTGTGTTGTTGTCTATTTGATTATTGAAAATGAGAAGGGTTTGTTTGATGTACATAGATGCTCCATCGTTTGGGGCATAAATATTTACAGTTGTTGTATGTTGTTGATATATAATTCCCTTAAGCAGTATAAAATGCCCTTTGAAGTCCACTTTATTTGATATGAGGAGAGAAACTCCCTCCTTGTTTATGAGATCTAAGTGAATGATATCTTTTTTTCTCATCCTTTTACCTTCTGTTTGTGGATGTCTTTGCCTATGTGGGGAATCTCTTGTAGATAACATATTTTTGGGTCTTGTTTTTTAATTCAATCTGCCCCATCTATGTCTTTTAATTAATAAATTTAGGCTATTTATATTCAGTGTTATTATTGAGATATTATTTTTATCCTCTGTCATTTTGATTTATTTCTGGTTTTGAATTTGATTTAGTTTCTCCATTGGTTCACTGTTCTTTTAGTGTAGTGTCTCCTGTTGCTGGTTTTCACTTTTAATTTCCTTTCTTCTTCATGAAATACCTTATTGAGTTGTTTTGTAGTTCAGGCTTTCTAGTTGTGAATTCTTTAACTCTTGTTTATCATGGAAGATTTGAATTTCATCATCAATTCTGAAGCTTTAATTTTGCTGGGTGCAGTATTCTTGGCTGCCATCCATTTTCTTTCAGAACTTGGTATATATTATTTCAAGACCTCCTAGCTTTAAGGGTTTGGTTTGAGAGTTCAGCTGAGATCTGAATTTGTTTCCCCTTAAATGTTACCTGTCATTTTTCTCTGTCATTCTTTAAAATTCTATCATTATTCCATATGTTAGGCATTTTCATAGTAATGTGCCTTGGTGTGGTTCTGTGTATTTTTGTATATTTGGGGTCCAGTAAGCCTTCAGTATTTGATTTTCCATTTCATTTTATGATATTTCATTGAAAAGATTGTGCATTCCTTTGGTTTTTATCTCCAAGCCTTCATCTATCCCAATAAATCTTAAATTTTGTATCTCATATTTCTTGTAAGTTATGTTTATGTTCTTTTAACATCTTTTCTCCATGATCAAGTTTGTTTTCAAGATTATATATTTTGTCTTTATTGCCTGCAACTCCATCTTCCAAGTGAACTAGCCTATTCATGATGCTTTCAATTGAATTTTTAATTTGGTTTATTGATTCCTTCATTTTGAGGATTTATGCTTGCTTCTTTTTTCATAATCTCTATATCTTTACTGAAGTGATTTTTAACTTCTTGTATTTTCTCTCAGATGTCACTCCTTATACCATCCTTTACTTCAGATCAGTTTAACTATATATATTCTAAACTCCTTTTCTGACATCTTCCACTGTGATGTTGATGGATGCTGGTTTTGGAGTATCTTGGTTTGTTTGGGGTGATTTTTTCCATTGCTTTTTCATGTTGTTTGTGTATTCACCCATCTAATACTATGGGTCTGAGGCAAAAGAGTTTCTACCCTGTGGACTTATAATGTCCCTGAAGGTTTCCAGTACCTCACTTGCTGAGAAGCAGCCTGTATGCTTTCTTGGTTTCACACCACAGAGCAGCCAGGACAGTGACCTCCTCTATTCTGCCATCTTGAAAAAGCCCCTTGACTTTCAGTTTTGAAGACACTTTTACTAGATATAGAATTCTTGCATGACCCCCTACCCCACCCCCCCACACACTGCCCCAGTCAAAATGTCATTACACTGCCTTCTACATTTCATTATTTCTGATAAGTAGTTTACCATCATTAACACATGGTACTTCAACATCTGATGGTTTGTTTTTCTTTTTGCATTTAGAATATTTTTGTCTTTTGTGGATTTGATGATAATGTCTTTATTTGTGGTTATCATGTTTCTCTTACTTGGTGTTTAGTGAACTAATTGAAACAAATTTAGAAAGTTTACTGTCATTGTTTTTCCTAACTTCATCTGTGGCATTATCTTTCTCCTTGCCTCATCTTCTATGACTCCCATTAAATAGATATTGATATGATTGAAATTGTCTCATAAGTATTTAAAATTCTTCTCATTTTTCTCCATGCTTTTTTCTTTGTCCTCTTATTTTTATTGATTTTCTTAAGGTTATATTTATTTGTTATTATACTTATCAACTGTAGAATTCCATTTTCATAGGTTCTATTTCTATTTTGAGATTCTCTGTAAGTTATTGTTAAAATATTTTCCTTTAATTCTTTGAGCATATTTATGATAGCATTTTTTAATTCTTTGGCTGCCAGAATCAACATTTATATCCACTTAAAATCAGTTTCTAATAACTGCCTTCCCTCCTTTTTCCTTGAGTATGGGTCATTATTTCTTTATTTCTTTATCTGTTTCATAGTATACATTTTAGTTTTACATATTGCTAAAAATGAAACATGTTAAATAATACAGTATATCAACTCTAAATTCTGATTTATTTTCTGATTTTTTTTGAGGATAGACTTTATATTTTGGAGCAATTTGAAGTTCACCACAAAATTGATTAGAAGGTACACAAATTTTCCAAAAAACTCTGCTCCCAAACATGTATTGTTGCCCCTCCATTATGAACATCCCCCACCAAAGTGGTATATTTGTTACAATTGATAAACTAAATTGACACATCATTATCACCAGAGTTCTTAGTTTACATTAGGGTTCAATCTTGTTTTTGTACATATACTATGAGTTTGGATAAATATCTACTGACATGTGTTTATCATTATAGTATCAGACCAATACTATACAGAAGGTTTATAAAAGATTTTTATGTAACTAGCTTGGACTTAAACTGCAAAATATACGTGTACTGCAGTGTGTGGCTTTTGGTGTTTCTGCTTAGGTTTTAATTTCTAACTTTAGAGGTTCCCTTGTCTTGCACAGATAGTGGTCAGTTAATGATTCAGGCAGAATTTTTACTCAGATACCACAAATCCATAAGACTTGTAACTTCTGTTCATTGAATTTTATGTAGGTTAAGGGGTGCATTTAAACTCACTGTTGAGGCTCCCTTGGTCTCTTCTGTCATATAGGTTCTTTCCACTATCTCTTTAGACATGCACACATTTTCTCACTCAATAAAGGATATAGAATACTTGTCCAGTTTTTCTGTGGTTCTTCCATTTACAGGGTCTCCTGGTTAAATTTCTGGCTGACCTTCTCTTTTCCCCATTCAGGACCACAAACTAAGGATAGTAAAGATGAAAATTTTCCTCCTTTTTTTCCATGAAATTTACTACTTTTAGTTGATATATCTGTGATCCACCCATGTCATCTTTAAATCAAGTAGGGCAAATATAGCAAAGTTTCTTTCTTTCCAAGACATCTACTCACTGTAAGACTTCTGCTTTTTTAACTGTGCTAGAGAGCAGCAGCGATAGGAATGGCCAAACCAAGAGGGTCAGATTTTCACTGTGCTTATCTGAAGCTATAGCAGTTTTTCAAAGAATAAATGACTCCCAAGTTATTGTTTCCCTTTTGCTGATATCCAGAGTCCTAAATTTGTTGCTTTCCAAAAATTTGTATCCCATTATATTGCCTTTTTTTTTGAGTGGTTCAATTAACCAAGGCTCTGAGTTCTACTTCCTTAGGAGGATCACAAGTTTTAAGGACAGCCTTAGTAACTTAGCAAGGCCCTAAGGAACTTAGCAAGACTGTCTCAAAATAAAAATAAAAAGAGCTAGGGATGTGGCTCAGTGGTAAAGCACCTCTGGGTTCAATTCCCATTATACACAAAAAGAAAAAGAAAAGAAACTCTTGCATGACAGTTTTTATGAAATGGTTCCCCTTTAGATTGATTGTACATCTTTTCTGCCATCATTTGTTTCTTTAATGCTAAGATTTTTCAATGGTCTATTCTCAACATTTTCTCTTCTCATAAAACTCAAACTCTCTGATATTTTGTTGAAAGGAGAGCTGGAGTAGAGTCTTTTAGCCACAGCATGCTAAAGCAGGTGCAGAACATACAGTATAAGAAAAAATAGGTCAGAAAGATGTGTTGGCATAGGAAGGATCCCCAGACTGGTGTGCTACCTTTTGCTCTAAGTGCTAGTATCAGTGATAGTATGTGGATTAGCACAATGAGCTTTAATGAGTCTGAGAAAGAAATTATAAGAATACTTGGCAGAGAAATGGAGTCTATGAGCTTTTGTGAACAAAGATCTATACAATCCCATTTAATTTAGTTGAAAGTGTCTATTTTTCCTTCTCCTTTGCTATAGTATCACTAGCCCTATAATTCAAACTTTGACCTTCCCAGAATTTATGTACATCTACCATCTAAGTAATAAGAGAAATACTTAAAACAATTGCAACTCCGATAATTAGAAGAAGACCTACATATGTTTAGATTCAGTAGGGCTATAGGGTTAAAAAATACCTGAAGAGAGTCAGTAATAAAAAGGAAAAGGTAAATATTAGCTGAGACACAAGCAAATATAAGTATGAGTAATGAGATGATAAGTAGGAAGGGAGTTGACAGGAGCAGGTCATAATAGAAATGAGAAAAAAGCCAAAAAAGTCACTAAGACCTAGAATTTCTAAGTAATATCAGACTGTTCCCTGAGATGAGTATTTTGCAAGATTGTGAGATTTTAAGCCATACACATGGGAGAGATTCAAAATTAAGCATGACTTTATGACCATGGTATCTTCTTGGTGAACATATCACACTACTATTTAGTATTTTTACTTTAGCAAACAAATAAAAAATCTTCAATGTTAACTGAAAAGTTCTAGTTTAAACTAGCCAATTTGCTCATCCTTCTAAGATGTCAGGTCTGCATATTGGACTGTGTATTGTTGCCCAGAACATCCCCAGTGTCTGTTCCCCACTTCCAGTTTGCAGAACCGTATAAAGGGTGGCAGAGACCTACTGAACTTGAGTTTCCTGTCTTCATGAGCTACACAGCGATTGAGGACATGCCAAGTTGGACTAAACATTTTACAACATTTATTTTATCCTTGAAATAATCTTGCAAACTCTGTCTCCTTTTGTAGTAGATTAGATTGATTAACTGTTCTCAATTATTTTTTGTTCTCCCTGAAAGAGAATATCCATTGATATTAAGCTTGTCCATTTGAATTTCTCCATTGTGTCTCTCTGTGCTATGAATATAACATTTTCCTGTTATTGGCTAGTCCTTTAACCTGTATCTCAGAAATAAAAATCCATTTATACATAAGCATACGTGAAACTGCTAATATGCAACATGAGGAAGACATAAACCTTTGCTATCTGCAGCCACAGTGATTTGTAGGTTATTTATTACATAATATAACTCAGTGGGAAATGACTAAAACATTTCATTATCTCCATTTTATAGATGATAAAAATGGGTCACATAAAGTTATAAAAGGCGTATAATTGCCTGGGAATGTATAATTAAAGAATGGTAGACATGAGAGTCAAACCAATAGAGTCACTGCAATCTCTGTGCTCTCCTAGATACTATTTGGATTTAACATACCTTGTGTATATCTGATTCTCTCCCATTATTATTCTGTCCTATTATTACTCAGATTCAGCCCTTTGTGTTCCTACATAACTAATTGCTGGGAACTTGATGAAAAATCAGCCCTGAATTCAACTATGTGGAAAGCTGCAGTGAGAAAAAGTAATTTGTAAATAGAATTACTCTACGTGATCATTTTCTTCATTGAAAATATGAAAGATATAATTAAAGAAAGGTTCCCAGAAAGAGATTAACTTTACCACCATTTTGTATTCTTTTTTCTGTATATGAAATTTCTTTGGTGGGAACAAAGACATTATTGGACTCCACTAGGTCACAGTTAAGTTTCCTGAAGAAGGAAAGCTTGAGCCAAGGATTTGAGTGTAAGTAGTGTATTTAGGAGAGAGGTCGAGTGAGGCAACAAGGTGGGGGTGGAAACCAGATTAATACTGAAAGCAACTGGGGCTTAAACCCTCCTGAGAACCACTTGGAAATTATGTAGGGTGCATTTCACAGGAGTATAGAAGGAATAAATTAGCTCGTGCATTTGTCTTTCAACTTTCATTGGCTGCATTCTCCTTGAAGAATCATCTTACTTATAGTCTCTCCTGTTTCACATGGATACAACATATCAGAAAAAAATCCTTAAGGCAGAATGAAGCAGGTACCTGAGACAGAAGCCGGCAGCATCCTTAATAATTGTGAATGCCAAGGCAATATAGATGGGGCACTCAACCTCTATCAGTAGCTTAAAAAAAACTAAAAAAGTTTTTCTCATGAACACTGTATCAGAAGTTGGCAAAAATCTATTCAGTGACATCCTCGCTCCAGGACTACACTGATTGAAAATTGACAATCCTTGTGCAGAAGGAAACAGAGCTCTGTTAGATGAGATACAAATCATTAAATTCTTCTGTGGAAAAGCAACACACACCATTTCTTCCAATAACTCATTGGCTGGAAATAGTCACTTGACCTTTCTTTAAAAAAAATGAACCAGAAATTCAGATTTTCATGCTTATGGGGAGTGGGAAATGAATATATATTAATGAACAGCAGCGTTTACCAGTCCTTCTGGTCACTAAATATTTGGTTAATTCTCCTTCTTACATGCAAAAGACATTCACCCTCTCTCTGAAGAAGTCCACCCAAATTTCCTTCAGTCTACAATGTTAGGTTATATACCTTCTTCCTTGAGTGCCCAGAAGATTATGGTGGGACAGGAAAGGGTTGATTGCAATAAACACTCCATTGGGAAATAGGAACAGTGGAACATACAGACCAATGGTCATCGGGGCAATTCTCAGATCATACTGGGCAGACACTTTAGGGACCACCTACAGGGGAAGGAAATATCCTTTTATTACACTCCAATGTGCTTCCCAAGAAGAGCTCTTTTCTGTTTCTACATGAACCATGGCTCTACATTATAGGTTCTCATTCATTTTCCATTATCCTTTTGGGTCATATTTAAAGAGGTCACTTGGGATATGGCCTCCATGAAGCCTCAGTAGATTTCTTAGTCTGCTTCTTTCCCATGGAAGGTCGAGAACCTTCAAGTTATTTTAAATATTCAGCAAGCACAATCTCCTTTATTTTAGACCAATCATTCTTTTGCCAAAGCACTCTCTCAAACACGGAGAGCATTACTTATACTTGATTCTGTGCTGTTCTGTTTGTCAATAAGTCACATGCAAAATTATTTTCAAGACCCATCCTCATGCATTTCTTTCTTCATTTCTCTTACTCCACAATTTTGCCTTTCCATTTAGTTTAAAGTGTTTTGAGCTGATGAGGTTTTGGAGGGAGAGTCACACCATTGGTCTTTAAAAATATTTTTTTAAAGTCTTAATTTTCTCCATCTGAGTCATTTTATCTGATCAAAAGGATTCACTGGGTACTATTTACATTCATAGGTTTGTGAGCAGTTGGTCTAATAGCCATACCCTGAATTTGATTCTTGCTGAAAATTTGAGTTTTGTACTTTTTTCATTCAAAATCTTTCTTAGTTTTATCATTTGTTATTTCAGGCCAAGAGACAGTTGTTTCCACTATACTTATATGTTTCTGAATTTGTGGGCCCTCTTGATTCTCAAAATTTGGCTAATTCTTTTCTCTGATCTTTTCTTTTTGCTGATACTCTTGATGAACACAGCTACTAGAAACCAATACATACCAATAACTTTTGTTTTTCTGTTGCTCACAGATAGAAATTACTTTAAGTTTATGATCTATTTTCTAAGTCCTTATGGATATTTTTGCCAGTGTACGATATGGAAAGCTACCCTCTAACCTCACAGAAGAGTTTCCTTGCCACTTACCCTCTAGTTCCTAAGTTAATGGAACATACTGTAGGTTATTTTTTGTGGTACCACCCCACTTCTGGGTATGCATTTCTGTATCAGTCAACATAGAACAAAATCACACTGTGACAAGGAGAACCTCAAAAATCTCAGATGCTTAAAATAGCAACATCTTATTTGTTAATCATGCTTTGATATATCGATCATGGTTTTCTTGGGAGCTTATCTTGGTTTCATTCTGCTCTGATAATGTGCTGATGGAGAAGCCATCTATCTGTATGGATTCAGGTAGACCTAAGTACAGACATCTCATCATAACCACCACAATTGACCCTGAATAGCCCTAGTCAGTCTTCCCTGCATAGTTTCCCAGAATGCTATAAATACAAAGAAACCTATTTATTTATAGCCCATGATGTAATTCCAATCATGGGCCTCCTAACTGCTTGGAAATATAGGCTCTAAAGACATTTGCAGCTTCAGAGGCACAAGATGTTAGGGTTCGTGAAAGTTTTTGATATCACATACTAAACTTTCTTATTTTTAGAGATAATAAATCCATACTTATTACTGTTAATCACTGATGACTTATATCTCTAATAAAGAACACTTACTGAGCATCTGTCATGTTCCAAGGAAGGATGTTAAACAGTTTGCATGTATTTTCTCATGTAACCCTCCAAACAACAAAGAGTATTCTTGTTGCTGTTAGGTACATTTCATGTATTAAAAACAAAACAAAACTGAGGCAGAAAGAGGTCCAGTGAGTTCCCTAATGTAACACAAACAGAAATGGCTAGATCTTGGATTCCCTTGCATCCCATGTTCCTGTTGTCAAACATTGCGTGACACATTCTCCCATGTTTGCTATTTTATTTGCTGTCCTTAGATTTTCATTCTCAGCACCTTCCATTTTAATACAATAATATATCATCAAAATCCATTTTTCCTCTTGATATTAAAAGCAGTATCTCTGAGTTATGTGATAAGCATAAAGAAATACTTTTGCTGAACTAATGCCAGTACAGACTGAATCCCCAAATCCCAGGGTGTTTAATTATTGTGTCCAGATGCTGAGATGACAAGTTTTATTTACATGTCCCTCATTTATTTCCATGCTTGGTCTGGTTCCTCTTTGCTCTGCAACTGTCCTTGGGGGCATTTCTGCTTAATGGAACAACAAGATCAATAAGCAGTACTGTTTTATTAGCCTCAACAAATGGCAGAATAACTGTCCTGATGGCCACATTTTTGCAGATCTACTATCAGGACTTTGGTGCTCTGCATTTTATAACAGGCCTTTGTCAAGCAAAGCCGATTGAAAGATGAAAAGACAGTCCCAGTGAAACTATGAATGCCCCTGGATCCAGCCATGCTTGAAGTCAGGCAACTCTCTCTTCTTCCTGAAAAAGATCTTTTTTTTTTAAAAGTAGTTTGAGTATAGTTATAGTGAACTGTGTAATATTATTATTATTATTGATTCATTTCCTTGTAGTAATATTTTCTATTTTTTATTTAATTTATTTGAGTGAATAGTTTACTTTACCCAACATCTTTATGAAGAAGGGATATTCCAAAACACAGATTGATTCTCACGTCTAGGGTATGTGGCCTGTTTTAATTTCCTTTTGCAATTTGTCAATATCACTTAATTTTCTATTAAGTTTCTATCAAACTTAAACGCAATGTTCCCCTTTGATATCATTTTTTTATTATGTCTTTAAAATAAAGAACCTGTATTAGTTTCCCATGGCTGATGTAACAAATCAACATCAACACAAACTTAGGGGTTTAAGACCACACAATTCATCCTCTTACAGTCCTAGAGGTCTGAAATAAGTATCTCTGGCTGAAGTCATGGTGTAGGCAGCGCTGTGTGCCCTGCCTGTGTCCAGCATTAGGTGCTGCAGGGGAGATTCCTTGCTTTTCTAGTTTCTTGAGCTACATTCCATGAATTATTGGACTATGGTCACTTCCTCCATCTCCAAAGCCAGCAGCTCTCTCTTCTGTCATATCACCTTTTCCTCTGCAGTAGTAACTCTCTCTACTTCTCTCTTATGTACAGTTAGGGCCTGCCAAGATAATCCAGGGTAGTCCCCTGTCTCAAAATCCTTCATGTAATGACACATTTGGCATATAATATTAATCTTTTTGCCATATGAGGAAATAATCATGGTTTCCAGAGATTTGGAAGTAAATATCTTTGAGGGTTAGTATTTATCTACAATAGAGTATTTTAGAAACTGCTTGTATATTTGCCATAACCCTAATTTGAGAATAATGTATCCTTATATAGGAAATTTTGAATCTCAACTTAGAAAAAATTCTCTTAAACAATTTGATACATTTTATGTAAATTTTTAGAATTCCATTTTTTTTTTTGTCCTGAATTCCAAAAAAATGACAAATGTAGCTGTGCTCTGGGATGTGCACTGCAGAGATGTCTCCCAGGCGGGAGGAGATCGACTTAAGAGGATGGCTTGGAGTCTCTGGTTGCACCTGCTCATAATCTAATTTGCTGCCTAAGAATGTAAGAATACTAACTTTATGGATAACATATTTGCCTCCTCTTCCTTTGTGGTTTTGATTTCAAATTGTAACATTTTTAAGCACAAATTGCCTATGTGGGAGAGAGTGTAGGTGTGTCTATTAGTATAAATCATTGCAGCCTTTCTTTTAAAGAAAGAATCAGGGTATCAGGCAGAATGCTAGAGATGCATGTTGCTTATAGGCCATATGAGAAAGTTTATATATAAGCAGGTTAAAATAAAACACACCTTGACCAGTAATATAAACAGTGTTTTCTTAGGGTGAAGTAAGGGTTTCTGGGAGAGGTAGCATTTGAATTGGGGGTTTCAGGTAAAAAATCTGAGTCGATGAAGGTAAGACAGGGATACTAATGAATTTCACATTGAAATGATCATTTGCTTATTATTTAAGAAAGATTCTTTGAACTTTTAGTGTGTGACAGGCACTGTTCTATGTTCTGAGGCTGCCTTAATGAACAAGAATGCTAAGGCCCTATTCTCGTGGTAGTCAGGAAAGGAGATAGACAATAACACAAACACATACATGTGGAGTCAATGGTAAACAATATGATGAGGAAGACTGGCACATTCCAGAAACACAGAGATAGCCCGTATTGCTGCAGTAATGATTTGAAGCAGCAGTGAGCTTGTCCCAAATGGGACATTGGGCAATACATGGAGACATTCTTGATTGTCTCATCTGGGGAGGTGCTATTGGCATTTAGTGGTAGAAGCCTGAGAAGCAACCAAGCATCCTACAGTGCATGGGACAGACTCCCAGGACAAGAGTTATCTTGCTCAACATATCAGTATTGAGGTTGAGAAACTCTGGGATGAAATTTAGAGGACGAGAGTGAAATTGGTAGAAACTGAAGTCACTGAGGTTGGTAGAAACCAATTCCTAAGAGCCTATTGGCATCAGTAACCATTTGTATTTCATTCTAAGTGGAGAGCTACTGGAAAGCTTTGACTACAGAAGCTAAATGATCTGATTTACATTTTAGATATCTGCTTTAGCTGTTGGCTATAGAATGGACGATAGTTGATTCTACAAGAATCAGAAAGTACAATAAGAAGGTGAGCTAATCATGATGATCACAGTGCATTTAAATTATGTCCTCCAATGCTTTGATACTGCCTCCTCTAAGAGGTGGGATGTTTTTCTCCTTCCCATGATTGTGAGACAGATTTAGTAACTTGAATCTAATTGAATAAAATATAATGAAAGTAATAATGTGACTTATGAGATCAAGTCATAAAAGGACTGTGTCTCCCTGCTCACTCAATTTCATATGATAGAAAACATGTCATAAGGACACTCAGTCTTTATGGGCAGTTTCACATGGTGAGGATCCAAAGTCACTGTCCAACATTGGTGAGAGACTAAGATTTCCCTTAAAGCCATGTGAAGAAGCCATCTGGGGATCAATGCTCAGTCCCTGTCAAGCCTTCAGATTACTGTGATCCTGGCTGAAATCTTGACAGCAACCTCATGAGACCTTGCATGAGAATCACCCAGCTGGGTCACTTTCAGATTTTTGACTTACGAAATCTTTCACATCATAAATATTTATTGAGGTTTAGAATATTTTGTTCTGCTGGAATAGATACTCAATATAGGCAAAGCAGCCAGAATGAGCTGAGGTGCTTGCTGAGGGAAATAGAAAATGGGTAGTAGAGAGAAGTAGTTATAAATACCAGCTACAACAATGTGACCAAACACAGAAAGTGAGACTGTAATGTTTATGACTATTTTTTCCTTAGCTTGATATGTTTATATGCATATTAGCAAATATTTTTGTTTTCTTCCTCTCTCCCAATCTGCTACTATTTAATATATGTTAATAATAATTGACTTTATACTCAAGGTTTAAGTTACAGGAATGTGAATAGCTAGAAGAATGAACATCACCTAAAGACAAAATGGGGGACTTTTAATTTTTTGAGGGGAAAGAGTTTTCACTTATCTTCATTGGTAGTTGAGGTAGCTGTCTCATATTAGACAGAAGCATGATTTTATTATTGTCTTGTTTGAAAATTAGTATGTTTTCAAGAGCTGTGTATAAGTGCCAAATTGGTGAGGTGTGTTCTTAATAATGAGTCAACTTGCCTGGGCTGGCTGTTTCCCAGAATTCTTTTCCCTAATAGGTTTCTGGTTAGGATGGACCACTGAGATATTTTATAAGTGTGAGATTTAGAAGTGGCATCACAGTTATTTTGTGTTTTTACACTCAGTAGCTTCAGGCAGATTCTTTTGCAGTCCATATGTATTGATTATCTGCTGAATTATCTGGTTGGTGTGGGACAGGGGATAGGACTCCTAACCATAGGAGGCAGTGGGAACAGGTATGGGTTCAGTTCATCCTTGTGGGTTTCCCATGCTCCCCCACCTTACATCCACATTTTATTCCTGCCCATAGCCCATACTGCAAGCTTCAAGGTATAGGAACAGATGCAAAAACAACAGTTTTGTAGAGATCTTTTAATTAACTCCCTCTCAAATTCCTACAACTGTTTACATGAATGCACATGCTCTATCCTTAAAGAAAAGGGGAACAGTAAAATGGCATGTCCTTGAATTCCCCATTACTGTTCTCAAAAACTTACCCAAAGTAAGGGAACAATGAAAGAAAGGTTGGACCAAATGTTCAGATCCATACTATCTTGAAGGACACTGGCTTTCTCATATGCATACTGGGCATTAGGGAAGTTATTGTCATGTCTAGAAAATTACTTTTTTGCATGTACATCAGGACAGTTGGTCCTTGGGATTCTATCAGGCAAGCAAACTAAACAAGCTAATGCTGATGACGTCAGTGCTTCTGCAGCCTAACAGGTGGTGACTGGTGCAGAACTGAGGGAACTGTGGGAAGGATACGTGTCTTTGGCCACCACTGGACAAAATGTCTTGCAGGAGAGGCGGTACCTCTTGGTAAAGCAGTGAGGGACAGAGGTGCTATATGTTCAACCTGTTGCCACTGAACTCTTCCTTAAGCAGTCATTGATCTCTAGTGAGCTTTCCTCAATTAAGCATATGCTTCACATGCTCTCTGGGAACTTTCATTGGCTTTTCAGTGACCTTCCTCACTGCCCTGGCAAAACTGGGCTGTGGACATGCTGTGCACATGAGTGTGCGCGCGCGTATACACACACACACACACACACACACACACACACTGACATCTTACTGGATCATCTCTGATTAAACCCTGACTATAGGGTTGGTGGAGTGGTGGTGAGAAATGGTTGAATTTGAGATATAGATTAAAGATGAACCCAATCATACTTTCTTAGACTTTGGATCCGAGGATTAAAAGAAAAGAATCAAGGATGACCTTTAGGTTCTTGATCTGAATGACTAAGTGAAATCAGAAACTCTGTGGGACAGAGTTTTGCTTTAAACAATTTACCCTTGATATTCTTAGACACTCAAGTAAAGGTATCACATAAAGAAAGGATACTACAGTGTAGTTCAGAAAAGAAATCCAAGTTGGAGATAAAGTATATAAGGAATCATAAGCCTAAACATGACATTTAAGACAGTGGAACTGGATTCATTTCACTTCTCTGACAAAGTAGTGCAGATGGAGAATAGAAGAGAGGTAAGTATAGAACCTTAGGACATTCAAAGGTAAATCAGAAGTGGTGCCAACAAGGCAACTAGCAGGGAACAATAAGTAATGTAGAAATAAGACACTCAGAAGAGCCAAGAGTGGAGGGTATACCAACAAGGGGAGAGAAACATGCCCCAGAGCTGCTGATGTTCCTAGAATAAAGGGAGTCTCCATGCTTTAGGTCTTCTGGATAAAAATCACAGCTCCTTCACTTCCAAACTTCAGTTGTCTGGAGTCCAAAGTAGCTCTAGAGCCCTGCATATTCCTCACCTTCCCTTTCATCCAACAATATACCTGGTTGCCCCTGTGAATCCCATTATGCTATTTAATCCCTTCAGCTGACTTAACGACTCACCTCCAGAGGCCCAGATCCCTGGCCACTCGTGCTTCCATTCCCTTCCTTAGTGCTCCTTATCTCTTTTCATTCCCATCCATTTCACACACCAGCTCTTCCCTCAGAAGGTCCGGAAGATGGCCATCATGCCCTTCAGCATTCATTGCCACCAAGTGTAAGCAAGGCTCATTATCTTGAGTAGCCATGTACCTCTGTTTGTGTCCATTTATTATGTCTTCTTCCATTCATACGGATGAACTCACCCACCTTTTACCTAAAAAAAAACAACAACAACAAAAAAAAAACCAAAAAAAAAAACCTTCTACTGTTAACTGATACTCTAGGTCTCATTGCCTCTCACTTACTCCAGGACATATTTATGGTAATTCCCTCTTCTCTCATGCACCATCGGTTTCCTCCTCTCTACTTGAGCATACTCTTAGTTTACAAACGGGTTGTTATTTTTCTTATTGGAAATAAAGCTTTTGTTGACCCTAGTCTTCTTCCTCATTTACTCCTTTATTTTTCTGCTCCCCTTTATAGCAAACATTTCCAAATATTTGCCTATATTTGCTATCTCTTTTTACTTTTCTCCCATTCTCTCTTGAACTCACTCCATTTAGGTTTTCACCTCATTTAGGTTGTTATCCATTGAACCTTACTCTTGTCAAAGTTTTTATCGACCTCCCTGATGCTACATCCAATGGTCAGTTCCATCAGCTGCCTTTTACCTCATCTTCTTTAATACTGTCCATTCTTGGCCTCTAGAACTCTAGATTATCTATGTTTTTTTGCCAATGTCTTCTCGTTTATGGCTGAATCTTTTTCATTGCTCTAACTTCTCAACTTTGGAATGAGAAATGGTTTAGTGTGTGTGTGTGTGTGTGTGTGTGTGTGTGTGTGTTTTAATCTAAGCATTGTGAGACCATTAGTGTTTGGGTTCCATGAAAGAACTCCAAGGATCAATATTTTTCAAATAGTTCTCCAAGTGCGTTATGTAAAAATATCTACTTTCTGGATAACTTACTCATCTCAAGGTACCCAAGGTATTAAGATATTTTTTCCCCTTCTCCTATCTTCCTCAGCTGTACCTTAAATTGCTTATTAGAGCAGTTATACATTCAGAATATTCATGAGGACTCATATGCCCATCTGTTAAATTACAATGACATATTAAAATTCTGAAATTCGGTGTCATCAGTATTTTGGAACTTGAGCCACTAATAAAGAAGGCACAGAGTCAAGGTGATTTTCAGATCATTTTAACACAGTAACTAATGTAAAAGGATAAGAATTTCTATCCTGCATTGCTTTCCATTTCAAAGTTGATGAGGATGCTGTTGAGCTGGCAATAAAGATAGAAAATTTATAAGAGTATGCAAGGCAGATTATGGTGCCGACCTAGCTGTTGAATTTTTCATCTGTACCATAAACAAAGAAGGATGAGAAACATTTACTCTGCATTTCAAAGAATTGTACATGAAAAGAGATTGTGGAGTGGGAACCAGCACAATTAAATTTCAGTCTTTAAAATGTCACTGCATTTTAGACATTTCTATATATGGTTTCTTACTCTTAATTTTAGATTCTTTATTAAACCTTATAAAACTCTTATCTCATTTAGAGAACAAGTCACTGAAGAGTAACAACCAAGAGATTATAGATCCCAATTACATTATAGGTTCTGAACTAAATGTCATCCAGCATTTCATTGCAGCATTGATTCAAATGAAGTAATTTTCTTATCTTTTAACCTGCTTATATTATAATACAAAGCTTGATAACAACCCTAAGCCTGTGTAAAATGAATTACCATCATGAATGTTGGCAGCAAGTTAAAATTAGAAATGCAAAATTAATTGTCTGAAATTTTATGTATTATTACTACAGTGGATTATCCAGAGATTTGGTGCATTCAAAAAGATGGGGATCCAGATGAAACCAAATGTCTCTGAGGAGGACATCAAGGGACCTTTAGAATATAGGATGTTTATCTCCCCTGATGAAAACTCTCTGACATCACCTGAACCCAGCAGTGTCCTTGTTTTAATATCAGGTCAGCAGTTGGTAGTTTCATCTGATTCAGGTAAAACTGATTAACATCCTTCACCTTACTGATAAAACATTCTACTTTCTAGGTTTCTTTCTTATTTCTTTATTTGTGTATGCCTGTGGTGTGTGTGTGTGTGTGTGTGTGTGTGTGTGTGTGTGTGTGTGTATGTGTGTGTATACTAAGGTATGTTATTTTTAGAGTGAGGGAAATGTCTTTAACTATGAATCACTTTGGTTTAACAAAATGAATTTTCCTTCATTCAGTCTTAAAATGCACTTTTATAAATCCACAATAACTTCTTAGCATAATAAATGTTTGTGCTTGTTCAATGATGTTAAAGAAACCATCTGTGATAAGTGCTAATCAATAGGAAATTAACAAATTTATTCAATTTACTCAGGCTTTTTTTTTGCTAGTCTGTTGCTCAGTGTTTATAGGTATAAGTTGGAGAACTGAAGCCATAAGCAAGAATATGATTCATAGGCATAAGGTAGAGGTTACCAGCAGATGGACCCTGGAAATGTTTTATTTTACCAACATTGTATTTTAATATTGTTTGATTTGCCAGTATTTGAAAATTGAGGATTCACAAAGGCATCTGAATTTCTTCTTCTTTTAAAATATCAGGGTATCTGGGAGCACTTGGCCTCAATTCTGTGGTATGCTAGGAGATGTTCATCATCCAGGTTTAAAGAAAAAAAGTACTGATTAGTATCTGTTGCCAATTTCTGTGGTATAAACAATTACTACTATCACAACTGATTTCAGATATTAATGCAAAATTTCTAAAGTGGAGATGGGAAAATGTGCATAGTTTGTCCTGGCAAATGGGTGTTAGCGAGCTCCAGCACCCATTGTCTATATTATTCTCAACAAAATCAACCGAAGTTATTAGTTGCCTCTTTAAGACAAGGCAAGATCTCTCTGGTTCTTTATATTCCTTACCTCATTTATATCATATATTTAGATGACCTGATATTTTGCATAGGAATTTTGTTTGTGCATGTGACCTCAGGCATAAGGAATATTTACTGTGAGAATTAAAACCTGGAACCTTGGAAATTTAAGTTATGTGTCATTTAAGTGGGCACTACATAGTTA
This sequence comes from Urocitellus parryii, assembly GCF_045843805.1. NCBI lineage: Eukaryota > Metazoa > Chordata > Mammalia > Rodentia > Sciuridae > Urocitellus > Urocitellus parryii. Next base: position 96,933,249 of record NC_135534.1, read on the forward strand.
AGGCCTTCGGTTGAAAAGATCTAACCCTGACCTGAGAACATGATAAGTTGGAGATAGGAAGGGCAGATACAGATGCTGCAGTCTGGCTGCAGCAAAATAACTGGGGGGTGACGAGCAACTTGTGTACATTGATACAGCAGGAGTGGGAGCCGTTTATTGTAGGACAGGAGGGGTATATAGACATTACACACAGCTTATCTTAATTAACATAAACTAGATACAGCAGTCAACCAATAAGGAATCTCCACACTTAATGGCTTGCTGGCGTTACTTCACAAACCACTCCCTCTGGCAAAATGCCAGGTGCCATCCTGACTTGTTTACAGACCCTAATATATAGATGCATTGTTCCAGTATTCATGCATCAGTAGGATGTGGCTTCTGTCTATTTCTGGAGAACTTGGCCTTTGCAATTATTGGTAGATGAAGGTTGGAGCAGAGATGGTAGTGATGCTAGGATTATAGTGCTGGGTGCAAGAAAACCGCTGGTTTTTGAGGGGAGAAACTCTCTATGCTATCTGTGTTGTGCTGGTATCTTAGGTTGGGCCCCTACAACAAATACCATAGACTGGGTGGCTTGACAATAAACACTCATTTCTCATAGTTCTAGAGTCTGAGAAGTTCATGAACAAGGTGTTGGCAGATCTGGTATTAGGCGAAGATTCACTTTTAGTATGCAGATTGTCATTCTCTTTTTGTGTATTTCACACAGTGGAGAGCAGAGGGAGGAGAAGCAGACCTTTTTGTGTCTTTTCATAAGGGCACTAGTTCTATTCAAGTGGGCTCAGCACTCATGACCTAGTTACCTCCCAAAAGCCCCCCCCCCCTTTTTGGTACCAAGGATTGAACTCAGGGGCGCTTAATCACAGAGCCACATCCCCAGTCCTTTTCTTTTAATGTTATATTTTTTTTAATTTAGAGAAAGGGTCTTGCTAAGTTGCTTAAGGCCTCATTAAGTTGCTGAGGCTGGCTTTGAACTCACAATCCTCTTGTCTCAGGCTCCTGAGCCACCAGGATTACAAGCATGCATCACTGCACCCGGCCCCATTTTTTAATACCTTTCCCTTGAGAGTTAGGATTTCAAAATATGAAGTCTGGGGGCATACAAACATTCTGTATACTGTAGCTAGGAAACTGAGCCAGCATCTAGTGATTTAAAGTCACCGTGTACCTCTGTTGTACTGCTGAGAAGGTGGGGCCAGTTAGCTGCCTGGTCTATGAGAGAAGGAATTACCCTGTGTGCTCCACGGCTTGCTTTCATGAACCAAGGCTGATCCAGCCCAGAATTAATACTACATGTGTTTGTGCAGGTTGTACACCCCAAACTCTAGGGAGCAGCTTTCCTGTAGATGATAATTTGGTTGGTCCCTTAACCAATCAGGATAATACCTGTGCAATATGCCTGTGTAGAAATAAACAAACACCAACTCAATGAGAACATCCAGAGGCAGTTTATTCACAGCTTGCTACATCAAAGGAGTTAACCATTGTCACTTGTATTTTGGCAGAGGCTCTAAGGTAGGCGGAGAAGTGATAAAGCTTTTTAGTAGGAAAAAAGAGAAGACTTCAGGTTTGCCACAGTTGAAGACTGTTGGCATGGGGAGGCTGGGAGCAGGATGGCTAGAAGCAGGGCATCCTCTGGAGTTGGTTAGGAATACATGTTTAGCTTTCTCTGGTTGGTCTTAAGGAAGAAGCAGAGACAACAATTAGGGAAACTGTCAGTTATTAATCAAGTTCTGATCACTTGGGGCCAACTGTTACAGAAGTTATTCTATTTGTTACTAGAGATAGCAGTCTGACTTCCTATAAGTCAGATTTATAGCATGCCTGCTTCTTGAGCTGTTTACTATAGACAACGGATTGGTTTCCTCAGCAGGCTGCTATAGACTGTGGGTCAGGCTTCTATTTTAATATGTAGTCTGGCCATTATCGATTTACATATTCAATCTTTTCATCTTGGTGAACCTGGCTGTTCTTCTGATAAGACCACCTTTTCTCTGTTGTACATTTTTATTTCTGAGGGTATTTACAAACTGAATCTTGTCAATACCAGGTCATCCAAAGGTTAAAACAGTGTTTGAAAAGGCGTGTCTTCGGTAGTGATGGGATGGTTGTGGAGCTATAGTGGAATGGTCAATGTCTCACAGCTGCAAAGGAAAAATAGGAATAAAGAGAGGAGACCAAGCCCCACCCAACAAATCATGTCCAAAGTTTTCAGCACTTGTTCCATGTTACTTCACTGTATTTGGGAGTTGTCCAAGTTTTAACCTATACCTTTTTGGAGGAATTTCTACCTAAAATGATAAGTGACTTTACATATCATCCTGGGATATCCAAATCAGTGAAGGGGTTAAATACATCATACCACTTCACTTGTAGGACTGAAAAAGGGAAAGCTAATGAGTCTATTGTAAAAGAATAAATGATTGTGATAGGAAAGTACATAGAAGAATAGAATACAACAAAGGTTCTGATAGTAATTATTCCCTGCAGATGCCATGCCCCTATGCATGCATTTCCTTTTGGGACTTGTTTATCTTTGGAGTGTAATTACTCACAGAACAGATTGGGTGCCTTCAACATGTTCCTGGCTGTTCAGCCAAGTTGTGCAATTTTTACAAGGGAAAGAGTTGTACAAGATAAGGCCCAACCACCAAGTTGAGTCATGCACATTGCCAATGAATTTAACATTTTAGAGAAAGTTATTGACTTTTGATCAGGCCTGGGTTGGAATATAGCCTCTGTGTCCTCTGGCTAATAGATTCAGTCCTTGTCCTCATACAGGATGGCACGCACAGAATATTTATCCACTCAGTTTCCTAGTATACCTAAATGCAAAGTAGGGAGCTGCACATCCAAATTCCTCTGGTTTCATATTAAAGATAAACTTTGAAAGTTTGAGTTTCCTGGAACTGCTTTTCATTGTATTCCCTGCTCTGATGCTCTCTATTCCTTCAATATTTTTGCTTTTTCCAACCTTCAGACACACTAACCATGATATACCTTTGTATCTAACATTCTTCTTTTTAAAGACAGTTTCTTGGCCAGTTAGAGGCAATGACATAATTTTCTCTAGTTTTGCTTGACCTTCAATGTGAAGACCTTTTCTACCTTTTTCCTTTCTTTTCATTTACCTCTTTCTTTATTTCTCCTGCTCCTTTTCTTAAGCTTATCTATGTGTCCTTTGGCTTAGCTGTGCCTGAGATCAGGAGGCAGGAGTATATTTCTAACGTCACATGATATCCATCTGTGTTTTCTCACTAGACAGTGATGCCATGAGAAACTATATTCTTTCCCCTCAGGTGACACTTTGCACTTTTCAACTTTAAACTTTCCATGTTATGTCTCCAGTGGGAAAAATGTCACATCACATTGCATTTTTTTTTTTGTGGTGGTGTCTGTTTAAATACATCAACAGGTATAGAAATCAAAGGAAATAGATTTAGAACCACAAAGACATAAATACTTTTTTCCTATGGTTTTAAGGACACTGAGAAGTGACTGACATTTTTTTTCCCTCCAAGTGTATAATAAAGGTAAGCTTCCCATAAATGAGCAATGCTTTGGGTTTAGGTTTTAGTGGCTATGAGTTTTTATGCTAATGGTCTTTAGACAGACAAATTAAAACAAAATGAAAAGTCCTTTTCTTCCCCCCTATAGGATGTATACTCCCTTCAAGCACATGATTTCAAAGCAAATTCACTGTTTTCTCTTGGCAAATGTGCCTCCTGCCTGGGTGGCCCTGACTCAGCAAATGCTGAGAGGACTGGACTTCAGCTCCCATTGATCCTTTGTCTGGGCGGCTTAGTAGGCAGTGTTGATAGATTCCCCTTAACCAGGCAGTTCCTGCATCACAACCTGTTTTGAATGTTGTCTAAGTCAGGGTCCCAGGAGAGAAACAGAAGCAACAGTAAGAGACGTGGAGTGGGAGTGGGCAGGGGAGACAGAAACAGAGAGAGAATTTATTGCCAGGAATTGGCTACATGATTATGAGGGCTGACTAAGGAGGTTCAAATCCAAAGGACAGGCCATCAAGAAGTGTGGGTCAGAACTCTCATGTCTGGGTTAAAGTTGCTGTCCACAGGCAGAGTTCCCTCATCTTGAATAAGGACTTGGGTCTGCTCTTATGGAACCTGGCCCACCCACAGTATTTAGTCCTCTTCCAATCAACTGATTATAGATTTAAATTGCATTTCTACAGGATGCCCTCATGGCAACACCTAAGGTTTGACTGCATGACTTGGGATTTGATCTTAGCCACACTGAACATAAAACAAATTATCATAGCTACTAAGGCTCACAGTAGCTTCTCCTAGGAATTACCCCTTCTAGGAATTGCCCTCGATGAATGATTGTCACCTGGTCTAAGAGGTTATGCCCCTTTCTTAGGAGCAGCTCACAGCCAATGTGTGACTGTTATGGAGTTTCAAAAGACCTGCTCTTCTGCCTTCAGTTAGATACAGCCTGTGGCATGATTTATGCTCCAAAGTCTCATCCCCCACCATGAATGGGAGCAAAACTGGACTTTATTGGGGCTACAACTTTGGTCTTTTCTTTTCCCTATCATGCTTCCTTCACTTGTTTACACATGTTTCCTAAGGAGCAAACTCTGGGCAAATCATGAGCACCAGGATCCCAGTCTCAGGCACTGCTCCTAGTCAGCCTGATTTGTGACAGTGCCTTTGTGTAGCACACACACTGTTCAACTATACCAGCAGCCCTGTGAGTGGCCTTCCTTAGTTTCCTTTGTGTATTCTTCCATTTCTTCCCCCTCTCAACCTTACTTTTCTAGATATACTTTCTTTATCAGACTTAGTCTATCGATGTAATGCTTTCACATTTGTAGAATTGTAGCAAGCTTATTTGGTTAGTTTTAGTTCCATTAGGATTTAGGCTAGGCCATGGATGCAGTGTGCTGGAAATGGGTTCATTAGTAATTTTTTACTCCCACCTTTATTTTATTTTCTGTTAGTGTTCTTCCTTTTCCTTCCCTTTCTCTGCTCCATTTTTTTTTTTACCCTTTTCTACCATTTTCTTCCCAGTTCTTGTTTCTAAAGCCTTGGGCCTGCCAGTGGCAGCCTGTGGGCATTGCTCCACCAGCCAGCCGCCTACATGGGCAAGAAGGCAGCTGACCTTTGTTCTATTATGCATTATAATATCACCTGTCTGCGTGGTTTGTCATTTTGAGAGACAGCCCAATGTAGTGGAAAGAGCAGAAGACCTGGAATCCTCTACAGTATTTGGTTTTCAATCTCTCTTTATTCTTGGTCATTATTCTATCCCCTGGTGGCCCTTGCCATTGACATACTGCCATCTAGTTCTCTGTGTTGTATCTGTCCAGTGCCAGCTACCGTCACATTTCATTTCCACCTATCCTCCTTCCATAGGAAGCCTTCAGAGAGCCATTCCTGCTACCATTTTTCACATTAGGGGCCAGAAGAGGAGGTACCTTAGATTCCAGCAGGATAAAGCTAAGGATGAATCTCCAATCCAATAGAAACCTTATTGAGACATTCAAGACCCTCAGAATGTTTGTGCTCAAAAGTCTTTGTCAGGTGAGTTAGTGGCATCCATCCCTTAGCCTGTCCTCTCGGGGCCATTTCCAATAGAGTCCCTTGGGTTGTCTATCATGGAGTGTTCTCAACCAGCTTAGTTCTGTCTAGTTTGCTTACCTAACATGGGAAACCTCTCACCAGCGTTTTCTAGTGTGCTCTCTAAAACAGTATTCTCTGATTTAATCACTGTTGAGATTCTTTTCATCCACCTTTACCTCCTCTCCAAGGATGCCATTTGCCTGTGGTTCTCTGAAAGAGAGAGGAGATGAGTCTTATTCTGCATCCTTTATCTTGTAGTCAGGGGTAGTTAGAGGGTTAAGAATTTTCTGGGTTCCCTATACATACTTTTCAGGCTTTGGTTCTTGTTTTCATGACACAATTGTTTGCATTTATTGTTACCATCCCACTACTATGGATTCTCCTTGGGCCACCACCTTGAATGTCCCTTCCTGAGGTATGCATATTATATATAATATAATTCTATAATATGTATATACACATTTATATATTATATATTAGATTTATAAATTTACATACACACTGAATTGCCATTGCCTGTGTGCTGGAAACCATACTTGGTGTTCACTAAATCTTTTTTCATTTGCATCCTTTAGGGCACATAGGAAGATAGCATTATATTAAGTTGGGCCATATTCCTAGATTTGACCAGTGCCTAGAGGCAGATGTGATATGTGCTATTCAAGACCAAAGCACATAAAGGAAAGAAAAATGAGTTCTCTGTGTTCCCTCTCCTCTCTCTCCTCCTATGGCTACCTGAAAGATATAGATGGTCCAAATGCTGTGGATGCTCCAGGTGATAAAGCTTCAGGATGCTGGAACCACCTAGATCCCTGTGAGCCTGTGGGCCTGCAGGAGATTTTCATGAGCAAGAATTAAACCTTTACATGCTCTGCCCCGAGATTTGGAGGTTCATTTGTTACTAACCTGGAATGTATACATCTTTTTTTTCTCTCCAGGGTAAAAGGTAAGAGATGCTACAGCTACCAAGGTTTTATTGTTTTTCTTTTTTTTTCTCCCCTCCACCTCCTGTTTTTAAAGATAAAATTTGCTGACCATCTACTATAAGGCAGATGCCGACAGCAATTTTCTGAACCCACCATGCGTTTTATACTTGTATGCTAATTCTTATGCTATTTTCTCGGTCTAGAAAGTCTTGAGTTGAACTTACAAGTAAGCTTGTAGTTTTAGGTCACATCCCAGTTCTATTATGTATAAGCTTGACCTTAACTAGATTGCTTGGGTTCTTCATCAATAAATCAGTGATAATGATACCTAGTGAAAGTGTGTGTGTGTGTTTAGGATTAAATAAGATAAGGTACATAAAAGCCTTTGAAGCTAGCCCTGATTTGGAAGTTAAAATGCCTAGCAGGAACTCAATAATGGTTTTGTTGCCTTTTTCTTTCATTTCCCCTTATTAAAATCCTAGACATCCTTCAAGGCTTAGCTCAAACATGACCTCTTCTTGGTTAAATATTTTTCTTTTTTCCTTTGCAGTCACTCAGTACAATGTATGTTCCTTTGTTTAGCCTTTATTCACTTTGCCTTGTATCAGAGGTATTTGTTCACAACTCTTATTGCTTTCTAGAAGATTTTTAACTCTTCAGGGACAGAGAGATCTGTCTCATTTACCTTTGTATTTTTTTTCCTCCTCACAGCACCTAGTGAGTACCTGGCAAGTAGGAGTTACTTAACAATGTTATTAAAATAGAATTAAATGAAACCTAACAGTTGTTTCAAATTAAATGGGCTTGCCTATTCCCAGAACCACAAAAGAATTTTCAAGGGGGAGAAAGTGAAATAAGAATGTACCCAGTGTACATTTCCTATATCATAGCAAGGTTAAAACTAAAGGTGTGTGTTGTCTTGAAGTTGTTTACAAGGAATACTTGCAGTTAACCACGTATTAGGAGGAAGTCCCTCTATGTGGATTTTGCATAGCTCTGTGGACAACAAAGATGTGCCACAGAGAGATTTGACATTTTTCTTTTCAGAGCTCATTCCACACTTGGCTCCAGACTTGAAACTTAACTCAGCTTGCATAATGCCTGTCAGAGGGAGGAAGAAGGCTACAACTTCAAAGTCTAAGAAAAGCACTGAAGGGGAGAATAAGACACACAAAAGCAATCTGGTTTCTATTGTCTTTTCAAAGCTTTGACCACAAAGCTTAAAAATAATTGCCATAGCAAAGATTTCACTATTTAAGGAAAAAGAGAAGTTGTGTGTTTGTGTGTGTTTTAATGATTGCTGTTCTCTTTAAATAAGTCACAATTTATGATCAGGATAGCTCATGGAATTACAGTTAGGATAACTTTTAAAATTAGATTATAATAGAAGAATGGTTGATATATAGTAATCAATTAATATAAAGTAATATAATGAGACATTTTTAAAAATCATATTTTTGCAGGATATTTTCTGAGAAAAAGTAACAAACAATCTTCTTTTTATATATGTGTGTGTGTGTCCACATATATCTGTATGTGTGTGTATATATATATATATATATATATACATTTATATCCACATATGTGTGTATGTGTATATCCACGTATGTGTGTGTATCCACATGTGTGTGTATCCACATATATGTGTGTGTATGTGCATGTGTGTGTGTATGTGTGTGTGTGTATATATATATATATATATATATATATATATATATATATATATATATCACAAGTATACATATGCAGATGCATAGAGAAATCCTGAAAAGAAATATATCAAAACACTAATATTGTGTTCTTTTAAGTTTTTGGTTAATGATGTTATGGATAATTTTGATTTTTATACAGAACTTTTTTATATCTTACTCTAAATTCCTATAGAGTTTCATCTCCTCTTCATTTCTGCTGTAACAGAAGAAATCAGAAAACAATGGCAGCTTAATTTTACTTAATATAATAGCTAACAGGTAGTGCTTATCATGCATGAGATATGCTCTTAAGCATTTTTCATAAATGAACTCATCTTTTTCTTCATCACATTCCTGCTATTATTTATATTCATTTATCAGATGAAAGAATCAAGGCATGAAAAGTTAAGGAAAATGCTTGTGTAATCCAGGTAGTAAGTGGCAGAGCAAACTTTGGATTTAACACTCGTTAACTTGCTACAGAGATTGGGGTCATAATATGAAACTCTCAGCAACACCTAGGACAACAAACTGGAAGAGACACATGCTTTTATTATTTTCTGGAAACCATATTCCCTTAGACGGGAGAGCAGTTAGGGGATTAGGGGCTGGGTTTTGTTTTTTTGTTTTTGTTTTTTTAAGAAAAAAGGACCTCTGAATGAAGAGGACAGTTAGGTTGCCCATGAAAACCAGCTGAGACTTCAAACTCTAGTTTCAAGTAGAACAAGCTCCCAATTTTTGAAGGCCTGAATAATGGCTACAGAATCTGAAGGTCTTTGAGAGTTTTTGATGACAGTGACAGTCATCTGTTCTATTCAATAGATATTACTTGAGAATAATGAAGGCTGGACTGGAGTGCTGGAGACATAGGCTGTCCTGACACACTGAGATAAGGTGCTGGGGCTCCGGAGAGTGGTTAGGCCAGGTTAGCACACAGAGTGGAATGGTGGCTGCTATCTGCATGCTGCATGCCAGTTTCCAAAATTATTTTATAAACATTTCTTTTTCCCCACTTTGTCCACCTACGGACCTTGTAAAATAGGAATACAAGCAGCATTTACAAGTACTTATTACATTATAGGCTCGGTGATAGAACTTTGGCTCTGGCTGGTTCATCCTACTGCTTAAAGATCTTTTTACATATTGGAGAACTAAAACTTAGAAGAGTAAATTAATTTCTACATGGTCACATGTGAGCTGTGGAGCCTCCCATCCTGATTCTATGTGCAGAGCTCTGACCACAGCACCATGAGGCACAAGTTCTGCATCACCCAAGGTGGAAGATGTTGGGATAGATACATTTATATAAGAGATGTTCTTAACCAGCTTGGGACCTCTTTAGATTCCACACAGATATTTGGCAGATTCTCAGAAAATCTCTCCAGTTCTTCCCACCATTCATCATCCAGGTCAATATTCACTTGAGGCACTTGTGGCTCACGCCTGCAGGTCTTATACCTTAGATTTTATTTTCCTCCACATTTAACCTCCATTTGGATTCAGAGGTCAGCAAAGTTCAGTGAACAGTCTTCTACTTTTTTACGAATAAAGTTTTATTAGACTAGCCATACCCATTTGCTTATATACATTGATGGCTCCTTTTTATACTGCAGTGGCAGAGTTGAATAATTGCAACAGAGATTAGTCTACAAGACCTAAAATACTTACTTATGGCCTTTGGGGAGGAAAACACCAAGCTAATCCTTTATGTACCTGTCATATTATCTACTTGGATCCTACCTTGTTCCTCTTCCTCACTGTGGTCAATATTAAACCAATCCTCTGCTCCTTACTCCCACCTCACACTTTGCCTTGATGTGAGTTTGAGGAAGACAGAGGGTTAGCCTGGTAAATATTTGCAATTATAAGAAAAGAGGAAAAACAGAACTGTCAGAAGACAAAATATTATAGCCTAATAAAAACAAGTGGACAAAGTTCAAAAAAAGTACAGGCACTTAGTGCTTGTGGTGTTTAGATTCGCAAAAAAGTTAAGAAAGATGAGAAATGCGAAAAGGCGACTAAATTTGACCATTAGCAGGTCACTGGTGACCTTTGGAACTGTAGCATCAGTTGAGTGACAAGGGTGGAAACCAAATCTCAGGCAGTGAAGGAGATAATGATTTGGAGTTTCAGAATGGACAGCATTACTGGCTAAGGAGGTTAGAATTTCCTGCCTGACTAATTTCTCATGGGCAATTTTGTGATTCAGTTTCCTTATTTAACCTCTCTACACATTGAGAAGAGCTAGTTACGCTCATCATTTGTAATCAAGCAGCTGTTGCATCTGGAGGCTCTCTTGATAGCCACAATCCACATGCTTCACAGTATCTCTAATTGAGTATTTGGTTTTGCTTCTTTTTTTTTCTTCTTTTTTTGGGGGGAGAAGGGGAAATATAGAGATAAAACTTTTGCCCTGATCTGTGATCCTTGAATCCTTGATAGCTGAAGCTATAGAATGTTAATGAGGCTATGTCTTTGCTGGCAGACTGAGAAATCGATGGTTTTCAGGTGCTAATGAGATGACCTCAAAATTTATGTCCATTGTTAGAGAGCTGATGGCTCCCTGCTGGACTGTCAGACTTTGCTTAAATGGACATTCAAAGGCATTTTCCAGCCCTGCATAAATTTTAGTCTTTAGGTTTAGATATTCTGTAAATGTAGCAAAAATTCAAGTCATCTCAATCATAAACTTATTCCCCTCTACCTTCAAACTTTCACATCTCTAACTGCAAAGAGAATTGTTCTTCCTTCTCAAGGTTGATCCCTGAAACTGTGCTTCTGTTTCCATTTCTTTTCATCTCCTCCAGACATTCATTTATCATTTATTTTGCTGATATTTTTAACTTCTTTCCCAGCTTCTTCTCTTCAGTTTGCAAATATATTTAAGCTTCTTTCCTCCTAAGAAAAATTCCCCCCCTGGACTTTGCTTTTCTCTCAAGTTCTTGCACTACTCCAACACCCATACTTCTCAATGACTTTATTACAGAACTTTTGAAATAGAATGCTACACTTGGTGTAGTACTTCCTTACCATTTTCTTTCTTTCATTGCAGTTTGGCTTAAACCACACCTTGCTGTTGAAAACACCCTGGAAAGGTCCCTGGTGACCCCAAGTGTCACATCCACTGGCCTCTTCTCAATCCTCTCCTACATGACTTCTTAAGCCTCTGGTTGCTTTCCTGACACTCTCATATTCTGTCTGGGAGGGTCAGGTTTTCTAGTTCTTTTTATTCTCTGATCACTTGCTTCTGAATCATCTCTCATGGGTTCTTGTTCCTCTATATCCTTATTTTTGGGTTTTTTCATTCTTCTATTTAAACTTTCTTTTCCTTTCTTCTTTTACAAACTCTTTCTAGGATGCATTTTTCTCATGAGTGGATTCATCATTTTCCAAAACCCCAAATAACCTCTTTAATCTGTATTTGAGCTATTTTCCTCTCTCCTGGGCTCTAGATTGGTGCCATTGAGTAGAATTTTCTGCAATAATGAAATTTTTTTTTTTTTTGCTCTCTGCAATACAGCAGCCACTAGTCACATGTAACTACTGAGTACTTGGAATGTATTTAGTATGATGAATTAAATTTTTGTTTTTAAGTTTAATTTCAATTTCAAGAGCCACAGCTTAAGAACATTTGATTTAAATCTATTAGAGGCCTTAACTATTTGCTTTAACATATACCAAACTAAATTAATTGCTAATCCCCCAAATAGCTCCTATTTCTTTAGCCCCCATTTCATTAAATAGTATCATCATCTAAACATGTACTGAAATGGCAAGTACAAAAGCAAATGACTGTTTTCTTTTTCTCACTGAAATCCAATTGATTATTTCTGTTTCCAAAACGTCTCTTAAATATAATCTCTCCTTTACTACTAATGGCTCTCTTTTCCTTCCAACATTCATTGTTAATGACTGGCAGTACATTATCCAATCACTTCAAAGACACATACACACACATACACACAAATATGCTTGGTATTTGCCATTTTAAATGCTATGACATGTCATTTGTGTTATAAGGAATTTTCTGTATCCAGGGATATAACTCTGGTCCTTAATTTTAAAATAATGTGATATTAAACTATGAGGAAGAGTTGAGTTCCTTAAGATTTTCTGTGCTCTAGGCAATGTCTGTAAGACCAACTCCCTGTTATTTCATACACCAGCTGGCATCCAATTGAGGTCAAAGTGGCAACTGCTAATTCTTGATTTTTTTTTCTGCCACTCTGAAGACCAACCAATAGCTTATCACTAGTTCTCCTTCTCCAGTGATTTGAGGAGTAAGTTCATCATGCACTTGGGCCAACGAATAAGTGGACAGAAGCCATTCTGAAGGGCTGCCTTCCAGTTCTACAGAAACTGTAAAATAGCCCTAAAAGAGAATACCTTAGATTGCCAGGGTTAGAGCCCAAAGCTTCCTGCATTGTCTCACTAGCAGGACATCAGCCTCCAATGTTCTCCTCAAGCTTGGTGTCCTTTGCAGGATTTAAAAAGTCCACATGGCACAGAAACAGGTGTGTTCAGAGAAACCTAGAGAATTCACCAAGTTGATGCTCATATCTCATCTCAGTGCATGTTGCTATTTTAATTTCTTGTTCTTTTCGGATAAAGTCAGAGATATTCCTTAGGTGCTCAGCAGTGAGATTGTTACCTTTGCTTTCAGCACACTTATAAAGAGAAGTCAAACCTCAGGGTAAGGAGGAAAAAGACCATGTGTAACTTACTGCCACTTTTTAGAAAGTGTCTGAAATTAATTCCTCTCTATGGGCCTCAAAGTGATATTCTTCTCCCTTGCATGAGTTATTTTAATAATGTAATTAGCCTTCTTATCTCTTGCCTTCTCTTCTACATACTACTTCAGTTGTTCTAATAAAGTGCAATCCTTCTCTAGTTTGCACTGCCTAAACCATAAAGTCCTAAATTTCCAAACTGCACATATGATTCTTTATAATCTGATTCTTATCTAAATGATGGTTCCAATTAATGACCTTCTTCACACAGCCAATGCCATGATTTCAGGAATTTGCCAAAAATCAAAGTTGACGCTCTTCTTGGGGCCAGGCCTAATAACCAGTAAGGAGGATGTTCAGGCAGACTGAAACATGTAGAGATTGTCAAAATGTTGCATTTCACTTTTGTTGCTATCTTAAATAGTATTGCACAATATATATTCAGATGATGCTAGGCTTCCAGTCTTTGTGAGACTCATCCTTTTTATTTTTAATTGTTTAAATGCCTGAGCCTACTGGGCTTTCCCCACTCCAAGTCACGCTACAAGAGGTTTTGTCCCAACCAGAACATGTGCTTCAATAAAGGGAGGAGTAATGACCTATTACTTACTACCTTCTGAGAAAGACATGATAGACTGTGGGCCCAGTCATAACACAATTGCAATGCAGGAAGTGTTTCATTGGGCACATCATCTCTGTTCTTTCACAGCAACAGGAAGAGACAAGCTGGGAGAAACTTTGCACACAGAGAAAGGAGTAATTATAGGGAATGTGACCAAAGGTTTCCTATCATGTTTGAACATGGCAGAAAATTATTATCTTCTAAATACAGTGCTATGTGCCTTTATATTTTCTGTTCCACTATCTTAATTCTCTTCTCTCCTTTCTCCCCTCATAAATGCCTTCGATCCTCAATGATGCTGTGTATACATCTCACTATTCCTTCTTGTGAATTTCCACAGACTGTTTTTGTATTGGCCTCTGCTAGTGTACTCACCATATTGGATTCTATGGTTCTGTTTCTGATCCCTGTGAGACTGAGTTCTGGGTACTGAAATATAGCAGAAACAGCACAAAATAAAGAGAAAGAGAAAGAAAATTATAGGCCATTATACCTTATGAATAAAGATGCAAAAATCTTTAACAAAATATCAGCAGAGTTCAGCAATTTATAAAATTAATTATACTCTGTGACCAAGTAGGATTTATTTCAGAAATAAAAGGTTGGTTTAATGTTAAAAAAAAAGACAATCTATGGAATCACCACATTAAGAGGCTGAATAATAAGAATGATGTGATTATACTAATCAATGCAGATAAAACATTTGGCAAAGTACACATTCATTCATGTTCTTAAAGAAATATTGTCAGGAAACAATGAATAGAGAAGAATTTCCTCAATTTAATAATAAAGAGCATCTGCTAAAAACCTATTGCTATATTGTATTTGTTTGTGAAAGGCCATGTTTTTCCCCTAAGATCAGGAACAAAACAAGGATATCTCTCATCATCACTTCTATTCAACATTATGTTGGAAATTCTGGTCAGTGAGATAAGAAAAGTGAATCAAAGGTATATCAATCAGGACAAAAAAATCTGCTCCTGCTCCTGTTTGCAAGTGACATGATTGTCTATGAAGAAAGTCCCAAATAATCTGCAAAATAACACCTAGAACAAAAAATAAATTCAGCATGGTCATAAAATGTAGGATAAATATACAAAACTTAATTTTATTTCTACACAGTAGTACTATGTGGACATCAAATAAAAAATGCAAATCCACTTGCAATTACACACACAAAAAAAAATGCCCCAAATTTTAAGTGTAAAACTAGCAAAATATGTATGTCTTGTATACTTATGAAAGAAATTGAATAAAATCTAAGCAAATGGGAGACATACTGTGTTCATGGGTTTAAAACTCAATGTAAAAAATATAAGTAAATCTCCCTAGACTGATTTGCAGATTTGGGATTAGTTCTATCAGAATTCCATCAAGATTTTTATATATATGGAAAAGATTATTCTAAAATTTACATGAAGAAGCAAAGGGTCTACCCAATTTCAATATCTATTAGGTAACTACAATCATCAAGTAGATATAGTATTGGCAGTGAGATTGACACATGGGTCAATGAAAGAGAATAATCAACCTAGAAATGGACTCATATAAATATGCCCAACCGATTTTTGACAAAAGCACAAAAGCATTTCAAGGGAAGAAATAAAACCTTCTTAAGAAATGGTTCTTGTGCAGTTGATCATCCACAAGCAAACAAATCAAGCTTGAACTAAGTTTCACACCTTATAAACATTAATACAAAATGGATCATAGATTTAACCATAATACATAAAACTATAAAATTTTTAGAAAAATGACTAACAGGACAGAGAAGAGGGAATAAGCAAGGACCTCAAGATTAAAAGTTACTACACTTTGGAAAAGAGTTTGTACTTCAAAAAGTTAACCATATGGTTGCCATACAACTTGGCAATTCCATTACTAGGAATCTTTGCAAGAAAAGTGAAACAAATGTTCACAAAACTTGTATATGAATATTCATTATTACCAATATGCAGAAACAAGTTGAATGTGTGTCAATTGATGAGTGAATAAACAAAACATGGTATGTCCATAAAATGCTATATAACTCAGCTATATAAAAAAAAACAAAGTATAGATATTTGCTACAACATGGATGAAATGTGAAAACATTATGTTAGTTTTAAAAGTCACACAAAAGTGTCACATATTGTATGATTCCACATATATGAAATACCCAGGATAGGTAAATTCACAGAGATAGAAAATAGATTAATGGTTTGGTGGGGGGAATAGGGAAGGAAAAATGGAAAACACTGTTAATGCATATAAGGTTTTCTTTTAGAAGGGATTAAAATGTTTTGGAGTTTAGTCATAAATTCATAATAATGATAGTTGTATAGCCTTGGGAGTATACTAAAAAATGCTAAATTGTATACTCTGAATATACTAAAACAGTTCATTTTACATAGTAGTGATGACTTTATACCTTGAAAATATGCTAAAAATAGTAAATTGTACACAATGTATTTCATATAAATAGAATTATAAAATGTGCAACTCTTGTGTCTGGCTGTGAACTATTTGAACTGAAAGTCCAAAAGCATACTTGATAACCTTCACCTCCAAAAGTAACAAATTCCTTTGAGTTGGTGTTCTTCACACACAAATAAATGATGTATTCCCTGCTAAAAATGTTAAGGAATTTTCATAAATGTTAGAAATTCTACTAAAATTTCTGGAATTATTTCCCATTGACATCTGTCCTTTTTTTAAAAAAATATTTGTTATTCTTAGATATACATGACAGTAGAGTGTTATGTGTCCTGTTTTAATGCAGGCAGAACATAAAACTGTGATCCTAGTTTTCCATATGTAGTGCTTAGTTAGATGGCATAGGAGTGGATCTCATCACCTGTAACCTGCTTGGATTTCAACTTTACCACTATTTTAACTGTGAAAGCTTTCTTGCTTAAAAAAAATGGTAGCATCTTTATTTTGTAATTTTAAACCATCAGAAGGGTTAACTTTGCTAGATATGTCCATGTTAAAGACACTACTATACCTCCTATTAGGAATTATGACTTTATTTGTTTGGAGTCTTTTCAGAACAATAAACCATTATGGCTAAGAGAATGAATTTGAGGTCCATTTGAACCCTAGTTCCTCATCTGTGAAATAGGGATAATAATAATAATAGATCTGTGGGGACAAAATGAACTTTTGTAAAGTGCTTACACCTACCATGTAATGAGCTCTGTAAATATTAGATATGGTTTATTTTCCCAGCAGCACCGTAGACATGCCCATCTTAGTTATATCACGTAAGTGACATAACACAAGTAAATGGAGTTTATAGGAAGACCGGCAGATGATAATTGCTAATAACTAAAACCTATAGGTACATTGTACTTATAATTTTTAAAGTACTTACGTCTACACAATCTGCTTTATTTATCACATACATTCTTATTATCTGTGAAGCATGTCTGGACCCCACTTCTCAGACAGCAAAACTCCTTAAAGAAACTGAGGGAATGTTCTCCAGATCAAAATTTCAAACGTGGAAGAGCTTGAACCAGAACTCTGTTTCAACATTTTTCCATCGCACCACATTTATATTGTCTAAATAGAGAATTCATGTCCTTCAAAAACGAGGAATCTGAGTCTAACAAAAATATGCCTATTTTCAGTGACTTTCTTATCTGATTCACTAAAAAATGGAAATGAATAGTCTGTTTCTCTTGGGATTTGCTCTGTTTGAACCTGCCTGAGATGCAGCTCTTCTCTTGTAAAAACAACACATTTATTTTGTCTTTTAAGATAATTCTATGCTCATGTCTTTCAGAAAGGCATCCTTGGACTGTGGTCTGAATCTCTATTGTTCTTTTGTTTATCTAACTCTCTGGGTGTATATCCTATACTCCTCCCCCCCCCCCGCCGCCGATCTTTTTTTTAAATAATTTTTTTTTACAATACCTTTTATTTATTTTTATGTGGTGCTGAAGTTCGAACCCAGTGCCTCACACATGCTAGGCAAGAGATCATCTATCACTGAGCACAGCCCCAGCTCCTTATACTCCTTTTTATTGTAATTTACCTTTTAAAAGCCATGCCTACCTCTTCAATTTGTTTAGATCTTTACGCAGAGGGACTGCTGCCTAGTCAATACCTGGTTCAAATGATGATGATGATGATGATGATGATGATAGCAAACCTCTCCGTTAGCCTCATCGGTATTCTCTGACTGTGACCATGGCAACAATGCTTAATCACTGATTATTTATCTCATTCACGTGACCACTGTTTTCTGAGACTCTACCAAATGCTAGGCCCTAGAGAGGCATCAGGGTTATGAAGAGAAAGAAGTCCTTCACTCAAGGATGTATGTTCTAATAAAAGAAATTAACTTCAAAACAAGGAAGTATAGTACCACATTCCAGGTGCTGTGATAGGAGTGCGAGTGGGGTGGCAAAAATGAAGGCTAGCTTTCCACATTGTGTACGGAGGGAGAGGTGTCAAGAAAAGCTTCACAGAAGAGATAGAATATGAGCCAAGTCTTAAAGATGAGTAAGTGGAACAAACCAACTTATGTCTGCCTTTTTCTACTTTGAAAGCAAGTATGCCCCAAGGTCTGACAAGACCACTAGTGCCCAGAGCTAAAACAGATTTGGAGATTTTGACCTTCAATGATCAGAGTAGGAGGTCATAACATGATCTAATTTAAAGAAACAAATTATCTGTTATTTGGAGAAGTTACTGAGCAATGACTTGGAATTGTGTTGAGATCATCCTGGCCTGCTCTTTCATAAGGAGAGCCTCATCTCTGCCACAGTGTGAGAGTCTAAGGGGTTCGTACAGAAGAATAGACCTGCATAGCATTTTGAGACTTTCGAAAATCTTGTGTATGGATATGTGTCCTTGCACATTAATGGTAAAATTTCTACCTAGCTCATATTTTATTATTTAAATAAAGTGTTATATAATAGCAAAATCACATTTTATTATTACATAATAACACATTTATTGAGCACCTGCTCTTCGCAAGGTACTCTAACAGGATCTGAAGCTGTAGCAATGAACAAAACAAATTTATTCCTCCTGAAGCTTATATTCTAGTGGAAGGAAATCAACAGTAAACAAATACATAAGTAAATTTTACGGTAGATTACAAAGTAAAAGTGCTATACAAACTAAGATATAGGCAAAATGGATAGGGAATATTGGATGGGAAAAGCAATTTTCAATTTAAAATAGGCTAACTAGGAAAGGTCCCTCTCAGAAATGGACAATCAAGCCAAAATATGAAACAGAATTCAAGGACTGTAAAAATATCTGGGAGAAGAGAGTCTAGATTGAAGAGATAGCATGTGCAAATGCCCTCAAGTGGGAGCATTGTTTAGTCCAGTTAAGGAACAACAAGGAAGCTGATGTGGCTATAATTGAGGAAACAAGGGGGAAATTTGAGGTTAGTAAAGTAACTAGTGGACAGATTGTGTAGAACTTTTACACCATTTTAAATGTGCTGAATTTACTCATATGGACAATCCTTATAACCAGCTTTATTGAAAGCACTAAGAGAAATGAGTTGAAGTTAGGAGTATAGTACTGGATCTTTTGTCTGTTTGCTTATTTTTGGATTATAAAAATATATCCCTACAATCAGTATAACTATTTTATCTTTATTAGAAGAACAAAAACTACATTCCTTGAGAAGGGATTAAAAAATGGGTACCTATATCATTGTGTTCATCTGTAAAAGATTAAGTGTTGCAGGAGATTGGATTCTTTTAAAAGATTTTTTTCCTTTAATTTAACCAAGGTAATAATCAGAATAGTATGGCTTGAAATGTACCAAATTGTAAAAATCTTGATTCCAATTTTGACAACTAAAGCCAATATTTGACCGTGATATTTCTAGTTGATTTTACTCTTAGAAAATATTGTCACTTTTTTTTTGTGGTGGTCAAACTATGAAATTTTGATCATTTAAGACTTCACATCTAACTTATGAAAGAATCACTAAGTATAGGCAGGGCCGAAAGCAGCTATGAAGAAGATTTACTTTAATGTATATATTCTATCAATTAGTAATTTAAATCTCAAGAATTAAAATAATATCATTGAAGTCACAAAGTTGAATCCAGTTGTTATGTTTCCCTTGCTGGGGACCATAACAACTGTGTCAGGCTCATTCCAACCCAGGAGGACACCTTGCCAATGTCTAAGTATAAGGGTACAAGTGTCAATATATATGGCATTTTCCCATAAGGAACAAACAATTTAAGGAAAATGCTGCTGGTAAATACTAAAATTAACACTGTTGCTTTCCCCTTCCATCTGTACTTGAAATGAGGATTTAATGGCCAGCGTCTCAGTGTGATTCAGTGTGTACATATTATTAGAAGACCTTCTTAGTGCCAAGCATCACAGGCATTAAGAGAAAGGTGATGAATTCTGTCCCAGGGTTTATGTAACTTGTAGAGAGGAGGAGGAGGAAGGGAATTCACAATCACTGGACCAGGCACCTTCATGTGTAGTCTCTTCTTAAACCTCAGCACAGTGGAACAGGGGTGGTCATTCCATTTTTACACAAGAGGAAACTGGAATTAAGCAAGCAAATGGAGTCACTCAAAAAGTCAGAGCTATACAGTACAGACCTTGCTGAATGTGGGACTCATTCCTTCTCTGCATATGCTGTAGAGAACTAGAGCCTCTTGCTATTTATAAGGTCAGGGTATTCTCGTCTGAAAAACCAGTTTTGAGGGACTAAAAGAAAAAAGTGAAGAAAGAATTGTCACAGAACACAAGAGAACTATTCAGGCCCTTGCAGGTGTCTTCACTGGTAGCCCAAAGGAGGGGCCCTCTGCATGTCTGGGGACTGTGTGGAAGGAAAAGAGAGAGTGAGGCGGAGGGGGACGGTGCTGGCAATCAATCAGTGGGCTCTGCTCTGACCCAGGAAACTGAACAGATCTCCAGGAGGGCACAGTACTGTGGGGTCATCACTTGAGGAGCATTGGTGAGTGCCTAGCCTATTGTAACCAATGATCTTGCTCTACCTCTGGAAAAGTTAGATTTTAATAATGTGAGGAACAATAGGCTCAATAAACGGATTTTAGACAAAGTAGCTGAAAACTCACGAGGTTCAGAATCAGGATACCTAGATTTTGGTCCTAACTCTGACTAGGATTAGTGGGACCTCACCTCAGTGGGACTCTCTGAGTCCTGGATTCCTTATCTTTAAAATGGGTGTAATGATAAGTCCTACTCATGTAATCCTTGAGAGGAACAAATGAGACAATGGGTATGTGAGTGCTTTAAAACTTCCTGAGGGCCATGCATACCTTAGTTACCATCGTTCTTGTATATATTCTTGAATTTCTGAGTTTGATATGAAGTAATTTCAATTGACCAGGGTTATCAAAGAGTTTTTAGTCACTTCCCCTTAGTTTTGAGGACCTAGGTTTGGTAGAGGGGGATCTAGAACTGTTAAGTTATATATCTCTTGGGCCACTTGAAAGAAAATCCCTAGCTCTAGAGGGATTTATTGATCGATGAATCTCTCGGGGTGTTTCAGACTAAAACCAAGTTCCCAGATACCACACAGTGACAGATGTATCAGTGAGTAATGGATTATTTAAGTATTTGGAAACCATGATATTTTTGGAGTGCTGTGCCTTGGTCATCAAGTTGGCACTGAAAATGAAACATGTGGACCAATCTTAATGAAAATATGCTTTTGCTATCAATGTGGTGAACTTAGAAAATGGGGTTGCTGTACTTGATTATGTATTGCTCGCCCCTTAAGCCAACCAGCTAAGCAACAGATGCTCCTTAGAACTAATACGAAGGAAATGATCAGTATAAATATGCTCAACATATTGAGATCGTTGTATGGAGCTCTAAATCATTTGCTTATTTTGTACAGAAATTTTACTTAAGATATACACTATACATGTTCAAAAGCAAATTATTATACTAGGGGTGTAAGAAGATTTAATTGGAATTATAGCACACTTTTTTTCTTTTAAATTAAATTATTAGTTGTCATTATTATTTTCCACATCATTATTACATTCAGACTGCAATGAAAGAAGGCTAAGTTGTTCCGATTTTTAATGGGTTGAAGTAAATGCAGAGGGATTTGATAGCTGGAGTTCTTATAATGTCTCCTTAAAAATTCTTCTAATTGAAATAATTTTGCACCAAATATACAGTTGACAATTTAAATAAGATGCCTTTATTAGCTGAGGACAATTTTTATGGGACAGAGATGAGCCTCCACCTTTCTGACTTGGGCAAAGGATTGTATTAAAATTGACCAGCTAAGTATGGCTGCCCTCTAGAGTACTGGGACCGTCAAATAAAAAAACCCTTTTGCAGTGAACTCTCTTCCAATGAGCAGTAACTGACTGGAATCAACTGTGTGGTTTTGACCGAGGAGATAGATGCCTTTCTCTGTGGGAAAAGCAAAACAGGAAAATAGAAATAGAGAACATGGGCTAAAGTTGGTCACTTGAGACTAGTTGCCTTCATCAGGAATTGCTTGGTCACAAGCAGCAGAAACCCACTTTAAGTTACTTAAATATAAATGAGGTTCTCATTGCTAATAAACAGGATGCCTCTCATAGCACGGAGTATGGCCAGCCAGACTCCAAAGGGGCAGGAACCAGAAAATGGTCAGCAGATCAGAGCTGAGGCAGCCTGTTTGCTCATCCTCTTGTTTCTTCATCAATCTTTGGATTCACACAGACTCTTGCATTTCTCTGCCTATCTTCATTTTCTCTCTCTGAAGACCAGCTTTCTCTGGCTACTTCCACATGGGCCCAATACAGTCACCCCAGACTGGAGGTCATGAAATGAACTCCTGGAATGTTTTGTGTTGTGACTATGCATTTCCAGGAGTTTGAAGACCACTTATTTATTTATTTATTTTTTTTTTTTTTTAGTTGATGGTTGGAGGTTAGATTGTTATGGCCTTCAGGATCTCTAGCATTCTGTTCTACAATTCTAGATGGCTAAGCTGCTCTAAGGGCTGGGTCTCAAGGTATCAACATGGCTTGGTTAGGAAAAATCTTGGAGAAATTAGAAGGTATGAAGTTATTCTTGGCTTTCTCTTTTGCCTCTGGATACTATTTTCCCATGTGGGAGCATCTGCTCACCTCTAGCTGGCCAGAGCTTCCTCCTCTGATCCCCATTCTTCTTCTTTTGAAGCAGTAGACTTTTCTCCAGACTCAAATTTTAACTACGTCCATTGCTATTTTCATCTCTCTAGCTATGGTCTCATTTATTCAGCAAGGTTCTAAATGGCACTCTCTAATAAACATAGAAGCCTCCATAGTCAACAAATAGTACTTATTTCAAAAGATTTTTAAATAGTGATTCAAAAGTGGGCATACCAGAGTCTAGGGGTTCACCGTTTGAGTCAGAACTTCTTTCTGAAATCACCTGATGTAAAGAACAAATCAGAGAGATTTGAATTTGAATCCAATTTTATTACTTTTAAAAGTGAGAACTTAAAAAATTGACCTCGCGACTTCTGCATTTTAATTTATCTCAATTCTACTTACCCCATGGAATTGCTGTGTGGAATAAATGAGGTAATGTATGAAATGCATACAATATACAAAGGTAGTAGGGTTTCAGTAAGTGATAATCCCTTAATCTGCACTCCACCCATGTATTCCTCTGAATTCTCAATACAAGGATGGTGGCCCTAGAGAAAGACCCACACTTTGTGGGCACCTCTAGAAGTACAACTGGCTCCCTTCCCCAGGGCAGGTACTTTCCATTCCCTTATGCACAGATTGGAGTATTAGAGACAAGATATCACACTTTTCCAATAAAAGGTATAGTTCTAAAACAACAAAGGGATTCCAAGGCAAAGAGGACTTTGAGTCTAAAAGGCATCTGCTGACAAAGAAAATAGGAGCACATTTCTAGTGGCACTGTCTTTTAACACTGGAAGTTTTAGCTAGAAAAATGGATATATAAAAGGTGTGTGTGTGTGTAATATTGCCACTGCTTCAGCATTTACTATGTTAACTATTTCATACATTATTTCACACAAAAACTCTTAGAGTCGTGATTCCAATTTGTGGATAAGAAAAATTAAGACCAAGAAGTGTTCAGTAACCTGCTTAAAGTATAAGATTGTATTGAAAACTATAGGGATTCCAACTCTGAAAATAATGCTTTTTAAAATTTTTTATCTATTATGTAATAATAATTATGTAATAACTCTGCACATTCAGAGTATACAGGGTGGTATTTTAACACACACATATAGCATGCACTGATCAATCAGGGTAATTAACATTTCCCTCTCCTTATCATTTATGTCTGTAGCCTTTGAGCTCCTCTCTTTGAGATGAAGCTTCAAAATTTAACCACTGGCAATATCTTGTGCTATGCTAGACCACATCCTGTGCTGCTTTCATTGTCCTGGTCCCCTGTCACAACTCTCAGTAAGCCACCTAGAGCTTCCAACTCCCCATGAACCTGAGCCCTACTGGGTTTCATGGAGATGCTGCAGCCCTGCAGCGGAGATCCAAGCCTCATTAATCTCCCAGGTCTAATACCTTGCTATTCAAAGTGTGGTGCTTGGAATAGCAGCATCACCTGGGAGCTTGTTAAAAACACAGAATCCACTGACCCTCCTCAGACCTACTCAATAAGAACTGGCATTTTCAAAAGCTCCCAAAGTGGTTTCTACTCACATTAAAGTTTGAGAAATGCTGATCTGGGATGTGAACCATATTAGATGCAGATTATCATAATTGCTCAGATATTTTTCAGCATGTTAATTTTTTTCCACATTGGCCATGATGTTTGATTCCTGTGAGAAATCTCTACATTGGTGCTTTTCACCTTCCTCTCCTTTTCTCAGCTTTATCCAATAGCTGTTTATCAAATTCTCTGTAAGTCAGAGAAAGAATTTAGCTTTGGGGGAGTCGCTTACCTCACCACAAACAGAAAGTACTATCAGGTCTTTCCCTACAGAAGTCAGGCCCTGTGATGGGCAAAGCCTTTGCAGCTCAAAGAATAGGGATGCTTTTCTTCATTTGTTGGATCTTGGCTTCTCTTTTCCATGTTAGACTTGAGCAGAGCACAGCTGTACAGGTGACAATTCTCTGTCTCTGAGACACCGAAGATGCACCCTGCTGTGTACCCACAGAAGCCCCTTCCAACTTGTTACTTAGAAAAACAAAATATCTTTTTATTTTTATTTTTAAGAGCAAAGAGTCAGAGAAGGGGGAATCCTTTAATGTGTAACTGAAGGGCCCTCCGTCTTTTGACTTTGGCAAAACAGAGATTTCAAGTTATTCTTTACCTTGATGCTTTAACATTGTATTGAGTTGGTGAAAATAGGAGTCAAGCATTCCCAGGAGCTATCATAATTAATTATGATAGGCGATTCTCGATTCATTTAAACACTCTATGACATAGAGATACTGCCAATGGTCAGCCGAGCATGGGGCAGGGAGAAGGCTGGGCTGGGGGTGGTGGGAGGCTCCCTCTCTGTTCTTTCCATCATAGCTCTGATTAGAAGGCCACAGAGAGGAGCCTGAGCTACAGCTGGGGCTGCTAGCTTGTGACAGCCTGGGAGAACAAAGGATGGCTGCTGAAAATCGTGTTCACATTTCTTGGATGGAAACGGCCAGATTTCTTGGAAAAGGAAATCATGTGAGATGACTATTTCCTCATAGGGCTTCTTAGGGCCCCAGAGTGGTGAAAGAACAGTTCTTTGAAAGGGATATCCTCTGGGAAAGTCAGGGAAAAAAAGGAAAAAAGGTTGTTAAAGGATATAGTTAAACAACATGTACTAAGAATCACTGTTTTTCTCAGTCATAAAAAAAACATACATGCTCATTATAGAGAATTTGGAAAACACAGAACGGTCCATAGAGGGAAATAAAAACTGCCTTTAATCCCACTAGCCAGAATAATTATTTTATATAGAGTTCTATTTCCTTTCAGATACATACTTTTTAAAATTCATAATTATTAGTAAATATTTTTCAAGGAATGATGTTCAAGACTGCTTCATATGAATGTGGCTAATCTTGCTGTGTAAGATAAGTTGATCTTTTGGGCTATTTCTAATTTGTAGCTTTTAAATCTAGCTCTGTTATGAATATGCTTACACAAACCTTTAGCTATCTGTGATTATCTCCTTAGGATAAACTCCTGAAAGTGGGATTATAGAGTGAAAGGTATATTTTTAATGTTTCTGATATATATGGCTAATTGCCTGTAGAAAGGGTGCTTCTAATTGGTTATCTCCAACAGCTGCATTTGCTAGGTAATGCAGCTTTATTAGATGAAGTAGTCAGTATTTTTTCAATTATAATAATGATTTTAAAAACCTAATTCCACCTGGCTAAAGGAGAACAGAGACTTATTGGCTAGTGTAATTTGAAGAGTTGTGGTGTCACTCTTCTCCCTATAGTTGTTTCATCCTCAGTGTGATTTCTCTGTGGTTTTAAGATGGCTGCTAGTAATGCACTTCTTTTACAAAGGAGAAAACAGATTCAGTCCTGAACCACTGTTAGAAGCCATTCTGATCGACCAGATTAGACTATGATCACCAAAGGTTGGCATTAAGAAGACCTATAACCCAGTAGCAGAGGAAGGATCAAACCCATATTCGCCAAACTATTGCTTTCCTCAATAAAGGTATGTCTTGATGTTAGCCTTACCTTTACTATGTCCTTTAGAGCCTATTAAGTGTTTTTAAATTTTACCAATGCAACAGGCAAAAAAATTAAAAAGGCTATTTTACGTTGCATTTCATGCGTCATTGTTGAGGTTTAACATATAAAACATTTATTGGTCATTTATATATCTTCTTTAGTGAAGCTTTTCTATAGGCCCTTTCCCATTTTTTTCTTACAGATTGTGATGCATATTTAATAGCTTAAACATGTAGAATGGTTACTTTGTGGTTGTATATTAAACTCATCTAGGGAGTTTCAAAAAAACATGCTATGACCCCATCTTCAAAGATTCTGGTTTAATTCATGCAGAGTATGTTATATATAAAAAAAAAAAAGCCCCTGGAGATTCTAGTTGCATCTAAGGTTGAGAAGTGTAAACCTTTTGAAGCACCATCCCTATCCATATATCTTTCATGTCACTTGTAAGTTTCATTTCTTTTACAGATTGCTCTGAAATTCTTGTCCTAAGTACCTCTAGTAAATGAAGCATTTATTCAGGCCTTGGAAGAGACAGAATGAGATGAATATTCATGACCACTCCTATGAATTAAGTCAAGCAATCAGCTGCTTCTCTGGCACGGTCAATGTGGCAGCGCTCAGACTCGCAGAAACTTTTTTGGCCCCTTTCTTCCTGATTAAGGGAAAAAGGCAAAGATGTCCCTAAGAAACCCAATCCAGGGAGAGTATATTTGTAAACAGGGAACTAAACAGGAACACGTTCTTGTTGAAAGCAGAAGCATATTTACTTCTACTCTGGTTGTTTATGGCATCCTAGCTGTGCTTACAGAAACAAATGGGGCTATGCTTGGCTTATTTCCCCTCCTAAAGAGCCTGAGGAAATGTAAGCAGACATTCTTTTAACAAATGACAGTTCTGCTATTAAGCAGCGATTCTGAATGCATCTACCTTCTCCATGTTTGGGGACTAGTGGGTACTTGTTATTCTCAGGATGTGTTAAGTCAATGAAATCAAATGAGAAACTTTGTTCTTTCCAACACTGTGCTGACAAATTGGTTAGATTTTTTTTTTAAATCAGAAACACCACGCTGCTTTGAATCATCAATCAAGAGAAATTGCTGCATAAATGTTCCTTTTCTTGGCCATAACTAAGATGTGCTTCCTCTTTTGGTGTTCAGGAGGGCTGTTAAGGCCTCTGAGTACCAAAAGGAATGCTAGTATTCCAACCCAGTGGTTCCTGCTGTTGACTCTCAGTACTTATCTGATAAATCATCATGTACACTTGAAAACTTACTTTATGCCTGCACCATTGATTGATCATCTATAATTATCTTTTTCTATCTTGTAGATATATCCACAAATGGTTTGCTAACATTTTATTAAATTATAAAAAATATTTAGCATCTTCAATTAACATGATGTATGTAAAATAATTGCATCTCTTTCTAGACAGAAATAATCAGCACTGAGGAAAGGTGACACATTGGTATTTGACAAGTAATTTTGTTGTCCTTGGAAAAATGACAGGGCAAATGTATGTTTGGGGGCAGATAACACGAGTACAGGGAATTGTGCCATCCCACCTTGGGCAAAAGACAGAATCTTGTACTTTATGTATAATTTTAACTTGTACCCCTCCTTGTCCAAAAAGTGTAATGGAAATTCCTAAAGAACTTTATTATTCTAGTAGCTTAATTTGGCCTATCAAACCCAGAGTAGAATTTAGTTACAGAAAGAAAATATTTTTTTTCTCCTTGAGAGTTAATAATAAAAAAAATGCAGATTTTTGAAAAATATAATGAGTCCCCAAGGAAGTTGCCCCTATCTTCACAATTTACAAATCCAGCAAAGTGCAGCAAACTGTAATTTAGCAATGAGGAAAATATTCTAACCCTCAAAGATGCAGCCTCATTACTCTCTGAAGATTCAAATGTCAAAACACTGCAAAAGATAGAACTGAGATTTTTCTTGTCTGGCAGACAAAAAGGAAAAGTAGACAGTAGCCCTGGTGAGAGTAAATGCAATATTTTCTTAGAGCAGGAGCAAAATGAATAGCCTTCTACAGCAGGCTAATGCAATTATGACCCAAAAGTCACTGAGTGACCCCTTGGGCTATTAAGGAGGCAATTCTGCTCCTACCCTGTCTTCCCAGGTAGATGCCTTCCACTTCTCCTACATACTCCTTTTGCAGGTAAAGGAATATGGCAGAAAGAGCAAGGGCTTATTAACTCAGGAAAACTTGGTACAAATCTCAACCACATGTATAACATGAGAACTGTGATTAATAATATTGTACTTAGGATTTTTCTAGAAGGGTAGATTTTAGGTGCTCTTGTCATAGAATTGGAGAGGGTGCTTATGTTAGACAATGGATGCAATAATTTGACTACAGTAACCATTTCACTATGTACATGTGTATCAAAACATGCCCTAGATATTAAATATGTACATAATGATAGTAAAAACCTTCATCACAGACACATCCTGTGATCTTAAGCAAGTTGTTGATCTCTTTAAATTCAGTTTCCTCAATAGCAACATGAGCATAAATAAAAGTAGAGCTCAAACAATGTGAGGAAGGGAGGGAGAAAGAGAGGTGGGAGAGAGAGGATGGGCTAAGGAGGAAGAGAAATAGGGTGGGGAGGGATGGGAAGAAGGGAAGAGATAGATGTTATCAGAACCAAATGAAACAGTTTCTCATCAACCTTATTTGTTCACCTGTTCCCTTTTCTGTAGCCTCTTCCAGTGCCCCATCCTCACCTGCCCTCAGAGCATTGAAAACATACAAAGCCTTCCACACAGTCAGGCCTACCAGCACTAGGACTGCTGACAGGTAACCATGTAGCACAAAGCACAGCATGAAAACCACTAATGGCACTGGTCTGTTTGAATCAGGTTAACTTCACCCATGGCTGTCTTCATTGTGGGGAAGATTGAACATCAAGACATTGTTGGGAAAGCCTATGAGTGATTCATCTGCTATTAGTAGGCTTTTATTTAATCCCTCGCCCCTTATTAAAGTTTCTTTTCAAACTACCATTATTTAAAAAGCACGAGTATCTCTGTCTCCTGGGTAGTGGTGAGCAATAAAGAAAATAAGGACAGGAAAGAAAAACAATAAGTAGCATTCATTGAGCATTCACTAAGTGTGGTACAGGTTTTCAATAGACATTTATTTAACTTTGCAAGGTAGTTATGATTATAGATCATCCCCTTTGTACAGAGACAATAGAGGCATAGAAAGATTAAGAAATGTCCTCCACTAGACCTTAAACTAGAAAATATGGAATAGAGACTGAAAGCCAGGTGCTCTAATTCTAGAATTCTTGAGTTTAATATTTATGCTGAGAGTGGGGGTGGGCTTCAGTTGTACAGACTTGGGTTCAGGCAGTGGGCCTTCCATATAAAAGCCGAGTGACCTTGAACACACTACTCAAACCATGTGAACTTTCACTTTGTGAATAAGATGGGGATGCCAACAGAACTTTGCACCTGAGATCTGATTATTTAATGAGCTAATGCATGTAAAACCCTTTAGCAGGGAGTTTGCTGTACAGTAACCTTTCAGTAAATGTTAGCTATGAAAAATTTCATTGTATTATAGAGGTAACAGAAATGGCAACATGACTTTCACTTGCTAATTGCTAATTTTTGTACATTTGCCACACAACAAAGGCAGCATTGACCTTGGTGCAACTGTTTTCTCTTTCTTTATAAACATTAATTTTTACTTCGGAGAGATGAATTATTTTCTGAAAACCTCACGCATTTGGATGAAATGGTTTCTGCTGTTAGGATAAACTCCTGAATAGGATTTAAAAATCATCCTGGGGAGAAGTGTACTGTGTACAATCATAAACTGCTGCTCTATTATCCTGCTTTCTTTATACTACCTAATCCTTGTTGTTTTGTCTAGGTTATTACAGAATTGTATCTGAGGAGCTCAAAGGAAAGAAACATAGAAAGAAATAGGGTCCAAAATTCAGATGTTAAAATTGTGTTCACAGACTTGAGGCAAACAAATATATGCTCTGGTCCTGCGTTGGCTATACTTGAGTACACACAGGCAACCCTTGAGTTTTCTTCAAAAAGGGATATGTTACAATATAATAGCTCCTCAAGAAGCGACCTTAAAATGGTGCCAACTTTATCAAATCCAGTTTCATAAATGTGTACTATTTATTGAGCTAGCAGGTTGAGTAAAATGAGAGAAACGATTTAAGTGTCTTTTCTTCCTTTTAATGATATGTTGAAAAGCATTCTCAATTCTCTTAAATACCCCCAGTCATTTTGAGTGACTAGCATTTCCACTCTGTAATTTGAACTATTTCCTGAGATATTTCCGATCAATGTATATTGTTTTCATACTGACTAATTCTAAAGAGCTCTTAGTAATTTTCACGTGGATCAAAAAGCCCTGTGGGTAGGAATAACTATGGCTTCCAGCAGGGAAATACAGGTAGAGAGAGCAGAGCATTGGAAAGGGAATAGAAAGCAGGCCTGGAGGCTGTGGGAACAGAGGCTGGGGAAGGGCCTGGGGGTGGGGGGAATCAACAGGGCCCTTTCTCTAATTAGTAGCTCAGGGACAGCCTCTTCCAAGACTCCATGACCCCAAGGAATAAAGAAAATGGCCTCTTTTTCCCCAGACCATGTGGAAGCTAAAGTCATTCTCTTTCTTTGAAAAGAATATCATGGTTTCAAGATTCACCGTTTTATCTTCTAGTATTTAAAATCAGTAGTAGGAGGAAGGGGGGTGAATGGGAGAGAAAGGGACGCTACTGGTTCAATTTCCCCTTGTGGACCAAGTAAACACTTCCTAATTTGCTTTGGTATTCATCAAAAATAGAAGGCAGTGATAGAAGAAAAGAGGGTAAGAGTGCAAATGAGAGAGAAGAAGGGAGCAGGAGGCAGGAGAAATAGATACAGAGAGAAGGAGAGAGGAAGAGACTGGCCAGAAGGATAATCTCAGCTGAAATCCCTATCCTTCCTGCCTGATGGATGTTTTCAGAGTCTGTTTTATCTCACACATTAAATAAGTCTCCAAAAGGCCACACTATGGTGGTAACATTCATGATACAACCCTGGGCCAGCCCAGGAACCAGCCACATGTCTTTAGTGGGCTGCCAAGAAAGTGAGATACATGAATGACACACACTGTGTGCTTCATATCTAAACCAGTTTATTTTTAAAAGAAAATTTGAGTTGATTATTTTCTGTTTGCAAACAATTCATATGCATTATAGAAATGTGTGCAGAAAAAGAATTGGTGGGACTGAGAAAGAAAATCATTTCTTAGATTTATCAGAAAGGATTCATGATGACCAGACATACTTAGGAAAAAGACATTTAAATTCCGAGAAGGAGAGAGAGAGAGAGAGAGAGAGAGAGAGAGAGAGAGAGAGAGAGAGAGAGATGAATATGACTCTGAGAATGGATGATTTGTTTACAAGCTCTGTATCATCAAGCCATAAGTAGTACACACTATTTCCATTCAGATTTTATTAACCAAGAAGATTTACATGGCTATGCCTAATCTAAGGGGACAAGGAAACACAACCCTACTTACCTTGATGAAGAAAGAGCCACAGTATTGGTAAACAACCCTTATGACTATCATAAGGGAAAGAACCATTAGGAGAATGTAGCAGAGAAAGAAAACAGCATGCACAAAATCTCAGACAGAAGAGAGCAGAATGTTCTAGACTCTAATAAAAGTTCAGAGTAACTAGAGCATGGATTTCAAAGGCAGAAATTGTGAAAGATAAAGCTTGAGAGCTGAGTCATAAGATCACCCAGAGTCCTGTAAACTAGGAATGGTATACTGAAACCAATAGGAACCATTGAAACATTTTAAGGTTTGCAGCAATACAATCAGATTAGTGTTTGAGAGCATCATCCTAATGCATAATCCAGAAGGAAATAAATGAATTCATTTATTCACTTTCTAAGTACAGTGCTGTGGCAGGCACTCTGCTAGGTTGATGAAGAAATGGGAATAGACCAAATCCCTGACTTTGGAAGTTGAGAGCCAAGGGAGATTCTTCTAATATCCTGGAAATGCTTAGTACACACTGGACTGAGGAGACAGAGATAAGTGGATATATTTGAGGGGGAAAAATGAGGCATGGGTAATGAAGGAGGAGAATTCCATAAAAAAAATTCTCTTTCTGATCTGAAGTGCAGGGTGGGTGGTGACTGAAACTTCATTTCCTGAGTTGGGGAACAATGTTCAAAGAGCAGATGTGGGCAGGCAGAAAGTTGGATGAGTTCCATTTTGGCCAAGTTTGGGGGCTTATAACTGATTTATTGTTTTCTGTTTGTTCTTCTCAGTTGGATTTTATATTTGTTTTATTTAACTGTTTAGAACATTGCTTCTTAATAACCTTTTGATTTTAGTGCCTGGACACTTGAAATGTTCTCTGGCTTGTACTCTGGCACTGACTGTCTAGACTCTGCCTTTGGTAGTCCTATGCTGGCTGCCTCCTTTTAAGCTTCTGATTGTCAAGGGGGAAAATGGAGAAACTTAGAAGGCATTGGTCTCATCTCACCCAAGGTTGGGGAGAAGTTCATTCAGATGTCATCTAGTGCTCATTCAATTCAGAGACCTTCATGCCATTATATTATTTATGGGCGGCGTTGTTCATAGCCCATTGCATAACACTGAAAGGCAGAAGCCACCATGCATTTTAATGACTCTGGACATCAGCGTAATGGTGAAGATGTGCTCTTCTTCAGTGCTCTTGTGACTGAATCATATACAGATCCTCTGACATAATTAATTCATTCTTAGGTACGTACCCTAGAGAAATCATTCACATTTGTCCTATGACCAGTCAATGGAAGACATGTTGTAAATTCTTTGTCCTATTTAAAAAATTTTAAACTCTTAAATATACAGGAAAAAGTAGAACATTTAAAAAATTTTTATCTATTCAAAAATAGTGTATCTACAGTGATGAACAGACCAAATCATAGCTATGGTCAACATTGTAGTCAAATCTCATATACATAATGATGAGGGAAAGAAGCAAGACAAGGAAAAGCATTAAATATTAAATATAATTCCATTTAAGGTTAAAAATAGGCAAAGCTGACGTATTGTTTAGTGATGCATACATGTGTAATAAATCATAAAAGCAAGAATATGATTATCAAAAAGAATTTGAGCCAGATTATAAGCCTAGAATTCTAGCTACTCAGGAAACTCAGGCAAGAGGATTGCAGGTTCCAGGCCAGCTTCAGCAACTTACTGAGACCCTAACCAACTTAGACCATGTCTTAAAAAAAAAAAAAAGGATTTAAGTTGGTACGAGGGTGTAGAACCCCGAATTTGGGGCTTCTGATGAGCTGTCAATGCTGTTTCTTACAGAAGAAGTTGACTGTTATACTTCAGTGAAGATAACTTAATCTAAATTCTGTTTTTAAACTCTGATTCTGAATTCAAGGTTAAATATTGCCTTCATCAAGTCTTAGAATCTCTCTACTCATCAAAAAAGGAGGTTTGAAGTGGCAGGTTTAGATGGAAGAATGGGGGACAAAGGAAGGATCTGGTGTGGATGAAAGCAACTTGCGAGAGGAGGTTAATGCAGGAAGGTTCTTTGTCTAGCTTCATCTGGGGCTGATGCCTGCTGTCGCTGGAATCCTAGGGTCACATCTTGAGCTCCCCTACATTCTGCATCAACGGGTATCTAATTATTTCACTTTTCTTTCAGTTTTGTTCTCAGTCATGGTGGATTTCAGGGTACTCTTCCTTGCATCAGAGAGTGGAGGCATGCCCCAGAGGCACCTTTTGCTCCATTTTTATGTAGACTGAGGGTTTCCCAAATATCTTTATCTGGATTGGGATCACAAATGTTTCTCCTGTGTACCTTCTTGTTATGTTTTTGTCACTTCTGATTATTAATGTAATACAGGAGATGTATATGAATTAACTTTAAAAGGAGAATATCATATTAAGTGAAATAAGGCACCCCCCCAAAAAAAATAACCAAAGGCTGAATGTTTTCTCTGATAAGCAGATGCTGATCCATAATGAGGTTGGTGGTAGGGAAAAATGAAGGAACTTTGCATTGGGCAGAGGGGAGTGAGGGGAGGGAGAGAGTGTGGGGGTAGGAAGGACAGTGGAATGAGATGGACATTATTACCCTATATATGTGTATGATTACACTACTGGTGTGACTCTGCACCATGTATAACCAGAGGAATGATAAGTTGTTCTCCATTTGTGTACAATGTATCAAAATGCATTCTACAGTCCAGTATAATTAACTAGAACAAATTAAAAACATAAAAAATAAATTTAAAAAGATACCAACACTGAATAAAGAAAAGCAACTTGTAGATATGTAATACCGTCTATTTTAACGATATAGTTCTATGTGAGCATGTTTGTGTACCAAAGCAGAGAAAAAGGCCCAGGAAGTTTGATACCAGTGGTTCTCAACTGAGGGGTGATTTTGCCCCTTGACCAGCTGAGGACATTTAGCAATTTCCAGAAACGTTTTTGGTCATCACAACTAAGAGATGAGTGTTATTGTTATTTAGTGAATAGAGACCAAGGATAGTGCAGAACATTCCACATCAAACAAATCAGCTTCCCCAAACCAAATTGTTGTTGCCCCAAATGTTCATAATGCTACTAGTAAGAAAGGTGGCTACACACTCAGCAGTAACCATGCTAATCTCTGGGGAGAGGAATAAAATACTAAGATACTTAAGTAGTATTTCAGTTCTAGCTGTAGTGCTTCAGTTTTAAATAACACACTTTTATATTCTATAAAATATTAATAAGCATAATAAAGTATGAAAATAACATGCATCTATTGCAAAAAAAGTAAATACAGAAAAAATTTAAAAATTAATGAAAACTTTTCAAAAATCTTCTATCCACAGATATCAAGCGTGTGTCCTAATCATTTTTATTATGTGTATATCTGTCACATGTAAGATGGTGTTTCTAAAGTGAGTGTCCTACTCTGCATTCGGCTGAACATTTTTCTACCCATATTATAAAACATTTTTCCATTTCAAATATTTTTAAGTGATTATGATATATTCATTTTATATTTCTAAATAAATTTAGAAATATTTCCAATAAGTCAAGGTTTATATGTTTAGAATATATTCTAGTGGAGACAAATTTCAGAAGCAAAGAGGTTTATGGAGAGAATAAACTGCATTATCAAATATTGACTTCACAGCTTCTTTCTGTTTTCAATATTGACAGAATTAACAGAAATTAATAGATAGCATACCCATTTGAAAATAGATATTTGAGAGCTGGATGCCAGCTTAGGAAAGATATTACTAAACAGTGTTACTACAACAAGAAGCCTGCTAAAATATAAGTAATTGCCACTTGTGGTTTAATTATCCCATTTTCCCAAGAACATAGTTTGGCTTAAGTATGCATATTAGGTAGCGATTAACCTTCAATAGTTATGTAGAGGACACCAAATAGCTTGTTTAAACATCTCCCTTCTTGAAATGCCACTAAAATGAATTAAATTCCAATTTCTATTCATGGATTAGAGCAAATTGCTCATTATGGTCAGGCGAATAGAGACCTTGTGACAAGTGGGAGGACGCTGGAGTTAGAAATGACTGCCTGCAAGGAGGTTTGTGACAGTGGAAGGATGAGGAAGGTGAAAGATTAAAGGTCTTCGATCCTGGGCAGGCTCCCTGGCTTCCTTGTGCCTGGCTTCCCCACACATCCATTAATTCAGCTCTGGCTGGCCTGAAAATGCTTTGAGGTCACCACTCAATCCTCATCTGCCCTGCCTCTGTCCCATGCACTTGACTTTACATGTCTCCAACCAGAGGATTCAGTGGAATGATTGGAAATTGTTTTCTAAAGTACCATCTATTCAGAAGGGCATTTTTGTTCCCCTCTGGCAACAAAGAGATGAGGTAATGATTCCACTGAGATTCAGTAAAACTGTGAAGAGAACCAAGCTAATCTCATACTAAAGAACAGGATTGTAGAATTATAATCTCTACCGATGAGCTGAGTAACTTTGGACAAACTACCTAACCATTCCTTTCCTCAGTTTCCTCTGTCTGCCCAATAGTCATGACACTAATTCCTGTTTCTTGTGATTGCGAAGGACTAATGAGGTTGTCTTATCCTGTTTATGCTGCTTTAACAGAATATCACAGGCTGGGTAATTTACAAATGATGGAAATTTCCACAGTTTGGATCTAGAAGTCCAAGACCAAGTGCTGCAGGTTCAGTGTCTGGTGAGGGCCCAGTCTATGCTTTCAAAATGGTGCTTTGACTACTGCATCTTCCAGAGGGGAGGAGATCTGAGCCGCATCCTCAATGGGGAGAAGGTAGAAAGGCAAAAAAAGTGCAAATTTCCTCTCATGAGAGAGAAGTGTTGGCATAATCACTTCTTAAAGGCTTCACCTCCTCATATCATCACATTGGCATGGTCTGAATTTTGAAGAGGAGATACATTCAAACCATAGCAGAGGTAACATCCTAAAGTAGCGTAGCAAGGTGCTGTGCCCATGCTCAATCTTAAGAGTGTTATGGTTCTCTATCTTCAAGCCTCCTTTTCCAACAGCCTAAAAAATACAATTCACCAAGTTAGAAAATGCTACAATAAGCTCAGAGGAGTTCTCTGGGAGAGTGTAAAGAGAAGACCAAGGGCCTCTATGCAGGTTTCATGAAGCACACCCCTCCACCATGGCCTCATGGCCTCATGGCCACTCTAATCTACTGGGACCCATGTACCTCTTGGGGGGCTTGTTTTCAAGTGGCTTTGCTCTCAGCCTGGCTGAGGTAAATAAATCTAGACTGGTTCATAATTTTTTCCTTATTTAGGAAATGGGAAAATAACTTTGGGGCCCAGACTTTTTTAGGGAAATTAGCATTTACATACGGATTCATCATTTATCCATTTAATTGTTCAAGAGATATTTATTGGCTACCTACCCTCTGGGATAATGTGAGATAAGAAGATAAGTAAAATGCAGACCCAATGCCAAGGAAGCTCACAGTTTATTAAAACAGGGAGATATTTGAGTAGATCATAACAGAATAAGGAGGACTATTAGCAAAACAACAACAGAAAACCACTGACCCCTTTCTCTATATAGCCTTTTCTTCCTTTTTACAAAACATCTGCCTTTTCTCACAGCTGCTGGTAGATTTAGAACATCAACATTCAACATATAAAAGCTGTGGCACACATTCCAATTTTTTAAGATCTAGCAGAAAATCCTTTTGAAAAATTTTAAATCAAGTAATGCTTTTACTGTCCCAGTCTCTCAGAATATGCTGGTTCACTAATGTTGAGTCCATTCTGCCCTTTCCTGTTAGAAGAAAAATATGTCAGTATTAAGTAAAAATTAGTGAAGTTTGACATGGATCCTTGGACATACATTCAATGTGAACAAATATTGATTCCTGAACAGAAGTCTGTGTAAGATTGGTATGATTTCCTTATTCACTTAGGTTATACAATCAAAAGTATAGTGAAAGCTATCTTGACTTAAGACTGGGATCTTTTCTAGTTGAACTGGTTGAATATCTAGGGAGCTTTGTCACAGAGGCTATGACTTAAAGCCTTCGCAGAAATGACAGGCACCAGAATGATATCTAACAAATAATCATGCACAAGCTCTACTCCACTGAGATTCATAGGCTCCCTGAATAGTGTCAGACTCGGACTGAATCAAACATGAAAAATATCTTAAAGAGTTTTATTGAGTAAAAGCATCAATACACAGGCTTAAGAAGGATAAAAGTTCTTTGCAAATATTTTTGTCTTAGGGGAAGTATGATAATTCTCTAAGGAAACAATAAATACAAGCACATTTCAGACCTGGAAATTTGTTCTTGCTTTGTCTTCCTGGTTTCCACCTAGAGTGCCCATATGGACAGTTTATGCAAATTAACCTCTAAAAGTATGCAGGAGAGTCAAATCAGTCTGGCCTTCTTAATGATTGAATCGTGTGATAGGAGTAATGACTTCCTTAGACCTTGTCCTCAGTCCCTCCAATTACAATAATCAGAGCCCTTTAGTTTCCATCTGTAGGCCCACCCTTTCTCTGGGATCTATACTAATGGTTTTCCTAAGTTTGGGGAAAGTCTAAGAATTCCTAGGTTCTGTTTTAACTGCTTTGCTCTGGCTCTACTCTGATGGAGTGCTGCAGATATAACAACAGTACACTTACCATGTCATTTATGCCCAAACACTCGTAGTAAACACTTCTCCCAGGAATTGGGTCTCTCCTTTAGTATTTTTGTCCAAATAGGTTCTTTAAGAAATGAACTTGTCCTCTGTGTTGGATAATCTTCCTTAGGACAAGAATCTAGATACTTGAAATCCTGAGCCAATCCCTGAATGCAGTTCCCCTTGTCTTGGGACATGTATCTGCAATACATACAGGAGCTGCTAATGTTTCTACCTAATATATACTATATATATACACACTACCCCATCTTCATTGACAATCCTGTCTTTTTTTCCCCTAATTCCCTGATACTGGCACCATCTCACATGATCTAAAATCTATTCACTCAAAAAAATATTCATTTGAGTACCTATGGAAATCACCTGAGACACACCAGTATAAAAGACAGAGGATATCATCTGCACAGAATTTCTCATCTAGTGGAACAAGCACAGGAAAGTGAGCAATTTAAGCATCAATGAAAATGCAGTAGGGGAAGTGATGGATGCTATGGAAGCATTTAGGAAAAAAATTGACACCAATTCTGGGTATCAGAGGAGAAATCCTGGAGGAGGTAAATTGGCACCCAAAGGTTAAGCCACAGAATGGGCAAAAGGTAAGAGAAAGGTTAAAGAGGGATTATATAAGGAAGAAGAACTAGAATAGTTGTGTGTGGGTGAGGAATTGAGAAAGAGTGCATGGTATATTTAGGCATTGAAAAAATGCTTGAGAATTGGAGTGGTGAGAGAAGTCTGTCAGGGTCCAAATCCTACAGGGCAAAAGTTTGGTCTTTGTGCTAACAGTAATGAAAAGCCTTGAAGCATTTTTAGGAGGGCAGTGGCATGCTGTATGGCTATATAGCCTCCTAGTGTTGGACCCCTGATCTGGTGCATCCTACTTGGAACTAAAATCAGATTTCTGACAGCTAAATTTATCAACTTACTCTTGAAAGTTTTGTCAAAATGGACCTGGAGGGTTGGGGCTGTAGCTCAGTGGGAGAGCACCTGCTTCGCACATGTGAGGCACTGGGTTTGATCCTCAACAAAACATAAAAATACACAAAAAATAAAGATATTGTGTCCATTTACAACTAAAAAAATATTTTAAAAAATGGACCTGGAAAGATTTGTTTATCTCTTCTGGACACATCTTCATCTTGATACTTGATATGGACGTTCCACTTAAAAAATTCCTGTCCTTCACTCAATGAGCCCAGGCAACTTTGCTGATAACTTCATTATTCTCCCTAATGATTGTGTAGTGTATTTTGAAACATCAATTGGTTAAAGGCACTTTATTGTGGGAAATGCATCCAGATTGTTCTCCAGATGCCATCCTCAGAAAGAAAACACTGAAGTCTAATTAAAATGCAGCTTAGGTGATATTTCACTAAGGTTTATAATAATTATTTCTAATAGCTAGGGGAAAAAGACTTTGCCTGATAATCTACATTCACACCCTTCTAGTCAGCCTTATGTTTATTTTTAAATATTGGAAAAAAGAACAAGTGAACTTGTAAGAGTCCAGTCATATCTACTTTAAATGCATAACATGCACTAATTAATTCTTGATAAATGTTTCACAAAGCCTATTAATTCCTAGGCAACTTATAAAGTTAAAAAGAAGAATTTTTTTTGCCCTCTGAAGGAAAAAAGTCATCAAAACATTAGAACCAACTCTTAGTAAAAGTTAATATAAGATATCAATAAGATGTTATAGTCTGCAGTATTATAACTTTATCTTTCTTTATCTTTCTGTTCCTTATTTGCAGTTAGAATGGCTGGATGAGACAAAAACTTGTGTTTTCTTTTTAAACAGATTTCAAATGTACTTTCAGTCTGGTCTTTGCTCACCTTTCCCCTACCACATACATGCATGTATACATGCTGCTATATAGAGGACAAGTGTAAATCTATTTTTTAACAATTTTTAAAAAATTTTATTTACATATGACAGCAGAATGCATTATAATTCTTTTTTAATGTTAATTTTTTAGTTGTAGTTGGACACAATACCTTTACTTTCACTTATTTACTTTTATGTGGTACTGAGGATTGAACCCAGGGTCTCGAACATTCGAGGCGAGTGCTCTACCGCTGAGCCACAATCCCAACCCACATTATAATTCTTATTACACAGATAGAGCACAATTTTTCGTATTTATAGATGTATACAAAGTATACTCACACCAATTTGTGTCTGTATAAATGTACTTTGGATAATAATGATCATCACATTTCACCATCATTAATTACCCCATACCCCCTCCCTTCCCTTCCAACACCTCTACCCAATCTAGAGTTTGTCTATTCCTCCCATGCTCCCTCTCCCTATCCTACTATGAATCAGCCTCCTTATATCAAAGAAAACATTCAGTATTTGTTTTTTTTGGGATTGGCTAACTTCATCAGAAGATGATATACAATCAATCAACAAATACATGAAAAAATGTTCATCATCACTAGCAATTAGAGAAATTCAAATCAAAACTACTCTGATTTCATCTTACTCCAGTCAGAATGGAAGCTATCAAGAATACAAACAATAGTAAGTCTTGGTGAGGATGTGAGGAAAAAGGTACATTCATATATTGCTGGTTGGACTGCAAATTGGTGCAGTCAATATGGAAAACAGTATGGGAGATTTCTTGGAAAATTGGGAATGGAACCACCATTTGACCCAGCTATCCCTCTCCTCAGTCTATACCCCAAATCAGCATACTAAGGGACACAGCCACATTAATGTGTATAGCAGCACAATTCACAATAGCTAAACTGTGGAACCAACCTAGATGCCATTCAGTAGATGAGTGGATAAAGAAAATGTGGCATATATACACATCTTTTTTTTTAAATTATAGAGAAATTTAAGAAATTTCAATTATATTCTTTAAATGTTTTGAAAAAAAATAATTCAAGAACCACAAAAGATATTCAAGAAAATATACTATTCAAGTAATGTAAAACATTTTCCAACTGCATGCCACAAGAAAATGAAGGAAGATAAAGGGAAAATGAGTATATGTACTTGTATGCATACATAATGTCATACCACACACGTATGTTATAGGTATTCATGTCTTACTGATAATCTTGGGAAATGATAACACAAGACAGAAGGAAGGGAGATCCACAGAGACAGAGTCAAGAAGTGGAAACCCAGAAAACTAGAGAGACAGAGACAGAGACAGACAGACAGTAACCTGGAGGCCTCTGGCCTTTCAGTTTGTCCAGCTCTAGAGCATCATAACAAGTGACTACCTCCTGTAACCATTCTGCAACATACCAGCGAGCTCTCCACCATTTGAAAGTAATTTTTTCCCTAGGATAAAAACAATGTTTCTCCTTTTACTTTCAAATTTGAAATTTTAAAAGATTTTGTTCTATATAAGAATTGAAATTAATTGGAGCCTGAGTTCATCTCAGAAGGCCATTGATTCCCTGGACCCACTGGTGTCTAGGGCTCCTGGACATCCTGTATTTCCTCTCTTCAGTTCGCTGCTATTGCTGCCTTCATTGTTACTGTAATGACCTGCCAAGGTCTCGGCTTGGCACAGAATCACGAGCCACCACACACCTTGTAGATTCAAACAGCAATCCTTTATTCCCGAACTCACACCGGCCTCTACAAACACGTTCTGGTGAAATCTCCAATAAGCCTCCGCCCCAAAAATCACCTACTCCACGAGGCTTTTTTCCAAATCCCATTTGAATCTCACGAGAACTCAACTGGAACAAGCAGCAGGAACACCCTAATCCCAGCAGCAATAATCTTCAACCTCCAACTTCCCTAAAACCGGTATTGTCTCAGACCAGGAACGCCCTAAACTTGTCTTAAACCGGGAATGCTTTAAACTCAAGGAGCGGGAAACTTCCTCAAACCTGATCATCTCTAAACCCGGATCCGCCCTGGTCTTTGAGCAGGGTCACCTTTCTCAAACACACATGCAAGGTCACAGCAAATTTCCAAGGCAAGTCCATTTAACATGGAGTACGCTGGCAAGGAAATATCGATGCGTCATTCCTACTTGGCAATGGCCCTCAGCAATGACCACTGTCTCCACATTCTGGGCAAGAGCCTTCTCTCATAGTATACAGGTAAAACCCCCATGTCTTGCCTGGCCCCTTCATGCTTGTGCCACGTCAGAATCCTGCAAGTTGCTGTTTCCTCCCTAAGCTGCAGATGAGCATAACAAAGAACTGGACAGGATATGGTGTCCTCAGTATTTGTCATAGTACCTAGTCTTTGGCAGGCACCAAACAAATGGTTTGGAAATATTAAGTAAATTAACAGCTGTACCTTTTGCTTCCATTAAAACATAAACCACACCACCCCCAAAAATCTCTGATATTTACATTCCAAATCTGATTGATTTATGATCCTCAAAACCCAAACTTCCTATATTGTCCTATGTTGATTTTGTTTTTGAAATCAGTTTGACTTTGGAGTATTTATCAATCTCACATATCTTAAAAGTTCTAAATTAATTATTCAGGAATTTGACTGCACTTAGTTCTACTAATATTTTCTTGTTTTAAAACTGGAATGCTTAGACAGCCTACCCTGGGGTGGAGGTATGGCTTGATAACCTTTATGGGTTTATAACTTTGGTTCCATGGGAATTATCAAATGTGTCCTGAGCCATTAATGTGAAAACACTGGGAACTACAATGAACACATTTATATTTTGGGACTTTTGCTATAGCCCAAAATACATTATTAGCCAACCTGTTCCATTTTCAAGCTTCAATGCAGCACTTCTTGCCCAAGGAATTTTATTTACATATTTCCTTTATTTTCTCTCTGAAACTTTTTTCTAATATAAGATTTAAGACTGAAGTTTAGCAATGGCCTTCACTACCTTTTTTTTTTTTTTCCTTCTCAACCACATGG
Source organism: Urocitellus parryii (assembly GCF_045843805.1). Classification (NCBI taxonomy): domain Eukaryota; kingdom Metazoa; phylum Chordata; class Mammalia; order Rodentia; family Sciuridae; genus Urocitellus; species Urocitellus parryii. The sequence continues at coordinate 96,976,487 of NC_135534.1, forward strand.
GAGATTGAAGAAGGAACTGGAAAACAGCTGAAGTAGAGGCTTTCTGTTCTTCTCACCTCTCCCACATTCTCTACATTTCCCTCACCCCTGTTCAGCTCTCAGTGTGAAACAAGGATGGGAGAAGGGCAGATGTCCACTGCCTGCCTAGATGTCAGAGAGTCGACTAAGAGCAGAACCTAGAAGGCATTCATCTATTGTTCCCTGTTAGCTGCAGTTAAGTCAAATTGCTTTTCAGGATTTCTGTGTTTCTTATAAGAAGACCTGAATCTTTAAAAAATATACTTGTTCCTATTATCTGATCCTCACTCCAACCCTGCATGCCAGATAAAGGGCAAGTTACTGTCTAGTTTTTCTTGCTTTTTCTGCCTCAGCCCATAAAATCCGACCTCTCACACTGATTGCTCTGCATGGGGGAAGAATGTTCTGCTAAATTTGTGGTAGGACTATAGGCTGACATCTATGGGTCTAGGATTTTCCATTGTATTGAGTTTTATGTGTTTAAGGTTTTGCAAATATGACCTCAGAATCTTGAGCTTTTAACCTCTCTCTGACTTGCTGTTTACTCTGTGTACTCAATAACTAAGAGGTAGGCATGAGGTATCTTGTTATTGACTTAGTGTCTACACAGTGATATAAAGTCTTACCTCAGAGACCCATGAGATATAGGGTTTTTCATCTTTTCAAACTGCTCGCCTTCCTCAAAGTCTTTACTATCTCCCTTTTCAGATGCGGAAAATGCCTCAAAGCCATACGGCTACTGAGCGAAAGAATGAAAGTTTAAATCCCAGTGTACCTGGCACTTAAGCAGATGCATTTTTATTTTTCCTGTCGTATAACGTGGATACTGTAATCCCTGTCCCAACCACGTGGTTGGGAGGAACCAGAGTATGATTTTCTGGTTTAAAGGTCAACTTGTTTTGGTTCCTGGTCATGCATATAGGAGGGAAGGCAGTGGCCTAGGGTGCCTGTGTTCTATTTCTGCCTTCCCTCTACACCTACTCCTAGAGAAATATGGGTTGTCATTCATGTCTAAAAGCTTTATCACAGAAATCTCACTGTGGAGGTCTTCCTGATCTGCACTGGTTACCCATTGAATGCAGTAGGTTTTTGCCCAATACACATTCTACAAGATGCAATGCTTAACTGACTGCATAAACTGCTAATCCTTCACATAAAAAATAAAAATGGGGAAAACAAAAGCATGGAGGCAGGCAATTGTGGTCATTGCATTCCATGGTCTTCAGAATCAGAGTACTTTCTTCCATTCTTCACATCTCTTGGTTATTTTTTTTGGAGCTCCACTCATTTTATCTAAATCACAGACATTATGTGATTAAAGAGGGGAAAGAAGAGGTGAAGGAGAACAAATGAATTTCCCTGATGCTCCTCCAACCTTTTATATTGCACTGACATGAAGCCACCAGTGAAATGTATCTTTTTAGCCAGGAATATCATAACACAGAATAAAGACAGAATTCTGTGATAGTAAGGAGAAGGGGAGAATGAATACTGGGTAGGAAACTTACAGTTCTACCACATTTGCACACCCTACTCCCAACACATTCAGGGCTGACAATTGCACAACTCCAGGTGTCATTCACATTGTATGAACAGAAAAATGTAAATCGGATGCATTCACCTAGTTCAGGTACCTTTCCTGAAGTTTATGTACCCTTTATACATCCAGCATCAGAATTAAGAATTAATAATCTGTTAGCATGTTTCTAAAATGGTTAAGTTTTTATATATGAAACAAGTATAAATCATCATCAAGGATGACTTCAGAATGATTCTGGAGTTACCTGTCATTCCTCTCTCAATAGGGAATTGGAGAAACAGAATTCTATGTCCCATCACCCAAATATCTCCCAGGCAGGTAAGGTGAATTTCTTTCCTCTTAGTGCTTTGATAAATTTTTGTTACTAAGTCATTTACATCTCTCATAATCTTTTGTTATAAACTGAGAAATTCATGAATAAAATATACTACATATTAAAATCATAGTTCTCTGCAGGCCAGCAGCCACTCACCCACAAATGTCCTTCCAAAAAAGGATTGCTCCTTCAAAGAAACTAGACTCTTTTTTTTTTTTTTTGGTGGTTATGAGGCTTAAAAAAAATCTAGTGATGCTTGTTACCATGTATCTTGCTGGTGCAGACAACCAGCCTAAAAGAATGGAATCCACAGAGGAGATATGGGAGGAAGAATATTCCAATGGTGTAAGAGCAAACCCTTGAACTTCCTGTTACTTCTTCCTTTCCTTCAGTTAGCTCATGTTTTTAATAAGCCAATATCAGCTGGCTTTTTGAACCAGGGACATGAAAAATATAGCCTGGACTATGATTATGTTGTTGTACTGTAATGCCATATTCTTAGTGCTGTAATTTCAATGTCCCCACCAATACTCAGGTTGAAATTTAATCTTCATTGTGAGATATTAAGAGGTGGGACGTTTAAAAGTCAATTGGGTCATGCTTGGGTCACTTTCTTTCCTGAGAATTCATTACAATTCTTCCTTTATGAATGGGTTAGTTTGTGAATTGATGGGTTAATGAGTTGTTTCAAGTCAGTCTGAAATAAAAGCCAGTTTGGCTTTTTTGTCTCAGGGATATGCCCCTCTCACCATATCATTCCCTGTGCTGCCTTGGGAATCTCCAGCATAAAAGGCCCTCACCAGATGTAACCCTTGACTTTGGACCTTCTAGTCTCCTACACATGAATTGAACAAACCTTTATTAATTACCCAATCTGTGATATTCAATTATAGCAATAAAAAATAATTATGACTTTATATTTTTGAGTGCAAAGTATTTTTCTCTAAAGGTCATTTTTAGCCAGATTTGTACCCAAATTACCTAGCTTGTTCATGTCCCAAACCTCTCAAATTTCCAAGTGATTGAGACCATCTTGAGAAACCCCTCACACTCTATGAATCCCCAAAGAAATAACTATGGAGAATGGCCCTTTTCCATCTCCACTTTGGAATTGGAAATGTGAATCTACCTCAGAAACATAAGCTTGGGTCTCATGGAGATTTCTGTCAAGGGAGGAGGGGAGGTTATAATACTCAGACTAACATGAGATTGCATGTGTAATATAGAAAGGAGCACTGGCATGCATTGGAAGTATTTTCACTCTTATGTGAGTATTCTTTTTCAACCCAAGCTTGGCAATGAGAAGTATAACCAAATTTGAAAATGTAGGACCCATTCTGAACACTAACAACTTTCTCAAGTCTTCAGCAGGACCAAATGTCTGAGAGTATGAGAAGGGTACTACTCTTTTCCCAGGTATCATTATCAAGGAAATCACAGATTAGCTGAATCTCCTTCAAGCATTTTCTCTCATTGGTGCTATATTCACTAAATAAATGTTGCATTGTTCCATGCTTTGTGTTTTATCCCTTCTACATTTTCCTTGTTACAACCAGTTGCCAATAAGTAATAAAGTGAGCAAAAGAGACCACAGGAAAGACAAGCAGGAAGAAAATGGCATGGATAATCACAAAAAAATCTAGACCTTCCCTGAGTAAGCAGAGCTGCTGATTTGCAAAATTATATGAATTCTAGAGAGCCTCTTGCTTTCCAAAGCCTGCAAATTCTACAGTAATTGCCTAATCAATAAGCACAATTCCCTGCATTGAGCAGATTTGCAATTTTCAAGTGCATAAATGAAAAATAAAGTCAATGAGGGAATTACTTTATTAAGAAATCATTGCATGTGTGTGGGGTTTTGTAGATCATGGTGAATTCTCACACTTATTGACTTTCTGTATCAGCCTGCAATGCTGTAAGATAGTTTAGAAAAGATACAATTATACACAAATAATGGATAAGCAGCCTTAAAACTCACAGATGTTCTTTAGGTATCCAAATACACAATCCCAGAAAGTCTTTTTTTTTTTTTTAATTTCCTGGATTCAGAACTAGGAGCACTTGGACCTTTGGACTGCTCCTGCCTCTTTGTAAGATTTCTCCCCCTAGTTGATTAATGAATGGCATTGATAGAAAATTTTTAGCATAAAAGTATATTTAAGTCACATGAAACCAATAGTCTGCTGAAAATGGTTTAGCATGCATTTTTTCTGACATTTTTGCTGCATAACTAATAAATGCTAACATAATAAATGTGTTATGTAGTGCTCTGGATATTTTATTGATATTAAGTTACTTAATCCTCACCATAACCTATGGAAAGAGGGACAGATATTATTCTAATTTTATGAATGAAGAGACTAAAGCATAGTAGGGTTAAAAATCTTGCTTAATGTTACATAGCAACTGTGTATGGCTCTTGAGTTTATGCTCTTAATTACAATGATATATAAATGCCTCTTTCTATAAACACACTTGCACACAAACTCACACACACATATTTGGGATCATATTCTACAATTCCTTGGAAAATTATTTATATTAACTTATATATATTTCTTGCATATTTCCACACTATTAATCTGCAATAAAATATTATTTTAGATGTGCTTTCATTTTGACCTTCCTTTATTATTAAGTATCTCACTTCTATTTTATTTAGAAACAAAATAAAATTTCTTTAATATAGCCCATTTTATCTACTCCTATTTTTAAGATAAATTCTTAAGAAAATTTAAGAATTTCCTAGAGAAATTTAATTCCCTGATTATAGTTTTATGTTTTCTTCAGGAACTTTTCTTTACATACCTATGTTGTAGAGGTCAAATTGTGCTTATGATTTCTTATTCTATATTTTCATTTAGTAACATGATCATTTCCATATGCCACTAAACAGCTCCATATAAGTGTTAATGCAACAATAATTAAATCCATAAAAAATCAATAAGGGATGCCATGAGGTGAAAAGATGGCTGTAAGACAACTTGCTTCTAGTTTTGCTCTCTCAACCTACCCTTCACACACCACAGCTGAAATTGTCTCTCTGATGTGAAAAGGCTTTACCCTTTATTTTCATCTCAGTGGCTCTCTGTTCCCTGTAGGTCATTATCCAAGCTCTGGATATTCTATGGGGCACACAAGGCCTCAGGTGACTCTTTTCCACTTATATCTGGAAGTGTAAACAGAGGACTGGTCACACCAAAGAAAATTTTAAAGTTCCCATCATGCTATTTCTCATACCCTGGGGTTTGCTAGTTTGCATCCCTGAAATGCCTCTTCTGCATATTAACATCTGCTAATTTTTAGGATCTGTGCTTAAGAGCAATTTCTTCCAGGAAGAATTATTCTATGACTCCACCATACTCTTGAATTGAACTAAATCCTTTGCATGATCCCATGGTACTCTTGGGACAAGGAAGAATCTTGGGCATCCCTCAGGTATGTGGAATAAATCCAATCAGGACAAAGCTTGCCTAGATATTACATTTGTTTATTATTCCCAAAGCTTCCTTTATAAAGTCTAATTCTACTCTTGAGTGATCTTGTGGAGTCCCACAGAAATTTGGATCAGAATTTCCCTGGATCAGAAGAGAGGAGACTCCTGGAGATGGGTAGCTGGTGATGATCCCTCTTTGCCCATCTACCCCATTGGCTTGCCAGGCTTCCTTGTACCGAAGCCAGTCAATTCCTCAGAGGACTTTTAAAGAGGTTTACTTCTCATGCTGCTTTAACTGCCAATATCTCTCTTTAGCTTCTGGTTTATATTAGTGAGAAATAAAAATTTCCTGCAGGGCAGTATTGCTTTTATTAGTTTTCTAGACCTTAGCGTGAATGAAGGATCTGGAAGAAGATTAAGAAAGGGAAAAACAGAGCATTCTTTTTTTTTAATTGGTTCTTTTTTAAATTGTGGAATATGTTTTATTCTAATTAGGACCCCATTGTTGTAGAGGTACAGAGTGGTGGGAATCACTGTGGTGTATTCATATGAACATAGGAAAGTTATGTTAGATTCATTCCACTGTCTTTCCCTAATTCTGCTGAAGAATGTTTCTTATTAGATGCAACCCTCCAAGTCGTAGCCATCAGCCTGAGAGAAATAAGCCTGGGTGTCCCTGGGCCTGGACACCCACCAGGATTTCTACTCCGTGAGAGTAATTCCTATGCTTTTGTCTTGAAAGCCAGCGGGAGCAGTCAGACAATATCTTGAGGGTCCTGATTTGTGGTAGGACCTGTTCACAAAGTCCCATTGTCTCCTCATTCAGAGCTCACTTAGGGATTAGCTCTGCAGTGTGAACCATGGATTGTTCACACTGTATTTGGAAGTGTCTGATACATACTTACAAATACAGCATGAACAATCCATGATTGTCTGGAGTATTTGCTGCTTGTGAAGGATAGAAAGGCTAAAATACTAGGGGGAGGGAATGAAAATCTATCATAAAATTCCTTTAATTTAAGGTCACTGATTTAAGTCACATCTCCATATTTATGAATGAAACAGAGTCTGTCCATTGCTACTTTTTACCTCATTGTCATGTTCAAAATCAAATTAACCTAGTTACAGAGATTATTTCCTTTCTTCACACAAATTTTTAGTTCACATCCCTTCACTGAACGGAGGAATCTTTCACAAACTAACATCCATAATGATGTAACTCTCAAAGCAAATACTGTTTCATTGATCAGAAGAAACTCCTAGGATCCTTGGACCATAAGCCAGGATAGGGGTTAAGGTTGCTGGGGTGATACTCAGCCTTATAAAGTCTGTAATGATCTGATTCAAATCATTTTACCTCTGAGTTTCAAATTCTTTCTAAATCATAAAATCAGTATCTCCCTCCTATACCTAGTTGCTGATGGAGAACAGTTGACATATGTCCCCGAGGCACTGGAGTTATGCACTTGCCTTTTCTAGCAGCAACGCTCTCTCACTAAAGGTTCTCAGGGGCTCATGTGGCTCAGGTAAAAATTGCCTTTCATCTATTTCTTCCTTGCTTTCCAGATAATCCGTAGCTAAAATTAGCAATGCTTAGTTCAGTAAAAAATATTGTTACAGCGGGCACCATGGAAACCATGTTTGAGCAGCTTCCCCTTCAGGGAGCTGCCTTTTGCAGGATATGCTTTATCGCTGATTTAATGAAACAATGTGCTGCTTTTGAAGCTAGAGTTTGAAATTAGTTAAGAGCAAATCTTTTAAAAGAAACATCCTTCTCATTTCCCCCCTCCTTTCTTTCCACCAAGGAAAGAAAGATGTATATGAAATTAAGTGTTAGAATTTGCTTTTGAGTAAGTGTGAAGAAACCTGCTGACCCTGCATTCAAGGTGTCTTGTCAGTAATCCTAGAGGATTATGTTCTTAATGTTCATTCATGCCTCCCTTCTTATGTCATTTTATGGTTTACAAAAACCATCCGTGTGCACTGCCGTGTGCACTGCCACAAAGTCTTGTGGTCCTTCTGGGGGCGGGTGGGGAAAAAGCATGATGAAGGAATTCCCTATCAGATAGGAAAACTGAGGCCAGCCTAGCCTGGCTGTTCACTTGGCTAGTAACTGGAGGAGATGAGAATTCACAACTGTCACCTCTGATTCCATTGCTCTTCCGAATCTCTGGTCTGTCTCCTTGAGCCTCAAAGATACGCAAATGAGTACCCATGCCAGACATATCTGGCTAAGTCTGCATTTGCTAAACTCCTAGTGTGGTCTTGGTGTACCTCCCTGACTCTACCAGAATCTCCCCTACCTAGAGAGCAGAACCCTCTTGATGTCCCTGGGAAGAGAGTCAGCACTTAGATGCCACATACTAATCTGTATTTTCTCCCTCCAAAGGACCCTTTCTCCATGTCTTTATTTTCCTCTAGTTTCCACTATCTCAGTTCATCTGCTCTCCTTATGGTCTCTGCCTTCCTGATAAAGCTATATCAGTTAATTTATCTAAATATGTTCATAGAGCTAGTGGGTTAATGGATCCCAGGAAATCATCTTTTGCACTTTAACAGATGCTAGTTGCTTTGGCTTCAATAAATTGTTCCCTAATGCAAGTTTGACCAAGGTCATGTATATTAGAAGTAAAATCAGAATAAATTTGAAAAAATTTAGAAGTTTGGTGTACATATAAAAAAATAGTTGGGGAATGTGGTGACCTCAAACCCCAAGTGGTAAGAGTACTGACTCACAGCAGTTGTAGCACAGTTCAAAAAGGGTAAAGGAGGAAGTATTTTGACTTTTTCCTTGATTGGCTCTTACACATTAGCATTATTTTTAAGGTAAGCAAAGCTGTTTAACCTGATTTGTGTATAGCTGATTGGCTTAATTTCATTGAATTATACTGACAAGTATTTTAGGTTTCATTTATGATTAGACCTCATGTTCTGGAAAAATCAGGGTGAGCTTGGGCCATGTGGTTATGGGCAATTGGCCTTGGATTGAAGCCTCCATTTCTGTTTTCCTTTAATAGAAGTCAGATCCATTGTCCTCCACTATGGCCACAGAGGGGATTGTAGGGTGATGATGTTAGGGAACATGAACATAATAAAGTATTCCTATGAAACATTTTTCTCTCTTGCTATTTGGTAGACCATCTTCAGGAAATTTTAGGTTATATTATTTGAAAGAGTTACTGTTATTGTAAACCTTATTATCACTAAGATATACTCTGATGCTTTCTTCCACTTCTCTTCTTAGCTTTTTACCCCTACCCTAAATGCTTCAGTAGCTTCCCAAGAAGTTCTGAGGCCAGAGTTGGGTATCTGATCACTATAGCCACTGGCTCACACCCAAGAGCTGGCTGCTCATCCTCTTGTACCTGACCACATAACTCCATCATTGAATATGTAAGTCCATGAGCCATATGATGACTTATGAGGTTGGGAAGGGTGAGCTCAAAGCAGTTTCCTTGGTACAGGACTTATCCAAACCTGTCACATTGGATTTTGTTTCCATTCTATGTATGAGACTGACTTCATTCAAAGGGATTATTTTGATGAACTTTCAAAATTGCTGTCATTATCAAGTGCTCATCTGGATAAACTCTGTTTTCTGTCCTCAGTGCAGAGCTGTTTGCATAGTAACAAATCTACAAGAAAAGGTACTTTTGGGGGCTGGGGTTGTGGTTCAGTGGTAGAGCACCTGCGTAGCATGTATGAGGCACTGGGTTTGATTCTCAACACCACATATAAGTAAATAAAAAAATAAAGGTCCATCAACTAATAAAAATACTTAAAAAATAAAAGAAAGAAAAGGTGCTTTTTTCTGGCATGATTAGAAAATATTATATTTAGAAATTTGGGTGGATATAGACTTGAAAGGCTACTTTGCTTATGTTTTCACTTGTTTTTTTTTTCTATTCCTATTAGAGAGGTTCGTAGGTGTCTATAAATAGTCATCTAGCTGAATTCTTCAGTGTAAGAGTGCATCCATGCAATGTACTTTCTGAAAATTTCTGCCTCTTCAGCTGAAATATTGTGAAATGGGATGAAACATGAAGAAAACATTGTGAAATGTTTCACATATCAAATATAATGAATCCCATTTCCCAAGAAAAATATTACAAATGTTTTGGAGCTTTTATTTTCAATAATGCAATATCCTGTTTCTATATCTGGAAATATATTATGTTTCAATATTATATTTGCTGTCTCCATAACCAAACATAATTACATAGCACTATATTAATATGTGATAATATATGTACATTGTTTTAAGTATGCATGTACAAATGTATATTGTAATGGTTAATTTGAATTATCAACTTGATTGGATTAAGAGATACACAAGATTAAGAGGCTTCTGGGTGTGTCAATGAGGGTATGTTTAGGAATGATTGGCATGCAGGATAGCAAACTGAAGTGGAGACACTCCCTAAGCATGGGCAGCACCGTCCAATAGGATGGTATCTTGGATGGAATAAAAATAGAAATAACAAGGAAGCAGCAGCAGATGCAAACTCTCTTCTTCTTGAATGGGTTCTTGATCACTGCTGTGATCACCTGAGAACATAAGACTTCCGCTTCTTCACTTTTCTAAAGTGGACTCTGCCAGTGAGTCTCAAGAGAGTTTCTAGACCTTCTGTCTTGGACTGCACAGCTACTGGTTCCTTTAGTTCCATCCAGCTTCTGATAGGGTAAACCAATCTAATAAATTACCTTTTTATAATCATACTTCCTGTCAATTCTGTTCCTTTAGAGAACTCTGACTGATACACCATATGTATTGATATATTACTAAATAAGTGATCAAGTACATGTATTTAATTTTATGTTGCCATTTATCTAGTAGAACTCTGGCAAAACTGGTAAGTTATGAGTACCTATGCTTCTTTCAACTGAAATGTATACATAAGTGGCTTATAGATAACCCAGAAAAATGACTGTTTTTCTCATCTAAAAATTATTGTTGATGATGATAATGATTAAAATCCAATCATAGCATGTATAAAATAAAAATATGTATATGTACATATGTCTCTCTGTGTGTATATATATATATATATATACACACACACACACACACACCACACATTACTATGGAGGAATGATGTTCTGGCTTCTAAGGGTGAGCAATCTTCATATGAATGAGAAAGTAAATAGCTAAATTTACTATTCTTGATGTATCACTTCCCAACCTGTTGAGCCTCTAAGAAATATCCATGCTAGATCGAACTCAATATTGATTTTATTTGGTATGGCAAAGACAGTGATCTCCTAATATCTATTCCCCCTTCTTCTAGCAAGAGAACCTTCACGTTTTATCTGGGAATATGAAATTTCTAGCTCCCATTTCAGCTTAGTGTATGACTAAGTTCTGGCCGATGGGGTGTGAAGAAAAGTGACATTTGCATCTGTCAGTTGTGTCTTTCTTTCTCCTCCTTTTCCTCTTTATATTAGCTGCGATGAAGACCTGATAGTGGGAAATGGAGAGTCCACCTCAGACCAAAGGTGGAAGCAGTGTATTGATAGAAGTTGTCTGAGATAGAGAAAGTATGGTCCTGAGTTATGGAGCTTCCCTGTCAGTCCTAGCTTACATGTACTCAGATCAGTGATGGGAGAAAGATAACCTCCCTCTTTTAAGCCACTGGTATTTTGACTTCAATTCTATTCTAACTCATGTAGTGGCTTCTTCGTCATGATTTCTAATGAAACCATGAAATCTAGATGATGATGGCTTGGAGTAGGAAGAGCTTTGGAAGACTATTCTCAAGGAATACAGGTGATGGTTCCTCAGTCACAAAATCCAAGAAACACCTATGCACATGTGGTTAACTGCAATATCTTGACTCTCATGTCATAAACCACAGGGATGGGTGGTTGAGATTAAGGAATTTGGGGGGTTTGAATCCAGAGTCTGCTTTGAAATCTGACCCAGTGAATCTGTCTTTCTTGGGTGTGACTTTATTTGGCTGTGGAAAAGATGATAAGTTTTCATGTCAAATCAATTCCACCCACTCTTCTTGAAATACTAGAGTCCCTGAGGTTTTTTTTTTTTTTCTGGGCTCATGCTATTCAACTAAGGTCTGCATTTCCCAGATTCACTTTAGCACGATGTAGTAACATGAATGCTGTGAACTTCTTGAGCTTAAAACCTATGCAGTGGCAGAGTTTTACTCATAAGGGTACAATGCTGAGGGTTTCATGCCCTTCCATCACTGTCTTGAGATTCTTAGTAATTTTTGAATCAGGGTCCTTGCCTTTTAATTTTGTACTGGACCCTCTAAATTGCAGTTTGTCCTACATGTGATTAATGAAATATGAATGGGGACCTTGGAAAATTAGTTTAGCATGGGGACTGTTTTCTCATCTAAAATGGATAGACAGACACATATGTAATATACCTGATGGAAGAATTTTATATATGAAATCTAAGTGTAGTAGAACAATACATTTCATATAGTAATTAAGACAATTTGTTAAAACTTAGAGAGGCTATTATTTCCTCCATATCCATTATGATCCCACTGAACTTAATAAACTCACATGCAAGCTAATTTAATGGAGAATAGGGATATACAATATAATATGAAGCATATATTTTGACTATGAGTAAAACAATCTGATAAACATTCACCACCCAGTGTATTATCCCAAATTTTAGTGAAACAAATAGAAAGGGTAATAATAAAGAGTTTACAAACGAAGGAGTGATCCAGGCACAAAACAACTCAGACATAGTGAAGGGTTGAATGGATTGGAGGGTTACTATGGGGAGAGCTTGAGGACGAGGATTGTCTGGGAGGTTAACTTCATGGAGGACTGGATCATATATTCAGATAAGGTAAGAGGCAAATTAAGGCATTTCTGTAGGCAGAATTTAGGGAAATCTGCAATCAGCCTATTTTGACCTGAAATTTTCAGGCCCTTGAAGACCTCATTTCCTCAAAACTCAAGTTTAATGTAAGAAAATCTCACCTAAGACCAGGTGCAATGAATGAAAATTGGACAGAGAGAATGATGAAGCCTGAAGAAGCAGGCTGGATGAAGAGCCTGTCAGGCAAAAGCCAGATCACTCTGACAAGAGATCTCTAGTAAAGCAAGCTACACAACCCCAGCCCCCACTCCCTACGGAGCATCCTCTATGCAGAGATACCTCCTGTCCTAGTGACAGGGAAGGTGCATTATAGCAGCTGGCTATGGGCTTTGCTTCAAAGAATGTCCTGGTACAGGCACAGAAAGAAGAAGGAAAATGGAAATTATAATACTAATGATACCGAGTTCTTACTAAATACAAGGCATGTAATCATCAGAAGAACTCTATGGGATGGATACTATTTTCACCTGCATCTTCAAAGAATATCAAAGCTCAGCAGTTATAGACCTGGCCTGAGATTGTAGAGCAGATACTTCAAAGAGTTGTCTGACTTTAAACCTATGTATTGCATTATGTTGTTATACTGTATTTTCATTTTTAAGCTATAGTATTTGAAGGAGAAGTTCTCTTATTTTATGGGTTAACAATGTGAAATATGTTTCCAAGTGACAAAAATGAACCGGTGGGAGATATTTTTAGTTGAGTTTTAATCAAAGGCAGAGCTCTTTTGTGCCACTCTTATACTTAAATGGTCCTTAATGCAAGCCATCATGGGGAATTTTCATCATCTAAGGGCTACCTTAAGAAGTTTAGGCTTGAAATAGTTAAGTAAGTCATTCATCCATTTAACAGCAGAGTATCCAGAAGTATGTACCAAGTGCTTTGTGCTGGAATACAAGGGTGAATAAGAACTCGGCATAACCTCTATCTTCAAGGAACTTATTTCAACTTTCAGTCATGGTTAAAGGTACCAGGGACCAGTTTATGAAGGAACTTATAGCCCTATTTAGTAGTCTGGAATTTATTCTAGAAGGCAATAGAGATCTATTCAAGTGTCTGAACTAGGTGACATGAAATTTCTATTGTATACAGGTCATTCTAGAGAAGTGTAGAGAAAGAGTATAAGACTAAAAGTAGGCAATCTAGCTAGGAGGCTAGAGGCCTCTTGTTGGGTGGATAACTCCAAGGTTGTGCCCTAAACAATGGAAGAGTTTGCAGTTGCCACCCACGGCTAGAAGGATTTAGTGATGATTATCTGATAAAAAACACATGTGGAATTGAGGAGTGATGCAAAACATTACTTTCCTTTGTGTACATAGTTCATCTTTGCCTCTACTGGATTTGGGAATTCCTCCTCTTTCTGGTCCTCTTCTCTCCTGCCATGTTCTCATGAGATAATGTGAGGGGTTGCCAGTGGTCATGCCCATGTCAGTGAACATAGAAGAGAGGCCTGCAGGTGCATGTCCTTGGGGACAGTGATGGCAGAATCTGAAGTTTCAGATCTAAGGTCAAAAAGGGGCCAGGTACAAAGAGGGGTAAGTGTTATTGTGTAGAGGTTAGACTGTATTCAGGTGGAAGGAAGTAGTGACTCCTGCCATGCAGGCAGAGCATAGGGTAAATCCCCAAGGAGCAATTAATAGGTGCTTCCAGATGAATACAGCCATTCAGGGTGGAACAGACAAGCCAGGCTGGTGTGAGGGTTTGTTGACTGGTGAAAGCTGAGAAGCATAACAAAGATAAGGCCTGAATAGACTTGGAACCCATCAGAGCTCTCTAGTGAGCCAAGGGAGTATCCAACAGAGGGTCAGGATTTTTTTTTTAAAGTGTATACTTGTTTTATAACTGCCCTGGTGCACAGACTCTGGCTGCCAAGGATCTGGACACTAGTATTCACAGCCTCCTCCCTGTGGACATCTCCTGCCAGACCATTCCCCTTGTTCTCACCTTCACAGGCACCTCTGCCCCAGTTCTGTCCAGAGCTGACATGCACACTCCTCCAGTCATTTCTTTCTTTGGTTGATTTGATTTCTACAGACCTGTGAGGATTCTCCTGATTTCCCTGGCTGTCAGTTCAGCTCAGCTTATATTAGAATGAGTAAGAGTCTGAGAGAAAGAGAAATTATGGAATAATGCAGACTGGACTTAATTACTACAAATAAAACAGTCATGTATTAAGGCCTGCAGGATTTGAAGCTATAGGAGAAATAACAGAACACCATGGTGCACAGATATCTTAGCACCATATCTGAGTAGCCAATGGAAGGGTTTCTCTGCGCCTTTTGCTTAACTCTGAAGGAATATACCTGGGGGGCTGGGGATGTTGCTCAAGCGGTAGCACGCTCGCCTGGCATGCGTGCGGCCCGGGTTCGATCCTCAGCACCACATATAACCAAAGAACAACCAATAAAAAAATAAAAAATAAAAAAATAAACTAAAAAAAACTAAAAAATAAATATTAAAAATTCTCTCTCTCTCTCTCTCTCTCTCTCTCTCTCTCTCTCTCTCTCTCACACACACACACACACACACACACACACACACACCTCTCTCTTAAAAAAAAGGAATATACCTGGGTTTAGAAATATTGGTCCAGAATCCCAAAAATTTGATAGAATTGAATCTGGTTTACAGAATAGCAAGTAGAGCTTGCCTAGACATTTCTTAGAACTTGACTGAGCCATATTTTTGCCTTGTTTCTTTTAACAACAGATTTTTTTCCCACTAAATCTTGGATTGAGCATCTTAAATACACAGGCTTGTTTGTGCAATTCAGTGAGTAAATAAGAGTGGATTCTTCATTTCATCAACATGATCAGTGCAACCTGAATGAGCACTTAACCACACAGAGATTCTTACTGTTATTGAGTGTGTGACTTTCTCCCACCCCCAACATACAGACTCACCTACCTCATTCCCTGCCACCAACAGATCAACCTTGCCCCCGAGGCATGTACACATCTTTGTTTCACTCACCCCTGTTTAACTATCTCTGTTTAACTTTAAGTATCCAGCAGATTTGCAGTAGCAAAACACCTTTAAATTATAGTTTCCAAAGATTTCCAGTATATCCTATCCCACCTTCTTTGCTTAAAATATGATGATGACACTCCTCCAATCGAGAGGTGGGGTCTTCTTATTCCTTTCTTTTGAATCTGGGTGGGTTTGTGACTAAAAAAAAAAACAAACAAAAAACACAAAGTGATACTGTGTTACTTCTGAGGATGAGTTGTGAGATAAAAATACAACTTCCACCTGGTCCTCTTTGCCATGCCTGCATTTGAAACCCAGCTACCGTCTTGTGAGGAAGCCTGAGCCCCATGGAAAGGCTATGGGGTAGTTTTCCCAAAGTCAGCCCCTTTTGAGGAGCTGAGATCCCAAGTATGAGCTTGTGTCAACCTCTAAACATGAAAGAACCTCCTTTCTATCCTTCAACCAATCCAGATTGCTAGTGAAATAGACTTCCTGGTGGATTATGCCCAAATTGCAGATTTGTGAGTTAAGCAAATGATTATTGTTAACTAAGTTTTGGGTGGTTTGTTATATACCCAGAACAACATCTGTTATCTCCTTTTCTCTCCTATATTAATTCACATCAACTTCTCTCTCCAACAACGTTCTTGAGTCTGAAACTTTTTCAGTCTAACATTCCAGAATTTCCTTTCATACCACACTACATTATAGTCAAGCTATTTCTTGCTTCTTTAACATATAGTGTTAGATTTTAGTCTTCATATATTTGATTATCCCTTTGATTTGTTATGCATATCCTTTCTCCTGTAAGTACTCACCCAAGACCAAGTCCTATGCCATGAAGAATTTCCTGATTTCTTAAGTCAAAAGAAAATCTCCC
Organism: Urocitellus parryii; assembly: GCF_045843805.1. Classification (NCBI taxonomy): domain Eukaryota; kingdom Metazoa; phylum Chordata; class Mammalia; order Rodentia; family Sciuridae; genus Urocitellus; species Urocitellus parryii. The sequence continues at coordinate 96,992,509 of NC_135534.1, forward strand.
TGCTCTGATTTTCCATAGGAATATAGATGAATTTCTCTTACCAGTGTTATCTTCTACCTTATGGTATAGTCACGTATTTGCAGGTATGTCTCCATGTCAATACTATCTTGTTTATCTTATATATACTTACATAAAACATTCATTTATGCCCAGGGTATAAAGCAGCAAGCAAAGCAGGTTCCCTGCCTCCATTGTGAGGGAAACACAAAAAACTTAGGCAAATGTTTGACTCTCATTCTCTTTTAAGGATCTTAACAACATCAGTCAATCAATCAGTCCATGATCTAGTGTTCGATTCTGTTTCCTTGGTCTTGGGAGGCACCATGGGATACCTGGAGATCTGGGTTTGAATCCCATGAATCTCACTCACTGTCTGTGAACTTGGAGCAAGGCCTCCAACTCTCTGTGCCTTACTTATCTCATTGATCAAATAGAGATATTTACTGGATAATACTGTATTATCATTACTAAGAAAACTTTTATAAACTCCATTGTCACACCCCACGTGATATTTGCTTAGTTTCCCTGAGCTCGGGAAGAAAGTCAGATTAGAAATACATCTCAGAACTTTAGGTCTAAGAAATTTAAGAAATAAAGACAAGCACAGAAATAAATGAAACGGAGGGATCCAGTGGGTACCAGCTTTGGTGGAGACTGGATCTAACAACAAAATGGAGTCCACAGGCTTTATTTATATGGGTAGGAACACAATGGGATTCAGTATGAAGAAATTCCTGAGGAAAACAGGATGAAGATGGCAAAAACAACTTGGTTGGGACTTAGCCTGTTACGCCCACCTCCTCTACTTCTGGGCTGCTGCTTTTGAACCTAGAGCTGGCTGAGCCCATGACAGGGTGTCAGAATAATCTGAGCAGTCTCCAATCGGTAGGATTTCACTGAGTGTTCTCAGAAGAGCAATGCTCCTGCCTTGAGGTGGCTCAAACAAACCCATAATTCTTTCACAGCCCCTGGAACTCCACCATTGTGCTGGGCACACAGTGGATATTCAAGTAACTCGTGTATCTCAGAATGAAGCTCAGCCCTCAGCTTGTATTCAGCTAATCGGGTTGAACAACTAATGTTAAAAGCTCAGATCCCATCCTCCTGTGCCTAAAGTCCCTTATCTGATATGAGTGGCACTAAGTTTCTGTAAGCAGCTCCAATTTGTGTTACTTGGATGGGAAAGGAAGGAGCACCTCACCACTGAACACATGTCTGATTCCAGCCTAAGTGGCACTTCCTCCAAGAGATTGTGACCATCATTGACCCCAGTCCCCACCACACTATGTTAGTTCCCCTTTTTCTGTGATGTTTTAGCGCCAAATAATTATCTTTCACAAAACTTGTTACAGCTGGAACTATTTCTTTAAGACTTTCACTTTAGTTTAATAGTAAGCTCACTTGAAGGCAGAGGCCAGGTGTGGATTGTGGACGTGATCACCAGCACAAAGTCAAGGGACTTCCAGGTGGGGAGCACTCGGCACCTATGCATAAAATTAAGAAATTGGGCCTGTCTTTGTAGTGGTGTCTGAACTCCAAGAGAAAAGTAAGCCCAGGGAAAATGAGTCAATAACCTTATTTAGCAACTCTTATTACCGCTGTCTCCAGAGACCATTTTCCTTGATCATTTTTAGGATCCATCTTCAGAAAAATGCTGAAGTCAAGGGCTAGGGTGAGATTCTTCCTTAATAGACCCAAAGAAAGGATACTCATTTTGTCAGCTAATAATTTCTCTGAACAATTCTGGATTGCCTATTATGACCTACAGAAGGCATAAAAAATGAACTTCTTAAAGTCTAATGTTTCAGTCAAACCAGCAAGCTGCTTCCAGCCGAGTCTGTAATAGCTGACCCAAAAAGGTAACCGATAATTTGAGAAAATTATGACCAGACTAACTACACTCTCTGAGACAGTCATGCTGTGGTACCATAAGTCTTCAAGGGCCAAGGGCCATCAAGCCCCAAGCACTTTGAAGCTGAGTGTCTTATGGAAGTTTAATTTAAAAATATAGCTAACAACTGTCCCTGCCTGCTGTGGGCAGGAAACAGGCCATTCTCCCAACACATTCTACAACAGCCTTGTCGATTCTCTTCTCATAGCCAAAGGGTGGAAATAAAATACCTTCCTTCCTCAAAGTACGAAGCCAAATATAGCAAAATATAAAAGAAAAGTAAAACTTTGAATCTTTTTTGCAAATATTAGCATAAGTTATTTCTCTAGCAATATGAGGCCAAAATTCCTGTGGGGTAGAACTAAATAAACAATAAGCCTATTATTACCAAAATGTAGGACATGGTTCCAGATCTGCTTCCCAATTAAAACCAGGGTCTGCTGAAACTTCACTGTGTAAGGTTGACTGTAGTCAGAATTGACACACTTATTAGGCTCAGATCTTTATGAGCAGAAATATTTATTAGAAAATTAGACCACACTTTTAATATAGGCTATACAGCTTGCATAGAAATCACACATACATTTTATATTTTAACAGATTAGAAGTAATTTTCCTTACAGAGTTAGAAAGAGCTGCTAGAATGAGAGACGTGAAAGAATAAAAGAGAACTAGTACCTGTTAATAGGTTGATTTTCTGTACCTGATGAATATTGTGCAGAAATTGAATAAAGTCTATTCCCCTTTTGCTATCTCTGGTATTTTTTTTTGTGCAAGACCTGGTAAAATTCATTCACCTCTGCTTCCTTTTTGTTCCAGATGTATAACTGCTATTAACATGAAACAGGGAGGAAAAACAAGACTAATGCATCTCATTTTCTCATAAAAATTTTCCTTGGAGGAGAAAAGGGTTTTTCTCTTCATGTTGCATGCAGAAATATTCTTTGCAAATATCTGTGAAGTTCTGTTGCCTAATGAGATCTGAATATTGCACCCACTGGTAGAAGTACCTTAGCTCTTAAGTTTTATTCTGAAAATTAATACTATTTTTGGTTTCAATAGCCCTTGCTTAATATCATGTTGATATTGGAACTACAGACAAAATCTTTGTCATAAACTCTTTCATTTATTAAACATTTAATGAGCACTGCATTGGACACTGATGGAAATAGAAATCTAATCTAATAAAGGGAAGACTTCCATTTCCAGCCATTTAGGGGAGATATAAACAACCTACCGAATAAATAAAAAATATTGACAGTACAAATGAAACAACAGTTTCAAGATACTGGACTTTTGATGATGAATAAATGATCCCTAAGACATGGGAAACAAATTAGGTGACACTTACAGCTACCTCATTCTAACATCTTAGGAGAATTTACAGGTAACATAGTAAGGAAGGAAAGTGAAACCAGGAAGAAACTGAAAGACCCCTTGAATGAGAAGATGAGCTGAATGTCCAAGGAGACCAAACTGATTAGAATTCATGAGACACTATACTGGAGATCTAACAACTGCCAAATAGAGCCCTAGAAGTTGACAAGGGTCCCCTTTCCGTATTTTATTTGAGTACTTACTTGTGCATGTGAATAAACTGTCACTGGGAAAATAGACAAAACTGTCCAGCGCCTACATAGGGATGAGAATTCCATAGTGCCTATTATCACAGCCAGACTAGGAAACCTGTGAGTCATGGGACATAATGTAGACTCCACAGAGAACTTGCCTGAAGAGTGGAAACCTATTAGCCTTAGTTTGAGTACTGCTAAGATTCTACCCAATAAATCTCAAAGGTAAGACTTGAAAGGATCAGATTGTTTTAAGTAACTTGACTTTATTTCAAAACAAAGCTTAAGAATATTTATAGGAATACAAAAATATTCAGCATCCAATAAAGTAAGATCACAGTGTTCGGCATTCCCATAGAAAGTTGCTATATATTCAAAGAAGCAGAAAAATAAGATTCTTACTGAGAACAATTAATCAATATTTAAATTGCCCCAATAATATCTCAAAGGTTAGAATTAATAGATAGGGACATTAACACAGAGAATAATGCTATCACATATGTTTGAAAAGCAAATAGAAGGTAGATTATTACAAAACCCAATCAATCTTTAGTAGATGAAAACTACAGCATAGGCTAAGAGAAATACATTGGATGGGATTAACAGCAGATTAGACACTGTAGAAGGAAAGATTAGTGAACCTAATATGCAGTAACAGAAATAGTTAAGTGTGATGAAGTGTGATCTCCAAAGCTTCTTGTGTTGGAAGTTTGGTCCTCAATGTGGTGATGTTGGGGTGTAGAGAAACCTGAAAGAGGTGGTGCCCAGTGGGAGATGGGAGTGGGTCAGTAAAGGTGTTATCCTCAGAAATGGTAAATGTAGTTGTCATGGAACACTGGTTGGTTCTCATGAGAAGGTCATTATGAAGAGTATGATTGGCCCCTCCCCAATCTCTTGCTTTCTGTCTGGCCATGCAGTCTCTCTCCACATTCACCCCCCAACCCACCCATGCTATTCATCATGATATGACACAGCCAGGGGGTGCTTTTACCTGAGGAAAGATGGAGGATGCCGCCTGATCTTGGACTTTCAGCCTCAAGAATTGTGCATAAACAATCCTCCTTTCTTTATAAATTACCCAACCTCATATATTTCGCAGTAACAGTGGAAAACAGACTAATACAGTATTCAAAATGAAGCATAGAAAAGAAATAATTTTTACATATCAGCAATGAATTGATTACCTGAGGAATAACTTCAACTGGCCTAAAATAAGGGTTTTTGGAGTCCCAAAAGAAACAAGAAAGTTATAGTACAGAAACAAATATTTGAAGAATAGTTAAAAGCTTTCTAAACTTTTGGAAAACTATATACCCGTAGATAAAATATGCTGAATAAATTCCAAATAAAAGAAATAAAAACCCTCTACCAAAACACATCATCACCAACTCGCTTTATGTACTAAAGAACAAAGATTAATAGAACATTTCCCATGTGAAACAATATAAGCAAGAAGACAGTGAAATAATATTTTTATTTACCTTTTGTGACACTGGGAATTGAACCCAGGAGCACTCATCACTGAGCTACAGCCTCAGACCCTTTTTATTATTTTATTTTGAGATATATCTTGCTAAGTTGCTGAGGATTTCACTAAATTGCCCAGGCTGGCCTCAAACTTGGGGTTCTCCTCCCTTATTCTCCTGAGTAGCTGGGATCACAGGTGAACACCACAGTGCTCAGATAAAGTAGTATATATGATTTTTAATTCTAAGAGAAAAACAACTGATAGTGAAAGATAAAATAGTGAAAGATAAAAAGAGAATGCTATAACCAGCAGAAATATCTTTCAGAAATGAGAGGACATTTTCAGTATAGAAAAGTGGAAGTCATTCATCACTGACAGATCTTTGCCACAAGAAATGTAAAATAAAGTCCTTTCAGACAAAAGGAAAACAATGCCAAAGAGAACTGCAAATCTATATGAAGAAATGAAGACCACTAGAAATAACAACTAGGGTCAACAGATGAGAAATGCATTTCCATTTGTTTATATCTCTTTAAAAGATAAGTTACTTTAAAAAATAAGAATTGTCATAGTATATGGTTTATAGCATGTATAAAAGTTAAATGTATCACATCTACCACACAGAGCTTGGGAGGAATAATTAGAAATATAACTACTGTAAGGCTTTTGTACAATAATGAATGTGGCACCTTGACACCTGAAGGTAGGCTTTGGTAAGTTTAGACATGTACTAGAAACCCAAGAAACTAGGAAGAAGAATAAATCAAAACTAAAACTAAGCCAGGAGCAGCAGCACATGTTTGTAATCCCAATGGCTCAGGAAGCTGAGGCAGGAGGATTGTGAATTCAAAGCCAGCCTGAGCAATTTAGTGAGGTGCTAAGCAACTCAATGAGACCCTGTCTCTAAATAAAATAGCAAAAAAAAAAAAGGGGGTGGGAATGTGTCTCAGTAGTTGAACGCCCCTGAATTCAATCCCCAGTACCAAAAAGAATAAAAGAATAAATAAAATAGAATAACAAACTAAAACAGAAACAGAAAGATCAATAGAAACCAATGAAATACAAAATACATAAACAATAGGAAAAAAAAACAATAAAACTAAAAGAATCAAGAACAAATGAGGTTTATTCTAGAAAAGCAAGGTCAGTGTAACATTCAAAACCCAATATTAACCATGCAAACGAAACAAACAGAATCTGGCTTTACTTAGGTTATCCCCCCTTAGGTTATGATCCAAAAATCGACTCCCCACGTAGTCAGAGCAATGAGACCCATTTCATTTCCTTCCTTTCACACTCCTGCATTGGCGAATCAATGGGTGAAAATTATTGTTCAGTAGTTGTTTAACCCACTTATCTATTTTTTTCTTTTTTTATTGGTTGCTCAAAACATTACAATGATCTTGACATATCATATATCAAACGTTTGATTCAAGTGGGTTATGAATTCTTATTTTTACCACGGGTACAGATGGCAGGATCACATTGGTTACACATCCACGTTTATACATACTGCCATACTAGTGTCTGTTGTATTCTGCTGCCTTTCCTATCCCCTTCCTATCCCCCCTCTTCTCCCCTCCCCTCCCATCATCTCTCTCTATTTTTACTTTAGTTGCCTGTACTTTGGGGTCCATATCCAAAAAGTAATTGCCCACACTGATATGATAGAGCATTTCTTCTTTTTTTTCTTCCATCTATTTTACAGTTTGGGTCTTATATTTAAGTCTTGATTTCACTTTGAGTTAGTTTTTATGTATGCTGCAAGACAAAGGTCTTATTTCATTCTTCTGGGTGAGAATAACCAGTTATCTCAATGCAGAAATTGTCCTTTTCCCATTGTGTCTTCTTGGCATCTTTGTCAAAAATCAATTGACTATAATGTGTGGACTTATTTCTGGACCCTGTAATCTGCTCTATTGGTCTGTGTGTCTGCTTTATGCCATTACCATGCTGTTTTCATTACTATATTTTTGTAGTGAGTTTTGCAATCAGGTACTGTGATGAATACAGTTTTTTAAAACTTTTTTTTTTAGTTGTAGATAGACACACAATATCTTTATTTATTTATATGTGGTGCTGAAGATTGAACCCAGTGCCTCACACATGCGAGGCAAGTGCTTTACCACTGAGCTACAACCCCAGCCCAGTTTTGTTCTTTTTGATCAATTTTTTTTTTGTTGTTGTTGTTGTTGTTGTTTTGGTGTCCTTGTGGCACCAAAATTACTGAAAAGTAAACATTACAGAAACATTACATTCAAAAATAGAAAAGCAGGAAAGATGTGAGCTAATCTGTTTCTCTATTTCTGTTTGGAGGGGCTTCCTGACAGGAAGTAGCATTTGATCCCAAGCAGAAGAAAGAACACAATCCAACATTTTCCATGATGTCAGTATAACCTGATTATCAAAACTTGAAGAATTTGCAAGTATAAATTGCAGATCAATATTCTATATTAACATAATTACAAATGTTGCTAACAAAATATGAACAAATCAAACTCAACAACATACCAAAAAGATTAAGTATTATGCCAAAATGGAGGGAGGCAGTTAAACTTTATAATGCAAGTCAAACATTGAAAAATTAATTACCATAGTTCAGCATATCAATGAAATAAAGGATAAAAACCAATGGATGCAGGAGAAGCTTTGACAAAAATTTGTCATCTTGAATAACAAAATGCTCAAGAAATTGAGGAAGAGAAACTCCTTCAGTGATATATATATATATATATATATATATATATATATATATATATATATATATATATGAAAACTCTACAGGTAACTTCATGCTGAGTGATAAAACATGAATGCTTTTCTCCTAAAATCAGCGTCAAGACAAAATGTCCACTCTCACTACTTTTAATCAACATTGTCATGAAAGTCCTGACCAATGCCATAAGGCAAAGAATGAAATGAGGTTGTAAAAGGTAGAAGTAAAACTTCCTTTATGTGTGGGTGGGGGGATTCATAGGTGCTATCCTAAGAAAACTACTAGAAGTAATGTCACAGTATATAAAACTAACATATAAAATCAACCCTATTTATAATACAACAGATGATATTTGGAAAATGAAAGAAAAACAATTTAATAATCAAACTTAAAATACAAGAATTAATTTAACAAAAATTTGAAACATATCTATACTGAAAGCATAAAGCATTGCTGAAAAAAGCATTTAAAAAGTCCTAAAAAATGGCTGGGGCTGTAGCTCAGTGGCAGAGCACTTGCCTAGCTCCTGTGAGGCCCTGGGTTTGATCCTTAACACTTCATTTAAAAAAAAATAAGATAAAAAATAAGATGGCATTCTGTCCATTTATAATTACAAAATGAATAAATAAATAAATAAATATTCCTAACAAAAAGTGGAGACATACATTTATTGATTAGCAAACAAAATGTTAATTATGTCAATTATTTCAGTATCAATCTCTAGATTTGATCCAATTATAATGAAAACCCCAGAAGGTATATATTTTTTAGTTGAAATTTACAAGTTAATTCTAAAATTTATGTGGATAAACGAAGGATTTAGGATAGTAAAAACAAGCAGAATAGTAAACTTAATAATAATTGATCTCAAAATTTAGTATAAAGTCACTGTAGTTAGATAGCATTACCCTTATGACATGTTGCATCTGGCCAAATAGATAAATGGAACAGAATAGAGTCTATAATTAGACTAACTATTGATTTTCAATGAATGTGCTAAGGAATTTCAATAAAAAATAAAATTGCTTTAAATAAATCTCATATCATCAATAAAAACTAAGAATAACACATAAAACCTTAAATTTTAATGCTTCTAAAAGAAATCTTGAGGGCAAACATTTATAAATAAAACATTAAAAGCAATAATAAAAAATAAGAAAATATGGTTAGTTATATGTCATTATGTTTTAAAACTTCTGTCCTTAAGGAATGCCACTTTTAATTTTTTAAATTTGTTCTTTTTGGATATACATGACCGTAGAGTGTTTTTGATGTATTATACATACACGGAGTATCTCTAGTAGAGAAATACAAATCAAAATTAAGATTTCATCTCATGGCAGTCAGAATGGCAGTTATCAAGAATACAAACAATAAATGTTGGTGAGGATGTGGGGGTAAAGGTACACTCATACACTGCTGATGGGACTGCAAACTGGTGCAACAAATCTGGAAAGCAGGATGGAGATTCTTTAGAAAACTTGGAATGGAACCACCATTTGATCCAGCTATCCCACCCCTTGATCTCTACCTAAAGGGCTTAAAAACTTATTCTAATTTGGATTCCACTCTTGTGATTGTACATGATATGGGTTTCACTGGTGATATATTTATATATGAACATAGGTAAGTTATGTCTGAATCATTCCACTGTCTTTCCAATTTCAATGTTCTCTCCATTCCCTTCACTCCCCTTTGTCTAATCAACTAAGTTTCTCTTCTTCTTCCACTACCATTGTTGTATGTTAGCATCTGCATATCAGGGAGAACATTTTACCTTTGTTTTTTGGGGATTGGCTTATTTCACTTAGTATCATAGCCTCCAGTTCTAGCAAATTCCATAATTTCATTCTTCCTTATGAGTAATACTCCATTGTGTATATATACACCACATTTTCTTTACCCATTCATCGATTGAAGGGCAACTAGATTGGTTACATAGCTTTATAATTGTGAGTTGAGCTTCTATAAACATTGATGTGGCCATGTCATTATAGTATGGTGATTTTAACTCCTTTGGACATATACCAAGAAGTGGTATAACTGGGTGAAATGGTGGTTCCTTTTTTTGTTTGTTTGTTTGAGGAATCTCCATACTGCTTTTCAAAGTGGTTGCACCAACTTGCAGTCCCTTCAGCAATTTATGAGTATACATTTTCCCCCTCATGCTCACCAACATTTAAAGTAGCATGTATTCTTGATTGGTGCCATTCTGATTGGAGTGAGATGAAATCTCAGCTTTAATTTTCATTTCTCCAATTGCTACAGAAGTTGAACATTTTTTCATGTATTTGTTGACCATTTGTATTTATTCTTCTGTGAAGTGTCTGTTCAGTTACTTTGCCCATTTATTCATTGGGTTATTTGGTGTTTTTTTTTGTGTTAAGTTTTTTGAGTTCTTTATATATCCCGAAGATTAATGCTCTATCTAATCTGCAGGTAGCAATGATTTTCTCCCATTTTGTGTGCTCTCTTGATTGTTTCCTTTGTTGTGAAGAAGATTTTTAGTTTGATACTATCCTATTTATTGATTCTTGATTTTACTTCTTGCTCTTTAGGAGTCTTATTGAGGAAGTTGGTTCCTAAGCGACCATAATGGTGTGCCTACATTTTCTTCTAGTAGGTGCAGGTTCTCTGGTCTAATGCCTAAGTCCTTGATATACTTTGAGTTTTGTGCAGGGTGAGAGTTTGGGGTTCAATTTCATTGTACTACATATGGATTTCCAGTTTTCCCAGCACCATTTGTTGAAGAAGCTATCCATTCTCCAATATATGTTTATAGCACCTTGGTCTAGTATGAAATAACTGTATATATGAGGGTTTGTCTTTGTATCTTCTATTCTGTTCCAATGGTCTTTATGGCTGTTTTGGTACCAATACTATGCTGTTTTTCTACTGTAGCTCTATTCTATAGTTTAAGGTCTGGCATTGTGATGCTTCCTGTTTTGTTTTTCAAAGAATTGCATTGGCTATTTTTGGCATCTTGTTTTTTCCAGATAAATTTCATGACAGCCTTTTCTATTTCTATGAAGTGTGTCATTCGATCATTAGTAGGAATTGCATTAAATCTGTATAGACTTTTGGTAGTATGACCATTTTGAAAATGTCAATTTTGGCTATCCAAGAACATGGGAGATCTTTCCATTTTCTAAGGTCTTCTTCAATTTCTTTCTTTCTGTAGCCTTCATTGTAGAGGTCTTTCACCTCTTTTCATAGATTGATTCCCAAGATTTTTTTTTTTTGGTTTTGAGGTTATTGTGAGTGGGATTTTTTTTCTAATATCTCTTCCAACTGATTTATTATTGGTGTATAGGAATGCAATTGATTTGTGGGTGTTGATTTTATATCCTGTTATTTTGCTGAATTTATCAGTGCTAGAAGTTTTCTGGTGGAGAGTTTTGGGTCTTCTAAATATAGGATGATACCATCAGCAAATAGGGATAACTTGAGCTCTTCTTTTCCTATTTGTATCCCCTTATCCTGGAAATTGATCTGTTTAAATTTCCTATGTCTTGGGATTCAATTTGAATAGGTCATGTGTCTCTAGAAATTTTAATTCAGTGCCCTTCCAGAGCATAGCTGATGGTGGTCATGCTGGGAGACTGCACTCCATGAATCTCTCCTGGGTTCTACTCATGCAGTAGAGGAGTCAATCCTTTATCCCCTTTGTCACCATAGACAGCATGTTTCCTGGTCTCTTGGGTTCAGCCTCCAAACTCAATCACTCCCACCCTAGCCCTTTGGAATTCCTCTGTAGTCTTTCTAGCTGTTCCTACAAGCTGCCCGACTAAAGCAGGGAGAGGAGCCGGGTGAGTTTCTACAATGTGTATTCCCCTGTGTAAACCCCTCTCCATATGTGACCTTCTCCTGGTCACTTAGGCACTCTCTATGTCATATGGTATGGGTTTGCCCAGTTTCACTTTGGGTCCAGCTCAGGTTTGCCAGGAATCATCCCCCACAGCTGCCTACCCTCAAGGCAAGGCTGCCAAATGGCTCCTTCCTCTGTCCTCTGCAGGCTGCCAGGGAGAGATGCAGCTTCTTTTCTCCTCAGGATACTGTGTACCATGCCTGTTAGGTTAGGTCAGCAGTGTCTTTGATCTCTGATCTCTCTGTACCCAGACATGCCTTAGGCCTCCTAAAAATGTAGGTTCCATTAATTTCCTTATCCTTCCACTTGGCTCTCAGAGCAATCACTTTGGCCAACACCACTGGCAATTTCTTCCTTAACTTTATTATATTCAACCTCTTATTCCCCAATCTGCTTTGCAGGTCCAGTATTAATTTCCAGTAAAGTCCCCCACCTTTGTTTCACCCATCTTGCTGAGAAGCTGCCTTTCTGCTTTCTTGGTTTCATACCACAGAGCAGCCATGAATGTGACCTCTTGTATTTCACCCTCCTAAAAAAATAATGAAAGAAAAGAAAAGAAAAACAAATGAACCCCCCAAAAGACTTAAAAATAAATAAAATAAACAGGAACACAATGTTTAAATGCAAAGAAAACACATCAATTTCAAAGAAAGAAATGACATGTATATTATTTGTAATTAGTAAAGAACTTCTATAGTTGATAAAATACAAACAATGGGATAATGGTGGGTTGAAGATTTGAACAGATACATCAATAAAGATATAGCAATAGCAGCAAACAAGTAATTAAAAGATGATCAATATCATTAGTCATTGGGAAAACACCAAATCACAACAAGATATCATTAAATATACTACAATGGCTAAAATTAAAATAAAAAGACATCAAAATATTTTGGCAAATTGATGCACATGTATCAATTATAGCTCTCATGTATCTTGTGAAGGTATGTAAACTATAAGATTAATTTGGAAAACTCTTTGGCAGTTTATTTTATAATGTTAAATTTTATTTTATTCAATGACCTTGCAACTCCACTCCTAATTAGTTATCTAAGAGAAATGAAGATATCTACTCCCCAAGTGACTTGTAGAAGTAACACTATAGCAGATTTATTCACAAGAGACAACAAAGGGAAATAACCTAATGCTCATGAATAAGGCAGTACATAAATAATTTTATTATGCTCATAACAGATAATTACTCATCAGTAAAAAATATAAACTCCTGATACATACAATAGCATAAGCCAATTTCAAAAATTTTTGGAGGGTACCAAGGATTGAACTCAGGAGCACTCAACCAATGAGCCACAACCCCAGCCCTATTTTGTATTTTGTTCAGAGACAGGGTCTCACTGAGCTGCTTAGTGCCTCACTCTTGCTGAGGCTGGCTTTGAATTCACAATCCTCCTACCTCAGGCTCCCAAGCCCCTGGGATTACAGGCATGTACCACCACGCCCAGCTCAACACATTTTTAATGTGAAAAAATTCAGACATACAAATATTCTGTTGTCAGTGATTTCCTTTATATAAAGCCCAAGGATATACAAAAGTAATTAATGTTGGGAGCAATCAGAAACTGTGGTATGAGGTTGAATGGAATGTGAGATTCAGGTAGAAGTGACCAGAAGGGCCATTATAAAACTAAAATGAAGTTTGTCTTCAAATTAATAATTTTTTGAACCAGAAACTAAAATTCTTAGAAGAATCTTTCAAGTGAGGAAAATAAACCCCAGATAAGTTAAGCATCATTTCTGAGGTAACCAAGACCAGTGTTGAGAGAGAGAGAAAGAGAAGGACATTCTGGTTTTAATCCCAACATATTAATACTACTATATCATAATTATTCTAAGTGTTTTAAAATATCCTAAGATTATGAAAACATTAAAAGCTAAAATAAAGTACTTGAGGGTAAGTTTTAGAAGATTCACAACTCTGTTAAATAGCAAAATAGAAATCTAACATGAAATCTTGATAGCTACATTTCATTATTTAATCCAAAACTGTAATTCTGTGACTTTTAAAACAAACAATTGCACAAAATGATAATATTATTACCTATAATGCTAAATTAGAATCAAGTTTTGGGTAGAAAATCTTTGATGCTCTACATAATGCACTATTACCAACTCAGAGTTTATTGAGTGCCTTGTATGTGACAGCATTGTTCTGGATTATTTTCTGGATGGAAATCTGAGGACTGGATCATTGATTAGGATCACTTTAACTTGTTTGACTTTCCTACCCTCTTAATTTTACGTTACCATTATAGATAATAATATTATGATATTATAACATAGTTTAGTTTTAAAATATTACATAAATGCAGTTTTGCACTAAACCATGAAACCTAGAGACCAAATCTTGATGTCTAAAAACCATTTTGTTTTTATCTAGCTGATTTTTGTTGAAGTTTGCTCTGGTTATTTTATTGAATCTTTTAAATGAATTTATAAATTTAGATTTTTGGATATTAGTACTAGGACATAATATTCAGTGTTGAGACACTAAATACATCACTCATGCAATTAATGTTTCTCTCTTTATGATGTGTGATTAAATAGAAAATAAGTGTTTCCCACATGATGAACACAGCCTGATCTCACACTGCCTCACTGAGCACTTATGCTGAGATGACTAATAAGGATGAGGCCAAAGAATGAGGAGGCTTCCATTCTGCTATTCTAACTACAGCTGTTCAAATTGGTAGTAACTCCCAGAATGTGGCAACCACAGCTGCTCTGTGTAGGATCAGCGACTAGACACTTTAACAGCATTCTTAATGGATCTTGACTCCTCTCATATCCTCCATTGTGTCAGCAGTTGGACAGCTCCAAATTTTTCTCCCTCCCTTAGCCTGGTACCACCTCTAGAGGGCACTTCACAGATGGGTGCACACTAATCCCCTGGAACTGGGCTTTTGAACTTTTTTTTGAAGGAAATCTACACCAAGAAATACTATACATTGTGACCCAGTAAGCACAAATGACATATATAAAATCAAATATACCATCTCATGTAATAATCAGAATAGACATTGCATGTTCAATATTTCTTAAATCAAATTTAGCATTATAGGCAATAATACTGTCACTTAATGGTATTGCTTATTTATTCCCACATTTTTTATTGGTGCATTATAGTTGGGTATTGTTTATTTTTAAAAGAATTGTAAAAGTGCAGTTTTGGACTGACTTTGAAACCTAGATACCAGGATTTGATGTTAGGACTCCATTTTGTTATCTAATAAAACATGAATCACATACAACTTCACCCTTAATATCGTATTCTACATTTTAATTGTTTTGTAAATTTAGTCTGGATATGTTTAGTCATTTGGAGTAATCATTTAGGTGTAGTATTAAATGAAGACTTTTTTACAGAAAACAATAGTCTCATATATGTAGTTTTTATTCTATTTAATTCTTAAATGAGAATCACAGTCATCTGAATTGATTTCATGATCAGCAATGTGTTACAACATGCTGTCTGAAAAATATTGCTCTAGAGGTAGCAATTATATGGAGGTATTAACCTCAATAAATTATACTTGTAAAGAATATCATTAAATTTCAGGTTTAGAAGAGTGAATTATTTCTAATATTTTAAAAGTAAGGAATGAATAAGTGTGCCTGCAATGCGCGCGCACGCGCACACACACACACACACACACACACCACACTATACCACATCATACCCCTAATCAGGGATTATTATAATAGAGGAGGTATAAAAATAACATGATTAAAAATTAAATGTTAATGCCCTTCAGCTCCAGTGGTCATTTTTGATAAAATATTTTGTTTTAGCTCACAATCCTTCTATTATTACTTTTCTCCAAAATTATTCACTCTTGTGTTAATACATAAAACAATGCATAGCTTTTTAAAAGATTATTTGTATCTTTTTTTTCTTTTTTGGATAAAAAAATTTATGTCAATTTTGTGTTTTGGAATTATACACATCTAGGATTGGATGGATGCGCACACGCGGGCGCACACACACACGTGGTTTGTCCTCTGTGTCTGACCACTGCCAACTCAGTTCCCCAGACTGATGCACTGTTTTTATTTCTACTCAAAAGTTAAGCCCAGGATGAGGTCCTGACACTAAAAGCCTATTGGAGAAAACTACCTGTGAATGTCTGTTGGGAAGGCATCATGTTGGATATTGCTCAACAAGCCCAACACAGGCAGGATTTCCTCCAATAGCAAAACAGGCCTTGGCCTTTAGATGAGCACTCCTTGTACTGGAGGCAAGGCTGTATGAAAAACATTGACCTTAAAAACTAGGATTACATGGAAGCTATCAAGAATACAAACAACAATAAGTGCTGATGAGGATGGGGGAAAAAAGATACACTCATACATTGCTGGTGGGACTGCAAATTGGTGCAACCACTCTAGACAGCAGTATGGAGATTCCTTGGAAAACTGGGAATGGAACCACCATTTGACCCAGCTATCTCACTTCTTGGTTTATACCCAAAGGACTTAAAAACAGCATACTTCAAGGACACAGCCACATCAATGTTTATAGCAGCACAATTCACAATATCTAAATTGTGGAACCAACTCAGATGCCCTTCAGTAGATGAATGGATAGGGAAACTTTGGTACATATACACAATGGAATATTACTCAGCATTAAAAGAATAAAATCATGGTATTTGCAGGTAAATGAATGGAGTTGGAAAATATAATGCTAAGTGAAGTGAGCCAATCCCAAAAAACCAAAGGCCGAATATTTTCTATAACAAATTAGAATAAATAAATAATTAAATTAAAGAAACCTAGGAATACAGTAGCACAGTGAGATGCATGTGCTTTGAAAGGCAGAATCACAATTTTCATCTCACTCTAAAGCATGTGATCACTGGAAGGACTTAAGGTAGAATCATTTTCAATATCAGTGATGATTGCATTTGCTTGAAATTATTAATAAAAACAACAAAAAACAATAATTTATTGATTAAATCAAGCCAAAATTAATTTGACCCATGCAGCAAGAAGAGCATACCAATGTAATCTAGAACTTGCCCTAGGGCTCACTCTGCCATCCTTAGCACATTGACTTTTGTCCTCATTTTCACAGCCTTGTAGTCTCCATATGACTGCTCACGCCTCACATTCACATCTTAGGTAAAAAAGGGGGAAGGGCATACAAGCTGAATGGAAAAGTAACTTCTCCCAAGGACTACACAGGCTGTGGCCATTCCCTTACTGTGAGGAAGTGTGAAATTAAGAGTTTTTTGTACCTCTTGTGTTACTTTCTCAACTTATATTTTTTCTAAGTGCATATAGCTGACTTTGAGTATACGAATTGCAAGTATCATTTGAGTCTTTTATAATCCATTTATGGATTAATTTATGAATATATGAGGAAATAAATTGCTTAGCAATTGATTAGGTGCTTTATGTGTGAATATACCATATATATATATATAAACCTATATGCACACAAACCTATGACAAAGGTATCATTGTGTCTGTGTTATAGATGGAAAAACGATGCTTAGACAGATTAAGGAAATTGCTTACAGACACTTCACTAGTGAGTGGCAAAACCTAAGTCAGGATTCAAACATAATTCTGTGCATAACCTATGCTGCCTCAGAACTAGAAGATGAAACAGGTAAGAGAAAATATGTATGCAGTGTTTATCAGCACAAAATTTTAAATTGATCATTACTGAGACACTCAAGCCACTAGGACAATATATTCAGCCAGAAACATGCCACCTTTGCCCAAATAGTTCATAAGCAAGTTTTGAGTATCTTCCAAGCCCAGCTCTAATATGACAGGGCTTGGATGAGCTGTTGCCAAGTAAACAGCAGGGTTGCATGTTTGGCTGGATTGATTGGCTGCTCTGATGTCACTTAGAAACTGCCCCAGGGTAAGTGAGTCATTTTACTCCTGTTTTCCAAATCCCAAGAGAACATAGTTCTTGTCAGCCCCATTCAAGGCACAACTTTGGCACAAATTCCAGAGCCACCATGTGGCCACCACAGTCCTTAAACCCTTTCCATTCTGGCAAAGTGCAAGCAGGATTTGTTCTGAATTGGAAAAGGGAGCTCTAAGTTGCTCCCCAGAGGAAGAAATGGTGGAAAGCAAATAAATAAATTTCACTGATATCAAAATAGATATTGCAGAGTTCATCACCAGGGACTTTAGGAACATGACAGAAACTGTTTAGCAGAGTCTCTGAGATGATTTTTACCATACATCACAATGGGGGAGGGCATAGAATTAATAGAGTTTTCTTTTGGATAATGTCCAACTGTTTAAAGTTATATTTTCTCTGGAGAAAAATGAGACTTTGATCTACTAAAAATGCAATAAGAAATGGATTTAGTTTAAAAATTGATTTGGTTCAGCACAGATGTGTAAAACAAGTGCTAGAATATTAATGTCTTACCTCCTGTAAGAAAATAACCCTGGGTGAGCTCTCAGTCATCAGAGAAGCTAATGCTATCTTCCTGTTATTATCTAGTTACTAGTGTGCTGCTTTCACCACTGTTTATTCAAGTGACAGGAGAAATGACAAGCATCCTTTCTCCTTGTGGCTAATGCCTGTTGAAATGAATCATTTTGCTGGAAGTTGAGAACTGAGTGATGAAGGAGAAATCCCTCTATGACATTTTTTCAGGATTGGAGATCATCTGCGTCCAGAGCTAAGGGGGGCACTTTGAATTAGTGGCCATAAAGAAAGTAGGGATGGAAGATTAGATGTGACTATGAGAGCCCTAGACCTGTCTTTTAGGGCTCTGAAAATCAGCTGGATGAGCAGAGAAACATTAAGCATGAACTTATCCATGCACATCAGAAACACAGGATAAAAAGAGATTTTTTTTCCTTGATGTTGTATGAGTATGTTATTTTGTTCTGTGTTCCCCTAACAGGGGATAAATGGAGAAGAAAAAAATTCTTTACAAATCCCTCACAGCAATTTTCAGGACACTAGGTATTTTCTTTATCCCTTAGGAGATGGGTATTATTACTTACATTTGACAGAAAAGGACATTGAAGCTGTAAGTGGTTAAAAAAAAAAAAAAAAAAAACCTTGTATACCGCCTCAAGATAATAAATAGCAGAGTTAAAACACAAGCATAGATTGGACTTGTTCCAGAGCCGTTTTCTCTCCTCCCTGTCCTATTCTCAGATAGAGAAAACTCAATTCATTAATTTCCTCATTGTAACAAATTGTAGGAGCTAGAAGGCAATGTTCCTATGGCAGAGTATTTGTTTGAGGCCTCGTGTTCTATGTGGGAATGGAGAAGCTGAAGGTAATTGTGAAGAAGGATGAGGAAGAATCTGGACATTTTAGGGGGAAGTCAAAGAAAAGAGGAAGAGAAGAAAACCTGATCAAGGAACCTAATGAGCAACTTCTATATAAGAAAGGCTGCACAAGGAATAAAGATTGCCCGTATTCTGAGGATGGTTGTTGAAAGAGGAAAATGTTCAGTCCACCAGTGGAAATGATTTATTGTAGTTGGATTATCCAGTTTTGAAATGTCATCTGTCTCCTATGGAGCTGACATAGAGACTAAATCTTATTAGAGGCTGAAGAGAGGGTTACTCCCTGGGGAGAAGATTGGACAAGAAGGGCTCTCTTGTGCATCTACCATCATTCTTTGATTGTGATGACAACTGTGTATGAGCTAGGGCCGTGCACTGCCTTTGTTTTTGGTGTGGGAATATTGTTCGTATCAGCAGTCCTGAAGCCAAATTAGCAAAGTGATGTAGGGAAGTAAGAAGCAGAAAAAAGATGAGTAAAAGAATGAATTAGTCAAGAAAGCGGCAAGTAGAAAAGGGATTCCTAAAGATGTAGCCTTATGTTAGGTGATTTTGAAAACTAGGAATCAAAAGGATCAGAAGAGAAACTATCAGGATTAGAGTATCAGTAGATAGTAAAACTGAAAGCACCTAGATTTTAGGATTTATTGAGTGTAATGACCATATCTTATTCTCCTTGTTGAGTCCACCATCTACCATCTCTTCTTTATACCTAAAAGATATTATATATTCATTGGAGCTCTCATAAGGTACTCAAACTTAACAAAAGACAGAATTTCAGCAAAGGGAAAGAAATGTGAGGGAATTATGTACATTACATAGAAGAGAACCTTTTATTCTGTGTACACCCCACTCATTGTGGAGGCAAAAATGCCTAGGCAATATGAGCTGGTTTTGTGCCCAGAAAATAAAATGCTATGGAATTTGAGAGAGAGAGAGGTGAAAAAGATGGATGTAAACCTGCACCTGCTATCTTTAAGGAATAGCACAGGGTAGAAAGAAGTATTTTTGTTGAATCATTTCCAGAAAATATTTCCTGGATTATATTTGCACAAAAATGCATTTTCCATTTATCTGAAATTTAAATTTAACTGGGCATACTGTATTTCCTTTGGCCACTCCAGTTAGATTGGCGTTCAAGAAGAAGTTTCATGGTAATAGGGGGTAGGGAAGAACTAATAGAATATACATAGATGCTCAAATGGAATTCATGAATAGAAAGCAATATCCACCTATTGCTGGTATAGAATGAAACATTACCCAACCACTAAAGCTGTGCCATAGTCAAGGGGTTACTGTGGTACTCCAACAGCATCCCATTCCCACATCCCAAGAGCTAAATCCATGAGGTCTAATAAGGCTCTGTTGACTCTGCTGCCCAGCCTTTCTACTTCTCTAGGATTTACCACAATAAATGCCAATAAACTGAGGGAATTTGAGTGCATTTCTGTTATTGCAACCAGAGAGACTACAACTACTACAGACACTGTTATTGGCCTGTTTAATATTCATTTCCCTTTTTTCTTACTAGGAAAACCCTGATGTCAGTTGTGACAGTTATGTGTTTATATGATCTAAATCAAGGATGACAAATAGTTTCATTTTTATAGCCTTTCTTGCAGTAGAGAGGGCTATAAACCCTGATTCTAAACAATGAGATCTATGTTGAAGTCTTTTTTGGATATAGTTCTGGGAAAGCTTTGCCTATCTCAGAGAAAACAGGAAAGATGCTGCTGCTGTGGTCTCTTCTCTTACCTCCAATGAAGATTGATAACTTGAAAGCAAGCAGCCTTCACATGAATTCAAATATAAAAATAAAAGCTAACATACTTGGGGACATTCCCAGAGCCCATCCCAAGGAAATGTTAATGAAGCAGCTGTCCCTGCCCAGATTACTCCTTTGGCCCACCTGTCCCCCACCTTTCCCACCTACATTCCATCACTGCCAGATAACAGAACCAAGAACAGGAATGCAGGAAAGCTGAGAGAAGACCTTAGCTATAAAAGAGGGAAGACCTCCTCCTTCCAGGGATCCCACCTCTTGGGTCCCCTTCTTCCTTGGGGAGAAGTCTTTTCTACTGTCCTTTAATAAAGCTTCTACTTTCCACTTAAAAAAAAAAAAAGCTAACATACTACATGGCAACAGCATGGAGCAGCTGAAATAACACAACCGCTTTCTAAATGTTGTGTTTTAGAGCTGCTTTTCAACTTACAATAGGGTCACATCCCTGTCAACCCACCATAGGTTGAAACTATCATACACTGAAACTGTATTTATTATACCTAAGTTATAGGACACTACATCTTAGCCTAGCCAATATTAAACATGCTCAGAACACTTATATCATCTCAGAGTTGGGCAAAAGCATCTAACACAAGGCCTATTTTATAATAAAGTGTTTAATATCTCATGCCACTTATTGAATACCTGGCAACACAATTGTATAATATCATTTTTTATCCTTATAATTGTGTGGCTGAGTGGGAGCTGTCAGCCATTGGCACATACTATGAAGATCATAGGGCATATCACTGGGCCAGGAAAAGATCTAAATTCAGAATTTGAAGCAAAGTTTCTACGGAATGCATATTGATTTCACATTGTCATAACGATGAAAATCATAAGTCAAACCATGTAAGTTGGGAACACTGCAGAAGAAATAGAAGTCCTTATTTACTTAAGTTACTGAATTTCTTTACTTGCAGCCAAATATAATTCTTACTGACAAATCAAATAAAAGAATGATCTTAGAATCCAGGGAACATGTCACACTTTAAATTTTATGACAAACCATCATAAAAGAGGACAGGATTGCCCCCTACTGTGCCATGAAGTTTGTGACTTCATAACTCTTCCTAGAATTGCTCCAACACAGAATTCCATCTCATTAATCTCTGACTTTGTGAATCCTTTCATTTAATTTCATCTCCTTTCTAAGGGACATTATTATCTAAGCCCACATTGATTTTCTTCCTATTCTGATCCTGATAGTATTTAAAGCCCAAAGGCAAGAATATTAATTTGGGAAAAAGAACCCTCTGTTTTTTGTGTATGAGTGAGTGTGTGTGTGTGTGTGTGTGTGTGTGTGTGTTGTGTGTGTGTGTGTTTGTTTGCTTCAAATAGACAAACTGAGATAAACATGTGGCCACAAAATATCCTCCAAAGGTTTCTATGTCAAGAGCTTTGTAATGTTTTGAACAACCAATAATAAAAAAAAGATTTCTAACCATATCTCTCCCTATTTTCTTGCTGTGATGTATGCAACATGGACATTTGTTGGATGAGAAACTGGGGAGGGCAAACACTCTACTCAGACTCCTTGTTTTATAAGTGTCTATGTGGCATTTTCTAGGAATAAATATTTAATCAATACTTGTCTTGGTGTCAGTAATAATGTTGTTGGAGGACACTGGAGGGTGATTTGATAAGACCCATCACTATGGGTTCCAGGGAACAGGCTAGATGAGGGATTTCCACAGGTGCCATAGCCTGAAGGAGAACTACAGAGAGCAGAAACTTACCAGATATGTGAGTCTAATCTTCTCTTCTATAAAATTGACTGTTACTGTAAAGATGAAAAATAATGTCAGTAAGCACATCCCCTAGTGCCTGTGACATAATAGTCCATTAGCATTATTAGAATTCAGCTTCAATTTCCTAACATACATGCTAACCAGATTATAAGCTCTTTTGGCAGATTTGAAAAAGGATTCAATTGCAAATTTCCCTTGACAAAATGGATGCAAGGGAAGCACATTTAAATAATAGTACATTTAAAATATGCTGAATTAGTAAACAGAAGATCTAGTTCTAATTGTCTATGACCTTGGGTAAGTCACTTCATCTCTCTGAAACTCAGTTTTCTGTTTGTAAAAATGCAGAAAATGGTACTTGATTTGTCTGGTGGAACTATTACAAAAACGTGTAAAATAATGTATGAAAAGATATTTTGAGAATTACAAAGCATTTTATTAACTTAAGGGTGGAGAAGGGATTACAGATTGAAGAATCATTTTAAGATGGACATTTATTCAGAGATTGAAAATTGTCCAAATTTCAAACTCACATGGAATGATTTAGTAAAATTCCAGCACTTAAGAAAATGTTCAAAGACAAATGAGCTGGACATTAATTAAATGGAACTGAGATGAAATTAAAACAGATATCTCATTTCCCTTGAATGAAATGCAAATGAATTTAAATGCACAAAAATGGTAGTACTATTTCATTTTTTTTAAGGAACATGTGTGAAAAACATTAGCCACATTTAGAAGTATCATTAAGCTTTCATACCGATGGTGTTGGACTGTAGAAGATAGAGGCCAGTGAGTCTAGCTGACATTGGATGTGTTATACTATGATGAATTCTCAAACCCATGATGTTTAAAGAGGTAGAGATTCAGAGTAAAGGAATAAAACCTTTCCTTCAGTATTGTTTGTCACCATATTCTAACAATTCTTTTAGATACGGTTGTGCTTTTTTTAAAAATTTTAAATCAAAAGTGGGGTAAGGTGATAGGACTCTGAGAGAGAAAAGAAAACCAAACCAACTAGATTTGTTAATAGACACATGGCATTAGTTGTGCCTGGCCTGTTTTCCCAGTTGGGTCAGTAAAGGTTCCTAGAGGAGTTTTCACAGTGATGGGCTCAGCACTAATTCCAGTGCATTTGACATCTCCCTTCTGGGATGATGATCTTACCTTCTTGGTAGAACTCTCCTTCACTTTCCCAGTGGGACAAGGCTTTTTGCTCTTGTTAGCCACTGCAGCTGAAGTCATCTGTGTTAACCCTCTAAGCATTTTTATCTCCCTTGTAATCAAGTATTTCTGTGCATATACAATGCCTCTAGTATATTGTGAACTCTTAAAGGGACTGTTGAATATATTTCGGCACATCTTCCCCAACTGTTTCTAGGCCAATGCCTTTAACAGGGAAAACAAACAGTAAATCTAGTTGCTTCTGAATTCAGTATACTATCTCAACCTCTGTTTTTTTTTTTTTTCTAGATTTCTAACCAGCATCTATTAGTCTGAGGCTTATTGACTCTCCTGGGGATCAGTGAGTGATCTTTCATAATATTCATGAAACTGGGTTGTTGCTTGCATCCTCTTTAATTAGGCTACTAGAATGAATGATCTATGGCTTTCATGAAAATCTCAAAAAAAAGTACAAAATCATTACCTTCTACTTGTGCAAATACTGTAGACCTTCATCTAGCAGTCCTCAACTTTAGTTGCATGCTAGAAAGATTTTAAAATCACTTTGAGAATTATAATTGGTCTGGGTTAGAATCTAAGCATGAATAGTTTTAAGGATTCCCTAGGAGACTGTAATATGTGGTTAGGGTTTATCTTCAATCTCAGAACCCTTTCTAGACCTTGGATATTTGGGTTCTCAAAGGTTGGACTGCAGCCTTGATTCCACTCTGTGGAAGTCCTGACCATTGTTACAGGGTGTTATTAACTCAGACCTTAATTTGGAATCTTTCTGCCCGAGACTCAAAACTCTTCTTCAGATTGTTTAAAGTTTCTAGCATTATATATTCAGTGCCATCTTATCTTTTCATCTTAATGGGGAACACAGCTTGTTTTCTTCATATTGACTGGGAACCCAGGGAAAGAAAAGAAATGCATTAACTGTAGTGCTCAGGGAAACTACTGCATATATGGCCACATAGTTACAAAAATTAACTTTGATACACATAGTTCTGGCAATAATTAGGATATTCCCTTCAGACAACTAGTGTCACCATCCAGGTGAGAACAGGTCCTTGTCCATTGGGTTTGATTTCCATGACTCACCAGGAGACTCAAAATTTGATTTCCTTCCCCATTTTTCCCATGCTAAGAATTGACAGCTTTTGGAGCAGAAACAGATTTCTGAGACACTGTCAGATATCTTCTGGGGATGTTTCGTGACTACATGTTTATTTCAATTTGCCATTTCCTATAATTAGGCAGCGCATCACACATCTGATTCTTTGAGACACAATTTTTGCTGTGTGGATTACACAGACTCTTTGCTTCTTTGCCTTCCTGAAGTAACCTCTGGATATTTTACTCTCTATTGGCAAGTCTGCCAAAGCATAAAGCACATAAGAAGCAAAAAAGCAATTCAGATTTACATGTGTTTCCTTCTCATAGTTTGTTCATGGCCTGATAGGTGAAGAGAATGGCTTTCATAGCCCAGGTTTCACTCACAATTGCCCATGAATGTAGTCATCCTCACAGTTCACAACATACACATTTTTAAAAAGATTATGTCATTTCATAAATGCCTTTCCCAACTACTTCCTTTTCTTCTTTTACCGAAAGTGGCAAGTGATATTAACTTGTAGTTACTCATCCTAAGAGTATGAGCTGATCACTATAAGATGAATAAATAAATAGAAAAAGAAAGAAAATTGTAGTGTCCTGCATCTAAGCAGGGGCCGAGGAGTACATGGATAAAGGAGAATGTAACTATGAATGTGAATAAAGATCGTCACAAATGCAATAGAGATCCTGTTTTCCTAAGGTCAGTTGGTGGTTCTGATGAAGCGAGCATCCACTGGATGCTTTGTGTGAGAAATCAACCCCAATGAAGTGTTGCAGGACATATCCCTGTCCTTGTAAAGACTATAGCTAATTCTTGGAGTGTATGTTAAACATACCAAAGAAAGAAAAGTTGTAACATGTCACTGGTGTAGTAATGACAAACAGCTGACGGGAATAATGGCTAGGTACCTATCCAATTAGGGCAAACCAGTCAAAGTAATCACTGGGAGTACAAATTGTACCAGAGACAGATCTTAGAGGCAAGGAATATTCCGTATTTGGAAAAATGAAGCCCAATGATGAAGCATGTTTATCTTCTTATCTAATTCTTCTTCTGGGGATATTAGCTTTAGCAAAAGTACTATGTCATAGAAATTTTAAGATCTGGGTTTCAGAGTTAAATAAACAAAGGTTCAAATCCCAATTTGGCCATTTATGAGCTGTGTGATCTTGGTGAGTTTGAAATTTCTGTAGTCCTGGCATAATTAAGCTATAAATATTTATTAGCTTCTATTACTATTAATATTATTCTACCAACCAAAAAAGATATTTCTTGAGCATCTAGTATTATCTTAGGCACCAAGTGAGTTAATGGGTCTAACTCCTGAATGCCTGAAGATAGTCAAATAAAGTAAAAAGAGCAGATTTTTATGGTTTCAGCCCTACCACTTTCCCTTTTATGTCTTGAGACAAGTTACTTTGCCAGTTTAAGGCTCAATTTTCTCATTTAAAAATTTGGATTATAATGCCTACTTAACAATTCTATACGAATTAAATGATGATGAGATAACATGTGCTACATGATTAGCAAAATGCCTGCTGTGTACCGGCCTCACAAAATAATGATGGTCATTCGTACTCTTCCTCCTGCAATCTTCTAACCACCAACAGACTAGGCTGATGTGGCAGGGCCCATTCTGACCCAAACATAAGCCCTGGGTTAAGTATACAAATTCAAGATAGATTGAATGCACATGCAAAGTCAATGGAAGAAGTAGAGTAGAACAATGAGCAATGAGACAGCTTTGTGGCCAACACTTCTGATGTGGAAGGGCCAAGGAGTGTTCACAATCACTGGGTAAAAGTATTCTAAATAATGTCTTCTGGAGAGCACAGGGGAAGGTTCATTTCTGGAGGTCTCTTTCCTTCCAAAGACCTTATGAAAAACTGGGAGTTAATCATCGTATGTATCTATGTGTGAGTGCTTAGCATGTTTACAAGTTAGTGCTCAAGAAGCATAATTATCAAGTATTGACCACTTCTTTAGGCTACTTTAAAAATCTAGTACTGAATACTGGAATGGTGTCTAACAGATGAGAAGAAAGCTAATTTTGTTGCTGTTGTTCAAAATCTAACCATCAGAAAATTAATAGGTTGAGTCTGTTGGCCTTTTCATGATAGTGTGTATCTTGTTTATTTAATTAGCACCTGTTGTCTTCATTATGTTTAGTGCTTCAAAAGGACATTGAAAACTGAATTGAATTGACCAAATAGCTCTGTATTTGTATTTACTCTTTTTTTCTCAAGTTTAATTTTTAAACCAACATCTCCTTTTTGATGGGTTTTCTCTAGCAAGGACAGTTAAATAAACAAATCATTAAGCTGAGAACAGACATGCCACCACAGGCCCAATTGCCCAATTTAACTGATCACTGATGGATGGTAATCATGACATATGACATCCAACTTTCCAAAAAGTAAACTGTCTGCACTGTTTTGTCAATTATTATAAAGAGTGGCATCTTACAAATGTGCTAAACCCAGAAAAAGAAAGAAAAGTTGTAACATGTCACTGCTATTTATTTCCTAAGATCTGTTCTCTTTCCTTTGTCAATAACAACTTTTTTTCTCTTGGACTGCACACACACAGCATATTGCTGTAATCAGTATCTGCCCTGTAGGAACATGCTTTTAGGAATAGTCTGTGGCTATAATACCAGTTACTCAAACCTCCAATTTTTCTTCCATTAAATAATACCTTTTATTTTAGCATTTGTATTGATTCCATTCCAACCTCTTAAGATGGTGGAGAATATACAGAAATAATGTATATTATTAGAATTATTTTCTAATAATATACACATGAGGAGCTTGCTTTCCAAGGGAAAAAGAATTAATTCCCAACACTTGCCTTCTTGGGTCTTGCTGAGTCAACTTTGGGAAGAGAATCACATTTCTCTGTACTTAATAGATGTGGTTGGCACATAAGATGGTATCTTCCAAGGGCTTTGGGACTATTTTGCAAACCTTAGGTAAGAGGTATGACAGAGCTAAGATAAAGAGCCTTAGTTTACTTCTTAAAGAAATTGCCTGAAAGAGCAATAGATTTGAAGAGTAGGAGGCAATTGCTCCCTCCTGGCTGCTTTACAAGAAAAAAAAAATGCCTCTGGCAAAGTGCTCTCCTAATGTCTCCCTTTCCATGGAAACAACAGAGGAGGATCATATAATGTCCTACATATGTTAAGTTTGGGAGAGAATAAATATTAGAATCCATCCCATTACAGTGTATATTCTAGAAAACATATCCCTGTCCTTGTAAGGATTATAGCTAATTCTTGGGGTGTATGTTAAACATACCAACAGGAATAAAAATTGATAGGATTGCATGGGTATTTATTTCATGCTTATTCCAGAAATAATAAAAGCTAACATTCATTAAATTATTTATTGTGTGGCAGTTTCTGGACAAGCCATTCACACATGGACTAACTCACTACTTCAGCTACATTATGAGGTAAGGGTAGACCCTCTTTTTAAGATGAGAAAACTTAGTAACTTGCAGGAGTTCTTGCAATTTAATAACTGCTGGATCCAGGAATTGAGTTAAAATCTGCCTGACACTCAGTTTTGAACACTAATCCCTTCTTGGGCTAGCCTCCACATGAAACCCAAAATACCAGCTCCAAGCTCAGTGTATTTTAGCCATGGCATCTATTTCTGCAATGCAATCATAGGTTACAATTTCATTTCACATCTCAGATTTTTTCTCCTTTCTAGAGTGATTAAAAAACAAAAACCAGACAAAAACAATCTTGAGAAGCCACTGGACTGGGCACCAGGAATCCTTGGCAATGCCATTGCTTTCCAACACCCAGTCATCAATTATCAACTTTCACTATAGAGCTTGCCTCTCTACAACCCCAATCACTTCAGTTCTAGCTTCTTCCTTTAAAAAAAAAAATCTGATCTTTATTCTTCCTTTACTGTTCTGTTTTTTAGCCTTTTTGATAAAACATTTTGAAAGATCATCTGTTTTCCTCCATTGCTACATTTCCTCCATTCACTCCTCAATCCACCTTGACTGTTTCAAACCACTGGAATGGTTCTCTCTGAAATAGCTATGACAATTTGGTCAGTAAATCTGTCTGGAGTTTTTCTTCTGAACTACTGCCCTCCTGCCTTTTCTCTCAGCATCATTTTTCTGTCTCTTCTCTATGCTCACCTTTTCCTCCTTAGTTTCCTTTGTTCCAATTCTTCTACTCTTCTTTTAAATGTTGTTTTCATGTGTTGCCTTATTTATTGCAACAACTTCAATTACTACCTAGCACCTGACTTTGATCTTATAACACGGACCACTTTTCACACGTTCATTTATTGACTCAGAATAAAAATATTAGTTAGCCAAATAAACACAAGGCACTGTGCTTGAGTCTGAATCCTCAAGGAATTTGCAGTCTGATAAGGGAGACATATTCTCAGGCAAACACAAAACAGAAAATCCCTTGATAAACAATAAGCCCATAAAGAATTCCCTAAGTTAGTCTGAAAAGGCAGGAATGAATACAAACAAAATTTCCAGAGATGGCCACTGGTCTCAATCTTGGTGGGACAGGGCTTGGGGAAAGTGGGAGAGAGGGTAAAGGAAGGTGAGAAAGCATTTTGAAACAGCATGAAAAAGGAATAGAGATAGGAAGCAGCTGCAGTGTTTGAAGAATCATGTGGTTTATTTTTGCTAAAATTGATGTAAGAGCAGAACATAAAGCCATGGGAGGTGGCAATAGTCAGATCATGGATGACCTTTTATGCCTTGTTATAGTATTGTTCCATATGTCATAAGGATTTTGTAATCATAGTCAGATACAAGTTCGTACAGGACATACCTGTGAGCTTTTAATTTGTAGTTTTCACTATGTAGCATTTCACTTGCATATCAGTTACCTCAAACTCAACATATCCTTTTTATTATTTCCCAAACCATTTATCCTGCCCAGATATCTTCCTTGAAATGTAGATTTAAAATATATCCAGTTACCTGGTGGACAACACTACTTAGGTAGTCAATAGGCAACTTAAACTTACCACTTAACACATATTCCTTATCTCTGTTGAAACACCCCTTCCTACCTGCTCATCCAAATTCGAAATTACAGCATTATCCCTGATTCCCGCTTCACTCAAAGCCTGCATCAATCTTTCTCATGTTTTTCTATCACCCCTAAATAGCACAGTAAAACATGTCTCCCTATGGGGTAGCAATTTTCTACCAAAAGTACAAACTCGTTTACTTAATATAACTTGGCTTAGAAAGTGAAGCAGAATTTGCATTCTTGAATTTAATTTACAATGTCTTTTGTTTGTATATCATATCACTTAGTGCTGAATGACTAAACAAAACTCAGAGGCATACAGTTAAAAAAAATTAGCTCATCCCTCTGTGGGTTAATTGTGGGACTTTGCTTCTTCATCTGAGCTACCCCAACACATCTGATGCAGCTAGAAGTTGATGGATATATATGGTCTCAGCTTGACTGGGGAAGCTCAATTTAAATGTATGTGTCTTGCATTTTTTAAGCAAGGAAGCAGAATGATAACCGGGATGTGTGGAAGTGAGCCCAATCATGAAAATCGTTTTCAAGCCCTTACTCATATTCTGTCTACTAATATTTCATCAACCACAATAAGTCATGTGGCCAAACAAAAAGTCAGGGGCAATGACATATACTGCACCATTGTAAAAGAGGTAATTGAAAAGTCACTGGCAAAGGTCACGTCTACAGGAATGGTGAGGAACTCACACCATTAATACAATACTCCTCAAAAATGTTTTGAATGACATAGGCAAATTAATGCACATTTCCCTCTATAACAGAATGTAAAATTGATGCTCCAGAAGATGGGCTTATTTGTTTCATCAGTCTCCTCATATACAAAATGTGGTTAACATTTTTGAGAAGAATAAATTGCTTATTGCAGAACCTGGCATGTGCTAGTCTATGGCAAATATTAATGATTATCAATATTATTGCTTCCGGGATAATACTAAAATATATATATCAATATTTTAATACCTCCCTCAGCTTTTCAATCTTGGACTATGGCTAACATATATCCTAGGAATCAGCCATAGCTTTGAAACAAATCTAATAAGCTTTCCAGATTATACTGTATTTGCACTGCCTAGCAAATCATCACATATGCCAATTTGAGAAATTTCTCAAAGGGAAATGATAGGAATTTTTGTACCAAATTAATGGAGGAAATGCAAATTACATCTTCCCCCATATGCTTCCACAAGCCTGGCTCTTCAGAAATCTGCAAGTTCAGAGGCTCCTGAAACTGAATTTGTCCTCAAGTCAAACAAACCAGTACACGTCTTTGATGTATGGACCACTACTTCCAAATAAGTTCTTCCCTACCCACATTATACTCATTAACTGGAAATAAAAAGTAATTTGGACATAAATTCATTATAAATAGATCAATATTCCCCTCTACTCCCTGCTGCAATTTCATTACACAGGATTGTAACACATTTCCTATATTTAGTACCTAGGCCTTCAGTGGTTATGTTCTGTAAATCAGTGCTTCACAATATATTTCAAACTAATCCCATAATTGAGCCTAATTAAGAACAGCTTCAGACAATTATTATGGAATTATCAGAAGCAGAGATTGAAGAGATTTGTTCATTTATCCCATGTTCCCCCTGCTGGCTAAGGTTCCCTGTAGCTTTTCTTTCTAGTGATATGTCTGGTCTTGTTTTGAAGATTTGTAAGAATTAGGCTGTCTGAAATTTTTCTTTGAAACCTCACTTAGAAGTATAATAGGTTTTACCAGATATTTTCACATAATATTTATTTTCAGTGGTATTGCCTCTCATCAGTCTTTTTAGATAGGTGTTTTATTTTGGGAGTTACAAGGCAGTCTAAACTATATTGTTCATTCCTCAGAGAGGGAATGTATAGTGACTCAATAAAAACACAGCCAGATGCAAGTGCTCATACAGGATTTTGTTTCTCCTTGGCTGTTTCTGATTAGTTTTTTGTCTGTCAGTATGTCCCAAGTGGTAGCAGAGATAGACCTTTCCAGGTTTCCACAAGAATGTCACTGACTCCCAACCACCCTCCATCCTCCCCGCAAAGATGCTGAATTGTTATGGATTATTTGAACAATCCTAGTCCGTCTTTGATGGGTGGTTCTGATGGTCTTGCCCAGGTCACATGACCACCATTGTAGTAGGATAGGTAAGACTCCTTGATCAATAGCTCTAGAGAGACCATGAAAAAGAGAACAGGTCACCTTCCATTACAAATGGATAGGGGCAGACTAAACAAGTTATTGACCAAATTTCTTAAACTTGTATCTAAGTTAACTGCAACATCTTCTGCCTTATTTCCCCAGGAGTTGAAACTGTGAGAGAGCTACGTATAAAATACAATTAAAGGGTTTCTTTTAATAAATTCTGAATAAAGAACACGTTGACATTTTGGGCATTCAAATGGGTCTTATCTGATCTGTTAAGGATGTAAAGGAGGATTTGTCATGTAAGGTAGAGAGGTAAGGAAGGAGAAGGCAACTGAAGGAGTTCTACATTCCCTAATAATGAGAACCTGAAGTTGCATTCAACTTTCCTGGTGTAAGAGAATGGTCCCTAAACCCAGCTAAAATATAGAATTCATACCAATCCTAAATTATAATCTTCTCATTAATTGTCCTTTTTCCTGAGAGCTAAATTTTAATGAAGAGTTGGGTCTGACTTCTGCTGACAGAATGTCTGACCTTGTGGGTATAAGCAACTGTGTGCTTGGTGTAATTTATGGAACTCACGGCAGCTTATGACCAACTGCCATGGAAAGGCAGCTCCAGGAAGGGTGGTCTTTGAATATTTTCTCCACCTGGAATTCAGCTAAAGAAAAATTACATCTTCAAACCATGGAAGCCATCTACTTGGATATTTTTTCTTGTCAAGAGAAGGAATCCTTAGACTATACCCTTGTCTTCCTTTTCTCTCCCCAGCAGAGATACTTGTTTTGCCACTAATGTTTAAAATTTTTTCCTTGTAATATCTCTTTTCTCTTCAGTGAATTGGCACCATAGTATAGGAAAAGAGGGAGAAGCAATTGAACTTATTTTTTTATCTGTGATTTTGGAGAAATAGTTCTATCTCAAGTGTTTCTAATATACATTGAAAGACAACTGATATGAAGTTAATAACAAATTTCAATGAATAAAACATCAGCTTGGTCCCTCTGTGAGTTTGTCTTGTGCATCATTTTCAAAATGTGAGATAAATAAATATTCTGAGAAGGACTAGCAGCTAGGAAAAAACTTGCATGCAGTATCACAATGTGTGCACTTTCAAAATAATGGCCTATTCTGAGATATTGATTGAAATCACATAAGACTGAAACTCAGAGATTGGAATTAAGGAATGGGACTTCTCCCAGGAGAAATATTTAAATGACTCCTGATTTAGTATCTGCTCACATATTCACAATTTAAAGAGGTATATAATATTTAGAATAATATAGGCTTAGGTCTGTGAAAGTAGATACAATTGTATCTCTCTTTGCTATATTACAAAATTCTTTCAAACATCAACCTGTAACTCAGCCCAAGAAATGTAGTATTTCACTATCAGATTATTTTGACTATGCCTGAGGGTGACTGATTTTAACCGGGTTGCCTTGTAATTATATAACAAAATTCCTTTGAAACTACCTTTAAAATCTTGAATGATGGCATCGTGACTGCTCAGCCTCTACCCCAATCTCACCCATCCCATACATACATTGAGTCCCTTGTAGACATCCTACATTCATAGATTCTTGGAGGTTTATTTATTTATTTATTTTCGGTACCAGGGATTTTTGGGGTATTCAACCACTGAGCCACACTCCCAGCCCTATTTTGTATTTTATTTAGAGACTGGGTCTCCCTGAGTTGCTTAGTGCTTCACTGTTGCTGAAGCTGGCTTTGAACTTGTGCTTCTCCTGTCTCAGCCTCCCAAGCCACTGGGATTACAGTTGTCCACCATCACGCCCAGCTCCAGCAATCTGAGAGCCCTAGAAGAATATAAAGAGCATGTGGAGCACATATTTCCATATCCAGTTAATCTTATAACCTAATCTTAAGCAGAACCTTAGGCTAGGGACAAGTTTTTTTCCTTATTGCTGAGTAAGTCAATAAGTTATTGAAATTATCCTCATGCGCTGCTGTATAAGTTCCTTATCTTCCCTTTTCATCTCTATATCTAAGAGAGCTTACATAGTTAGTCTTCAACAACTAGTGGTTATTTTCCAAATGAATTACATAACACCAGGACTTCTAATCTTGGTTTCATTGGATTTACATGGCTAATGACTCTGCAGAGCCAATGGGAGAATCCTGATCCTGGCAAGCATAGAGGGCTCTGCCTATTATGCTGGATGTATTTGTGGCCAAAGTCATGACTGAAAGATGTTCCTCGCCTGTCTCTTCAATGTGCTTTTACTTTGGTGAGGGTTGTGAGGAAGACGGAGGAAGAACAGATGAAGTCATGCTGGATAGTGATAAATATGGACTCTCCAAACAGAATGACTTCTTCTGATGAAACCAGAACGTCAGAGTAAGTCTGCCCTATGTAATACAGCTTTACCAGTTAGCATCAGTGATTACTTTCTAATCCTTAAAGGAGGAAGGGTCCTGGAAAGCTGCCCTTCAATTAGTCAGTCTCCCTTAAATCCAGTTCATCCTGTTACTATTTGCTGAAGTGCTGACTATTCTGGGCTGGTCTTTATTTTTGTCTAGTCCTTTATAACTTAATTTTAGTTTTTTCACATAGTTTGAAGAGTAACAATTTCTATAAGAATTATTTAAAAGCAAGATAAAATGAAAACCATGCTTCCTCTGTCCAAACCTTTGCCCTTTTCATACTTGTCAGAGGTAATCAATTTAAATAGTTTTTTTTTTTTTCAGTGCTGGGGATTGAACCCAGGGCCTTGTGCATGTGAGGCAAGCACTCTACCAACTGAGCTATATCCCCAGCCCCTGATTGTTAAATTTTTAATTTACCTCCACATTATTGTACCACTTCTTGATTTGGGAGAGGTGTTGGTATTAACAGAGTCCTATGGAAAAGGATCTAAATTTCTGTCACCACCACCTTCTGTGCTCTGTTTTTTAGAAATGATTGTATCATCATTATGATTGAACCAGTATTCGGTGTTTAGAATGATAATGAAAACATTACTCATAAACAAGCCTCATAGTATACTAAAATTTCATTTATTTGGTTGCATTTTATTTATTTTTCTTAGGTTAAAAATTGTATCCCTATTAAGTTTACTTTGTTTTCTATGTGCTTGGCATCAGTTCATTGGCACAGTCGCCAGCTACCTGAAGTCTTCTCCTGATGTACGCAGACATGAGGCACCTCATCCATTTCATCTTCTTGGAGACATGTTATCACAGCTTTAGGCCTGTTTCCAGTGTGAAATGTGGCCTCAGTGTTTCACAGCAGTTCTCTTGGGTTCTCCCTTCCCCATTAGCCTGGGTCTTTTTTCCTTCATCTTGAGTTCCTGATCCTTAGTTCCTGTTTCTTCCTTTTTTCCTGGTCTAGTCCCTTGTATTGGTGGAACATATTTTTCAGCAACTTTCTCCAAAGACTGCTTAGGAGAGCAGGCATTCTGAGAACAGAGATACATAAAATTTTCTATTGTCTGTCCTCAAACTCAATATATTTTATATATATAAAACTATGTTGAAAATGAACTTCTTTCACAAATATGAAGGCATGGATTTGTTCTAGTTCCCTGTGTTGCTGTTGAAAAGTCCAAAGCTGTTCTGAACTGCTGTCCTCTATGAGAGACCTGTCTTTAATCTCTGATAATCTTTAATATCTTTTATTACTAGTGCTCTTAAATTTCAACATAATACATCTAAATATGGATCAATTTTCATCCATTATGCTATTTAGGACATTTAAAAATTCATGGCCTTGGATTTTTCTTGAATCAGTTCTTGGCTTATTTTTTCCCCCTTTACTTTGTATGTTCCATTATTCCATTTTTTTTTTTTGGACATGAAACATACTGAATCAACAGTGAGCTGCTCAAAGTCATCAAAATCCTGCTTAATGAGAATTGGAATGGGAATTGAATTGGGGGCAAGTGATAAACATTAGACATAAATTTGCATGAAATAACCTCACTTTTGGCAGGGTTTCCCCATGCTTAGCTACACCCATAGTGATTCCCAGTGAGAGAGTCTTTGTTAGACCATTCTAAGAGAATAACCTTCAGACTTCTTAAGGGTGGGATAGAGATAGTTGTCTGGCTTTGGAGAAAGGTGGGAGAAACGAGGAATCTGGAGATCTAATTGTTTCAACCAGTCATCTTCTTTGGTATTATTAAAACTAATTCCTAAGGAACCTGCGGTTGCCAGTTCCTGAGTCTTTCATCAATTTGGTTTGTTCCCTGGCTTTCTCCACTGTGCAGTCATTTAATGCTCATCCTTCTGTTTTTCTTGCTGTGATATTTTTCTTCGCTTTTCCTTGTGGTATTTTGAAATTAATACCAAATAAAACCAACCTTTTATTTTAGTGAGGTTTCCAGAAGGCCACCAAGGAAATACTATCTGTCAAGTTAATTTTAAAATGAAAATAGTTGCCTGAGCCAATAGCTTAACCATGGTTTCATGAGATAACAGGAAGAAATGGGCAACAGTGTTTACACATTCAAGGAACTATCCTTGTTGCCTGGATCCAGACCTGAATTCCAGACAAAGGCAGTAAACCTTTTCCAGGAGATGTCCCTGCATTAAATACCTACATGTATACACACGTGCATGCATGTACATACACACACACCTGATGCTACCTTTTAAAATGTATAAATGAGAGCTCTGAAAGAGCTTTCAAAGAGCTGTCATAGACCAAGAGAATTCAGTTCAGAAATGATAATATCTTCTATGTATCCTAATTACTGTGGTATGGTGGCATTTTTGCTTTCATTTTCTCATTCAACAAGTACCATTGAGCCCTACTATGTGTCTCAAGCACCACCAACACATTGGTGCTGCCTGAAGGGAATATGAAGAAAAGTTATAGAATAAGTAATACCAAGAACATATCTTTAAGAACAATCTTTAAAGCAAAGAATATAAAGGGCATTAAATTAGGAAAAGTTCATAAATTTTATCTAACCTCAAATCCCTCATCAAATGTGTGCACAATTATAATATGCAACAATCAAATTAACTCTCTTTTACCTGTTGAACCAAAGTGGTTTTATATCTCTCCAGTGTCTAAACGATGACTACTTATGAGTTATTAAATAGCTATACCAGTATGATAAAATCAATCTTTTTTTAAAAAAAAATTATCAGCCAGACACGGTGGTTCATGCCTTAACCCCAATGGCTCAGGAAGCTGAGGCAGGAGGATTGAAAATTCAAAGCCAGGCTCAACAATTTAGCAAGGCCCCAAGCAACTTAGTGAGACCCTATCTCAAAATAACAAATAAAAACGGCTGAGGGTGTAGCTCAGTGGTTAAACACCCATGACTCAATCCCCAGTACCAAAAAGTAAAACAAAATATCATTAAAATGATCTTATTTCTTTACTCACTATTGAAAAGCAACTTGGAATCCAAGTTGGAACTAGTTCAGTTTAATGTTCCTGAAAAAGAAAGGGCCCAAGGTCTCAGATCCCAAACACTAAATTATTTGCACAGTACTTTTATTTGCTCTGTCTTAACACTAAGTGTGGTAAGGCACTCCAGTGCTTGTCCAACACTATGTGGGTTATTTCCTAATGATTTTCATAAATGTCACCTGCCTATCGCTTAGAATACTACTCAATAGTCAGGAACTTTTATTCATACCTTACAGAAAATTTGAGTCATCTTTGTTTACATAACTGAAAATATTATAATAGGTAAGAACAAGACTCTACAGTTGCATTGCCTATGTTTGAATCTTGACTTTGTCATTACTGACTGCATAATCATGACCAAATTACTTGTTCTTTCTGTCTCATTTTCCCCCCATTTGCAAAATTGGGACAATGATAATAGGATTAACTTGAGATAATACATATTAAGCACTTTGAATGCCATGGACTTTTATCATGTAATAATTGTCTATAATCATTGCTCCAGATATAACATGTAGGCAAAATAACAGAAGAATTTCTCTTCCAGAATGATAGTCCATATCCTTCCTTATCTCTGTGATATGTGTTCATTTTCTTCTTTTAAAATTCCCATTTCTTTTGGATGTTGGAATAATGTGATTATTATTATCCCATTTTCATGATAAGCAAACTCAGATTCAGATGTGAAGTGGCCCAGAGTCCACACTTAAATCCAGGTCCTTTAAACACAAATCCTGTGCTTATTCTATTACATCAAATGGTCTCCGCATAAACGGCAAATGACAAGAAATTATCAATTTCAATTTGCATACATTTTGTTTTAACGAAATGACTTTGGCTCTTGTCTTTGAAGAAAGTGCTGATAGCAATGACATAGGCTATAGCTAGAAAGATTAGTTTAGCACAAGGCATTGTTCACCACAAGAGCGGGAAGGCTATAGCTCTTGGCAGTGGCTGTTGTTTGGCTGATTCAGTTCCCCAAGCCCCTATTATTGAGACTAAATTTTTGCTTAAGAAGAGAACAAGTACATCTTTTGCAAGCAACCCCAATGTCATTCAAAATAAACTGTCAAGATGTATATAGTTTTTAAAATGTATGTCCATGTTGAGGTTTTAAATTTAAAGTACACATTTTTGGCAAAATACTTGAGTTTAAAAATACTTCAGTATCTGAAGGACCAGATTTATTCTGAGTTTTTTTTTATTTGTTTCACTTATTTATAAGCTTCAAGGTGGCCATGCCTTATTCTATGATGCTTATACCTTTTATTTCCTATCCTTCCCAGTAAGGAGGGAGCCTTATAACAGCAAAGTACATCAAAGTTAGGCTTGGGAAGTAATCAGTATTAGCATAAGATAATTTTTTTTTACCTGTATATGCTGATTTTTTCCAATGCCAACCTATAACACAAAAGGAAAAGAGTAACACTACCCTTGACCCAAAAGAAAGGGGGCAAGAGAATTGAGGAACATGATACTTTCCAAGGAAGAAAAATGGAGAAAGAAGCAAGAAATGCAAAAAAGAAGGAAGCCAGGTTCTCCATTGGAAGATGAATCTATGGGTTGACAGTCAATCAATGGCAACTTGAAAGCAATATTGAACCCATCTCAGTACTCCTAGTGTGATCATGAGTGGCAATTAATAAGTCACATTTTTTTTCTGATACTAACTATACCATGATGCCATATACTATAGGACATAAGACAAGGCTATAAAGGCATGATTAATCCTGAGAATCAGATGAAAAGTGCATAATATAAAGCACATCTTGAGGGTTGAAAGACAACCTGCTCTTCATTGAAATTTCAAAAATATTTTAAGTATAAACAAACCTATTGGCTAAATGTCTGAATAGCAGTGAAAAGCCTGTGTGGAGATAAGACATGGTAAAACAGTGTTACTGAGAACTGCCTGAGATCCTGGATTCTTTATGAAAGTAGAAACTACTCATGGTATCTAGAGCAATAAAAAGTTGAAAATACAGTTGAATAAATTATTTCATTGTTTAATGTCTAATACCTCTATATAATTAGATCCTCCTTCTATATTCTTTGTTTTAAATAATTTATCTTTAATTCATATACTACACAAATGCCAAAAGACCTTAAAAGTTAAGAAATATATTTTATCGTTGCCTGTTTTGCATTATTTCAGTCTATACATAATTTGTGAAAATTTATTTAATATTAAAATATTAAAGCCTTGCATGCTTTAATTTTAAACTGAGAAATTTTGTCCAGTCATCCAGCATGGCCAGAAAAGCTTAAAGTTGGGTTGGGCTCAGGACCCCATGACTTCACTCTCCACTGGACAGAGGAGCTCTGTCACCT
Source organism: Urocitellus parryii (assembly GCF_045843805.1). Lineage (NCBI taxonomy): Eukaryota > Metazoa > Chordata > Mammalia > Rodentia > Sciuridae > Urocitellus > Urocitellus parryii. The sequence goes on from NC_135534.1 coordinate 97,032,044, forward strand.
TAAGGCAAAGGCTTAAATCTGCTAAAAGGGAGGTAGTCTTGAAAAACAGTAAAACAGCTCCTTAGTTAAGGCTATTCAAGAGTTCCGTGGTAGTTTGGTGAAAAACTGCTTCTTACTTGGAACTGTTTACTCTTTCTGGACTTCCACATTTTCTGGGAACTCAAGTGATTCTTCCATGATTTATGGAACTTTCCAGAGGAACCCACTGAGGTGCTCCTGGCCGAGGGAGCTTGTTCATGCTCTGAGGCAGCGATCTGTTGCCTTCAGCACAGGCAAGCCAGAGAGGGCAAGATTACCCCTGCTGGCCTTGCTTAAAAACCAGCTCTGCCCTTTTCAATGTAACATTTCCCAAGTCTGAGGTGACACAAATAAACCAGATTTCTGAAAGCTCAATTTTGGTAGTACAGACAGAATGAAATGAAATATGCTGTGCCATTCTTCATAAAAACGTGTGGACAGAAACAAGGAAAAGGGCAGTAACTAAAGTCCCTGATCTTCATTTTAATCTTTTGATCTCCTGCCCAAATCTTTTCCAGAGATTTCTCGATAGCAATGCAGTTGATATATTCACAGTTTATTTCTACTCTCCACCATCTAGCTGAGGTGATGGCAAAGCCACATTTGTCCAAAGACTGGTGGAAAAGATGTAGAGAGAAAAAGAAAGGAGAAATTAAAGTCTAGACTCCCAGCTTCTGTGTAATTGAGCATTAGCTGCATCATGTTTTGTGTGATTTCCTGCCAAAGTCCAGATGGGGGTGTGGGATATAGTTTAAGAGTTTTTAGGACTTGTTCTTAATAATATTTTTCTGCTTGGCATGGACATTATAACAAAACAGACAATGTTTTTTGGCTAATTAGGTGCATCAGGACGTTTCCAGGAAGTGAAAGGTAAATCAGGACCTTGAGTAATTGGGGGAAGGAAAGGATCCAGCTGAATGGAGCAAAGCAACCAGGAAGATCCACCCTGTGTGCAGGGCAAGCATATTCCAGAAGGGCTCATTCTGTGAGACATGGAAGGTATCCAGCATCAGTGATGAGTGGTTTCAGACAGGCTCACTCTAACATGCAGACCCATTGAGCCCCCAGAGATAAACCCAAGTCATGCAGTTGCACCCCACCCCTGTTAGGAATCTACCACCACAGGTTCTACCTACAGCATATGCCATGTGAGCGTTATAGCAGCTACACGTAAAGAAGCTACAGACTTTAAGCAATTGTTGCTCTCAACTCAGAGAAACCATACCACTATTTTTTAGCTGGAGATGTTTTCACTCTTGTGAAAATCCACTTAACATGGACACTGGGCTCAACTATTTTGTTTTAATGAATCACTTCTTACTGTCTCTTTCAGGAAGCAGCAAGAATTAAGTCAATGAGAAGCCAAAGGGAACTGAGTCTCAACTAAATCAGATCTAAATGGAGATTGTTGGCTTCACCAACATCTCAGAGATTCCTGGAAACTTGAGGAGGCTGTTTGTGCCTGGGAGGAGCAGCCTGGCCCAGGAAGAGGACGTGTTTGGCAAGTAGTGGACTGAGCCAGAGGAGCAGCACTATGAGGAGGTAAAATTAGGGCTTCCCCTTGAATGGGAAGCAATAGGGAAGAAAGAAGGAAGAGGCCACACATGAATGGAAACCAACCATTGTTGTTAGCAACATCCGTTGGTCTACAAGGAAAATTAACACTGGGGCAAAAGACAAAGGGTGCTGTGATGAGATGGAATGGGGAAGCTGTACTCTGATCAATACTCTTTGCATCTAAAAGAAAACAGTCAGAGTCTGGTATCATGCTGGCCTTGTGCCAAAGCTGAGCTTAGTCATGTCTTACTCATTTGTGACTTTGTCATCTAAAGCAAATTAGTTTTTTCCTCAGGAACAAAATGAATTTTATAATAACATCTCATCTTAGAGGGTACTTGCAAGGATTAAAGGAAATGCAGTTTTCAGGTGTTAATGGCTTTGTCTGACACAGAGTGAGCACTCAGAAGATCAGTGGGGAAGGGGGAATTGTCACAGCTGTGGCCCAAGAGGGAAATTGTGTCTCATCTCAAGGCCAATGTAATTTTCACCCCAAGGGCAGAGGAAGGTCGCAGAAGCATAGTGGCTAATAACCAGCCACATTCCAGGTTGTGCATTGTGGCAAAAACAAAAACAACTGGAATTAGGAAAGTAAAGGGACCATTTATTTTAAGGGTCTTGGCATGTCTTAGGGAAACTCACAAAAGGAGATGCAGGTGGGCTTCAAGGAGGCTGAGTTTTGCTGCTTTGTTTTGTTGAGTAGGATTCTCTTTGCCCATTCTAAAAGGCAGCACAGAGCTAATACAGCAGAAAGGTAAAAGGAGTCGCCACTACAGCCTGGACCCTGTCCTTAATATTTTCTTAGAAGTATGCTTCATTAATTCTTTTGCTGAAGTGTGAAGTCCTAGCAGCAGGTGTTCTTGTGCTTGCATTTTATAATCTGAGTACTCTAAGAACAACTCATCTTTGCTAGCTTCAATTCTAAACATACTAAAAAAAAAAAAAAAACCCCAGAGATTGACCAATGGGGGCAAAGTAATCACCTTTACACCATGTCTGTGATGAGCACAGCCAGCGTCAGGTGCCCCAGCCTGGACCAACCTTGTGACTGCTGGACATAGTCATGATAGATTAACACAGTTGTTTCCATGGTGACCGGGTAAATGAGGGTAGAGGAGACAGTTCCCAGAAGTGGAATTCTTGGCAGGCAGAATTGGAGAGGCTTCAGCCTGGAGCCCTGGATGGACAGGAAGGGCAATGTGATGGAAGCAAATTCCTTTTTCCCCAAATTTTGGATTCTATGGATTGTCATGTCTCACCCTGCTTTCTCCTCAGAGGGAGAATCAATCATGTCCTCAGAGTGGACTTGGAGTTCCTGTAATCATGGATACGGAATGGGTGTTGGAAGGTTGGATCTTCATACCACTTTTTTGAAATGAGTCTTTTAGAGTCTGAGAGCCCAATGAAAACAACGCAGGATTTATGTGGGATTGAGTCTTGGTTATGCCACATCATTTATATATATATATATATATATATATATATATATATATATATATATATCACAGAGTATATTGCTAAGACTTGATTTCTTCATGTATAAAATGAGAATAACAAAGACACCATTCATTTAGTGTTGTGAGAACAGTGAAAAAATACATATTACAACTTAGTACAATGTACATGACATGGAACTCAATAGACATTCGCTATCTTTGTTTATGTCTTCTAAACAATTTTTATTCAACAGATCAATAGTATGCAACCTTAAATTAAAGCTATCAGTGTCTCTCTCTTCCTTCATGAGGGCAGGGCTCCTTTCTTACTGTCTTTCTGTCATAAGCCCTCCACAGTACTCCCATAGCAGAAGCTCATGAAATAGTCACCAAATGAATACTGAGTAAAAATTACTAGACCAAGTGGCTGGTGTGTTTTCTATGGTCTCATGGAGGACTCCAAAAACAGGCAACAGCACCCTGTGGTAACACAACTGGGACATGTATTGTAAGCTGCCATTTTAAAAAAACTTTATGTAAATAAGTTCCATTTATTTGTTCATTTTACAAATATTTATTGAAATTATAATATTCCAGACATGAGCCAATTTCTGCTGAAATAGTAGTGAACAAATTTCTGGCCTTCATGTTGGTTTCATGAAATATCCTTTACTAGGACAGGGTTTTGATGCCCTCTTGTGCAAACCTAGGAGTGCAACTTCTATTTAATTCTCTGTCGGCCTCACTTTTTGGTGAACTTCCTAGAGGAAAATGATCTGATATTTTACTTCTATGCTTTTCTCACTGACTTTTATTTAAGAAGGCCCAGTAGGAGTTGAACAAATGAATTTGTAAATGTGTAAATGATTTATTAGGATTATCCTTGAGAACTCTGGAAACCTTATATGTATCCCTTTCTTATTGAATCTGCAGAACCTTTGGGTAAGTTGGGAAAAGCAGTGACTTTTACAGGTTGGGCCCTTTGAGTCTTCTAAGACTTGCATAAATGACTTGAGTGACAGATATGCTCATGATCTTTGAAACAAACAAAACAAAACAAAGCAAAACCTATCAGTGAGAATAAAACTTAATTTTAAGGAAATGTCTCCTCCTCTTATCTTCAGTGTTTTTTCTTTTATCTCTTTTCTTTCTCTCTTTCAACCTTAGCTCTTTGCCCTCTGAGCTCAAACTTACGTTATTAATAATTTGAAACAATCATTTCCATGGAAATAGCCAAACAACTTCTCAGAGCAGAGCAACAGCCTTGGCAACTTTTGCACACTCAGGTCAGACACACATCAGTCTTGACAAACACAATTCTCTAAAGGTGATTTTGAACAGATTTCTCAAGCTTGGAATCAGAATTTATATTTTAATGTTTCTGTTTAAAAGAAATGATGATCTAAATAATCAATAGGTAACTGTATCCCCTCTAAGTATATAATAGACACTAGGAGTTATGTCATTAAAAAAACTCACATATAAATAAAACATAGATTATTTTATTAGAATTTTTGAAGTAATACATGTTCATTATAATAACTTTGGAAAACACACTCAGAAGAACAAAATGTAAACTTCTACCCAAGATGTCAGACTCAGCACCCATTACAGCCGGTCTCTTCTCTTCTAGCTTCCCAGACATAAGAAGAAAATAATATTTATAGTCACCATCATCCTGCCTCCTTTCTTGGTGTCCAAAGTTTTCTGAATTTTATAATACTAAATTTAACATTGAACATACCATAGTACTGATAGGCACTAAATTTTTAATTTGTCAAAACATAAAAGTCAAGTATATTTAGCATCTAGTTCATTAACAAACTCTACTTTCCTCTGATTTTAGTAAAAACATCTATCTTATTTTTCTAAAATCAGGAGCAATTGCGTAAGACTTGACAACCAAGTTGTTTTTTCATCATTTGTGACCGAGCATTTCTACAGTTAGGCAAAATTCCCAGAGCTTAGAAAATATTAAATCATTAATTATGATAGCAATCTTATCCAGTATTTTCTGTTATCAGCATTCTATATCTGGGGAACATTGAGACTTGAGGTAAATAATAGAGGTGGTTAGTGGGGTGATATATTCATATTTTCTGGGTAGTTGATGGAACACTGTTACCCTGAAAACCTGCCCCAGATGCAATTCTTTTTGTGATTTTTTTTAAAGAAATCACACTTGTTTAAAGAAATTTTAAATTCACAGCAAAATAGAGCACCTGTACAGCCTTTCCCACCATCAGGATCCCATAGCACATTAGTTACAATTAATTTCATGATCAGCATCTGGATTCATAATCCAGGCACAGTTCTTGACCTTTCTTTCTTATTGCCACTTTTTCTACTCCTTTTCCATGCCCCAAGGACACACAACTCATATCTACAATAATTTTTTAAAATTAAAGTTTGGAAATTATTATACATCTGTAGTTATTTTAAAATATTTTTGTATCTATAGATAAGTCATCATGTATGTCACAGGCAGCTTAAACTTCAACTCTAGAAATTCAGTCAGTTTAATTGAAAACAGGTACTCTAAGAATCTTTAGCTCATGGGACATTAGAAAGGCCACATTCCAGAGGCACTATGCAGCTACACTTATATGTGTTACTTGATCTCCCTGGACAAGAATGGCTTGGCTAATTAATAAGACAAATGATAGAAATGGATTTATTGTTTGTGAAAATAGTGGCTTTTCAATTAACTTACTAAATGTCAGAAATGGGCTTCCATTAATGACATCATGGGTATTCAATATATGTGAATAGTTTAAGTATTTTAGAAATATTTACCACACCCGAAGAGAGTATAAGACTTGAGCAAGCCTGGTCATTTGTGCTCTTCTTCTTAGTTAATCATGGAGGACTTGGTAACTAAAGCATGTTTGTTCAGTAAATATCTACAGTGCAGCAGAATCTTACAGAGACTTATTTTGATTATTAGTAGTAACTTTCAGCCTACCTGTAGTAAGGTTATAGGGCAGTATGTAACGCTTTCTTACTCCAAACTTCCTTTGAAGCTACTATATTTATCAAAAAGAACCAAAGAGTTGTGCATGGAAAAATAAAATAAGGGCAGTTTATAATAAGAATAACAGAAGGTAATTATGACAGAAAACTGGGAACTTGAACACTGCTGTTGCTGCATCCATTGTCTACTTCCTGACTTAGAGAGAATCTCTTGTTGCTTTCTGTATACCTAAGCCTGTTGGCATGTTGCTAAAATCCACACGTTTTATTTCTCTGCATGTTTGTCAGAAAGGACTGTCACTGTTACCAGAGCATTTTTGCTCCTTCTAGATCTTGATTTCTCCAATTCAGATTGCCCTCAGGCCCTTACCTTATTTTTCCATACGGAGATGGTTTTACTGATGGTAGTCATTCTTGTACCTTTCCCTATAATACAGAAATATCTCCACGTTTGAAATATCACATTTATTTCTTTCTGTTGTTCATCTGTAAGATGACTGACCCAATGATGAGCCAACCCAGGCAACTGTTTGAAGTTGACAATTTTTATCTTCAGAGATTCAAGTGCTTATAATCACTCTTACCTCAAGATAGGAGCTTCCTTTCATCCTGTCCCAAACAGTTCTCAAGGAAGGGCCTGATATCCTTATTCCCACTGAAGCATTATTCCTGCTTTTGAGCAGGAAAAAAAGGCAGGAAAACATCAGCCAAGTTTCTGATGCCCATATTCAGCAAATGTATGTTGAGCAACTGTTGTCTCTCAGGCACATGTTATTAGGAAGATATGTAAAGATTCAAATCCAGAATCTGCCTTTAGGAGCAGACATCAGAGAGTGATTTGGTGCCATTTCTTCATAGCCAATCTCTCCCTCTCTGCTGTTGGATTTGCAGAGCAAAGAAATAGGCATCAAATTCCCATTAAAGCTAGCACCCAAGAACAAACTAAAGGAAATTCCTAAAGAAGTATGCATTATATAAATCCCAGGAACACAACACATTCTGTGCATGAAAATAAACCTTCTACACTATCTTTCTCCTAAGCTACTGCTGGGAAAAGCACAGTATATCTAAGAAAGGCATTCTTTTTGATTCTAATTTTGCTTCCTAAAGTCACACATGACATCCCACTTGCAGGCACTGCCCCAACAGGCAAAGAGCATGTCCTGCTGTGTTGATAAAGTTGTTTCTCCAGCAATCAGCCAGCAGTGGCCCAGCTGGAAGGTACCAGCTCCTGGCTGATTGCATTTAAGTCCTGAATGCAAAGTCTTTTGGGAATTGGCACTTCCTTGAACCTGGTTCATGTTTTGATTGCAGAAAGCAAAAATAGGTAAGCAAATGTGGAGCTCAGGTAGAAAACACTGCATATAGAAGGTATCTGCTTTAACCAGGAGTAGGAGGCTGAATCTTAACAGATGTGAGTTCCAACACCAGCTCCCTCACCACCTGTTAGTGGGTATGCATAGGGTGGTGGGGGAATGCATGGAGAAAAAGTTCAGGGCAGAATATCACATGCCCATATTCTTTAAGGTTATCAACTGAAAAAAAAGGTATTTAAAATATCTCTTGCTATTCATATGTAAGATCATTTTAGTGTGAGTACATATGCAATTTTTAAAATTAGTGCACATCACACAAAAGCTTCGTATCTGCAAATAATTATTAAGTACTGGGGTCCATGGCTTCTGTACCTTTGTTCACCAAAGATGCATATTCTTACATGTTGAATGTCCTACATTGGATTCTTTCCTATCAGTTTGCATAGGGTCTCTTTGGTTTTCAGAAGACATTTCTATTTCTCCCTTCCCCATCACTTGATGGGATTGGAAATTCAAATACTGTCTGCAAAATACCCTAGTGTCTGACTCTCCTGTGACTGTCTTTTCATTTTTCTTCTCTTTTTCTTCTTTTCTGTTCTCCATATAGTCCTTAAGATAATAAAATAGTGTAGAGAGAGCAGAAGGTTTGAAGGAGACAAATTTGAATCTCAGCAGTCTCTCTTAGTTGAATGATTTAACACATTATCTAATCTTTCTCAACTTTAGGATCTTCATCTGGAAAAAAAAGTGTAACTTCTCAGTTTTTGTAAAGCCTATGACAGATAAAGTCTTAAGGGGCAGCACATAGTCCACAGTTATTATGATGTTATTCCCCTTACCTGTTCCTACCCCTCCTCTATTTGTACCCTTCTGATCTGTGAAACAGATACCTACTATTTTAGGAAGTACTCATATCTTACAAAGCTTATTTCTTCACCCCAAATTAAGAACCTCTCTTTCAAATACCTTTTAAAAGCTTAGAAGAATCTACACATAAGAAATCTATGCATAAGGAATCTACACACAGTTGGCGTCTTCATTGATCTATGATAACAAGAATATACTTCCAAATGTAGTGCTCATCCTTCAATGCTAGTGCCATGATTGAAGATAAATGACCTGAGCTCTCTGTACCTGAGGCTCAGCAACAGACCTTTGGGATGATTAAATGAGTAAATACTTGTATCATACTAAAAATATTTCTTTGCTTATAGTAAGCATTCAATAAATGTGAATTAGTAGTAGTAGTGGTGATAGTAGTATTTATTGAGGGCAAATAACTTCCAATAAAGTGAATGTTCTATGTATAGCATTCCATGATTTAAAAATAGGTATTCCTGATCTATCTCCTTCCTACTTTCTCACCATAACTTGCCAAGATATGGAAGCAAGAGAAGTCACAGTGTGGAAAGTCCGTAATGCTTGATAGCACAAAAAAACAGGTTTCATTTCCTTCTCTGCCACTAAGTAGTTGTGTGACCCTGGGGAGATGGCCTTGCCTTTGGGGTAGGAGCTTCACCATTGTCTCATCAGCTCTTTCTGGATACATTCTAGCTCCAACATCTCCGGGATCTGTGTTCTACATCAGTAGCCACAGTGTAAAGCCGGGTGCTTGCGAGTTCAGAGCATCTTCCTCTTCCCCAGTGCTTCACATTTGGCTGCCTTCCTTGGGCCTGACACTTGAAAAGAAACTCAGTACATTCTAATTTATGGCCCAAACAAAAGGTACTCTTAATTAAAATTTAGAAGCCAATTCTACAGACAATGTCTGGAAGTAAGCCCAGAAGAAAAGAGAGATTATGATATAACCAAATAAACGGTAGGAATTTTTAAAAGGTTGAAGAGAAATCTATGTGTATCAATGTAAATCAGGGTAAGGTCACACGGGAACAAAAGAGACTAAGGCACTCAGCCTCAGCTCAGCAAGGCTACAGACACATGTGCCCCTTCTAAGTGTCATGGCAAACACAAGCAAGGACTGCCACTTTCACTTTGCAGGGTTATCTGTGAGGAATAGATAACAAATGTAGAGTGTTGTCTGTTTTAAATTCCTACTAATGGGGATGGAGGAAATTCTAGGACAATAGATATGTTCATAATCTTGATTGCAGTGGTATTTTCTGGCTGTATACTTGTTAAAGCTTATCAAATTATATTATATCTTTAAATATGAACTGTTTATAGTATTGTCAGTTACGCTTTAATCAAGCTGTCTAAAGCATCTTACAGCAATTACTTTAATGGCCTCATTCTTTGCTATCCTATTCATATATTTTCCTTGAGGGTCCTTTTGAGAAGAATGGCTCTGGTCTGAAACAGAACTTAAACGCCACTGGGTTCTGGCCAAATTTCATCTCAACAGTACTCCAACTTCATCTCTAGTAATAACGGGAGCAACACTTTTTTTTTCTCTTTGCACAAAGAAAATGTCTTCCTCAAGAGACTCTTTTTCTTACCTTCTGTCTCAGAGCAGCAGTTGATGACAAGGTAGCTTCTGCTGGCCTAGAGAACTATACTGAGAACAAAAGGACCAACAATGGAAGCAGCCAAGAAACAATGTATCCTACCAGGGAAATGATAGAAAGGCATCAAAGAAAAAGCTTTCCTAGGAAGTCTTGGTGGGCCATCTAAACATACACAGTCTTCATTGGGTTTAAGTGACTGTGAGAAACCATGTGATGCAGAAGCTTAGGAATTTTCACTAACAGATCTAGGCAAAGGGCAGCAGCATCAAGAGAGGGGAATAAAATCATTTTATTTTATAGTTATGTAGAACTGAATGTCATGAAAGGTTGGCAGAGATCCTTGTTTAATGGCTGTTTATAAAGACTTGTAAATATGTATCAAGCATATGATTTTTATTATAACATTGACAGACAGGACTGATGAAATAATGCATGTGAATGGACTTTGCAAAGTATGAAGCATGAATAACACAAAACAGCAAGTGTCCTTTAGCACAACTCAGAATATCAAGCGACTATGGATAAAATATAACCAGATGGCATGGAAGGCACAAAGAATCAGAATATAAAAATTGAGAGGACTGAGTATCTTTGCAGGTTGTTTTCAGATATATTTAGAATCTTATGAGTTGGAGAGTTTCCCAGGGTTAATATATATTAACAAACTTTTGAAACTATAATGCTTTACACAAAATGCTTGCTTTGAACAATATATGTATATATGTGTATGCATCCCTCTTTATTTGTGCATATGTATTTTTAATTATTGTTATATGCCTCACCATTTTGACTTAGGTGAAAAGTAATAAGTCTAGCTCCATGACTCAGCCTGAAGGTTACACAATGTCCTATAGAAACTGAGTGTTAAATAGCTATCTTCTTATAAAAGTGACTGTGTGATTTGTCTTTAAACAAAATTGGAAGATCCTTATAGTAGAGCAGGTCCAAATCACTTGATGCTGCAATGCACTAAATAAAAATCTATGTGTTTTCTTGGCCACACTGTCTTTTGGAAACTCTTCTCCTCCTGCCACACCTAGCCAATATGGTGATCCAACCTTAGTTGAAGAGGACACCGTGTTGTTGACCACACTGACTAGTTCAGTCATGGGCATCTGGTCTAGTCTGAGCCAATGAGGGTTGCAGCAGAGATTTTTAAATATATGATTGCTAATAATGAATAATCTATTCTTACTAGAACTACTGAGGTTATAAGCCTAAAGCTACTGGTGGCTACCATAAAAGAAAGAATTTTTCAGAATAAATCCAATATACAGAATAGAAAGCCAGCCTAGAAATGGAAAGTATTTTCATGCCAACATTAGATTCTCTGGATCCAATCATTCCTGAAGTCGGCTATATCCCTGTATTTTTCAGGTGCATAAAACAATGATTAATTATTAAATGAATTTGGAGCTGGGTTTCTGCTACTTGCAACCAGCAAATATCAATATTAAATGAAGGATTTAAAATGCAGGTTCCTTGTACAATGTCAATTTTGCCACTGGTGCCACCCACTCAAGTGTCCTTCCTACCCAACAGTCAAGGAAAATCTAGCTTTCAGAGCAATAATATTTACTTTGGGAAGTCTTAAGGATTTTAGCCAACAATTTAGGGCTTTAAGATCACACACTGCTTTCAACCATTCTCAAAGATATGAGCCTTATAGAAATTGTAGTTTAATACACATTGCAATGTCTTCTTGGGACAGAATGTGAAATAAAAGCAGTATATATTAGTTATAGCATGTAGTTTTCAGTTCTCTTTATCTAGTCCAACAAATGAAGTTATTCATTTATGTTAGCTATTGTCTCAGCATATTTAAGAAAGAAAGTTATTCATAACTTTCCTTTGTGGCATGGACAACCTAAAGACTTAATACACCACTTGTGACATACTGGCACTCACTGTGAAGAAGATTGCTGGAATGGGACTGGGGATTAGGAAACCTGGTCTGTGTGTGTATTATAGTGAGAAGTGAGAAGGACTGTCATCACTTTTTACATTTATTCATGCTGTTGTACAAACATTTGAAATAGTTATATAAGACCAATATTCTGGTAAAGTAAAATTTTCATCACTCTGGAGTAAATATATAAGATACATGGTCCAATTTTTCATTCATTTCAAAAAAAGTCAAAATAAGAAGCTGCTCCTTTAAATCTGTTTGGTAAGCTGGCTGTGTGCTAGCCAACAGGGAGTCACATCTTTGTCCCACTTCAGAAAAAATATTCGGGCTAATTTATATTACAGAAATTTCACTGGTATAAATCTTACTGGAATCAATTCTTCAGAGAAGTAATGAAAATAGTTATCCGCCCCCCCCAGAAAAAATCAATATAAAATCACAAGTCTAGAACTCCCTTGAATTTAGAAAATGTAAACTAGTATTTGAATACAAATTAAACTCCTTGATTGTATGTTGTAGGAAAATAATCTGTAATATAGTGTGTTATACAAAATGCACATATTTTTAAGAACTGACATCTGAAGTCTACTTATATTTCTTTATCCATATTTATCTCTGAGACTTCATCAGTTGCTCCCATTGTTTTCTGTACCAATATGGAATAAATATTCAAGCACTTTCCTGCATACAAATCTTCATATTCCATTTGTTTTGCTTATCTCAATCAACTAGTTTTTGATGCTATGACTTAATATTCAAATAAAAAGAAATTCCACTGTTTAAATGTCCAAAATAACTTGATAGTTTTCCAAGATACATCTGCTTTTTTAAAATAGTGAAATATGATCTCCTAAGTGACAGGCAAATAACAGGTATTAGGTAAATTTCCAAACACATTATATATGCTTAACACAGACCCATCCCTCCATTTCATTTTCCTCCATTAAAATGCATTTGAAATAAAATGATAAGTTAAGAGCAAAAATCATCAGGGAAAGAGGGGGATGCTTTGGGGTTGGTAGAGGACTCCAACAGGAGATGTAGCCATGGTGACAGTGGGTGACTTGAGACAATGCTGGTGGGCTTTAGAAAGTACAGAGAAGAAGCCTGGAAGTGAGAGAACAAGGAAGACGCCTACCCTCTCCACACCCCGTGGAAATCAGACTTTCCTTAGAACAAGAAGGTAAAGAAAATATTATATAGCAGGTTCTAGAAAATGAGGCAATTTTGCTGCAACTGACATTGAGTTTTAGAAAACACAATTCAGAGAGTTAAGAAGGTGGAAGGGGGGTGAGGTCAAATGGGCTTATGAAGACCTTGAAGGGGATGTGCAAGAGCTGAGGGGTGACCTGGGGCCCCTGAGGGGTGACTGATACAACAGACAGGAGGGCTTGATTCATTCATAAGAGGCTCCTAACTTGTGTGATGTGTTAGTAAAAAGTATTCTACGAGTTAAACATTTCTGTTCTTTAACAAGCTCCTAAATACCATGTTGGTATTTACTTCGATAATGAATATGAAAGAAATGTGATGCTAAGAACAGAGCTGGATAGGCATGGGATATAAAGGTTGTAGAAAAGAGAAAAAAATTATTCAAATAAGGGTTCATCTACATTTTGCTTAGGAAATTGGGAAAAATAAGAAAAACTGGGTAGTAGCATAAATGCGAACTTTTACAAAATAAACAGGAAAATTTTGAGAAATTAAAAATGATTACTCATAAGAGATATGTAGAAATGGGAAAAAAAGGATTAGAGATGAGGATGAAACTTAGAATACTCTTCTATATATCTTTAACTGTTCGACCATATGTGTACTGCGTGTCATCAAAAACAGAAAAATATATAAAAACATATTTAGATCCCAACCTAAACATTTGTTGCAAGAAAAATGAAGTGAATCTAGCTTTATGTCAAATTTATAACATAACCACAAAGAAAAAATATTAACTCCAACAACTTTTAAACCTGAAATTCTGTACAACATTAGTGAGATGTATTCTCAAGACAAAAAGCATAAAAAAGACATTAGGAAGCATATTTAATTATTTTTTTTTGTTAATCAATGGTCTTGATGTAGTCATGCTAGAATAATTTTTGTGTGTATTATGAAGCAGAACAAAATATTTGCATACATTAATGTTTTGGTGAACCAGGATTCTGACTTTAGAAGAAGTACAAATATGCCACGAGTAAGGCGAAAACAAAACATAGGACATTAAGATAGGAATTCTAAGTGTCAACATTCTCTTCAGGATTCTAGGCAATGAAGCTCCAGTTGTAATGAGGAGGGAAAATAGTCAGATCTTAATTTCTAAGTATCATTCTCACTCCAGAGTTCCTTGGGAAAATAAATGGCTGATTCCAGGTATGGATCAGGAAAAACACAAAGCCTTGTGTTGTACCCAAGAGTAAGAAAGTGCTCCAAGCATTAAGGGGGCACTTATAAAGGATAGATGCTGGCCCTCACAGGCCAATTTGGGGATTAGTCACGTAAATAAAGAAAGACTGCAATGAATTATAACATTGAGTAGAAGAATTCATGAGTTCATAGTAATGCTACAAAAAGGAAAGGGAAAGAAGTAGAAAGTAAAGCTCTTCTCTAGTGTATTAGATCACAAAACATATATGACCTAGTAGAATAAATGGCATAATTTAAAAAGCTACATTCTTTGATTAGCAATATTATTGTGTCAACTGAGGAACATCAATGGATGCTAAAACCATTTGGTGTAAATTTATTGAAGGTTTCTGTTGATCTTAAAGTATTGACTTACAATTATTTATTGTGCTGCAATAAACATATTTATTAGTTGTAAAGAGTAGAAAAGTACCTTTACAATGTGGAGAGATAAGGGATATCAATATGAATGGTCAGGTGACCAAATGACCAAGGATAAACTGATATTATATGCATCAGATGTGATATAGTGAAAAGGGCATGCTACCACAGTGTATTTATTAAAATATGAAAAATATTATATTGAATTGGCTCATGAGAAAACATAAGAGAAATAAGATTGGGAACATTAAATAGGACAACTCCTCTAGAGTTTTTTAAAAATATCAATGTCATAAAAGAACTAGGTGAGGGTCTAAGGGTAAAGGAAATAAACGTGTTAGCCTGATGCAATGTATAGCATAATCTTTGGTTGGATCTTGAATTAAACAATAATTGAAAGAAAGAAAAAGAAAGCACAGCTATGAAGAAAATTTATAGGAAATTGAATTTTATGGCGATTATATTTGGATGATATTATGTTAAATTTCTTGGGCATGATGGTACTAGGACTCATTAGGCAAATATCTTTTCTCATAGGTGAAATAGGTTTGAGTATTTGGGTGTGAAATATTATGTCTGCAGTATTCAAATGGCTCAGCTAAAAATGAAAAGAGAACAAAAAAGAAAAAATATTTTAATTAGGGAAAAGAGATGATGAGTATATGGGTGTTCATTTTACTACCTTTAAATCATACATTATACATTCTTCCTAACAAGTTAGGGAAGAAACTCTCAACTCCTTAAATATGTTGAGTCATATTTCAGCTCAACCACAAAACACTCTGTGCCAGCAACCTTCAAAATCTCTTGGGTTGATTTTGTGATTTCTACTTAATTGGTCAAAGTTGTTTTAATAAACCCACAAGATTGTTTCTGATTAAATTACAGGGAAGAGTCAAATAAAAGAAAAATGGCATCTGTGATCCAAAGGGGGAAAATCCAGTCTGTCAAAATGTTATTTTATTTTGTATCTTTGTTGTGCCCAGCAAGTTATGTCACTTTGTTATTTTTAACCCCAGTTAGAGAAGTTTAAATTTATTTTAGAAGGACATGTGAAATAAATCCCAGCAGGGTTTGTTCTTATCAATTTATATCTCCAGTAAAGCTGCATTTTGTTCTGTTTAAATGTGTTTTAAGTTTTTTAGCCTGAGAATAAAAGTTCCATTAAAAATTAAAAGGGAAGTAGGAGGACTGTAGAAGACATATACTGATCCCGAACTTCTCACTTTTTATCTCCGCTTCACAGCTATCCATGCAGAAGGCTGGGGTGATCTTGACATAATCATACACACATGGGAGATGATTAGCTCCTATCCAGTCTCCAGTGCTTCTCCTTTCCCTTTCCAACTCCCTCCCCCATACCCTGTCCTCTATCTACTGGTCTTTGTTCTATTTATTCACGGGTTTTTAAAAATTATTGCTTTACAGATATACATAAATTGAAATTCACTGTGGTCTATTCAGATATGGACATGGAATAGCTTGATCAGTTTCATTCCACACGTTCTTCCTTTTCCTATTCTTCCTCCCTCCCCATCATTGCCTCTCTCTCTATTCCAGTGATCTCCCTCCTATTTTCATGCAATACTCCCCAATTTGTCTAGCTTCCACTTATGAGAGAAAACATTCATCCCTGACTTTCTGGCTTATTTCTCTATGTATGTTTTCCATTCCATTCATTTTATTTACCAGCAAATGCCAAAATTTCATTCTTCTTTATGGCTGAGTAAAACTCCATTCCATTCTCATATTCTTTCTTTCTCTCTCTCTCTCTCTCTCTCTCTCTCTCTCTCTCTCTCTCTCTTATATATATATATATATATATATATATATATATATATATATATATATATAATTTTCTTTATCTTCTCATCTGTGAACTGGCACCTGGGCTGGTTCCATAACTTGGCTACTGAATTGTGCTGCTATAAATGCTGATGTGGCTGTATCCCTGTAGTACGCTGATTTTAATTCTTTTGTATAAATACCAAGGAGTGGAATAGCTTATGGTGGTTCCATTCCATGGATTTCTTTTGCTATCCCAACAATCTGATTTATCACTCTTCATCTCAGACACTTCAGTTCTTTTTTATTTTACTTGTTCTTTATAGATGTATATGACAGTTGAATGTATTTTGACATACATTCATAGAGTATAACTTATTTTAATTAAGATCCCATTCTAATGGTTGCACATGATGTGGAGTTTCACTGGTCATGTATTCATATATAAACATAGGAAAGTTATGTTCAATTTATTCTACTATCTTTCTTATTTCCATCTCCCCCTTCCCTTCATTCCTCTTTGTCTAATCCAATGAACTTCTATTCCCCCCCCCACTCCTCTTATTGTGTGTTAGCATCCACATATCAGAGATAACATTGTGCCTTTGATTTTGGGGGGAATGTCTTATTTCACTTAGCATGATAGTCTTCAGTTCCATCCTGTCAAATGTCATAATTTCATTCTTTTTATGGCTGAGCAATATTCCATTATGTATATATACCACATTTTCTTTATTCATTAATCTGTTGAAGGGTATCTAGGTTGGTTCCATAAGCTTGGCTACTGTGAATTGAGCTGCTATAAACATTGATGTGACTATGTTACTGTAGTATGCTGATTTTAAGTCCTTTGGGCATATACAGAACAGTAGGATAACTAGGTCAAATGGCGGTTCCATTCCAGGTTTTCTGAGGAATCTCCATAGTGTTTTCCAGAGTGGTTGCACCAATTTGCACTCCCACCAGCAATTATATGAGTGTACCTTTCCCCCTACATCCTTGCCAACATTTATTGTTACTTGTATTCTTGATAATTGCCATTCACATTAGAGTGAGATGGAATCTCAGTGTAGTTTTAATTTGCATTTCTCTAAGGGCTAGAGAAGTTGAACTTTATTTTTGCATATTTGTTGATCATTTGTATTTCTTCTATGAAAGGCCTATTCAGTTTCTTTGCCCATTTATTGATTGGGTTACTTGTGGGTTTATTATTTATTTATTTATTTATTTGTGTGTGTGTGTGTGTGTGTGTGTGTGTGTGTGTTAAGTGTTTTGAGTTCTTTATATATCCTGGAGATTAATGGTCTATCTGAGGTGCAGGTGGCAAAGATTTTCTCCCATTCTTTAGGCTCTCTCTTTGTGTTCTTGATTATTTCATTTGCTAAGAAGAAGTTTTGAGTTTGATATCATCCCATTTATTGACTCTTATTTTTACTTCTTGTGCTTTAGGAGTCTTGTTGAGGAAGTTGGTTTCTAAGCCACCATAATGGAGAATTGTGCCTACATGTTTTTCTAGTAAGTGCAAGTTCTCTTGTCTAACATCTAGGTCGTTGATCCACTTTGAGTTGAGTTTTGTGCAGGGTGAGAGGGATTCAATTTCATTCTACTACATATGGATTTCCAGTTTTCCAAGCACCATTTATTGAAGAGGCTATCTTTTCTTCAATATATATTTATGGTACCTTTGTGTAGTATGAGATACATTCCTAGTTTTTTGAGGAATTTCAGTACTGCTTTCCTGAGTGTCATACTACTATGTAAATTGGGCTGCTATAAACATTGAGGTGGCTATGTCACTGTAGTATGCTGATTTTAAGTCATTTGGGCATAGACTGAGGAGTGGAATAACTGGGTCAGATGGTGGTTTCATTTCAAGTTTTCTGAGGAATCTCTATACTGCTTTCCAGAGTGGTTGCATCAATTTACAGTCCTACCAGCAATATATGAGTGTACCAAAAATGTATAAGTGTGCCTTTTCTTTCTCATCCTCATCAGCATTTATCATTATTTGTATTCAGAACTTATTGATTCCGTTAATAGAAATAGATAAAGAAAGAAGGGTGAAGTTGGAGTGACTTAGAATTTGACTTCTAGAAGACTCCCTTGGTTTTGGGGGAAAAATATACTCTGAATTGTACTAAGTGACCACCTTCCCATTTTTCCAATTTTGGTTTTACCACAAAAAAAAGAGGGAATAGGCACTGGAACACGTAATTTAGAAGGAAAAAGGCCACTTCCTCATTTAGAACTAAATGTTTGACCTAATGGGAGTTGTTGGCAAAAGCTTTTAATACCATTAGGTCCCTGAGCCAAATGGGAAGCCTGAAATGGAGCCACTAACCAGGAAGCCTTTAGTATTTTCTCCTGGAGGTGTGGACTCAACTGGCTTCATTGAGAAGCTTGTTAAAAAGAGGACCTCTGGCCTCACTTCAACATCTGCATTTTAACAAGATCCTCAAGTATTCATAGCTTACTAAAGTCTAGGAAGCACTGTTCTGAAAGAAGTGGCTCTTTCCTGTAGCTACTGTGTTGAATGTAGAATCACCTGAGGACTCAAAATTACTGATACCTGATGTGTGTGGTGAGCTGTATTGTTCCTGTCACCCTTCCCTCAGATTATACTCCAGTCCTAACTCCACACCATCACTTGTGAATATGATCCAGTTGGAAGCAAGATCTTTGCAGATGTAAACAAGTTAACAATGAAGTCATATTGCATTAGGATAGATCCTTAGTCCAACTGGGGTTTTTATAAGAAAAAGGAGAGAGAGATTTGGATATAGAGACACAGAGGAAGTGTAGGCAAAAAAGCCATGTGGCACCAGATAAAGTCAAGGAATGCCCAGATTGCTGGCAGCCACCAGAAGCGAGGGAGGAGCAAGAAAGAATCTCCCGCCAGAGCCCCAACAGAGCAAGAGAGCAAGGCCCTTCTGACATCTTGAGTTCTTTTCTGTTGTATTAAGTCACCCAGTTTTGAAAATTACAGTAGTGCTAAGGAAATTATACATCTGTGTCCCAGAGATTCTGATTTGATTTTTCAGCATATAGTCTAAGCTCTGGGATCTTTAAAAGTACTATAATTCCAACATACAGCCACAGTTGAGATCCACTCCTCCAAATGTTCAAAGCAAATAAGAAATCACTACTCGTTTTATACCCAAAGGACTTAAAAACAGCATACTACAAGGAGAGCCATATCAGTGTTTATCAGAGCACAATTCACAATAGCTAAATTATGGAACCAACCCAGATGCCCTTCAATAGATGAATGGATAAGGAAAATTTGATATATATACACAATGGAACATTACTCAGCATGAAAAGAAAAGAAAATCATGGCATTTGCAGGTAAATGGATGAAGTTGGAGAATATAATGCTAAGTGAAGCAAGCCAATCCCAAAAAACCAAAGACTGAATGTTTTCAATGTGAGGATGCTGACTCATAATGGTGATGGAGGCAGGCGGAGCATGGGAGGAATGGAGGAACTTTAGATAGGGCAAAGGGGAGGGAGTGGAAAGGAGGGGACAAGGGAGTAGGAATGATGGTGGAATGAGTTAGACATCATGATCATAAGTACATGTATACGATTCGAATTGTGTGAAATATTTGTGTTCAGTATCTTGAAAAATTGTGCTGTATATGTGGTAATATGAAATGAATTGCATTCTCCCACCATGTATAACAAATTAGAATGAATGAATGAATGAATAAATTTCACCTAAAAAAAAAAAAAGAAATCAGTTTCCTACCTAACTCTGAGAAATAGTCAAGGGAATTAGAAAGTCATTAAAACAACAATATTGTAACTTAGTGAAAATTAAAGCTAAATGTTCCAACCTATTTATTTCTCAAAATTATGCTCAAATAGTATGCAAATATATAGTACATAAAATTTATGTATAATAATGTCCATTGTTTCGTGTTGAAGATAATAGGTTATTTTAATAGAAAACATAATAACTCAATGGAAAAAGATAGTTTCATTATTATACCTGCAAGAAGGTTTTTCACTGTGTTACAGGGCCAGACCCTACTATCCATCTGATAGGAGGAAAGTGCTTTGGAGGACAGAAACAGTCTGTTTAAATTCTAAACTTTCAAAGCCAAGTCCCAACAGTGTATAGTCCATAGTTCTAATTTTTTCTACATTTGTAAATTTTAAGCTCAATCTGAGAATGTAGCTATAAATATTTTAAGTACAATATTTACTGTTTTCAAACATTTTGTAGGAATAGTGCATTAAAAAAAATTCAATGTGTTTCTGGTGATTTGCTCTGACATTATGACTCAGTGAAGAGAGAAGTAAAGAACACCGCCACAACCCATATTGTACACTAGTAATTAAGTAAGGAAGTTAAAACTCAACGGAGCACTTGATCATGGAAAGCAATGTAAATGAAATGAAATGAAAGCCCATTCAATGAGTAGAATTTCCACACGAAGTGAACACCGAAGGCAAAGCTGAGAGACTCTTCAGTCAGCCATGGTCACAAATCTGAGTGCCAGAACCATGTGTGAGCACCACACTTTCTGATTTCTAGTCCAGAAGGGGTTTGAATTTTAAGCTCACAATGTAGTGATAAGCATGAAGGACCAAGGATGACTGTTTTCATAGGGTGGTGTTTAATGTTCAATTTAATGGGAAACCACAAAACTGAAAAACATACTGAGGAAAAAAGGTAGATTAAAAATGGGGGGTGTAAAGAAGAGAATTAGTAATATAATTAACAATTAAATGAATAAAAGGGCAAATTTAGAAAAGAATCATCACTAAATTAGTTTTGGAAGGCAAGGATTTAGGTAAGTATGACAATAGTTGTCAGTGCACTATAGAAAGAGGAAGAACAGGAGCGTTCCCATTGTTAGTGTGTGGTATGTGTGTTCACTGATTAATAGTTGTGATATTCTTCAAAGTTCCACATTTCTTCATAAATGCTACACTTTGTTTAGGATGATAGCCATAGCAGAAGACAGAATTCCACAGCCTGAAGTGTGCGAGGAAGAGGATGCTATTGAGAGGAGCTCCGTTTGCCACATAGGACCCTACTAGGTAGTGATAGGATTGGGTATTTCCAATAGTAGAGAAGACAAGAATAAGATGCAATGATAAAAGCACCAATCAAACTAGAAATAGAAAGGAATTTCATCAACCTAATAAATGGTATCTATGAGAAATGAGCAGCTAACATTACACTTGTGAGGGAAAAACTGAGTTTTCTACATAAAATCAGGGACAAGACAAGCATATCCATTCATGACTTCTCTCAAAATTGTGCTGGAGGTCCTAGTCAGAGCAATTATTTGAGAAAAAGAAATTTTTTTAAAAAACATTCAGACTGCAAAATAAAAAGCACAGTCTCCTCTATATGTAGATGACATTATCTTCCATATAGAAAATCCAAGGAACCCACCAAAAACGACTAGAACTGAAAGTTAATTCATCGAGGTTGCAGGACAAAAGATCAGTGTTCATAAATCAGTTGTGTTTCTACAACTCTCATTGAATGAAATTAAAATTAAAGTAAGAAAACATTGTCTTTAAATTAGAGTCAAAGAATAAAATATTCAAGAATAAATTAAACAAAAGAAGCATAATACTTATACATTGAAAACTACATAATATCATTGAAAGAAATCAAAGACCCAATACTTGGAAAGACATCTTGTTTTTATGGGTTGAAAGCCTTACTACTATTTAAATGGCAATACTTTTCAAGTTGATCTACAGATACATTCAAACCCTACCAAAATCCAAGCTGGAATTTCTCAGAAATTGAGAAACTGACTGTAAGATTCATATGGAAATTCAGGGGACCCAGTGTGGCCAAACTAATTTTGAAAAATAATAAAGTTGAAGAACTCCTCATTACAAAACTTACAACAAAGCTATAGTATGAAGACTATGTGTATGTACATGAACAGATATATAGGTCAATGTAATAGAATTGAGAAGCTAGAAATAAGCTTACACACCTTTGATAAACTGATTTTCAACAAGGGAGATGAAATAATTTAACAAGGAAAGAATTGTCTTTTCAACAATTCTGGGACAACTGGATATCCACATGTAAAAGAATGAAGTTAGAACATTACCTCCTGCCTGCCACACATAAGAATAAACTCAAAATAGATCAAAGACTTATATGTAAGAACTGAACAGATAAAACTAAGAAGAAAACAGGCAAGCATCTTCATGACCTTGGTTTAGAAAATGATTTCTTAGATATGATTCCAAACCTAAAATATATAAACTAGACATCATCACAATTAAAATATTTTATGCTTCAAAGGACACAAGAAGGAAGTAGAAAGATAACCCATAGAATGGGAGAAAAGTTTTATAAATTGTGTATCTGATAAGTGACTTATATATAAACTGTATAAAAAATTCTTATGACTCAATAATAAAAAGCCCCATTTTAACATGGACAACAATTTTCTAGAGATTATATGTAAATGGTCAATATACACATGGAAGATACTCAACACCATTAGACATTAGGGAGTACAAATCAGTACCATGATTCATACCCACTAAGATTGATATAATCAAAACAATGGAAAATAACAAGTATTGGTGAGAATGTGGAGGAACTAGAATCATCTATTGCAGACAGGAATGTAAGATGGTGTAGCCCCTTTGGAAAAAATATGTATCAGTTCCTCAAAATGTTAAACAGAGAGTCATCATGTGACCTAACAATTTCACTGTTTGCTTTATACACAAGAGAACTGAAAACATATGTCATGCCAACGCTCACACACAAATGTTTATACAAGTATTAACCATAAAATCCCCAAAGTGTAAATAACTTCATAAATGATAAATGGATAAACATAATGTGGCATATCTGTATAACAGAATAAAAGAAAGGAGTACTGATCCATGAACTTATGTGTGTGAGTCTTGAAAACACTATGTTAAGTAAAATAAGCCAGACACAGAAGCCCACATATTGTGGGCTTTTATGTATATTGTGGTTTTATTTATATGAAATGTATGGAATAAACTAATCCATAGAGAAAGGAATTAAATTTGTGGTTTCCAGAGACTGAGGAGTGGAAGGAATGGGAAATGGTTGGTAATGAATGCAGGGGTTTTTGTTGGGGGACCTGTGATAAATGTGATCCAAAATTAAGTAGTGGTGACGGTTGTATAACTCTGTAAATAAAATAATGATACTTCGTTATTCACTTTAAAAATGAATTTTATAGTATGTAAGTTATACCTTAATAAAGCTATTATTAAAAAATACATGGGGAGTCTTAATAGTGGTCAGGAAAAACAAAATGCAATAATAATAAAAGTAAGATGCAAAGTTAAAGTCTAGTGTGTGGATCAGCAGACCCATACACACTTCCCTCTTTTGCTTCTTCCCTCTACTAAACACTTGACCAAAGATCATTTACATTAGGCTGGAGATGGAGGGTTCATTTGGAGATTGAATGGTCCAAGAGGGAAAAAAAAGACTCCTGACATTTGAGAGTGCACAATAATAATAGCCACTGTTTCATCCCATTAAGGTAAAACCTGCCACGAAGCATAGGCCATAAATATGTGTATTGCCCTCTGAAAGATAAGAGCTTACACTTGAGAAATGTCTCCAACTTGAGAGACATTAGAGTTAAAATGATGGCATGAAGATAACAGGAGAGAAGTAAAACAAAACTTTGTAATATACACAATAAGGGCAAAGTACTATTTAAAAATCAGAATAAATAAGAGGTCTTGAAAATTATGAGCTATAAAAATATCGATGAAAGGACTAGATATTAGAAATTGTAGAGATGTAGAGATCAACCAAAAACATAGCAAAAAAAAAAAAAGAAAAGAAAAGTTAAACAATCTGTGAAAAACAGATGTCAGAGTTATGGGAAATCAATCCATGATGTCCAATAATACCAAGAAAGAGAAAATAAAGAAACTGGAAAATTCAAAAGAAGGGTCTGTCATACATCAGCTTTCCAATGAGATCGATTCTGAAACTCTGAAGTTTGCATCAGGATGTGGATGCGGAATACTTCAGGGAAAACCCTGATGAAGGAGGCAGGACTAGGCAGAGAGCATAGTTGAACTGTCGGATGGATGCAGATGCAACAGAGGCCCAGAGAACTCGGCAGCTGAGCAACTGAGACAAGAGAAGAGTATTTGTCACCCCACAATAACCAGTGTAATGAATGCAAGCTGCCCCCCAAATGAAGCATAATTTGGGAAAGGTAGAGAGAGCAATTTCTGAAGTGGGATTCAGCTGTGAGCCTTCAGCACCAACCTCTCCTCACAAATGAAATGCCTCTCTCACTCCATGCACAAAATGCAACACAAAGTAGATCAAGGACCTAGAAATTAGAACAGAGACCCTGCAACTAATAGAAGAAAATGTAGGGCCAAATCTTAAGCATATTGGATTAGATCCCTACTTCCTTACCAAGAATCCTCCAGCACAAGAAATAAATTCAAGAATCAATAAATGGGATGGATTCAAACTGAAAAGCTTCTCAGCAAAAGAAACAATCAGTGAGAGGAATAGAGAACCTATAGAATAGGAACAAATTTTTACCACATGCACATCAGAAAGAGCACTAATCTCCAGGATATATAAAGAACTCAAAAAACTTAACACCAAACTCCAAATAACCCAATCAATAAATGGGGTAAGGAACTAAATAGTCACTTCTCAGAAGAAGATATGCAAAAATGATGAACAAATATATAAAAAGTTTAACATCTCTAGCAATTAGAGAAATGCAAATCAAAACTACTCTAAGATTTAATCTTATACCACTCACAATGTCAGTTATTAAAATACAAGCAACAATAAGTGTTGGTGAGAATTTGGGGAAAAAGCCACACTCTTACATTGCTAGTGGGACTGCAAATTGGTGCAATCAATCTGGAAAGCAGTATGGAGACTTCTTGGAAAACTGGGAATGGAACCATCTTTTGACCCAACTATTCCACACTTTGGTTTATACCCAAAGGACTTAAAAACAGCATACTACAGTGATGCACCACATCAAGGTTTATAGCAGTTCAATCCACAATAGCTAAAATTGTGAAACCAACCTAGATGCTCTTCAATAGATGAATGAATAAAGAAACTGTGGTATATATACACAATGGAATATAACTCAGCCCTAAAATAAAATGAAATTGTGGCATTTGCAGGTAAATGGATGGAATTGGAGAATATCATGCTAAGTGAAGTAAGCCAACCCCCAAAAACCAATGGCCACATGGTTTCTCTGATAAGTGGATGCTGATCCATAATGGGGGTGAGGGTGGGAGCATGGGAGGAATGGAGGAACTTTGGATAGAGCAAAGGGGAGGGAAGGATAGGGAGGCAGCATGGGGTAGGAAAGGTGGTGGAATGAGATGGACATCATTAGCCTAAGTACATGTATAAAGACATGAATGGTATGACTCTATTTTGTGTACAACCAGAGAACTGAAAAATTGTGCTCCATTTGTGCACTATGAATTTAAATCCATTCTTCTGTCATGTGTAACAAATTAGAAGAAATCAATTAATTAATTTTAAAAAAGGAGTCACTGGGAACTGAAGTGGAGCAAATTAAATTTTCATGTATGATTATGTTAAAATGAACACAACTATTATGTATAATTCACTAAATATAAACATTTTTTAAAAATGAAAAAAAATGAAATGCCTCAGTACTTATAGGGGTTCTGAGAGACAGGATAGCATCCCCTATAGATTTAAAAATTGGAATTTAAGAGCTCTCCCAGACAGTAGAACAAAAATACAAAAGATAAACATGAGAGAAAAAAATCATTAGTAAGAGATTAATCCAGGAGACCAAGCCAAGTGTTCTACATGGAAAATGGAGATGAGAAAAGTATTAATGATAACCTCCCAAATCTAAAAGATAAAATGTCCAGAACAATTTTTCATGTTGTTGAGCATTTTCTTTCCCTCCCTTCCCTCTGCCCCCCTAGACACACACACACACACACACACACACACACACATTATCTTTTTTCTTTGAAAAGTGATTTGGCAAGTAATTTCAAGAGCCATAAAAAATACATGTTTTAGACCCAATCACTAGTTTCTGGAGATTATCTTAAATAAATAATTAAACATAATAAAAGTTGTGGTTTAAGAATATATATACTGCTGTTCTAGTTATAATAGTGTCAGATCAAAAAAATCTAAAAATAGGCAACAACTACTTAATCTATAGCCATTAAAAATGAAAATGATTTGGGGAATTCTATCAAAGAAGGAGCACGCTGGTGTGATGGCTTACTGAATGGAGAACATAAATTGCTTATTCCCATTATGACAATTATGTGAAACACATGTAAGTGAAACTAGGATAGAATATACATGAATGAATGTGATTGTATAGAATTGGAAAGATGGAAGAATGAACTGGACATGACTATCCTATGTGAATATACGAAAACGTGACCAATGTAACTCCACATCATGTACAACCAGAAGAATGGGAAGTTACACTCCATTTATGTATATGTCAAAATACATTCTACTGTCATATGTAACTAATAATAACAAAAATACAGACCTACCAAAAAAGAAAGAATTCTAAAGTAAAAAATTAAGAGTTTTTCTTCTATGAAATTAATTTTCTTAAGAAACAAAAAAATCCAGGTGTGGGTGTGTGTGCTTATAATCCCAGGTGTGTGCTTATAATCCCAGCAACTCTGAAACTGAATCAGGAGCATACTTCCAGGCCAGCCTTAGTAACTTAACAAGATTCTGTCTCAAAACAAAACCAAAAAAAAAAAAATTTAAAAAGGGCTGTGGATGTAGGTCTATGGTAAAGTGCACCTGGATTTTTGCCCAGCACCAAAACAAAACAGAATTCTCTTTGGTTTTATTGTAAATATATATATATATATATATATATATATATATATATATATATATATATGAAATACATTAACTTTCATTTTAAACTGACTATATTAATAATGGGCTTACAAGTCAGGTAAATTTTCCTGGTTTTATTATTTTTTCCTTCCTCAGTATTATCAAATATCCCACATGTGAATCACTCTCTGTGTCCCTGTTGTAATGCTGCTCTTCAATCTGCAAGTGTTCCTGTTAGGTATGCGGGCACCTGCTCCTCCCCTCAAAGCAGGGGCTCATTGAGCTAATCCTAACAAGAAGGCTAATCCTAGGTTTCCATCAAGTCTTCATATGATGAAGGAGGCTAGAACTTGAACTTGAGCACTTCTCATTTAATTTGCAGTTAGTCCTCCCTCTATTGAAATACTTATATCCCCTCAAAACAATTTTTTTCAAATATACAGTGAAATTCAGATTTAATCTTTGCTTATATTATCTTTATAAACCAAATCTGAGGAAGGAAAAAAAATAACAGAGGGGTTTTGCTTCTCTCTCTTAACTCTGGCACATCCTCCTTTATGCTGCATATTAATCCTCACTTCTCTGTGCCTGACTGCTGGGAAGGGACAGAATGAGATGGTACTATGCAAATAACTCCTAGTCAGGAAAGCATTCTGGAGGAACAGCAAAGCTTTGTGTGTGATTTGCGATTAATTCCTACATTAAACAAACACAAGCAATACCCGTGAATCCAGTTTGTGGTGAGGATACACACAGGAATCTGAAAAGGTTGCAGTCAAAAGTAGTATAACCAGAGTAGAAAGAAATATGACAACTCAAGAATATTTGACAAGATTTATGCTGCTTGAAGTTACAAGAATATAGAAGGACGACCAAAAGCAAGACTGACCTTGTCTGATATCAGGTAAGGGAAAAGCAGAGCCTCGAAAGCATTTGCTGCCATGGTGAATCATCATCTTTCAGTATGTCAAGTTGGACCCAGCTCAAACATATTGTTCTAACACACTACATATGGCTGGCAGCATGATAAGAACATAGGGTTAACTTATAGCATCTTGCAGCAGGCACTTGAGCCAATCCAGGTGAAACCTATGGATCAACGCAGAAACTCCTGTGGACTCTACATTTACTCCATAGGAATGAAAGAATTGTCTTTGGAATCAAGAAATGCCCTCTGACTTATATCCAGCTGGAGAAACCAGCTCTTCCTGGGGGCCGGAGCATTTCAATCATTTTATTTCTGCAATTTATACCGGATGTGCTTTCCACTCTATGCTATGGTTGGCCCCAGGAGCAGATCTGAATTGGGTAAGAAGCCATTTTTATAATGCTTCCAGCCAACATTGGGAAGAAAAGTAACTTAAAAATCTAGATGAAAAAAAAAAAAAAACATGGTCATAAAATTTCCAGGCTGATGCATTTTATATAGATGGGAAGGCTATAGATATGCATACTAAATACTGCAGACATACCAGTTAGGAATACAAAACAAATCTAATTTTTAGTGACACTTGGCAGAAAGAGGTTGTATGCAGGGGTGAATAAAAAGATATTGCTATATTTATTTGATGTGATTATTACTACTATTATTATAGTAATAGACCTGAATCATGTCTAGAAATGTCTAATGCCGCAGTCTGGCTGGGCACAATTCAGGAGCCACTTGTCAAAAGAAACAAACTTTATTTTTAGAACCACACATGCCAAACAAAACAGCTCCTCAAGAAAACCTTCAGAGCCCAACTGCCACCACCGGCTTCCCACAAGCCTTTCAACCTCCCCCATTCCTCCTGCTCTTGAGGCAGATTGGCTGGGTCGTGTGGGCGGAGCCAAAAAAAGTCCCCCAATGAGCAGCTCCGTAGTCTGAAAGGGCGGGGAAACAGCCCAATGAGCATCACCGCAGAGGAGCCAATCAGCTAGAAGTTGCTGGGGCCACTGTGAACCAATCATCAGCTGGCAGTCTGAAAGTTTGCTGGGGCTCCTTCGGCTGTGGCTCTCAACAGTCTAATTGTCTACAATTTTTATTGCAACACAAAATGATTAAATTTTACAGACCTGTGTGATATGTTTATCCCATAGAGAAATATTCAAAGTGCATCAAAACAAAGAGCCAACTTATGCAATGGGAGCTCAAACATCATTATCTCTAAATCCAGGAATTGAAACAGGCTAGAACTAATGACCACATAGACTGAACCCCTCACTAGCAAGCAAAGGAATTTTGTCATTTTTGTCTTAACACTATTATGTTCTGAGATTTATTAGAGTCATAAACCTTTAGAGAAGAAATCAGATGTAATACAATCCAGTCAAATCTACTTCTGTTTTTGTGTTTGTTTACACACTAATAAAAATCACCAGATTAATATCATTCTATACAGGGAAATAAAACACAGTGCCATGCAGCTGGTAATGTTCAGATAAAACTCAGCTTTGGACCACGACTGATTAATTTCTTTAACCAACCACTATCCTCCATTTAGTTGTCTAGTTTCACAGACATTTACAGTCCTAGCTAAAGGTACAGTATATCCTGGTAGAGAATACACACTGTCTCATCACTTTTCTTTTAAACTGTATTTATAATATAAATTTGAGAATCTGTAAGGGAAAAAGTATACAAAGAGAATTACAAAACAAAACAAAACAAAAAAACCAAACCTTGTACCCACATTCCCAGATATAATTATGGATAATATTTTGAGTTATCCATTTTTGGACCTGTTTTCTTGGCTTCTTTGTGTCTTCTAGACTCATTTTTAACCTTCACTTTGTATTATCATTAAGCGTCTTCTGAACCCGATCAAGTCCCAAGATTTAAATACCAGGAGAAACTTATCATTTCCTCTAAATCACCAAATGTCCAAATGTCGACACAGAACCTTCCCCCTGCTTCTTAAGTCTTTTCTTAAAACCTGTCTGGGTCCTCTCTGATCTTCCTGAAACTGCAGACCTCTAAAGGACTCTTCCCTGTTCAGTGCCTGAGCTGCCTGCTGTACTAACCAGAGGTTCTTCCCTTGAATGCATCCAATTAATCTCTCTAGGCTGCTACAAGAGGCAAATAGTGCAACAACCTGACTTTTAAATAAAGCTTAACCCACAGATCCCTCATTCAAATGCAACAATCCCAGAAACACAATATTTACAAGTTAATCCTAAATGAGTTTATTTATAATTACTCTAATAAACTAATAATCCTGATTAATGGCATAGACAACCGACATGAGTTTTCAGGCATTGATTTGGAAACTACATGGATGTGCATTTCCATCCTGTTTTTACCCTCTTCTAATGTGAAAATTACTTAACCTCTGTAAGCCTTGAATTACATCATCTAGAAAATGAGGATTACCAAAACCTGGAGATTAAATTTTCAGAGGTACTGAAAATTTATAGTACATATAAAATACCAAGAAATAATTACAACTTAACAGAAGTGAGTTCCCCCATCTCTTTAAAATTACATCGTTAATTAAATGTACAGCCTGTTTAAAAAAATTATGCTGTAATGATATTGAGAATAAAAATATGTATGACAAGATACTGAAGATTCATGGAGATATAATGATGAACTACTATATTTTAAAATAATTTAAGTGTTTCTTATTATTTAAGGCAATTAGGCATATGTAAAATGACAGAATTAACTTGAGACTTTGAAGATTCATGGTGGCTGAGTATCAGGAAATGGCTAATTCAATATTTCATGCTTTAATTACAAAATTATTTTCATAGAAGCATAATGTCATCAAATATAACTTTGAACCTCATGATCAGAGTTAATCAGCATTAATTTGTCCTAACTATTCTCATAATGATGTGCCTCCAGTGATGTATCAGCTCGTTTCCTGATTACAGCCATGTAACACAGGGAAGAAAGCAAAATGACAGGATTACATAAATCCAATAAGATACAAAATAAAACAGAGACCTGCAGTCATAGAAGGTGGGAATGAAGTAACAAATAAACATGAAGGGCTAGTTTAGTTTTTAAACAGGAGAGGTTGGTGAGAAAAGGGAGAGATTTTTTTAAATGCAACACATTTTATTTTTCTTGTTATGCACAATGACCTGGATTGGAAATCCGTGAAAACTGAGGCATTTGATGGGTGAATGCAGCTATTCTGCTGCTGTGTGTAAATGGAAATTTGTCTTTTGATGACATTCACAGAGTGACAGTAGTTACTTGGAGTGGACAAGGGGAAAGGAACATGGGTTCAAAAGAGAGAAATGGGAAGCAAAGTTAAATAAAAATAAAAATATTGAATAACAAGGAGATGGAATAAGGCTATAGACATCTGTTACTGTTTGAACATGAGGTGTCCCCCAGACACTCCTGTGTGCATGCAGTAATATTCAAAAGTGAAGCAATTAGATCTGAAAGCCATAGGCTAATCAGTCATCCTAGTTTGAATGGACTGACTGGGTGGTAACTGTAGTGAGGTGGGTGGTTCACTGAGGGCATGACGTGGAAAGCTTCAGTTTCCCTGTGGCTCCTTCCCCCTCCACTTTCTCTGCTTCCTACCCCCCATGGATGGAGCTGCACTCCTTTCCCAAATCTTTCCACCATGATGTTCTTGTATCATCTTGGACCCAGAACAATGGATTTGGCTGTCCATAGGCTTAACCTCTGGAAGTGTGTCCCAAAATAAATTTGCCCTTCTCTAAATTGCTCTTGTGGGGTATTTTGGTCACAGCAATGAAAATCTGACTAATATAACATCTAGAACTTAGACCTTGTATTTCTCTTGGCAACCTCTTGCTATTTTTGGCTTCTGTGCATTTGGTTCACCTTCATAGATTAAAATCAGAAGAAACAAGATTGAAACACTACGAGACTAGAAAGCAGCACCCCTCAGAGGAGTCAGGAGGGGTGCCTTACTGCTTTATTCTGGCAGCGGGTCCTAGAGGGACCTCAGAGAAGTTCAGTAACCCAAGGACAAAGCTGGCAGGGCCTACCTCACTCATCTTAAGACCCTTGCCCACTCCTGCTCTTGGCTGATGTTCCCCTTTTGGACTCTTTGTACTTTTGATGTCTTTAAAGGGTATTTGCCCAGAGTATGGTTCTGAAGCATCCTTCCAGGATCTATGTGACAAGTGTGGTAATTAAGAATGGAAGAAATGCCAGTGGCAAAAACAGATTAGAATAAAAGACTGATTATTGGGCTAAGCAGGTTGCTTGCCTTTCTGGTCAGGGCCTCTGCAGTGTCTGGGAGCTTGGCCTGTAACAGTGCAGGAGAAGAGACCACAGATAAATAAATGTCTCCTTCAGGGAAGATATATGATCCACATTGCTCATCGCGAGGCTCTGCCCAGCTGGGTCTGCCATCTCTGTGAATAGATGGCTCAGGTTGGGAGCTTAGCATTTGACTGGAGATAACAGTCTGCAGGCTCCAGAAAGGAACATTCTCTATGTGACCAGGGTCTACAATGAGCTTCAAGGTGCTTTGCTCCAAAGATACTGTAGTTCAGCACCCAGATCAAAGCACAGACCAGGCCTGCACGCCTGTTTTCCCAGCAGCTTGGGAGGCTGAGACAGGAGGATCATGAGTTCAAAGCCAGCCTCAGCAATGTTGAGGTGCTAAGCAACTCAGTGAGACCCTGTCTCTAAACAAAATACAAAATAGGGCTGGGGATGTGCTCAGTGATTGAGTGCCCCTGAGTTCAATCCCTGGTACCAAAACAAACAAACAAACAAAAACCCACCACCACCACCAACAACAACAACAACAAAAACACCCCACAAACCACAGTTCAAAATGAAGAGAGGCAGGAAATAGCCAAAGGAAATTACTTTCCAATATTCCTGAAAATATCAAACACTTTTTCAAAAGAAAAGAAAATGCTTGAAAGGATGTGGGAACTTGTTTTCTGTCTTGTGAAAGAACATATGCACTTAAGCTGAATATTAAAGTTCCAAGGAAGAAAGGACAAAATTTTATTTTGTTGTCTCTTTCCTCACTCTCTCTAGGCCTTAGTCTGAATTCAATGGAGGAAAAATTCACTATATGTTAAACAGAACCTCATTTCTCTGTAAATTGCCTTGAATAGCTTTTCATGATTTTTAATTTCACCAACATGAAATTGGCAATTGTTTATGGATCATCACAACTGAGACAAGATTTCTGGAGATACTAGCTAATTCAGACATAAAGGAATTTCTCCTGAATTACAAATTTTCTGTCCAATCATGGGGAGATTTATCTTGGCTTTTTCACAGTTGTGCAAATAAAGTGAAAGTCCCAGATAACACTTTCTCTTTTCAAATTCTAAGGAATATAGAGCTAAAAAATCCCATGTATTCATAATAAGGATAACTTTAAACACAGTTAAATTTGATTACAAATTATAGGAAAACTGCATGAAATATTAATTCACTCTGAATATGAAATACCATCTATCTAGGAGCTCCTAGGCATTGTCTGTTGACAGGCAGTTTAAAGACTCTGGACCTCTGGTATACTGAAGGTCATGAATTTGATTTAAAAATGGTGATTAGTATCAATTAAAGAAAAATAAGCTACTAAATATGACAATTTGTTTCTGGCTGGCAGAGAGTGGCCAAATCTTATTCTATAATTTGGTGTCACTGTGGGCCAGAGCTGGGTAACCATAACTGAAAGAATGGCATGCAGAGTTCTATGTTCTTGCTGTTATAACAGTGCTTTCCCACAATGGGACTTGCTAGCAGCAAGCTAAAATCTGTACACACCATTCAATAAACAAAAAATGGTGGCAGCTATTCACAAGCACATAGGTATTAAAGTATTTAGGCTTGAAAGAAAATGTCCCAAAAGTCAGCTTTCCTAAACATGAAAAATATTATATTTATTCTTGCCAATAGATCTCTTATTTGAGGTCAGAAAGAATGAAAGGAAATTTACTCACTGCCTAGGATTTGTTCTTATACATCTAAAATGTTTTGGAAAAACATCATTAACTATTTCAACTC
Source organism: Urocitellus parryii (assembly GCF_045843805.1). Taxonomy (NCBI): domain Eukaryota; kingdom Metazoa; phylum Chordata; class Mammalia; order Rodentia; family Sciuridae; genus Urocitellus; species Urocitellus parryii. The sequence goes on from NC_135534.1 coordinate 97,066,097, forward strand.
CGTGAAATCTGTGATGTCTCACATTTATTTAAATAGACTACATTCTTAGCTCTGTGCTAAGAAGTTCATAGTATTGTCTTATAGTGCATAAAATAACATCATTTGGTTGTAATTGATTTTTATCATATAGATGAAAACCAGAATAAATAAGTTAGATAATCTCATAGATAAGGCAGGAAGTGGCCAGAAATGGGGCCATAACCTAGGTAGCCAACCATAGAAATGGAACCCTAATTACCATATATTCCTCTTCTGAACCTTGCCCCAATTCAGACTATTGTAGATTTAAATTATATACTATATCACTTGACCACCCCTTGTAAGTAGACTCCTTATGTTAATTACATATACCAAACAATGATAATTGTTTTGTAGGAACAAAACACATCATTTGACAATAACTCTATCTCCATTTGGCAATTACATCTCCAAACTTGAGCTTTTAATTCTAGATTCAGAGATGATATTTAGGAGTTTGGTGAACTTCAAGAGTTTTATGCAAAATTATGGGTCCATAGGTTTCTTCATATTCTGAGGTTTAGGACTCTGCAATGGTAAATAGCCTCTGGCAGGGTCACCCAGGGAATTTGGAAGCAGAGGAAGGAGGCACCTGAAGATGCTGTAATATAGAGAGTCCTAGAAGCTGCAGTGGTGACCTCCATAAAGGTGTCAAGCAATATCTGACCCCTACATCTTTGAGAAGATATAGAGACAGGAGAGCTCATGCTTGCCAAGTACTTTGTATTTGTTATCATGTGGAACCCAGGCAGTCAGATACCAGAACCTCCCCTTCTGACCCACTTTGCAATACTGCCTCATGCTGACAAGATGACTGTGGGTGATATGGGTGGGCAGAGGGAACTGATTTATCAACCAATAATTATGACACTGTTACCAGAGTCTATGATCATTGCCTTATCCTCCCTAGGGAGAGAGAGATGTGTGCTGCTGGCACAGTTTATTGTCAAGTACCAGCTAAGAGGCTGGCTGGTCTCATGGGGGGCAGGGGTTAGAACCTGAAAATGGAACAGGACAGCATGAGGAGAAGGTAGTGATAAATGGGAATCTGCTCAGGAAAGAGTGGGGGTAGACAGATATGCAATAAGCCAGCTGGGGGGATTTAACCTCGGTGAAAAACAGGAGGGAAATAAGTTTGTCTCAATGAACCACCGTGGATTTAGATGTAAGCATGTGGAGAGCTTCTGACTGAAGATTTAAAGGCTGGTACAATGCTGGGTGGTACTCCATTCTCAAATGGAGCACAGTGGCAGGGACAATGGAGGACTCCAGGGTAGAGCGATGAGACACTAGTTCAGAGCCAGGAAGAGTCCCTGGCAATTACATATTACCCCTATCCATGCCCTCACCTCCCACCATGTTGGTACTTGCCACAAGTGGAAATGAGAGAGAACAGGAAAGTTTCATGTTGGAGTATAGGATTTCATCATCAGTAGGAAGCACCCTGCATTCAAGCTGTTGCCTGGTTCCCACAGTCAGCTGGAGGCTGTTTTTACTTTTTGTGAGCTCTTGTGACCTGAAAAGGTAGTGAGTGACCTACCCAAGGTCATACAACCTATGTGCAGAAATGATGTCAGGATTTGAGATCTATCCATCTCCAAAGCCTACATTCTTTCCATGACACAGCACTTCAAATGAGGCCTGGCTTCTGTTAGACATCAGAAGAGTAAACAGAAATATGCAATGCTGTTCTCACCAAAGTGGAATAGTTATCGACCAGTATTGATTGGCCATTCTGGAGTCTGAGCAATACCCATCCTGGGCGCTTAAATAGCAGTAAGTTGTGCTTAGTGTCACTAACACAAGTCTCATTTTGATTGCTTCTTGAATATCTTCTTCTAGTGTTAACTCTCTCCTTCTCCTTACATCTGTCATCAGTGCATTATTAAACACACAATGTTTTATACAGAGATTTTTAGTACTATGAAATTTCAGCTCTACAACTGCCACACAGGAAGTCTTCATGTGGCTATTATGGAGCAGGGATAGTTTTCATTTCTGGTACAAATGTTATGGAAAATGTAACAGCAGAAAAAAAATAATTCCTTCCCTAGAGAATGTGCTCTAGCCTAATGTTCTACAAACAGCTGTTACAGCTGTCCATTGAGGGGTCTTGGAGTAGCTCCTCTCAGGAGTTTCAGAGGTTTATTACCCTCTTTTTAGACTAGGTGCCTGGAGTTATAATATTACACAAAAGACAACATATGATGTTGATTCTGTCACTTGTTTTTCCTTCATTTTATTTCAAGTGTGCATTGGGAAATACATGTATGTATGTGCCAATACATACATTTTGATAAATATGAAACAATGGATAAGCATAAAGAAGTCCTCTAAAACCCACCTTTTTTACCTTGATCATCACTATCTCATTAGCAATTGCCTCTCTTTCTTCATCATCTAGTTTTTCAGTTTGGTTATACTAATACTAGATATTTAATTTTGAATTTCACTCTTATCCGTCAATATTACAGTGTGTTTTTTCACGTCACCATGTAATCATCAAAGCTATTATTTAGGTACCATAAAGATACTGTAGCAACTAAATATGTCATAATTGCTGAAAACTTTACTTGATACCAGTTAGGTTGTTTCTATTTTTATACTATAATCATTGTTATGAGTATCTTAATCTACACAGTAGATTGTTTTTCCACATTTCATTTCTTTAGTTTATGATCCTAGAAATTAAAACATGGGGTTAAAATGCCAAAACACTTTTATTGGGTTATTATTGGGAGATAGCGGGTGCTACAAAACAATATATACTTGGGGTCAATAAAACTCATGAGGACTAGAATAAATTATACAAAACTGATATTGCACAGGGAAGAAATGTGCTTGATAACAGGAACACAGGATGTTCACTACTGTGAGTACATAAAGGCTGAATTGTGCTCAACTGTCTTCTGCAATATGTTAAAGTTATAAATACTGCAAAAGGATTAAAGTCTTACATAAGAACCCTAACAGATACAGAATACCAAATTGCTTTCCTAAAGTGTTCTACCAATTTACAATGCCTCCAGAAATAAAGGATGGTGACACTATCTCAGAACTTCAGGAGGATTATATAGTATCATTTTTAAACCTTTAATAATTTAATGAAATACATTGTTCTCATTTGTATTGATTTCATAAATTGGCTGAACTTTTAGCTACACATTGTTTCTAGAATACGTGTTCTGCCCTTACTTTTTTTGTAGGTGCATCCCCTTTGAATCTATCTCCACCCAGTCTCCTCCAAATTTATAAAGAGCTCACACCTCTACCTCTCAGGGGCTTCACTCTATTATCCATGGTAATGTTTACATTTTATTTACATTGGCACCTCCTCACAGCATGAATCTTCTCTCTAGTGTTTTATGTTTTGCAAACTGCTGGGTAACACTTGTGATGCTCTATAAATAATAAATAATAAAAATGCTGTGGTCCTCTGCCAGCAGCCTTTGATCAAGGGCAGCTTTCAACCGACTTCACATGAGTGGACATAAAAAAGAGAAAGAAGCATCTTCTCAATGGTTTGGCTTCTTGTCTATAGTGATCAGCCAGGTTGCTGACAGGGAAGCAGCAGTAAACACAACCATACCAGCTCCCAGAGAAACTCCTTGTTTCCTAGTGGGCTCTCAGACTGAGAAAAACTTGACCATCCAGGATTGCTGCTGTGAGATGCCCTAGAGTGAAAGGATTCCATTCCCTTGGTCTTGCTTCTTTATTATTATTATTGTTATTTTTTAGTTATAATGACAGTAGAGTATATTTTGATGTATTTATACAAACATGGAGTACATCTTATTCTAATCAGAATACCAGTCTTATGGTTGTACATAGAGATTCACTGTGGTGTATTCATATATGTATATAGGAAAGTTAAGTCAGATTAACTTTACTTTCTATTTCCTATCACTCTCCCTTCCTTTCATTCCCCTTTGTCTAATCTATTGAACTTCCCTTCTTCCCCTTTCTCACTTGTTGTGTGTTAGCATCCACATATCAGAGAGAACATTTGACTTTTGGTTTTTTGGGATTGGCTCATTTCGCTTGGTATAATGGTCTCCAGATCTATCCATTTACTGGCAAATGTCATAGTCATTCTTTTTTAAAGCTGAGTAATTTTCCATGGTGTATGTATACCATATTTTCTTTATCCATTCATCTGTTGAAGGGCATCTAGGTTTGTTCCATCGCTTGGCTATTGTGAATTGGGCTGCTATAAAACTGATGTGGCTGTGTCACTGTAGTGATTTTAAGTCCTTCATGTATATACTGAGGAATGGGATAACTGGGTCAAATGGTGGTTCCATTCCAAGTTTTCTGAGAAATCTCCATACTGCTTTCCAGAGTGGTGTCACCAATTCGCTGTCCCACCATCGATGTATGAGTGTATCTTTTCCCCACATCTTTGCCAACATTCACAGGTACTTGTAGTCTTAATAATTGCCATTCTGACTGAAGTGAGATGGAATCTCAGTGTAGCTTTTTAATTTGCATTTCTCTAATTGCTAGAGAAGTTAAACATTTTTTAATGTATTTGTTGACCATTCATTTTCTTATTCTGAAACATTCCATTTTCTTTGCCCATTTATTGATTGGGTTATTTGAGGGTTTTTTTTTTTGTCTGTGATAAGTTTTTTGTTCTTTATATATTCTGGAGATTAATAGTCTATCTGAGGTGCAGTTGGCAAATATTTTCTCCCATTCTGTAGGCTCTCTCTTCATGTTCTTGATTATTTCCTTTTCTATGAAGAAGCTTTTCAGTTTGATACCATCCCATTTACTGATTCTTGATTTTACTTCTTGTGCTTTAGGAGTCTTGGAGAGGAAGTCAGTTCCTAAACCAGCATGATGGAGAGTTGGGCCTACATTTTCTTCTGGAAGGTATAGGTTTTCAGGTCTAATGCCTAGGTCCTCGATCCACTTTGAGTTGAGTTTTGTACAGGGTAAGAGATAGGGGTTCAATTTTATTCTACTACATATGGATTTCTGGTTTTCCCAGCACCATTTGTTGAAGAGGCTATCTTTTCTACAATGTGTTTTTGTCTCCTTTATCTAGTATAAGATAACTGTATTTATGTGGTTTTTGTCTCTGTGTCTTCTATTCCGTCCCATTGGTCCTCATATCTGTTTTGGTGACAATACCATGCTATTTTGTTACTACTATAGCTCTGTAGTATAAGGTCTGGTGTTGTGATGCCTCCTGTTTCATTTTTCTTGCTAAAGATTGCTTTGGCTATTCTGGGCCTCTTACTTTTCCAAATGAATTTTATGACAGTTTTTTTTCTATTTCTATGAAGAATGTCATCAGAACCTTAATAGGAATTGCATTAATTCTGTATGATACTTTTGGTAGTATGTTCATTTTGACAGTGTCAATTCTGCCTATCCAAGAACAGGGAGATCTTTCTATCTTCTAAGGTCTTCTTCAATTTCTTTCTTTGGTATTTTGTAGTTTTCATTGTGGAGTTCTTTCACCTCTTTAGAAAAATTAGGGATAGTAGGAACATATCTCAATACTGTAAAAGCTATATATGTTAAACCCAAGGCAAATGTCATTCTAAATGGAACAACACAGGAATGCCCTCTTTCACCTCTTGTATTAAACATAGTCCTTGAAACTCTAGCCAGAGCAATTAGGCAACAGAAAGATTAAAGAGTTATGAATAGGAAAAGAAGAGCTCAAATTATTCCTAATTGCCAACAACATGATCCTATATTTAAAAGACCTATTTATATCCCTTTAATTTCTTGCTCTGGCTAGAGTTTCATGGATTAAGTTGAATGGAAGTGGTGAACGAGGCCTTTTCTGCTATTCCTGTATTTAGAGGAAATGCTTCTAGTTTTTATCCATTTAGAATGATGTTGGCCTTGGGTTTAATATATGTAGCTATTACAATGTTGAGGTATGTTTCTACTATCCCTAGTTTTTCTAGTATTTTGAACATGAATTGATGCTGTGTTATGTCAGATGCTTTTTCTGCATCTATTGAGATATTGCTAGCAGATTTGGTGTCTGGTGAGGACCCACTCTTAGGACTCACAGCAATTTTTCACTAAGTCCTCACATGGTGAAAAAGGTGAACTAGCTCCTTTGGGCCTGTGTTAAAAGAACACTAATGCCATTTGTGAAGGTTCCATCTCATGACCTAATCATCCCCAAAAGGCCCTGCCACCTAATATCACCACCTTAGGGATCAGGATTTCAATATGTAGACTTTGTAGGGACCTAAACATCCCTACCATGGCACTGGGATAAGGGTAAGTGCAATAAGTATTGTTCTTGGTATTGACCAATTCTCTTCCAGAGTTTGTATCACCTTTCATTCCCACTACAATATACATATGAGAGTATCTGTTTCTTCACAGCCTTGCCAAAAGATTATGTAAGTTAAGTTTTAAAAGTTCACAACCTAGAAGATAATGATGTCTAAGTGCAGTTTTCATTTGTATATAACTTATGCTGGGTGAGATTGATTATGTTTCATTTGGTTAAAAGAAATTTGCATTTCTTTCTCTTTGAACTCCATTAATTTTTCTATAGAGTTTGATCTATTTTTAGGATGTTATAAAAATAAATATTTTAACTCTTTGTGATATAAATTATAAGTATTTTCCCCAATTTGGGGAAGTATTTGGTTTGCAGTGTCCTTTTTGATATGCTAAAGTTTAAATGTAATCTAATTTATCTTCCTCTTATTGCTTCTGAATTCTGAATTATGGTATAAATGTTTACTCTGTTTCTAGGTTATAGAGGAATTCATTTATGTTTTCTTCTAGTAGTCATATTCTATTTTTTTTGGCTGAAATTGAGAAATTGATATGAATTTATGCTTTTTTTCCTGTATATCAATTATGCCACACTTTCATTATATATTGGTTGTTTGACATTTAGAGGAGTTTTGTTTTTGTTTTTGTTCCAGTGGTTAGTTTTATACTAATATTCTTATTAATAAACTTCACCCTCTTTTTCCCGGTTATTATCTAATGATTTTTCCACAATCAACAATATTTAAATTAGGTAGAACTCCTTCTTTCTTAGTAGTTGATTTGAAGTAATATCCTTTTCTTCTTCATTAATAACTATAAAGCAATCAATGGTCTCATTCTACCCCTTCTATGTCCTCCCCCTCTCTCCTTGCTCCCTTTCAGATAGTCAATCTTACCTATATTGCCTTTCTAGTGGCTGCCTCTACTTTTATGGAGGAATTTAAAGAGATTCAAGAACAATGGTATTCTAACAGCCATCTTCCAGGATTCACACCGGTTTATTCTGTTTTGATTAATTCTTTGCCTTCTCCAAAACAGTATTCTTGAAGGGCTCAGTTTTCAAAAATTGTATAGATGTTTTAGTTACCAAAGTTATTAATGAATACTGAGGGCATTTGAAGGGCTGAGACCAGGGACATGAGATATGAGCAGGGCACAGAAAAATATCATGCAACAAGTAATTGTCTCATCTTCCCTATAACTTTTGATTGTTCTATTTACTTTTATTTATTTATTATTATTTTTCAGTGTGGGGGATGGAACCCTGGGCCTCATACGTGCTAGGCAAGCATTCTACCACTGAACCACATCCCCATCCCTGTCCTATTGAATTTATTTTTGTTGTTGTTGTAGTATGTATGTATGTATGTATTTATCTATTTATTTTTGTTCTTTTTAGATATACATGACACTATATCTAAAAAGTATACATCGAAACATTGATAATTTTCTAAGCTTTTAATCTAATTCCATATTACTTATAAACTCAAAATATTTTTGTAATATATGTTGAATTTCCCAGGATATAACTATCAAAAAACTTGGGGAAAAAACTACACTGTTTTATTTGTAAATTTACCAAGCGTTTTCATCATTCAAAAAAGTCCTGTCACTGATAGCAATACCACACATGGCATTTGAGTAATTAGTGTGTCAAACTTGAATCAGAGTATGTTTGCAGCTGCTGCATTCACAGATATTTTCCATGAATTGCAAGCATTCTATTTTTTCTTAGTTTCTAGTTTAGTCATTCTCCCATATTTACATGTTGAAATACATATCATAGTTCATTTAATTAACTAGTTAATTTATTAATGTTTTTCATTTCTTCTCTTAGTTCTCTTCTCAATTATGTCATATTCATTTTTTTAAATTATGGATAAAATTTATTTCATTATAGTATATTAGGTTTTACAAAATTTATGTCCTTAAAATATATCAGGTAATAAGCTTCACAGGAATGAAGAAGTGTGTCTTCTCTCTCTCCCTCTCCCTCTTCCCCTAAACAGTACTAATATCCACAGAGGTGTTGACTTAAAGGTGAGAGATACACAAAATCCTGTGCACCACCTCCTTGACCCTATGCTTGGCAGAAGTAAAGCCTTTTAAAGTTTTAAAGGATAATGCATAAAAGGAAGCTTGCTGTCTAACCCTCTTTTGTGAAGAAGCAAGGAGAAATGAAACAATGTCAAAACAATGACATAACAATGCTAAGGAACAATTATAAATCAGTGAAGCATGGATCACCTACCAACTATAGAATCAGGTTACAAACTGGTCAATTTCTGTGATCTAAGACACATCTTTATATATGAAATAAAATAAGACAGTTCACTTAACCAATAGAACTAGGAATCAAGCACCCAGTTTTACATGACACTGTGTTAGCTATCATAAGAAAATGAACAAAATCATTGGCACCAGTTTTTAAGTAGCCACATTTCTGCAGAATTTGAATGTGACAGTGTTTAGCTCATAATCTGTCAGCTTCTTCCTCTGCCATTCTAGATTGTGTGAGCATGAGTTTAGAAACACCACGTTATCCTGATTTGAACTCCTCTTTTTGGCTTCCAGACTGATGTTTCTCTGAGTCAGTCTTTCCTCCTGGGTCACAGATAGGAAAACATTCAGGGAACCCAGTAAGATAGTGGGAGCATTTGTTTGAATAAGAAAAATGCTGTAAGATTCTAGTCATGAGTGTCTACAAAAGTAGTATGATGTTGTTGAGAAATGAAAACACCAAGATGGATTATCAGTTTGCATTCACTGTGTGGACCCAGTTGATAGATCCTAAAAGATAGTCTATTACCAATAGGATTTTTCCCCTGGTAGCAGCACAGTCCATTCACTTTATGATCTCTGCATAATTTTCTGACAGCTAAAATTTATGTAGCAAAACCCCTTAAATCTAAATCTAACTTTTAGAAAAAAAATGTTTTCAGTACTTTAATGCTTAGCAATGGACTAGAACTCTACTCTTGGGAATGTTTACCTTTATTATAATGTATGGAAAGTCATGTACCATATAATATCTCATCAGGACCATCAGCTCCCTGGGGTAAGGAGCTTATTTACTTTGATATTCCCATCTCCTAGCATTGTAGACATTATCTAAATATTTATTTAATCGAATGTAGAATTAATTAGTAAGTTCAAGAACATAGGGAAAATCTATAGAAAATATCTAGCACTGTGGAAATAGTTTCTTGAAATAATTATCAGTTTAACAAATGTCTATTCCATGCTGACTTCTATCTTGTTTAATTTACTTTCATTTGGGGGTTCTTGGATGTAGCTACCAAAAATGGATCCTAATCAATGCAGATTTATGTCTCAAATATTCTGATCATGTATCCTATTTATTTAAATTGTCACAGTTACTTAGTAAGACAAGTGATTTATATATTAACCTAAATAGCTTGAAAGAGTAAGGGACTTTTCTAAGTCCCTAGTGAACTAACCATTAGATGGAAAGATCAGTGAAGTAGTCACTGGAGTTTACAGGGGAGAGGAACTTGCCCACTTCCAATTCCCAGCACTTTATAAATGTTGTCCCATTTTAAACCCAACTCTGTCTCCTGAAGAAGGTATTAGAACACCCATGTTATAAATGAGAATAACAGCAAGTTGAAAATCCTTAATCAGAATCACGAAACTGTAAGTCGAGAGACCTAGAATTTGATCCCAAGGATGGCTGGCTCTATTCCCAGCTTCTGCTCACTGTACCATACCAGAAGAGATTAGAGGGCTGATCTTCATGTCTCCCTGTCTTATTCTCTTACTCTCTTATTGTTTTCTCCTTACTTACTTTTATTTTCAATATAATTGCCCTTTTATAATCTTTAAAGTATTTGTGAATGTGTGAAGGGAAATTTACCTAATTTATTCCAATTCTATCAAATCAGAATAAATACTCAATAAACAAGGAAAAGCTCAACTTCACCCTCCCTATTTCCTGAATCATAATAACATTTTCAAGAATAATAACCTTGACAGGCCTAAAATCAGAATAAAGCCTTTATTTTTATGGCCTTTTTTCCACCCCACCCTCCATACTGATGCAGAATGCCTCTGTCATTGTCTTGACATCTTACCTGTAGGGTTCTAAGGACTCAGACTCTGCTGATATATAAAATTCAAGTAATATGACTATGACAAAAGAAAACCTCCAGAAATTCTGTAATTTGACTTGGTGGTACTGTGTAGTATAGTTCCTAGAAAATAAAGGTAACTCTGCAGAAAAGAAGAGCTTCAAAGATATCCCCTTTATATTGCACTTAAGGATAAAGAAAACAAGTGGGAAGAGGTATACTACTTGGAAACCAAATCAGCCTAAGATTTATGAGATCTGAGCAAAGGGCAGATAGATAGCAAGTAAGAAACAAAATAAGGAGAAGCTTTCAGAGTCAGGCCATTCCTGACTGGACTCTACCTGGAGACCTCGTAGGGGAATTTCACATTGCTTAGTCAATATGTAATTTTTGAGTATCTGCAGCAGTGGCCTAAGCCCACAATTCCACTGGTTGGGATGCCCTCACTCCTGATAGCTGCTGCTTCTCAGCTGATTTATAATAAAATGTCTACTTTCAAAGGTCAAGGCTTTCTGGCTTCAATTGGACAACCAGACAGGACTACAATATCCTGTAAGTCTGATATCATATGAAATGCAAGTCATTTAACAGTTGCCAAGCATTTCTATCTTTTTAGACTTTCCCTTACCTTTAATAAAAAATGTATATGAATTAATCTCCCATCAAACATAGAAAGAAAAAAGAAAGGCCTAGTGTCTTCCTATTCCCCAGTGTGGACAGGGATTGTTTTTTTCAAAGTGCCTGCAAGTCACCACTTGGGCTGATTTCTTGTTTTCTTTTCATTCTTCATCTCATTTGCATCTGGCCTCCTAAGAGGAATTTTTCTTGCTTGCCTATTGTGACCAAAGTGTGTACCAAACTACTTTTCTTTGGTTTCCTTAATACCACTAGGACAAGGCAGATATACCTAGCAGAATTCTATTGGACTTTTCGGAAACTGGAGCTATCATTAAAAAAGCTGCTTTGAATTTATTGGACAATGATGTTTTTAACAATATAGAGGTTGGCCTTTCTCAGTGGCTGATGCCTAATGCAAGTTCAGTGCTGAACCTTATTAAAACCTGAAGGAAAAGGAGAAAATCAGTAATATTAATTCTGTCTTATTTAAATTTTTTATATTTATTCATCATGAATTTTTATATTAATCATTTTAAGTTGCATTAAAGTATTTAACTTGATTGTTATATTTTTATTAATCCTTTAAATTTTGGACCCAAGACAATTGCCTCACTTGCTTTATCCTAGTCCTGGCCAAACTACCAACCAACATTTCAGCCCTTTGTTATTTTCCTAGACTATCCTTAAACTTTATAGTATATTAAATCTATATGGAAGACTGCATTAGAAATGTCAGAGGGCCATTCAGTAGCTCTAAAATGGCCCTTGGGAATAGTCATTCTTAATATTTTTTGTTAGAATTGTGTCATCCAAAAAGTTATATTGAAATTCTAACCCCTACTACCTGTGAATGTGACCTAACTTGGGCATAGTGTCTCTACAGATATAAACTAGATCAGGTCATACTGGGTAGGGTAGGTTCTTAATCTAATACAACTGGTATTAAGAAGAGAAGAAACACAGAGACAAACACAGAGAGGAGATCATCACAGGAAAGAGAAGTGATGGTGGAGACTGATTGGATTTATGTGGCTGCAAGCCAAAGAATATCAAGGTTTGCCAGCCACTACCAGAGAGAAGAGAAAACATGGCCCTGCCCATAACTTGATTTCACACTTATAGCCTTCATAACTGTGCAAGAATAAATTCCTGTTGTTTTAAGCTCCCTGATCTTTGGTACTTTGTTATGGCAGCTCAGGGAAAATAATATAATCACTACATCGTTTAGTAATTCTGATGTGAATGGTTCATGGGTTAGACTTTGATCTTACCCCAATTTTTTATTCTGTTCTGTCTCTAGAAATGTATATTCCTCCTTGTTTTATTAATTAGGCAGAGCAATGTTCCTTGTCTTATTTCTTTACCTATTAGACCATATTCCATATCCTATTTTCCCCAACTAAACTATTCAGGAAGGTCTAGGTATTGGCTAAGGTGAGATTTGGACACTTGGTTTCCTGCCTCTGTATCCTGTTTGACTCTCCCCTGTACCTGGTTGTCTTTCATCCCACTTATGTATAAGAGATGTCCTTGAACGTCTGCCAGATGGATTTGTCCTGTTTAGAAAGAATTTTTATAGGTTTTAATAGTCTTTTATAGCTCTCCATCATTTGCTGTGTGAAGCTGACACAGGGCCAGAAATTATTCTTTATCATAACTTTTTAAACACTAATGTTGCATCATGGCTCTATTTTTCTATTGATGACTTTATAGAAATAACAATGGCACAGGTGATGCTCCCTTGTAACATAATTTTACAGTCTCAGAGACTGTGACTTATGAAATTATTTCCTTTTAACCACACACTTAAACCATTTCTTTGCTGAAACTTCTAGGAAATGAGGCCTTTGCAGAGGTTAATTGGTATCATTCAGGTAGGTGCCTCCCCCTGCAAGTCTGTATAAGTTGGGCTGTGGAGTTTGGAATGAGGCATCAGTTACAACACATTGATAGAAGGATGTGGGTTGAAGGTATAATTAGTGAGCTGCTTCAGTTCCACCTCCACACTCACCTGTCAGAGATCAGGGGAGGGTTGCAGGCGATGATGAGTTCAGATTCCCTGAGCCCAGATTCATTGAGGGGTCAGAAAGGTGAGCTCCTTTCTTATTTTTCTCTGCTTTTCCATGGAATGCCATGAAAACATAATACAACCTGCTCTTTCCTCCTTTACGGAAATAAAAAAAGACAAAGAAAATTGAGGGTAGGGACCTGTCTGCAATCCCAAACCATTTATTCATCCAAAAATCATTTTTATGCTTCAGGAAATGCAATGAGGATACAAAGATGAGAATATAGAGTTCTTCTCTCGTGTTTCTCAAATCCAAGTGGGACAGAGCCATAAACAAAACTAAAATAACAGAATTGATATGTACTGTGCCAGATATATAATAAAAACACAATGGGAAGAAGGTTACAGGGAAGCTACACAGAAGGTGATTTTTGAACAGAAGCCTGAAAAGGAATAAGAATGTGAAGGGCCCAGAAGCTGAGGGTTGGGAGGAAATTGAAGTACTTTAAATAAAAGCTGTCCAATAAAACTTTCTGTGATGATGAAAATGTTCTTTATCTCAATAGAGCCCTTGGAATGTGGCTTTATGACTGAGGAACTGAAAGCTTAATTTCATTTCTCCTTACTTAGTTTAAAAATTACTTCTAAACTACATTTAAATCTTTAATGTCTACCTTTCTGGATAGTGGAGTTTTCCATTAAAAAAACAATATTTGCAAAAGCATAAAAATCTGAAAGCAGGGCTCATTGTTACAAAAGAGCAGCTGTATGTGGGGATCAAGACTGGACTTGGACAGGAACAGTGGAGACAGGGATGTAATAGGGGTGGAAATACTGGTTGGGGTCAGGTTATAAATGACTTTAAATACTAGTAATGTGCCAAAGAGTTAGACTTTACCCTTCAGGACATTTATGCCATGAAAACATTTTTTAACAATAAAGTGATATGGTGGCAATTCCATTTTAGATCATTACCCTGGTTTTGTTGGTATTTATAATTATATAATATTTGGAGCCATATTGGAGATATATAGATAGTGAGACGCCTGTGACCATTTGGATTGTGGGCAGTTTTCCCTCCACACTGACAACTCTGGGATTCCCAAAAGGATATTATCAGAGTTTCTAAGTACAATTTTTACCCATTGATATTTCTCCCAATATTCTTTAAGCTCTTGAACAAATACGTGTCAAAAGCCTCATTAAATAATTTTCCCAGGATATTAATTCATTGATATCACTGTATTATAGATTTCCCAATACAAGGAACTGAGCTATTCCTTACCACCTGGCTCCCAAGCATTCATCACATATTAATAGTAAATATTATTTTCCTTTGTGAATCATGAGGGAAAAGCTTTGGATTAATAACCATTCGGCTCCCTTCCAAAATTACTCTTTTACTTGCCTTCTCTTGGATATGCTTTCTGGCTCTGTTTTTAAGAGAACAAGTCATGGATCTGCAATGAAATCAAACATGGTATGGGATACACTTGTCATATGCCAGAGCTTTGTAACAACACCCCAAAGGAGACTATGGAGACAGACTACTCCAGATTGGTTCTGATCCCAGTCTTCCGAGTGGTATGTGCATCAGCAAGTTATGTAACCATTCTCTGAGATAGAGGTATTTGTACTTGGAAGGTTATGGAAGAATTGACTAAATTAACATGTGAAAAGTTAGCTCCATTTCTGATCTGCGGTAAGTGATCAATATGTGTTAACCATTGTGATTACAAATCCAAGCTATTGGGTGTCCCATTTAGCCATCGCTTCCTAGGCTCCTAACAGACATAATTCCTAACAGTAATACTTGCTAATTTTTATTTAAACTCAACTCTCTCTATATATACTTCATCTGCACTATTTTGTTCTTACATCAACCCTATTTGGCAGATGCTGTAATTTCCACTATATAGGTAAGATTTCTCCTCAGTCACTCAGATGTTAAGTGGTAGAGCCATGACTTGAATTCTCCTCAGAAGCCATCAGTGCCCTGGTGCTAAATGGAGCCCCAGGCATAGCAGATATTGTATGAGGATACTGTGAAGGGTAAGAGAAGGGAGCAAGTCCAGAGTGAATTTGTGAATATTTGAAGGTATAACCAGAAGAAGAGACTAAGCCAGCAACAAAGAAGGATTGTCTGTTTACTGGAATATGGCAGAAATTTTCATATCCCCATGACATAAGCATCCTTACTCCATGTTCATATATATATATATCTGTAAATATCCTTATTTGCAGCAAAATTAAATTTTACTGATTACTTAAAATTTGGCCACACATCTTTAAAGATGATAATGAATACCTGTGCCTCAGAGAATCAGCTGAGAACTATAGCTGTTCTCTGCCTGGTTTTCCCCTTAGAACTGGTGTCTAGCTCCACTAAGTCCTGGCATATTGCCAGGCTTCAGTCTCTGGGTGGATATTTCCATTCCAAGATGGTCTTTCTAGAGTCAGTAATGTATTCATTCTGGCTGGGCACTCCTTTCTGACGCTTCCTACAGCCTAGCACACCAACAAATAGACTGGTATTCTGTGACTATTCCTTTCTGAGCAGTTGTTCTATAAGAAACAACTCAGCCATTCTTTTTCAGTGATTTCCATAGTCAACACATTCTTCTTTGTAATTAGAAAGGTTATTGCTGTTATTTTAAATTCTCTGTAAAGATATTCGGTACCATCCTTGCATTATAATCAGTCTTTGAAAAGAGCGTTATAAGCACTTCTCTGTGGCTGTTGCCTCACTGGGAACTGCACTGCACCAGCTGAATATGAATAAGCTCCAGTTCTGATGGGCTGCCTTTGTGTAAGGAGGAATGCATGCCAAGTGACAGCTCAAGAATTTCTGGGATGGTTTCAGAATTCCAGTTTGGTCCTACATGTGCAGGGTTGTAGCAAGGGTGATGGATATTTTGACCTCAGAAGCAGGTTGGCCCTGTCTTCAGGAAACATGCTTTAAGGACTATCTGACAATGTGAAGCCTCCTGACTTTTTGTTCTGTAGGAACATGACCTGAAATGACCTCATAAATCAGAGATGCTTTTTCCTAAAGCTCCCAGAAAGAAAGAAAAAAAGAAAAAGAATAAAGAAAAAGACATTTTCACATATTTGTGTAAGTCTATCCTATAAATGTAGTAGAAAAGGAACAATGTCTCTTTGGAACTTATGCACTGATCATATGCACAGAATACCAACATGTAAAAATGAATTTTCATTCTTTCTTCTTTTTTTTTAATTAAAAAATCTTTATTTCAGTTTGATCCATCCCTGCATTTTATTGTGATTAAATACAGAAAAAGGTATATCCTCCTTCTTGAATTACTCCCAGGAGCTTAATTCTGGGACCTGCATGTTGTGGGTATTCATGCCTGTGAGGCAATATGTTTGGCAAAGACTCAGAAAGGCACATGGAGTAATCACTCTTGAATGAGGCTTAGCCACGGCTGAATGATTCAGCCACGGTTGACATATGTGTGAAATGGCAGGGGCCATAATTTAAAAGGGTTTGACTGATTGACACATTGAAAATGTTTTAGGACAGGACAGAGTTTATGACAAGATTGGTATCTGATTGTAGTTTCACTTTAGAGGCCCATCAAATGCAACACCACTAATGCACATAGTTTTAACTCAGGAAAATTTTGAAGAGCCTTTCTCCTCTCCTTGTTATTGTTGATTTAAAACTATCAAAGTGAGAAAGATAGGAAAATTGGGCATGACTCTGTCTTCTGCTCTAGACACCTCTTATCTATACTTTGACCATTTGACCACACTGTGGATCTGTTGGGGACCCATTTTCGAACTTTGAAACCTCGGTCTATCTGCTGCTCTTTCTTTAGTATCAGATACCTTTAGGAGGTTTTAAGTTTCCCTGTGGTTTATTTTAATTTTTATCAATGTATGTAGTACTTTCAAAAGAAATTGTAGAGTTAAACTGTGTTAATGGGGACATTTATATATATTAAACATTCACAAGCACACATATAAAAATATATGTATATATGTGTATATATTTGTGATACACATACACATATGTACTTATAGAGAAATTTAATTTAGACATTACAGTTTACTGAATCTGTTCATTTTGCCAGTGTAGTTTTAGAATGGTTACATTGTCTTGAATTAGCTATTTGGAACTTGCTTGTGCTGTATCTATAGGATATGAAAATAGTTAATCAATTCAGAAGAAAATATACATATTTCAGCTAGCTATTTTTATTGTATAGAACAAAAATGTTTGATTGCATTTCACATTTCAGTTGACTACTGTGTTATATCATGAAGTAATTTAAAATGAAATTTAAGCTCACATCTTTGTCCTATATGATGGTTCAGAGCTCAATAACCTAAAGGAGTCTACAAAGGAGCTGGTGATATGCCATGTACAAGTCCCCTAGCTTTTGTTCTTATGTCCCTGTGAGAAACTTGGCTCCCAGAAAGACTGTAAAAAGAGAAAAATGATGGATTTTTTTTCTTAGAATCAGTAAGGTAGACATGTTTTCTTACATAGAGGGGAAAATCAGGTTGAATAATATTTATTTAAATTGCTAAATTATATTTATTTCCTCATTTATTTGATAGTTATTTCTTGAGCTTCTGCTATATACTAGGCACTGTTGAATACAGAGATGAATAAGGCATTTTCTCTGCCTTCAAGAGCTACACAAGCAAATTATGTGTATGACTAGCTGTGAACTAAGTGTAAATATAGAGTAGGGTGCCAGTCCCCCAGGAACTCAAACTGTGATGGAGCTGTTTTTTCAAGGACTTGAAAGAGTCAGTGTCAAGAACAGTAGTATGAGTCCTTGGTACTCTAGGAGGTCAGAGAACACCCAGACTGAGGTGTATGGACCACCAGGAGGTCAGTGGGGAGGTGGGGTGTTGGAAGACCTGGATGATAGAGGGTCATCACTGGAACCCAGAAGAGAGGGAAGAAGATAGCAAGGGTAAGGACACTTAGACATTAACATTGTTGCGTTTGGAGAATTGACATTAGATTAATGTGCCTTTGAATGAGAAATTTGGGGCCAAATGAAAGAGAGCTTCATGACGTGCTCAGATATTCAGACTTGATTCTTAAATAATGGAGATCTGCTCACTTTTGATCTGAGTTGAGACTTGATGAATTCTGTGTTTTCCCTTGCTCTGTAATGACTACATTGCTCCCACCCCACACCAGTGCTAGAGATGGAACCCTGGGCCCTGTACGTGCTAGGCAAGAGGTTGACAGCTAGGTTTCCTTCCCCATTGCTTCTTTTAAAGTATTAGTTTCTGACTATAGTAATGAATGTATTAAGAGTTAAATCAACCATATTTACTTTGTCATGAAGGATGTGAGGGGAAAAAATGTCTGACAACAATGGCTAAAATGATGAAGATTCGAATGAACTTCCTTCTCCTTTGTATTCATTAATCCCTGTTTTTACAAATAGGTGAGTACAATTCAATCAGAGAATAATTATGAGCTTCTGTAGAAACACTGTAGAGAATCATGTAATTAAACCCACCTACTACCACTCCCCACTCTTCTTTCTGGACTCCTCATTTCTGGTGTGTTTCTCAGTTCAAATAGAAAACAGAAGATGAACTGTTAGATTTTGAGAAAGAAAAAGAATTTCTTGAAATTAGACTGCAAGGTCACTTTATCCCTTCTTCTCCATATATGTCCAAGGATGTAAGTTTGAACATTCTGTTTTATTAGCAAGATTGTTATTATTTTATAAGTAGATATCTTTGAGGATATAGTTTCCTGGTGGTTAGAAAATATTCACTCACTCCTTCCTTTCTTTCTTTCTTTCTTTCTTTCTTTCTTTCTTTCTTTCTTTCTAATTCACTATATTATTTTCTTATTTAGTTCTGATATTTTGTACCAAGTATTTGACTTAAACAGTAAGAGTTTCATTAAACCCAATTTGGTAAAATTATACTATATTGCCTTATTTGGTAGTTGATAGTAATAATAGCTACTTATTATTTAAAGTTTACTAAGTTCCAGCTGCTAAAACCATTTTATCCACATTCTATTTAACCTTCACAATCATCTTAAAAGTTATTAATCTCACAAGTAGAAAAACTAAAGCTTTAAAAATAGGCAGTGCTTGCTTAGCATGGTAGTATGGACTATAAAAATGACCAGAGAAGATGAAACTATGAAAAATGATCTTAATAGTCAATGAGAAGCATTAGTATAGTTCTGTGACCTTTACAATTTTTCCCTAAAACATTAAAACTCAGTGATAAATGTGTAGGGGAAAAACAGCAAATCTTATATTTATTAAGTATACTGTAATTTAAGAGGTGGTTTATTTCTTTGCAGAAAGAAAGAAAGGAAGGAAGGAAAGAAGGAAGGAAGAAAGGCGAGAGCAGTGTTGTATGCCTGTAATCCCAGTGATTCGGGAATCTGAGGCAGGACAGTTGCCAGTTCGAGACTAGCTTCTGCAATACCCTGTCTCAAAAAATTAAAAAGATCTGGGGATGTGGCTTGGTGGCAAAACACCCCTGGGTTTAATCCCTACAACCAAAAAGAAAACAGAAAAAGAAAAAAACTAAATAAACAGAAAATCTTATCAATAGTACTTTGAACAGTGACTGCTTTCTTCTGGGCACTTACTTTTTGATATGGAGTGAGCATCTTTTCTCTGCCTTGCAAATTATCATGCTCTCTTCTATGTTTGGATGATCTTGCTACATTTCATCTTTTGCTGTTTGAATGTTGTGAATTATCTCTAAGAGTTCCTTCAATGTGAGGATATCACTGGCTTCACTTCCTCTGGGACATCATAATCTTTATCACTACCACTTTCTTCATTTAATGTCCATAAGTTGGCCATCATGGAGTCTCCAAGGTTGCATATCTGGAATCTTTCCTGAATAGTGGCAGTGTCAACATTCCTCCTACAACTTCAGTTGTGTTCAATTCTAATTTTACTTCAAGCAGTATCACTTTTGATTCTTTGCTGTATTTTTTCTTTCTTGGCTAAATCTCTCTTTTGATTATCCAATTTTGTAAAATGTCACTTGAATTTATCATTGGGAGACAAAAAGGCAACAGACACAACTACTCACTTTGCTGTCTCTGCTTGAACTGAATAACACACACAGTGGCCAATCACCAGCAGATTTTGAAAGAAGTAACATGATTGACCACTTATCATCATGCCTAGATGCTGTTTCTGTGGTGATTTTTGGACTGAGCAGCTAGCACCTGAAGTTTGTATTTTGTGAAATCACTTATAGTTGATATCAGTGGTAACTGAAATTTGAAACATAAAGTTGGGAGATTAGTTATTTAACTAAATTGTAGTGACTGGGGTTTGTTCATATCAGAATTATGCCCAGTGAGGACTGCCTGCCTGCAGTTGCTTAGGTTGATATCGTCAGTGACAGGTCGAAGATTCAAACTCAAATCCAAGCCCCTGAGCTCATCCTTTGATTAATGCCTTGCAATTGATTTAAAAGTGCATGTATCCCCAAAGATAGGCAATTTATTTTTTCTGGAGGAGATGTGGGTACAGGAAAGATGGGTAGAGAGGGGATTTGAAGAAGAAACAAGAAGTAGTGAAGGAGAGAGAAGAGTGAAAGGGGAAAGAGAAAAGTGAGAAAGAGGGAAGAAAAGAGAGGAATAGAAGAAAGAAAATAAGCCAAAGAACATGAAAGAGCAACAGCACAAACAGCAGACAAAAGCAAATGAGAGAAGCATAAAGAAATAGGAAAGGACAGAGAAGAGAGGTCAGTTCCTAGAAGAGTGATGTTATGGTCAGTATGAAACACCAGAACACTGCTGCTGATAAACCCTTTCCTAGCCTCCTTCCTTGCCCAAATTCTGAACTCCTTATCTACCAAAGTGGTGCTACATTCATTTTTCATTTCTTTTTGCCTGAACACTACCCAATCCAACAATTTCTATTCAATTATAACACTGCCAATGGGCATTTGAAATGATCATGTGTTATTTAATAATTGATATGAAAGTACATAATATAAAATAGTCACCCTTTACAAAATAAATTCCACATGATTAATGAGTCAAATATAAAATTCTAATCAATGAAAACCAACAGAATATAAAGTTATGAAAATTATATCCTTCTTTAGAGTAATAAAAAGTTATAAATAAGAAATAATCAAAAACTTAATTACCATTCATCTATTGTAGGGAAACTAGGTTGCTTCCATAGTTTAGCTAATATGAATTGAGCTGATATAAACATTGATGTGGCTGCATCACTGTAATATGCTGTTTTTAAATCTTTTGGGTATAAACCAAGGAGTAGAATAGCTAGTGGTTCCATTCCAAGTTTTCTAAGGAATCTCTGCTTTCCAGATTTATTGCACCAATTTACAGTCCCACCAGCAATGTATGAGTGTGCCTTTTCCCCCACATCCTTGCCAACATTTATTGTTGTATGTATTTTTTTTTTACTATATGACGGTGGAATGTATTACAATTCTTATATAGAGAGAGCACAATTTTTTATATCTCTGGTTGTATACATAGTATATTCACACCAATTAGGGTCTTCATTCCTGTACTTTGGATAATAATGATCATCACATTTCACCATCATTGATCACCCCCTCCCTTCCCCTCCAACCCCTTTGCCCTATCTAGAGTTCATCTATTCTCCCCATGCTCGCTCTCCCTATCCCACTATGAATCAGCCTCCTTATATCAGAGAAAACATTCAGCATTTGTTTTCTTTTGGGGGGGGGATTGGCTAACTTCACTTAGCATTATCTTCTCTAACTCCATCCATTTACCTGCAAATGCCATGATTTTATTCTCTTTTATTGCTGAGTAATATTCCATTGTGTCTATATGCCATATTTTTTTATCCATTCATCTACTGAAGGGCATCTAGGTTGGTTCCCCAGTTTAGTTATTATGAATTGTGCTGCTATAAACATTGATGTGGCTGTGTCCCTGTAGTATGCTGTCTTGAAGTCCTTTGGGTATAGACTAAGGAGAGAGACAGCTAGGTCAAATGGTGGTTCCATTCCCAATTTTCCAAAAAATCTCCATACTGCTTTTCATATTGGTTGCACCATTTTGCAGTCCCACCAGCTCAATTAACAATAGCTAAACTGTGGAAGCAGCAACCTAGATGCGTGTACCTTTTCCCCACATCCTAGCCTACACTTATTGTTTGTGTGCATAATAGCTGCCTTTCTGACAGGAGTGAGATGAAATCTTACAGTGATTTTGATTTGCATTTCTCTAATTGTTAGTAATGATGAAAATTTTTTCATGTGTTTGTTGATTGATTGTACATCAATCTGAGAAGTGTCTCTTTAGATCCTTGGCCCATTTATTGATTGAGTTATTATTTTTTTTAGTGTTTAGCTTTTTGAGTTCTTTATACCCTAGAGATTAGTGCTCTATCTGATGTGTGAGGGGTAAAGATATACTCCCAAGATGTAGGCTCTCTATTCACCTCACAGATTGTTTCCTTTGCTGAGAAGAAACTGTTTAGTTTGAGTCCATCCCACTTATTGATTCTTGATTTTAATTTTTGTGTCACAGGAATATTATTAATGAAGTTGGGGTCTTGATAACTGCCATTCTGACTGGTGTGAAATGAAATCTTAGAGTAGTTTTGATTTGCATTTCTCTAATTGCTAGAGATGTTGAACATTTTTCATATATTTGTTGATTTAATGTACATCTTCTGATGTACAGCTCCTTAGCCCATTTATTGATTAGTTTATTTGTTTTATTGATGTTAAGTTTTTTGAGTTCCTTATATATCCTAGAGATTAGTGCTCTGACATGTGTGTGACAAAAATTTGCTCCAAAAATGTAGGCTCTCTCTTCACCTCATTGATTGTTTCTTTTGCTGAGAAGAAGCTTTTTAGTTTGAATCCATCCTATTTATTTATTAATTCTTGATTTTTATTTCTTGGGCTTTAGGAGTCTTGTTAAGGAAGTTGGGGCCTAATCTGATATGATAAAGATTTGGGCCTACGGTCTATATCAAAAGGACTTAAAATCAGCATACTGTAGGAATACAACCACATCAATGTTTATACAGCTCAATTAACAATAGCTAAACTGTGGAAGCAACTTAGATGCCCTTCAATAGATGAATGGATAAAGAAACACAATGAAATATTACTTAGCATTAAAAGAGAATAAAATTATGGTATTTGCAGGTAAATGGATGGAGTCAGAGAATATCATGCTAAGTGAAGTAAACCCATCCCTAAAAACCAAAAACTGAATGTTCTCTCAGATATGAGGATGCTGATCAATAATGGGGGGAACATGGAAAAAATGGAGGAACTTTGATGGGGTAAAGGAGAGGAAGAGGTGTGGGGGGGAATGGGGAAGGAAAGATGGTGGAATGAGATGGATGTCATTACCCTAGGTACCTGTATGACTGCATATATGATGCAATGCTACATCTTGTACAACCATAGAAATGTAAAGTTGTTCTGCAATTGTGTTCAATGAATCAAAAGGCATTCTGCTGTCATATATACCTAATTAAAATAAACAAATAAAGAAAATTACATGAACATTTAAAGTCCTAGTGCAACAAAGAATAACATAAATGAAATATAAAAGAAAACAAAGACTGAAAATATTTGCTAGAAATGTGAAGGTTCATAGAAATTGACAAAAGTACCTAGACCAAAGGACAAAAAAACAAAAGACATTAGACAATTCATGAAAGTAAGCACAATTACTAAGTAAACATTTGAGAAAATATTCTAAAACTATTAACATATTCTAAAACTATTAAAACAATTGTTTTTCACATGAAATATAAACAAATACTTTAAGTAAAATTCCTTAATCCTGGTCAAAATACTTCAAAACTATTTTCTGACACAATGATAGGAACAATTTACATGTGTTCTACCCTCTTAAAAGATAATTTTGCAATGTATTTCATGAGATTAAAAAAAGCTCCAACAATAAAAATTAAAGAAAAAAAAAGCTCAGATAATTTGGCCCAGTAAAATTATTCATAGGAATATTCTAAAAAAAATTAAAATACATGAAAGACAAATGACCATGGATATTTTCATTGCAGTATTCGTTACAAGGTGAAAATGGAAGTGATAATTATAGAACTATATGAAATATTATGCAGCCATTATAAAACATATAGAAACAAAATACTTGTGAAAAATGACAAAAGAATAATTTATTTTAAAAATGTAAGATATTTTAAATTTGTAGGTCTTGATTATGTAGTTACAAAATTAAAAACAGAAGATAGTATGCAGTTGATTCGAGGTTAGTAGAATTTAAATTTTTTTTCTGTTAAAAGTTTCCATAATTTTATAATTTTTTTGTGCCACACATTACAAAATATTCTACTTTGGCATCACATTTCTTGGTGAGATCAGCCTTGCTAGAAGTGGACAATGACCTCTTATTAAATAAAAGAAACCAAGGAAATAATTGAGCAAAAAATGTTTCTCAAGATAAAGATGTGGGCACAGAGTAAAATCCATAAGAAAAGTTCTCTTTCTCTCTGCCTTATCAAAATAATCTGTCAAAATACTAGAAACTATGCTAGACAATCCACAAAAATGAAGAAAGTTCCATTTTGAAATTCTCTAAAAGAATCCAACATGAAAAAAAACCCAAATAACTATTTTTTTCATAACATATTTGAGCCACTTGAAGCCTCAGCTCTATGCCTATTAGTGGTGATTTAGTAATTTCAAATTTTAGATATTTCTATTTGGGTTCAAATTAAACGCTTATTGGTAACAACAAAACTATTTTCTCTGAATAATCATACAAGTACCAAATAAAAATGGTGATATAGCTTGGTGATGCAATAGGCAAATCACTTACTTGCTGGCTAAGTAATTAATGGCAATGAAATGCATGGAGCTACTGCATAAAAATATTCTTAGACATGTTATGTTTGCAGTCAATTGTTTTATTATCCCTAGTGCCTTAGAGTTTTCTGTTATTAATACCAATATATTTTCATCAGTTGAATCAATAAGGACATGCTATAATGAATGTTTCATGCTCAGTCTTGAGGATAATAGAAAAACTGACAGACTAAAAAACGACTGGAGTTTCCTTCTATTCTAATCCAAGTTGTTAAGGTAGCTGCAGGGCTGTTATGCAGGCAGAGCCTTGGTTGCTGCTTCCATGCCAGCTGCTTCAGTGTGGCAGAAGCCTTGCTTTCTAAGGGTTTGCAAGGCTGAGCCCTGGTAGGAGGCATCTGTAAAGGTGCTCCGTAGCCACAGCAGAAGGAGCATGTGGAGGCAGTTTTTCTACCCATGGGAGGGGGAGGACAACATCTCCTTCCAGCAGCAGAAAGATGGAGCACCTCTCTCCCTGGGGAATGACTCAGAAGCAAGTGCAGCCAAGCACCAAAAACATGGCTCAATGGGCTACCTAGCTGAACAGACAGAAAACTGCTATGCCATGTAGTGTCATGGTAAGGACTGTAAAGGGTGTTTAATGAGCCCATAGAAACAGTGCCAAGCTCTGTCCTAGAGACAGTTTCCCAAAGGAGCTGAAATATAAATGGTGGTTTTAAGAACAAGAAGGACTTAAAGAATGGGAGGAAGGAAAGGTCCTAGGGAGAGATGACACCATACAAATTATTCATTCAGCGATGGATAAAGCAGACAAATTCTGTACCCATATGGATAGTAACTAGGAGCATGTGAGGGAGACAAATAATACATAAATATTGGATAAGTGCTATGATAAAAAATAAAGCAGAATAGGGGAAAGAGACGATGGGGACAGATATTTTAAATAAAATCATTGTGGAAGGCAGCTCTGAGAAGATGACATTTGAAAGAAAACACATTTGAATCAAGTGAGGGGGTAAGACATGTGAATTGGCTATGTAATTAATGGTAATGAAATGCACAGAACTACCACATTAAAATATTCTGGGTGAAGAGTGTTCCAGAATGAGGGAACAGAAAGTACTGTTCTGAGATAGCAGCATGCTTGGCATGTTAAAGCAATAGTGGGAAGACCAATGTGACTGACTCGGAAGTGGAAAGGGTAACCCGGATATGGAATATGCAGGGTCCTGTGGACACTGGTAAAAAAGGTTTTTTAAAAGATAGTCTTGAGGGCTGAGGATGTGGCTCAAGTGGTAGCGTGCTCACATAAAAATAAAATAAAGATGTTGTGTCCACCGAAAACTGGAAAATAAATATTAAAAAATTCTCTCTCTCTCTCTCTCAAAAAAAAAAAAAGTCTTGAGTTCTATGCAAAAAAAAGAATGTAGGATGCGGAACATGTAAAAAAAAAAAAAAAAAGACAACTCTGAATTGATCACAGTATCACAAAATGGTGATTGTGGCTTGGATAAAGGCATCAGAGGTCAGGTTCAGGTTTATCATGTTTGTTTTTAAAGGTGAAAATAGCAGGATTTACTGATAAATTGAAAGTAAGATAGAAGGTGTGTTTTAATGATTATTTCATTCTCCATCTTGAGGGTAATAGAAAAACTGACAGATAACATCAAGGACATTGATAACAGTGTTATTATTTTTAATTTAAATAACCAAGTGAATGGTGATATTGCTTTACTGAGATAAACATTGAAGGAGAAACAAAATTGGGAAAATGGGAAGAGGACTGAAAATCATGAGTTAATTCAGTTTTAGCTACATGGTGTTAGAGATGCTGGTTGGACATCCAGAGTTCAAATACTTTTTTAGGATATACAGATACAGAATTCTGGAGAACAGTCAAGACTAGAAGTACACATTTGGAAGCCATCAGAGTAAAAGAGAATATTTAGAGAAATGGGCCTGGATATTGTCACCTGAGAAGTAAGAGCAGATAAGGAAGGTATCTGAGGACTCAGCCCTAGCCTACTCCTACCACACCTAGACACGGGGAGGCAGAGAAGGTTTCCACAAAGACAACTGAAAAGGAGTGGCCAGTGATAGAGCATGAAAACCAAAAATGTGGTGCCCCAGAAATCGAGTGAAGAAAGTACTTCTGAAAGGAGAGAATTCTTTATTTGGATCACATGAGAATTGACCATTGGATTTACCAACATGGAGATCTTTGGTGACCTTTGCAATTGTGTGGTGGAGAAAAACATTTTACTAAATTGAAAATATGGGAGGAAAGGTAGGAGACACAGTGAATGGGAAAATGGGAACAATTTGGTGAGAATTTGTGCAATGACAAAGAGTTAAGAAATGAAGTAATGTCTAAAGGGGATTGCTTTTTCTAGGGGAAAAAAAGGTGTTTGTTTTTTTTTAAGACAGAAACTATCACAAAATATTTTCTTGCTGATAGGAAGGTATTTAGGGGAAGTTGTCAAGGGAAATTGATGGTCTGAGAGGGTATAATTGAAAAAGCAAAGTCCTTGAGAATTGAAAAGGAGATGATATCTAGGATGTGAAAAGATAAGCAGACTCAAGACACAAGCAAACCTTCTCCTTCCAAAGCAATGGAAGAAAAGGCAGCATTTGCAGGCACAGATGCAGAGAGAGGGGCAGAGCAGCAAATGTCAGCTCATTGATGGAAAGGAAAGGAGTTCAGTGAGACTAGAGCCTAATGAGGTGTAGGGAGGATAGTTGTTGAATGGATGAATGACTCTTTCAGTTTAGCAACTCAGGAGTTGAGAGGTGCTTGTCTTACATGATCATAACTTGGCTTTGAAAATGTGCTTGAAATGGTATAATTGTACAGTCTTTTATTATACCTGCTTTAATAACAATCATGTGTAACACGTGGCATGTGTCAGGTATTACTCTAAGCATTTTGCATATATTAACCCATTTACTCCTCACTCCAAATCTATGAATCAGGTACTATTATTAGTAGTATCATTTTACAGAAGAGAAAACTGAGGCACATAGAGGATAAGTAACATGCCTAAAGTCACATAGCTAGCAAATAGCAGAGCTAGGATTTCAATCCAGGGACAAGAGCCCACACTCATCACTGGTCGTTATACTGCCCTTCTAATTAGCAATCATTTCAAAGTGTAAGTTCTGTTAAACCTGTTTTTAAAAGCCCTATACCTTCATAGACACTCCTTTACTACCCAAGGTTTATAAAGCATATTAAATGGAATTAAAATATATCTGCATATCTTAAGTGTAGTCAAAACATCTCTCCATACATACTGAACTGTAAACTAACTTGATGTGTAAGCAAATGATAACCTACTCTTGAACCAAGTAGTGGGGTCTCAGCCAATCACAACAGCTGAGCATTAGCCAAACACAGGCAGCCAATTATCTGTTCAAACCAGGTTTAAATAAGGTAAATGCCAAGCGTTAACCAATGGAACTCTCTCTGTACCTCACTTCTACTTTCTGTATGTCCTTCCCTTTTCCCAGTCTATAAATGTCACTTGCCCATGTGGTGGGGCAGAGCATTCTGAATCATTTTCAGTTTGGCGTCCTGCCTATTCTAGAATGGCAAATAAAAACCAATTAAGAAACTAAATTTGTTATGATTTTGTTTAAAAAAATGTGACTGGGAAATTGGCAATTCCAGGGTAATGGAGAAAGCACACCAACAAATGTGGCAATCTACCTTCCCTGGGTCTGATAAAGACATTTGATCAGATCCTGCTCCCTGAAAGTTCATGGTCTTACCTACTGGGCCTTACTGCCTTCCTTGTGTGTCCCCTTGAACAGCTACACTAAGTTCTCTGAAGTCACCCAGAGAATGGGCTCTCCCTCTAATGTCCTCCACAGCCAATTTTCTAAGTATCCAACCAAGCCAATGGGCCCAGTAAGCAAACAGGAGTGCAGCATAAACCACTGTTACTCACCTGTGCTCAATGTTCTCCCTTTAATTTACATTCCCCAGACGTCTGTGTGGTAAAGTGAAACCACATTGTTGAGGTCTGGTTGATAGGCTGTGATTAGAAATGACAGTGACATATGTCAATTCTGACCCAATGCAATTAAGTGTCATGCTGCCTTCATCATCTCTCTTTTCCTTCCTTGGCAATATTTATTTTTTAAAAAATCCAAATGACATAGCTAGTAGATGGAGGAGAGAAGAGTCTTATCGGATTTTAGATGAGTGAGAGATATACTTTTGCTGGGTTAAGCTATTGAGGCTTTGGGGGTAACCTGTTGACTGGTGACCCTCACCTACCAATACTGTTCCTAGGAAGCCAAGCTGTCACTGACAGAGCAGATGAGGAGGGAAAGAAAGGCTTATCCCTGGAAATCACTCAAGCAGTCAGCCAGGGTGGAAGAAATTAAAAAGGGACTTTAGTGAAAGACTATTTTGTTGAAAGGAACAGAAATTGCCTCAAGATAGCATAAATGAAAAGAAGAGCTATTTTAAGGATGGCAGTTCTCAGAACCATCTAAGACGAAGAATACAGTATACCTGGGATGGACAGGAACAGACAAATTAAAAACCAGAGAAGTCACATTCTTAGGAATCACAGGGTTTCTCTCCTCTCCTTCTCTGCAGTTCTTCTTTCTCCTCTCTTGGATTGGCTTTGCCTATTTGCACATGATCCAACTCAGAAAGCCAGTACTGACTCTTTCACGTCTTTTATGAATGTCTGCCACCATCTAACCAGCTCATCTCAAACTGACTCAATGCTAAACTCTCCTGAGAGAGAATCATGCTCATTCAGCCAACCTACCTATGACTGCTGCAGAATTAGGTAGCCATGACCTTTTCACCCAGTCCAATAAGTCCCAGCCACAGGAACAGATCTCTTGATTTAGAAGTTACTGTGAGGTATGGGCATTGGCAATTTTAATCAGGAACCAGGAAGAAATCTTAATAGAAGTTTTCTATAGAAGAATATGTCTAGGTTGCCTTATGACAGAATTGCTAAAATTGCTAAAAGGTTAAGGGAGGCCTTATGAATTATGCAGAGGAAAAGACAAGGCATCAAGAGAAAGAAAAAAGACCAGGCCAGAAGGAAAAATTCATGTAGAAGTTAATCCTGAATTACAGCAGAATTCAAGACACAGGCCAGTAAGGGTGCCAATCTACCATGGACACTAAAACATCATTGGAATATATGGAAAATATGGGGCCAGTTAATTCAGGCTTCCACACATGGCATCCCACATAAGCAGGCAAATATAAATCGTTGCTAATCTATTCAGTGTCATTGAACAGTTTTTATAAAGTATATTCCTCACTAGAGCTTATGTGTCTCTGTTGAGTATTTTTGCAAATTGTATAGAATAGCTACAACTCCAAACCAGCCCACGGACAGTTGCCTGAGGTCAACCCTCAGAATCAGTAAAAATTGAAAAATGCCATTATGCCTGACATTGGATCATTTTAACGAAAACACAGTGTTAGTTTTTAATATATATTTCAAATCCTTTAATACATTTCCAAGAAAGGTACTTCTACATCAGAAAACACAAAGGAGAGCTGAAAAGAGAACACAAATATAGAAATGTGCTTTTGTTGAATTGATTTCACAACATTGACCCTGCCTTTGCCAGTGAGAATGATTTAGTAAATGAATGTTTCATGATAAAATAAATGTTAATAGAAAATCAATTTCTCCTCACCTCCATTAAAGGTTTAGGAAGTATCACTTTGAAAGGTTGCCAAATTATTAACCTGGATTGGTGCAGCTCCAGTTGGGGCTGTATGAAAACAGGAAATAAATCAGTGTCCTGTCCTCATTGATCATGTGGATAAGGATGGGAAAATGATGACACCCAAGAAAATGATGCAACACAAAGTGGTAGATTATAATTGTTACTCTGTGCGGCATTAAGATGTCAACCCCTGACTTACCCCAAGTCCCCTTCAAAGGAAGAGAAAGGGGTCACTGTTACTGAAAGACTCTTTAACAGTTAATGACCTAATCATGTAATAGTACTTAGTTTACATTCAGAGACACATTTTTTTGAATGAGGAAAGAATTACACCATTTCAAGGGACTGTGACATATTTTATCTCCCTTAATCCTCACACCCTCAGTGGTAAACAGATCCAAAAAGTTTTCCATACTACACAAACTCCCACCAATAGTTAAGTGACAGTTTCTTATAAATATAGTAAATTTAAATTTCCCTCTTTTTTCTCTTTCCTTCTAGAATCCTCTATACCTCTTACCTAGTGTTATGTTGAGGTACTGAATATCAGCTTCAATTCAGTTTGCTGAATGTTTGTCCGATTAAATTGAACTCTTTATGGAAAGTCCGCTTATGCACTGATAAAAGCAGAGAATAGGATGGCTGCTACCAGAGGCTGGGAAGTGAGAGGCATGAGGAGATGTTGGTCAAAGGGTACAAAATTGTAATGAGACAGGAGGAATAATTATATTTAAGGTGGTTGGAAATATTAATTAGCTGATTCAGTCATTCCACACTGTGTACATGTAACATAACATCACTGTGCACCCTGTAATTACATGTGGTTATAATTTGCCAAAATATATATATATATATTTCAAAGACAGTACGCTGGGTATTACGGGGACCACAGTATCAAACTTAAGCTTAGCATCTACTAGAGAAAATCCTCTCTCAAGCTCTGCTGGGAGATAGATCCTGGAGCTTAGCAAAGGCACACAGTGGGAGAAGCCAATTAGGCAGACTCTGGGATGAAGGTCAGGGTACCAGGAAGAGGGTGGTACCCTAAGGAAAGGCACAGGATGACTGATGCTGGCCAACTCAGCCTCCAGGATCAAGAAGGGCCCTCAGAATAACAAATATCCATCCAGACAGAGGGAAGGGTCACAAAGGAATTTCAGAGCAGGTGAAGGTTGGACATAGGGGCCTGGAGCCATTGGCCTGACCCTCAGAGCCCAGGCCTAGGGGAGCTACAGCAGGTATTCTCTGTGCTGTGGGATGTGTTCAGAGAAGCCCTGGGAGCTTGAGACCGAATGTGGGAGAAGACCATCCTTTAAAGGATATAATGACAAAGAAGTCATGATGAAGAAGACCTCAGAATATTGCAATTCCACAGAAACCAAATAGAAGATAGAGCTTTAAGGAGGTATTTGCCACCCGAAAGGGCAGGAAAAACAGAAAATATAGCTACTGGTACTGATTGGGAAGTTGTCAGAGACTTTCTAAAGCCCAGATGAGGTACCCTGTAATTACATGTGGTTATAATTTGCAAAAAAAAAAAAAAAATGTGCTCCCTGGCACATGCCACATGCATCTGCAATGAATCACATTTTATTCTCGAGTTGGTTCATATAACTCCCACTTGGTATGAGTGTAAGTCATTTTTTATTTCGACAGGTATTCAAGTGTGTTTCCAAACAGAATGTTGTTTTTTTTTTTTCCTTCCGAACCTTGCTATTGTGAGAGCTGGAAGTCACATATTGAATTTAATTCTTTTTTGTGATCAATTATTTTATGACAGGGCAATGTCTAAATTTCCATTGGATTGACTGATGGAATAAGGCTTACAAAAATAGCAACAGATGCATCTGGGGACCTACATGTAATGAAACACAGGGTGGTGGGCCGGCCACCGTGGTGTGTGTGTGACACAGTAGTGGGGCTCTTGGGTCTCAGCATGTAGTGCCTACAGGCATGTCTCAAGGACAGCCTGCCTGAGTACATAATGGGAGGCAGAGAATACACCAAATTCCCAGGATATACTGACATGGAGACTAGCCTTTATTCCTCCTTGGGCTTATTAGTGAGAGTTCTAAGATATTTTTCAAAAGGGCCAATCCTTGCCAATTACACTTAATGTTGTACCTATATATTTTTTAAAGTTAGAATATCCAAGTTTCAAACACTTCCCCATTGCTTTCTAGCTCTGTGATTTTAGGCAAACCTAATAACCTCTTTTTAAAGCTCAGTCTCTTCATCTATAGAGATAAGAAAAATCACATCTTGCAGGTAAGGCTTATAGTTCTTCACATAAAAATATCTTGCACAAAGGCTCAATAGATGGTACTATTGTCATTATTATTGACAAGTGGCTCTTTCTCACTCCAGCCTTAATAGATATAATAGACCAATAAGGGAGAGTGCTACAGGCTGGGAGAAATGGGGAATTCAGTGGGGGCTGTATATTTACTGACAAAGAGCAGTGGAGTGAAGCAAAGGGGTGGCCATGGAGCCCAATGCATCACTTAGAGAAAAGTCTGAGGGAGGGAGGCTCATAGCCCAGGGATCCACCAGTACAATTTCCAATGTACCAAATCAATCTTTCTTTTGATACATCCTTCCCAGGGATTAAAAAAAACCAAGTAAATAAATAATAAAAATTTTAAATTACTAAACCATTGATGAGGGCAAGTTGAGTCCACATAAACTGACAAAAGTTGAAATAAGCAGTTGAAGTCTGAAATGAAGCCAACAGAAAATAGAATCTCTACACACTTTTTAGGATCGAAGATGTCCAGTCACTTGAACATGAATTATGTTGTATATGTTCGCTTTTCTAGGTAAAGTAAAAAACCTCAGAGGCATAACTGTCTCAAAAGTGAGAGGAAAATTATGGCTTTTGAAAGTTGACTGTGCACTCAAGTCTGTTGACATTTGCTCTGTGGTTTCATACACCATTCTCTGAGAACCATGATTATTTTTCACTGTAAAAGTCTGAGTAGATGCACTATTTCCAGTGGCTTTGGAGGCCCTAGTCAACTTAAGTAACCCAGGGTTTAGATGAGAACCAGTGTAGAGAATAAGAATGGTTTGAATTTGAGAAGTCTAGCTCTAAGGGGATGGTCCTTTTAATCTTGAGAGGTGCTGACTAAATGGTCCTGAGCAACACTGGTAAGTGCCTCGGAGGTTCAATCTAAGAACAGAACATTTTGGAAGAGGGAGATAGAGACAGAGATAGAGATAGAGATAGAGAATGAGAAAAAGAGAGAGAGAGAGAGAAGAAGAAGAAGAGGAGGAGGAGGAGGAGGAGGAGGAGGAGGAGGAGGAGGGAAGAGAGACCACACCTCAAGATGAAGTTTCAGCTGGTGTCTATGGCCCATCCTGTTAACAGGACCTACTCTCAATGTCTGTGCACCTGTTTGTTAGCTGGAGTGTGGAGGGGAGGACAGATTAGCCGAGAAGAAAATAGTCTATAAGGGCTTTTCCCTGAGGACGATGGCTTCCCAGATAATATGGCTCAGAATTCTACCCAATGCTTGTCTACCACATAGAAAAATGGAGAAAGAGAGGGCCACAGAAAGAGGAATCTCACATTGACAAAGTGTCTCCAGCAATTGATGGGTACCCATGGAATGGACTTTTATCTAAATGGCATTAAAGAGACAAGGAAGGTGAATCACAAATGTACATTGATAGGTGAATGAATAAATTAAATGTGGTATAAAAGTCCATGTTCATAGTAGCATTATTTACAACCGTCAAAATATGGAAGCAGTCCAGTTATCCATCAACAGTAAATGGATAAATATGATATGGTATATACAGTTAAAAATAGGAGGAAATTCTGATATATGCTACAACATGGATAAACTTTATGCTAAATGAAATAAGCCAGACACAGAAGGATGTAGACTGTATCATTTCATTTACATCAGGTAGTAAGCAAATTCAGAGACCAAAAATAAAGCAGTACTTGCTAGAGAATAGAGGTATGGGCTATGAGCCTCCCTCCCTCAGACTTTTCTCTAAGTGATGCATTGGGCTCCATGGCCACCCCTTTGCTTCACTCCAGTGCTGTTTGTCAGTAAATAAGTAAGACAGTGTTCAACAAGTACAGAATTTCAGTTCTGGAATATGAGAAAATTCCAGAAATGAATGGTGGTAACAGTTGTACAACACTTTGAATGTACTTATCACTTTATTCCTAAACTGGTTAAAATGGGAAATTTCTGTTATGTATATTTTACCATAACTTTAAAAATGATAGAGAAACAGAAACCATCATATATGTTATAGAGAAGGGAGCAAAGAGAAGGCAAACGTACATTTGTATATCTGAACTATTTCACAAGAAATTTTTCTGTAAAGAGAAGACAAATATTCTTCCTACATGTCATCACATGCCTTCTTTAAGTCCAGGAAGAAGGTATTTAGGGGGTTGCATATGCCATTCATTTACTTGTTTTGTTGTGCTTACTTTGGTCCCCTGAAGAGACCACAAAAGCACCCCACAAGAAGAAGCACCAGGACTTGAACATCTGCCACTTAGTTAAGCACAGAACTCCATAAGGCATTTCCTTTCATTTCTTCTTTTTCCCATCAGAATCCTTAAAAATGCAGACACCACAGAGCAATAGGGGAGGTGACAGGATAGATTTCTAAAAACTGGTCAGCTCTCATCTGGAAGGAGAACAAATTGCATGGGAAATTGAAATTTTTATGTAAGACTGAACTTCTTAAGATGTAACTGTTTTTTCAATGCCAAGAATTGGTAAGAATAGCTGGAAAACTGGCCTAAATTATTACTGAGGGACAGGAGAGGGAATTTTGGCAGACTAGATGTAAAAGGCAATATTGAGAAAATATAAAATTGCTTTCTATTGCATCCTACTAAATTAAGCTTGCTGATAACAGAATAAGCTTCCATTTAATCTTTACAGAAACCCTAAAGAGATATAGATTATTATATACTCCCCATATAGAGAAACCAAAGGTCACCAAAGCGAGTTAATTTACCTAAGTTCCTACTGGCAAGTTGAAAAACAAGTGTCTAAAGAACACATATTTCCCTTTCTGACATGCTTCCTATTTTAATAAGCTTTATGTATATAAATACTCCTATTGAGCCTGCAGATGAGTATGCAAAGGACAGAAATGTGATGACAGTTCCTTCTGGGAAGTCTGGCAGTGACTGCAAAGGAGATCAGTTTGGTCTCCAAAATGAGGTTTTCTAGAATGTAGGATCTAGGGGGCTAATCATATTTAGCAAAGGGTCCAAATCCATTACAGTTGCATGACAAGTATGTCTAAGTTTTTGAATTTCATGCTCATTAAGTGGATGATAAATAATGGTTGGTGTTTTGTGAGCTTCTATGGCTGGAGTGATGGATAGCCCAAACAATTGGAGGTCTGCTTCATCCATTCATTAGCTCTGAACTATGTATTTTTCAGGCTCATCTCTGAATGAGGCATTTTAAATAGATGACAGGTTCGGTTTGTTCTCTCTACCACCATATTTATAGCCCTTATCTCCCAATTCTTCACTTTTCCCTCATTAGATGTCAATGATAATGCCATCCTTCCTGTAAACTCTGGGGAAGAAGGAAGAAGGGAAAACAGGGCCTTTATATTTTTGTGTACTTCAACTGCCGGCTCTTCGTCATTATTCCTGTGCGTTGGGAATAAAATCCCATCCACCAATGCTCTTGTTAAATTCAGATTTATTAAAGCTTAAGGTTTCAAATAGACCGTAGGTGTTTCTTCCTCTGACACATGTCACCAATCTCTT
Organism: Urocitellus parryii; assembly: GCF_045843805.1. Lineage (NCBI taxonomy): Eukaryota > Metazoa > Chordata > Mammalia > Rodentia > Sciuridae > Urocitellus > Urocitellus parryii. The sequence goes on from NC_135534.1 coordinate 97,102,383, forward strand.
AGTAACTAGGTCTGGTTCTATTTCCTAATGGCTAATAAAAGAGACAAGAGAAGCCTTTAAAAGACATTGCAATCCTATGTCAGCTTTATTTAACTTTCAGTGCTTTGCCAAAAGTTAATATCAGAAATCCACATCTTCTGGTTCTTTTACAACTGAAACCAGTGGTTCTTGACCTTGACAGTACACAAGAATCACCTGGAAAAGTGCTAAAGCACATTAGATATCTTCCAACACTCATTAAGTCAGAATCTCTGGGTAAGTCACTCACACATTGGTAGATTGTGAAGACCCCCAGGTACTTCTAATATACAGCTTACATTGCAAACCAGTTTTCAAAGCCATGTCTGCTCACATGGAATTGGAAAGCAGTGCTGGTCAGCAAACTGTGTAACCCATTTAAGACAAGATTAGAAGCCCATGCTATCATCAAGAATGTCGTTATGCACATTGTGGTTCAGCTGACATTTTCTTTATTACAAGAGAGTCTCAGTGAATGAAGCAGTGCATTGGTTTACCCTTGGTGATAGCTATTCATCTTGTCACTGATCTGTAACTAAGAATTTGAAGGCTGATTTCCTTGAATAGCCTTCTGTATATATCTTTGGCACATCCAAAAATCTCCAGAATTCTCTACCTTTTTTTTTTTTTAATGTGAACACTTTTTTTATTATGAACACCTGGTCATTTTATTTAAACATTTATTGTTACAGTTCTGAGTTCTGTGAGCCAAGGAGATTATCAGTTCCCACCAACCTGTCTAGCAGTATTTCACTAGGTTTGAATTTTTGCCGATTAATGCGTATTTTTGTCAGATCATCACAGTGTATGCAAGACCAGATTAGCGGAGCTGGTCCCTGAAGAAACTGTGAGTGGGAAATAACTTTGAAGTGTTGGGAACACTAGGTTCAGGAATTCCTGTTAAATGGCAGTTTTCATGCTCTGATTTCTCCCCAACCTCTTCCAGTCTCTCTCTGAGTTCTCTCACCTCTACTCTTGTCCACTCAAGAATCGTTTTAGGAACAGACCAATATAGAAAGTCAATGACCAATAGAGGAAAACTATGGAGAACCTAAGGATAGGTCTTTCCCCAAGTCTCCAATATCAGGGTCATTGCTCTAAAAGTGGTCTTTGTTCTGGATCCTGAAATTCTTACGGGGTAACGCTTCTGGTTTCAAGTGTTCCAAGTGAAGCTGAAAATATTCTTGTAATGTGTTAAACATAATGATTTAACAATTTAGGTAGAAGATAGAAGAGAATAAAATACTGTAGAAAGCAGAGTCAAGAGAAACATTTTGTGGGGAAAGAAGCATGCAAAAGACACTTAGGAGGCTCTAGAAGGTGCTATGAGAAAAGGAACTCTGCATTTGGAACAAGATCTCATTTCATATCCTGGATTATATCTTTATACTTGTTTTTATAGTGTTTCTTAACATATGCCTTAGCTTCCACACTTGTAAACATTGTAGAGCATTTACCACAAGATTGTCATGAGGTTTAAATGTGATGATGTATGTAAAGGCACTTAGCATAGCACAGATCCTTACACTGTGTTCATTCATTCATTCATTCAACAAATATTCATTGTTAAGCAGTGTGCAAGATATCAAACATGTGACAGAGGACAAAACAGATATCAGTTCTGCTCTTATGGAGCTTAAAGTCATGCGGGGAACACAGGGAGGGGTCCTATAATCATAGACATAAATGTCTAAATAAAAACATAATTCCAAATGGAACCCAGCATGAGCAGACAATATGGAGACCTCTTATCTTGCCTGGAGGTAAGGAAGCACTCTCCTAAAGAAGTAATGTGTAACCCAGCTCTGAGGGAATTAACTTGATGTGCACATGGGAGGGGGGTAAGCCTGTGTGACTTGATATGAAGGAAACTTTTAGTTATGATTTTAACTCAATATATATTATCCTACCTCAAAGAGGAATACACTGGCTCACGTGCATGGGAAGCCTACCAGCTGGCACTAGCCTCCAGGACCAGCTCAGACAAATATCACCAGCCACCATATGTCTCTTCATTTCTTGACTTCTTCTTCCTTTGTATTAGCTCCATTCTCAGGCTGGCCTTCTCTACTTTGTAAAATAGAGCAACCATAGAGGCAAACCTATGAGCTTTTATCTAAGAAAATGAGAGATCTTCCTTCTCTTAGGATTCATATTTATTGCCAAAGTAGTGCTCTCACTGATTCATACTTTGGATATAATATTTAACTGTGAACCAGTCACTGGAGTTCACTGATAGGAAAGTTTGAGTCCCATGTTCCTCCTATGAAGAAAAGATGGAACTAGACAGTAAATAACCCACTAGACTGGGGAGCGACATATTGGAAAGTAAGAGGATAGAGGAGATGATACATAGAGGGTAGAATAACAGATGTCCATACAAGTATATTGATGCCATTTTATACATTTTGATCCTTACTATAAGAGCAAAGAGAAATAACTTGAGGATTTTAAACAGTGAGGGGAAATAATTAGGTCTGTATTTCAGTATCAATCACTCAAACAGCAATTGGGTGTTAGAGGGAACATAGTAGATTCAGAAAGATCAGTTAGACTTTCAAACTGGGAATGATAATAAACTGAACTAAGGAGATTAACATACACATGTTAATAAAAGGAATAGAAAAAAATAATATCAGTAGTGAAATCAACAGAAAAAAATAGGCTAAAATAAATAGTAGTTAAAAACAATTGAACATGAAAAAGTGAAAGGAGGAGAAAAAGAGAAGCAGCTTATAGAGGAGACCAGGAATATGAGCTTGTCCATGGCGAGTTGGAGCGCTGCTGTGATTTGAGTAAGTCCCCCTAAAGTTCATGTGTTGGAATTTCAATTCTTCAATGTGGCAAGGTTGAGAGATGGAGCCTCGTGGGAGGCTTTTGAGTTGAGTCATGGGAACAGAGTCCCCATAAATGGATTCATGCCTTTCTTGCAGTAATGGTTTAGCTGTCATCTGAGCCTTACTTCCTTTCTCTCCTCTGCAGACACCCGTTTACCCTTTTACCATGAGAATCTCATCACAAGACAAGTAGATGCTGATACCATGCTGTTGAAATTGCCAGCCTCCAGAACTGTGAGTCAAATAAATCTCTCTTTTTTATAAATTACCCAATCTCATATATTCTGTTCTTATGACATAAAATGGCCTAAGTCAGGCATCTTGGACACATCAAAGTGGATCTATGAATAGGAGGTTGGACATATGTATGCAGAGTTCATAGACACTCTGCAGGGTGGAGATATAATTTGGGGAGATACTAATCAGTTGCTGGTCAAAGCCACGAGTATGGATGAGAATGACTAAGAAGAATGTAGAGTGATAATAACTCTATGACTGAGCCTAGGGGAAATGCAATGCAATAAGTAAGTATTTATATAGTTTTGGCCAGAGTCAAAATGATTCTCATTCTTCTCTTCTTAGTTGCACATCTTCCTTCTGTTCTATAGTCTCATCCAACAGCATGCTTTCTAATTTGACCCTTTTAATGGGAATGTTTTCACAGATTATTGTAAATTGCTATATGAAAAACAAATTACGAAGATTGAATATACAGGTATAGAGGTTATTGTTGTAATCAAACAAAGCCCGCAACAGTTAATCAGGTGCATACTTTAATGCTATGCATAATTTTTATTATGATGCATACAAATTAGTCTTAAATGGTATTCAGTTCACAAAAATGACTGTAATCAGAATTACTGTTATATAGCCGTACCAAATCAAATTTTTAGTTTTTCTCCTTTTACTGAGTTCATTCTCCAGTATTCATCAGAATTCTTACTGTTGCCTTTTTTCTTATGGATTTTTTTAATCTCACACATGCATGTGTGCACATGTGTGTACACACTTGCATACCCTGAATATTATTCCCGTTACTACCTTATAACAGTATAACAGTTTGGTTAAGCTAGGTTGAGGCAAGATATAAAATGTTCCAAAGATTGTAGTGGTTTGTAACAGATTTTATCCATACCTCTGCTCCCATTCTCTTCGTATATTTATTTGTAGTGTGGCTCTACTCTCCATTGTCTTTGCTCTGGGAAGTAGTCTCTGTTTGGATCCTACTGACAATTTTGGCAGATGGAATGAAGACAGGCCACATGCCTGCTCTTAAGGCTTCTTCCTAGAAATGACACCAACTACCCTCATTCATTTGGTTGACCAATGCAAACTGCATGAGTAAGAACTGGGTCAAGAAAGATAATTTTCCTTTAGGGAGGGTGGCAAATATTTTAAAAAGGAATAGGGTCTACTAATGCAACCTCCCTTCTGTAACTCTGATTCCCAGCTGTAAGAGATTTTTACGTACTGTCATCTCACAAGCCCTCACCAGAATCCACAGAGCATCTGGTTTCTAAAACAATCACACCCTGCTCCACAATTTCCTGCTCAGTGTCCAGACTATCAAGCCAATTGTGACAGCAGAAATCCTGGGCTATGAAGCTCTGTGTTGGCTGTCCAGAAATCACCATAATGTCAAGGAGGTGACAGTGGTGGCAAACCAGAAGGAAGAACAGAGAGCAGTAAAGTCTTGTATAGGAAAGAAAAGATATGGAGAGAGGTCATGGTTAGCATTTGTGGTCAGTGCTAAATGACAACAGGTAAACTATCCCTTTGGATAGCCTAAAATAAACTGAAATGTCTATTTTTAGCACATCCCTAAATACAAGATAATTAGAGAAATAAGCACAATATTTCCCATATTTTTATATATATATATATATATATGTGTGTGTGTGTGTGTGTGTGTGTGTATATATATATATATATATATATATGTGTGTGTGTGTGTGTGTGTGTGTGTGTGTGTATGTGTGTGGGTGTGTGTGTATTCTAGCAAGTATTAGAACTAATATTTAACTCACATTAGTCTATACTGCCTAACTGTGGGTTGCCTATCAGTATTCTCCATCAACTACTCAACCTTCCCATTCCCTACTAGGCCTGTTGGACATTTATTTGCACTTTTCCCTATGCCTGCCTTTCACAGGGGGGCATATCCATTTCTTCAGATCTTGTTCCTCCCAGTTTTCTCTAATGGTCTGTAGATGACCATCCCATGGAATAAAGTATCCTTCAAAAAGAAAGTTAGGTTAGGAAAGGGGCATGGTCCTCAATTCTTTCCCTACCAATGAATGAATTCCTGTCCATGGTGGTAGTGATCTACATCAGCATTTGGAAGGGAGAACTCTCAAGAGTGGGAGAGACACTCATAAAGACAGGCAGGAAGGGAGGCTAAGCAAACAAGTGCCTTGCTGACAGAACCATTTTCCTGCCACAAGATGGTTATTTCCCCTCTCTGCCTCTCCCTCTCCCCCTCTCTACCTCTCTCTACCTTCCTCCCTCTCCCTCTACATGTTCCAGGGGGAGAGGGGCAATACAGCCTCTAATAGGTAAAGGTACAAATAAGGAGGTTTGAGCCTCACAGAGGGTGATCAGTAGGACCTTGAATAATAGATTCGACACAGAGCGTCAGACATTATTCCTTGGCCACTCTCTTTTTCTGGTGCAGTTTTTGACTGGTCTTAACTCTAAAATCCCTCACCGGTTTCTATTCATGCCAGTGCAGCTTACTTGAACTTCTCATCTGACCCTTTTTGGATGTTTTTTTAGGGCTCTCTACTCCCCATAATAATCTAAGTATATTTGGCAGATTCCAAATAATTATTGAAGGGCTTTTGACAGCCCAATTTGTGGCTTCTGTGTGATGCTGACAGTTCTCAAATTTGTCTGGTATTTCTTTCTGATGCTGTTAGACCTCAACCAATTATCTTTTCATGTACATAGTTAAATGACCTGAAATTTCAAGTCATTGAATCCTGGGAACAGTGAAATTTTATAGATCAATTTTTGACATTGTAGACATTTGTTGGTCATATCTCCCTAGAGATTGGTTTATAAAAATATGCTTTAGTAAAAAAGATTACAATGCAGCTATCTTCAAATTAGAAAACCTTGGAATTACAGTGTCAGAATACTCTCATCCATTAAAGCAATTTCCATCAACATCAAGTCCTGTTTCTCATCATTTCTGTGATATTGTCCAATTAAGAACAATGTGAAGCAAGAAGTGCCCAGAGATGCTGATTCTCATTTTCATTAGTAGCAAAGGTCAGTGCTCATTTCATTTAGTTCCCCTTCTCTGGGTCTGAAACCTAATGTTGCTATGCAATTGAGCAATCAAGTTATACAAATGTAGTTCCTTGGCCATAAAAATCTAAAATGATCGATGGTGTATTTCCCATTAATTTTTAAAGTGCTTTGGTTGCTCCACATTATTAGAACATTGTGTCAAGTCATCTTTTTTGAGGCAGACATTACCCCTCTAATTTCCCATTGATTCTTTAATCTGCTGATCAGATGATTCATTCATTCATTTTAGGAAATCATTAGGAAGAACAGAGGTGTTTTGTGATAAAGCATCTGTCAATTTTATTTCATATTGGTATTCAAAAGGTCAACCTCTTTTTCCTTCTGAATCTGACTAGATGAAGGTCACATTGAGAGATGCTAGCAAAGTCCCCTGAATAGCCAGAGGGTATAATGATGAGAGAGGCACCTTAAAAAGCAAAAGTACCCTAAAAAAAAAGAAAGAAAGAAAGAAAGAAAGAAAGAAAGAAAGAAAGAAAGAAAGAAAGAAAGAAAAGTTTACCCAAGTCACCCCAAAACAACCAGACTGTGAAATTCTATATGGTCAGAAAGTCAAGGTTGAACTGAGGGATCTGGCCAGAATGTAGGTAACTATTTAACTGTTTCTTATTTAAATGCACTTCAGTCCTCAGTTTGAGAAAATCCTAAGGAACAATATGCAGATATTAGCCATGGATAACATGGGAGTACCGATAGTCAAGCTGCTGAGTTTTCACTGGAAGTGTTCTCAAGAGCTGGGTCACATCTTGTCATTTCCCAAATGTGGAAGCTGAGGTCAGCAGGATCAAGGTCATGTAACTAGCTAACTCCAGATTCAGGAGGGAACATGATGGAGGGTAAAGGACCAATTCAACAACCTGAAGAGCTTGGTTCAAATCTTAGCTCAATCTTATTAGATATACAATGTTTGGTGGATTACTTGATCTTTGAGTATGCTGCTTTACAAAATCATTTGTAAAACATCTGGTACACAGGAGGTTGCTTAATAAATTTAGTTCATTTTCCTTTCTGTCTTAGGAGCCACAGAAAAGGTAAAGAAGAACATCCCTGCTCTCTTGGAGGTCAAAAGCATAATACTGTTCCAACTTTCTTTCTCTATTCTATCTCATCACTTTTTTGAAGAGGCTGGGTTGGGTATAAAGTAGTAAGAAGAAAATCTAAATAAGATTAATTATAACTCAAAATTAGTTTCTCAGAAACTGCGCTATTATATTTCAAACCCATGAAGAGAGAAGGTGGTATTACTTCCTGAAAAGAGGAGATGTGAATGGACATCCTTTTCCTAGTCCCTTGCAATACCCGTAAGATAAAACATTAATGAGATTTGGAGGCCAGAAGATGCAAGAGCTTGGGAAATCTCTGAGTGGGATGCATTTTCTTTTTTAAATATATTTTTATTTTTAATTGACACCTAGTAATTGTATGTATTTTTGACATATACAGTGACATTTCAATACTTGTATACAATGTGTAACAATCAGATCAGGATAACTGCATATCTGTCACATCAGATATTTATCATTTTGTACTAGGAATATTCAAAACTCTCTCTACTAGTTATTTTGAAATATTCAGTGAATTGTTGTCAGCCACATTTATCTTTCTGTGCTATAAGACACTAGAAGTTTTTCCTCCTATTCCCTGCACCAATTCATATTCTCTTTCTGTCTGCCTTCCCTCACACCCTCCTCAGGCACTGGTAACCACAATTCTTTCCTCTACTTCTATAATATCACCTTTTTAGCTTCTACACCTAAGCAAGAATGTGAGTATTTGACTTTCTGTGCCTGATTTATTTCACTTAACAAATGTCCACTTATACTGCTGCTAATGACATCATTTTATTCATTTGTATGATTGAATAATATTCCACTGTGTATATATACATCATATTTTCCTTATCCACTTATCTGTCCATGGCCACCCAGGTTAATTCCATATCTCAGCTGCTATGAATAATACTGCAATAAACATGAGAGCACAGATATCTCTTTGACATACTGATTTCAATTCCTTTGGATTATTACCTATATAACTGGTGATGAGATTGCTGGATCACATGGTATTCTACTTCTCATTTTTTGAGGAAACTCCTTGCTGTTTTCCATAAAGGATATACTAGTTACACTCACATCAGCAGTGTATGAGAGTTCCCTGCCTTTCTCCATCCATGTCGTCACCAGCATTTGTTAATTTTGCCTTTTTGATGACAGCCTACATTCCTCCCAGGGTGAGATGATATGTCATTGTGGTTTTGATTTTCATTTCTGATGATGAGTGATGTTGAGCATTGAGTGGGATGTTTTAAGTTTCTGGTGGCTATATGCTTCTGGGTTGGGATGGATGAGTTGTATGTGATATTGTAAAGTTTAATGGGAAAGGACAGGAATAGAGAACCCAGAGAGTAGCAAATATTGGAAGAACAGAATTCAAATAGCATATAGTAGTCTGGTTCTAAGAGAAAGGAAAAGATGAGATTTTTATGGCAGAGCCCAATGAGGTAGCAAAGAGGCTGTGACAATAGCAGCATGGATTCAGAATCCCAAGGGATGGCACGAAATCCACCAGGAAAGAACTTCTTTTCTTGTATAATCCAAAGAGAATTGAACAAAATAGGTCAACCTAGTGATAGAAGGTGGGAGTTCCTTAAAGGCAATGACCAATTATTCATCTTTGCATTTTCAAACCTGCCATGAAATAACTGTGCAATAATTATTTGCTAAATGAATTATTTGCTAAATGAGTGGGTGGATGGATAGATGGATGGAAAGGTTGAAGGAAGGAAGGAAGAAAAAATAGCTGTGGGGTCCAGGGCCTGTGGACTTTGTGTGTGAGTGTGTGTGGGTGTGTGTGTGTGTGTGTTTAGTGGGGGATGGGTAACAGCTAGAAAGTCTGAAAAAAATTCCTAAAATCTGAGTCAAACCCAGGCAAATAATATACTTTCTAAAAATGCTCTCATCCTCCAGTAAATTTGGTTAGATAATTGATCCATCTCTGTGCTGGGCTTCAGGGAATAAGGTAGCCATTTCCACTCTGATAAAGTCAACTTCATCCCCAGCTTTTGATAAACTTAGAAACTATTTAAATTCTGACCCCCCTACACTATATCCATGCCTCAGCACTTCATAGGATATGGGAAAGTTAGCTACAAACTAGAGCTGATCATTGTGAGATTCAACAAGTAGTTTCATCTCATTCTGCAAGACCCCAGTGTCTTCTCTTCCAACCTTTCCCATGCATCTGGTATACTTGTGAAACAGACATGTAAACAATAGGAAGAGCATGTGTGGATATCAGCCTTTGACTCAGGGATTGTTACATATTCACTGACCCCCTTGTTCTGCACCCTATTGGGCTCTATCAATACTCCATTCATGGGCTTCTGTCCAGTTTCTGGTCCCTTACATTGGCGTCTCCTTTTCCATTATAACTGCTAACTCTGATAGTCTTTCAGCATGAAAATCTTGCCTTCCCTCCCACTCTTGCCCCTTTGCTACCAACATGGTTGATAATTTAGCTAGCTCCTCATGCCAATAAAGAAGTAAACTAGACACAGCACTCCAAGACAAGCACATGCCTAGGTCAGGGCTATATATTTGTATTCTCTCTGCCCCCAAATATTCATATGGATTGAATTTTTCAAGTTCACATCTATACTTTTTTTAATCATATAGATTATATAAGTTTCTACTCAAATGTCATCCCCACAGAAAGACCTTCCTTGGTAGTCTTTCTAAAATAGCACACTCTATATCTTTACTCTAGCTCATTTTCTTTATTTCTCATCCTTACTTGAAAATACATGAGATATGTATGTTTCCTTGTTTCTTGTTTATCATAAGGACTACAAAATAAAGTCTTTGGAAACAGCTACTTTGTCCACTTGGTCCACCATCATATCCCTGATACCTAGAAAAGCTTGCCACATAATGAGTATCAAACAATTGTTTGTTTAATAAATAAATGACTATCTAGAAGTGATCCCTGACTGCATAATTAGAAAAGCCAGACTGATCCATCACTTGATTTGATGATGGTCAGAGTGGACGAATTGGTTGTACAACTTACAGATAGGCAATAAACCTCAATCATATATAAAGATGCAGTAGGATATTTTTAATTATTCTTATAAATGAATATGAGAAAACAACCTAGAAGCCTGCTTCCCAGTTGACCTTCCCTCAGTAGAGAAACCCTAGTGACAAAAATAATTAAACCAGCTTTTTCCCCTACTCTTCACCTGTCACAAATCATTTGCTACTGACAAGTAGAAAGGTAGATCCTTTCCAGACTGCTTTAAATGTAATTCTGGGTCATCTGTTTGAACTAGTAACAATAAACATACGCATTTTTGTATGGGATATCAAAATTTATAGTTTCTTGGAGTCAATATTGATTTCTACTTTACTTGGATCAAATTTCATTTCTTTGGTCAGTATGTTTTAAGAGTTATCTTACCAGTCACAAGGGTGTTTTCACTGAGAGTCTAAATTAAGAACTATGTGTCTGTCTTTCCATGGCTCCTGGTTATTGTAAGGGGATGCATCACATCAAGTGAATTCTCCTGCCCTGTGAAGGAGAGTACTGGCCCAGCATGGGCCTGTGGGAAGACTCATTGGAGTCCGTATTCAGATGTGTACATCCTTCTTCTTCATGGGCATTTATTTCTTTATTCTAACCATGTTTACCTGCCCCCACCCCCGCAAAAAAAAAAAAACAACTAAATTCAGTTAATCATCTCAATTGGAGAACAGAAGTAAATAACACATTTACAACCAGTCATGTGTTTTGTAACAACAGGGATGGATTTCAGGAAGTGCCTTGTTAGATGATTGTGTCATGGTGTGAACACTGTGCAGTGTACTCATACAAACTGACTAGTGTCACCATGTGACCTAATCTTATGGTACCACCACTGTCATTGCAGTCTGTTTTTGACCAGACGTAATTATAGCTCACATAGCTGTAATGTAAATTGTGAATATTGTGGCTAAAGACACAGCAATCAAATCTTCTGACATGGTGAAACAACTAACAAATTCACAAATCAGGGCTATAAATGCACATCTACTATGATAAAAATCTGTGGCTTATTTAAGTAAGGTACACATAAAGAATCAGCATGCAAATTAAAGCTAAATCCAGTTCTGTTTTGGTAATATAGTCTCATTTATTCTGTGTAATGATTTCTATTTAGATAAAAACTTCCAAGTTGAAACAACCAATTGGTTATAACCATTAAAAATATAGTATGAAATTAACTGAACAGTGTTGCATGAAAAACAAAAGAGGTTACTCAGTGAAGTATAACATTCTTAATTGGTATTCCACACATTAACAGCAGAGCCATCACATCCAGGATTCTAGAAGATATATATGGCAACAGCAAAACAGCAACTAGCTTTCAAAGGGAAAGCTTGCATTTTCTAGCAAAAACACAGAATAGGCTCAAGGACTTCGAAGAGTCTCCCCCTCTCTTCTTTCTTTTGGTCTATAGTTCTTAGTCTTTAGTATAGAAATCTCCTTTAAAATCATTTGCTATGAGACTTTACAGAGTTTTAGCTAATGATCAGTTTCAGGAAGTCATTCCAGAAGTTCTGATATTCCTAAATAAGTTATCCCTAAGTGAATATTTAAATTTTGTATTGGCAGGAATTGAAAATTTGAGTACAGAAAAGTTGATGAATCATCTGGGTTTTCTGTACTATTACATTTGTTGTTGGAAATGTATAAAGGCAGAAAAATCTTAATTCTATAGGTTGTAAGAGTGAGTTTCAAGTATGTAAAAGAAGTTGTCTGTCTCTCTGGCCCATGTGGAGACTTTGTCCCTAAGAGACAAAATGTCACTTAACATTCCATAGACTCCATACAATAGGATGCACCATTTTGAACAGAGGACGCTTCAAAACAGTCACTAGGAGGCACTTTCACTAGAAGGACCAACTAGGCACTTCCACTAGCATCCCCATTTGGATGCAGGAGACATAGGATCTGAAGAGACCTCTGCCATAAGCACCTGAGTTCCCCATAATTTTCTACCTGCTGGCTGCCATCATCAGAAAGGCAAAATCATGTTATGTTATGTTATGTTATGTTATATACTCTTTGCCTCCATACTCCATTGAGGGTTTGGGACCCAGAGATGGGGAAAATTATTTATCCCAATCCCACTGTAACTCTGGAGTAGACATCCCATCCAGATCTCCTTTAGCTTCTATTGCACCCACCCTAACTCTGACTTTTGGAGACCCCTGGGAGATTAGCTTCCCTCAGGATGAGGGAACTGATTTGGAGATAAGAGCCTGGGTCCTTTGCCTCAATATGGGACAACTCTGTATATGTTTTATACTCCAGGACTCTGGAATTAGTCCAAAGGTTGACCTCCCCTGAGATGACATCCATGCTGGGTTCCTAATTCTTTCTGATCCTGTTTACCATTTTTAGTCCATTTTTATTACTATAACCAAGTATCTGAGGCAAGCTACTTATAAATAGAAAATATTTATTTGTCTCATCATTCTGGAAGAGCAAAGTTGAAGGATCGTATCTAGGGATGGCCTTTTGTTGATGGCATGACAAGAAAGAGTCAGGGAGAATGGGTCCTTTGATTCCTCTCCCTCTTCTTATAAAACCACTAGCATTCAATCCTAAGGGCTCCAAAGTCCCCATCTCTAAATATCATAGTCAAACTAAGTTTCTCTCATGCTAATCTTAATCCCACCTCACAGTGGTAATTAAATTTCAACTCATGAGCCCCTTAGTATATACTCAAATCAGACCCAAACCATAATATCCCCATCCTGTAGGTGTTTCCCAAAGAACAGTTTGTCCCGTGGCCTTGAGAACCTTCTCTAATACAGATACATTCCCACCCAGTTACGGTTGGGGCAAGAGCAAAATGAAAGGGTTCAACTGAGAAGACAGATGTATCTACAACATTCCCTTTGGGAAAATCCCTAAAACACCCTTGGAATTGAGGAACCCACCCACCAAGTTGGCTACACAATCTCCCTAGTCAAATAAAGTCACCAATGGGACCCAAATAAGCAGTGGCAGCCAGATCTGCACTCCCACACTCTGCCTCCAACACTTCCCAAAGGGTGAGCCATAGACGTATGGGTGGAAAAGGCTGTGAGTCAGACTTTAGATGCTCCTCTGTTTTCTTACCACAGCAAAGAATCTCAAAATGGCCTAGAGATCTAGTTCATAAAGCAGCTTAAAAGGTACACTTCTATCCTGTAGACAACCAAAGCAACAAAAGATGACGTAGACAATGGTCTTATATTTCCTTATTTTAAGATAGAGAATCAGTCGTAAACTCTAAAATCTGATTTGGGATGGGAAGGATGGATCTGTATTCTTGATGAATTGTATTTGTGTGGGTGTGTGTAGGCTAGTCCCTACAGCTGTGGATGGAAGCAGACTGATGTAGGGGACACAGTGTTGATTTAGTCAGGGCCCTTCTGAAATGTCCTTACAGACTCCTGCACGTCTCCATTCCAGCTCCACATACTCCCACAAATGTCTAATGAACGATGTGAAGTACTCTGGCATCTTCTCCTTCTGACCACAAACTCCATGACAGCAAGACATATGCCCTATTCATTAAATCCTCTTTTACTTCCTCAATCCAAATAGTATGACTCATTATCAGTGGCTAAAACGCCCATCGTTGGATTCAAAGACCAAGCTCCACTGCTAGCTAGCAGTGTGACTTTGAGTTACTTAATCTTTTTGAGTTTCTATTTCTAAATAAGTAAAATTGGAATTACAATAGTGCCTATTTATTATGACATCAAATTAAACAAATCCCAGGGGGCCTAGTGCCTGGCCCATCATAGGCACTCAATAATATTGTGTTTGCTATTGTTATAATCTTTAATTATTATAATATTACTGCATCAAGATTTTATTATTCACAGTCCTGAATAAAGAAAAAAAATGTTGAGCTTGAGTTTCTACTTATGAACATAGAGTCACACTTATACATGTATATTTTCTACATTGGCCCTTCACCTTTTCCTTCCCTTTTGGTGATACTTTCACTGCACCAGACCAGAATCTTCCCACTTAATTTAGATGATTCATTTTTCTTTCTAAATCCAACACTTATTTCTCCAGGGCACTCACCTCTGAGTAACAAGATTTGTGGAGGTCATCTGAGTGGGCAGCTCTCAGTGCAATATATGAGAGCACATTAGCAGACCCCATAGCCCCGGGGTTCCTGTATTGTGATTTACAAGTAGAGAAGGAAGGGGCTGCAGCTCCAAGCTCATTCTGTTCCTTGTAGGAAGGTAAATGGCAGCAGAGCTTGGAGCAGAGCCTGGATCTTTGTTCCTTACCCCTCAGACCAGACCACAGTTCTGTGTATTGTATTCCTCCCCTGATCATGCTCATTCAGCTCCCAAGTGAGCCTCTACAGTTCTGCCCCGTGCTAATGAGGCACATGCAACTGAATCAGGCCTAAAAACACTGTGAGCCTGGCAGGTACAAAAGCTTCTTTTTCACCTATAACACTCCAGAACACATTTAATACCAGCAACTGCAGAGTGAGCACATTCCTCTTTTCATCTTGCTCACCAAGCCCAATTGCAATATCTTCAGTTATGAGCTTGCCGCATCAAAGGCTCCATTGTCCTTTTCATTATCAGTGAAAGTTCCCTAAGAAGATTCATTAAATATTGAGCTAGAGGCCTACTATCAATTTGGTGTCAAGAGAATGCAAACAAAGAAGAAGAATTTCCAGGCTGATTTGATTTTCAGTGGCCTGAGAACATATGTAACTGAGTATATTTACCCAGCATACATGGGGGGAATTATATACTCATTAATTCTACATTATTCAGAATAAATTTTCTCAAGCACAACTTCTTTACATGTCTCTGGTTGGGAATGTGCTATACTGTCACTGCAAAGGATTACGTGGGGATGAATATGATAACTATTCTATTGCATGAAGTTAAGACACTTTTTCTTAGTTTATGATGGTTTGAACAAACCTTGGGAGAATGTCATGGCCCTTGGATTTTAAACCTTCTGAAATATTAAGTAGTATATCCTATATCGATCACTATATAATTTTGTTATCATTTAGTATCTCCTATTTGTAAACTCTTTAATGAATTGGGTTATATTCCATTCTCATGACTTGAAGGACTAAATAGAAATCTTAAGGAAGACAGGGTGACTGGTAGCAATACTGGTTATGTGCATGGAGGTTTCGAGGAAATTCAAGCTGGGCCATTGTCCTTATTTTTATACACAGAGAAAGTACAAGTAAACTAGTCTTTGTGGTCTTTAATACAGCAGCCAAATTTCTACAGTGCTAAATTAATTGATTCATATTACCAGCTCTAGTATCCAAATTATTCCCGAAGGGTGAAAAGTAACTTTTTTTTCAGAGGGATTTCTTCAAAACATTACTTTAGAATATATCCCTGCTCCTTCTTTCAGATAAATACTCTAGGTTAAAAGCACTTCTTAGTCAAATAAGCCTCAGAATTCCACATTTTATATGTTTGAATCATCATAATTCATAACATAATTAATAATAACTATGAAGTCCTTTAGTGAAGAGATATGTTAAATTTTGAATTGCGCAAGTTTATCTGATAAGAAATCCTTTATTAGACTTTGACTTAAGGAGTATTACAATAACCCACTGTAAAGAAAGCTCTTTTAACACACGTGTTCATTATTTCCTTTAATGTGAAGCAGTCATCTCTCTTTGCAGCATTCATGGGAAATGGAAACACTTGAAGAGTCACTGAGCTAAATAAGAACAGCAAGAGAGAGCACTTCCTTTTTCTCTGACAAAGGGATTTTTTTAAGTTGGTCTTTTATTTTTTATTAATTTAGTCTTTTGTGATGAAGGTAAAGTGCCCAAATCCCTATTGTCTATACAGATAGCAGGAACCATGTGCTGGTCTTACTGTTTGCCTCTTCCATCTTCATGCTTCCTTTCCCAAGCAGTGAGTAGCTCAGGGGATGACTTCTTGGAGCATGTCTATAGTTACCACGACTACTCCTGGGCAGGTACTGCCTGAATGCACCTGGTGCTGCTCCAAAGCTTCACAGTCAGCCTATAGATCACTAACATCCTAGATGGCTCTCCCCTTCCAGTAATATAATTGGATCCATTGCTCATCTGTCATGCCCAAAGTAGAAACAGACAACAGGCCATCTGTTCCACCTCTCAGAGTTATTCTTCCTCAGCATGAGGCCCCATCTCTGCTGTTCATTGTTACCATGGTTAGATGCACCCATGGTAACAATGAACTGTGTGGCCTTGGAGCTGCCCACTTAGCTGCCTGAGTGGCACTCTGATTCAGCACTGACTCCTTCTTTAGTTAGTGTGGTACTGTTCTTACTGAGATCTGAGAATGAACAACTAATGCAAATACTTTGTATTTTCTGGAGGTGCTTTCCTTGGACTCATTTAATGCATTTTATGGCTCATGTGTCCTCTGCAAATGGTTGGGTCTATTTTGACCAAGTGTGAAAAATAGTTAAGATCATTCCAAGCCAAATGAAGTATTGAAACATGCACTAAAAGGACCTCAAATACTATAAATGTCTCATCGCCTCTGACACTATGTATTAAGGTGTGTTTTATCTGTTCGGTTCTACTGAAATCCTCTTGCTGGGGCTTTTCCTTCCACACCACCTCCACTTCTCGGTATCAGGAAACCCCTTCCTCTTGCCCTGCGATCCAGATGTCATAAAAGTATACATGTTTGCTGGAGGATCTCCAAGGCCCCGTGGTTCCATCCCCAGCACTGAAAAACTACCTAACTAAATACACACACACACACACACACACACCACAAGTGAGCACACACAGCTGATGAGAAAGAGACTGGTGCTTTGAGGTGGCTCTGCAAAGACCAAAGTCTTCAAACACCTTCGGCCAACTCATTGGACAATAGTTTGGTATTAGTACTTGTGGAGAGAAGACTTGCCTACCACTGCAACAAGATAAAAAATAAAGTGTCTTCTCCACTGTAGCCCTGAGAACTCATTCTTCAAATGGTGACAGGTGTAAAGCAGGTAAGGCTGAGCTCTCTTCCTCCTCTCCCTATGAGGATCTGCCTGATTCCTAAGACCTGAAAGTGTCCCTGTGTACACAGCTGAAACTAATTCTGATTTTAAAAAACCCACCCCCAGTATTCCTAAATATCTACCAGCCAATGGTTAATGAGCTATATCACTATATTCGTTAGGCACTATGCTAATGCCTTACATATATTATTAAAGTTTATCTTAATTCCTTCAACTAGTTTCTATTATCCCAGTTTACATTTGAGTAAATTGAGAATTGGAGAGACATTCTTATGTACTCCAAACCACTCAGCCCTTAGTTGGTAAAGTTGGAATTCAGATTCCTATCTGTGGACTTCATCAGTCATATTCATAACCTCTTTCCTGTGTTGCATGTTACTGTACTATCTGTCCACCTAGTCAATGTCAGTTCAAATATCCCATTACTGAGTTGCTATGTCCAAGGATTGTTCTGTCAAAATGTTTTCCTACAATTTCCCCCATTCTCTTGGGTCTTTTTCCATCCTCAACCCTTCTTTTATGCCCCAGCCTGCTCTTGTTATGCAGACCACATCCAGTTAAATTCCCAGCCAAAAATATATGCTTGAAATGCAAATATCATATGCCTAAGAAGCATCATGGTCCACTGCCCGTGACAATGACCCCTAATGCTTTTTACATAGCTTTTTACATTTGGCAAAATACTTTACCATATTACCTTATTTAATGTGAACAAACAACTGAAGGTTCAAATAGCAAAATTACTCTCTCTTAGGCAGTTCATGTACAAACTGGCAATGGTGACATTCTCCAATAAAAGAGGAAAATTTTTGAGCCAAAGATAATGTATTTTTTTTAAGTCCTTAAAAGTAATTAGTGAGCGTTTTTAATTTAAAGTTCACATTTGCACTTTCACAGACAGGTATGTTTGTATATCACAAGTCTCTTGTTTTATAACCTGGAGCAAGTCTTCATTAACATTTTTTATTGATAATAATTAGAAAAGGCAGTGGTTTAGCAAATAAACAAATGATTGCCTTGAGTTAAAATACTCTAAGTTTTTCTTTTTCCTTTTCTTTATTTGTAAGAAATGTCATAGGGATTGACAGGGAAGGAATGAGAAAGGAGGGTCAGGGAGAAGAATGGACCATAGACATGATCAAAGCCCAATATTTATGTGTGTGTGTGTGTGTGTGTGTGTGTGTGTGTGTGTGTAGACACCATAGTGAAACCCACACATTTGTACAATTAATATGTGTTTATAATCATAGTAACAAAATTTATGAGATAACACGGACATTTGAATATTGGATTTTTATATCTGAGGATAGTAGGGAAATACTAACTTTTTAGGTATAATTAATAAGGAGGATGACTCAAAATGGGGTTAGGAGAGAGAGCATGTGAGGAAGATTACCTCTAGATAGGGAATAGGGGTGGGAGGGAAAGGGAGGGAGAAGGGGAATAGCATGGATGGTGAAAGGAGACCCTCATCATTATACAAAATACATGTATGAAGATGTGAATTTGATGTCAACATACTTTTATCTATAATCAGAGATATGATAAATTTGTATAATGTATAATATACAAATTGTAAATGTATAATTATACAATTTGTATATTATATACAATATTACATATTGTATATAATACACTATTGTATAATGGTGTATTAAGAATTGTAATGCAAAAATAAATAAATAAATATATAAACTTTTTAGATATGGATCATTTTTCCAGTTAAAAAGTGAGTCTTAATCTTTAAAGATTGCCTACAGAAATATTAACAGATGAAATGATGTCATGCTTTGAATTAACTTCAAAATAATTTTCAGGGGGAGTCAGGCAGTGGAAGCTGAACTATGAGACAAATTGCCTGAGACAAATTGCCACAGGCCCGTATGGGTTTACAGAAGGTGATGGCACTGTTATCTCTACTGTTAATAGGTTTGTGATTTTCACAATAAAAAGATACATAAAAAATACCACATAAACAAATTTTTAAAGGTAGTATTTTAAGCCCATATTTTGGAGATACGCTGTTACTCTTATAGTGGACAATAACCTTTGGCTATTGTGGTGTAGAATGACTGTTCACCTATGTCTAAATTAATGTGCATTCAGATGTCCTCTGTCAGATTCCAGATCATCCTGACTTGGTCCTTTTTAAGTCATGTTAGGATGGTATTCACTGTGTTGCCCCCATTCACATCAACTCCCTAGCATCCTTTGTGTTTTCCTGAGAGTCTCAAAAGATTCATCCTTGGAAATATTTTGAATATGTCTTCTTACCACTTAGAACATTTTTTTGGCGGGGGGAGGGGGTTCTAAGACCACCCTCAGATTCAAAAATTCCCTAAAAGTATTCACAGAAATAAAAAAAAACCATTCCTGTTGATGATTGATGACAGAGAAAGGGTAGTGGTAAAAATTAGCAAAACTAAAAGACACACAGAGCAGAGTCTAGCTGAAGCCAGGCATGAATTTCCAAGTGCCCTATCTCAGTGGGGACATCAAATAGCACTTAATTCTCCCCAAAATGATCTGTGACAGCATATATACACAAAACATCATCAAACCGGGGAACCCCATCTGAAGGTTAGGGTCCAGGATATTTATTTGGGGTCAGTCACACAAGTGTGGAGTTCCCATGGGTCTGACCTTACTTAGTCTCTGGCACCCAGAAATCAAACTGATATAACTTGGCTTAGGAATCTAGGCAAACAAAAACAGGAATTTGTCATAAATCATATTGTTAACATAAGCTATCTGGTACAGCGCAAGGTCTCAGTCCTATGAATATACTCTTATCAGGCAGGATAGTCCAAGGGCTTAGAGTTTATCTTCCAGGGCCAGGCCATTCTTTGCCTGATTGAGTGCCCCAAGACTACTGAGCTATTTCTTGACTGCACAGAAACCTATTGAACAAAACCTTCTTTAATATTGGTTTAAATATCTCTAGTTAGCATTATGCTGATTATCTTCATTAATTAAATCATACAGTGGACCTATGGCAGTCCCAGAAGCTGTGGATCCAAGGACAGTTAAAACATAGTAGCTCTATTACTTTTAAAATATCCCAAAGTAGCCCTTCTTAATTGGAGGGGGTGGGGGCAGTAGAGAATTATTACTGGGTAGCTATTAAATTGTAGCACATATTGATCCATTTCTTGTAGGATAAATCTCATTCTTCTACAACTAAGCACGGCTTCATCTGTTTCATGTCTCACTTTAGAGAATGACAAGGTCCTTTGTACAAGTGATGTGTTCTGTATCGTTATGTTTGATTTGAAGGAACGCTTGTGAAGAATGCAGCAGGATATAGCAGAAAAAGCAGTGTCAGAATTTCTGTATCTGCCACTTAATAGCTGTGTCTTGGCTAGCAAAATTCACAATTCTGAATTCCAGTTTCCTCATGTATACAGCCAATATCTGGACTGTGTAGTTCTTAAGCTTCTGTGAAGCTATTAGTGCAGTTCACCAAACGCTCCTGGCTTTCTTCCCTCTGTGGATCTGGAAGATTACAACCTCTCAAAGTCTTTCTTTGGTCAATGAAATGCAAGTGGAATGACAGTCACCACTCCCAGGAAGACACCTTAAGAACTAGTATTTGATTTCCCATATACCATACCCTCTGCTGTGGTGACTGTGGAAGCATCTTCTGTGGATGACTGTGGAACTCATCCTTCTGTTCCCATCAAGCTGCACTGGCCTGAATGCAAAATAGACCTAACTTTTTTAATGAGACACTAATTTGGGGGCTGTTGGCTGCCAAAACAACACAAAATTTAATAGATAGATCCCTCATTGATAGATCCCCTCAGTCTCATTCCAATCTCAATTGTTGATAATGGCAAAAGAGTCTTCCAAAGTCAGCCTTGTTATGCATTCTCACCCCAACCCACTCAAACCCAATGGGATCAAGCCAAAAAGCTTATAGTCATTTCTCATTTCTGTTAAGTTGTCTTGGCTTCTTTATCCTTAAGGAATAAAGTCCTTAAAGGCTGCCTCAAGCATCAGCTCACCTCACTCTTATCCTCCCATCCTTTTCAGATACCTTGGGCTCCCCGTTCCTTAGTGCAAAACAATAATTCTTAGAACGGAAGGACCTTGACTCGTACTCCATCCAGTTGGTCCTCATCACTGCCAGTCATATTGCTGTCCAAAAGGATGGCTGCTGTGACAAAGTACCACACTCCAGGCAGCTTCAATGACAAAAATTTATTGTCTCCATTCTGCAGACTAGAAGTAAGAGATCAAAATGTCAGCAGGAGGGGCTGGGGTTGTGGCTCAGTGGTTGCCTAGCATGTGTTAGGCACTGGGTTCGATTCTCAGCACCACATAAAAAAAAAAAAAAAAGATTCC
Organism: Urocitellus parryii; assembly: GCF_045843805.1. Classification (NCBI taxonomy): domain Eukaryota; kingdom Metazoa; phylum Chordata; class Mammalia; order Rodentia; family Sciuridae; genus Urocitellus; species Urocitellus parryii. The sequence continues at coordinate 97,123,958 of NC_135534.1, forward strand.
TTGACTACAGGGTATTGATTTAACATTAGAGCAGCTCTTAAATGTTAACCACCATCTTATAAGTTTTGCTTTCCTATACTTCCTCTTACTAGGGCTCTCCCCACCCCTATTAGTGACACACCCATGGTACCATAACCCTAAGCCAATCCCAGAAGGACACGGGCCCCTTTGTTTTGGAAAGCCCCGTGGTACCATCCACCCATCCACCTAAGGCAATCCCATGCTATTCCCCACCCACCTAGCTCTGATGCAAGCACCCCAGAGCCTATCCTCTAGTGCCACAGCTACAACTCCAAACCCCTACCCCACAAAAGCTGAATATCCGAACGTCTCTGGGCCGCTCTCCTCTCTATAGAGAGATGACCTTAATTTATCAGCTTTGACAAATAAATCTTCGTGTGGATCTCTGCCTGGTCTCCTGCTCACCTGACTCTCACTTTCTCACTTTGCTTTCATTGACAATTAAAAAATATTTAAAAAATAATGTCAGAGGATTGATTCCTTCTGAAGGCTGTGAGGAAGTATCTGTGTAGCCCCAAGACACCCAGTTTCTGGTGTTTTGCTGGCACTCTGAGTTTCCTTGGCTTATAGACTTATTACCCAATTCTTTGCCTTTATCTTCAAATAGTATCTCCTTTTGTGTCCCTGTGTCTGAATTTTCCCTTTTTATAAAGATATTGATTATATTATATTGGGAGCCTTCTCTGTTTCAGTGTGACCTTATCTTAACTAATCACATTTACAATGACCCTAGTTCCAAATATGGACATTTTACATATTACATTTACATTCAGAGGTACTGAAGGCTAGTATTTCAACACATAAATTTAGGGGAAACACAATTCAACCTATAATCCCTGCTCTCTCCTAGCTTCACAAGGAACACATATCTTTTAGTGATTCAGTTCTATGTCTTATTACCCATGCTTACAATCTTCCACTTCTGAAGTCAAACCTCTGAAGCCTGCTCCCAGATTGTATTCTTCCTTGGATTCTCCTCCTGTTTAAACTAGATTGTTTTATTTTTTTATAATGAGTAAAGTGCACTTTCTCATCTTATTATCAAGTGTTGACTATTTCATGAAATTTGTTGAATACTATATTGAAAATGAAAAAAAAACAGAATGTTTGTATGCACCATTAGATAGTAAATAATTTTAAGTTGAACCACAGTTAAGTTAGGGACTATCTGTATTGAGAAGTGAATGTATTCCCTGTACCCTAAGACCTCACAATTTATGCAGTGAGCAAATCTACAATTAAGAAAAAGACTTTCCCACAGTTCACACTGTGTAACCTTCCAACAGCTCTGTGAGAAAACCAGTATTTCACAAGCTGGGAACAGAACATTCCTGTATCATTGTGATCCAAATCAGAAGACACAAAAGAGGAGGTTGGAAAGTAAGTGAAATATGGGAAAGGTAAAATCCCAGCTGGACCTTACACCAGATGGACACAGTGAAAGAAATACATTCTGGCAGAAATGCAATCCCTGTTTTTTCTGCTGTTACTGTTGTTTTTATTTTATTTAATTTTATTTCTCTCTCTAGCTTCTACAAATGAGGGAAAACATTCAACCCTGGAGTTTCTGAATCTGGTTTATTTTACTTAGCATTTACCTACAAAGAACATAACTTCATTCTTCTTTATAGCTGAGTAAAACTCTATAATGTACATACTTCATTTTCTTTATTCAGTCATCTATTGACACACAACTAGTCTAATTCCATCACTTGGCTATTATGAATTGTGCTGCTCTAAACATTGGTATGAATGTATCTATTACAGCTTGTTGATTTTAGTTCTTTGAGATAAATACCCAGCAGTGGAATAGCTGGGTCATTTGGTGGTTCTATCCTAGACTTTTGAGAAATCTCTGTGCTGATTTCTACAGTGGTTGCACTAGTTTGCAGTTCCACCACCAATTCCTAAGTGTTCCTTTCTCCCCACATCCTCACCAGCATTTATTATATTCTTTTCATTTATATATTCTTGATGACTGTCATTCAAACCGGGGTGAAAGAAAACCTCAGTGTTCTTTTGATATGCATTTCCCCTGATTGCTAATGATATTGAACATTGTTTCATATATTTTTGGCCATTTGTTCTTCTATAAAAACATCTATTCAGTTCATTTTCCCATTTATTGATTGTGTTGTGTTTTTTTGTATGTGTGTGTATGTGTGTTTGTGTGTGTATGTGTGTGTGTGTGTGTTTGAGTGTGTGTGTGTGTGTGTGTGTGTGTTAAATTTTTTGGAGTTCTTTATATATTCTGGATATTAATTCTCTCTGTCAGAAAAGTAACTTGCAAATATGTTCTTCCATTCTGTAGGCTCTTTTTTCATACCACTGTTTCCTTTCCTCTGCAGTAGTTTTTTAATTTGATGCTATCTCACTTATTTTTCTTGGTTTTATTTCTTGCCCTTTAGGGGTCTTATTAAGGAAGGGTGATAAAACAGGTAGAAGGAATATAAGTCAAGGGTGAATAGGGAATCAAGGTGGTGGGAAGGGAAAAAAGGGGAAGAACTGAAGAATAAGATTGACCAAGTTATGCTTTATGCATGTACAAATATACCACAGTGAATCTCACTTTTATGTATGATTATAATTCATCAATAAAAATTAAACATATAAATTAATACAAGGAATACCAGAAGAATAGAGGAAAGAGAACAGAGGGAGAGAAGTGAGAAGGGAAGGGGAAAGTACTAGGGAATGAATTGGAATAGGTGATGTCATGTACATATATGACTATGCCATAATGAACCCCACTATTATATATAATCATAATAATAGAAATATAAAAATGAAATTTAATCCCTAGGTTTAGTATTATTTTAATTAGGGATCAGGAGGAATGATCCACCTTAAAATACTTTGGTGACATTATGGTTTCTATGCTTACAATAATTTCTTCTGTATACTTGAACAACATCTGTGAAAGAATAATATCCCTTCTGGAGAATCCAACCCTGCTGACATTTTGATCATGAACTTCTAGTGGAATAGGGAAAGACAGTGGAATGAACCTGACATTTGTATGTATGTATATGATAATACCACAGTGAATCTCACCATCATGTATATTCGTAAGAAATTAATTTAAGAAAAACTATATGTAAATAGCAGAAAGATCAGTAGAGGGAAGGGAATGGGGTGGGAGGAAAGGAAGGAAAGGACAAGTACTGGGGATTATATTAGAACAAACTATATCCATGTTTTTATAATTATTTCATGTGTGACATTAAGAACCAATATAAATAAATAAATAAATACTCTAAGAAAATTAATTTCTATTATCTATACCACCTGGACCAGTATTTCATTATGCAACTCTAGCATACTAATACTTGTGGCTACTTCTTTTCAATAGAAAAAAAAATTAATAAAAGTTAAAAATTCAAATATAATGAAAAAACTTATTACTCTTTTTTATTTAAGAAACTTAATGAAACTACTTTATTTCCCCCAAGGAAATACTGTGGCAAAAAAAGAGACATGTTTTAAATAATATTAATACATTTAATGTGTATACCTAAATGTGGAAGAATGATTCCTGACATGAGAGGAAACATGTGACTTATTTTCTAGGAAGGAGATAAATTTATGGCATGTCAACGATTGGTGGACAAGGTGACTAGGAAAACAAAAGTAGAAATTAGTGATATGGCTTGAAAGTGGTATCCTCCAAAAACTCACATGTGAGACAATTCGAGAGGGTTAGGGGAGAAATGATTGGGCTGTGAGAGCTTTAACACAATCAGTGAATTAATTGCCTGATGGGATAAATTGAGTGGTAACTGAAGGCAGGTAAGGTGTGGCTGGAGGAGATGGGGCATTGGAGGCATGACTTGGGGGTATATATATATTTGTATGTGGCAAGTGGTGATCTCTCTCTGCTTCTTGATCACCATGTGCGCTATTTCCCCCTGCCACACACTAGACCAATGTTCACCCTCACCTCAAGCCCTGAGAAATGGAGCCTGCTATCCATGGAGTGAGACATAAAATAAAGTTTTCCTCCTCTAAAATTGTTCTGGCCAGGCTCTTTAGTCACACTGGTGGAAAAGCTGAGTAGAACAATTGGTGAGTAAATACAAAGAAGAAATTTGAGGAACTGTAAGAAAAGAAATAAATTGCCTAGAGTTAAAAAAAAAAAAAGGAACATGGAGACAGCATTCACCACTATATAAAGGGCTTTAGCTTGTCTTATATCTGTGTTAATTTTAGAAACAAAATATGTTTCCATATTTATATGACATCCCAGTTTGTCTTCATATTTTGTGAAATTTTAATAAGAATAGTACAGAGTTGATCGTTAATCTTAATTTGGGTGATAAACTAACATGCTAGCAATGTAAAGCTACAATAATACAAATCGGTATTTTTACCACAGCATTGTGGTTGAAGGGAAATGATTGCCAGTTTGCCTGGGTTCAAATCTTAACCCCATATCTTATCAAGCATGTGGCCTCAGCTAAATTATGCAGTCACCTTTTATTACCTGTTTCCTCATCTGCAAAATGCAGTTATATTATCTAATCCATAAGATCAAATAAGTTAGTAGACATAAAGTTCTCAGAACACTTCCTAGAATAAAGTGAGAACCATACAAATATTTATCTTTATCATCATCAAAATGAATCACAAAGGAACAAGAATTATTAGCCTATTGTCATGGGTGCTATTTCCTTTTGAGAATGTTGCCCTATGTCCAGAGGATTTGAGGAGAACAGACTGTGTCAGGAGGGGAGGCTTTTTACAAATTATTTTTAAGATGAAATTGGAAGAAGAGTGCAATTGAAACATTGCTTTCCTCAGATCAGTATTTTTTTTAAAAGAAAAAGGGTAACAAATGATTAGATGAATACTCTGGCTGTATATTCCTGTCCCATGCTCTGAAATAACCCATGTTTTTTAACTTCATTTATTCTTTTACTCCTGATTATTCTCAGCATTTTCAGGTGAGGATCACTCATTATAAGACTGGATTTCAAAAAGGAAGAAATGAATTTCCCATAGTTTTTAGCAATTCAGTTTCCACTCTGAATGCTTTTTCCCCTGCTTTAGAAAAATGTTACAAATATCACAGAGACTTCGCTTATTTTGAGCAACAGGCCCCTGGATTTAGCTTTTGTTTGTGGAGAGGACTGATTGCTACCCAGATCACATGCTCAACAGGAAGCAAGCATTGATGTGATGAGGGCCACCTCAGGGCCACACTTGCATCCAAGTTCGAACATCCATTTGCAGTGGGCCTGCTGACACCCAAATTAACATAAACCTGAAAACCCTACAAATACTGAGCAGGGGGGTACTGCTTCAGAAGATCTGAGGAAGAGGGATGCTAGCAGAAATGGAGGCAGACATGTTGGGGACTTATTTCTAGACCCTACACATTCAGGATTTGTCTAAAAATTTTCACTGGATAAATCTTATCTCTGGCATTTGAGATGAGGTGGGCTGGGCTACAGGAAAGGTTCATTCTTCATTCTTAGGGGAAATAGCCTCCTTTTTGTTCTGTGATCTTATAAAAATAGCTAAAAATGGAATGCTTTTCTGTATACCAGGTTAAAAAATAAAAACTCCTTAACATACATTATTGCACTTCTTCCTCCCAACAGTCTCATAAGTACTTTTACCACAATCATTTTCAAAAATAAGTCTTAGAGAACTTAAGTAATATTTCAAAAATTATATAAATAGTAAGGGACATAGCCAACAACTAGATTGTCTGACTCTAGGACCTGAGCTTCTAAACACAGTGCTACCCTGCCATAACTCTTCCTTGCTGCTCATCCCTTGTACCCTGGGCTGTTGGTCCCTCACACCACAACAAGTTTTCTGCTTAAAGCTCAGCTTGAACCAGGTCATTCCTCTGCTTAAGATATTTTGATGACCACCTACTGCACACCAAACTCCAAAGCTGGTCTTCAGGGCATTATGGTTTGCCTCTCCAAAGTCATCTTACAGATGCTCTAGGCTCCAACCAAACTGCATTTGCTACTCCCAGCCATGATGGGCTCTCTGCTTCTGCTCTCACTCCCCTCTCAGCCTAGAACATCTGCTCCATCATTTCCAGTTGTTGAACAACCATTACCTACCACCAGTGGCTACTGTAACAACAATCAGTGATAACTCTTTTTTGAGCCCTTGCTCTATACCAATTTTGTGACCAGACTTCTACCCTATGAGATAGATACTGTTATTATTTCAGTTTTATAAATGGGGAAATTGAGGTTCAGTAACACCAGATCCAAAGTCCCATAGCTACAAAGTGGACTGAGGAGAATGGGAATCCAATTGTCTGAAGCCAGAGTATGAGTTCCTGGCCACTATGCTATTCTGAGTAGAGCCATGCCCAGCCTTTGAAGTCTCATGCACCACAATTGTATACCATTTTACACAGCCTTCTTGGTACCCTAGCAAAAAAAAAAAAAAATTAGCCATCAGCCTCTGCTTCCTAGAGGGCCTCATACTGTGGGCCTCTATTGCAAAAATTACTTCACTCTGTTTCATTTAAGCTGTATCTCACCCACAAGATTCGCTCTGCTTGAGGCCATGGCATTTGTCTTTGTGTCCCTGGTGAACCTAGTGCCATAGCTGAAGCTCAGCAGGAGCTTCCTTGATGTGTGCTGAATTCATTCAATGCCTGTTTATTGAACTCCTACTGAAAGGATCTCACCCCTGGCCCGCAAGCTGCCGGGTGTAATTGTTCTTATCCTTTTTTAGTTCACATCCCCCTTTGAGAATCTGATGAAAGTCATGCATCTTTACAACAGGAAAATGCAACAACCAATAAAATTTTACACCTTTCTTTATGTGGCTCATGAATTCTGGGTTCAGAACCTAATTGAAGTGAATTGAATTATTAGAGAGCTGAATGTTTTTTTGTTATTTAATAACCAATTCTTTTCCCCCCATGCTATAGAAATCCAACTACAGCTACCTTGGATTAAAGGAAGGGATGGTGGTGGTGGTTGTTGTTTAGCATCGTATGTTCAGGAAATAAATAGGCAAAAAATAGGAGGTGTGAATTTGGCTCTCTGATATGCACCTCTCTGCAGATCACTTTTAGTCTCTCAAACTAGCTTCCTCTGCAGCTTGGAGAATATGTTTGCTGACAGCTCCTGTATGTCAAATCTACCAGAGGGGTTGGCCCTCCTCCCTTAATCACAGTTTTTTTAAAGATCCCAGAGAAGGATTCTGATTGGCCCACTTAAGAGACACATGGATTCCAAGACAGCTGGTTGTGGAAGGAAGAAAAGTTTAACTGAAAGGGGGAGTCCTTCCCAGAAGAACTAAGGAATTGAAGGTCAACATGGGTCTTCTTACCAGTTCACATCTGTTTCTTGCATACAGCCACCTGCATCCCCTGCAGCCTCATTCAGGCAGCACCCAAAGCCCTCACACTTCTTTGTCCTCCCCACCTTTTCTCTAGCACCTTCAAAACTTACCTGTTCTGTGTGGTAATCCTTTAATCTCTCATTCTTTCATTTTTAAGAGAATAGTTAACTAACCTAGGGGACTGATCTGGGATAGAGGAAAATAAACAAACAATAAAGACAGTCACTCAGGCTGTATCCTTGAGAGAAAGACAAGTAATTTGATCAATGCCCATCTACATTAAATAATCCCCTTAACCAGAGGTAGTTCTAATGAGAGAATTGTCTCAGATGTTATATCTGAGAATTGCCTCAGATGTTACATATGCTGAACTTCAATGCTACTGATATAGAGAACTAAAAGGGCTTCTTGAGATCCTCTGTATAGTCCCTTGTTCTATAAATGAGGAGACTTAGGACTAGAGAGTCACTTGTAAATTAATATCAGAGGCAAGCCAGAGCCCATATACCCTGAAGTCCAGTTCAAATTAACTTCTTCCTTCATGATGCACCAAGGATAAAGAGTTTGTCACAGGCCCAGTGGGCCTCACCTCATCGGTCACTCCACCTGAGTTGTTTCCTCACTGGCAAGTCCTTATTTCAATACTGTCTATAAAAACATAGGGAAGCCTGTTATTATAGGAGGCATAAGTTAGAGGTGTCAGGAGCATGGGCTTTGGAGCCAGGCTCCTAATGGTCATTCCTTGGACCTATCACTTACTCTCTTGAGACAAGTTAATTAATATTTCTGGGTCTCAGTGTCCCCATCTATAAAATGAATCCTCCTACAAGTCTTCTGTAGCAATAGTCCCAATAAGTGTTTGTTATTTTTGTGGTTTATATTACTCTAGTTGTAAGCAAATCCACACCATAGGGATGCCTGATAGAATCCTCTTCACTGGGCTGTGGAACAATAAATTAATTCATGAAAATCACTTATAATGGTGTCCAATTCGGAACAAGTATTTAATGAATGTAAGTTAGCATAATTAGAGTGAAGTTTCCAGGAAAAAAAATGGAATGTTTTAAAAGCAAAGGCAATAAAATTAATTAATCTTCTAGAAGTCAAGTAGTTCCAACCCTTAATTAGCTAGAATTCTCCTCCTAACATACCTTCTTATAACAACAACACAAAGAAACACTGTTGCCAAGAGTTTAAAGATAATAAAACAATCCAATATAAATACCTAAAGTATTCTTAGCATCCCAATCTAATAAGCAGGCTGTCTGCATCTGCTATGCTTTACAATCAAAGCTTTACAATCAAATTCAGAATAATAATCTCTGTCTTCTTAAATCAGGAGACCTCAAAGACAAAGAAGTCATAATAATTACTATCGTTTGAGGACAGCTTGTCAAACAATGGGCAATGTGCTTAGTGCTTAACATACATTATGACCAAGTACATATCCATGCATTCTATTAATCCTCTTACTTAGGTTGTATTTTTACACCTAATTTACAGTTAGATACACACTTTACAGATAAGGAAGATGAAAAGTGGAGAAGAGAAGTAACTTCTAAATTTATACAATTGTTTATTGTGAGTAGGATTTGCTCACAGATTTTTTTTATTCCAAATCCAGCAATCTGATCATCTGTTTATATTCTTTTATTTCTTTACTATTAAAAAGTTTTTTTAACAAAAGCTTTAACATAAAAGTGTATATGACTCAATTCTTATGTCGTAGTAAAATAGGCCCTTTGGAGAGGGGACAGGGGTTACTCTGCCATTATTTATAGTCCTTCCAAGGCTTCTAACATGATAATATTTCCTCCTGTTACCACCATTCCAATGTTGTTCTATTGCCCCCTAGTTCTCCCCACATTTATCTGTCATAAGATTCATAAACAGACCCAAAAACCCACAATATTCCCTGGACATGTCTTTCACCATTTAATTCAGGGTTAACTTCTTGTTCGGACCTTTTTCAACTCAGGAGGGTGAGCTTGGTTCATGTTGTCTACTCGAAAGCTCAGAACTTCCCTGTTTATGTTCTTAATTCCCACTTACTAAGCAAGGAGTGATTCATCTTTTATTTTCAACCAGAAAACAACAGAGGTTTCTCCTTGATTCTTAATTATCTAGAAACTGGAGCAGATTAGGTCTGAGAATCTATTTGCCAGTGTTTGAATTCTTTCTCCCTACTGTGAGCAAGAAAGCTAGAGTGAACTGTGGACATTGGCTTGTGACTCCATCAACACAAGAACTGCACATATTCATTTCTGCTTCCTCAATAGAACCCCCCCCCCAAAATTTCATGTTTATGGAAAAATAAATATTGAACAAACAAATAAGTATATAAATGTGCATATCAGCCTCTCCGTTATGCAGCTCTGTTTCAAAGAGAAAAGTTGTTCCATGTGGAAAAACAGGTGATATAGTAATAATAATCACTATTTAAAGTACTTTCTAGCTGTGTGATCCTAAGTAAGTTGCTTGAACTCTGTGACCTTTGGTTTTCTCACTTGGAAATTGAAGGATTGCATATTGTATCATTCACATTGTTAGAAGAATTAAACATCTAAGAAATTCCAAAATTCCTGTTACATAATGACCTCTCAAAAATCTATTTCGTTTTTTCTTCTTCCTTATTTTTAAAAAATTTTCTCCATAAACCAACTGATTCCTTACATTGACAAATAGAATGTATCATTCACAAAGTCCTTTACAATTTACAGAGAATATCCTGGGCTATCTTTTTTGAACATCATGATAAACCCAAAAGATAAGAAGAATAGAATAAACTCATTTTATCTCAAGTTATAGTTGACAAAACCTATTCTCTTCCAGTTTATACAGTGAGTAAATCATAGTGCCAAGATTCAAATCTAGATCTACTGGAGTAAAATCTGATTCTTATTGATACTCGAAATAGCTTTTAGAGGAAGAAAAAAATATTACAATCCTTCATATTAAATAGTATATATGTTCCAAATGCATATTTACATGATACCATAAGAGTCAGAAAGCCACATGACATCTGCAGGTTTGGTTTATAATGTCTCTCCTTATAAAACACCTTTGATTGGTTGAGAAAACTAATTATAGCAATTTTTACCAGGTGTCACTCTGACATTAACACTGGATCATGGCAGGATCACAGCTTATCATAACAGCTATGCATAAAACTCAGAGCTCATCAACTCTAGATAGAGCTGTTGGCTTTTGTTCTATGGAGTTAACTGGTCAGGTATACACAATTAATTTGGACCGTTTTTAATAAAACTCTAGTTTCTACACATTGATCAAAAGAATTTCACTTTTTCTAACCTTCAAAAGTCTAAGAAGAAATGGAAAAAAATTGACTCCAAGATAAAGTTTATTTATTTTTAATTTATTCATTCTTTTTTGGTTATACATGACAATAAAACGTATTTTGACGTATTATGCATACATGGAATATGGCTTCCCATTCTTGTGATTGTACGTGATGTGGAGTTATAATAAACTTTATTTTAAACTAAAAGGTTATTCCATTTTTTATGAGCAATGTTGAATTACAAAATGTTTCTTGTATAATTATTAAATTATTCACTACTTCACATCTTTCTGGGGTGCCATTGTACAGCCAAATAGATGTTTCTGTACAGAACAAAAAAACAAGTCAACTCTGAGTCACTCTAGGAAACATTGTTTTAATAATAACATATTACCATTATTCAACTTCTATTAGACATTTCTGAACATCTCTTGATGTTTATTGTTTAGAAAGATTTTCAAAGAACACTGAATTATGCTAAGCCAAGTTGAAGATGAGGCTAGACCTAAAAAGAAACTGCGAGAGAATGAAGAGACCTTGCATGCAAAGCTGGGAAAGATGGCAGACAATTTGGCTTTGGCATCCAGTGTGCTGTCCTGCACACCTGCACAGTGCTCTCCTTCATCTCTGTTAATCTTGAGAGAATGTCCCATTTTACAGTAAAGAAACTGAGGCACAGAGTGACTAGGAATCTGACTGTTCCACAGGGCTGGGGGAGACCAACTTTGGGAAATCTCATCCCCCTGAGGCAATTTCAACTTCCCTATCTTTATCTTACCCCCCACAAAGTAGTTCATCAGGAGAAAATTGAGCCGCCAATCCATTTCAAATCAGATTTTCTTTTTCCCTTGGAAAATACAGGGCACCCTCATGTTCCCACTGCTGATTTCAGCTCAAAACACTTATGTGACTCCAAATGTTCAGGCACACACAAATTGAAATAAGAACTGATAGGTGACTCGTCATTAATTTTTGCCACCTGTTCCTGGTGTGAGTAGAATTATAGCAATTTCATGTATCAGAAAAGTTATTTTCAAATAAACTGAGTCAGACTTTTCCTCACTCATCTCTCTGTAGGCCACAGAATCCTGTAGCTATTACTGCTGAGGCCTTGATGATAATGTGTTGCACAGTGCTGAAAGCTTACCTAATGTGATTAAAACAGACTGCAAAATTATCTTCTAAAGATGATGAGAAGGAAAATGGAAGCTGATAGAGGAAGTTCACAAAGTCATATTTCTAGACATTAGGGCAAGAATCTATAAAGTGTGCTTTGGGGTCAACCTCCAGCTAAAATTTATTATATCAGGCTAATTTATCTTTGAACCCAGCTCATAGGAATAATAAAAGCAATAGAAAGATAATGCTATGCATGTAGTACAAGATGCCTGAATTATAAGCGGAACAAGTAGTCACTCAAGGGAAGTGATTAGAGACCTCTACTGCTATCAAATACCTCTCTAGAAAAAAAACAGGCACCTTATGCTTGAAATTCCATGATGTGAGACTAATTCATATTGTCTAGGCATCATTCCCAAAGACGTTATTCTCCTTTCAAATGCAAGAGTTCCTGGAGGTCAGAAGCAGGAGGTCAGTAAAATGGTGGTATGGATAAATCTAGGACACTGTTTTGCTGGTTGATTGACAGACTCCAGCATCCTTAAGAAGCTTTGGGCATGCTGAAAATGAGAGTACCTGAAAGAAATTGGGAGAGGAAGACAGAGTTGGGTAATTTTTCACATGAGCATTGTATACCATCAGAAGGCATCAGTTGTATTAACTCCTTGACAGAGTTCAAAAAACGAGGTTGGTAAAAAATAGTGTAGATCCTCACATACAAAGAACAAGGTATTAATTTGCAGAAAATGTCAAGAAATATGGTTTTGTTTACAAATTCTCTTTCCCATGCTGTCTTGTGACAGAAGAAATACATACTGTCTCCCTACAGATGGAAGGGATTTTATGACATTCCATTTCTCTGTAAACATATAGTGGCATTGTTGCAAAGTGCTCGTATTTTTTGCCTTCTGTAAAACAGTTCCAATCTCAGCTGTATAATTCTGCTGAAAGCACTGGAGAAAATATTTAACAGTGCCTTCCAAGCCTCTCTGGAGCCATCGTTTCTATTTGTTCTTGTTCTGTGGGCTTTTGTTGGTGGTGCTTCAGAGCTGCAGTCTTGTAGCTAATAACAATTTTGTCACTCCCGTCCCCATCACTCAGACATCCCCCGCCTCAAATGCTGTTGTGCCAGCCTGTGCCAACCTCGGTGATGGCTCTGTGAATGGTTCCAAGGCAGCCTGTCTGAGGGGAGTGCAGGCTGAGCCACTGTCAAGGTATCTGTCAGCCTCTTGGTTATCAGAGTTTATCAGACAGGAGAGATCAAATCGTTCATCTGCTTTTTATAGTTTCGAATGCTGAGCATCTGGTGTTTGATTGTGTATTGCCATGTAAGAACACAATAATCTTCAAACATTTTGATCGCAAATAGATCTGTGTGTGAGGAAAAAAAATGTCTTCCTGCTGGTAAATGTCTCCTTAGCTTTGATAGAAGGTGTGGAACACATCACACGACACCTCAAATTGCCAGGGAACGCTGAGGCTCATACTCTCTTCAGAGTTCTGAGAATTCAATTCCCAGCCTAATTTACCTCTTCCAATTTGCAAGTGAGAAAAGCTGATGCTCAGAGGGAAAGTGAGGGGTTCCTGGTCACCTGCTGAATTAGGTGAATGACATCAGAACCAGAATCAAAATTGTGACTATAGTCAATGACTGGAACCCTGGGTAGCCTTGCTCTTGGTGCTCAAGTACACCAAGAGCTTTGAACTCCTCTGCATGCTAGTACATAGGTGAAGGATGGCAGTTTAAAGGTGGGTAAAATTTGATCTTGTTTGAAGGCAGCATAATTTAGTCCAACTCCAAAAACAACATTCTTGTGAACTAGTGAGTCAGGATGTCAGACCTTTATTGCTTAAATCACCATAGCTGATCTGAAATAATAAAATAACAAAGTGAGATGTAAATCTGAAAAGTATTCAAGTAGGACAAGCAATACTAATTAAAACTTTGGAGTGAAAAGTTTACAAAGGATGATTTAGTCATTGAGGAATTTTTCTTCTAGACAACCAGCACCTAATTAAGTAGAGATGGTGTCTTCCGGTCGGACCCAGAGGTGCAGCTACAGGCTTCCTGCTCAAAATTGTCTTCCCCAGGCACCCTCCCTCCCCTCCCTGCCATGGACACTGTAACATGAATACTCACATTCCTCCTTCTCAAAGAACTATCCCATTTTTGGTCTGCTTGGAATGCATAATCCACTAATCCACAAGTGACTATTTTTTGCCAACTAATCTTTTTGGGAATTAGTTGGTAAAAGTTAGCATGGGAGGAATAGAAAGATCTGGTGATGTTGGGTGTATGAGGAGATGAAGGAAAGAATAAAAACTAATAGACTAATGACATGTTATTTTCACCTTGCTTAGAGCTTCACATATCTCATTTTATTTGATCCTAACAATAAACCTACAAAGTAGCCCTTTCCTACTATAGTTTTATAACTGTGTTTTTTCAGACATAAAGAGCTTTAGTTTATTTATAAGATGCCTGTTATCTCCCAGAAACTGCTTCGAATTAGGACTCAGGGAGTTTGGGAATACAGAAGAGTTGGTGAACACTGAATCTCCCAAGATGGGAAGAAATTGAACTCTATGGTGCAGTTCATCTCACAGAATATTATAGTTGACCCTGAAGCTAAGGGGCATGGACACTTTATTAACCCGGAAGCTTCTGCCATGGGACGACATAGTCATTTATTTATTTGTAAGCCAACACATGGTATCTTTCTTCAGAAAGTATTTATGTTTTTAGCATAAAGCAACAAATAGAGCAGCATTAGGAAGGGAGTGAGTGGAATAAACAATAAAAAGATGGAGCTCAGCTGAGTGCGATGGTGTCCCTTCACAGATTCCAGGGCAGTCTTTTCCAGTGACTGACTCAAGAGGCTAGGGGAGAAAGGAAACAAAGCAAAAAGTGTGCCATCCTTTCAAGGATCTTAACCAGCAGGAGTTTCCAAAGATAGAAGCTATGATTCTCCCTGGAGTCCCCAACCCAGAATGCAGTGTGCAGCACAGTAGATTGGAGATAAAGGAGCCCATGACAGTAGAGTAAGTTGTCATATCAGGCATTTATTGGAATCAGCAAAGATCCATTGGGAAACTAGGTTTTGATCTCATTTCAAATGCAGAGTTGTACTTGAAGCAAGTTTTGGTCAACAACTTTGTTCAGTAATACTCTAGATGTAAAGGTTCTCAATAAAGTTACAGTGTGCACATAGGTACCCATGCAGGTCACAGCTGAGAGGAGTGCTGCTAGAGATACTTCATTAACATGTATCCCCATTCTCTATCCATCTGGGACACAAAAACTCCACTGTTAAAACAGCTCAAGTTCTGCTGAAATAAAGCCTTGGATGTATAATGATATATTTAATAGATTGGAGAAGGAACCAAAAGAATCCAACTTTCAAAGAGTAACAATTCACTTCAGAATGGGAAATGCCAACAAGCCAGAGTCAGGCAGAAGGACCTTGTTGAGCAAGGCTCTCTCAGGAGAAAGGAAAGAGTGTTTCTAGATATAGCCTGAAGCTGTTTTTGAACTTCCCTCATCTTCCCTTTGAGAGAGGACCCATGGGCCCAGTGTAGAATGCTCAAAGAACCCTTGAAGAAAATATGTGTGGGTTACATCTAGTGGTATTACTATGTGAGAATCTAAAACAAAATTGATCATTTAAACACATTTATTTATTTATATAACATCATAACTAAATCCATTCCATATCAATATTTTTATGAAAAATAATTTTAATATCCCTCAGAAAAAAATTTCTGAGGAAAATGGCATGTCGTACATTTCACAAATCTCTTCAATGCCGGATGTTTAAAAAATCTGGATTGTCACATCTCTCTCTGCTCTCAATCTTCTTAGGACATCCTGTTTTGGTTGATGGATATGAAGAAAACATCTCTCTCAAATATATATACTTTGGAAATTGAAGAGCATTTTACTCTTCTTTTCAGAGAACTGTGGACAGAATTCTTTGATACTACACCAAAACTCAACAAGTGCCAGTTTCTTACAGGTCAAGTGCAGAATCTGAAAACATAATCTTTGAACTTATCATCCTTGGTTATATTAAAAATCTATTAGTATGTCTTGAACT
Organism: Urocitellus parryii; assembly: GCF_045843805.1. Lineage (NCBI taxonomy): Eukaryota > Metazoa > Chordata > Mammalia > Rodentia > Sciuridae > Urocitellus > Urocitellus parryii. The sequence continues at coordinate 97,139,822 of NC_135534.1, forward strand.
CTGAATGGCTCTTTTATCTACTCATGACTTTCTAACATCATGTATTGAATATTTGGAAAATGATGATTCATTAAGCTATGCACACCTTCCAAATGTTGACAACATGTCATTATCTAAATCAAAAAAAATCACTTTTTAAAATATTTCTATTCACTGTTTCAGAAATATCTTGAAGTATAAAGAAGAAACCAAGATCACAGTAGCATATGCAACTTTTAATTTTCTCTTCGAAGCTAAAAATTTATCATTGGTGACAAAGCAAAAATTGTCAGTTATTTCTCTGAAGGCAAAGGATTACTTTGTTCATTTTTAAAAAAAATATCCGCCAGATACACAAATATAAGTAACTATAATTTTCCTGGAAAACAAACCTTCAAGTACAATATGCCATTACAGCAAGTCATATTTGTGTGTGCCTATAATCACAGCTACTCAAAAGGCAGAGGCAGGAAGATCTCAAGTTCAAGGCCAGCGTTAGAAAATTAGTGGAATCTCTCTCTCTCTCTCTCTCTCTCTCTCTCTCTCTCTCTCTCTCTCTCTCTCACACACACACACACACACACACACACACACACCTACCTGTGTCATTTAGTCTGCAATTTAAACAATTGCATAAGTGCATTTTCCTAAGAGAGGCATTGTATTCCAATCTGCAGCAGAGTGCTTATGCATATTTCCCATTTTATCACCCAGAATATTAAAGTGATATATACTCGTGGTTTAAGTTTAAATAAAAATTAATATTTCTTACTGTTTCATAGAAGGATTATTCTCCAGTGAAATTAATATTTTGAATATTTTTTACTGTTTATGGCAATGAAAATGTAATGTTTCTATGAAGTTTTTTGGTACTGCCTTGATTTATACTAAAACACCAGTGCTTTTATCCACCATTGATTGTGCATCATCTTGCATATGAAACCTAATGCTTCCATATGACAATGAAAATGTTTTTTACTTCATAGGGCACTTGGAAGGAAATTATTGAATTTTGTGGGCCATTTTTGAGAATTGCAGATCTAGGTCAACAGTTCTGGAACTTTGCAGCTCACTAGAGTCACTTGAGAAGCTATTTCATATCCTGATGCCCAGGTACAGCTTTGACTAATTAATCAAGAATCTCTGGATTTAGGGCCTTGTGTTGATTATGAAATGCAGCTAAGTTAGAAAACCAGTTCCCTCTCATTTATTTTCAAATGAAAAATTATAAAAGCTCTGAGTCCCCAAGAAGCCTCAGTAGACTCAGTTCAGAATATTGTAGGAATAGGATAGCATATCCAGAGACCTATAGAATAATTTATCAATCATCAGTTCCTAGCATTTGGCTAACATCTCATCACTATTGCTAAATACAAGAGTAGCCTATGACATGGAGATGACACAAAGCACTAGCTAAAGATTTGAGACTAGTACTCCAAACCTAACTCTGATATTACTAACTCTGTGATTTGACTAAAATGATAAACTAAACTTTGTTTCCTTACATATACAATAGTGATAATAATAGCATCTGTCTCAGTAGGTTGTTGGAAGGATTAAATGAGCAAATACATGGTAACTCTTAGAATAATCCCTGAAACACTGGAGAAATTAATTGTTAACTGTTAATACTATCAACTAAAATGCAGCTTTCATTTTTCCATATTTTTTATAAAAATATAAAATGATATATCAAAAGTACGATTATATAATAAGACCTTCTTATAAAATGAATATAGAGGCAATGCAATTAGAATAAAAGAGATATGGTGTGAAGCCTGGCTTCATCACTTAAGTTTACATATGTTATTTAGACTATGAGTCTCAGCTTTTCCATAAAATGTAGATTGTGGACTCAATGATACATGTATGTAAAATACTCAGTATACACTAGAGGATAAATAAGTTGTAGCTTTTTACATGTTTGTTATCATTGTATATAACTCACTATCCTCTTTGGGCCTTAGTTTCCATGGTTTCCATGAAAACATTTCAGATGGTTGATATTCCCATCAAGCTGGGTCTCTAATATGTGTAACACAGAAATGGGAGAGAATGTGTGCTTTATGTACTTGATATTCTTATAGACCTTTCTCTCACTGAGACACCAAAAGGCCTAACATTCATACATTCAAAGACACTGTTCTTCCTTAAAGAAATGTGTTTCCAAATATGCTTGGAAAGAAGGATGTGCGACTCTTGGCTTTCAGTTACCACAGTGCCCAACTTCATAGATGATGGTCTAATACATTCAGATTTTAGAAAATCTGTGGTATTTCCTAGATGAATGGCTAAAGATTACAAACTATGGTGAAAGGAAAGAAGGACAGGAAGAAGTGGAGAAGACAAAGAAACATAACATGCTATTTCTCTCTTGTCTCCCAGGCTGTGTTAGCTGTCATTACTTCTATTTTATAGATGAGGAAATGAAGGTTTGAGAAATTAATGTGATTTGTGCAATATATATAGATAGTAAGTGGTAATATGGGTTCAGATCAGGTCTGACTCCAAAGATAGACTCTTAGAGGCTGCAGTCTATGATAAAGCAAGTAAGGCAGAGAGCAGGAGGCAGAGGAAAGGTCATAGGAGGCACAGAATCCCCCAGCCACATGACCAAAGAGAGTGCCAGAGAGAAACATGGGGGACTTGCAGATGCTTCAACAAGAAAAGCCCAACAATATTGTTGAAGTCCTGCTGTAAAATAATCCCAAACAGGATGAACTATCAGATGCAGCTGCTGCTGTCACAGGTTTTAGAAAATCCTTCAGCTCTGAAATCTCTGCTCAGTCTCTATACACCGTTACGTGGTGCCCGCCCACCAGTCAGACCTTCCTTTCCCTCTCACACTACCCACTCCGCCTGCTCGCCTCTCTCTTCCAACCCAAGTGTTTACTCTTCTTCCCAAAGCCCAGGTCAAGTCTTATTACTTCTGCAAAACTCACATATATATTTCTCTTTTTTCAATTCATAATCCCCCAATGTCTGGTAAGTATATATTTTGTTATTTATTTATATACTGTATTGTCTTGTGTTGTTTTTGACTCTCTAAACTGAATTCTTATAGGGCATGAATTCTTTTAATTGACTTTCAAAAATGAAAATAGTCTTATTATACAATTTTTAGTAAAATTTATAAGTAAAATAAAGTATAAAGAAGAAATTATACTCTTACAAAGTTACATCAACTAGAGAAGTAGCCATACTAATGTTTTGATGAATAAACTTGCAGTTTATTCTTTACACAATACCTGGGTGTTTGTGTGTGCACACACATGCAAACACATATACACTATGTAATATTCTTAAATAAATCAGTCCAAATTTTAAAATCTTTTTAACCTTCTTTGCATTAATAATTTTAATGGATATTGGATATATTTTCATATTTGTAAATGCATCATTTCTGACTATAAAGCTTGCAGTTAATTATATAAATTTGCAAAGGTTTGGGAGAGGTACTGGAGACTGAACCCAAGAGCCCTCTCTTTACCACTGAACTGCATCTTTCAGTCCTTTTTTGAAAGTTTATTTTGAGACAGGGTATTACCAAGTTGCTGAGGATCTTCTAAGTTGCTGAGGCTGGCCTCAGACATGGGATCCTCCTGCCTCAGCCTACTGAGATGCTGAGATTATAGGTGTGTGCCAAAGCACCCAGCTGGATATGCAAAGATATATTTAGTTCATTTCCCACAAATAGGCATTTAAGTTGTTTTCAAATTTTTGTTTTTATAAATTTGCTAGGACAAATTACTTTATGTTAATGTCTCTTCTTTATTTTCTAATAATCTACTCAGAATAAATTCCTAAAAGTATAATTATTGATAGCATTTTATTGTTTTGTTCATGTCTATTCCCTCTAACACTTGATATAGAACTAAGCACAAAAGAAATGCAAGCCAGAAAGCCTAAGGGTATGAGCATGACAAATAAGTGTTGGCCGGCAACATGCAAACATTGAATACCAAATAGAAATGTAGATAAATTTCTCTGAAAAGGACTTACTGAGTCTATATCCCAACATCTTGTATCTTCCCAGGAAAATTCCTTTGTTTTTCACTTGAGAGAGAGTTTTTAATGTTAATGAAGAAACAGAGAAAGTTAATAATTTGCTAGGAAGGAAAAGCTAAAACTACTGACAGAAACCTACAAAAACAAAGAACGGAAGATTCTTGCTTTGCATGCTAATTCAGAACTTGAATACAATTTCATCTAGAAACTCTATTTAACCTAAAATATACCTGCCTGTGGACATAAAACAAAGTCAGTAATAAAGACTCAAATTCATTGCATTGTTTCTGCAGAAAACTGCATCACATATCCCGCATCACAGTAACCTAATTTAAAGATTAACTGTTAGATGGGGGAAACTTTGTTTTCCCTTCTCTACTCAACACTCACCATAGAACATTTTGGAGACAAAATGTTGGTTGGATGGTTCTTCAATAAGCAATTTTTTTGACATCAATTTGGCATCTTACAATTCAAATCAGTTTGGGCACACAGATACCTACTGGAGGTAGCATCAAGTCCAATAAGTTAAGGACTCAGTCCCACAAGACCACCTCCACTTCAGATGCATTTGCAAGCCCAGGCCTTTTGTACTTCCAACAGACTGGCTATAAATTGGAGGGTTTTTGTGATCCCCTTCCCAAGTTCTATTTTTCTAAGCATGGCTCCTAGAACTGCAGAAATATATTACTTATATTTATGAAGATACAACTTGGGAATAGTCCTATAAAAGAGATGAATGGGCAAGGTATAGAGGTATAAGTACAGTGCTTCCAAGTCCTCTGAGGATACACCACCTTCTCAGCGCATGCTCCATGTGTTCCACAACCCAGAAGCTGTCAAATAGGCTCCTGTGAATACTTAAGAAGCAGATTTCCTAAAGAGACTCCCTCATTGAAGAATACATATACTGTGTTGCTTGGGACTAAATCAGACTTGGGAGGCACCTTCTATAATCTTAATAGCTAAGTAGAACTATTATAGTGAGAGGAGGCATCATTTACCCATAATGAGATTGGATTCAAGAAGGCAATATTTGTAAATATTTTCTAACAAAATTATTTGACAAGATTTCCACCATCGACTAAGATGAAGAAACAGGGACCAAATTTGCATTAACACATGAAACAATGAAAAGAACTGAGCAAAATATATGAAAACATAGTTATTAATATCTTTAATATCAAGAAATAAAAGATGGTGATCTCTGAGAGTCAGGAAACCAAAGAAGTAAGCCCTCTGATTATATCAGCTTATTTTTTAGAGAGAATTCCTAAGTAGCGGCACCAGGATGGGGAAACTGAGAAGATTCCAGAAAGCTCTCTGTATTGAAAAATCAGGGTTGGGAGGATGGGGAAATAAAGAAGGCTGAACTTCAAAGCACAGAGTAGTATAGAGGAAAGAGCTGCAGAGAGGAGAAAGAAGGAGTGCTGCAAAGATCTACAGAGAATCCCCTCTTAAGTCTTTAGCTAAACACTGATCAGCACATGTGTGAGAAGAGACTACCCAAGGCTAGGGAACAAAACACCCAAAATGATCAAAACACACAATCTCTATAGATCATACAGAGCCAGGCATATTTGTTGTCTTCATCAGTCCAAGTGGAAACTCCTACATGTAACAGGGCATTTATCTCAATTGTGGAGGTAGTACAAAAAGCTGCATGTGATAAAACCCCACAAAATTTTCTATACACAATGATGTTTTATAAAACTGGGGAATATGAGTAAGTAAAGTGGTTTGTACCAGTGTTGGTCCCCTGCTTTAGAAGATGTACTGTACTTATTCAAGGTCTTACTACTTGTGGAGCCTGGGTAAAGAATGCATAGAACATCTCTGAAATTTTTGTCTTTATAATTTCTTGAAAATCTATTATTATTTCAAAATTTTAAAAATTCCCACAAAAAAACCCAAAACATCCAATATTGATTAAATCATCACAGTTGCAGAAGAATGGAATAAATTATGGGACTACCATAGATGCCAAAAAATGTGATACAATTTAACACTCATTTATGATGAAAAACATTCAGCAAAGCAAGAGAAACTTTCTCAACACAATAAGTGGATGTACCCCTGAAAAATCTTATATTTAACTTTGTCCTCAATTGGGGATTATTAAATAATTTATATTAAATTTTGGAATAGGAAAATGTTAAGGTCTATAAACAAGTCAAGACGGTGCCTGGCATTTTGCCAGAGGGAGTGGTTTGTGATGTGGCGCCAGTGAGTCATTAACTGTGGAGATTCCTTATTGGTTGACTGCTGTATCTAGTTTATGTTAATTAGATAAGCTGTGTGGAATGTATAAATACCCCTCCGGTCCTATAATAAATGGCTCCCACTCCTGCTGTATCAATCTACACAAGTTGCTCGTCACCCCTCGGTTATTTTGCTGCAACCGGACTCTGGCAGGAAAAGATTGCCTATTATCACCAGTCCTATTCTATATTATATAGAGGATACTAGTCAATGTATTATGGCCGAGAACAAAAATAAAAACCAAATATTAGAGGCAAACATCATTTACAACTCATGACATACTTATGTATGTAGAAAATCTGACACAATCTTCAACTAATTATAAGAATACCTTAATTTGACAAAATTTCTGAATTCATTGGAGGTCTGTATGTAGAAATTCTTTGTATTTCTATATAACAGAAACAAATAATTGAAACTCAAAGTATGAAATTTTCACCATACTTAATTGGATCAAAAGTATCAAATAACTGAAAGCAAACATAAACACAAATATGCAAGTTCTCTACACTAAAAATATTACTGAAAGAAAATAAACAAAAGCAGAATGTAGGGAAAGAAATTCCATACCCTGGATTAGAAGTCTCAATAGTCAGAAGTTTCAATAGTTGAGTTGGAAACCCTGTACAAATTTCAGTGCATTTTAATTGACAAATGGATTCTAAAATATTATAGAAATGCAAAGAACCTGGAATAATCAAAGCAAAACTCAAAGAAGAAAAAAAGTGGAGAGGTTATATCCCTTGATTTTAAATGTATTATCAAGCTACAGTTATTCAGTGTGATACTACCAGAAGGATAGATGAATATGTAAATAGAACAGATTAGGATTCCAGAAATTAACCCACAAAGAACAATAACGTGATTTAATGTCAAGTCTCCACTACCATTCAATGGCAGAAAGTTCTTCATGATAAACACAATGCTGTGTCAATTAAACATTCAAATTGACATCCTTATCCATCACACCATAATAAAAAATTAACATAATATGGCATATAAATATATATATGCCTATATGGTATACATATATACATATATGTATATGTATACATATATATATATAAAATGATAAAATGAATTTATTAAAGAAAATTTAGGAGAATATTTTAATAAGTTAAGGATAAGTAAAGAGTCCTTAATGGAATACCAAAAGGACCAACCATAAAGTAAAACACTGAAAATTGTACTTGATTAAAATTCCAGATTTTATTTCTCAAAAAAAAATCACTCTGAGAATGAAATGCAAACTACAGAACAAAGCTATTTGTGATACTTATATCCCAAAAGGACTCACATCCAGAATACATTATGAACTGTAAAAGTTATACTACCCAATTTAAAATGGACAAAATTATGAACACACAGTTCATAAGGAAGATACCTAAATTATCAGGAAAATGCAAACTGAGACCCCAGGAGGTACCACTACACAACCCGTCAGCAGAGCTCATATTAAATATTGTGCCTGGTAGAATTAGAAATTGAAACAATCACCTTGGAAAATGGTCTGTTAGTATCTACTAAAGCTGAGTAAACAACTTTTCTATAACCACCCAAACAGCCTCCATATTAAGATAGATAAAATAGGGTAATTGCACAATGGTATTATATGCAATAACACAACAGTAAAAATTATCCACTAATGGCACATATTTTAACATGAAAAAAAATCTCAGAAACATTATGCTGAGTGAAAGCAGCCAGATAAAAGAGAGTATGTACAATATAATTATATTTTTATGGGGATTAAAAACATGTAAAACTGGTTTATGATTATGGAGATTTAAATAATATTACATATTACTGGGCATTCTAACTGGAATAAAATGACAGAGCCACCTGGAATACTGGAGATGTTCCATAGATTGATCTGCCAAAAATATACATTATATTATATGTATAATGTATATATTATATATATATATATAATTTACCTATGTAATTAATGCATATGTAAAAATTTTTAAGCTGCACACTTATGATTCCTGCATTCTACTATTTGTAAACTATGTTTTTATTTTAAAAAACAATTATGGCTATTTCTTAAGCTCCACAGACCATGGAAAGTGTATAAGAATATGGTTACCTGCGATAATAGGAGATGTGGTTTTTAAATCATGCCTGCAAATAATTTGACACAGCTCTCATCCAAAAGTTAAAATCTAATTCTTTCCCCTTTGGGTATAAACCAAAATAATGACATGAGGACAGAAACAGTGGAAGCAAAGCTGTGTGACCTTCAAAAATGAGTTGGGAAACGTAAATGTGACACAGCACCTTGATTGGCATGCTCTCTCTCACTCTCCCCCTCTCCCTCCCTCTGTCCCTCTTCCTCTGCCTCTATATTACCTATTAACATCCCATGCGAAATAAAACTGGGCAGACTCAACAATGAGTTGATGTTAATCCTCAATTGTCTATATTATGAAAATTGTTTAAAGTTTTACTTTTTTATTGACTGGAAACCAGAGTTGGTTTTCTTATGCTACATAATTAATTACCTCAAATTTAGTCACTTTAAAATACCACTGGATTATGATCTTTCAATACCTATAGGTTAGAAGTCCAGGTGTAGCATAATTGGGTTCTCTGCTCATGGCTGAAATCAAGGAAGTTTGCTTTCTTATCTGAAACTCACAGTGGCCAGTTTGGGGCATAATTTGGTTCCTTGTAGTTTGAGGACTAAGGCCCCATTTCCTGAGTTTGCTTCCAGATCTAGAGGCCACCCTCATGTCCTAGCTACGTGGCTGCCTCAACAGCAATTTACCACATGGCTGTTTGATTTCTTCCCTGGGGCTACCAGGACACTTTAGTTTATTTTGAAAGCCTCCCCAAATGAGGACAGACCACCCAGGAGAACCCCACTTTTAAGTAACTATTACTAACCTAATCATGGAAGTGAATTCAAGGGGAAAAGCTTACATAGACATATATAGCAGGGAACAGATGGAAATATTAGAGTTTTAGAATTCTGCCTGGTGTATTCTCTTTTCTGAACACAGGGCCTATCATGGTTAGTGTAAACACTGCTGTGTGGTGAAGGACTGTCAAGATGGTTTTATGTTTATTTTTTTAATTCTCTAGAACTTTAAAAAGGTACTTGAGACAGCTTATAATTAGATTAGTATAATTTTTTAAAATGAAAAAATTAAAGACACATAATGAGGGAGAAAGATGGTATCTGGAAATGTCTGTCTGAACATGTAGTTCAGCTCTATCCTTCTTAGCTTTTAAAACAGAGATGGAAGTAACAAGGTCTTACTCTTAATTGCTAGAAAAGGAAACATGGAATTTCATGGGAAAGACAAGTGCTTCTGTCTTGAAAGCTGAAAGAATTTTCACCCCTGTCATTCTTGAAAGAAAGGAATTTTAAATAATAATGTCCTTAATAGGAGTCTCTGTTTTGTAAAACCTCAGATTTTTCAAATACAGCATTCAGCTTTCTGTGAAAGCCTAGAACATAGAGAACATTGGTCCATATCAGTATTTCTATCCCAGGTATTCAAGTATCTTAACCATATGAGGTATATATTATTATAATTATCCTCCTTAACTGAAGGCAGAATTGAGTCTTAGGCAGAGTAACTTGACTGTGATCTAATGAACAAGAATAAATTCCAGAAAACAATGAAGAGCTTATAATCAATCAATCTCCTGGACATTGTCAGTTATTGGCTGCCTCCTCCAGGCTTTTCACAGGAGCTTAATATCAATCAATTCTTGAGATCAAAGCAATTCATGCAGAGTTGCTGTTGATTGAATGGAAGTCCACATCCTCTATAACCTAGAGGCAAGACTCAAAGAACTTAAAAAAGGCAAAGATGACAATCCATTGGGAAAACTGAAAAGCTGAACTTAGAGTCTTGCTTTATTGTAATGGGACCAACAGGATGGAGGTGAGAAGAGGGGTAGGACATTGGATGAGATCAGGGATGAAAGGAAAGGCAAATTGATGAATATGTGTGTACACTAAGGGGTAAATGAGGCAAAAAAGTAACTGGGACTCCTTTCAGAGAGAGTAAATTGATAGAAAAGGAAGAGGAGAAAAACCTCTGAAGGCAAATGAAGTAGAAGCAAGTAAAAATCATAAAACTTGTGATGCTGCTTTTTCTTACATGATTAGGAAACAAATACCCAGGTCCTGACTTGGTTACTAAGTTTTTGGAATCCTTGAGCAGGTCCATCCAACCCCAAGTTTTACATTCTTCTTAAGTGGAAATTTTTATAATTCATGACTATAATATTATAGAGTTTTATTCATATCAGTCACTCATTCATTCATAAAACCTTCACCTGACACATTTGATGTGTCATGAACTACTTTAAGTAGTAAGACTACAAGGACAAAAGAGCCAATATTTACCCTCAAAGTTTTTTTTTTCCATTCAGAAGGCAGCAGGGATGAATACAGAGAGGAAAACAGTATCTATGGACAGTCTCCATCCTCATGGTATTTGCAATCTTGGTAGGTGACAGGTCATATAATGAATGTCTGAAGAGGCACCTAAGATAGATGGTGCCATGATGAGTGTACATTCAAAAAGGGTGTCTTGAAAAAACTGATTCCTAGCTTTAATACTGCATGTGTATAGAGCTTGATATTGCACAACCAGAAATAGGCAGAGTGGACAGATAGGTGAGAACGTAGAGAGCAGGCTGGAACAGTGCAAGGAGTAAGGTTTTGGAATAGGCAAGCTCTAGAACCAAATGCAATGTAACCTGCTTAATTGCCTGGGACATTTCAGGTAACTTGCAGGATTATTATCAGAATTGCAGACAATTTATGAAAAACAATTACAAAAAAACCAGTATAAGTTCAATAAATGATAGTTGGTTTAGTGATGCTTACTTCAGTTAGTGAGAACATGTGCAGAGGCATGAGACCATGAAAAACTATAGCATTGTTTGAAGAGATGGAACTAAAGGTGAGATTACCAAAATTCTAGGTTAGAAATGGGGAGGTCTCATCTTAGGTAATAGGAGCAAGAAGACTGATCACATGAGGAAGGATATGAAAGTGTCTATGACTTTGTAAAGGTAGCATCTGCTTAGGCATGGCCTTCTGGTTATATGCTTGTGTTCTTTATAGAAGTGTAAGATAAGGCAGAAGTTTTTCCTGGGAGATTTGGGACAGAAAACAGGAGCACAAAAGATAAATGAAGAGTTTTCTTCTGTATCTGTTACATTTGAGATGTCTCTGGACATCTGAAGGAAATAGTTGTTCAGGAATGGGTTCTGAACTAGGGATTTGATTTTGAAAGTCATCAACACATGAGTAGAAATGAAATCCACAAGTGTAGACAAGATCACTTTGGGAGAACATTTAGAGGGAGGTGAGGAGAGGACCAAAGAGAGAACACCAAGTAATACTTCCAGCAAGTGGGCTGAGGAAGAGAAGTCTACCCAAAGTGAAGGCTCACTCCTGGGAGCTGAAGCTTGGCATCTTCCTCTTTTTCCTTCCCAGATACCTACCTCTTATCTTAGAGTGTTAGTCTTTGGGGCTATTCTATTGTGCTCCCCTTCTAAGGGTAACGTCTTATTAACCAGTCACCCTCTTTACTTTCTTCTCTCCCTTGACATTCCTAATGTCTTCATGCAGATTTTAGCCAACCTGATAAGTTACATCACAAGCAAACCCAAAGGAACAGTAAACCAATGGTATAATACAGGCACCCACAGCAAACAGGCTGGTAGCAATCTGTGCTTGGCAGACTGTCCTCCCCATGACACCTAAAATTCACATAGATTCATTCTCCCATGTGCATCTCCAGTCCTCGCTAAAGGCATATGGAAAAAACAGAGATGAGAAGAACAGAAGGCAGCAAATGGAGTATAAAATGTGGCTGCAACCCCATGCTCTACCCCCTCTTCCAGCAGAAGGAAAGAACTGCAGGGAGATTGAGGAGGTGGGAAGACATTAGAGCAGAAGATGATTCTTCAGATATAGGAAGCCTGGTATTCCTTTGTCCCTACCTGGCATACAACGTCACCCTGTTTTCCAGGCAAAACAATAAGATTCTTTTTTTTTTAAATTATCACCAGCAGGATCTACCAAACCATCTGTATGCGTGGGACACTCAAGATTCACAGGTAGAACTACAACCATATGAAAAAAAAATCGAAATATTCATAAATACCAGGATTTGAAAAGTAGAATCCAAGTTGCACCAGGTGTTCTGGTTATTGCTCAGTGTCTTATTTTTGAACAGATAAGTATAGAACCTCACTACTTGGACATCCCAGGAGACAGCTTGCTCTCTGACTCAAATGGGGGCACCTCTTCCTTGCAGCTCACTTGTGTACTTCAAGATGGTCTAGCTTGAGAGATAGGGATCTCAATGTACAGCCAGAAATGTGCACATGTGACCTTTGGACTCTTTCATCTATGGGCTATTTATAGCAGTTTCTAATCTGTTGGTCCTCCTTAAAAGTTTCAGAACCACTGCCTCAGAGAGATCAGACTTTACCTTTGGTTTGTGAAGCCTGGATTGTGTGGTTTCTTCTTTCTAAAGTCTTTTCCTGTGAACTTTGTAATATACACTTGAAGACTCAGACAATAAGAAGCTGGCCCACATGTTGGCAACTATTGATGCACTTGATAGATTCTAACTATTAATCTTATATTCCTATAACATAACTTCCACATGTAGTATTCTCTTTTCCCCTAAATTCTTTTTTCCAGAAAGGTTGCCTACAGTTTGAACATAAAGATTCCAGGTTACCCACATGGACTTTTGAGATGTTTCAGTAGGCCAGTAGTTGGTTTGGTTTCTACTAGCAGGTCTGATATTTGAATTTGACCAAAACTTACTGATGATTACTGCTTCCTCTGATCCTCACAGGTATTCTGGCGTCTACCTAGAAAAACTACTATACAAACTGTCACTAAAATTGTTGAGTATTAGCCTTAGAAAAGGAGCAATTGTAACTATAGAGGAACTGGCACATATCTAAATCTCACTCAGAAACTATTTTTCCTCTGAAAAGGAGCAAGAGGGACTGATACGCAGGTGACTGAGACATATTTGGAAAGCTGGGAATGGGAAGAGATTATCAATAGCTTATTACCTTCCTAGAAGTCCTCCTTTCCTTTCTTCCTGCCTTCCTTTTCCCTTCCCTCCTTCTCTTCTCAGTAACTTCCAATAGTAATTGCTCTGTGCTGAATGCTTGAAAGGTACTCACTATTCTAGGTATTGGGATGTGACAGTGTATACCACAACCAGGATCATGGACTCTAGAAGCCACCTTCTTGCTGTGGGAGGAGATGCACAACAAATGATTATAGCTATAAAAAAGTTAATTTCAGATAGTAGTAGGCACTATGTAAGCAGTAAAATGGGGTAACGTGGTGGAAGATGATAGAATAGATATTATAGGGAGGGCAAGCTCCTCTGAAGATTTGACATTGGCACTGAGACTTAAATAACAGAAAGGGCACTTGGATATTTGAGAAAATAAGCTTTCTAGACAAAGAAAACAAATTCAAAGGTCCTGAGTTTATTTGTTGCATTCAAAGAACAGAACGGAGGAATGTGTGGCTGATGTGTATTGAAAGGGAGAGAAGACTAGGAGAGGAGGTCCATGTAATGGTGAGAAACCTCATTACTGTGCAGGACATGCAGACCCAGACCGGAGGTCTTGATAAGAATAGTTCACTGGTAGGGCACTTGCCTAATGTGTACAAAGCTCTGGGTTCAATCTCTAGCACTGCAAAGAAAAATTTTAAAAGAAGAATCTGGATTTTATTCTAATGAAAGGACATTGAAGGGCTCTAATGAAAGGTATAATGTAATCTGACAAGTTTTAAGATAAGTATAGCAGATAGATAGGTGAAGAACGGAGTGGAACAAATCAGTCTCATCATTTCAGAATCACTTCTAATGTTAGATATAAAAACAATGCAATGAAACCCCCATTCCAATCACTTGGCTGTTGCCAATGCTCATCTTCAAATTCAAAGGACAAGTTTGGTCCCCATGCAGAGTTTAATAGAATATGAAGTAGGCCCTAAAGACAATTTCCAGAGAGAAACACTGCTTTGAATGTGCACATTCTGGCACATGATTCTTTTTAAAATTTCTCCTATTTTAGCCTCACCAGCATTTTAACTCCCACAATACAGTCTCAACCCTCTGCCTCCCTTCATCATTCAACCTCAGTTGGATATCAGAAGCATCCAGGAGGCTTTAAAGATCCCTAGCTGGGCTGTGCCACTCAGCCATTAAATCAGAATCCAGGTGGTGGTCCCAGTATTTTTTAAAGCCTTCCCCACGTAATCCCCTTGGGAGCCAAGGCAGCCACTGTCTCACAAATGGGCATTTCAGAGCTTCCAGTGGTGATGATAAGTGACATGGGACCACAGGAATTGCACACTCCTGCTGCCAAGTCCCTGGAGGGCCTGGGGAAAAGGCCATGATGAGCTCCCCAATGACAGGCACATTCTGGAGACCCAGTGAACACAAGCACACACAGGAGGCCACTCTGCAGTCAGCAGCATCTTGCTCTGCAGTGGGCTGCCCAGATTCAGAAATAAAACTAGAGGACATATTGTCTCTTTAGAGGAATTTTGGGGACCTTGACAAGCTCTATTTTATTAAAAAAAATGAAACAAAGGATGATTTCATCCAGATAGGATGCTTGTGCATCTAACACTGTAAAGATAGATGCCACCCCTGCTCTGAGTGCCTGACATCCTACAGAGCTCAAAATGTGAAAGCTAACACATCTCGTCAAGCTCTAAAATAAGGGAGGCAGCTTTCCCACTTTTCTTATTTAGTTTTTCTACATTTGTTATGCTTAGCTGTTAGGTTAAAACAGAAAAGGAAAGAAAGAATAGGAAAAAGAGAGAAAATAGTAAAATAATCCCTAGCAGATGGACGGATGGCATTTTAGTAAAGTGGTATAATCCAAACAAGTTTTCTATTTTTCTGCAGTGATAGTTTGTTTTTTATTTACTTTTTTGTGATCTAGAAAAATTGACACTGGGTAGACAATGCTATAGAATCATAAACCACTTTTTCATAGTCTTTTCCAAACACTTAGCACTTAATTACATTCTTTTTTTTATAGGATTTGATATTATTTAATCTTTTCCAATCTGGCAAATTCTGAAGAGCCCTTCTCCTTTGTAATTTCAACAGCACCTGACAATAGATATGTGTTACCCAGTAATCATAGATCCCATAGTTGAACTCCCAGGTAATACTTGTGATTCTATTTTCATGTTAACTTATTTCTTTCTGACCCTAATTCCCATCTTTTCTCATTTTCATCTCTATGTGTATGTGACCCTGCAAAAGAAGCAAGACTTGATGTGCCCTCCCTAGTAACTGTGGGATTTCAGGGCAGGTTTTCAGGAATCTTAGTGAATAAGGCGCTGTTCCTGAGAATAGGCGCTGTTCCTGAGAGTAGGTCTAGCGGTGACAGGCTGAGACTGCTTAGATCTAGGTTCCCTGTGTTAAGACCCAGACCCCTGCAAGAAGGTGATGGACCCTCTGGAAAGAAAAGCTAATGAGTCAGCCAGTACCCTAACCCATAAGGAACCATGAAGTTGCTGGAAAAAGAAGTCATAGAAGTCAAGGATGAATGCCTCCACTCATTTTTTATACTAACATAGATCCCCACAGAAGCAATAATAACTCTAGCAAGAGTAAAGCAACCTTCAGAGGGTAAAAACTTTGTAATTCTCAGCAGCCTAGGAGTGGGTAGTGGGAGCCACAGGCATCTTCAGCTACAATGGAGAAGAGATTCTTTAAATCTCCCCAGTGACACCTCTCTTAGAGGCATATAGATGCTGCTGCCTGAAATTGTGTGACATGGAAGCCCTTCCCAGAGCCTCCTGAGAAGGCATGGGACCATAAGGTTATATTCTTCCCAATTTTAATATATTAATGGGAGATAAATTAAAATCTATCATTGATAATGAGATTCATTGGACCCCCAAACCTTAAATCCTGCTGACAATTGAAGTTTTGACATCAGTAAGCCTCAGTTTTCCACCATCACTGTAGTGTAAGAAATAAGAATCAGCCACAATCCTTACTAGAAGTTCAAAGAGAGAATTTAAAGAATGTGAGGATTTAATGTGTCAAAAGTCATAGTGTTCCTAAGTAAGAGTCTCTAAATGGATTTTCTAGTTATCAAAATCAACTGGAAACTTTTAACAATACAGGTTCGATATTCATTCTGTAACCATTTATCTCCAAAAGGAGTGGGAGGAGATGAAATCATTATTTATAAGAGCCTCCGGATGATCCTGACGACTCGTGACTGGTTTTGGAACCACTGTTTTATATCTGTCCCCCAAATTATAAATTTTCCACAGTTAATTAGCAGACATTTAACTCTTGACTATTTTGTAACAAAAGTCATTAATAAGTTTCCTGTTAGAAGTTCTTGCTCTTAGAAGATCTTAGCATCGTTGTCAGGAAATACAGACACCAATATATAATAACTTCTACTTTTGCTACAGAACATGAGCTTCTTGGTAAGGAAAAACTAGAGTGGATGAGTTGTTTTTTGCTCAGTTAAATTTGCCGCCATGGGTTCTATGTCCATCACAAGTCTGAGACCTAAATGTATATGACAAAAATAATCTGTTTGTCTCAGGTCCTGAGTTAATACATCAATTCTTTTAGCTATTTCTAGATGATTTTTACTTTAAGTCATGTCTATATGGGACAAAACTCCGTGGCAATCTTCCCCAAATTGCATATACTTTATGTAAAGAATCTCAACCTCTGTGAATACTGGGAAGAGTTTTCCACCAGAAGGATCATAGAAGTGGAAAATAATTTATTAAAAAGGAGATAGGTCATGAAGGAGTACAAAAACTGTGATTAAAAATTGTGGCATCATAATAAGAGACCAGGAAAAACAGAAAGCAGAACTCAAATGATGTGGTATGTGAAATGTGGTGTGGTTAGTTATAGTAGCAGAGAGGACACTGATTAAATCCTGAATTTACTTCATTGTGCTGTCCTGAAGCGGCACTGTTTTGGTTAACCTATCACTATGATAAAATACTAAGACAAAAAAACTTATAAGGAGGAAAGATTGAAACCTCAGAGTTTCAGTTCATGTTCCACAGTCTCAATTGCTTTTGGGCCTGTGGTGAGGCAGAACATAATAGCAGAAGCATGCGGCAAGGCAAAGCTGTTCACCTTGCGGTGGCAGAGAAACAAAGTGAGAGAGAGCAGGAGCCAGGGTCCTAATATCCCCTTCAAGAGCTCATCCTCAATGACCTAACTTTCTACCACTAGCCTCCCTCCTAGAAGTTCCGCCATCTCCCACTAGCACCTCAGGCTGCTGACCAAGCTGTTAACGTATGAGCCTTTGGGGATGTTTAAGATCGAAACCATACCAATACATTGTTTAAAGCGCTGTTGTAGCATTTTATTGTGGCTATGGGTCATCTTTCTTTCTCTACTAGATAGTTAACTCTTTGAGCACAAGGAATCTGTATATTAGTTTTGGATCCCGTTTATTGATTGTTCTATTCTTGGCACATAGTCAGTCAATAAATTTTGAATGAACAAGTAAAACAGCTATGGTCTTGAAAAGTATTGTCTGTGGAAAGGTTTTGCAGATAATGTTCTATAAGTTAATATAATGTTGAAACATCATAAATTTGTCCCTAGATTAAGAGGTTAGGAATTTATCCATGAAAATTCGTTAATCGGTATGTGTTCTTTTTGCTTTTGTTTTGTTTTTAGGAAAGTTGTGCTTTTTATTTAGCATTTAAGAAACTATGTCGTAGCTTCTACCACTGTAGTCATATTTCCTGTGTTCAGCCTCTGCTTGTGACCTCACTGCACTGCATGTATAATGTGTGGGGCAAAAGGATATACTTGTGGGTATTTGTGCCTGGTTCTGTTAGCAGTTGTTTTTTTCTTTTCTCATTATAGCTTGACATTTTAGGGGCCAAAATCTGCTCCATACTCTATTAGCCTCTTGCACTGGACTAGGACTGAGGTATAGAACAATAAGAAAGTAAAAATGGAAAAAAAAATATGTTAAGACCAAAATGGCACAAGTAGGATAATAACTTTAGCTCATTCACCTGCCAACACCTGGAAATTAGGGTCAGTCACTTACCCAGAGAGATCAAAGTACTGGTGCAAAGAGGCAGGGAAGAGCAGCCTGTCCCTGATGATCTGCATTTCCCACAACATGCAGTTCTCCTTTCTCAAAGGCATTGTCAGTTACCAGTGTACCTGTTAGCTATTGTCACACAATAAATAACTACTAATCCAAGTGCAGTGTCATAAGCCTGTAATCTCAGCAACTCATGAGGCTAAGGAAGAAGGATCACAAGTTCAAGGCCAACCTAGGCAACTTAGCAAGACCCTGTTTCAAAATAAAAAAAAAATAGAAGGACTGGAGATGTAGCTCAGTGGTAGAGTGCCTCTGGGTTCAATCTCTAGTACTACTACTAATAATAATAATAATAATACCATCAAATTTCAGTGGCCTATAACATTAAAGTGTTTACTTAACATATATGTGGCTGACATAGGCTGGGTTAGGCTTAGAAACTCTAAGCTTTTGATTGGACTTAGGTCTACCCCATATGTTTTATCTTCTTGAACTAAAGACTACCCTAGGGAAACTTTACTCATGGCAATGTCTAAGGGACAAGGAAGCCCACACAATCAGGCAAGCCCTGATCACATGTTCAAACTCAAACTCAAGGTGTGTAGAGTATATTCTTTTCATGAAGTGGCAGAGGAGGGGTTAATATTTTTAAAAGACCAATGTCCACAGGCAGAGCCCTAGTTTGATGCATTTGAAGTAGTAATTGTGCTAAGAATACCAAGGGTAGGTATTTCTCATATTTCTAGTTTCTGGTCTCTTTGCCCTCATGCATTGGTGATAGGACAGTGAATTAATACTATCTTCCTAGGATATGTTTGCAATATATATTTACTTCTAAGAGTTTGTCTGAAATGTATATAAACAATTTTATGTAAAAGTCATTCATCTCACTTTAATATTAGTGAAATACTAGAAACAGCTATAGGAGATTAGTTGAATAAAGTATGTCACATCAAGATGAAGGGCCATGCTGCTATATTTTAGTGATATAAAGCAAGATACTTAATAACATGGAACAATATTGCCAAAACACTTGCTTAATGAAAAACATGTTACAAGACAATAAGAATAATATGATCCTAATTCTGTTCTTATGTAGGTATAGATATTCCTGTTATGATTCTATAGGGATATGAAACTGGGAATGTAATGCCATGGAAAAGCACTTGCCTACCATGCACAAGACCCTAGATTACATTCCAAGAACTGTTTGTAAAAAAGATTCTAAAGGCCAGGTGCAGTGGGGAGGCTGAGGAAGGAGGATGGACAGTTCAAAGCCAGCCTCAGCAATGGTGAAGCGTTTAAGCAACCCAGTAAGACTCTGTCTTTAAATAAAACACAAAATAGGGACCTGCTTAGGACCATCCTGCCACCCTCAGATAGCCACCAGAGCTCAGGCTCTGGAACAGGACTGCCTCTTCCAATCAGCAGAACAGTGTCAGAGCCTAGGCCTGGCCCAGATCAGCCTACACCAACATCCACGGGACCCAGGCCCAGGGTAGGTTCACCCCCCAACACCTGAGATCTCAAGCCTAACCAACTTCTATCTTGGGACACTGCAGACATCACCATAGCCTTTCCCCATGCAGTAGCCCTTACCTTTTGGCAATGGACAGGGCCTAGAAGCAGCTACATCTCAGAGCAGGCATCCCAAAGACAGTGAAAGACCCACCCTTTTATCCCCATCTCTGTAAGACGTTGCATCCATCTTGGGGCACCTCCACTCAAGTTACCTTGGCTATTGCCACCATCAGCTTTAGTTGCAGTAGTATACATTGAGGGACACTAGAAGGGTCTGTAAGCCCAACATCAAGGTGAAGTACAGACAATCTGCACAAGTACTATAAGAATATAGGGTAGAAACTATAGTATCTCAGATCCACACTGCAAGAAAGGAAGACACATAGACAACTTGAACAAACAAGGGAGGAAAGTGCCCCAAACAAACCAGGATACTATAATAACAAAACCCATGGACAGCAAAGTTGATGAAATATCAGAGAAGGAATTCAGAAGTTCATAAATAAAATAATCTGTGATTTAAAGAATAACCTAAATGTGCAAATACATGCAAAAATTGATCACACCAACAAAGAGATAAGAGAGCAAATAAGAGAGAGATAGAGACTCTGAAAAAAAGTCAGAAATCCTTGAAATAAAGGAAACAATAAACCAAATAAAAAACCTCAATAGAAAGCATAACAAACAGACTAGATCACTTGGAAGAAAGAACGTTAGATAATAAAGACAAAGTATACAATCTGGAAAAATAAAATTGACCACACAGTGAAGATAGTAAGAAACCATGAACAGATCATCCAAGAATTATGGGACAGCATCAAAAGACCAAATATAGGAGTTATTGGGAAAAAGAAAAGCACAGAAATTCAAACCAAAGGAATGCACAATCTCTTCAATGAGATAATATCAGAAAATTTCCCACGAATGAAGAATGAATTGGAAAACCAAATACAAGAGGCTTATGGGACACCAAATGTACAAAATTACAACAGATCTATACCAAGGCACATTATAATGAAAATTACTAGTGTACAGAATAAGGATAGAATTTTAAAAGTCACAAGAGAGAGAAATCAGATCACATATATGGGGAGACCAATTTGGATCTCAGTAGATTTTTCAACCCAGACCCTCAAAGCCAGGAGATCATGGAACAACATATACCAAGCTCTGAAAGAAAATGGATGCCAACCAAGAATCTTATAACCAGCAAAACTAAGCTTTAGATTTGATGATAAAATAAAACCTTCCATGATAAACAAAAGTTAAAAGAATTTACAACTAGAAAGTTTGCACTACAGAAATCCTCGGTAAATATTCCATGAAGAGGAAATGAAAATAATTGATGAAAATCAGCAGAGGAAGTATTACACTAAAGGAAAAACTAATCAGAGGAGAAACCAAGTTTTGTTGAATACCTAAAATAAACAAAATGGCTGGGAATACAAATCATGTCTCAATAATAACCCTGAATGTAAATGGCCTAAACTCACCAATCAAAAGATATAGACTAGAAGATAGGATCAAAAATAAAGACCCAACAATATGCTGCCTCCAAGAGACTCATCTCATAGGAAAAGACAGCCTCAGACTGAAGGTAAAAGGTTGGGAAACATCATACTACTCACCTGAACTGTGGAAGCAAGCAGAAGTTTCCATCCTCAAATCAAATAATGTAGACTTCAAGCTAAAGTTAATCAAAAGGGGTAAAGAAGGACACTACATACCTCTCAAGGGAACCATATCTCAACAAGACATAATGATTATAAATATATATGCCCCAAACAACGGAGCATCTACATTCATCAAACAAACTCTTCTGAAGTTCAAGAGTCAAATAGAACACAACACAATAATTTTGGGGGACTTGAACACACCTCTTTCACCACTGGATAGATGTTCCAAACAAAAGCTGAATAAAGAAACTACAGAACTCAATAATAAATCAATAACTTAGACTTAACTGACATATAGAGAATATTTCATCCTTCAACAAGTGAATACACTTTCTTCTCAGCAGCACACGAATCCTTCTCTAAAATAGACCATATTTTATGCCACAAAGCAACTCTTAGCAAATATAAAAAAGTAGAGATACTACCCCACATTCTATAAGATCATAATGGAATGAAATTATAAATCAATGATAAAATAAGAAATAAAAGCTACTTCAATACCTGGAGACTAAATAATATGCTACTGAATGAACAATGGGTTGCAAAAGACATCAAGGAGAGATTAAAAAATTTTAGAAGTGAATGAAAACACAAATACAACATATCAAAATCTCTGGGACACTATGAAAGCAGTTCTAAGAGGAAAGTTCATAAAGTTCATTCCTTAAAAGAAGAAAAACTCAACAAATAAATGGCTTAACATTACATCTCAAAGCCCTAGATAAAAAAAAAAGAACAAGTCAATACCAAAAGCAGAAGACAGGAAATAATTAAAATCAGAGCTGAAAGCAATCACCACTTCTTATTAACATAGTTAAAAATCTTTCACCACTTCTATTTAGCATAGTTCTTGAAACACTGGCCAGTGCAATTAGACAGACAAAAGAAATTAACAGGATAGGATAGGTGAACAAGAACTCAAATTATCACTATTTGCTGACAATATGATTCTATACCTAGAAGACCCAAAACTCCACCAGAAAACTTCTAGTACTAGCAAATGAATTTAGCAAAGTAGCCAGATACAAAATTAATACCCATAAATAAAAGGCTTTTCTGTATATCAATGACAAATCCTCTGAAAGGGAAATGAGGAAAACTACCTCATTTACAATAGCATCAAAAAAAAAACCCTAAGAATCAACTTAACAAAAGAGGTGAAAGACCTCTACAATGAAAACTACCAAACAATAAAGAAAGAAATTAAATAAGACCTTAGAAGATGGAAAGATCTACCTTGTTCTTGAATAGGCAGAATTAATATTGTCAAAATGACCATACTACCAAAAGCACTATACAGATTTAATGCAATTCCAATCAAAATCCCAATGACATTCCTCATAGAAATAGAAAAAGCAGTCATGAAATTCATCTGGAAAAATAAGAGACCAAGAATAGGTAAAGCAATCCTTAGCAAGAAGAGGGAAGCAGGTGGCGTCACTATACCAGACCTTGAACTATTACTAGAGAGCAATATTAATAAAAACAGCATGGTTTTGGCACAAAAATAGACTTGTAGACCAATGGTACAGAATAGAGGACACAGAGACTAACCCACATAATTACAGTTAGCTTATATTTGACAAAGGCACCAAAAAAGTACATTGAAAAAAAGATAGCCTCTTCTGGATCAAGGACCTAGGAATTAAGCCAGGGATACTGCATCTATTAGAAGAAAAAGTAGGCTCCAATCTTCATCATGTTGGATTAGGCCCTGACTTTCATAATAAGACTCCTATATTGTAAGAATTAATATCAAGAATCAATAAGTGGAATGGATTCAAACTAAAAACTTCTCAGCAAAAGAAACAATCAGTGAGGTGAATAGAATTGGGAACAAATTCTTACCACATGCACATCAGATACAGCACTAATCTCTAGAATATATAAAGAATTCAAAAATCTTAACACCAAAAAAACCAAATAACCCAATCAATAAATGGGCCAAGGAATAGAACAGACACTTCTCAGAGGAGGATACACAATCAATCAACAAATATATGAAAAAATGTTCAACATCTCTAGCAATTATAGAAATGCAAATCAAAATTACTGTAAGATTTCATCTCACTCCAGTCAGAATGGCAGCTATTAAGAATACAAACAACAATAAGTGTTGGCGAGGGAGTGAGGAAAAAGGCACACTTGTACATTACTGGTGGGACTGCAAATTGGTGCAGCCAATATGGAAAACAGTATGGACAATGTTTGGAAAACTGGGAATGGAACCACCACTTGACCCAGCTATTCCTCTCCTCGGTCTATACCCAAAGGACTTAAAAACAGCACACTACAGGGACACAGCCACATCAATGTTTATAGCAACACAATTCACAATAGCTAAACTGTGGAATCAGCCTAGATGCACGTCAGTAGATAAATGGATAAAGAAAATGTGGAATACACAATGGAATATAATATACACAATGGAATATTATTCTACATTAAAAGAGAATAAAATCATGGCATTTGCAGGGTAAATGGATGGAGATGGAGAATATAATACTAAGTGAAATCAGCTGATCCCCAAAAAACAAATGCTGAATGATTTCTCTGATTTAAGAATGCTCATTCATAATATGCTGCGGGGGGTGGGGGGAATGGGAGGATTAAATGAACTCTAGATAGGGCGAAGGAGAAAAGGGGAGAAAGGGGCAGGGAGGGAGTATAGGGGTTGGAAAGACGGTGGAATGCGATGGTCATTATTACATTATTATTACATAAGTACATGTATGAAGACATGAAGGATGTGAGTATACTTTGTGTACAACCAGAGATAAGAAAAATTGTGCTCTATAAGTGTAGTATGAATTGTAATGCATTCTGATGTAATATATAACAAATTAAAATGTTTAAAAAATACAAAATAGGGCTGGGGATGTGGCTCAGTGGTTGAGTGCCCCTGAGTATTATCCGTGGTAACAACAACAACAACAACAACAAAAAGATTCTAAAGGATATAAAATGTAATAAAAATAGTTTATTATTAAAAATGGAGATGATTTCCCTCTGAAACCCATTCTAATGGTGATGGTCTGAATATTTGTATTCTCTCCAAATTCATGTTAGAACCTAATACCTAATGTGACCTTATTAAGAGATAGGGGATTTAGGGAAGTGAGTAAATCATAAGGGCTCTGCTCTCATGAATGAGATTGGTGCCCTTATGAAAGAAAGTGATAGGGATGACTGGCTCATTCATGTGCAAACATAGTGAGGTGCCACCTTGGGAGCAGAGAGCAAGCTCCCACCAGTGACTGCTGGCACTATGATTTTGGGCTTCTTAGCTTTTAGACTCAGAGAAATAAACTTCTGCTGTTTGTCAATTATGCAGACTAAGTTATTTTCCTATAGCAACTTCAGTGGACTAAAATGCTATCCTTCTCCTTAGAACTAGAAGAAGAAAAGGTATATACTTTCCTCTGTTCTAAAATAGGCCATAATTTAGTTCTTGGTAATAGATGTGAGTAGAAACATTGGCCCACAATATTTGCACAAAGGTTCTGTCCTCTCTTTTTGCTGGATGAAATGATAATGGCTGGATATCTTGGAAGCTACACTGAAGATGACAAAACTACTACCCCTACCTGAAATGTCCTTATAACTCTTCTATGAAAGGAAAATTAACTTATACAATCTTTAATTGACTCAATTTTAAGTGACTTTATCATAGCAGCCAGCATAAACTCTAACACTGTGTGCTTACTAATGATTTTTATTCTCTTATCTCTGGTTTTCTACATTTTCCAAAATTTCTGTTTTAGTTCAATGGCAATGTGTCATTAACAAAAGACATAATAAATACTATTTTTTTTCAAACCTGGCCAGCTTATTCCAAGACTTTCTCAAAACAATGAATTACAGGTACTATTTTTCTGTTTTTCCTCTTTAATCCTGATTAAATTTATAGGGAAGGAAAGCAATAGTGATTTCTAGAACCTGCTATTTGTGTTACCTTACTCATATTTCTTTTTAACCAAGAAAGTTTGGAAGTAGAAAATAGAACTTGAGGCTCAGACCAAACTGGTTTTTAATTTCCTTCTGAGTTGGACAAGTTGCTTGAACTCTAAAAACTGAGTCTCAATTTTTCTCCTCTGCAAATCTTGTTAAATTATGATGACCAAATGAGCATAGAGGGAATAAGAAATATCCCAGGGTTTAGTATGTCATTCTGAATGCTCTCATAAGGGATAAATTTCTTTTGCTTCCCTTCCTTTATCTACAAAAATTTGATCTCTAAAACCAAACATTTAATATTGAAAAACATGTGAGCCATACAGTTTTGTCTTCTCCATCTTGCATTTTAACCTCTCCATTTCACACTCTTCTGGACAGGAGAGTCACTGCATTAATTGTATGGCTAAATATACCACCAAATTCCTTTCCCTGTTCGTTTTCCCATTAGGCAGCTGGCCAGTTGAGTCAGGGAAAGAATGTGCTGACAGGCTTTTCAAGGTTAGCACAATATCCCTCCACCCCCTCACTAGTTTATATTTTGCAAAATATAGCTGAGGCAGGGAATTGTGTTGCTCTAGGCAGAAATTAGAGCCTACTTTGTGTAAACACAATTAAAAAGTAAGGAGGAGGGGAAGATGCAAACAGAAAAAAGCTACAGTCTGCAAAAGCACTGTATGGGAATTTCATTGCATATGTTTTCTGAAAAAACTAGAAATAACAGCATACATACATAATCATGAAGCCCAATTTAAGCTCAGTAACTCCTACAGCCCTTTGCAACCTTCTTTTCTTCTGTACTTCTCACTCTCATTAAATATGAAATCTACTTTAAAGCATGCACGCGCACGTGCACGCGCATGCATGCACACACACACACACACACACACAATACTTTCAGATGGTGAACCTTTAATGAAATATTTAAAGACCTCAGCTGCTCTCCCTGTTTTTCTTCTTCCCTTCAGGATTCATAGTCTTTTTCTTTCCCTTTCCTCTCTGTCCTCCTTCCTTCCCTCCCTCTCCCTCTCTCACCCTCCCCACCTCACTCTTTAAATTTATCTTTCTATCATCTCTCTTGACCTCATCCTCTTCCAATAGCTGAGGCTTTGTGGTCTTACCATCTTCTTAGCATTTTCCTGTCTTGGATATCCCATACTGTATGTAGCTCACATTTCTTGTGAGTCTTGTCAGAGAATGTGCTGAGGTTGTCAGAAAGATGGGTTCACTTACTCTTCTCTTAAATTGCCACACTGCATTTTAACCGTCACTTGTATGAATGAGCGCTTTTAAAGCAAACTTTCCAGAATTAGCTCTCACTGAAGAAACAAAATAAGAATCTAAAGGATAAAAGGTTTTTATGTCTATGTACTTGCTGATATTGGCTTTGAGACAATGATCTTAATTCTATATAGAATACTTTTCTCTCAGGAAGCATTTGTGTTCTTGTGCCAGATACGGCTGAAATTATTATAATGAGCATTTGCAACTGTTTAGGACTCAATTTCAGTCACCACATTTTCTTTTTTTTTAAATTTGTTTTAATTAGTTACACAGAACAATACAATAATCTTGACATATCATACATTTGAATCAGATGGGATATAATTTCTCATTTTTTTAAAGATAGAGAGAGGAGAGAGAGAATTTTAATATATATTTTAGTTCTCGGCGGACACAACATCTTTGTTTGTATGTGGTACTGAGGATCGAACCCAGGCTGCACGCATGCCAGGCGAGCGCGATACCACTTGAGCCACATCCCCAGCCCAATTTCTCATTTTTCTGAGTGTACAGGTTACAGAATCACATTGGTCATGCAGTCACATATATACTCACAGCAATAATAATGTCTATTTTATTCTGCTGTCCTTCCTTTCCTCCCCTCCCCTCCCCTCCCCTCCCTTCACTTCTCTCTACCCAATCTGATGTGACCCACTTCTTTTTTTCCCCCTCACATCTTCATACATGTATTCTGTATAACGATGAGGGTCTCCTTTCATCTTCCATGCAATTCCCCTTCTCTCTCCCTTTCCCTCCCACCTCTCTTCCCTACCTACAGGTAATCTTCTTGTCATGCTCTTCCTCCCCACCCCATTTTGAGTCACCCCCCTTATATCAGAGAAGACATTCGGCATTTGTTTTTTGGGGAT
Source organism: Urocitellus parryii (assembly GCF_045843805.1). Taxonomy (NCBI): domain Eukaryota; kingdom Metazoa; phylum Chordata; class Mammalia; order Rodentia; family Sciuridae; genus Urocitellus; species Urocitellus parryii. The sequence goes on from NC_135534.1 coordinate 97,167,474, forward strand.
TGGCTAACTTTACTTAGCATAATCTGCTCTAATGCCATCCATTTCCCTGCAAATGCCATGATCTTATTATTTTTTTAGTGTTGAGTAATATTCTATTGTGTATAAATGCCACATTTTTTAATCCATTCATCCATTGAAGGGCATCTAGGTTGGCTCCACAGTCTAGCTATTGTGATTTGTGCTACTATAAACATTGATGTGCCGTTTTTAGGTCTTTTGGATATAGTCCGAGAAGAGGAATAGCTGGGTCAAATGGTAGTTCCATTCCCAGCTTTCCAAAAAATCTCCATACTGCTTTCCAAATTGGCTACACCAGTTTGCAGTCCCACCAGCAATGTATGAGTGTACCTTTTTCCCGGCATCCTCGCCAGCACATGTTGTTGTTTGACTTCATAATGGCTGCCATTCTCACTGGAGTGAGATGGTATCTTAGAGTAGTTTTAATTTGCATTTCTCTGATTGCTAGAGATGGTGAGCATTTTTTCGTGTATTTGTTGATTGATTGTATATCTTCTTCTGAGAAATGACTGTTCAGGTCCTTGGCCCATTTGTTGATTGGGTTATTTGGTTTTTTGTTGTTGTTGTTGTTTAACTTTTTGAGTTCTTTGTATACCCTAGAGATTAGAGCTCTACCTGATGTGTGAGGGGTAAAAATTTGTTCCCAGGATGTAGGCTCCCTATTCACTTCACATATTATTTCTCTTGTTGAGAAAAAAACTGAAAACTGAAGGCATTCCCTCTAAACTCTGGAACAAGATAGGGATGCCCTCTCTCATCACTTCTGTTCAACATAGTTCTTGAAATACTAGCCAGAGCAATTAGACAGACAAAAGAATTAAAGGCGTAAATATAGGAAAAGAAGAACTTAAACCAGCACTGTTTGCTGATGATATGATTCTATACCTAGAAGACCTAAAAGTTCTACCAAGAAAGTTCTAGAACTAGTAAATGAATTCAGCAAAGTGGCAGGATATAAAATCAACACCCATAAATCAAAGGCATTATTGTATATCAGTCACCACATTTTCAAAGCTGCAGTTCCTAGGAGCAAATTGAGTTATCAGATATGAAATCTGGAAACTGAGTACCAGTTCAGTTTACCAAAGGAAGCATAAAAGACATTCACACAAAGATGCCCAATTGTTATTCAAGGTGGGATGGCTGAAAGGAAAACCAAGTAAGACTGGTCATCAGAGAAAGGAGCATGCAACTCATGGAAATGTTAAAGGCCCTTGACTCCTCAGTAGGGTCTGACTGGGGGTTTGAGGAGCAGTCTGCATGAAGCCATGAGAAAACTGGAAAGGGTGTGTGATCTGGAATTTACAGAGAAGAAGCAAGGAAGAAAGCAGGTGAATGAATCTGTTTTGTATAGGAAGAAAAACATGGAAAAGTGGTTGGAAATTAGGGTTAGTTATATGTCTACATCTACTGAGGACTTGCATCATCTTACATGTGTTTTGTGCATTTATCTCATTTAAATATAGACAGAGACCTGCTCATCAGAGTAAAGCAAAAAGGATTAAAAAAATCAAAATTCTGGAGAATCCTAAGAGAAACAGGACTAAGAGGGTTCATCCAGAAATTAAAGAAAAGCATTTTTAGCAGTGAAAAGTAAACCACTTGATAGACAAATGCTTATCTTTAGGTCAATTTTTCTTGAATAAATACATAAACTAGTTACAGACTATTTCTCACTGTGTCAACACTGGGCTAAGCAGGGAAACAGACCTTATTAAGTTGTTTAGTCATCACAAAGAAACTGGACTTTTGATAGTTTTGATAATCCTTATAATTTCTTCAAGATTCTATAAGTAGGGAACAGCAGAGCTGAAGGAACTTTCCACTAGGTTCTGGCTTTTGACCACCACATACCACCTTTGATATGTTCTTTTCTCTTCCCACCCACCTGAACTTCTCAGTTGTAGACAATTCTCCTCTCACTCACATCAACAAATCTGACCTTGTACCTGACTATTACTATTAACAGAAACCAAGACATAAATATTCAGTTACATTCATCAGAACAGAACTCCCTCCTGAGGCTCTATTTGACACCATCCTAAACTCAGAACAGGCACACAACATTCTTTTTCCGAACATATCTGTACTTCAGATCAGATCAAACTCTATTGATGCCAACCGCTTAATGCAGAATCATATAGCTCAGCTTTGTGTCATAATATCAGCTTGCATTTCTTTAGCACCTGTCATCCCCATGGATACCAAAGAGAATTACAGCCGTGGACTAATATAGATCTATATATAGGTGTCTGTTCACCCCCTGGGGACACAGTTCTTAGGCTCTTGAAGAATTTCCTGACAGTTCTAAAGAAGAATGAATGAAGAACTCTTGTGCCATATATCCATTTTAAACAGGATAAATTTGAAGCTAGAGAATATTATAACTCTAAACAGAACTTCTCAATGCCTTAAGGGTTAAACATAATATTTACCATAAAATTCTGGAGATGAAAAAATATTTTTTTCAAATTAGCACTGTATTAACAGTCTAATTCTATTTTTCATATTTAAAAAATTAAATGTTGATTTTCTTAATAAAACCTTATGTCTCTCTACTGTCCTGAGTGCTACGTGTTCCTTTCAAATAATAACAATGCTTTTTTTATCACAACCTCAAAAGAGGTCTTCTCAGCTATAGCTTTCTTGAATTTTTCAGTTATAAATAATTCAACATACATTGAGCACTGACTATTTTAATCACTTGTCTAGAAGCTGAAAGGGGTAGGGCAAGAATATAGAAGATGAATAGGTTATAATACTTTCTCTCAAGAATTTCATAATATGGCAAAAGAAGGTATTATAAACAAACTATTCCATATTAGACATGATAAATTTACAGCATACACATTACTGTGGAGGAACATGAAGGAGGAACAGGTAAGTAGGGGAATCTGCAAAGGAGATGGCTCATTATTTTCTGACAGTAATAGTGTTCAAAGTTTCTGATGGGCCCCACATTTGCTCACATTTCAGGAGTCTGGAATTGTTCTTTTGGTCCATGCTATCTTTTCAAAGATGCTAATATAGCAAACAGCCTTGGGAGATAGAACCAGTGTCTTCCTCCTGAGCCAAGAGCAGATTTCCATACTTTCCAGTCTAATAAAGATACTGGCAAAAGGTAGGTATGCCTCAGCCCCCATTATGGGAAGTCAGATTCCCTAAACTTGGAATTTTTCAGCCATGAAAATAAAGCTGAGTAACACCCATCTTGTCCCATCTACCTCAGCCCCATGGGGCTTGGGAGGAAAGAAGAAATAATACAAACATTATGCCCATAGTCTTTGTTCTGCCATGAGTATTAAATTCTTTGTTTCTGGTCCAGAAGTCTTTTGTCTTCTGCCAACGTCCATGAAACAGTAGCATGATACCTTGTTAGCTGCCATGTAAGGTAAAATCTCAGACCTTCACAGTTTCTCACAGATATTTTTTACTATAGGTTAGATACTCATCTAAGTACTTTGTGCCTATTAACTCACCTTTATATCAGTGCTATGATGTAGGTCCTACTATTACAATCATCCCCTTGTTGCAAGTGAAAAAACTGAGGGACTGGGAAATTACATTAGCAGTAGAGATACAATGTGAATCTGACCTAGAGTCCACACATTCCACTACCTGACTTTGCTATATCCATGCCTGAGAGCTCAGTATTACTCCTGGAAGTTGCAATGATCACTTTTTGTGGATATAGAAGTTTTGTTGTGACTTGTGATTTGGTTCCTCATTTAAAAATTCTCCTAATGTTGCCAGGATCTATGAAAGAATCTCTTGGGGAGAAAGATTGGAAGCCAGCACCAAAAATGTTTACATAGCCATGGAAATGAAAGAGATTGTCTAGGGTGGAGGAGAGAAATTCATTAAAGAAAAAAAAAAACCTAACAAGAGGCAACCTACAGGTATGAGGAGACCAGAAGCACATCATGAAGGAATAGCTAACTAGGAAAGTGTCCCAGGGTGATGTGGTGTCTTAGTCTAGAAAAGCATCATTTGCATTCCATAACATAAAGGTTACTATACTCACTATGGTATTTTTGGTGGAATGATTTTTTAAAAGAAACTAAATAAGAAAATAGAAAGTGATAAGACAACTTTTTTCTAGAAGTGTGATTTGAAGGGATGTTAATTACAGGGATATGAGGTCATGGTAGAGTTTCATTTGACTTTTTTTTTTAAACTAAGATAGGGAATAGAACCTATAGCAATGACTCCATACACACAGATTACGTTTCAGAGAAAAGATAACCGAAGTAAAAAATACTCTTAAAAAAAAGCACAAAAGGATATACTGGAGAACAAAAAAAAAAAAAAAAGATGAGAGAGTAAAGGGGAGAAACTTACCCAAGATCTCTAACTAGTGAACACAGTGAAGAACACAAGCCTATACTTCTTTTCCCTCTACCACAGCTCTTTGGGAATGCCATTTGGTTGCATTCCACAATGTTCTACAACATTAAGACAAAAAGAAAGAAGCCTTAATGATTTTGTGACAATTAGCTTGCTCAAATTAGATTTCACTAGTATAACACAGACAACTTTTCAAAGACTCTTTGAAAATATGAGTCTAATTAGGAGAAGAGATGCAATACATATCAGGGGTCACTATAGTTTCACAGTAGCATTTTTATTCCTGTATTTTCATGGTTTAATGACAGAGGTGAGCTTAGCCAAGCTTTGTAGTATACTTTTGTTTCTTTTGCCTCTTTTTCTAACTCATCAGTCCTCAGGATGCCAGGAAGCTCAGTGGTTTTGCATTGTTTTCTCTGGCCATCCCTGTCCATTTATGAGACTTTCATTAGTTTCTTTTTTAAAAATCTATTTTCCAAGCTTCTCCAAGTTCTAATTGAAATTTAGGAGACCTCCACCAGACAATGGGGAATGTGGAACACAGGACCTCATTTCATCCAGGAACATCAGTAAAGCCAGGCACACTGGATTTTTTGTTTGTTTGTTTGCTTTGCTTTGCTTATCATGCAAATTTGCATCAACAAACATTTTGAGTATGAATTCTAGGTCACAAATTTAGCTGGGCTGTCCTGTATCTTGGTTGTGAAGTTGTGGTTTAATGATTGTACAATGAAACAAACAAACAAAAAAGATTAAAAGCAAAGGATCTTACATTAGGGAGAATGAGTGCTATTCATTTATGTTGACAAGTAGGATGGAGTTTTAATTACAAAAATACTTAACAGTACACATATCAACTTGCTGTTGTACATCATGTAAAATTAATGAAATAGTCACAATGAAAATTCTCCTTGTGACAGATGGCAGCTTAATCCTTGCAATTTTACAAGAAAGAAAGGCATCAAGTTTGCATGTGTGTGAGAGTGTATATGTGCAAATGTGTGTATATGTAATGAGATAAAGTTTTGTTCTGCCATCTATAAACAAAGATTGCTGTTTATCTTCATACTTAGCTTTATATACTCATTTAGATTTTCAGTTTTCCCTGTGTGTGTGTGTGTGTGTGTGTGCGCGCACGCGCATGTGCATACATGTATTTTGTAGGTAGTAGGTAGATTCTATTTTGTATCCTTTAGAAGATAGTAAAATTTTAATGGCAAGGAATCTGGCTTCATTTATGATGCATTCTCCTCACAACTATCTTGTGCAGTGTTCTGTATACAACATTTGCTCAATTCAGCTTCTATTGTTGCAGGAGTTGAAGCCAGGGTCAGGGACGAAGATGCTGGTAGAGACAACAAGGTGGGGAAGCCAATGTTGACAAAGAGATAAATCACCAGTTTACAACAAAGGGTAACACTGGAGCGTTTTTCATGAATTAATGCAGAAGGACTAACTGAAGGGTAATACTGAAGCATTTTTCATGAATTAATGCAGAAGGACTAAGATTGGGAGTGGGGTTTAAGGACAGAAATATTAAGACTTTTCAGATTTAAAAATGAAGAGCTAATATTTAGAGGTTTTATAAAACACAAACATAATTAAACATGGTTTCTTGGATTATTTTTTTTCTATGGTTTCCAGAAAAAGTTTTGGAAGGTAAAATAAACTTTGAAATATTCTTAGAGTAGTTACTGAATTAAATGGTGCTCTTTAAAGTCACTTGGCATTTGCTAATTGTGACTTTTTCCAGTCACATAAGGAATTAGGTGATGAATCCATAAGAACAGACAAAACCCTGGAAAGTTGTTTCTCTTTAAAGGGAAGGAAAATTTCCTACTACCATAACACAAAGCTTTTTCTAGAGTTAAATAAAAATGTGATAAGACTGCAGGATTTGTATCTAGGTCTAAATTATTTTACAAATATTGACTGTATTAATCTGTGGCTAAGAGTTGATGGCTTTGACCTCTACTACCTATATTTCTAGGGAAAAATCTGTTCAACAACTGGAACCAAATAGTTACATTGAGGTAACTATTCTTCTGAATAAAACCCTATATTTTATTATCAAATATTGAAAGTGATGGGAAAATTGAAAATGTTCAGCACCTAATCATAGTACTCGAACAGAGTCAGCTCCAATTACGGCATCTAGCAGTATAATCTCCATTTCATGGAAGATGACCATGCCTGTTCTCCATTACTGATTTCTACATGCTACTTTGTCTAGTAATGATTTTATTAATGCATTGACTACAAGGACAATGACACTGGTGACCTTGATTTAAGATGGACATCATCACATTTCCCCATGGGGAATTTCTCTAGTGTAGTAACTGAGCAGGAATGAAACCGCAGGTTCTACCAAGGTGTTGACGTTACACCTAAGCCAGTAGTTTCCTAAGTATCTTAAAGTTTTAAGATAAAATAAAACACATATAATTAAATATGTCTACCTAGTCATATATTATTTTTCAAAAGGCTTCCAGGAAAGCTTTTCAGAATTCTTGGACCTCCTGGAGTTATTTTTTATGCAATACTCAGATATTATTCTTTCAACAACAACAAAAAAAAAAAAACGGCATTTTTTTTTTTTTGCTAGTGACTTGGCTATTAAATCTAAGACAATTTTTCAAAAATCACTAACATGTCACCAAGTTAGTGTTCACTCACAAATCTCTTTCATTTATTCCAATTGATTTGACCCCCCTCCCTTAGAGCACATAAGCACTGCATTGGCATTCTACAAGGAGGTCATTCATAAATTTGAAAAATGAGAAGTGTCTAGGCATTGATCATATGTCCCATAAGGAGAGATTTGCAAGATCTTACTTCCTCTCACAGAGGATAAGAAGATAACTTGTAGACTGCCATCTGCTCACAATTATATCATGAATAATTAAATATTCAAAGAACCTTAGCTTAGATAAAAATTCAAGGGAATTTTGTACTTTGCCAGGGAAGGCAAATAAGTTTCATCTTATACACAAATGCCAATCAATTGACAGTGGCAGATTTAAGTGTCTGATGGAGGAAAATTTTAAGGTCACATCTAGATTCAATACAAAAGAATGCTTTGATGGAAAACTGCTATTTGCAATGAACACAGCAGAGTAATGTGTCAGGAATTCATTACTCTGACATAGACCCTTGTGGGAGACAATATGTCAAATCACTTGATTGTGAATATCAATATTGACTGTTAGACAAGATCCAAATTTACCTGAGAATATGCATAAGTCCAATATGCTACATAAGTAAGTAACAGAAAAAGAATAACAAATCACCATAATGCTTATAATCTTTTGTCCTTGGGGATTCGTGTGGCATTTGCTCATAGTTCATCAGTTGTGTTTGGTTAAAAAATTACACAAAGTCAGTCTTCAAAATCTTGCTATAAGATCTATAATGCAGGATTATATGTCATGAGAATATATTCAAGTAAGAGAGAAGAAATAACTAGGCAAGCTCCAAATGGAGAAATCATTTCATGTTTGTCTTTTCTTTTTCTTCTCAAGCAGACATAGAAGAAACCATTATGAAATTAATGTTATTTCTTTTCTATTTCTTGAGAAAAATTCAGAATGTGACAGATCTTAGTGGACAGACTCAAATTTGATAATACTATTATTAATAAATATAAGTACTTTGCCTTAAAATGCCTAACACAGGTTTCTATCTATGCATAGAAGAGATTTTTCTCGTGATTCAAACAATGTGTCTAATTTTTTTAGTTTCTACCATTTTCCAGAGAGTATTATTATTCCATCTACTACAATAGACTTGTTGAAAGATTCCAGGATGAGATATTTTGCTGCTCTTGTTCTAGATAAAGGGCTTCATTTTTTTATTAAATGGCTAATTTAACATTCTTTGTGAATTGTTAATTCTTAGGTACAGTTCCTTCTATATGGATGAAGGTATCTATAAGCTCATTAGAATCTAGATAGTCCATCAAAAATATGCAATGCCTTTTTCTTAATAAATTGAAGTTCCTGATCTTTCTGTGTGGTACCCTGCATCATAAATATGCAGATATTACCATACTTTTCAACTTGCTTAGGAAATGACTAAAGATAAATAATCTGGGGACATTAAAAACTTGTTATCCACATTTGATTCTATGAACTCTGCCAGAATCAAGATGTATATTCAAGAGTTCCTAATTTATCATATTCCAATCCCAGTTCTGATTAATCAGAACCATGACTTAGTCTGTTTCTTTTGTTTTATTTTTTAAATTTTAAATATTATAGCCTGTGACACAAATGATTGGGAAAATAAAGCCAGTTGTCTATTGCCAAAAGTCTCATAATGTCACAGGAAAATAGGGAATTGACACTCTAAACCTCAGTTCTTGGGATCCAACAAAAAGAAATTTAAAGTCAGAACAAAAGCCATGAAAGAAACTGTCATTATAAGCAAAAGTAAAGTAAGGTTCAAGCAAAGACCTCTCTCATCTGGTCACAGTGGCACACACCTGTAATCCAAGTGGCTCAGAAGGCTGAGGCAGGAGGACAGTGAGTTCAAAGCCAACCTCAGCAAAAGCAAGGCACTGGGCAACTCAGTGAGACCCTGTTTCTAAATAAAACACAAAATAGGGCTAGGGATGTGGCTCAGAGGTCAAGTGCCCCTGAGTTTAATCCCTGGTACCGCCCCCTCCCCCCAAAAAAAAATTCTCAAGGGAGGGAGGGTCTCTGAGCAGAGAACAACAAAGTATACAATGCTGCTTCCTAATTTATTACTGTTTGATATTTACCAGGAGAGCCAGGTTCCACCTTCTGCAATCTTTACCAATCAGATATCTATCTCCTCCTTCACATCAGGGAAGGCTGACCCCAGTTGGTCCTCTCTGGAATGGTCTTGGTGGCCATTGTGTGTGTGTGTGTTGGGGAGATACATCTGCAAGTCGAGGTTATGTTAACGTGAGTTGGGGTCAAAAATGACCAGGAAGATTTCATATTAGTGTGCCTCTACTATTAATGAAATTTGCCTTCTGAAATACATTGCTAAAACTCTGCCCATAAATCCTAACTTTACAATGACCCCAGTAGACCCTGCCAGCAGTTACCACCATTGATCTTTCCTTATTGACATATTTCTTAATTGACTCCCTTTTTTCCCCACCTTTTATTCATGGTTAGGATACCTGTTGTTCTACGAGTTAAACTTGATTGTTCATTAAAGGCAATTTCAAAGAAACCCCATGACTACATTATTGGTTCATATTTCAAAGCTCACTACTAACTACTACCTAACAATAAGATAACATTTATCAATAGTTTAGTAAGGCCAGATTTTGTTGGCTCACCAAGAATGGATCCACTCTAGGGGTGTGTGTGTGTGTGTGTGTGTGTGTGTGTGTGTGTGTGTATGTGTGTGTGTGTTTTCAAAGTCTCTCTCTGAGTAAGAAAAAAAAAAGTTTAATTTATAAGGATTCTACTTACTAAATTCTAACCCTAGACTCTTGAAACCTTCAGGAAGATTTCTCTTTCAGATGGCTAATCCGATTTATAATGCACGAATACTGCTAACTTGATTTTCAAAGGACATTCTTCACCTCCAAATATCTAAATAGCTCTGTGCATTTCTTGGATTAACAAGATACATACTGTTTTGCCTTGGCAAACAAGAAGAAAAATATCCTTCTCTATAGAGACAATATGTTTTATCCTCCCAAAGCTATTCCTAATAAGATGAAAATAGCCAACAAATAAGAATTTCTTTCAGGCAGCCAAATAGAATCCCAGGGTGCCAGTCCTTGTCAGAGACTTTAACCTTGAATTAACTGCTCTCCAGATTCTGTCAAGGATGTGACTGACAGATAAAATATCCTACAAGTTAGCAGAACCAAGTACTCCATTGCAATGAACACAGTGTTCTTCCCCCTTAGGTAGATTTGCATTGGCTATAACCAGGAACCCAAGCCCCACTGGCTCAGCTATGAAATTAACTTGAAGGAAAGATGACACTCAGTTATCTCCTAGGACCCTGATGCCAAAAGAGTCATAGAGACTATTAGGGAAATGCAAAGGAGAGGGAAAATCTGAATCCAGCTTTAATCCATGCAGTGTTTTTCCTACATGAGGCCATGTTAATCTTGAGGTATAAAGAAGACATCCCAAATTATATAGGTATATATTTACATATATGTAAACATATTTACATATATATATACAATGTATATATATATATGTAAACATATTTACATATATATATACAATGTATATAACATGTATATGTATATATACATGTATATATATACACACACACATATATATAATGTATATGTGTACATACATATAATATTTCCTGGTTTTAGTATCTACCTGTTTGAAGGTAAGCCACCTGAGGCCCTGGGAAGGCTGTACATTTATCCAATGTGCATTGCCAAAAAATATGGCAGAGGAAGGACCAAAACTAGATAACTAGAGTACTAGTTCATGCCTCATTCCTTAAATGTCTCCTAAGAGCACAGAAAGTAAGCCAGAAATCCACAACTACTTCAATAATTATACAAACAGATACTTATTGAGGACCTACTCAGGACCACACTCCATGTGAGTCACATTCAGGGATCAGATGATATCTATTCTTCCACAGAATTCTTTGAGTATTTAACAAGAGATTGGTAGATGAAGCAGAAAGAAAATAAGACTCTGGTCTTTTTGTAATCATGTATTTGTTTCTCTTTTTTGGCTAATCCCATCTATCTCCACAGGTTCACTGAGGTTCTGTGGTGTCTTGTGTATACCCAGAGGGAGGGTGAGAGAACACTGGGGCCTCAGACAAACACTCCCTCTTCCTCCTGCCCTAACGTATCCTCAAGGATACTTGTTGTATTTACACTCTTGTGTGGATAGAATGCCAAGTTTATATTTTCATATCCAGTAACCTATTTGACCCTTGGAGGAAATCTAAGAGATAGGCAATACTTTATTGTCCACATGTGGAAATGAAAAGCTTAAGTCTTTGGATAGCAATTTTAATTAAATTGCCCTGGTCATACGGCTAGTAAGTAGCAAAACCCAGATTCAATTTCACATCTTTCTGACTCCAAAGCCTGAACCTTTCTGTCTTCCGAACCACGATCTCATTTTATCCTCACAGTCATTCTGCAACATGGGAAAGGGAAGAGCCAATCATCTGCACAATACTGTGAGGAAATATCCTTCATCTTGATTCCAGTTCAACTAAATCCAATTTTCTTTCTGTATCCCATTGACATAATAATAATTTCTGTACAGCCTCTTAGATTGTACAAAGGGCTTTCATGTGCTTAGCTTGTTCATGTATAACACCAAAGCTGAAATGCTTTGTCATTTACATCAGCACTTAGGAAGCCATCTGCTATAGTCTTTTCATATCTTGAATCTGAAAGTAGCTGACTACAGCAGCATATCCCTGGATAATTTATGAGAATTGATTAAGATCTGACATTCATGCAGTTAAAATGAGGATCCTCATGAGAGAGGTGATAGCCTTACACCCACTGATAAATATGGTCATTGTGTGTGTGTTTATGTATGCACACGCGTATGTGTTACCTGAAAGGTACTCAAATAAATGCTTTGGCAACAGGCTAGACTCTAATGGAAAGTTAACAGTTATTACTTTTGTGATCTTAGACAAAGTTACTTCACTTTTCTTAGTGTCAGCTACTCTGTGATGAATTGAGGGTAAAAATAACCCTTGGGTCTGGGAATATAGCTCACTTGGTAGAGTTCTTGCCTCATAGGCACAAGGCCCTGGGTTCAATCCCCAACACCACACACACACACAAAAAAAATGATAAGATTATTATATAATTAAATGAGCTAATTTTCATAAACATCTCAAAGATATCTTTCACATAAAAGGCATCACTAAAATTTATTAATTTAGTCTACAAATATGAAACATCTATGTCCATGGTGCACCAAATTTAGGAATATGATGAATGAAATGAATAAGACACAAACATGAGTTGGACGATTCTTTGATATGTGTATATATTGTGGAAAGATTAAACCAAACTAGTTGATATGCCCATCATTTCACTTACAATTTCTGTGGTGAAAACATTTAAAATGTACTTTTAATCAATTTTGAAACATATAATTCATTATCATTAATCATAGTCAATGTGCTGTGTGAGCCTTGGAGTAACTTGTTGCACAGTAGTGGCTAACTAAAACAAGATGTTGAATTACAGAGTAGAAATATAACTGGGTTTAGGAAAAATTGAAACCAGAACACAAATAGTATCAGGACTATTTTCATATTTTCTCTGCTTTCCTTTCTGGGTGGTTTTAATTCTTACCCATTACTGATGATAAGCTTTCTTCGATGTACTTCAAAACACTCATATTTTCAATCTTCTTATTTCACCCATGAGGCTTAAATAGCTCTGATTAGCCTTGGATCAATCCAACACCTCTGAATTAGTCAACAATAGATAAAGAGGAAGGAGAGGAGAAGAAAGTGCAGAATCTGAGTAGATCCTGGGATGTGGAGAATATGAGCATATTAACTTCATGATCTTAAATACATGTTGCCAAACTCTTAGTAGAGGCTTAGCTTAGAGAAAAACTGTGCATAGACAACTATCTGAATATGTGCAGAACAATCATTTCTCTGTATCAGGTTAAAAAGTAGAGATTCTTGGACCTTACCCCAAATTCATTATTTCTATTAAAAACAGATGTTTATATATATACAATTTGATTTTATGATAAATTATGTGCTTAATCATTATCATTTTCAGCAAAAAAAAGTAAAAACAAACAAACAAAAAAAAAAACTCTTAGTGTTAGATTCTGATTTCCAAAGCCTTTCCTTAAAGATCTTTTATAAAACGATTTTGGAAAAATCGGGGCAATAATTTAACATCACTCTTATAAATAATATTCTCCTACTTGTTCTGGATAAGTAACAATTTATGCTCAGTGTGCCGTAAAAAAAAAAAAAGGAAGATTAATTTATTTTTTATCTTCTTATTTCTTAGGAGAGGTCAGGGGAACCTGGACTTTAGAATGTGGTACATTTCATTTTAGCACTAACTTGTTCAACTGAATTATAGCAATGCAGGGGTTTTCTGAGAATATCACAGCTATAGCAGTGAATTAAAAATATATAACCTGTCTTTGAAGATCTGCTGTTTCTGCTTTGTGGGTAAATCTCTAACACTGACAGAAGATCCCAGGAGCTACAAACCCCTGCTTCTTTCCTCCTCATCAGGTCCCCCCAGTCTGGTCCCACCAAATCTATACTTCATACAGTAGTCACAGTCGTTCTCTAAAGACATATGACAGCCCATGCTACTCCCCTAAGACCTGAAGACAACCTCACTTCAGCTTTTTTAAATGACATTCACATTATTTTCCATAACAAGACTTGGCCCTCTCCTTATTGCTCATACCATCTCCTAACCCTTCATTGTCCTGTCCTGTCTGCTAGTTCTCAAACATTCCAACAGACTTCTGAACCAGGACATTTACACCTGCTCTTTCCCCTACCAGGAGGAAAGACTTTCCCTAGACATTCCTATGAATTGCTTTCTCACTTCGTTAAGGTCTCTGTTAGAAGGATGCTTCTCTATTTAAAATAGCACGCACCCACACACAACCCTGCTGTTGCCCTTTTTCTTGTTGTTGTGTTATTTTTCTACATAGTACTTCTCAGTACAGTAGCACTTGACATATGGAAGAAACTCATTAAATAGTTCATGAAAGGAAGGAATGAGAGGAGAGAAGGAAGGAAGGAAGAAAGGAAGGAAGGAAGGGGTAGAGGGAGGGTGGGAGGGTGGGAATATTAATAAGATAATGACCAGTTTATTTTGTTCTACAAACCTAGAATTTCATCATTTCTGGATGTACCTCATCTGCTCACTGAAAAGCAAAACAGTCCCTCTAAGTTCTGTTTCCAAATGTTCTTTAAAGTGTGATTGATAGGATATGTGAGATTTTATAGTATTTCAACAAATCAAGTGTTTTAAACCTGCTTCACTAATGAAGTGCAATGTATTCCCTCAAGGAAAGAAGTTCATGGAAGACGTGGGCTTCCATATTGTTGGAATCACTTCTATAGAACAGATTATGAGGCAAAGGTGTTCACTTTCCAAATTGTAAAATAAAAGTGAATCATGTAGCACAGTTGATCATAAACTGTCAATTAATATATATTGGAGTGGATCTGGCCATTAAACCAAAATTTACTATTCTAACATTCCCAACATGTACATATGCCTTGTTAATAACACCTCTGGCACTATCACTTGTGAGAATTATTGGAAAGTTTGAAACATCTTTCAAGAAGGACCTGGAGTTTATGTCTCAGGAGGATATATTTATAATTATATTTATTGCCTAAGAACAGTTCCTAGATTTTTCAAGGGCGGAGAGTTAATTCACTTTGCTATACTCTGGTTCCCAATGGATGGCTAAACAGGGAAAAGTGTTGGCATTTGCATACTTTGAGTATTTCCTGCCATTGTAGAAATATAATTAGGCTACAGATGCTAATGAAAAGAAAGCTGGTGCTAATGATGATTTGCATAGCACACGGTGTTCAAGACTGCCCTTAACCAAAAATACACATTCTTCAAACCAATGCCAGTAATGAAAAGGTCACAAAATTGACTTCTCAAAAGAGACTATTGACCTTCATTTCAGCTCAGTGACCCAGCAATGTGAATAACACACCTGAGGTCCACAAGTTCAGGTCCAATTATGATCTATTTGTTAGCAAAGCTTAGGCCAGTAGCTTGGAGCTAGTTGACAAATTAAATCATAGTGTATTATGACTGATGTATAGTGTCAGAGAGAAATCCAGAACAGCAGAACTTTAGTGCAAACTGACAGGTCAGTAATGATGTAGATGTTATTGTGTTTACAACTATGAGATTGGATAAAAGGCCAAAGACCAGCTAGGTCAGAGTGATCCAGAAAGCATCTATAAAATGAACAAAGTTTAACTTAGGGGTTCCCAGCCTCTCTTTTGAAAAGGAAGGAAAAAAAAAACAAGAAAGTACTCAAACTAAAGTTGGAAAAGAAGTAACACCATCTTTGGTTCACATACAACATGGTCATCTATACAGAAAATGCAATGCTGTCTTCAAAGAAGTTACTAAAATCAACAACAAATGATTAGAAACTGTTTTAGTATCATTTATAATATCATCAAAAATATGAAATTATTAGGGATTAATTTAACCAAAGATGTGACATACCTCCTGTATATAGACAAAATGCAAGATATGATTGAGAGAAATTGAAGAAATGCTAACTATACGAGATATATTGAGTTCATGGATTAGAAGACATAATTGTTAAATGTCCCACCAAATTGATCTATATTTCAATGAAATCCTAATCAGAATTCCTAATCGATATTTTTTTGGTAAAAATTAAAAACATTGAAAAAATTCTTGGTGAAATGCAAAGGATTAGTCAAAGATTAGTCAAAAACTTTAGCTGGGCATGGTGGCACAGGCCTGTAATCCCAGTGGCTCAGAAGACTGAGGCAGGAGGATCAAGAGTTCAAAGTCAACCTCAGCAATTTAGTGAGGCACTAAGCAACTCAGTGAAACCCTCTCTCTAAATAAAATACAAAAAAGGGATGGGAATGTAGCTCAGTGGCTAATTGTCCCTGATTTCAATCCCTGGAACCAAAAAGAAAAAGAAAAAAATTAGTCAAAAACTTAAAATAATAGATTTAAGACTAATACTAGCATTATCACACTGCTACTTTCAATAAATCTACAATAATCTAAACACCATGGTATTGGCATGTAGGCCAATGTAACAAAACAGAGAACCCCTAAATAGACCCCACATATAGGGATAACCAATTTTCAACAAAGATATAGGATGACTCATGTGAGAAAGGATGAGCTTTTGAATAAACAATAATGAAACAATGAAATAGTTCAATGCCCAAAATAAAGCTTTTGTTTATAATTTGCACCATGTACAAATATTAACTCAAACTGGGATACAGAAACTAAAAACACAAATCTTCTAGAAAAATGTAGAGAAAATTTGTGATCTTGGTTTAGTCAAATATTTATTTGACTAACAATTATAGTCCATAAAAGAACAAACTGATATAACTTGGTAATTTGGACTTCATCAAATCAATTTGGACTTTTTAAATTAAAAAGACACTGTTAAGACAATGAGTAGACAAGGCATTGACCATGAGAAAATATTTTGAAATAACATTTTATAAAATTCTTGTACCAGAATGTGTAAAATACATTAAAAAATCAGTGATGAAAATAAACCATCCAATAAAAATGACCAAAGTATTTGAAGAGACATTTTTACCAAAGAAGATTGAGGAATGAAAAATAAGCACCTGAAAGGATGCCCAGCATCATGAGTCATATTGGAAAAATACAAATTAAAACTAAACTGAAATACCAGTACACACCTCTTAGAATGGCTAAACATTCAAGATCGACTTTATCAAGTTTTGGCAAGGCTCTGGAGGAACTGGAACTCTCATATATTGCTGGGAGGAAAGTAAAATGGTACAACTTCTTTTCAAGAGTTTGGTTACTTTTTCTAAAACGTTAAGTATACACCTACTGTCTTAAGTCCATTAGGCAGCTATATTGTAGTAAACTAAGTAGCTTATAAAAAATAAATTTATTTCCCATAGTTCTGGAAGCTGGGAAGTCCAAGATCATGGTAGGGTCAGAGTCTGGTGAACAACTTTCTGGCTTATAGATAGCAACTTCTTGTTGTATCTTCACATACTGGGACTCTCGGCGGTGGGGGGGGGGGGAGGTATAAGGAGCTCTTTGATAAAGGCACTGATTCCATTTCTGAGGGCACTAACCCCATGGCCTAATCATCATTTACAAAGGTCTCACCTTCTAATACCATCACTTTAGAGATAAGAATTTCAACATATAAATTTGAGAATGGGGATCTAAATATTCAGAGTAGCAAACCTACTATGTGATCTGACCATCCCACTCAGAGGTAAACACTCAAAAGAAATGAAAATATGCCCCCACACAGTGACTTGTACAAGAATGTTCATAGTAACTTTACTTGTAACAGTTGACAACCCAGATGTCTATCAAGAGATAATAAACTGTGGTACATCCATACAATAGAAAGCTACTCATCAATAAAACAGAATGAATTGTTGAATGTATAACAACATGTGTGAATCTCAAAATAATTATGCTGAATGAGGAAAAACATAAAGAATGCATACTGTGTGTTTTTACTTATATAAAATTCTAAGAAATTCAAACTAATATATGATGACAGAAAGCAAATCAGTAGTTGCCTCTTGCCTTTATCTGGATTCCTGTCAGTAGAATACAATGGTTTCAAATCTGGGCTCTAAAGTCACATGGCAACTGTCGGATAAAATAACCATCACCTAATGGGTGAATGACCTTGGTTTTCAGGCTCTAAGAATAGACACAGGACCTGACATCTCTCCACAACAACTTAGTTATTTATACAATCAGGATGATAGTGGCTCCCATTTCCTAGGGCTTACTTAATGTTTCAGTGTGGTGCTCCATGAAAAGGGCTTAGCATAGTATTTAGAATAAGACAATAATTCAGTAATGTTAACTCTCTTAAATGTCCTATGCTATCTTCTCTTTTGAGTGCTGTTGCTCACCCTCAACATCTGCAGTGATAACTGGTCACATGGCCTGAATTATTTAGGACTTGACCAACACCTACAATTTAGAATCCTAATCTGGCTTTAAGGTAAAATTTTCCTGTGAGTAATTCAATGCTAAACTAAGCACTGACCAGAGCTCGAATAGATAAATGTAAAATTACCCTTGGTGATTCTTATGAAGATGTATGTAAATACACAGTTGGGCATAGCACAGTTATTGAATATTTAAAATCATTTTGCCCATTACTAATGAATGCCTGGCCTGAATCAATCGCATACTCAAAATCAAAAAACTGAGAATACTTCATTCTGAATTCGGAAATAGTTAAGGGATTTATTTCCTCACATTTTATAATATACCATCTGGAAATTATTAAAGAATTTAGCAATACTGACTCTGAAAACTAACTGTTAAGGACAAAGTAGCATGTTGTATCAGGCTTAGCCTGGGGCTCCCCAGCTGGGGAGATCTGTCTCTGCAGAACTATGAAATGAACAAAGTTTAACTTAGTGGTTTCCAGCCTCTATTTTGATATGTTCACCTCCTCTCTGTAGTTTCTTCTTATTCCCTTCCTTTACCCTCCAGAGCTCAGGGGTTTATAAGCTATTAACTTTTTCTCAGGTAAAAAAAAAAAAAAATCTGATATTAGCCACTTAAATTTTAGTGTGAACAAGGCTTAATATCTAATCCCTTCTAAGGGAATTTGCATTTTAACAAGAAAATTTTTGTATGTAAAATTTCAGAAAAAGGCTCCTTGGCTAGAAGATCATTGGAGAGAGACGTGGGAACTCTCTTTCCTTCCCAAGATCATATTACTTATCCAATCACTTGTCACTGTTTCTGAATTCTGAGCCAAGCTTAAAATCCCCTGTTTGCAGAAGTTCATTTTCTTGGAAAATTATGGCTTCTTCTTGCGTCAAATGAGAATGGCTGAAAAAGTCTCCTGAGGTCTCTTGGCGAACAAAGGCATATAAGTGAAAAGAAGAGCATTAAGTATCCATATTAAATAAATAAATATTAACAGTATAGAACTTTGGTTTTGTAATGTGAATATCAAAGCTTTACTGACAAATGTCATTTTCCATTGAACAAAACATCCACCAGGAATGAATTGAAAATACATAGATCTTATGCCATGAAGACCCCTGAATTTTCTATCTTCCAGAAGATTAGTTGGCCAAAGTCATTTTAAGCAGAGTGGAATTATATTTAAATTGCAGAATGTGCCATGACTTTTAACAAAGTGAAACTGTAGTCATAGGAAATCATTCTTTGTATTTAGTATCATCAGGATATATGATGATATATATCCTGATGGTATATATATGGTAGTTCGACATGATTGAATGAAGTAAAGTTTAGCAGAATTCTGAAATCACCTAGAAACATCTTATCACCTCATCTCCAGTGTCTAAGGGCCTGCCATATGCAGATATTGTTCCAGATGATGAACTGTCAACTGGATATTTAATCCCTGCTTTCAAAGGACTTACTTTTTGAAAGTGGCAACAATCACATAAATGACAAGTTAGCATGATGAGTTCTAGAAGAAAGGAAAACACAGGCACTGTGGAGACACACAGTAAAAGTTCTTGAGTTTCAGTCAGACAAGTAAGACTCAAAGTATGTTGCTCTAAAGAAGGTAGATGCTTAAAGGAGGGCTAAGCTAGGAACTCAATGCACAAGGCCTAGGCAAGAGATAAGCTGCAAATAACCTTAATAAAATATCCATTCTGAGCACAAGACTTAATGTGTCCATTGAAAATGAGGTAGGGCAGATACCTGGCTGTAGTCCAAGTATATGAGGGGAACTTGATTGGTAAAGAGACCAGTAAGACAAATCAGATTCCAGATTCCAAGGTCAATGAATAAAAAATAAGGGGCCCAAATGATCATTTTTTATAAATTTTCATTCAGAGCTGGATTTTTTAAATGTTCATCTAAATTTGCTTTAGATATCTAACTGGGTTATTTAAAATAGAAATATATCAATTCTAACTGATCAGTCCTGACTGATCAGAACTGATCAATTCTAACTAATACAAAATTGGTTAGAAATCATAGTCTTAATATTATCATATTCTATCATTATAAGATATTGTGCTATATGCATTACATCTGATAGGTTTGCTCTATCTCCCTCCAGCATATACATTTTAGGATGTCACATTTTCTCTTTGATTCAATGAAGTCCTCAGGGGGAAAAAAAAAAACAAAAAGCAATCTTGTGGTATTGGCTATTCTTTCTGCTACTATCAAGAGAAAGCTGTATTTTCACAATGTCTGGTGTCACAGATAATTCCTCAGTCTAGAGAGTGACAGACTAGATTGAATTAGCTTTGATTCTTTCATCACTAATTAGGTGGCAAAGCAGATCTGCCTCAGGGCACACAGACATAGACTCTCTTCCCATAGTTAGTCTAATGAAGAGACTGTAGCCCTGGCAAGAGGAGTCCTTGAATGATCTTGGGATCCAGAATCTGATGAGATGGTGGGCTTCCAAAGGACAGGAAGGTCATCTCATTCTCTCTGACTTCCAGATGTATAGCACAGGTCAGTTTCCAACAAACGTTTGTGTTAAGGAATTACTTGCAGTACCTGATGTGTTTTTCTGGAGGAAGTTTCTAGAAGTATATTACCACCCTTAACCTTGCTTAGTTTCCCATTTTTATAAGTGTCTTACAGTGAGACATGCTCATCCATTTTAAAAAGGATACAAACTGAGAGCTATAACATAACTGACAAAGTTTCAGAATCGCCACAAAAGAGTGGAAAGATTGGTCCCGCATGGTACAATAAAGTTCAACAATAATATGTGCATGTTCTCATGTATGGCTGTGGAATATTGTGCAATGGGGAATAGAGGCAAAGTTGAGTAGCAGTAGTCTGTATTAAAAGATATAGATCTTATCCTTGTTCATAAACTTAGAAGGTCTTAACTATAAGACATCAGCTGAAACAAATAAAAAGTCTACCATAGGAGATTTTAACGCAAATATGCCGTATATATATACAACACGGGGAAATGATATCACTTTGTTATGGGAACACACTGACAGGGATTTACACAATTCTAATTAGCATATTTTAAGATATTGTACAACAGACATAGAACAGAACATTTCAAACATTATCACTCATACAAACCATCTCAGTTAGTAGGGCTGACCCAGGACCTGACAGTCTGCGTGTACGGCAAGCTCTCAGGTTATGCTGGTATTTCTGGGACACAGACCACTTTTTAAATAGCAAGAAACTAGTGTTGATACCAAGACAAACCCACATGGGGAGGACTTGGGACCTGAAAATCAACCCATTAGCATTTTCGAAGGTACTGGACTATTTAACATGTAGTAGATTTACACAGTGGAGCTAGCTATATTTCTAGTCCTTAAATTTTAAATAACTGTCATACAAGTCAAGAACAGATTTTTATGCTTGTCACCACGTGCAAATGCAGAAGCAGTAAGAGTTACAAAAGGAAGATTTTGGCTAAATATAGCAAAGTATGTCCTAGCAGATGGAGCCTTTCAATGATGGACAGTGCTGCCTCCTAACCTTGGACATGTCCCTGCATCAGACATTTGTAAGCAGGAGCTGGTAACTCACCACTTACGCATGCAAAAAATGATTCCTAGGTGGGAAAGAGGACAGAGTTGATAAAATTTAAAAGTCCTTTCCACTCCACAATGCTGTGAATTCTGCAGCTGTATCTCCTTAATGTCTCTTCCTAATGGTTTTCCCTCAGCCTAGTGTTCCAGGTCCATCAACTTCATTGCAGATTCCTTCTTATAAGAAACTGGATATGAGACTGCTCTGCAAAATATATAACACTATATAAAATACAAGTTTATACTGAGAATTTTATAGCACTCTATTGTTTTTTTTTATTTCTAAATTTCTTTTTGTCCTTACTATGGAAGTTTCTTGGATGGAGATAGTATTCATCAAATGGGTGATATTCGATTATGAAGAAAAGTAATATTTTATAGTAATGAGAATAGTGAAAACCATTTGGTAGCTAGATGTGATACAAAACAATTCTGGTACTTTCAGCATTTAGAATTTTGGATAGATTCTGACTCCTAGGACAATTCCATTACAGTTCACTGTGGAATCTGCGAGATAAATTAGTTGATATGTCAAGGTCACTTTCAAGCCTAGGGTTGGATAAAATGTAAGCATATTCTTTAAAATAGTAATGTAACTTTTTCTTGTTTTCTGTTGTGTCTGCAAATTGGTTGTCTAGTTCCAGTATTTCTTAAGGTTTACATTTCAGGGCAATTTTTAGAGAATTGACATCCTGAAACATGGTGAAGGCACTTCATTAGACTTATTACAGAAACAGAATCGATGCCTTTGTGCCCTGAGGCAGGCCTGCTGCACCATCTAATTAGTGATGGAAGGACCAAAGCTAATTCAATCTAGACTGTCACTACCGGGACTGAAAGATTGCCTGGCCATCTCCAGAGCACAAGCCCTCTCAGAAGTTTATAGTGTTGGTGTCAGAGCCAGCCCAAGAAGAGGACTGATTCCAAGTCAGTAAAACCCATCAGTCCTCCTCCAACAGCAGTTTTAAACATGGTGGATTTGATAGGAAGGACTCATCCATTTTAAAAAGGTAGGGTCAGAGTCTGCTGAACAGCTTTCTGGCTTATATATGGCAACTTCTTGCTGTATCTTCACATCCAAGGGCTTTCGAAAGAAAAATACTGTGTATATAATAAATTCAAAACAACCTGCCGTTTTTATATTAATGTGAGGGGTCAACTAAACACTGTTCTTCTGGATTTGAGATTCAAAAAGTGGCGAAGGAGACTCCATTGTCTCACATGGGTTCCCAGGAATTGATCCTGTGCATGGATAGATTTATATAATAGCTCAGAACACAAAGAGAAAAACCACCTTTCATATTCAGAAAAATAATTTGTTTTCATAACCACCGAGATAAGAAATATCAAAAGCAGATCATCCCCTTTTGTTGAAGAGGACTCTGAATTTCAAAAAGTATGCATGGTTTACACAACTCACAGAGATGTTAAATGACAAGAACCAGGACTACATTTTTCTCGTTAGTTTTCTATCCATTATCATTAAAAAAAAACAATTAAGTGTCATATTTTGTTTTAGCACTAAAATATGCCATTGGATTATGCCTATATATTGCTACAAAAGACATATGTTTAATAGCTTTTCCATTAATGTTTTTAGTGGAATTTTGGTTCCCCTTTAAAATATAATTCTCTCATACAACTCAAAAAACTTGTTTCATAAATAGCCATGTTTGCTGAGCTCCTACTGTGTACAGTACATTTTATGCAGTTATTTATGGGTGTTGTTATATATTCCTCATTAAAGCCCCCATGAAACAGGCATTACTGGGCTCCTTCTTTAAGTAAAGAAATAATCAGGAAAGATTAACCTGTCACAAGTCACATATTGCAAGTGGCAAACATGGTGCCTCCATGATATAATGCCCTTCATTTAGTATGAGTAAAGTTATTGACTAATTATCAATATTCACTGAAAACATATATCTCAGAGTAGAATGGGAGCTCAAAAATGTGGTCGATGATCATTTTGAAACAAGATCATTACAGAAACTTAAACTTATTATTTTTACATTTAGATTAGAATTCATATCTTGCCAAGCGTCAGTAATCTGTGGTTGTTAAAAGGTAGCTATTTCAGATGAGTTAGCATATACTATGTCTTTCTCTTTAAAACATTTGAGGTTCTGAACCAAGGATTAGCAAGATGCAGGGGTAAAACCCACTGAGACTACATTTGCTTTGTGCCCAGCACAGAAAGCTCTGATGATTTTGGAAGGATAGTAATTAGAAGGGAACTTATTGGTATGACAATTACCTTTTCCCTTTGAGAAGAAATCATACATCCAAAGGAACTCAATGGTCAGGCAATTCAATGTATCCAAGTTCAGTCTCCTAACCCATAAAAAATTAGAATCACTGTAACTCTTTCTCTTGGGATTGTTATAAAAAATAAATGAAATAATGTTATATAAAAGTATTTATAAATTGATAGGTATTACAAATAGAAGACAACACATTTAAGTACATTTGTGTGATTTCATTTTCGTTAAGAAATTTCCTTTAGTGCTAAAATGAAGGATGTGTGCGATAGTTAATTTTATGGGTCAGCTTGACTAAACTAAAGGATGCTGATAGCTGGTAAAACATTATTTCTAGGTTTGTCTGTGAGGATGTTTCCAGAATAAATTAACATTTGGATTGGTTGACTGAGTAAGGATCATCTTCACCAAAGTTGATGGGACGTCATCCAATGCATGTAGGACAGATAGAACAAATGGTAGAGGAAAGGCAAATTTGTTCTCTTTTTGAAATGGGACACGTACATCTTCTCCTGACCTAGGGTAAGGGAGCTTCTGGTTCTTGGGCCTTCAGACTCTGGGGCTTTATACCAGTGCTCTGCTCTAGCTCGCAAATATTCCAACAGAATCACAGTACTGGCTTTCCTGGTTGTCCAGCTTACAGATGGCAGAGTGTGGGACTTCTTTGCTCCATAATTGTGTGAGCCAAGTTCTATAATAAATCTCCTGCTATATGTCTGTCTATGTCTATATTTATATCTACATCTACATCTATCTTTTTGGTTCTGTTTCTCTGGAGAACCCTGACTTATACAAAATGGGCATAAATGAAGCAGTGAGAAGAATGAGGATTTGGGGCTAGTCCCAGCAGGTAAACTTAAAAAATATTTGCAATGTGACCCTAGGCAAGTTATTTAAATGCTTTTCCTCCATTCTGTCTTAGTCTGTTTCTAACACTAGAACAAAATTCCATATACTAGGTAATTTATAAGCCAATAAAAGGTTTATTTGGGTTGTAGTTTGGGAGACTGGTAAGTCCAAGAGCACAGCAGAGGCACCTAACAAGGTACAGTGCTGTGTATTTTCAAGTTTGAGGGGGCAAGCAAGCACCAGAAGACAGAGAAAATTGGGTAGAATTTTCCTTTTCATTAGGAACTCATTCCATTGACAGTGGAATCAATCCGTTCGTAAGGCCAGGGCCCTCGTGACCCAACAGCCTCCTAAAGGTCTTGTCTGTCAGCACTGTTACAATTCAATTTCAACCTGAGTTTTGGAGAGGACACTTAAAACATAACATCCTCTGTAAATTAGGAAAATAACACCTACTTCTACAAAAGCAGATTTAAAGTCCTAACCAAATTTAGGACTCACAGAATATTTACCAGCTGTTAGTTCCCTTGCCATAACTGTGGAATAAATGATCTAGCTTTTTAAAGCTACTATGATTTGATTCTTAGTTTTCCCTTCCCCAGATACAGAGGAACTTACACTTTTAAAACACCTAAATTCGTTTTTGGTATTACCATAAATAACTAATGTGATAAAAAATACTGCATGCTATTTCCAACTCCAGCTTTTATTCTCAAAGGGGCCATGGGCGATTTTGAAACAGATAAATCTTTAGCTCTACTTCTAAACCAAGAGACTGAAACTATGTTAATCCTATGCTTTTATCAGGGATTAGAAAAAATGACTTATAAAAATCTCAGACAAATATATACTAACTGCAATGAAAATTTAAGATGTAATCAATACTATTGTATTTTTGATGTATGAATTAAGTGTGTGAATGATCTGTATCATGGAAATGTTTTGAAATTTCTCTAAGATTGATTCATCCCATTCCTCTGTTCTTGAATTGATGTCAATAACATTTCAGATGTTTATTCTTTCATTGAATACATATCATAAAGTAAGATGATACTCAGAATGTTTTTGAGAAGGGCAAGAGCCCTTAAATGGCGTAGTATTGATGCTTTCCAATCAATACTTCTATTAGTGCATGCAGATAAACAATATAGTTCTCTCTGGGGAAGAAATCAATGTATTCCAAGTAATTCACTGCAATAAGGAAAAATAACTTCTGGAAACTGCTTATTTGTTGTTGTTGGTTGTGGTGATTTTCTTTCTTGTTTCCTATAATTAGCTAAAAGATTTTATAGCCAATATAATTGTTATCCTACCCAAGTGACCCTTGTTAATTTATTGTAATTCCACTACCTCCCACCAGGGAGAGATACAGCTCTAGAAATGAGCAGGTCATCCTGCTAGGACTTCCTAAAACACACCTTTTTTAGGTGGCTTCAAACAGGATTCATTCCTAGACTCAGTTGTAGATACTTAAGTCGCCTGAAGTAGTGCTATAAATTTTTTCATCTATAGAAAGACAAAATCTGGCAATAAATGTGTCTGGAAAAGGCTCGGGCCACTTGGTCCCCATTGCAGAAACTTAATATAAGCCCCAATTTTCTACACCACAGGGTTTTCATTTTTACCTTCCTTTTCTGCAAAGGCTTACAATATTGTTCTGTATAGAAGGGTCGTGTCTTCTTGGAGAAAATGCAGAACATAATAAACTTACTACTTAGCCACTTTTCTGTCTATTTAAACCTTACCTTCTGTAGGGTCACAACCAATCTTACTTCCATAAAATCTTCCTTGGTTACATTTGTCAAATTTGCCCTCTCTCTATTTTGACTGTTTTATCAAAATTTTGTCTATGTAGGAGATGACATTGAAAAACAATTAAAAATTCATCTTTTAAAAAAATTTTGGTACATCATAATTATACACAAAATATTAACGTTTATTGTGTCATATTCATACATGCATATAAAATAATTTAACATTCTCTGGTTACTTTCCTTTTTCTTCCCCTCTTCCCTCCCCCAATCTACTTTCTCCATTATACTTATCTCCCTTCTATTATTATTTATTATTTCAATTAGTGAATTATACATATATATATGATTCCTTGTGATATATTTGTACATGAACATAGCATAATTTGGCAGATTTCATTCTGTAATACTTCTCCATGCCCCTTTCCTATGTTTGACCCTCAACCCTGAAAGTGACTAGACATGTGAACTTGGGCAGAATATTGACATTTATTTATTTGGTTGGGCTTTTTTTAGTGCTGTATTGAACACAGGGCCTCACGCATGCTAGGCAAGTGAATTACCCTTGACCTATACCCTCAGCCCAATTTTTTCATCTTTAAAGTAAAGATAATGATATCACTTAATGAGATTGTTATGAAATTTTAAAAGCTGAATGTAAGTTTAAAAGTAAGCAAGGTAGTATATAATGCCAATTTCATTATGTAATATATATTATACTTTTCTCTGTATATGGTGTCTCTGCTAAAGGGAAAAGGAGAAATTTTTACTAAATGTGTGAATGCTAAAATGTTATCTAACAAAATAGATAATTGCTTGAAAGATTTAGTGTGATGGGCCTGGATTAATGACAAATTCCTATCATTAGGTTTTTACAAAGCAACCAGAATGAGAGGGCGCTCTAACTTAGCATTTCTTTTGAAAAGAAGTGAACACAATTAGTTGACTATTGCTTCAACATGAGCCCACAGAGTAGCAGAGCTGCCCCAAACATGTTATAAATATTTTCTTCCAGTATATCCTTGTCTTCCAATTTTGTCTAATGTATCTTTTGACATTCAGATAGTTTGATTCCTGAGTTTATTAGTAGGTGGTGTT
Source organism: Urocitellus parryii (assembly GCF_045843805.1). Taxonomy (NCBI): domain Eukaryota; kingdom Metazoa; phylum Chordata; class Mammalia; order Rodentia; family Sciuridae; genus Urocitellus; species Urocitellus parryii. The sequence goes on from NC_135534.1 coordinate 97,195,051, forward strand.
TATAATAGCAGAAGTGGTCATGTCATTATACACTGTGAAGATAAAGATAGGCCAGCCTTTGCCAAATTCAAATTCTTTTCTTCCTAGGTTCACATTTCCCAGGCTTCCTTGCGCTTGGTACAGCCATGTGGTTTTATGAGCTGTAGTGATAGACAGTACTTCAGAACAGGCCTATAAAATATGCCCATATCTTCCATGCCTCCAACCCCCAACCTTGATGACTTGAGCACAATTACCCTGAAGTCATGTTTCAAAGAAGGCAGAATTGAAGGAGGCAATAAATCTGGATCCCTAGATGAATGCTTAAAAGAGAATCACCTGCCAACCAGGAAAGTCCATCAATGAGCAAGCCATAACTTCTATTGTATTTGGGCCTTCATCATCTTTTGATTTGCTGTCACAATACCTAGCATTCCCTTGCTAATTCAGCTAGGCCACATGTATCTGTACTATTTTTTTTTTTTGATGTGTGAGTCATATTTCAGGAGGGATATTGGCAAGTTTGAAAAGTTTCAGGGACATATTAAGCTGTTGAGATACTTAAGAATATGAGAATCACCTAGAGAGCTTTTTCAAAATACATTTTTTTAAAAAGTATCTGAGGTGATTCTGCTGTGAATCCTACATTAAAAATCACTCATTTAGAACTGTGGCATGGGTCACTGTTATATTGTGTGCATATACGAACACATAACAATGAATCCCACCACTTTGTGAAATTATAATGTGCCAATAAAAACATGGAGAGAACAACAACAATGGAATGGGGAGAAGGAATGACTGTGTTGGGGATGGTTTTCCTGGAAAACAGAAACATGATGGTAGCCAGAGAAAGAAAGATTTACAGTCATACTGGAAGAGAACCCTCAGAAGCAGTGAATGGAAGTCAAAGTAAGGAAGATTAGGATTTATTCAAAGAAGAAAGATTATGATAATTATAGTTTCTCAAAAAAGAACCACCTACCTTTAAAGTAGGGGCTTCTCCCTGTCTTAAAGTATCCAAATAGGATTATATAATAGTAACCTTAAACATCATAGTCGTAACAATCATTATTTCATCTAAACCTCATAACCACCTTATAGGACAGGTCTTTTTATAGCTGAAGAAACAAAGACATAGTCATTAAATTGCCTGTTCATTGTCACAGAGCTAGAAAAGAACACAGGTGAAAAACTCCAGGCCTCATCTTCAGACTCAGAGACTCTTTTTCCCACTGTCTGTGGTACATGTGAATAGTCCCTCCCAGACTCCATGAAAGAGTTTGGCAGCTCTCAATGGCAGGAACATGACCTTGCCTGCCTTTTTTATTTATATAGTCACATTGTTGAACATACCTAACTGAATTTTAATAGCACTATCCTTCTAGAATAAAAGTGCCTCAAAAGTAGACCTTCCCTCTGGTTTCACCCAAAACCTGCCTTTATAAATAACACTGTACACTACAGAAGCCATAAAAGGAACAGAGTCCATTCTTCCAAATAGAGGACACACAAAACCAAGAGTGAAAACACAAAACCTGAGTCAAAACATGTAACACTCAGAAATCACAGTTCTGTTTTTAATGCTACTCTGCAATGTTAAGCACACTGAATTAAAATCCAGCAGACCTCTTGTCTAGTTTGAGTTCTGCCACCTTCCTTCTTTGAGAACTTGGCCAAGTGTCTTAAGCTCTGCATGCTCTGTCAGCCTCATCCAGGAGCCAGGCAATGATTATCAGTGGCAGATGACACCACAAACGAACACAGCTAGACTTTTTTCTGCCTCTGGAATCAGATCAAGCCTTTATATTTAAGAACCACTACTTTGCAGGGAATAGTAGAGAGAGGCACATGTCTAAGAAAATATTAAAGGATGAAGCCAGAAAAATTACACTGCAGGCCACTAGAGAGGATTCATATCTCAGTGTCTGTGTTAAAAAAATAAATAAAAGAGATGGAGGGGATACACACAAAAGGCATAAACGACATGACAAGCAATTATAATCGAATATTATATGGATCCCAGTTTCAAGTTCTCAGAAAAGAATATTTGAAAGAAGATGTTATTACTGGTTTGTTTCATTTATATAAAGTCCAAATATAAACAAAACTAATCTCTGCTCTTAGAAGTCATATTAGTGCTTTTGTCTCATGACCTCTTCCCTGGTTCCATGGATATGTTCCAATGAGAAGACTGAGTGGGCTTTAGAGTGCATTTATCATTTATTATCATTCAATAAATGTGTTAAGACTGTGCTCTACAAGTTAATAAAGGTAAATCATGAAAGAATTAAGTGAAAAAAAATGATCAACACCTTTTAGATTTTTCAAGGAAGCTTTCATGAAAGGATCGAATTGTTTTCACTGAGAAAAAGAAGTTGCTTAGGAAAACTAAACACAAAAGACCTAGGGTTTATAGCATGTGTGAAAGCAGACATAAATGCCAGAAAGTTGAAAAAAAATAGAGTAAAGTAAATGGAGGGGGCTATATGCATTAAGAAGATGCAATGTAGAATAAAAGGCAGCATAGACATCTGTGGGAGCTGGCTCTGACTCTGTTTGATAAACTCAGCTCATCAGTATGAGACTGCCCTACCATCCAGCACCAGAGGAATATCTGAGAAAGGGCTCTAGGGGCAGAGGTCCTCAGTCATTACTTTCCATGTGTTCATTATGTGTACAGATGGATAATTTCTAGTACTTCTAGCCTGTTTCATTTTAATTTCACCCATTATTGAGTTATAGATGACAATGGAACTTTTTGCTCAGAATACAGGGTTCTCTTTCCCCCAGCAAGTCAGCACAGTTTACAGCAAATAATAAATTCAGCAGTTTCCCTTTGCCATTGGAACTAACTTTGACTCACGTAAAGCTGGTGACTCAGAATTCTAAGCCTACGTCATGGGGGATGTGGCTGCAATAGAAGAAGCCTGAACAAGTCCTGAAGGCAGAAAAACAGTCTGCAGAAGGTCTGATTCAGACAAGACAAGCCATCTATCACCAAAGACCTTATTTCTGATACTAGGTCTGCTGATACCACATAAGAAGTAAAGGACCAATAAGGCCAAAAGGGCCAGGACCATGCTGAGATAGTTGGAGGGGTACAGAAATTCAAGGCCTCTGTGATAAAAATTTTGAGACTAGTCCCTAAACAGTTCAGATAGTCATGTTTGTACTGTGGAAAAAAATGTGTATTTAAAGACTAGGAAGGGGGGAATGGAAAGTTGTGATTAAATGGGTTCTGAATTTCAGTATGGGGTGACAAAAACATTCTGGAGATAGGTGGTGGCGACAGCTGCATAGCACTGTGAAGGAACTTAATACCACTAAAGATAGATGATGCACTTCAAAATGGTTAAAATGGCAATTTTTGCGTTATATTTTAACACAATAATGTATGTATATTCTAACACAGTAAAATGCACTTACAAAAATAATTTTCTTAGTACACCATTGTAAAAGAAAAACATAGAAACCTGTAAACCAATGTTATGCCCACATGCCTGTTTTTTGTTTTGTTTTTTGGTCTTTTATTGTTTATTTTTTATTTTTTATTGGTGCATATTAATTATACAGAACAGTTGGTTTCCTTTTTCCTTGTGGCATATCCATACATGTGTATTACATTCTTTGATCAATTTCACTTCCCAATACTTCTCCTTATCCCCCCTCCCAATCCCCTTCCTCTATACTAATAGGCTCTTTTCTATATTCATATGGTACTTTTATCCCTTTCTTTCTTTTTCCTCAATCTTTGGCTTCCACATATTAGAAAAAAAAACATGAAATTTGTCTTTCTGAATCTGATGATCTCCAGTTCCACCCATTTTTTTACAAATTATATAATTCCATATGTCCCACCTTTTCTTTATCCATTAATCTGTCAATGAATACCTAGCCTGATTCCACAGCTTGCCCGTTAAGTATGCTAACTTTAATTCTCTCAGATAAATACCAAGGAGTGGTACAGCTAGGTCATATGTTAGTTCCATTTTTAGTTTTCTTGAGGAAACTTCATTCTAATTTCCATAGTGACTATGATAATTTGCATTCCCACCAACAGTGTAAGAGTTCCTTTTACCCCATATCCTCACCATCATTTATTGTTATTTGTGTTCTTGATGATTGCTATGCTGAGTATAAAGTTGAATGAGATAATGTGCCTTAAAGTAGCAGGCACATATTAGTTATCAGATGGGTGGCAACTATTATCATGATTATTTGTATTGTTAATGAGTAAATGAGTATCAGAGTTCCTTTTCTCTTTGCTTGTTACCCCTTTAACATTTGCCTGATGGTTAATATACTTCCTTTGGGTTCCTTTCCATCAAAGTTAAATTCTCTCAGATCCTATGACTTAAGCAAGAATAAAAGAGGTAAATAACACAGTCAGAACAGGAAGTATTGGGCAATCAAAAAAGTATGCACATCCCATTGGGTGAGGCGTATACCTGGATCATGGGCCTAACTGCATGTGTAATAAGATAGGGTTGCTCTCTAAAAGATTAGCATTTACCTGGTGACTAAAGATGATGAACATTTTTTATATAATTCTTGCATCTTGTACCTATTTTTAATAGCTAAGAGTACAGGCTACGAAATCAGACTAATGGTCTCATACAAGGACTTTCAAACTCTAACTCTTGTAAGTTCTGTGATATAAAAAGGTTACAGAATTGTTCCAAAGCTCAGTTTCCCCATCCATAAAAGAGTTAATTATAGTAAGCCCTATGATTATGGAGAGGGATAAATAAAATAATCCACATAAACTTCCTGAGATAAAGTGAATCCTTAGCAACTCTTAACTATAATGTCATTATCATTATTTTGTCATTGTTATTTAATGACACATAAATTCATGCATTACTCCTTAGCATTAACATGAAAGACTTCCAAAAACCCCTTAGGAGGAGAGAAAGCTAAAGAGAACACACTTAGGAAATTTATAAAATGTCTACTAAAATGGAATGCTGTGATAGATACCAAGAAAAAAAAGAACAGATCACAAACAAAACACACCATATGCTCTGAAGAAGCTAGCAATCTCACTGGGGAAATAAAGTAGACACATAAAACAGTTTAACAATTATTCTGAGCCTATAGCAACATGCAAGCCCTTCACTGGAGCCACACGTGAGAACAGAAAGCCCTCTGTGAGCAATACACCTTGGTGTTCACAGGCACAGGCTTTGGTGCCAGCCACACCCAGGCTCAAATCCTACCTCCCCCCAATGCAAGCTCCTGTGGCCTCAGCAATGCAAGAGAGATAATAACAATAACTACCTCAAAGAGTTATTTTGAGGTTTCAATGAGATTAATGCATATAAATAATTTAGGACTGTGGGCTGGATTTGTGGCTCAGCGGTAGAGTTCTTGCCTAGCATGTCTGAGGCACTGGGTTCTCTCTTCAACACCACATAAAAATAATAAATGAAATGAAGCTATTATGTCCATCTACCACAAAAGAATTAAAAAATATAATTTAGGACAGGACCTAGTAGGTAGTAAGCCATCCATGAAAATAACCTTATTTAATCACAGCCCAAAGTAGTGAGCACTGTTTACCCTTATCTTATGATGACTAGGGCTCAAAAAGGTTAACTGGATCCTTCAAAGTCCAGCTAGTACATGGCAGAGGCAGAAATCCAACCAGACAGTGGGACTCCTAAACCATTGCTTTTTCCACTGTACTAAATTGATGACTGATAACCTATGTGTTATCAGTTTCCAATGAGTGAATAAAGTAAAAAAAAAAAAATCAGGAAAAAGACAGGATGTTATTCAAAACAATGTTATTGAGAATTTTACCTGACAATGTTATTGAGATTTTTACCTGACACATACTATCTTAAACATAGCATACTTTCTCATTTAGTCTTTACAACAACACTCTGACACATTTATATTAATCCCATTTTACAGATGAGACAACTAAAGCTTAGAGTGATTTAGAAAACCTTCTGGGAAAATAAGAATTAGATCTTAATTTTGCAATGATTGTGAAGCATAACTGGATTTGGTTTAAGTAAATTTTATATTTATGTGAGATCCACAAATTTAAAACAAAAACAAAATGTTATTGAATGTCATAAGGTTAATGGGATTTGAACACAATTCTGATTTCAAAACTATTGTCCTTAACCAAAAAGGGCAGCCCACAAGGTGAGATAAAGAACATGAGTTCCTTACATATTATATGGATAAATAGCAAATTTGGGGTCTGAAGTAGATCACATTCAGAGAGAAGGAGTTCAGGTGGGGAGGAGACCCAGGGAAAAAAAAGAAGAAATGGAAAGTGAAATGTTCTGCAGACAGGCTGGTTGGTGTGGTTGAGAAGGGAGGTCTGTTTGCTTTGTTTGTTTAAATGAAGAGACCTTCATGATCACATTCCTTGATTTTCATAAGTTTGGAAAATAATGTTTTTTCTTATAGACACTACTTTCCTAAGAATTTGATTTTCATTTCTGTGGCTAACTCCTGTAAGATAATTATACCCTAGGGAACCCAGGAAAAGTTTATTTACCTCATCAGAGGAAATGGCTTAATCCTAAAGCTAAGTGAAACCTGACTCACTACAGAATCAATCATGGTGGTGACCAAGGCAATAATGGTGTCTTTGATGGTCACAGTCCTTGCCACCCATTAATAATACACTGAGATAAAGGCTCAGGGAGGTCATGAAGAGCCACCCTGAAAATATGTTTGAATAAAATATGTTTGAATAAAAGTCTATAGGTCTATGAGCTCATCTTTGTGGACAGAAGTCCTTTAAGGGTAAGGACCAGCCTTTGAATATCGTGAATTTAAATTAAATTGAATGATCTAAGTACAATTTGTTGTAGAATACAGAAGACACATTTATTTAAATTAAAATATAGATTTCTGCATTTTGTAGAGGCAAATTATTAGCCACTTATCTGTGAATCCTTCAAAGAACAGTCTTATATCTGACCAATCTGTTTTTTCCAGAACAGTTTCTAAACACACTAAAAAAAAAAAAAAAAAAAAAAAAAGGTGGAGATCAGTCCTCTTGTCTGTACTCTGAGAAATAAAACAAGGCTCCCCATAGAAGCAATCAGGCATTTGGCCTCAGACAGAGCCTATGTTCTTCATGAGAATGCACAAGAGCAAATAGAGCAGGAAACTCTACTCCTACTTTTTCCCAACTTTTGTCCCATTCCCCTGAAGTACAACACCAAAACTATCCCCAATCCTCCATATATTCTAGACTTTCCAAAAGCTTCATCAATAGATACCAAAAAGCTGTATGGGAAGAATCTTCCAGTCCTGTTAGAAACAGTGATGAGTATGGATGAGAGTTGCTTTTTGAGGATGTGCAAAATTACTTCTCAACCAGTCCAGTGGTCAGACAGCCAGCTCTTTATCTATTGGCACATAAAAGATGTTACATGAAATAAGCCAGAAACAGAAAGACAAATGTAGAAGCTAAATAAGTTTATACATACTTCAATCTACCCGTAAATATTTAAAATTATTATTTGTCAACTAAAAATAATTTTTAGAAAGACTGTCCCTCATAGAGAAGATTAATGGCCCAGATAAAATTACTAATGTTGATTTGCTTAAATAATAAAATAATTATTTATGTTTGTTGAACAATAAAATAGTATTTACGCCTCCTCTGTTTCTTGGTTATCTCTTCTGATCAGAAAATTAGAATAATCTACTTCCTAATAAAGACACAAATTCTGAAGACTTGATTTATACATCCAGAGCTTTCTGATTCCATATGATAACCACAGGCCATAAACTCAATATAACCAGATAAGAACAATCCAGATTCTAGATTCTACATGTAAATTTCCATGGAAAGAGACAAAATCAAATTGGTTCCACATTATGATCACAGGTCAAATCATTGGAAGTTAAAACTGTGTTTTTAATAATGTAAACATAGTTTTTACATGTTAAGGTACAAACATTGGAGACTTGAATATATATATATAGTACGTAAAGCTAAATAATATAGAAGCTGAAGCATAGATGTACTTTTTAGGGGACTTTTCTGCATGTGATCAATTGCTAAGGAATCTGTGTTTTCAATGATGTCTGTCCTAAAAATCCTTTCTTTTTTTGATTAATGCCCTTGAGGAAAATATGAGCATTCTTTGTATATTTAGGAGCCTCCAAACTGTGCTCAAAATTGGGTCATCTTAAATTTTGTAAATAACAATCTGGCACATTCTGAGCACATTCTGGCACATTCTGAGCCTATTCTTTACTTCATAACAATTCCCAAACAAGAACCCACTCTGTATTGGACACGAAATGCATATAAGAAAGTATTGGTTAGCATGTGCAGTTAACCCTCAACCTGAACATAAAGACTGACCAATTAGTTTAGAGCTATGAATTTGACTTCATGAACATTCAAAAATATATACCTATATGCATATAGGTACATATGTATATTGTAGATCTAGCATGGAATCCAAGTGGAGAACCAAATACCTGTGTGCCCAACTCATTGTTCTTTTTTCATAATTATTTGGATCTTGGATACTTTGAACAAAACTACCTTTTCAAAATTAAACAAGTGTTTTTTTTTCAAATATGTTTTAAAACTATACAAAGAGGGGCTGGGGTTGTAGCTCAGTAGTAGAGCATTTGCCTAGTATGTGTGAGGCACTGGATTTGATTCTAAGCACAACATAAAAATAAATAAAACAAAGGCATTGTGTCCATACAATTTCAAATAAAAAAAAAAAACTATGCAGAGAGCCAGGCACAGTGGTGAATCTGTGTAATCCCAGCAGCTCAGGAGACTGAGGTAGGAGGATCACAAGTTCAAAGCCAGACTCAGCAAAAAATGAGGCACTAAGCAACTCCGTGAGACCCTGTCTCTAAATAAAATACAAAATAGGGCTGGGGGTGTGGCTCAGTGGCCAAGTGTCCCTGAGTTCAATCCCCAGTTACCCCACCCCCCAAAAAACTGCAGATAAAAAAAAATTTTGATAAGATCAGACACACTGATTTGAGAGTTTGTTCATTCATAGCATGCCGATTGTGTACTACAGAAGTGTAATACATATGGGAAATACAGATAAAATGTGCCGTCAACACTTTTGAAGAGTCCCAAACTAGACACACACATATAAATTCTGCACAGGCTAGTGAGTGCTAACACAGGTGTGAGTTCATTGGGAGCATCCAGGAGGAAGAAGAGGAGCAGGTAATCACAACAGGTTGAGATTTCTCAGATTGTCTCCAGTCACCAAAGTATAGATATGACAGAACTGTATGCTAATCAAAGCATGAATTTGAAAACCAAAGAGCACAGCACATTGGCCAATTGGTAGGAAAAGACTTGGGAATTGATAAGACCAGCACCTGCATGTTAGTGCTCAAGCACAAAGAAGACAACCATTTCATTAAGGTTGTATGAGTTAGGTACTTGGAGAATGTAGATGAGGTTTATTGAAGAATACATGCAAATGTATTTAATTGAGTTTACAAGAGCCTTCACATCAAAGAGGATATTTTGTAAACAGGTCTATTTCACTCCAGAGGAATCAAAGGCAAAAGAAACTCATAATCCTTTTGCAACTAAAAAGAATTTGGATCCCAAAGTACCTAAAACAGACACAGTGGTGCAGCCATGTAATCCCAGGGACTTAGGAGGCCAAGGCAGGGAGATGGCAAGTTGGAGGTCAGCCTCAGCAATGTAGTCAGACCCTCTCTGAAAATAAAAAATAAAAATAAAAAGGATTGTGGATGTAGATCAGTGGTAAAGTGCCCCTGGTTTCAATCCCCAGCCGCCCCCTACCAAAAAAGTACCTAGACCAAAGGCTAAGATTTGGCTTTTCTTCTGTGTCTGTGATGAATATAAGGTCTTTACCACCTTTTTTAATTACAGTGGCATTTAACCAAGATATTGTATGTCAATTATTGGATGTTGCCCCAAATTATACAATCCTTTATACATACAAATCAAAGGTTATCAGAGTTTAGTTGCTTTTTAAAAGTATTTGCTTATGTAATTATGTTCATTTGTAACTTGTTTGAGTTTGTTTTTAAAAGGGTTTGTCTTGTATCAAAATAATCAATTGAATAATGCGCTAGTCCCTCTCCATGGGCTACCCTTAGGGAGAGTTTGATTACTGACTCATGTAGCCATTGTCAGACATGATTGCTCCCTTGGCAATAACTGTTTGAGATGCAGAGACAGTAGCTAAGATAAAATAAAACAGCTTGTGAAAGTCTAGGCCAAGGGTACAGGAACTTCCTTAAACAAATCTGGATTTATGACTTCCCTTGAAGAGATAAAAGCTCTGACAAGGCCAGGCCCACATTTCCAAATGATAACAACTGGCAAGAGGCGAGGAGCAGCTTCTCCCAGATGATGTGAGAATTTGCCAGCTTACCTCCATCCTCACAAGTCAAAATTAATATTACTGACCTGGCCCTGAAGACATTTGAGTTTATGATCCCTGGTATAATCTTATAAACTCAAACCCAGAGTTCCAGCAAGCATTGCGGATGCTTAATGTTCTTATTCTTTAGAGAAAGGATTTATTTTTATTACTTTGGAATAGACTCTTGTTGCCTTTTTGAAATGTTTTCGTCCTTTGAATTTTAGCCAGAAGTTGGAATACTGACAGTCCTAATTTGTCTTAGTGAGCTACCTTGTTCCATCAATTTTACTTTGGGAATAGTGTAGAAAGTAGATTTGAGAATTTGTAGACTGTAAATTCTAATTCCTATTACCAAACCCATAAGTTTTGTTCTAACTTCCAGCATGATCAAAAAAGAAAACTGGCACTGGCTTATGAAGAGATTGAAGAAAAACTCTAAAAATGACAATAAACACCTGATGTGCCTAGTTTATCATCAAAGCAAGACATTCCATGGCATTCCAAATTAATGGTATGACCTATAATTTATTGGGAAAATTAGTGGAGTATGTATTTCAAGTAAAATCCATTTAGTTAATGAAAAATGTTTTAGTTCTACACCATTATCCTCAAAGAGATATAAACCAAAATGCAGGAATTGTTGTACTCAAAAAGAGAAATGAGTGTCATGGAGGCTGCTAGGGTAATTGTAATGTTAGTGGCTCTGTCTATGTAGATTGACACTCTGAATTCCTTTATGATTCAGTAAATGTGAAATAACTGGACAAACCTCTTGGAAGAGGCTTTCAGGATTAAGAACATCAGATTATCACTTTCCCTCCTACTTCCATTTTGGGGAAAAACTTATTTGTGAATCAAGTAGTTTAAAGGATAAGAAATCTTGCTTAGTTCTCTTCATTTGGGGATTTTTCCACCCCCTTAAAAGGTGCTATAAGACATCAAAAACACAAACATAATCAAGTAATCCCTGTGTAATAATATTAAAGGCAAATCAAGAAAAAATAGGTCAAAATACAAGAGGATTTGGAATTTTTTAATATGTCCTTATGAAAATATTGCAAAACTGTCATGTTCTTCCTTTGAGATAATTCCTGTGGCATTTTGATGCCTGACCCAGACACACCTCCTACATAAGTTTCTCTCTCCGTTCAGTGTCATCTCTACTCAACAGACAGGAACTGGGAAGTTCACTCAAGCATTTTAATGACCTCAAATTGGGTAGCAAGATCCCGGGGGGCTTTTTCTGAGTCATAGGGAAACTACTGCAGAGTGACAGAACCTCAGAAAATAATCTAGTATGAGACGAAGGCAACACCAAAGTAGAGAATTTCTCACTGTTTTCCAAGGTAGTAGCCTTTTATCTTCTCCACTTCAGTTCATTTTGTGACTATAATGCCTACCAATTACAGGGGTCATTTAAACTCTGGAGAGAAAAAGGGAAGAATTGCACCTTGCTAAGTAGTCCTAGGCCCACAGCTTTGATCACACTTCAAAGAGAACCTCTGTTACCAAGATATCACTTTCACCTTTATTGAAGGCACAGGACTGATCGGCCAACAAGACAATGACATGATTCCAAAGTATCTTGGAAGGTCTTCCTGATGACTGTTTCTTTCCCCTTTCCTTCGTTTGGAATATGAAGGGGCTCACCAGAAAGTTTTCACACTACTCTGTAAGAGTGAGTTGAAATGAGAATGTTCCAAAAGGGAAAAGAACACTAACCTGAACACACACTCTTAGAACCAAAAGGATGGGGCCATTTGATACAGTAGGTAGTGGGCTCAGCAACAATTAGGAGCTAAGAGCCACTATGGATGCCTGTGTTCCTCAACAATCAGGGACCTACGATGATCAGTAATTACTCAATCACTAGACAGTCAGTGTAGATTCCAAAGTCTAGAGTTCAAAACACCTAAGTTTAAACACTGGCTCTGTTTCATATGGCTTTGGGATTTCAGTTACTTTACTTCTCTGCATTTTGGATTTCTCATTTCTACATTTCTCTTAATCACATCTAAATTTTGGGATTGGTATAAAGTTGAATGAGATATTGTGCATTAAAGTACCAGGCACATATTAGTTACCAGATGGGTGGCAACTATTATCATGATTATTTGTATTGTTAATGAGTAAATGAGTATCAGAGTTCCTTTTCTCTTTGCTTATTATCCCTTTAACATTTGCCTGATGGTTAATATACTTGGGTTCCTTTCCATCAAAGTTAAATTCTCTCAGATCCTATGACTTAAGCAAGAATAAAAGAGGAAAATAACACAGTCAGAATGGGAAGTATCGGGCAATCAAAAAAGTATGCACATCCCATTGGGTGAGGCATGTACGGGGATCATGGGCCTAACTGCATGTGTAATAAGATAGGGTTACTCTCTAAAAGAAATGCCATTCCTCTTGAGATGCAAAATGAGACAGGCTTTAGGTCAAGGAAAGAAAAGAATTTCCTGTGCTCTTGGGATCAGAATTCTGGGATTAGGGGAGAGGCTAATCCTGGCAGTGGAGAAGGCTGCTGAAACTACTTAGGAATTGTCCCCTTCGATGCATCTGGTGGGAAGTGTGTATAGGTGTGTGTGTGTGTGTGTGTGTGTGTGTGTGTGTGTGTGTAGGAACTTAGCATGCCAGACACCCAAGGAGCAGTAACACTGGTGCCTGGCCCACACTGGGGTGGAGACTAGCAGCTGAGGGCCACACTTGGAAAGCAGGACTTCCTCTGGTGTTTTTGTCCAGTGGAAACTATTACTTGGGCTCCAGAATTTCCAGATGCCAGTGGTGATATGCCACCTACTCAGGACCAGGTCACACAGCTCTACTGCCAGTATACAAGGGCAATACCAGCTTGCCGGGCTGATAATGTCTCAAGAGTGACACCATGTGGCAGTAACAACCCGAGACTCCCCAAACAACTAAGGTAGTCTTCTGGTTTTGTTTGTTTCTAGTTTTCTTTCCTTGATATAAATCTTTAGATGGAGTAAAACCCTGAGATCTTTGTTATCATGGGATGGAGTACCCCAGAGATGAAAAAAAAAATCTTATTATATCAATAAGGTAGAGACTTAATGACCTAATTTGATTATGGAAAGAAAATGTGACCACATATTATATTCCAACTGGAAATACCAGCTGGACGTGTGGCGGGAGACTCAGTGTTGTGGAACAAGGGCTAAAAAGCATGATGACAGACAATAGGCTGTTCTTCCCATAGGGATAAGGAAACATAGTAAGCAATAGCAGGGCACTAGGCTGGTCAGGAGAGCAGGACAGGAGAAGCTCTAAGAACAGAGCAAGTGAAGCGGCTTTGTCAGGCAGATCAGCAATAAGACACAGAGAGTCTCTGTGGCCCCTATTTCACAAGACTAGGGATAAGAAGAGACTTCAGTTTTGGGTAGCATGGTAAGGTAGTAAGGACAAAAGAAAAATGAGTCTAAACCATTAGGTCCAGAGACAGGTAAAGCTACTAAGATAAAGACCTCACACAGAGTCTGGGTCAGAAGATACTTATTATAAAAAGGCCAGATTCTTTTTCCAGAAATAAGATATAAGAGACATTCATTCATCCACTCAAATACCTATTGATCCTCTCTACATGCCAGGCCTATAGCAGCATATGAAATTCCACATTCCCAAGGAATTTGTACTCTGTCAGGGGAGAGAGACAAAAGTAAAATTCAATTTAAAATTTATAACAAACAATGATTAGTACAATGGAGAATAATAAAGCAGAGAGGAGAGACAGGATGTGATGGGGACCAGGGATAGATTTGAAATAGGATGGCCAAGGGAAGCTCTCTCTAAGAAGGTGGTATGGGAGCCAAGACACAAAGGACCTAAGAAAGTGAGCCATGTGGCCATCTAGGGACAGCATTCCAGATAGGGGCAAAGGCACATAGGCAAGAGCAAAGTGAGTCTGCTTCAGGAACTACCAAAAGGCCAGTATGGCTGCAGTAGAATCAGAGAGGGGGTAAAGAAAAGGGAAAAAGACCCAAGAGTTGTGCAGGCAACTGTGTGGACCTTGTGGGCCATGCTAGACTGCTCATTCTGAGTTGAATGGAGGTGAGTGGGGGTACTAGAAGAGGTATTAAGATGAGATCACAGGGGCACAAAAGCCAAGGTGGGCAGATAGGTCAGAAGGCCATTAAAGCCACCCAGTAATGGTGAACAGGATTAGCACATCTGCATGAAGGTAATATGTTGAGAGCCACAGCCGAAGGGGCCCCAGCAAACTTCCAGCTGCCAGCAAACTTCCAGCTGCCAGGTGATGATTGGCTCACAGCAGCCCCAGCAAACTTCTAGCTGCCAACTGATTGGCTCCTCTGCAGTGATGCTCATTGGGTTGTTTCCCAGCCCTTTCAGACCATGGAGCTGCTCATTGGGGGAGTTTTTTTGGCTCTGCCCACTCTACCCAGCCAGTCAGCCTCAAGAGCAGGAGTAGGGGAGGTTGAGAGGCTTGTGGGAAGCCGGTGGTGGCAGTTGGGCTCTGAAGGTTTTTCCTGAGGAGCTGTGTGGTTTGGTGTGTGTGTTCTAAAAATAAAGTTTGTTTCTTTTGACAAGTGGCTCCTGAATTGTGCCCAGCCAGACAGCAGCAGTAATAAGAAATGGCTGAGTTCTGGGTGTGTTTTCAAGGTAGAGCTGGCAGGTTTCCTGATAGATCAGTTATGAGATAAAAGAGAAGGAGAAGACACACAAGCACGACTCCAAATTCACTAGCCTGAGACATCACCTAGATTTCAAATAAGTCAGGCTGGACCATATAGGTCCCACCTATTCAAGAATTTGAGTTCCTTAAATCCCTCCTAAGCCCACCAAGATGCCAGGTACCTGAATGCAGGAAGTTGAGTTTGATCCCAAGCTTTGAGGGTGGGAAGAAAACAGAGAAGTCATCACAAAAATCTCTTAGTTCCTGTAAAGTCAATGGAACTCTGTCCCCAAGGTCATACCTGTTGCTTGGAGTGGTACCAATATTATGAGACCAATATTCTGAGAATCAGGTTATATTGTTCTCTTCTTTCTTACTTGTCATCAAATGAGTAAAGGAGTCTCAAACACACAGTCTTCAGACTCTCTTAAATTTTTTTTAAAAAATGCTCACATGCACACACACTTCATATATCCTTCATGCATGTTAGCTTATGAAATCAGAAGTTCCACTTACCAATTTAGCTTGACAGCTACCTTCTAACCACAATTCCCCCATAGGAACAGTCACCTCTGAGACATTTAATATTTCCCCTGTTACACATTTTGCAGATGCTGAAAGGGTGAATCAATCCACAGATGCTTTGCTCTTGAGATCTCTGGGGACTTTCTTACAAATATATGAGTGTTCTCTGTGCTTTGGGGTATGCCAAATAGTCACTCTGTTATCTCCAGTAGTTTACTTTTAATGAAATGCCGACATTTTAGCATCTCTATGCATAACTTCATTCTAGGGTATCTATCAAGAGTAACAGCAATTCAAGAAAGCATGGAAAATAATCTGCCTGCTATCAATCCTGTCTTGAGTTTTTGTACAAATTGCTATACCCTTGAAACTAATTTTAGCTGGCAATGGAAAATCAATACAAATAACAAGAGGTGGTTTAATCTCTTTAGGTACATTATAACTCACATCACTGCACACATATTCATTCCTTTACAAAAGTACTTGGAGATGTCAAAAGTTCCAGAAAGAAATGCAAAACATGAAGAAAACAATATCTGTGTCTATATAAGGGGCAGGAATTCTAATGGCAAAAGCAATATATCCTTCAGGTGCATGTATGACAGTCACACTGTGTGGTAGAGTAAGATCTGAGTGATTTGTCTTATTAAATTATGCATACAGCAACCATGTGTCTTAGATAACAAAAAAGGTAAGTCCCTCGGGTCAGGCTGTTTTGAAGTGTGGCCCCAACGCTGTATCCGTGTTGGCAGTCTTGTATCAGCAATGTTTGAAAGGCATCAGAATCCACGTGGCTTTCTTCCCCACTGTAAGAATGTGCTTCTGTGTTGTAATGATCCAGTCAAAGAAAGCTTTGGCACAGTCACCTACCCTAGGTTCTAGAAAATTCAGCAGTCATTGTTCCATAAGATGTACTACCTTTTTTTTTAACCAAGAATTTATATGAAGTAAAATACTTTAAATTCATATCTTCATGCCTTTCAGATCTTGCTATTGGCCTAAGAAGGCTTCAGAAAATTGTCAAGAGATAGCCGAAATACAAGTAAAATATGTGAAGCGCAAAAGGACGAATATTGTATAATTCCACTTATAAGAGGTAGCTAAACTAGGGAAAGTCATATAGAATAAAGGTTTCCAGGGGGGCTCAGCAGAGCAGCCATAGGGAGTTACTGTTCAATGGGTCCAGAGTTTCTGTTTAGAATGACAAAAATTTTGGAAAGAGTGGTGATGGTTGCACAATATTAAGAATTTAATTAATGCCACTGAATTTTACATTTGAAATCATAAATTTAATGCTATAAATAGTTACTATAATAAAAAGTCATTTAAAAAATAGGCTGAAGAAACTGAAGTGGAATTTTCCCTTTCACCCTCATTAACAAGGGGTTTCCCTCCAGCTACCAAAAACTAAATTATTAGTGTCTATATAAGAAAAGATTTCTATCCCATACCAGAAAACAATGAAGATATTTGTGTTCTTGCTTACAGATTAGAAGGGAATGTGGTTTAGAATTTTTCTCAGCATACAAAATTCATATATACCTGCATAAATTATTTAGCACTACATAATGGAAACCATCAGTTATTTGATCCATCCATCCCTATCTATGATCTTTCTCCCTAGAGAGAACCACTTTTACATGATTCTTCTGGTTGTTAACTAAAAACTCTAAATAGTATGCTTAAGTCACTCTTTCATGCTGTATCAATTTTACTGATGATTTGTAACTTTCTGCTCAAAGAGATGAATGATGGCTCATTTGTACTACCTCCCACCTTCCCTACCCTCTACCTCCCAATATAGTTACACCACTGTTCTCAGTTCCTCCCACTGAGCATCTCAGAAACTTCAGATGTTAAACCTCCATTTGTTATTCACTGTTTCCCTTGGCTTTCCGTTTTGGAGCTGGGATTTCAGTGATTCTCTCTTCTTTTCACCCTCCACTCCCTCTTTTGCTTCTTAACATCTGTCAGTGATAGCTTCACCTTTTTGTGGTCAAGGCTGATAGCAGTTTTGATAGTAAAACCCTCTATGGTTTCTTTACAAGTTCATTTCACAAGTTGATCACAATAAACCGTGTTTATACTGTTGTACTAAGGTGACTAGTTGTTGCACAGCCACTGAACATGCTAGGAGTATTCTTCTTTCTCTGAGATCCTAATACCATAACCCCTCTGACACATGAGGAAAATTTGTAATATTCAATACAAAAAGATTCTCCCACTTTATCCATACCAGTTGCTAAAAGTCACACTTAACTGACTGCAGTTTTGGATCATAACTGTCTTTTTAGATTAGTTGGTCAGTTGGTTGCTTTTATTGAAGTTACGGATCGTTTTTTTCTTCTTGTATCCTATGATTTAATCATTCCCTAAAGTTACTAGAATATTAAAAGTTTCAGGAATCATTCCTTAAGGTTTCTAGTCTATTGTATACTCCATCACACACTCTTCACTTTTAATGACCCACCTGGCAGTGCTGTCCATATTTCTGCTTCTGTAGGAAAGCAGTTGTTTTCTCAGAATGCTGCACAAACTTGTTTTTGTTTTTTTTTTTTTTTTTTTTTTTTTTGGCCTGAGTTCAACAGTTAGATGCAGCATCTGCTTGAAGTTTTCACCTGTTCTCAAATTTAGCTCTAATCCCTCCAAGGTTGTTTCTGATGTTTTTCTTCTCTGGGGGTATGGAGAAGTCTTCTATTTTGTTTGTCAAATGTCTCAGGATTTGTGATGGTGTATGCTTATACTGAAGTAAAGTAACTTTCCTGATAGAAACTCTCAACAAATCAGGTATAGAAGAAATGTGCCTCAATATAATAAAATCCATATAGGACAAGCCTACAGATAACATCATACTCAATAGTGAAAAGCTAGAAGCTTTTCCTCTTAGACTGGGAACAAGATAAGGATGTCTGTCCACTCTACCACTGCTATTTAGTATAATACTGGATGTCCTAATCAGGGCATTCAAGAATAAAAAGAAATGAAAAAAAGAAAGAAGTAAAATTGACTCTCTTGACACGTGACAAAATCTTACAAAAAAACCCCAAGGTTTCTCTCTCTCTCACACACACACACACACACACCCCAAAATGCTAGAATCAAAAAGCAAAGTCAGTAAAGTTGCGAATACAAAATCAACATACAAAAATCAGTGGCCATTCTAGACACTAACAATGAACTATCTAAAAGAGAAATTAAGAAGACAATCCCATTCACAATAACATACAAAAAGATAAAATATTTAGGAATGACCTTAACCAAGGACACGGAAGACCTAAACATTGAAAACTTTAAAACATTGCTGAAATATATTAAATCAGATACAAATAAATGGGAAAATATCCCACTTTCATGAATAGGAAGAAGTAATATTGCTAAAATAGAGACACTACCCAAAGAGATCTACATATTTCAATGCAATCCCTATAAAGCTTCTAATAGCAATTTTATAGAAATAGAAAAAAAATCCAAAAATTCATATGAAATCACAAAAGACTCTCTGTATAGTCAAAGCAATCTTAAAAAAAAAACCAAAGCTGAGGCATTACCCTTTTTTACTGTAAAATATCCTGCAAAGTTATAATAATCAAATCAGCATAGTACTGGAAGAAAATTAAAAGCCTAGAGATAAATCCATGCATTTATAGTCAATTGATCTTCAGAAAAGGTGCCAAGAACATACAATGGGAAAAATACAGTCTGCTATAAGTGGTTTTTGGAAAATTTGGATATCCACATATGGAATGAAATTGGAACTTTATATTACACTACACACAAAAATCAACCCCAAATGGATTTAAAACTTACATTAAAGACCTGAAACTAAGGGCTAGGGACATAGCGCAGTTAGTATAGTGCTTGCCTTACATGGATAAGGCCCTGGGTTCAATCACCAATACCACAAAAGAAAAAAAAAAAAGACCTGAAACTATAAAACTACAAATACTTCTGATAGTATTTTCTTCTTTCACTTCTGTGATTTAATCATTCCCCAAAGTTTCTGGAGTATTTAAAGTTTCTGGGATCATTCCCTAAAGTTTGTAGTCTATTATCTATTCCATCATATACTCTTTCCTTTGGTGACCTACCTGACAGAGCTATATCACAATGATCATAGACCAGTAAAATGACCCCAAAAGTGTAGGTAATAAGAGCAAACTCAGACCAATGAGATTGCATCAAACTAAAATCCCTGCACTACAAAGGAAAACAACCAACAGAGTGAACAGAGCCTATAGAATTGGAGAAAATATTTTCAAGCCACACATCTGATTAAAGGTTAATACACAAGATATATAAGGAAGTCCTATAATTCAATAGTAAGAAAGCAAACAACCTAATTAAAAAATAGGCAAAGGACTTGAAAAGACACTTCTCCAAAGAAGACACCAAAAAAAAATTGGTCAATGGTTATGCAAAAAAAAGAAAAAAATGTTCAACATCACTAATCATTAAGGAAATAACAAATCAAAACTACAATGAGATATCATCTTACACTTGTTAGGATGGATGTTTTTATATAAAAAAACCCCAAAGATATAACAAGTATTGGCAAGGAAGTGGTGAAAAGGGAATATCTGGATCTTATTGGTGGGAATGTAAATTAGTACAACCATTATGAAAAACAGTATGGAGTTTATTCAGAAATTTGATAGACCTATAGTACAATCCAGCAATCCCACTAGTGGGTATATATCCAAAGGAAGTGAAGTTAATATGCTGAAGAGACATCTGCACTACCATGTTTATTGCAGCACTATTCACAATAGCCAGGATAAGAAATTAATCTAACTGATGATCAACAGATGAATGAATTAAAAAATGGAGTGATATTCAGAAGGAAATCTTACCCTTTGCAACATGGATGGATTTGGAGGACATTATTCCAAGTGGAATAAGCCAAGCACAGAAAGACAAATAGTATGTAATCTTGCTTATAGGTGGAATCTGAAAAAGTTGAATTTACAAAAGTAGAGAGTAAAATGGTGGTTACGAGGGCCTGGGGCAGGTGGGAAATTGGAAGATGTTGGTCCAAGGCTACAAAGTTTTAATTAGACAGAATGGATATATTCTGAAGGTCTATTGTACAGCAGGGTGATAACTGCTAATAATATTGTAATGTCTAATTAAAATTACTAAGAAAGATCTTAAATGGTCTTACAACAAAACAGTGATAAATATGTGAGGTGATAGATATGTTAATTAGCCTGGTTGTGGTAGCAAACATTTCACAATGTATGCATATATAAAAACATCACATTTCGTACCATAAATATGTACAGTTTTTCTCAACTAAAAACAAAAATTAATAAATGAAGTAATAGGGTCATTACATACATAAAAGGACTTGTTACCTGGCAAGATTCAACTTAGAGTTAGTGGGCAATAAAATCCCTAATGTCAGTGTGTGTGTGTGTGTGTGTGTGTGTGTGTGTGTGTATAAAATTCTTCCCTAACTATTTTCTGTACACACACCCAATGATTCTATTTCTTTTATCAGTTATTTCCTCCATTACTCTTAATACCCTCAAAGCTATCTAATTTATCTGTTTACCCATAGATTATTTCTCTGCTAGAGCCCAAGGCTCTTTTCTGTCTGGGTCTCTGTTATATAGTTTATGCCTAGCATATTATCAGACACAGGAGTAGGTGCTCGGTGAGTATTGCCTGAATTAATGCATTATTTAATAGATAAATGAATAGAAATGCTATTTCTGGACCACTGTAATCCCATGAAACTATTCTTTTCTTTCAAAAGAAAGAGTGAGAGAGAGTTAGAGAGAGGGAGAGAGAGAGAGAATTTTAATATTTTATTTTTTTAGTATTTGGCGGACACAACATCTTTGTCTGCATGTGGTGCTGAGGATCTAACTTGGGCCACACGCATGCCAGGCGAGCGCGTTACCGCTTGAGCCACATTCCCAGCCCCTGAAACTATTCTTATAAATCACAAACATGGAAAAAAATAAAGATGCTTGATGTCATAGAGAATTTAGCATACTCACTACTTTGTAATATTTCTTTTTTTGTGACCAAAGAAAGCACAATTGTCAAGCTCCAAATTTTTAAAAAAATGATAACTTTTAATTGGATTTCATCACTGCCAATTATTTCAAAAGGGACAGATCATCTCACCTCTAGGTGAATAGAGTCCACAAATAGTGGCCAGGTCATGTCCTCAGAACTTGACCTTGAAAGAATTTTTTTACTTCCCCACTAAAGGTACTATTTGAACTTTTGAAACAATTCAAGGAACAAAACTTTAACAGCAGAGGGCTAAGAAATGAGTACAAGTAATATCAACTAATTGCTCCAAATTCTCAGATAGATAATAAAAGGAATTTTGTGGAATGACACTTTGGACCTAAGAATGCCTCTTGGAGTCTGAATTTTTCACTCACTGCTTTGTGAAAATAATTATTCAGTTAAAGACCAGGCATGGAGAAACAACTTTATTGTAACCTCCTGTCAAATGTTTTATTCCCCTAGAACACTGTCCAGCTAGTTTTATAATCTCAGATTAAGTCCTGAGAACAGGCACTTGAAGGCATTTATCTTCTATTGGTGACATAATAATTAATATAATAAATTGGGATCCACATCTCTTTCACTGCCTGTATACAAGTCTTATTCCAAGGAACAGGGCTCCTTATGTTCTGTTCAATAAACATTTATTGCTTGCCTAATTTGTATCAATATGATATTACACAAAGACTTTGTGTTCACAAAACAAAGTATCTTAGTTCTTTTCATTTCCTGTTTCCACTTAAAGTGCTTTATCCCACAGTCAGTTATTTCCTTACCACCTCCAAAGTGTGACATTTTGTAAACATTTCCCAGATAATCTGTGTTAAAACTAAAAAATAGAATATTATTCAGCACTAAATTGAAATGAGCTATCAAGTCATGAAAGGACATGAAGGAAGCTTAAATGCATGTTAGTTAAGTGAAAGAAAACAATCTAAAAAGACTACATACTGTGCAATTCCAATCATATGACATTCAGAAAAAGCAAAACTAAGGAAACAGTAGGAAGGAGAAGGAAGGTGTGAATAGGCCAAGCATAAGAGAGTTTTTAGGACAAATAAAATACTCTGTGTGACAGTGTAATGATGGGTCACATATAAGATTGAATCCATAAAATTGAAAATCCCCAGAGTAAACCCTCTTGTACACTCCAGGCTTTGGGTGTGATAATAATATGCCAATGTAAAGTGATTGAGTATAAAAAACGTACCATTCTTGAGCAGGATATTGGTAGTGAGAGAGACTGTGCCTGTGTGAGATCAGAAAATAAATGGCAGCCCATGTACTTTCTCCACTTTGTAATTTTGCTGTAAACTAAACTGCTCTATAAAAATCAAGTCTATTTAAAAAAAAACTGTGGTGCTACCAAAATAAGTAATCTCACTCTATTTGGATGTTTTATACATAGTAGTGAAGGAAATGTTATTTGTAACTCAATCTTGATTTATTTTTAATTAATCTTCTTTACACAAAAATGTTATGCAAATGTGCCACTGTCTATGCACACACACATACTGCTCAGTGTCCTTCTGACAGCCAGAACATGGAATGTATGTTACTGACTCAATTTGTCATTCTGAACTCCAAGCCAGCAAACTAACAAGTGCCAAAAGTGCTTATAAGCCACTAACCTCTGATTAGTTAATGTGGAAAGAAAGCACAACCTTCCAAATGTGAAAAGCCTTTGAACTATTCCTTTGACTAGAAAAAATAATAGTTACTTAAGGTAATGATTAATCAATAAGTCAACTAACCCAAAAGAACATTACATTACTAGCTAAAGCAGTTAAGCACTGTAAATTAGAAAATGATGTAGCTCTTTTCACCTTGTGAACCTGAGACATAGCCAAGAACCAACATTTAAAAAGATCACCAGTGCCCAACCATGGTTCTCATTAAACAGTAAAGCCAGGAGCTACGTTTGTACAATACAATGCCACATTTGCTTAATAGAGGAGGAAATGTGCCCAAATTCACATAATCGGAGTCCAGAAATTAATATTGCAGTTTGGAGTTTGCTGAATTTCCACAACTAATTCTGAATATGAAGTATATATAATATGGGACTACCACATCCATTTCCTGTTTCTCTGATTAACCATCTAATTGGCTCCTGAATCAACTACTTGGAGCCCAACACCAAGCTGTGAGACACATGCTGGGGTGGTTGGGTTTGCCAAAAAGCAATCTCATAATATTCTCCTGAAATCACTAGAAGTAGATTTGTCTCTACTGACTAAAGGTGAAGTGAGAAGCTCCCAAATTATGTAATAGAGTAAGGAAGAAAAAAAAAAAACCTCTAGATGTCTAACCTGGCATAGTGTCCACAATATCCACAGGCTTTTCTTCTTTTATTTTTCTCAAATTGTATTAAATTGAATATTAAGGATTTTTATTGGTGCATTATACTTAAGCAAAGTAGTGGAATTCAATATGATATTTGTATATCCTTTTTCCTCTCTAGCTTCCACATGAGAGAAAACATACAACATTATTCTTCAGTTGCACACATTTCCTGAAAATTACATAATTTTGTTCTTTATGACTGAGCAATACTCCAACCACAAGGAGACTTTCTTAGGTTCTGTTAGTTGTAAGAAATAAAGAATCATTCGTTTAAATAATTGGAAGTGGTAATGGATTGGGGCATTGGTGCATGGAAAAATTTTTCTCTAAGAGCTCAGAAATTCATGAAAATATGAATAACATAGCCTCAGAGGGAATGAAAATTAAAGCATCTAGACATTTCTAATGCCAGGATATTTGATCTTCTTCCTTGTACAACTAGAAGAAAAAAACACAAATCCTCTCTGGAGAATTCCTTCCTTGGATCAGGTTTCAATGAATTCCTACAGTCAAGATTCCAAAAACTGAACTCAAAGGAACATAGTCACAAAACATGAGAAATAAAGCATCATTAATAATAGCAAAAATGTAAAGCAAGTGGAACTTTCATACTTTGCTGCTGGAGTTTAACAATGGTGCAATTTCCTTAGAGATCTGTTTGATTCTTTCCTACAAGGTTAAACAAATACATATATGGGGTTGCAGCTCAGTGGTAGAGTGCTCGACTAGCATGTGTGAGGCACTGGGTTTGATCCTCAGCACCACATATAAATAAATGAATAAAATAAAGGTCCATCAACAATATGTGTGTGTGTATTTATTTATTTAATTATTTTAAAACTTACATACATCCTGGCACTCTACGTTCAGAAATGTACTCAAGAGAAAAGAAAGGGTGTCCTCGAAAAGACTTATTGCAGCTTTATTCATAATAGCCCCAAACTGGAAATAACCTGTATGTCCTTCAAACAGGGAGATGGAAAAATATTTTGCTACAAACCTACGATGGAACACTACTCAGTAATAAGAAATGAATAAATTACTGATAAACACTGAAATGTTGTACTTAGTGAGAAAAGCCAGAAAAAGAGTACATCCTGTATGATTCCATTTATATGAAATTCTGGAACAGGCTAAAGCAATCTAGACTGTCAGAAAGTAGAACAGAGGTTACTTTGGGTAGGGAGTGGGTGGGGAATTAGCTGCAAATAGATTGGGGACGTTTTCAAGTGATGGGAATAATCCTTATCTAGATTGTGGTGGTGGTTACCCAGGTGTAGACAGGTGTCAAATTTTATCAAACTATAAATCTTAAAATGATTAAATTTTATTGCATGTAAGTATGCCACAAAATATTCTTTTTTAAAGAAAAGTTTTTTGAAAAGAAAAGTATTTAAAGGAAAAAAGTTAATTACTTTATCCTCTCTGAAATAACATAGTATATAGGCCTTGGTTCTCTTTCAGATCTATCACAGGTTGCTAATTAGAGTTTTGGGGAAATAATTTTTTCAATTAATTTTATTCCTTTAATACTTAATACTAAGATGAGTGATCTTTGATGTAAATTATACTCCCAGAAGGTATAAGTCTATCCTTCCACAAACTAGACATTAGCCTCTTTACCCTCCAGTTTTTTTCCTAATAATTTTTACCTTTAGGTGAAAAAAAAAAACCAATAAAACATATTGTGAGAAGAGTCCCTGGAGCAAAGACAAACCATATATTTTCCAATCAAAAATATATTTGATGGAGTCATTCAGACTGCAGCACTGGTTTGCAAGGAGGTTGCATTTTTCCTCTGAATATTTTAGGTGATCAGTATTCTAAAGGCACAGCAGATCTGCAGTAGCACTGATCAAAACACACACACACAAAAAAACTCTTAATTTCAATGAATTGAAGTTGAATGTTTTATTACTTATAGAAAAATATGCAAATTAACTGAGAATTCCAACTATAGAAATTGGGTGTTTTCAACAAAGGACCCAATTTCTATGCTACCTTAGTTTTATAACTTGTGCTTCTCAGGTGTTTATTTTAATAGGGTTCTTATTACCATTCTATTTGTTTTATTTTAAATGTTATCAGATTAATTTATTCTCTGCAGCATTTGTTCTTAATCACAAATTCAGAAATCCAGCCTCCCAGGGATCAGATGCCTGCATTATAAAGGTTACTTTTTACAAGTCTCTTCCAGAACTGCCAACTCCCAATCAGGAGCTCTATCCAAACCTCAGAGGCCATGCTTTCAAACCTATGTCCTGCACCATCTCCGGACTATTACAATAACACTCAGGACCAAAGCACATGAAAGATTAATGTGCACTCTGCCTCTCTATTCAGATGAGACCCGATGGACCTCACTCTGCTTGACCTTCTTCCAGGCCTCCCGTGTAGGTCCATCACCCAGGGACACATCCTCTCTATGCTTTTGCCCTGGTTTCCTGCCTGCTGAACGGTGCCAGGAGAGCCAGAAACACTGGGTAGCAAGGAACACTGCCAATCCATTCCCTCACATCTTTGTTCAATATCCAGTAACTATTCTGACCTTCCATTCCTTCAAGTTTCTAATGACAGGCTTACTTATTCATTATACCAAAAAAAAAAAAAAAGAATTTTACAAGGAAGATAAATTTAGCATGTTATTATTAACTTTTACCTTCATCTAAGA
Source organism: Urocitellus parryii (assembly GCF_045843805.1). Taxonomy (NCBI): domain Eukaryota; kingdom Metazoa; phylum Chordata; class Mammalia; order Rodentia; family Sciuridae; genus Urocitellus; species Urocitellus parryii. The sequence goes on from NC_135534.1 coordinate 97,221,620, forward strand.
ATTTCTCTACAATTTTATTGTATTCTTATTCTCCCACTTCTTTCTAAACTTTATGTCCTCAGTGTCCCTATTTGCCTCTTGCACTCGCTCGCTCTCTCTTTCTCCCTCTTTCTCTCTCTCTCTACTTCATGCACACACTTTCAATCTTCAATACTTTCCTCTCTTCTGCACTTTCCCCTGATTACTTCCTTTTTAATAATTAAATTGATTTTTAACTGTACCATGGGGTATTAATGGGGTACCATGATGTTTCAATACATGTATATATTGTATAATGTTTAAGTCAGGCTAAAAATATCTATCTCTTCAAACATTTATCATTTCTTTATGGGGAAATCCTCTAAAATTTTTTCTTCTGGCTATTGAAAGTGTGCAGAAAATTATTATTCTTTGTCACTCTGGTATGCAGTAGCACACCAGGACTTTTTGCCTCCATCTAACTAATACAACTTAGTACCCATTGATCAACCCTTCCTCATATGCCCCTCCCTGCTACTTTCCACTCTCCACTGCTAGGAGGTCAACTTTCTTAGATCCCGCATATGAGTGAGAGCATGTGGTACTTATCTTCCTTTACCTGGCTTATATCATTTAACATAATCATCTCCAATTCCATCCATGATGTTTAGGATACCTGGATTTTATTGTTTTTAATTGCTGAATAATGTTTACATTGTTTATGTACCCATTTTCTTTATCCACTGATCATTGATGAACACTTAGGTTGTTTCCGTTTGTGGCCTGTAATGAATATAGGAGTACAAATGTCTCTTTGACATAGTGATTTTATTTCCCAATTCCCAGTAGTGGTATTGTTGCAGCTCAGTGTTTGATTTTTTGAGGAATCTCCATACTGTTTTCCATGATGACCATGTTAATATATACCCAGACCAACACTGTACAAGGGCTCTCTTTTTCCATATCCTTACCAGCACTTGTTATCTTTACTCTTTTTGATAACAGTCATCCCTGCTGGGGCAAGATGATATCTCATTATGGTTTTGATTTGAATTTCCCTGATGATTAGATATAACATGCATCTCTGCCTTATTTTCTTTTCCCAAAGAAATGGAGTTCTACTTCAAGCTCTATTTCCTTTTGATCCAGACTATTGCTACAGATTTTTTTACTCTTCTCTTTTCTTAAATAGTATTTTAAGATATGCTGGCACACCCAATAATTTACTCTGCTATTTCCAAACTACACCTGGTGAAATCTCATTTATTTTTCAAACCCCAGTTCAAATATAAAGAGCCTTAATCTCTTTGACAATTTTTAAAAAATTCCTTTATGTATCCTTATACATATGTAAAATATGTCAAAATATACTGTCATGTAAAGGAACAAATTTTTAAAAAGAAAACATGCCTTTATGTCTGCTTTATGGTCTTTACACAGTCTGGCTTGTTTTGTTATTGTTGGTATAAATTTCTTAACTATGCTGCAAGATTGAGTGTAGAAGTCACATGTCTTACTCATATTTGTTTTTTTTTTCATGGCATTAAGCCTTATACATAACAAGAATATGCTATAGTTAATTTTTAATTGTTACTATTAATATAAAGCACTAAAGAAAGTCCTATAAGGAAAAAAATCACACTGATTAAATTAAGTTTATTTCTGTGGCTTTAAATCTTTTTAGGTTACAGACTTTTGAGAGTCCATTGAAAGCTATGGACTTGTGTGGAGTTCAGAGGTTCCATAAAGTCATTCATGAGCTCCAACTGGAGACTACTGGTTTTGATTATGTTGATGATGGCAGTGGTGATGCTGGTGATTGTAAATGTGTGACCAATTATCTCTACAGAATGAGAGATCAAGCTGCCCCCCAGCCTGGGGGAAGCTCTTTCCGGGGGTCTCAGTGGAAAGGGAGACCTTTCCTTTGAGGATCATGCCTTTCTCCATTTATCCTAGAGACTAACACTAAAGCAAGAGATATGTTAATTTGAGCACAGGCCTTTCAAAAGCAGCACATGTCCTGTGTGATCACCAATTGCTGAAGACGCAAGCAGAAACAGCTCTAAAAATAGCTGACATCCCAAGGAATCAAAGCTAGAACTTCTGACAACCATTTTTTAAACCCATGTTCTTGTATTTAAATTATTTAATCTTCTGATTGAATTGTAAGTCTTCACACCAGTATAATATTTTTCTGTTATTTTACACAGTACAGGTTATATTCCCAGTATACAAAATTAATAAATAATAATTAAGGAGATTAAAGAGCTAAAACTTTTAATTTTTCAATATTATTTACATAAATCTAACACTACAAGTAGAGGTCTGCTGTGAATGTGTTTCAGATGTCTTAACTAAGGTTATTGGTGATATCCAAATGTTTTTATGACAGTAATTCAGCATTCATGTGAGGAATGCAATTTAGAAGAAGTACAGAATAAAATTACTGGGTATCATGAAGCTAACTGCCTGGACAAAAGCAAATATTTTATTATCTGTTATAATAATTACACATTTTAATATTAGTAGTCTATTTTAGGACTTTTTAATAACAATTGCTGTCCCTGTCTGCCTAGACTGTGGTGAGATAGTCAAGGGATTTTTCAAATGTCTATGTAGAACTCATGAGTCAAAAATACATTGAATTTCTACTTGTTTTGTATATTCCTTCAATATTAGTGTTCTTGTTAATTAGCATCTTTCACTGAGAATTTTAAAATTCACAAGGCATTTTCATATTCATTGTTATATCATATGATCTTTACCCTTTGGACTATGTGAATTAGGCACTGTGAAACATATTTTAAACTATAAAAAATAAGATACAGGGTGCTATGAACTGCACTGGAATCCTAATCCCCAGGGTGATTGTCTTTGGAAATAGGGTTTTTAGGAAACAATTAAGATTAAATTAGACCAGAAAAGACAGGGCTCCTAAACCTTTAGGATTATTTGCTTTATAGGAAAAGAAAAAGACATCTCTCTTTCTTTTCCACAATGTATTTCTGACTTACAAGTTGTAAACAGACATACCAGGGAGAAGACAGTTGTGTACAAAGTCAGAAGGAGACCCCTCCTCAGAACCAGTGTTGGAAACCTGCCCCTGAAATATAGGAAACACTCTGTTGTTTCAACTACCCCACCTGTGATATTTCACTACGGCAGCCAGATCACTAGGACTCAGGAAATTTACCGACAAAGTCTCTTCAGTTTTGGCACCAAATGAAGAACCTTGATCCCTCTCTTGCATCATCTCTTAAGAAATCATTTACAAGTTGGGAGTGATTTATTTTTACTCAAAGGGTTACATGAAGGGCAAGAAATAAATTCACACTATCATTAAAATGAAGAAATCATTGCATAGGGAAAATATAACCCTATAAATGGAAGAAATTCTGTGGCCTTAGAAAGAAGTAATATTCTAGTGTGGTTTTCCTTCATCTTTCCTTTTTATGGTTATGGGAAGGAAATTGTCAAGAGAACCATTATAGTGTGCTCTGAAATTTCTCATGGACTCTTTCCACTCTGAGGCTCCCTCTAAGGTAGTCTGCCTGCACCAAACACCAGCTGTCCCAAACTAATAATTAAACAAGCCAGGGATCTCAGGTGAACCTCTGCTTCTAATACAAGAATGAGCAATACGTTTTCAGGTCAAATATGAGAAGGCATACTGGACTCAGGAGAGGGATTTTAAAGCACTCAGACCTGTTTTGTACTTATGAGAACTGATGAACAGAGAGATCTAAAATGTGGTAGTCAGAATACAGACTCGAAATTTAAAAACTATTCTGTTATTCTTAAAATGACCATGGTTTGCTTCTGAAGAGGCAAAAGATTAAAAAAAAAATTTAAAAAAGAACATGCAGAAGAGGAAGGAAAACGAGGGAGAAAGTAGGAAAAACATAAGGGAGAGGATACTCTAGATTAAACAGCATGAAAATGTCCTATGTTTCAGTTATAGTTTGAGCATGACCCCCAGAGGTCATGTATTGGAAGCTTCGTCCACAATGTGGTGGTGCAGACATGGTAGAATCTTTAATAGGTGGGGCCTAATAGACTAATTACGTCATGGGGAACCCCCCCTCAGAAAAGACTAATGCTGTTCTTGAGAAGTTGAATTAATTCTCTCCAAAGCAGGTTGTTATAAACCAAGGCCACCCAGTCAGTATGCTTGGCCCCTAGTGCACACAGCCATTTCCCTTTCTACTTTTCTGCCTTGTCAATGACACAGCCAGGGAGGCCCTCATCAGAGGCTGAACAGATTCAAGCTTCCTGATCTTAGACTTTCAACCTCCAAAATCATGAGCTAAATAAAACTTTTATTTATAAAGCATGTTGTTTCAGGTATTTTACTATAGCAACACAAAACAGACTAAGAAAGAATGTGACTCAAAAGAATTAAATTGTGTGTTAATGTAGAATTGGTGGGGCTATGCTTGCTACATTTGTTTAGCAATGTGTTTTGTCTTTTAATTTATAACTTTAGCCAATATTTTAATAATTGTAGTTGAATTGGTTCTTTAATAATGTTAAGTTCATTTCTCCTTACATGAATTCAAATTTGTTATGATTTTAAATGGATTTAAAATATTTCATGATATCCATGTGACCTGAGAAGACTTCTTTCTTTTAACACTATGTCTTAAGTGGCTACAGATCCCATTCTTGAGATGCCATTAAGAAAACTCATTTGAATATCAGAATTCCACTCTCCAAACCCTCCATGTACCCACTTGCTCTACCAATGCTGGGAGAGTACAGAAGCTACTGAATATCTTTTTTTTTTTTTAAGTAACTGGCCTATAATAACATGGGAATGGAAGTACTAGAAATAGAATGCAGAGATTGGAGGAATTTTTAGACCTGGTGGGCAAGGGAGAAGGAGGAATGAATAAATGGTGAAGCCATTGTGGGTGGATGGAGTAATCCTAGAATAACTGTTTTGTAAAATTCCCTGATAGAGATACTTTCACAGTATCTCTATCTCTGTACACTTTCCATGATCACTTTGGACTTTATTCGGCTCCTGTACTTCGTGATTCTATAGCCACTTTGTGCCTACTTCTTTTTAGTATGCAGGCATTTAGAACACAGACTTAAGTTTGAAACAAGGCTTTACCATTTATTACTCATAGGACCTTGAGCAAACTATTTATCCTCTCTAAAACTTCATTTCTTCATCTGTAGAGTAAGAATGGCACTTACCTCATAGATTGTTTGGAAAATAAAATTTCATAAAGCATGAAAAGTGATTGGCAAATTATCTGACCACACATATCACATATCTTCAACATGTTAACCTATTATTATTTTTAATGCTAATCACAGTGTATTTCAATAGCTGGTTCATGTGTATCCTCTGGTATAATTTGAGATCTACTAAGGCAGAGAATGTACTCTATTGATTTTTGTCTACCTGTATCTAGCATGGCTTTTGGCATATAGAAGTAGATAAATAAATCAGTGAGTAAGTATTTATTGAGAATTATAGGGATAAAATTTAAAAATAGAGTTTGATAGGTCCCCAAAAAATGAATCTGAGAGCTAATTATGATTTATGATCAAAGGCCTCATAGTTTAGTCATTCATTTATTCAGTCAATCAATCAGTTAACGCATTTCCACTGAGGCAGGGGTAGGGACAGTCAGAGAAAATTGGCCTCTGCCTTGCTATTGCTATTTGATCCTGTAGGCAGGGAAAATCATTGCAAATCTTTAAGCAAGAGAATGATGGAATTAAAGATAGACAATTGGGTTGGAAACCAAAGAAGCAAGATCAGAGTATATAATATTTTTATAATTAATTAAATTATAAAAAGAATCAAGAAACATTATCGTAAAATCTATGTAGGGGCAGATATAGTCACCTGTGGACTACTGAACTTGCAGACATGTCATTTGACCTACAAAGAATTTTTCTAACTGTGTGAAAAACATAGTTTTTGTCTTGAGATGGACCAGAAGCCCTTCAAGTACCCCAGTGCCCACCAATACCTGCTCTCCTTCATTGGGCCCTTCCTGACTTGTTGATAGATGCTAAAGAAAAAAAATATAATGTCCTGATTTTCCTCCTTCATCAAATGGCTCTGAGCTACATCCAGGCCATGTAGCTCAGAGCCATTTTGACTATATTTACTTGTACCTTCAGCATTTACACACTCCTATATTTGTACTTTAAAAATTTTTGTCAGATGCAGCTGTCTAAGAAACATATTTCATAACTAAATGAAGTTCTGATTTCATTGCCGTCTTCTACCTGGTGGTAAAGCTTGCCAGTTAAAGACTACCCTCCCTTCTTTTTCCTAGAAGTTAATTTAAAATACTGAAAGATGAGCTAACATCATGGTTTACTTGTATGTGGGTATTCAGAGAAGGGTGGGTTTGAGGCTTAATAATGGTCATCAGCCTTGAGGGGCATGGGTTGAGAAAAATTCCTCCACAGCCTGCAGACAGGATCATCATCCTAAATAAGAACCCATTAGGTAAGAAGGCATGCTCTTCCTGATTGGGAGACTCCTCCTGGCCTCCTTGCACACTAGCTTGCATGCTTCCACAAGGATGCCATGCCTTGTCAATGCAAGGCTCAAGATGCCCATGCCTTGTCAATGCAAGGCTCACACCCCATGTTGCAGAGTTCCAGGTCTGTCTTCAGACCTCTATACCTCACAGAAAAATTCTTATCATCTATCACCCTCTCCCTTCAGCTCTTAAGCTGTCCTTTGGTGAGAGGTGCCTGCCTATATCTCTGTCTCTTGATTTGTGTCTAATTTACTCCTCACTACCTTCACTAGGGAATCTTCATTTGTTCATACTGATTTATTACCAATTCTTCAACACCCACTGCTTATATCAGAGTCCTGTTCTTGACGTTCAGAAGATTCAGGATCTTGCAATTGAATACTCTCCCATGATTTGTTTTAAAACTGTTATCTATATCAGGGACTTCAAAGGATAAGCACTGAATTCTTCCCTTCTGAATTTTGCAATAAGGGGTTATATGTGACTAACCCTAGCTAGTCACCAAGGTGAAATTAGAAGGGATTGTGCAGGTGGCCCCAAAGGATAAGGGAACTGATACTCAATGTATTATCCTGATATGTATGCATATTTTTAAAATAAAATTTTCCTATTCTTTCCTTACCTAGAATCTTCCTCCAAACACACACACAAATAGATAAAAACCCAAGATGCTACCATAAAAGTCAAAATATTTTTTTATGCTTACTTTGTCCTTGTCAAGAAGGGAAAGGAAAGGAACTAATACATACTAAGTGCTTGTTCTATGTGCAGGCACTTTGCTAGTTGTTTTTAAATAAATTACCTTTTTTTTTTTAAGCATGAAAAATAACTTGTTTTTACATTGCCCCTAAATGTACTGTTGCTAAGTTTTCTCTAGCCCATCCGTGCAGTCACGGTTTGGATCTGGAATGTCCCCCAAAGATTCATGCGCTGAAGGCTTGATCTCCAGTACAGTAATGTTCAGAGGTGGGACTTTTAGGAAATGATTGGGTCATGATCTCATCAGTGGATTCATCCATTGAAGGATTTATAGCTGAATGGATTTGGGGGAAGTCATGGAAACTGTAGGATGTGAAAACTGGTTGGAGAGAGTAGTCCTTGAAGGCATGCACTTGGGGACTGTATCTTGTCCCCAGCCACTTCTTCACCTCCCTCTCCTCTCTTTCTCTGTCTCTCAGCTGCCACGAGAAAAGCAGCTTCCTTCTGCCACACCTTTTCACCTTGATGTTTCAGTGTTAGAGCCAGCCCATCATGGACCAAAACCCTGAGTCCAAATCAAACTTTTTAAGTTGTTTCTCACAGGTATTTTGTCATAGTAACAAAAAGCTAACAGAAAATCCTGCCATGAGAAGAAATTTTACAATTTACTAGAATGTCCTTGAGCCAAAGCTCTTCATGAATTGCTTTCCAGGATTTCATTTTCATTCCTTTGTTCAAGTTTATCACTGGAATCAGGAGTATTCCAAAAGGGATAGCTAGCCCCTTGGTCAGGTTATCTGGAGGAGACCAGGGCACACCAACATCACACCAGAGCTGAACTTGAGATCAGTTTAAATTCAGGTTAGACTCTAAAGCTACCTCAGGGTCAAACTAGTATGAACATGTCTTAATTAAAAGTTAATGAAATTATTAAGAATGTCCTCTGATCTATATGGTTCTCATTCATTCAAAACATACTGAAATGATTATTCTATTATATGCTAGAAATCCAAGCATCATATATACAATGCCTATCATTTAGGAATTCTTAGATGGTATGTCTGTTTCATATAGAAACAACCATTAAGCAAAAGCTTTAAACAACTAAGTAATTCTTCTAAACAATGTCTCCCCACAAGATATACCAAATTTTTTTTCCATTGAATTCTTTTTCTCCCACTAAATTAATTAGTTTGCCGATTTAAAAATGGACGAATTGCCAATGACTTTGACAGATAGGATGACATCCTGGGCTTTAGTGCACCTTTGCAATTACTAGAAAGATTCAGATCCAACACCAGAGATCAGTAAGCAAGAGTGTCCCCCATTCTAGCCAGAGGTTGAAAAGGCATTATTTTTGCTGCAGGATATTTCATTAGACTTTCCAGAGTTTCTCATTTGGAAGCCCCATAATTAGTTTACTAACATCTTTTTAAGTGACTGACTAAATAAGCACTAACATTAGTGAAAACAGAGGATAGGACTGAAGTTTATTAATGCTGCTGATTGCATTTTCAGTTTGAGGTTTGCAATTATAGATTCTTCCTTTTATTTAAAACAAATGTCAGTCAACAAAGAGTTGTTGCTCTTTGATAAACTTGTGGAATTCCATTAATCATGTTTAATGATTTATATCTTTCTTAATGGTTCCAGGGAAATAATTTTCTTTGAAACTCATACCATAATTAAAACAGTCTTATGAGTACTCATGCTGAGCAACTCTAAAAACGTCTTTCTACTTTCTAAATCTTATTATCTGATGTTCTGTTTACTCTGATTTTTACTAAGGAAAGTCTTTTTTTTTACCATCATCATCATCAAAAACTTTCAATGTGAGTTGTGACTATATTAAGCAATTTATATCAGAGAAGTGGGAAGATACAACATATAAAACCAGAATCAATTAAACCTGGCAAGTTGTAGGCTTATATGCTAAGACCACAGAGATTTGGAAGCAAAGGACCCATGTTTAATTTCTGATTCAGTCCCTTATTCACAGTGTGGGTCCAATTCCTCATTTGGAGTTTGTTTGTTTTTTTTTTTTTTCCTCCCTGTGAGATGCAAACAACATCTATTTCACAGAATTTTTGTAAGAATAAAAGAGTTCATTAGTGAATGTGTGTCATATGTGACAGTGCCTGCACTACTCGAAGAGCAAGGACTATACAAAATACATTTTCTTCCTACCTTTCTACCTCCCTTTCCTAAGCCATGTGCAGGGTTTAAGGAATAACAGCAATTTTTTTTTTATTTCAATCTAGAGAAAGAGAGACTCTCAAACAGAATAGTTAAGTTCCCAGAAGGTAGTTGGAGCACGGGAATTGGTGGTGAGGATGAGTGATGGTTTTCAACCTAAGGCAGGGCAAGGGTCAGGCCCAGCCCCAAGGCTGATAATGATGTGTAAGAATGAGCTCTCAGTGCTGGGAGGTGACCTGGCAGAAAACAAGGCAGTTTGGAAGGACACAGAGATACTGGAAGGAAATCACAATCATTATCAGGGCAGAATGCCAGGAATACATCTTAGAGCATTTAAAGTAGATTTTAAGGACAAAAAAAGAACCCCTGTTATCAAGATTCATGCACATGGAGCAGAAATTAGGCCTTGGAAATGAGACAAAAACCCAACATGGGAACTGGAATGTCCCACTAGGGTTAGACTGGCAGCTAGGTGACTCAATGTCAGATCTCACAATAGGACAGGACTGAGTCTGCAAGTGACAATTCAACAGCCCCAGATCTGGAGCAGAACTAGAAAATAATGTAGGTCTGAAAAATACGTGTTCAGATACCAGAAGTCTAACAAACAGACTTGATCGTATCTCTGTCTTCTAAGGTCTTGCAAAACTGAACGACAATGACAGCAGTACCACTGTAGGGGAATATATTGGTCATTTGTTAGCAAAAGCAATACAATAGAATGTTAATTTTCATGCAAGGAGAGGATAAATTCCATGGCAGATTAGTGGCAAAGAGGGTTTGTTGCAGGAAGTGGGGGTTTTGAAGCTATTTAGGTAACATGAGAGACAGATGTGGCATGAGTAGTACTTTTTGAATATGAAATATAGGTTGAGAAGGCTCAAGTTCAGGAAGAAGATTAATAAGTACAAAAGATTTAACTGATTTGTATAAGGACAAAGGATATGAAAATAGTAGGAAAAGATATAAGAATTAAGGTAATCCAGACATCAAAAGGCATGGAAGATGATAAATTCAAGGTAGTCCAACCACAGAAATGGATTTAACTTTAATTTTGTCTAGGACTAATGGAAATCCTTCAGTTCTATGGCAGCTCTCATCCTCAAATTTTTATTAACCCTTTAAAAGGTAGCATCTTGGCAGAGGGGTAAAGGTAATAAATAATGTATTGTACACCTCCCTGACCTCCAAAAGAATAGCTAGAATTAAGTTTAGGCAGCTTTTCCATTCATTCCTATAAAAATAGAGCCATGTTCATTTATATACTAATTGGTCAGTTCACAAAAAATACATATTCATGAAAATGGGCATCAATTTTATAGTAGAAACAGCGTGCCTGTGTTAAAAATGACCTCTTTAGAGATGACTTATAGTAGATATTTAATAAAGGTAAGAAATTCTTGGTTAAAGGTATAGGATTTTTATTCTATGTATTTTTTTATCCAGGTATGTGAAATAAATTCTGTTGAAACATGCCAAGGAATTCCCACTTGGGCTCCATAAATAAGTGTGTAAGCAGAATGTTTATTTGGGTCAAGAAGCAAAGGTACTAAACTAGAAATGTGAAAACAAAGCTTTTAAACCAAAGCCCATAAACCTGAAAGAATGATTTTAGTTGAGTCTTCTAACCTCTCCTTCCTTCTACATTTTTTTATTCTACTATTCTGGTCATCCACAAACCTTCTAATGTAATACATAATGCCTTACCTGGCCTCAATCCCTAGCAGTAACTCATATTTTGAACAACTTCTGTGACCTCAGAGAGAGCTGATCAAATTTTCCAGAAAATTGATTTCACAACTTATTGTTGAAAATAAAAATCTCATAAATTAAGAAATAAACTTATTAGCTCTTTTACATTTAAAGATACAAAACCAATGACTTTGATTTTTGTTATGTAAAGTAATTCAAAACTTTGTGAACAGATTATGCCCAGAATAAATGCTACAGTCTGAGACATACTAAGGATTCTGCTTTCAAGTATAAGGCAAAGTTCTATGGAAAAGCCTATGGAGAGCATGAACACACTTTTTTTTTTAAGAGAGAGAGAGAAAATTTTTTAATATATATATTTTTTTAGTTTTCGGTGGACACAACATCTTTATTTTATTTTTATGTGGTGCTGAGGATCGAACTCAGCGCCCCGCGCATGCCAGGCGAGTCACATCCCCAGCCCATGAACACACATTTTATGTTGTTTTTAAAGCATTATAAACTTGTAACTGACTGCCAAATAAATGTAGTGGATAGAAGCCACATTTATCTTTTGTGCACTATCTTTTTATTTCCTTTCTGTAAAAGGATTTTTTTTAAGTTCACACACTCAAATGCACAAAGAAAGACTAGACCCCAAACATTTCAAAAACATTTTCAAAAGATTGGGATTAGGGAATGAACGATAAATGATAGCAGAGCAAGGAAAGCAGATACCTTGGCTTGCAGAGGGCAATACAAAATGCTGACAGTGCTCAGGAAAGCAGAAACTGGTCTGAAAATAGGAATGATTACAAGGCCGAGGAAGAAGTTAGAAGCCTGAGCCTGATTCCAGTTTACACAACCAGGCAACTTCCCCTCCCCAGCTCCAACAGAAAGCAGGCTATTTATTCTCTAGAGAGCTAAGAAGAGGGAGGCCTTGAGCCAGAGACCCAGTTAGGGTCAAGGGTTGAGATAAAAAGAGACATTCCGGGAGAAGTCTGCATGCCTTTGTCTGTTTTTCATGATGCTGTCAGACAGGTTTGTACCCTCCAGGGAAGACAGAGGGGACTCCTCCCAGCCAGCCAACAGAAGAGATGGACAAAGACAGACTGGCACAAGTTTCCCAGTGAAATAGCAGGGTCTCTGCCCAGTCAACCCCATTGAGCCCACCTCTCCACACTCCCTGCCTGTTTTTTAGTGCCTTGATCTCAAAGAAACATTGAAGAAACAACAGCATGCATTCAAGGAAAGGCTCTAAAAATGTTTTTAGAATCAGAAAATGATGCAAAGAAGGGAAAACATTTTTGTTCAAAAATATAATTTAAATCTTCAAAGATATTACTCCTGGAAATTAAAGAATATAATGAGTAAAGTAAAAATAGAGAAAGTCAAAAATAATCTTGAGAAAATTTCCTAGAGAGTAGGACAGAAAAACAAAAGGAAAGAAAACATGAGAAAGTTAGAAGATCCATCCAGAAGATGGCACATGTGAACAATGAGGGTTTCAGAAAGAAAACAAGGAACTGGAAGAAAAGAAATGATTGAATTATTAACACAAGAAAAATTTGCAGAAAGACAAGACACAGCTTTGAAGACTGAAAGAACCAAATGTTCTTAATGAAAACTGAAAAATGGAAAAGAATGCTAGAGGCTTTAAGTGAAAACAAAAATAAAATAAAATAAAAAGAATGGGGTTTAAAATGCTGCCAGACTATCATGCTAAGTGAAATAAGCCAATCCCCCCAAACCAAAGGCCAAATGTTTTCTCTGATATCCGGATGCTAATCCACAACAGGAGGAGGGGGAAGAATAGAAGTTCAGTGGATTAGACAAAGGGGAATGCAGGGAAGGAACAGGGGATAGGATTAGGAAAGATAGTGGAACAAATCTGACATAACTTTCTTATGTGCATTTATGAATACACCACAGTGAATCTCACCATTGGGTACAGACACAAGATATTAATTAAAAAATAATAATAACTATGGGTAACTGGCAGAAGAATCAATAGGGGGAAGGGAGCAGGTGATCAGGAAAGGGAAGGGGAAGGAGAGGTATCATGGTCAGAATTAGGATAAGATATATTCCAAGCTTGTATAATTATGTCAAAATGGAATCTACTGTCATGTATAACTAAAAAGAACCAATAAAATAAAATCATTATACTACAGTGATGCACGCATACCCACATTTATAGCAGCACAATTCACAATAGGCAAATAATGGCACCAGCCTAGGTATCCATCAATGGAAGAATGGATAAAGAAAATGTGGTATGTATACACAACAGAGTCTTATTTATCTAAAAGAAAAATAAAATTATGTCATTTGCAGGAAAATGGATGGAACTTGAGACCAATATGTTAAGCAAAATAAGTCAAACTCAGAAGGATAAAGGTTGTATGTTTTCTCATATATAGAAGCTAGAGAGGAAAAAGGAAAATAAAGTTAAGAGGGATCTCATGGAAATCAAAGGGAGATCACTAAAGGAAGATGATGACAGGATGGTGTGGAGTGATGGGGGGTGATATTAGCCAAATTATATTGTTATATTGTGTGCATATATGAATACAAAATAATAAATCCCATCATCATGTATAACTATAATGCACCAAAAAAAGAATGTGGAAAGGAAAAAAGAAGAGTGCTGCCAGACGCCATACCAATGACACTAGAGGTGAGAATCAATTCTGAGAAAAATTATTTCCAACTGGAATTTTACATTGAACTCAGTACTAGTCAAGTAGGCAGGTACACAAATAATCTTGGTAGACTTGCAAATGTTCAAATATTTCACTTTTCCTTTCACCTTTTCTCAAGAAGTTAGTAATAGAGACCTAGTAGATTCTCAAAGTTTGTTTTTGTTTTTGTTGTTGTTTTTCAGCAGGAGGGATCAAACTCAGGACCAGCCCATGCTGGGCAAGTATTCTACAACTGAGCTACATCTCCAGGACTACAAACTATTATTTTTAAAGCAACTACCTAGTTCAAGACAATAAATAATTTTTAAACTATTACTGCATATTTTCAAGCCAACTGCACTCCTATCACCAACATATTAAAGCATCCATTTTATTCCTTTCCTACTACCAACAGTATTATGTTTGAAGTCATCAAGAGAAAAAAATAGTACCCTCTTAATGTTTAAATTGGCATTGCTACTTAGTAAAATTGAGCATTTTCCATGTTTATTGACTGCTTAGATTTATTTAATCATGTGTTTCTTTTTGTTGAATGTTTATGAGAGGGAACTTTTTTTTTTTCCCTAAACAACTGGTACCTGTCATAGCTGTTGTATAATTATCTTTCATGAACTAGGTGGTTATGCTTAGTATTTCCATTGATTTGGAATTTTTAGCTGTATATATTTATTTTTCAGTGTTATGAATAACATCAAATAACTTCTCTTGAAAAGTAACTGAGTTGCATATTTTCTGAGAACTAGCATACAAAATAACATTCATTAGTTTAACAAATATTTAAGGTATGCCTGACATGTGCCAGGACTTTGTTTTTCTGCTCTTTTTACACCTGAAAACCAATTTTTATGGGTCCAATTTTGTTGTTCCTTTGTAGAGAATCCCTTTCTGTGCTATTGTCATGAGTTTTGTCTCTCTATACTTGGGATATTTTTCACTAAGGTATTGTCTGCCTGTGGATTTCCTTTGATACGTATTTCTTGGAACCAGATACACCAGTATCTTGACAAAAATTAGGTATAACCCACCCAATTGAATGCACTAGATTGGATATGAAATCATCACTCTCTCAGTTCTCAGAGTCCTCCCTTCCCTTCTCGTGGCACTGACATGGCAAATCCCCAACCCCAAAAGAACTCTCTCAGCAAGGTTCTTACCTTGTCTGAAATTCAAGCTATTTTTCTTCCTAATGCACTTCTGACCTCAGCAAACCATTCCTCATGTGGTTTACTCTAGGTAAGGGTATTTCAGAAGCAGTGACCACAGTTAGTTGATTTTTCTTTTTCCAGCCTTTCTCATCAATCAGCATGTTACAAATGCCTGGCACACAGTACAGCAATATTTTTTTTAAAACTGGAGAATAAACTAACTGTAAGCTACTTGCAGCATTATAATATTAAACACTACAGTTGAAAAAATTTACCACTCAAGAGTGTCCACTTCTACTCTCTAGAAGTTATCCTTAATCTGAGGAACTCTCTAAGGAATGTCAACTGAGGTCATTTATCACAGTTCTTTAGGTGAATAGAAAATATAAAAGTGACTTCTCCATTCATTCCAGAAGTCATCAGTACAAACCACAATGCCAGCAGTGTAGCATTGTAGTTGAAAGCTCTCATATCAAGCTTGGAACTAACTATATCGCAGCCACTCACCATGTGACACAGCACAAATTATTTAACTACTATTAGTTTGAGTTTCATCACCTGTCAGCTGAAACAGTGTTTACCTCAGAGAGTTGTGCTGGCCAAGGTAGTGCTCAGGTGAAATAAGCCAATGGGTTTTTGAAAAGGTGCTCAAGATCATTAAACATCAAGCAAATGCAAATAAGAACTACAAGGAGATATTACTACATCCTCTTAGAATTACTGCTATCAAAAACAAAACAAAACAAAAAACAGAAGATAAAAAGTATTCATGATAATGTGGAGAAATTGTAAGCCTTGACTACTACTTTTTCTTTCTACATTTTTTATTCATTCTTTAGTTGTACATAATTATGGATTTTGTTATTACATATTCACTAGTCCACTACCTTTGAAAATGTAAAATAGCAAAGCCATTATGGAAAATAGTTTTGAAATTCATTTAAAAAAAATTAAACAGAACTACTGTGCAATCCAGGCATCCAAATTCTGGGTATTTATCCAAGAGGATAGAAAGCAGAATCTCCAAGAGATATTTGCCTTTCCATGTGCATTGCAGCACTATTCATAATAGTCAAGATGTGGAAATAATCTAAATGGCCATTGACAGAGAAGTGAAAAGCTTGTGTTATACACACATGTGAAATATTATTCAGTCTTTAAAAAGAAGAAAGTTCTGAGCTAGTTGTGGTGGCACACATCTATAATCCCAGTGGCTTGGGAGGCTTAATCAGGAGGGTCATGAATTCAAAGCCAACCTCAGCCACTTAATGAGGCCCTAAGCAACTTAGTGAGACCCTGTCTCAAAATAGAAAATAAAAGAGGCTGAGAATGTAGCTCAGTAATAAAGTGCCCCTGGGTTCTACCCAGGAGAAGAAGGAAGAGAAGTGGAAGAAGGAAGAAGAAGTCATGTCCAAGCACATGCAGGAACCTTGAGGATATTCTTTAAAGTCAAATAAGCCAGTCATAAAAGGACAATTACTCGTTGCTTAGACTTACATGAGGTATCCAGAATAGTGAACCTCATAGATGCGGAGAGTACAACTGTGGTTTCCAGGGACTTGCAGGAAAGAGAAATAAGGAGTTACTATATAGTGAGAATAAGCTTCCAGTTATCAAGATAAACAAGTTCCATAAATCTGCTGTACAACATTGTGCATATGGTCAGCAAGAATATACTGTACTGAAAAGTTGTTTAAGAGGGTAGATCTCATGTTTTTGACACAATTTTTAAAAATTAGTTTCAATGGAGCATAAATCTAAGTGTAAGTGCTAACTAAAGCCATAAAACTTGTAAAAGAAGACATACAAGTGAATCTTCATGAGCTTGGGTTAGAGAAAGGTTTCTCACAGCAAAAGTGCAAGTGGCAAAAGAAAAATGGGATTTTATCATCATTAAAAACTACTCTTATACCAAAGGGTACTATCAAAAAGAAGAAAAGATACCTATCAAGTGGAAGAAAATATTTCCAAATCATAAATCTTATTAGGGACTTATGTCTAAAGAGAACATTTACAACTCAATGATAGAAACATAAACTACCCAATATTTTTAAATGGGCAAAACATCTAAGTCAAGATTTTTTCCAAAGAAAATATACAAATAGCAATATGGCAAATAATCACATGAAAATATTTTCAACATTTTTCCATTAAGGAAATCCAAGTCAAAACCACAATTAGACAGCACTTCACCCTGACTAGAGCTTCTCTAATCAGTTAGACTGATGATAACAAGTGTTAATGAGGATATAGAGAATTTGGACCTCTGATGGTGGTAGTGTCAAATGGTGCAGCCATTTTGGAAAGCAATCTGATAGTTCCTCAAAATGTGAACAGAGTGTTACTCTTTGACTTAGCAATTCAACTCCTTGGTACATTCTCAAGAGAAGTGAAAACATATATCCAGATGAGTGTTCATATCAACATTATTCATATAAGCCAAAAAGTGGAGGCAATTGAAATGTCTATCAACTGATGAATATATAAACTAGAGTGTTTCCCTTCAGTGGCACTCATTCAGCAGCTGGGGGGAAAAAAGTTCTAATAGACACTACAATGTGGATGCTAGAGTTTGAATCTGGAACATCCTCCAAAGACTATCTATTAAAGGCTTAGTCCCCAGGTTGGTGCTATTAGGAGGTTCCGGAACCTTTAGGAAGAATGTCCTTAGATCCTTGGGAATGTGTTCCTAATGGGCGATTATGAGATTCTAGTTAGTACTCTTTCTCTTTTGCTTCCTAGCATGAGGTGAGCAGTTTGCTCCACAATGTGTTCCCCCACTGTTTTTACCCAGCAAACTTATGAGAGGCTGAAAACAGCAGGTCCAATGATCTTGTATTGGAATCTCCAAAACTGTTAACCAAAATGAAACTTTATCTTATAATTTAATTCTATCCACCATTTTATTATAGTAATAGAAAGCTAACTAACACAATAATGAATTTTAAAAACAATATGCTAAAGAAAGAAACCAATCACAAAAGACTATTTAGAGTATGATATTATTAATACAAAATTCTAGAATAGGCAAATCTATAAATACAAAGTGGATTAATGGTTGACTAGGGCTTGGGAGTTTGTGGAGAAATAAGTAATAACTTCAGCTTTTGAAGGTGAATGAAAATAAAAACATTCTGAAATTGATTGTGATTATTGCACAACCTATACTAAGGACCATTGAACTATGCACATAAAATAATGGATCATACAGTTCATGAATTATATCTCAATAAAGCTGTTAAGTATTTCAAAGAAGCACTTGTGTTCCAGTCTACAATAATGTAAGGGCAGCAGAAGGCATCTTCACAACCCTGAAATTGAGCACTTCCTTCAATTTTGTGCCTTTTGATGCCTTCCTACCTTCACTCTAGTATTGGCCATGGCTATGTAAATTAAACATTACACAAAAGATACTTAACACAAGTGCATACCAAAAACTTAGTCTGTGTTTGCAGGTGTGATTATGAAATATCAAGAACTTGCTAGTCTCTGGACCTATGAAGATAACAATAAATATATTGAATACATGAACCAGTCTTTATTCTTGCATACCCCAGCAAATGGCACCACTTGCAAGAAATCTGTAGGCAGCTTGAATCCAGAATATTATATTAAACTACATCATCAATAAGAGTATAAAGAAACATGACACTATTTGTTTTCATTAAGAATTAATCTCAAACCATATAGATATTCATCAAGAGTGTAACAGCATAACAAACTAACTATGAAAAATCTCACATGGAATTATAAGTCCATCTGGAGATATAGGCAAGACTTCAGAAAGGGCTCATTCCCTGCACTACCACCCTCAGGTTTGCAGATGAAAGACAGCTTTCTGGGAAGAGAAGGTAAAGATCCTTGGAGGCAGCGTGAAGGTGAGCTAAGGCAAAGCTGGAACCAGTCTGGCAAGTTTGGGAAACTAGTATTTTGCTGTGGGGCATGAAGAGTGGCAAGATGCAGACACTTGGAGTCATGCTAGTGTGGAGCTTGGTCTCAAGGGCTTTCTAGAGCACAAAAAGGTCTGAGCTTCTCCAATAGGCAAGTGTGAGTCAGAAGAATCCCTTAAACAAGGGTGCAACATAATCAAATAGGAGGTACAGAGGTCTTTCAAAAGTAAATTAAATTTATTTTGATTACAAAAAAAGAAATAGAAAAATATCTGGTGCTTTTCAAACCAAAGTTTGTTTCTTGTTTTTTGTTCAGGGCTGTTTCTTGACTAATACACAGAAATTACTTGCTCTGAAACTCCCTTGTTGAAGTCCTTAAAAAATGATTGAGTTTTTCTTTGTATGTTCATGACAACTGCTCTTATAATTTCTTTCATATATCTAACATATATTATATGTTGTTTATTTTTAAATGCAATAGAAACTCAACAAAATAAAAAGTGTACCTTTTCTTGCATCATTTGGTTAGATATTCCATTTCAACTTCTCTCCCTGACCCCAGATCTTAGTTTCAAGTATCGCTTCAGTAAAATTAGTTCAGGGTCAGTAACACTGCAGTTTTTTATTTATCTTAAACTTTGTGTGTGAAAGGCAGTAGGTAAGTAAATAGGTTTTCTTGGGAATGTTTTAGGCTGAAAACCTTGTTTATCTGCTTATAATTTCTGGTCTACATACTTGGCTGCAGATCAAATAAGGAGAAACTTTCTGTCAAAGCCACTCATAAAAAAAAAAAAAAAAAAAAAAAAAAAAAAAACAGCTCAATTCCCTGCAGGGACATCACCATGTCCTAACAGCATCTGACCTTTTACCACTAGCTTCCTACATTGTCAACAATAGAAGGCAAGTTCTGACACTTCCCTCACTTCCGACAGCTGGCGGGCACAGAGGGACATCACAGAACTGAGCTGTTTGCATCAATTGCTGAAACTAAGTGCTTGTTCTCCTACTGCTATCACAACTGATATCCCATGGGCTAATGTCCCCTCTTTCCATTTCATTGTTAGACCTTAAAGTCTTTACTTAAAACTTGTACTAGGGCTGCTTCTTACAATCCACCTGAGATACAAAATGGAGCCATGCAAGAGACAGCAATTTATTTCAGTTATTCATGATGACACTTTTTTTTATCACTTAAGGATTTGAAATTTCTTTGGAGCAGAAAATATGGCACATTTTATGGATTCATAGATCACTAGGCTGTGGTATTTAAGAGGAAGTAAGAAGTCAAGGATATTTCCAAGGTATTTGGCCTGTGCTATCATGGGTGGATTGGAAATTATAGAGCATTTGGGAGATATGAGAGGAAAGGGATAAAAGGTCAAAAAGATAAGCCATGGTTACATTGTGAAGGACCTCATACTTCATGCTAAAGAACTTGGACATTCTCCTGTGAGCAGTAGGCTTTAAGCACAAAAAGTGATACAGGAAGATTTCTGTTCTCTAAAAATAACTCTGGACACGTTCACATTCAACATGGAGTAAATGGGCGAGACTAGAAGATGAGAGATGACTTAGAACAATATGTCATAGTCCAGGTGACACATAACGAGAGCTAGCAAAGAGTGTGGATAACTGACTCCTCTTAGTGTCTCCCGACCTAAAAATGAGGTTACTATAGACACACTAAGCAAAGATGATAAATGAACATATGGACCATGTAGTGGCAAGCAGACTCCATTGCATCCGGATTCATCACCAGATTAATGCATTTCTTACCTATACAGTTCAAAAGATATATTGATGACCCATTTTCAACATATCCAACACTTCTTAGGAAGTGTTTATACCACTACTTAGGTAAGAGGGCAATACTTTGCCTAGATTCTATGGTTTAAATTTATTTTAGTTGGGACTAGGAATCAAAATAAATGAGTGCTAGTCCTTATTTGGCCTCTGGCTAAATCACTTCATTGTTTTCGATCCTGATAGTCTTATCTCAGAAAGAGGGAATTCTGTTACATGTCCCTTTACACCCCAGACCTGAATTGTCCAACATTCCACTGTTGCTGAATAGAAGACCTTGTTGTGATATTAATTGGTTATCATCCATATGCATTACTATCCTTGCATCTACTCATTAAGCATCTTCAAGCATATGGTTTATGTCAAGATTGAATACACTTTGAACTGAACCTTTTGTTTAAGAGTGATGAAGTAGTAAATTGCTTTCATATTTTAACTCTGTCTTTTACTGAATAAGAAAAATAATATGCAGATAACCATTACTATTTTGCCTGTATTCTTATATGAGAACAGGTAAAGTCAATGATGAATGTCTTTAAGCAGCAAAAACTCTTAATAGTCTATATGTAATGAATGACTATATCTCATCTTTCTTGCTAAGAAATAGAACAAATAGTTTCTTTAATTTTTACTTGCATATTGGCTTCTTGCCTTTTTATTTTTAATAAAATCTTCTAGAAAAGTTTTAGGTTCACAGCAAGTTTGAAAGGAAGGGACAGAGACATCCCAAATATTTGCCACTCCACAGAGATCCAGGATTTCTATCCATCAAAATCCCTTACCAGAGTGGTATATTTCTTAACAATTGATAAACCTATATTGAAAAATTATTTTCACCCCCAAGTCCATAGTTTACATTGTAATTCAATCTTTTTCTTGTATACTCTAAGGGTGTGGACAAATTTATAAAGGGTGTCTCCACCATTTTGGCATTCAACCAAGCAGATTTATTTCCTAAAGAATCTATGCTCTTCCTGTTCTTCCCTCCCTCCCTCCCCTCAGCCTCTGACAATCTATGACCATTTTACTATCTCAAGAGTTTTACCTTTTCCAGAATGCCGAATAGTAGCCTTTCAGATTGGCTTCTTTCACATCTTTTTAAGTAGCATGAACTTCAGGTTCTTCCATGTCTATTCATGACTTACTAGTTCATTAACTTTTAGTGCTGAGTAATATCCCATATCTGGATGGACCACAGGCTCATTTACCTATCATGCTCTGAATTTGGACACTATGAATAGACCCGCTGTAAACATTTGTGTGCAGGTTTTTGCATATACATTAGTCTTTAATATTCTTAGGTAAATTCAAGAATGTGATTGCTAAATAGTATGGTAAGAGTATGTTAAGTTTTGCACTGCCAAACTGTCTTCTAGAGTAACAGTACCATTTTGAATTCCACCCCACAATGAAAGAGTGTTTGTTGCTCCACACACTTTCTGGCATTGAATGTAGTTATTGTTTTGAATTTTGACTATTCTAATAGGTGTGTCATGTTATCTCAATGTTGTTTTAATTGCAATTTCCTAGTGACATAATATTAAGCGTTTTCTTTTATTTATGCCTCTTTTCCATCTGAATATCTTCTTTGGTTAAGTATGTGTTCAGATTCTTTGTCAATTTATTAATCAGACTGTTTTCTTATTGTTGTGTTTTAAGAGTTCTTTGCTTATTTTAAATATGTTAAAGAGATAGGTATACTTCTATGTTTATTGAGGCAGTATTCAAAATAGGCAAGGTCTGAAAACAACCTAAGTATTTGTCAGTGGATGAATGGATAAAGAAAATTATATATATATATATATATATATATATATATATATATACACACACACACACACACACACACACACACACATACATACACACACTATTCATCCATAAAGAAAGAAAATTTTATCATTTGTCACACAACATTGATGAACCTTGGGGACATTATGCTAAGTGAAATAAGCCAGGAACAGAAAGACAAATACTGTCTACATGTGGAGTTTAAAAATGCTGATTTCATACAAATTGAAGCTAGAATTATGCCATCAGCATGTGGAAGAGGAGATGTGGTTCAAAGCAGATGAAATTTCAGTTATATAAGAGGAATAAATTCAAGAGATATAAAACATAGTGACCATAGTTTATAATATATTGTATTCTTAAAAAATGCTGAGAGTGATGTGTTCAAACCACAAAAATGAGGATTTTGTTAAGCAATGAATGTTATGTATGTAGATCTAGTCATTCCTCAATACACATATACTTCAAAACAAAATATTTTCACTGTGAACTCATATCATTTTATCTGTTGTTTAAAAATAAATAAAAGCCCTAGCATGGTGGCACATGCCTGTAATCCCAGTGGCTCAGGAGGCTGAGGCACAAGGATTGCAAAGTCAGCCTCAGTAATTAAGTCCTATGCAACTTATGAGACCCTGTCTCAAAATTTAAAAAAAAATTAAAAAGGGCTGGGGATGTGCTTCAGTGATCGAGTGCCTCTGGGTTCAATCCCCAGTACCAAAATAAAATAAAATAACTGATTAGTGATAGAGTTGGATTAATATCTACCACATTTATTACACTTCTCCATTTGTTGCTTTTGTTCTTTGTTACTTAGTTAATGGAAAAACCAAATGTGGCACATTCATCAATGGAATGTTGTTTGGGAATGAAATACTGAGACATTTTTTAATGTGGATGAACCTTAAAATCATGCTAAGTAAAAGGAGCAATTCACAAAAGATCACAGGTTGTATAATTACATTTCTATGAAATGTTGACAATAGATAAATCTATAGAGACAAAATCCTACTGGGATTAGCAAGAGGCAGGAATGAGAAATGACTGACATTGGATAAAAGTTTAATGGGGGAAGTGATGAAAATGTTCTAAAGTTGATCACAGTAATGCTTCCAAAATTCAGTGAATATACTCAAAAACATTAAATCACACACCCTAAATGAGCAAATTGTATGGCATGTGGGCAATATAAGTATATATTTGGGGATTTTTATTAAAGAAAAAAAATGTTTTATTACAGGCCAGATCCTTTACGTATATGTACACTCTTCCTCTCTTTGTGTATATACATACACAAATGTTGGCAAAATAATACTTACCTCTTATATCTTTCTATTGTTTTCTATTCTATTAAAAATTATCTCAGCCTGTGTTTGGGTTATATATTATTGTGTAACTAAACTTAGGACATAAAACATGTTGTATTATTTCATTATGTCCTATGGATGGTTTTTGCTTAGGGATTTTTATGTAGTTCAGGCATATATAGGCCAGGATTGCAGACATCTGGAGATCCAGCTGTTGTGGATATCCCAGAGGACTCACTCAGGCAGTTGATGCCAATGTCATCAGGGTGCTCAGCTCTGGTTGTCAACTAAGCAGCAACACTCGACTTCTCCATATGGTCCAGGTCCACACAGCTTTGCATCTGGATTCCCAGAGACGGTGTCCCAAGGATGAGCTTTCAAAAAGATCTGAATAGAAACTACAGGTTTCTTTGTGACCTAACATCTGAAGTATAAGAATGGTACTTCTGCTGCCTTCTATTGAACAAAAAAAATTACTAAGCCAACCCAGATTCAAGAACATTAGATTGTTATCATTCTCAATGATTATTATAAGAGAATTTGTGACCATATTCAGTTGATCAAATTCATTCCATTGATTTTACCTCTCACAAGCAGATCAGAACCTGTAGTTTGAAACATGTTGCTTTAATTTAAAAGGTAATGTCTCTTTTCATACTGACATTTCTTGAATTTATGAATTAATTACATCCATGTCAAGCTATGAAAGCTACTAATTTCTTCTATTCAAAAATAGGGAAGAACAATATGGAAAGCAAGAGGTGTGGCAAGGTTTGATGTCTGGAGGTCAGATTCCTGCCAGGAAGATCATCACACTATTTTTCTCCTACCTCCTTGTTATTTCATTTGGATAAGAAAAATCTAAGGTAGAGGGTTTTCTAAAGGGTCACATGGAGTGTGAAAAGGCATGTGTGAAAGTCAGCAGTGACCAACCTTAGTCAGTGCTGCATGTGTTCCAGAAGGGAGTTTATGAATCTTCAATGAGGCTACGAGGCTAAAATATTCATTGAGAGACATGCATCCATCACTGTTCTCTGGACTTGGATGGCAATGGAAACAACATTCTTAATAAAATGTGTCACTGGTAAGGAACTTCACAGAAGCATTTTTTTTCTACAATCCCAACGTAATAGTATCAAGGTGTACTCTTTCTTGATTTTCAATGGAGTCTTTGTCCATTAAAACTCCAATAGTACTTGCTATGAAGGGATGTTTATTGTTCCCTGAGCTTATTAATGCATCACTGAATAGAGGGCAACAAGGTCATTTTAAAAAGGCAAAATGAAGGGGTGAACAGAAACAGTGTGAATTTGTGAAACAACTACAATTTTGCTTAGCCAATATTTTGAAGAACTGATTTGCAATTCTAGGTAAGCTGCTATAGAGGGCATCTTAGTTGATCCAAATTGTACTCATATGGTTAGCTACAACATGAACATAATCTTTGGGATTGGGGAGAAATAAATAAATAAAAATATTTTTATTTCGATAACAATCAAAAATAAAGTCACAAAAAGTCTCTTTTTTGTGACTTTATTCTATTGTGTGTTATAAAATGTTCCTAAATGGACAGTCAAACTTCTAAATGACCATGTAATTCCCCATCTCCACATAGCGGGGAGAGGAGTATAAATATGCAAAAGCTGTTCTATTTCATGGTTGCATGGATACCAAGCAGATGGGTAGATGAACATGAAACTGTTCTTTATAAACACACAGAACCCCTGTCAATCCAAGCTGTATCCATCTGGCTATGCAGCTATAGCAGTGCTTTATCCAAAAGAGGCAGAGTGAATGAGAAAGAGAGCACTATGGAGAGAGAAAAATGATCTTTCCAGTCTAATTAATATAAAATGATAAATTGTTCCTAAATACACAAACTTTGAATTACAAACTCCTGAAAATAAACTCTAGATACTGAAGATACTTGGATAATATATTTAAGGGCCCAGTTTAATATTTCCAACATATACTTACTAGCAAACTATATAAGCTCAGGAGTGGGAAATGACTCATATTGGATAAAAGTTTAATGGGGGAAGTGATGAAAATGTTCTAAGATTCCTGTTTAAAAATCTATAAAATGAGAGATGATGTTAATATTACATCTTAGGGTTTTGAATACAAAACTTTTTGCATAGTGTCTGGCACATAGAAAATGTTCAATAATTATAGAAATAATTCCAGTCATTTTATTATAATTTTTCATCTCAAAACTACCTCTCTTCCTGGGAAAGAAATTCTCTTTTTTTCCCCTTTTCATTCCACCATCTTATCAAACACCCTGTACTCTTCATTGATTTTTGTTTTTCAATCAGTAAAAATGCATTTTCTCTCCATGGAATGTCACTGTTGTCCAGTAGGCCCAAAGGAAGGAAAAGGAAACTCAGATGTCGAAGGAGATGCAATGTCCAAAAGCTCTTTTTTCAGGAGGCTGCCTTCTTACCCTTTTCTCGAGGATTGCCCTGGCTTCAAGAACTGTTAGGCCATTAAGTTTTTCAATTGTATTTCACTTAAATGATTAAAACTTGGTGCTATCTGGCTATGTAGTATGGCACACTCTTAAAACTGAAGATAACTTGGAGTTCAAGTGGCTCTTTATTCTCATCTCCCTCTTACCCATCACCTGCTCCCAGCCCAGCCTCCAGGCCCCTGGCTTCCATGCAATATTCTCCTGCATGACTTCTGGCAGATGGCTCCCTGCTTGTGTCTGAATGCCCCTCTGCCCTATGAGGCAGGGCACTTCCTTTTTAGACAGCTCTCATTGTTACAGACTTGGTTGTTGTTTTTTTTTTTTTTTAGCTGATCCCAAATATAGCTCTTTTCTAATTGTTTTCTTTATTACTTCTGGAGTATGAGAGAGAAAATGAGTAAATGAAAGTATTCTTTCACATGCTGGCCTTTCAAAAACTTGAAAAACATTTATTCTGTCTTCCATTACTCTGACTCCAGCACCATGCTCTGATCTTTCATCTTATATTTGTGAAACACTTCCAGAGAATTTTATTGTCCTATCACCCTTCTCCTAAGTGCACTTTTACCTGTGTTATGTCCTTTTTAAATATAGTACCTACGGTTTTAAGAAATATTCTTATAATTTAACTAGATAAGATTAGAGTGGGACTATACTCCCCTAAAGAAATGTAGTGCTTCTCTTCATTCAACTGAAAGGGGTTTCAGAGCAACTTCATTTTGTAAGTAGACAATGACAGAACAGGGAGGTCCCAAATATGAACTGTTCCAGTTTAGTTGTACTTCACTTTTTCTTTTATTATACAGATAAATTTTAAGTACAACTGTCCACAGAGCCATCTGTTTAAGTCTTCACAGAAGGAGTTATAGTGTGTTCGGGTTTTTTTGTTTTTGTTTTGTTTTGTTTTGTTTAGGAATTGAACATTTCTATTTTTATTGATTTTTTAAAAAATAAATGACAGTGGACTGCATTACAATTCTTATTACACATATACAGCACAATTTTTCGTATCTATGGTTGTATATGAAGTAGTTGACATCAATTCATGTCTTCATACATGTACTTTGGATAATTAAGTCTTCATTATTTCCTTTCTTGAAGGTGCTCAATAGCTTTCTCATGATCGAACCCTCTCCTAACTCTTCATGTTACTATCAAAATTATCTTCTAAAGTACTAGTCTATTAATATCATTTTCCTATTTAAAATTTTCCTTTTTCTCTTTGTTACCCAAATCCATAAAAGTTCTATACTTGGATGCCAGGAGAAAGACTTTGGATTTCTTGAAGACAGATATGCCAAATGTTGTATGGAAGGAAAATGTCATTGATTTGAACAGGTTAAGAACCAAGAACTTATAAAATGCCAAACACTTGTCAGTTACAACTGAGAGGACCTTAGGTTGGGATTGTAGAGGACAAAAGAAAACAGAGAAAGTGGCTTCCATCAAAGGCACTGGTGAACAAAACTGCCACTGGATTATCCCAGATAAATCTACTGAATCCTGGTCATTTGTATCATCTTCTTTACTCTTAGTCCCAAGTCACACCACCGTCAATCAGTTTGGGTTGCTGTAACAGTATAACATAATCTGGGCAGCTTTGATAACATTAATTCCTAATAGTTTGGGGAGCTGAGATGTCCAATGTCATGGTACTAGTAGATCCAGTATCTGATGAGAGCCCTCTTCCAGGTTCACAGATGGCTATCTCCTTGTGATATCCTGGGAGAGAAAGAAGGAGGAAAGTGCCCTTGTTTCTTATAAGGGCACTAATCCCATCAGGAGCTCCAGACTTACAACCTTATCCCAAAGGCCCCAAGACCAACTACCATCACATTTAATTACCATCATACATGTCAGTTGGGAGGGGCACAAACATTGACTCCATAGCATTGCCTTTCCAGCACCGTCTCCTCCTGCTTCTTCACAAGGAAACTTGTTCCAGGCGCACTGAATTTGAAAACTCCCATGTGTTCAGGGTTTTTCCAGAGGTCACCTTCTCTGTGAGTTGTAGTGTGGTGTACTGTTAGTTCACAGTTAATGGGTTTAGAAGCTAGAGTTGTTCCAATTCCTTGCTTTGCCACTTCCTGGTTTTGAGACTTGGGAACATTTTTTTACCTCTAATCCTGAAGTTCACCCCTCTTAAAAACAGAGAAAATAATATAACACCATATAGAGCTTTTCTGTTTCCTTTTTTATTGGTTGGAGTATATCTTATTCTAGTTAGGACCCCATTCTTGTGGAGGTACATTGTTATAGTTAAAGCTTCGTCCCGGGGTTTCATAAACTGACTTCCAGACCACTCACATGTAATTGGATCAAGCCTTTATTGAAGCACACCGGTGGCGGCTGAACAGAACATAAAGCTGTTCCCCTGATCAGCCCTGAACAATTGCAAGGGCACTCCTCATAAGCCTGAAAACCTCAAAAGGGATGTTCGGGGGTCTAGCCAATGCAAGCAAGCCAGGTTACAGAAGCAGGACAGGGCAGTCAAGCGGAGGGAAGCCTAACCCAGTCACCCCAGTTAGAGAAACAGAGACCTGTTCCCCTAGTTACAGAAACAATACCCCATTAGGTAGTTTCGTGTTCTTAAAGGTTTCTATAGCAAACAGAAAAGAACATCTTTCCCCAGTCATGACTCTTCTACTTGGCATGGTTGTTTTACAGGATGAAGTCATAAAACAAAAAGGAGCCACATTTGCTTCTACTATCACAACATGATGCTGGGATTCCCTGTGATGTGCTCATATAGTTACAAAGGAAAATTATGTCAGATTCATTCCACTGTCTTTCCTTTTTCCATCCCTCTCCTTCCCTTCATTCCCCTTTGTTTAATCTATTGAACGTCTCTTCTTCCCCTCCCCCACCTTATTGTAAGTTAGCTTCAATATACCAGAGAAAATTCAACCTTTGGCTTTGGGGGATTGGCTTATTTCATTTAGCATGACAATCTCCAGATCCATCCATTTACTGGGAAATGTCATAAAGTCATTCTTCATCATGGCTGAGTAATACCCCAATGTGTATATATACTGCATTTTCTTTATATATTGGTCTGTTGAAGCACACCTGGGTTGGCTATACAGCTATTGTGAATTGTGCCACTATAAATATTGATATAGCTATGCCACTGTAGAATGCTAAATTTAAAACCTTCAGGTATATACTAAGGAGTGGGATAGCTTGGTCAAATTGTGCCATAATGATCATACCAATTTGCAGTCCCACTAGCAGTGCATGAGTGTACCTTTTTCCCCACATCCTTGCCAACATTTATTGTTAATTGTATTCTTTTTTTTTGAGAGAGAGAGAGAGAGAGAGAGAGAGAATTTTTTTAATATTTATTTTTTAGTTTTTGGCGGACACATCTTTATTTGTATGTGGTGCTTAGGATCGAACCCAGCGCGCACCCTCTTGAGCCACATCCCCAGCCCCTGTTAATTGTATTCTTGATAACTGCCATTCTGAAGCGTGAGATGAAATCTTAGTGTAGTTTTGAGTTGCATTTCTCTCATTGCTAGAGATTTTGAACATTTTTTCATATATTTGTTGATTATATTTCTTCTTCAGAGAAATTTCTATTAAGTTCCTTTTTCCATTTATTCATTGTGGGGGTTTTTTGGTGTTAAATTTTTTGAGTTCTTTATATATCCTATAACTATGCTGTATCTGAGGTGAAAGTGGCAAAGATTCTCTCCCATTCTATAGGCTCTTTCTTCACATTCTTGATTATTTCCTTTGCTGCAAAGAAGCTTTTTACTTTGATGCCATCTCGTTTGTTGATTATTGGTTTTCCTTCTTGCTTTAGGAGTCTTGTTAAAGAAGTCATTCCTGAGCTCATATGTTAGAGTGTTGGGCCTACATTTTCTTGTAATAGGTACAGGATTTCTGGTCTAATACTTAGGTCCTTAATCCTCTTTGAGTTGAATTTGGGCAAGATGAGAGATAGGAGTTAAATTTCATTCTACTACATATGGGTTTCCAGTTTTTTCCAGTGCCATTTGTTGAAGAAGCTATCTTTTCTTTAATGTATATTTTTGATGGCTTTGTCTAGTATGAGGTAACTATATTATTGTGGGTTTGTTCTGCATCTTCTATTCTGTTCCACTGCTCTTCTTGCCTGTTTTGGTGCCAATACCTTGCTATTTTTGTTACTACAGCTCTATAGTATAATTTTAGGTCTGGTGTTATGATGCCTCCTGCTTTGCTTTTCCAAGGATTATTTTGTCTATTCTAGATTTCTCATTTTTCCAAATTAATTTCATAAATGCCTTTTCTATTTCCAAGAAGAATGTCATTGGAATTTAGATGGAAATTGCATTAACTCTTATAGTGCTTTTGGTAGCATACCCATTTTGACAATATTAATTCTGCCTATCCAAGAATTTGGGAGGTCTTTCCATCTTCCTCAATTTCTTTATTTGGTGCTCTGTAGTTTTCATTGTAGAGGTCTTTCACCTCTTTTATTAGATTGATTCTCAAGTTTGTTTGTTTGTTTTTGAGGCTATTATGAATAGGAGTGTTTTCCTAATTTCTCTTTCATTTGAGTCACCATTGGAGTATAGAAACAATTAATTAATTTTGTATCCTGCTACTTGGCTGAATTCATTGATGAGTTCTAGATGTTTTCTGGTGGAGTTTGGTATATCTTCTAAATATAGAATCATGTTCTAACAAGCAGAGATAGTTTTAGTTCTTTATTTCCAATTCATAACCCTTTAATTTCATTCTTTTGCCTAATTGCTCTGACCAGAGATTCAAGGTCTATGTTAAATGTAAGTGGTGAAAGTGGGCATCTCTGTCTTGTTCCTGTTTTGAGAGGGAATGCTTTCAATTTTTCTCCATTTAGAATGATGCTGGCTTTGGCTTTGTCACATAGAGCTTTTACAATATTTATGAATGTTCCTTCTATCCCTGTTTTTCTAGTGTTTTGAACTTGAAAAGATGTTATATTTTGTCAAATATTTTTTTCTGCATCTATTGAGATAATCATGTGATTCTTGACCTTATATCTATTGGTGTGGTGAATTAGGTTTATTGATTTCTGTATGTTGAGCCAACCTTTCATCTCTGGGATGAAACCTACTTAATTATTGTGCACTATCTTTTTAATGGGTTTTTATATGCAATTATTGAGAATTTCTGCATCTATGTTCATCAGGAATATTGGTCTGAAGTTTTTTTCATTGATGATCTTTGTCTTATTTTGGTATCAGAGTGATACCAGCTTCATAGAATGTATTTGGAAGAGTTCCCTTCTTTCCTCTTTCATGAAATAATTTGAGGAGAATTGGTATTAGTTCCTTTGTAAAGGTCTGGTAGAACTCAGCTGAATCTGGTCCTGAGCTTTCCTTTGTTAGTAGGTTTTTTATGGCTCTTCAATTTTATTACTTGAAATTGATCTGTTTAGATTTTTTATATCTTCCCAGTTCAATTTGGGTAGGTCATATGTCTCTAGGAATTTGTCCATATGTTCAAGATTTTCTAGCTTATTGAAGTATAAATTTTCAAAATATCTTCTGATTATTCTCTATTTCAGTAGTATCTATGGTGATATTTCCATATTCATCATGGATTTTATTAATTGTATTTTTTCTCTCTTTCTCTTGGCTTGGGCTAAGGATTCATCAATTTTGTTTATTTTTTCAAAGAAACAACTTTTGATTAATTGATTTTTGAATTTGTTAAAACCTTGATTCCACTAATTTTGGCTCTACTTTTAACTATTTCCTGACTTCTGATGATTTTGGTATTTGTTATTTTTCTAGTGCCTTCAAATGTAATGTTGATTATTTATTTTATATCTTTTTATTCTTTTAATGTATAAGCTCAATGCTATGAGCTTTCCTTTTAGAACCACCTTCATAGTGTCCCAGAGATTTTTATATGTTTTATCATTATTCTCATTTACCTCTAAGTATCTTTTTATTTCATCCCTGATTTTTTGTGTTATCCATTCATCATTCAATAGTGAATTATTTAGTCTTCAGGTATAATAGAAGTTTCCATGTTTTATCTTATTGATTTCTTATTTCATTCCATTGTATCTGATAGAATGCAAATGCAGGGTATCATATCTATTTTTTGTATTTGCTAAGAGTTGCCTTGTATTCTAAAATATGGTGTGTTTTATAAAATGTTCCACATGCTGCTGAGAAGCAAGTGTATTCAGTCATTGATGGATGAAATATTCTATATATCTGTTAAATCTAAATTATTAATTATATTTTTTAATTACAGAATTAAAGAAGAGCTTCTTTAGTTTTTGTTTGGATGATCTGTCTAGTGATGAGAGAGACATGTTAAAGTCACCCAGTATTATTATATTATGTTTTTGATATTGACAAGGGATTGTTTAATATACATAGATGTTCCATTGTTTGGGGGAATAAATATTTATGTGTGTTATTTCTTGTTGTTTTATGACTCTCTTAAGCAGTATGAAATGGTCTCATTTGTCTATTCTGATTAACTTTGGCTTGAAGTCCCCTTTATCAGATATGAGAATAGAAACATATGCTTTTTGATGACATCCATGTGAAAGGTAATTTTTTTTCCCATCCTTTCACCTTTAGTCTGTGGATGCCTTTGCCTATAAAGTGGATGTCTTGAAGGCAGCATATGGTTGGGTCTTGGTTTTGAATCCAATCTACAAGGCTATGTCTTTTAATTGATGAGTTGAGTCCATTAACATTCAACATTACTATTGAGAGTTGATTTTTACTTCCTATCATTTTGATCATTTCTAGTTTTTAAGTTGAATTAGATGAATTAGATTTCCTTTGATTTTTTTTTATACTGGGGATTGAACTCAGAAGCACACGACCACTGAGCCACATCCCCAGGCCTATTTTGTATTTTATTTAGAGACAGGGTCTCACTGAGTTGTTTTGCACCTCACTTTTGCTGAGGCTAGCTTTGAACTTGTGATTTTCCTGCCTCAGCCTCCAGAGCTGCTAGAATTACAGGCGTGCACCACAGTGCCCGGCTGATATTCTTTTCTTCTAGTATATTTTCACCCTCTGCTGGTTTCATTTGCGTTCTCCATTTCTACTTCATGAAATATTTTATTGAGTATGGTTTGTACTGGTTTTCTAGTTATGAATTCTTTTAACTTTTTTTAATTGTGGAAGGTTTTTACCTCATCTTCACATCCAAAGCTTAATTTTGCTAGATATAGTATTCTTAGTTTGCATCCATTTTCTTTCAGAGCTTGGAATATATCATTCTAAGACTCCTAGATTTTAGGGTCTAGATTGAAAAATTGACTGAGATCCAAATTGATTGACCTGTAAATGTGACCAATCAATTTTCTCTAACCACTTTTAAAATTCTATCTTTATTCTGTATGTTAGGCATTTTCATAATAATATGCCTTGGAGTGTGTCTGTTATAACTTTGTTTATATTTGGAGTCCTGTGTGCCTCTTGTATTTGATTTTCCATTTCATTCTTAGGGTTTAGGAAATTTTCTGTTATTATATTTTGCTTTAGTTTATACTTCAGAGCCTTCATCTATCCATATAAGGAATCTTATATTTGTCCTTTTCATGTTATCCCAAATTCCTGAAAATTCTCTTCACGGTCTCTTAACACCTTTTCTCTATGATCAACTTTATTTTAAAGATTATGTACTTTGTCTTCATTACCTGAAACTCTATTGTCCAACTGGTCTGGTCTGTTGGTGATGCTTTCCATTGAATTTTTAATTTGGTTTATTGATTCCTTCATTTTAAAATTTCTGATTAATTCTTTTTCAGAATTTCTATCTCCTTATTAAAGTGAACTTTCACTTCTTTTATTTCTCTCTGATTTCACTCCTTGCATCATCTTTTATCTCACAGATCAGTTTAACTATAAACTTTCCTTCTCTGACATTTTCTCTGCTGTGATGTCAATAAAATCTGTTGTTGAGTCATTCTGGTTTGTTTGGAATGTTTGTTCCCTTGCTTTTTCGTACCATTTTTGTGTCTGCTCATCTAATCAAATGGATCTGAAGCAGCAGGGCTTCTATTCTATAAGCTTTAAAGTGACCTTGTAGGTTTCCAGTTCCTCACAGATTATAGGTGAGCCAAATAATAGCAACAACTTATGCATATAATACATACCACTAAACTAAGTACTTAGTGCTGCAGTCCAGCTGCAGCAGAATTGCAGGGGGGGGGGTGACGAACAACTTGTGTACGTTGATACAGCAGGAGTAGGAGCCGTTTATTGTAGGACAACAGAGATATTTATACATTTTGCACAGCTTATCTTAATTAGCATAAACTAGATACAGCAGTCAACCAATAAGGAATCTCCACACTTAATGGCTCGATTTTGTTACTTCTCAAACCACTCCCTCTGGCATTTTGCCAGGCACCATCCAGACTTGTTTATGAACTCTAACATTTCTCTGGCAAAATGCCAGGTGTTATTTTGACTTGTTTACAGACTCTAACACTTAGTTCCTATTAGGACATCTACCATGTTAAATTGACACAATAAACATAAATGGGAGGATCAGCGGTTTTAATCAGTAAAGACACTAAATAATCATGAATTATATCTGACATAAAATGAAACACAATAGGTGATATCTATAATTTCCACTGTATTAATTGTTGCTATAGCATTAATGGTGGAATCTGGCATTTTATAAGCCAATTAACATTAATAGAATTTAAAAAGAGTTAATTAAGAGGAAAGAAGAAGAGATTGAAGGGCATAAAGAGGTTTAGAGTTTCAGAAGGTGAATAGGGCAGATGCAGAAGCAATGTAACATGTGTTGTTTATGAGGGGGAGGAGGAAAAAGGCAAAATATTGCATTTGATTACTAAACAGCTTGAATAGTTTTTTAATTCTAATTTTTTTTAACTCTAGCATGTCTATATTTAGAAAAAAATACACTATCTTCATTACTTTAGTTTCATATAAAATCTTGAAACCAAGAAGTGGAAGCTTCCAACATTGTTCTTCTTTGTTAAAATTGCTTTAAAATCTTTTAGATTCTTTGCATTTTATATGAATTTTTGAATCAATTTATCAATTTTTAACCAAAAAAAAGCCTGCTACAATTTTTATTGGGGTGGAATAGTACCTATAAGTCTGTTTGGGGAGAATTGATATTGTAACAATATTGAGACTTCCAATCCATTCACAAAAATGGGGTATCTCTTCTGTCCTCATAAAAATTAGTTATAAACATTTTCCACTTGCTTTTCTTCTGAAACAATTCATGTAGAATTGGTGTTATTCATTCTCTAAATATTTGATAGAACTAATCAGTGAAGTCATATTGGCTGCACATTTCTTTGTAGGACAGTTTCTAAGTATGAATTCAATCTTTTAAGGGACATGAAAGCTATAAGATTTTTAACTTGTTAAATCTGTTCTAGTAATATGTGTTTTTTAAGAAATATGCCCATTTATGTAGGCTGCCAAATTTATATGATGAATATATTCATAATACTTCCTTATTATGCTTATAATATTTATAGGCTCTGTAGTGATATCTCTTTTATTCCTTATGTTGATAATTTATGACTTTTATTCTTGACTAGATAGACATAATTTTGTCAGCTTTATTGCTATGT
Organism: Urocitellus parryii; assembly: GCF_045843805.1. NCBI lineage: Eukaryota > Metazoa > Chordata > Mammalia > Rodentia > Sciuridae > Urocitellus > Urocitellus parryii. Next base: position 97,257,374 of record NC_135534.1, read on the forward strand.
TATTGTTTTCTTTATTGTCTAGCCTTATTATCTCTGATAATACTTATTTTTCTGAAGTCTACTTTGATTATTAATATAGCCATTTCAGGTTTCTTTGGATTAGTAATTGTATGATATGTAGTTATCAAACTCTTTTTACTTTTATACACTTCTTGCCCTTATGTTCTTGTAGACTGCACAAAGTTGTGTCTTCCTTTTCACACAATCCGACATTCACTGCTTTTCAATGGAATGTTTTTGTGAAGTCCAGTGTGTATCCTGTTTGACTCCAATATAGTAGAACAAGGCATACTTCTGAAGCCAATAATCTGGTTTATTCTGGATTAATAATATTTATCCAAAAGTATGCAATAATTTCTTAATTGTCACATCCTATATAAGTAATCATACAAGTGCATTTTAATAAGTTAATATCTACCCAAACACATAGAACCACCACAAATTGTTCATAACCTAGAATTACCAACTAGTTTTCTTTCCTGTGGCACACACCAAAGGTCATCCACTATAACAATTCTCTCATCAATTATTATTATGGCACTGTTTTTAAATTTATAATAATTGCATTTAAGGTGTTTATTATGAATTCTTCTGGTGATAATGTGTTTGAGTAAATTATATTCTTTGTGGTTTACAAAACTTGTGTTACTTATAGAACAAATTATTTTTATCATTAATTTTCCATGACTTCTCACTAATACATTAAAATTTTATTTCTTAGTTCTTCCTGATATTCTAGTCATCTTTTTGTTCAGTGTGGTTCTGGTACTACATCATTTCAATTATTATTGCCTTGTAATTATTTTTATGTCAAAGATGAAAAGTATCTCCTAGTAATTATTTTTTGTTTTCAAAATTGCTTTTGTATATTCTTTTTTTAAAAATATTTATTCTCTTTAGTTTTCAACGGACACAATATCTTTGTTTGTATGTGGTGCTGAGGATCAAACCTGGGCCGCATGCATACCAGGCGAGCGCGCTACCACTTGAGCCACATCCCCAGCCCAGGATATTCTTATCTTAATTCTTCTCCAGAAGTTTAAACTTACTTAATTTTCTATTGAAATGACATTAAAATACTAAATAAATTTCAAGAATGACCATCTTATCAATTTTACATGCTCTCATCCATTGATATGGCATTTTTATCTATATATTCAAGTCATCTTTTATATTACCGTTTAATAATTAGCTTTTTTGCTCTATAAGGTTCTAATACATTTCTGATAAACATGCACAAGATTATGTTTGTTGCCCTTATAAAGGACGTTGTTTTCATTATGGTTTCCAACTGTTTACTTCAGGCATGTAGAAAAGCTATTGGTTTTTATATATTTATTTTATATTATAAATTAATATAAATAAATTAATTAATATATAATGTATAATATGTTATAATATCATAATATTATTTGCTGAAAGTCTTCTTTCCAAACTTAATCAAATGTATTCCACCTAATATTTATTGGGCATCCCTTTGTACCAGACCCTACGGGTGCTAAACCACATCACTATATTCTTATCCATTGCTATATTTGGGTGGCACATTTATAATCCTTGTGTTTTTAAAATGTGCCCTAATATTTTCTACTAAATCAAGCTCTGGCCTCTTATTATGGCTTCTAGGCATGGTCCCTTCTGTCTCAATACTGTGTCTGCCTTTCTGGTTTCTTCCCACAACATTTTCTCCTACACATCTTCTGCTCCACCTACTCAACCAGACACTGTAATTCTTTCATAACTTGATTATACATTTTTGCCTGCCTGTGATGCTTTTTCCTATTTGATTACTGGGGAATTCCTATTCATTATTTAAAGACTAACTCAAATGTCACTTCCTGTCTACTTCTGTCCCTGACCACATACTCAGAATTAATTTCTCTCATCTATATTCCCCTAGCAGTACATACATACCTCCATTGTAATACAGGTCACATCACATTACATTTATTTTTTTATGTTTGTCTCCCCTAAAGAAGCTGTGGCTTCCTGAGAGCAAGATCGATATCTTATTCATCTTTGTCTTCTCAGTACTCAATATATATTTATATTTAAATAAGGGGGATGATTAATCATTTAGTTTATGATTTTTTATTGAAATAAAGATTAGTAAATTATTATTTCTGGAATGAACCATTTTTTCCCATTTAGAATTGTGTTGTTATCCCCTTTTCATTTATTGGGGGCATCTTATATTCTCTATGATTTCAAAAGGTTATCACTCATAGTTCTGAAGTTCCATTCTAAAGTCTTTCCACTGGCCTACAAGGTAATGTATCTGAAGTGAAAACTTACATTATTTTAGATTAAAGATCTAAGTATCTTCTAATCTTTTTTTTTCACCATCTTTGGTTTAGATATCTTATGACATGGAATTTTCCCTTTTATAGCATGCTGTAAAATGAAAGGAAAATAGGAGTTCAAACCAATTAATTCAATTATTTGTTCAGTATATTTATTAAAGTATAACTCAAGAGATGATAGTCTAGTTTCAGCAATAGTTATAAACACCAATACAGGCACAGCCCAAGACCTAGGCAGAGGCACAGACATGTACCATGGAACAACAGAAAGGACAGGATTTTTAGCTGGCAAAACTGAAGAAGATTTCTTGGAGATGATAGATCAGGCTTCGGTTTGTAAATTCAAGAAATACAGGAATAAAAATATTCCAGGAAAAATAACTCGGCCTCTCTTAACTTCAATTTTGAAATATAGAAACATTTTTGTTAACAAGGATTTTTGTTGATTAATTAATTTGGTCAAATAACATTTCAAAAAAAAATCAGATATTTTTCTAATACTTTCAGTTTCAGCAAACGTCTCTAATCATTCAGTTGCCCATCTTAAAATTCATCCTTAACACTTCCTTTCCCTTAGCCTCTGTCTCCAGTCAATCTCCAGGACCTGTTCAATCTAAGTCCTAGGCATCTCAAATCCGCCCAATCATTCATGATGCTTGTTGCCACCAACTAAGGCCTCCTCTTTCTGCTGAACCACTGACACAGCCACCTAACCAGTCACATCCACTCTTGCTACCTCCAAACCATTTCTCACGCAGTACCATAGTTGTCTTTTGTAAGATTCACATCATGTTATCCCTTGGCTTAAAACCCTTCTGTGGTTTCCCATTGTTCTTTAACTCAGTGTGCTATTGTGTTTTCTTCTTTATATATCTCTGTATTTTTTTAATAAGTGAACATAATTTTTAAGCATGCAAATTGTTTGGAAAGCAGTGAGTAATAGTACAAGCTCTTATGCTTTAAAGTAAGAGATGCTAGGCTTGTGTCAAATCCTGTCACTTGAAATCTGTGTGAGGGGTGCTGGGGTTGTGGCTCAGCAGTAGAGCGCTCGCCTAGCACAAGTAAGGCTCTGGGTTCAATCCTCAGCACCACATATAAGTAAATAAAATGAAGGTATTGTGTCCAAGTACAACTAAAAAAAAAAATTTAAATCTGTGTGAGGTGGGATGAGTTACTTGGCCTTTTTGATCCTCTATTTTCTCATCATTAAAGTGGAAGTAATAATAATCTCTATATAACACACTGTCATAAACATTGAATGAAACAATGGATGTGAAAAGAATTCTGCAAACTGTAACCCATCTCTAAATATTACTTAGTAATAGTATCATCACCTAATAGAAAATATCTGCCATCTGGTAAACATATACAACATTACTCGGGACAGTGAGAAGTCAGCATGAGATAATTCTTGGAAAAAGCCCAAGTTCAAGTACAGAAAGAAATTTTTTTAGTGAATTACATTTCCTATCAAGGCATGAGGCAGTTTAAGGCAATGGAAAAACTGAACCAAATGCAAATTTTTAAGGAGCAAACAGCAAAAAGGCTTGATCATTTACTTCTAAAGAACCTGGTAATTACTATATTTTTCCTCCTAATATTTTCTGTTTTGTGACTTATTTAGAACATAGCACAATGTTATTGAAATCTTGGAATGACTCAAAAAATGTTAATATCACTATCTATATTTTTGGCAAATGATTGCTATTTTCCTTTAAATGGGCTATTTCAAAAGGTTTGTTCCATTCCAAACAATGATTTAATACTGTTGAAGGACAGCTTTCCTTTTCTAAAGGACTGATCCCCAATTTAATAATGAAATTCAGTGAAGAAAAATTAGGGTTTGTTTAATGGAAATTAATTTTATGGTGTATAAAGAAAACAGAAGTGCATTTACTTTATCAAACAAGACAAGTGTACTTGGAAAATCTTTTCTCCATGTGACATGAATACTAAGCAGAGTGAATTGATGAAGCAGCGTTTAGCTAACAGTGCTATTTTTCCTCTTTCATATTCTCTGCCTTTAATTCAGGTAACAGTGGGAAGCTGGAACTTGGCCATTTTCCTACACATTCCCCTAGTGCAGAAGCCAGTCTTCAGTGTGGTGAAGAAGTTCCTCGACTGCCATCTAGTGCTTTTGGTGAAGAGATTCACCAGGCCTGTTCAGATGAGCTGGTTTATATTTAGTACAGAGTGTGGGATGGAGGGAAATGGAGGTGGGGGTGGCAGAAAGCAAAAACCTTTTGAGATAGTCTTTTGAATCTAGTGCTTTAATTAGTAAGAGATGCTGAGTCACAAACAACACTAGGGGCTTCTGAGCTGGATGCTTCAGGGAAAGTTGTGGGAAACCAGATATCAAGGACACTGAAGTTCAACCAGATTCTTGAAGTTTGTGAAGGAAGATTGCATTTAGGCTAATGGAGAGCTCAACAGATAGCAAAGGGGATGTATCTACATTGAGTCATATGTACACACTGGCCAAACTGACTATTCTGGAACAGTGTTTAGCAAAACATTCTTTAGTAAAAGTATTCCATTTGTTAACAAGAAAGACTTGATGTCTCCCCGTCTTTTCTAGTATTCCATTCCGCCATCTCACCAGCTACTCTAAGATCCCCTCTCCAGACAAATTCAATAGACATAAGTATCCCAATAATCCCTATTGAAAATACTTTCAGAGGTCATCTATTACCACCATCATCTGGGTCCTTTGACTTTTATAGGAGATACTTGTATACCAACAGAATTTCAGACTCAAAAGAATGAGAAAGGTTGGGCTTGGCTACCTTTCATTGCTTAAATCTTTGCATATAAGCATTTTTAAAGGTACCAGCAAGCCAGTTACCATGACACACACCTATAATCCCAGGAGCTCAGGAGACTGAGGCAGGAGCATTGTGAGTTTAAAGCTAGCCTCAGCAATTTAGCAAGGTCCTAAGTAACTTATAGAGACCCTGACTTTCATAAGGTTTGGTTCTTCTGTTTTCTCTTCATTAGTGCAATTTATTATGGAAAGCATAACATATACTGCACTAAAGACTAGACTGGGAAGTTCAAGTTCTGTTTGTGTGCACATGTAAGAATTAGGTTTGTGCCCATGCCTCTTGGGGCAGGAGTGGTTGCCCTGCTCAGATCCTAGCACATGCTCCCTTTTAACAGACATGGACCTTTGACAATATAGAATGAATCTCAGAGGAGAAGCTGAGTAAGGCCCTTCAGGTCTGAGAGGACAAGTTAGCACACAACATAGGATTAGACCAGGAGTCGCAGGCATGGGTGACAGGCCCAGCCCTGCTCCAACTGGCTGTAGGACTTTAGTCAAGTCTGCAAAGTGGAGGCTGTTCCCAGTAGGAGAGGACTCCCAGACTCCCTCCAGTGCTTCCAGTATTTAGGCTGGAACATGCTTCCCTAGTCAAGATTTACCCTTCATCTGGAACCAGTGGCTAAGATGGAGGAACATTTTCATGATTTAAGATGCTATTCAGTTGTAATAAAAAAGTAATTTTGTTTCTTCCAAACCTCCAGATTATTATGGAGATTTTTCTGCTGAGTCTTATTTTAAAAAGGCATTATGTACATCAAGACTGACATAGCCATAAGGAATTGTAGAAATTTTAATATCAGTTGATGTGGATGAAAAACTAAAATTTCCATATTTTAAACTCTCAGATGACTTTTAAATGAATAACATTAAATTATTGACAGAAATGTTCAATATTTTCTCATCTGCATACTATTGTTTCTTGGTAGAGAAAAGCTGCAATCTGATTTGTTAGGGCATGTGGCCATTTTACCACTTTGCCCCCAAGCTTGTGGCAAAAGTGGGGGGTAGGGGCAGGGAGAGAGAAAGACGGAGAGAATCAGTAGCAGAAGCAAGATCAGTAAGTATCTCTGAAGGGAATATATATTTTTTAATTGCTCAAAACTATATTGAATTTTTGTTCTTTTTCTAATGACACACAAAGGAGAATACTTGGAATAAGAAACTGCCCAGCATAATCTTTTGTTCAAAGGCTTTCCAGTTACATTTTTGTGTGTGACCATATTTTTGTAATGCAGCAGTTAGGAGTCTAACTTTCAGAATTCATTTTATTTTTTTCATCCAATGGCATGAGAAAAGGTAACAAATATTAATCCTACCTTTAGCTCTTTGAAACCAAATATTTTTAAAAGAAGACAATTAAGACTTTGTAATGAGGGGCTGAGGTTGTGGCTCCATGGTAGAGCCCTTGCCTTGCAAATGTGAGGCACTGTGTTCAAGCCTCAGTCAGCACAACATAAAAATAAATAAGCAAAATAAAGGTATTGTGTCCATTTATAACTAAAAAAAATTAAAAGACTTTGTAATAAAACCATTGAAATCTTTCTAATGTCTGTTCAGAATGTAAAGTCCTATGAAAAAGATTCAGGTATCAGGGAAATCATTTGTAAAATAAACCAGCTGCTGCTGAGAGTCTCATACTTTTTAGTTATCACCCTTTTCTCTAACAGATCCTAGCACAGTTCCTAACATATACTAGGCATAGATATTTCTTTATTGAGGGCTTGCTAAAAGTAATAAAAATCCAAGTGTAATTAGCAAGAGCTAGTTCATCTAATAGGTTCTAATTTTACCCAGTTAGATGAAGAAGAGTGGTAATTCTTACAGAAGATACAGGAAGGAAGGAGGGGGAGGAGAAAATAATATCTTCATCTAATTTTTAAAAAATACATTAAGGTACTTTTATGTTTCTAGGTTCAAGAAGGAAGATAGAACTAAGGAAAATTGGTGTCTATTGAGTATCTACCTGTGCCAGGCACTCGGCTAAACTGTTATTTTTTTTTAAATGTAATCCATAGCTACTTCAATTTTTCCCTGATATAAGGATGACCTAGAAAAATTAAAATCAGAAAGAATAAAAGAAAATGAATCTTTAAATTAATAGCGAAGCCTACTGAGTTTTACATCTTAAGCAGAGTACTCAAAGTCATGTATAATTTCCTAAAATTGTCCACACCAAAGTAAATTCTAAGTAAGCTATAAAACTTTCTTTAATTAATGATATAATTCAACTTTGAAGTTAAATAATGTTCAATACAGCCTTTACATTTTTTTCTTGGACATTTAATTCTTCAAAAACCAATCTTTCTAGTAACTTTCAAAGCCTAATTATTCTAGAGTTTGAATAAATATAAAAGGTGGGAAAAAGCTAATCTCTACCTTATAATCAGGCAGCCTAATGTTATGACACTCTGTCATCATCCCATGGTAGGATATATAAGTCACAGGGGATGCAGAAAAGGAAAAACATTGGGTAAAAAAAAAATTGTGTCTACATTAAAATGTTGATAATGCTTATTTCTGCATGATAGGATGTTAAGTAATTTAAATTTCTCATTTGGTTTACTTGTGGTTTATATTAATTATTTATATTGCTTAGGTAAATTAAAAAAGGGAAAATGTAAGAATTAAAAGAACTGGATGACATGGAGAGCCATTGCACAGAGGAGAATGTTATCCAGACTTATTCTTCCAATGGTCAAGGGTTTTGACAAAAAGACTGGGGGAAAAAAATTCCTAAGACAGGACAACACACATGCACACACACAGGCTTGAATGCAAGAGAACAGGAAAGAAGAAAATAGAGAAAAATCAGCCCAAATGTTCCTACCATACTAGGGCAGCTGCAGAGAAGGCTCTGTGCAGAGAAAGAAAGGGAGCAATGGGGATTTTGAAACCATTTTCTCTGGTAACATATTTGACTTCAGCTGGCCTAAGTGCAGCAAATGCTTCAATGTTTTTATTTCAGGTTATTTGTACTGCCTAATTTTAATAACATTTTCCATGCTGTCAAGTGCATTAATATCCTTGGTCTCTTCTCACTTTCTACAGACAATTCTGTTTCATCACATGGCTTTTGCACGTGCCATTCCACATGGAGCAACCTATTCTCCCATCCTCTGACCAGCTCTAAGTCAATCTCCAGGTCTCAACTCACAGATCACCACTCTGAGCTTTTGATGGTCACCCAAAATCCCTGATGTCAAGTGACAGTGGTCATACCACTGTGACTTCCACACTGCCCTCTGTTTAACTTCCTACTTCAACCCCTGCATTACTGCCTTTGTGGTCCTTCACCCAATTTATAATGGCTACTTGATTGCTTATTTTTTTGTCTCCCTCATTAGTCTATAAAGTCCATGAAGACAAGACCACATCTGTCATCACAGTTGTGTCTCCAACTAACATGTGGTTAATAAAAATTTGCGATAAATGAATGCTCTCATAGAAAAGTGGTATAGTACCCAAAGCAGGATTTTTAACCCCATTTCATAAGTCAGGAAATCTCAGAGATGCCTCAGTGACTTGCCTTAACTCACATAATTTCAAGTATAACTTAGGTCCTTCTACTCAAATCCAAGGTTTGATTCATACAGCTTTCTAGTTGGGCAAGACTGCAGTTTATGGACCCTCAGTGCTTCTGCTTCTCCATCTATAAAATAAGGAATACAATAGAAACCTGGCTCATGAATGGTACAATTACATAAATTACTATGTAAAATTACTTTGCACAGTGCCTGCTATAGTTTGGATCTTTAATGTCTACCAAAGGCCCATGTATTAAAGGCTTAATCCTCAGAGTGGTGCTATTGGAAAGTGGTAGAAACTTTGAGGGGGGAGGAAAGTGGAAGATTTTAGGTCATTGAAGGCTTGCCCTTGAAGTGAATTGTGGGACCTCCTTCTTTTCTTCTTTCTCTTTGCATCCCAACCATAAGGAGAATGGTTTACTATGCTACATACTGCCGTCATGAGGTGCTGTCCCGCCATATACCAGAAGCCCAAAAGCAATGGATCTGCTTGATCACAGATTGAAACCTCTAAAATTGTGAGCCAAAGTAAACTTTTTTATCTCTAATAAGTTCATTATCTCAAGTATTTGTTACAGTAATGGAAAGCTGACTAACATGGTGCCTGATACACGCTAACACACGTGGTGAGCTCTTGTCATTGTAATTGCACTATGCAGTTCAGCTCAGGCGTTTCTCAATGTTCCCCTTTTTTTTTTTCAGTACCTCTTTTCAAAAACATAAATGTTTCATATGGCCTAAAAATAAAGACTGTGTTTTTTAAAATCACATTAAAGGAATGGTAACTTTCCCTGGAGCTAAGACAAGCACACTTTCCCTTCTCCCTCCACTACATGAGAATTACCACTCAAAGGAAATAAAAAGCCTCAGCCTAACAGTGAATTCCAAAATGTCAAAGTCATGATTTCCAAATAACATAACGACCTGTGTACGTTTTGCAGTGTACGAGAAATAGCAAAAGAATAAAACTTCTGAAAACTAGTGAAAGGTGTTTGGGGGAAATGAAGACTCAGGCAAAGGAGCCATGTGACCCTGGGAGCTCAGGGTCACATGGCTCCTTCGACAAAAGTCATGTCTGTCACTGGCTCTCCAGCACCACAGAACAATAAAGACAAGGACCCCAAGACTAGCCTGAGCTAGGCTAAGCCTAAACTGTCTGGACAAACTACTGTGAATGATCTTAACCTCTTCTCAGTCCTTGAAATTCAACAACCTTCCATTCCATATTTGGGGATTATGTATTTCCTTTGGGAAATACCTTATTTCCTAGAAAAACAGAAGAGTCTGATACTAGACCTCAGATCTTGATGGTCGTAGTGCAGGAGAGGTGGGCAGTTTTGCTGCTCAGAAGATTAAAGAATAATAAAATTAAAAGATGAGGCTGAGATGTCAAAGACAAAGGGGCACCTCACAGTTGTGCATCCTGTGATTGTTTACCAGTCATACCCTGAGTCCCTCCTACCCCTGGGAGCTGTGGAGCTTATGAACATTTATGAGTGATATAAAGGTTCTTCTCTATTTGCTTGAATTTCTTTGCTTGGCAACACAAGTCTTTGACCACTAGAGGGAACTGCTTCATCAGTTGTTCCATAATTGACACTAAGCCTCCCCATCCCAGTGCCTGTGACTATAGTAACATCACTTTGTATCAGTTACCTGAGAAGCATAAATCGAACATTAACCCAATTTTCTCTCCTTCATGACCTGCAAAATATGCTCTCCTGACCTCAGAGCTATGAGGACAGAAATGCTTCTTTTCACTAGGATGAGATCCCAGAGACCTGGTTCCTTACCACCGCCTACCTCCTGGCTCTGCCTCTAGGCCCCCAAGATTGAACCCCTACTGAGTCAACTGTGAGTGGTAAACTGAGAGCATCCTCAGAAAATTCTACCAGTAAGCAGTTTAAAACTATGACTCCCTTTCTCCTCCAAGAAGAGTACTCATTTCCAAAACCCTCACTAGGCACTAGATTAAGTTAAACAGGAACCTGGGGAGGATATTGGCTCAGCAACTGTGCTCTGTGCTCTGTGCCAGCTAAGACCCAGATTTCAAGTATGTGCCATCCCAGGCCCAAAACTCAGCCCTCCTTCCCTGCTACTGTACAAGCTTCCCCTTGTACACAGAAGCCACAGTGAGGAACAAAGCAACACAGAGAAGAAAGAGGAGATCCAGAAGGACAATGGCAAGGGCAAGAGGAGGGGGTAGATCCTTTAAAGGAAAGGATGCCCCTGACAGCTCAAATTTTGAATCAACTCAATTTAAATTCTAGGTAATTAGACCAAAATTACATTCTAAATCAGAATAAAATTGATGTGGCAGAATTAAAATTGTTTCCTTGATTTTATTTTTTAGGTTAATATTCTCTCTCCTCCCTCTCCCCTCCCCCATCATGCAAATAGGGGGTCATAAAAATTTAGTTCTACTACAAAGTGGTTTGGAATTACATATTTACAAATATTTGGAATTACATATTTACAAATAAGAGGCTGAGAGGTACATAATTGCCCTGCCTAACGATTGAGTCCTAGAAAAGACTTTGAAGAGCATCTAATCCAATTCACCTTGTATTGAAAGGGAATATGAGAAATTTGGGGAGCAATTATCTCAGAATCATGTTGCCAGTTACTAATAGAGCCAGGATATGATTCCACACCTCAAAGACATGTGAGCCTTAGAAATCAAGAGCCATTTTCATCTGTACTCATTGATGGTAGAATTTACTGAGTTCAGTAGATGAGATGTTGCAGTTTCAGATTTACAAACATAAATAACTCCTTTGCCCTTGGGATGAACCAACCAGCTTGCAATGAGTGTCTCTCTGCTCTTTGCTCTCAACAGCAATTCCCTTTGCTGTGACTTTCAGTTTTCTGCAGTGCCAGCCAGTCGTGACTGGTTGCAGTATCTCTAACAAAATATGTTAGATTCTGTTGTAAGATCCTGTGGTTGCATTACAAAACTAAAAATAGAACTATGTTGTATCATCTGATATTTTCAGATGATCAGCTACACCATTCCCCTTCTTTCTGAAAATAACAGACATGAGTGGATTTTTTAATTCTGTTATTTGAACAAGCCAATACAGAGAACAATGGTCATTTCACAGGCAAACCTAGATTCAACTGTGTACATTCAACCCATTACCCCAACATATTTTCCCTCATTACTTTTATCTGGCCATATTCTTTTGCCCTATTTTTAAATTTTTTTATATAATCATGTATTTCTGCAATTCAGATTAAAGAGAAGATAAAGACAAGAATCAATTAATTTTAATTTCTTCAGTTTCAACCAAACTTTCATTTTCCCATCATCATTTTTTTTTGCCCAAATCGTATAAAGCAAAATGAAAAGAAATGAGGGAATCCTTTTATTGGGGCTGTAAAGTACTGTTTCTATCATACATAAGTAATTAGTTTCATATAGTGGCTATAAGCATAGAGGGCAGAATCAAATAGACATGTTAGTGATATATTTTTTACTGTCCGTGAGGATATAACCTGAATTTAAGGTCATAATAAAACTTGATTTAGTGAAACAAGAGTGAGATTCAACTTCATAACACTCAGGAAATATATTGCATATCTTATTTTAGTAAGTATTTCAATTTTCTTTTCATATAAATTCACCCAGGTAAAACAACCACAATAACTTTTTGTATGTGTATGCTGGGATTACACCCACAGCCTTGTGCATATAAGCATATGTTCCACTACTGAGCTACATCCCCAGCCCCCACAATAACTATTTTTAAACTGAAATATATTAACATATTACCTACTTTTCAAAAACTAGTAAGAACCTACAGAACCTAAATAATACTCATTTGAAACATGAATTGAAAACCTGTATCAATACAAAGCCAAATTTAAGATCAGACCCAGGAATAGTAGCCCTTTGCTCTTGGCAAACTATAAAATGAATAGATCTCCTCCCTTTGTGTCATATACTCCACTTAGGGGCTCTCTTGGACAGTGTTTGTATTAAAATACACAACATTATCTAGAATGTAAGTAAGAGTAACCCACAATTTCTTTCCTTTGTGATTCTTCACTTTAAATTACAAGTTTCAATTCATTTCAGATTTTGACTGATCTGTACTTTGTTTAGCTCTTTTTAAAAAATGTCTATATTCCTTGGCTGTTTCTAATCAAGGAAGTGAATAGATATCTTAGCAAGAGAGGGCCTGAGGAAGATTGCAAGCATTATACTATGCTTTGTTGAGTGGGTTCAGAATAGTTTATAATATATTATCATAAAAACAGATTGACATCAATAGCATAATTGCTGCATGAATAATCTTAGAACAAGTGAGACCTTTCAAGGCTTTTTATTGTAAGCAATCATTATGTTCACCACATAAAACAAATGCCTTCTGGGATTTTTTTTTTTAAAACAAGTCTCAGCTTTCTCTAGTTTATCTTTCTTGTTTTCAATGTAAGATATCTAAATGATGAAAGATGCTGGATGTTCTGTATATAGGGATAATTCTGTAAACAGTCACTGGTGATTTATTCAATTAATGTAAGAAAGTTGCATATGTAATGAAATATTGGTTACCATCAAAATATTGCCATTATAATATTTGGCTCCAAAATTTAATAGCTTTTTCTGTTTGAAGATGCCAAAGAACATTATTTAAAGACCTGCAGTGGTACTAGATGACAGGGATAATGTGAATCCAGTTTACATAAAAGAAACAGAATCACAGAGATTAAGAAAAGACCCAGACAGATTTTTTTTTAATCAATGGTAAAATGGAAATAGGCTAGACTCCCACAACTACTGCTGTACTGGATGTGGCCTTGTGAGGGAACAGAAGCTTGGTAATTAGGGCTTCTGATTTCCACAGATGTTTTCACTCACTCTTCTGCCCTGCTTTACCTTAGCACTAATGAATGCAGTATTATCTTGCAATTGATGATTGAAAACTAAAAAGCTTTCTTCAACTCTTTAGAGCAGAAACCAGTTTCCTCCTTTTCTCTGATTTTCTCCACATTTCATGGAATGTGCAAGTAAAAAATGAAGTCGTGGATTGGCCAAAGTTAAAGAAGTTTCTTCACTCTCAGAATTCCCAGACTTTACTATGTTGACACATATTGCAAATCCCCAAGAGGGAAATGTTAGTTGCAGATTTATGGACACCCCCCAAAATCTCTATTTCCTAGGTTTGGGAGGGAGAGTAGTGTCTAATCCTCGGAGCCTTACATAGCAGAGGGGAATTAAGATAGAAGATGAAATTAAGGTTGTTAATCAGCAGACCTTAAAATAGAGAGGTTACCTTGGATTACCTGGGTGGGCACAATGTTAGCATAATGGTTCTTAAAACTGGCGTCAGGAAGGCTGGGGTGGTGGCTCAGCGGTAGAACATTCACCTAGCATGTGTGAGGCACTGAATTCGATCTTCAGCACCACACAAAAATAAATAAATAAAATAAAAGTATTAAGGGGAAAAAAAAAAAAACTGGCGTCAGGAGACAGAAGAGAGCCAGTTTCAGAGAAATGCAGCATAAGAATCATTCAATCAGCCCTCGCTTTCTTGGTAGATGGCAAGAGGTAAATGAATGTGGGCAACAGACAGAAGCAGCAAAGGGGAAGGAAACAGACTGTCCCCAACAGCCCCTAGAAGGAAAGCAGTCCCCTCACACCTGACTACAGTCCCCTGTGATCCATTTCAGACTTCTCATCTCCAGAACCTTAGGGTAGTAATTCTGTGTTGTATTAAGCTGCCAAAATTGTGATCATGTATTATAGTGGCCATAAGGCACATATGAATATCCCATCAGCATCTCCCAGGATGGCAGTTTATTGCACTTAGGGAAATGTCATTCTACCTGAAATAGGAACCCACATCAGACTGCCAATTCATACATAAATATTATAGACAGAATAATTCATTTTTATTATAAGAAAATCATTGGTATTTAATTGTGTCAACCAATCTGAGTGTGTGTGTGTGTGTGTATGTGTGTAAAATGTGTTCCCTACAACAGTCTAAGAAGGATCTTTTCAAAAAATGGAGGTATAATATTTGTTCATCTTTATAAGGTACACTGTGGTAATTCAGTACATGTATAATAATCAGATAAGAGTAACAAGCATTTCCATCTCTTCCCATTAGTCATTTTTATATGTCGAGAATTTTGTACTGTTTTTTCATTACTTTGAAATATAGCATAGGTTGTTTAACTAGTAGTTAATCCCACTGTGTCAAAGAAGGATCAGAAGTAATTCCTCAACTCTGTTTTAGTGCTTTTTATTGAATTTCCATTCTCCATCCCCACTTCCCATCCCAGTCTCTAGTAACCACTCTTCTATTCTGTTCTTTTATAAGAGAACAAGTAAAAGGTCAAAAAATGAAAAACATTCTACCACAAATGAGTGAGAACAGGTGATATTTGTCTTTCTGTGTCTGGATTATTCCACATAAGAAAACAACCTCCATGAAGCTCCATCCATGTTGCTGCAAAGGACAGGATTTCATTCTTTTAATGACTGAATAATATTCCCCAGTGCATATATACCACATTTTCTCTATCCATTCATACACTGAAGGGCATCTGGATAGATTCCATATTTTAACTATTGTGAATAGTTCTGCAATAAACATGAGCGTGCAGTTATCTTTTTAGTATAATTATATCATTTCCTTTGGATAGATACCCAATAGTGGAATTGATGGAATATATATGGTAGTTCAATTTTTAGATTTTTAAGGAATTGCAATTCTACTTTCGGTAATGGCTCTACTAATTTACATTCCCATCAATAGTGTATGAGTTCCCCTTTCTCTACATCCTCATTGGCACATTGGCATCTGTCTTTTTTTTTTTTTTTTTTTGGTCTTTTTGATGATAGCCATTCTAACTGGGGCGAGATGATATTTCATTGTGGTTTTGATATGCATTTCCATGATGATTCGTACGACTAAGAATTTTGTTGTTGATTCTTTACATGTCTTTTTTTGAGAAATGTCTGTTCACCGTTATTTGCCCATTTTTAAACTGGATTGTATTTTTGTTCTGGTTATTTAATTTCAACTTTTTCTTATATATTCTAGATACCAATGCTTGTTGAATGTACAATTTATAAATATTTTCTCCCATTCTGTAGATTGTCTCCAAGTTCTGTTTATTATTTTATTTTCTGTGTAGAAGCTTCTCAGTTTAATATAATCCTACTGTCTAGTTTTACTTTTGTCACCTGTGTCTTTAGGTCCTACTAAAACATCTTTGCCTACATCAGTGTCTGAAATGTTTCCTTGGTTTTTATTTGTTTTGTAGTAATTTCATAGTCTCAAGTCTTTCATTCATTTTTAGTTTTTGAGTTGATTTTTATGTATGGTAAGAAGAATAATCCAGTTTTATTCTTCTGCATATGTATTTCCACTTACGCTAGCACTGCTTATTGAAGGGACTGCCTTTTTCCCCTGAATGTTCTTGACACCTTTTGTCAAAAATCAGTTGGCTGTATGAACATGGATTAGTTTCTGGTTCCCTATTCTGTTCCATTGGTCCATGTGTCTGTTTTTATGCCTGTGCCATGCTGTTTAGTTACTATAGCTTTGAGTGTGTTTCAAAGTCAGCTATTGTGATGCCTTCAACATTGTTATTGTTTTGTTTTTGTTTTGTTTGGGGTTTTTTCTCAGGATCTCTCTGTTTATTCTGGATCTTTTGTAGTTCTATATGAATTTTGGGAATTTTTTCTATTAATATGAAGAAAGTCATTGGTGTTTTGATGGAAATTGCATTGGATCTAAGATGTCTTTGG
Organism: Urocitellus parryii; assembly: GCF_045843805.1. Lineage (NCBI taxonomy): Eukaryota > Metazoa > Chordata > Mammalia > Rodentia > Sciuridae > Urocitellus > Urocitellus parryii. The sequence goes on from NC_135534.1 coordinate 97,273,793, forward strand.
GCAGTAGGGTCATTTTAATAATGCTGATTCTTCTAATTCATTAACACAGATTATTTTTCCATTTTTTTTGTGTGTGTCCTCTGTAACTTCTTTCATCAGCATTCCATAATTTTTATTCTAGAGCTCTTTTACTTTCTAAATTAAATTTATTCCTCAATATTTTTGTAGCTATTGTGAATGAGATTGCCTTCTTAATTTTTTTCAGTAAGTTCATTATTGACATGTAAAATTACCATTGCTTTTGTATCCTCCAACTATACTGAATTTGTTTATAAGCTCTAACAGTTTCTGAAGGAGAATTTAGGTTTTTCTATGTATAAAATCATGTCATCTGCAAACATGAATAATTTAACTTCTTCCTTTCTAATTTGGAGGTCCTTTATTTCTTTCTCTTGCCTAAATTCTCTTGCTGAGACTTCCAGTGCTTTACTAAATGAGAGTGGTAAAAGTAGAGATGCTTGTTTTGTTCTTAATCTTAAAGGACATGTTTTCAGCTTTTCACATTCAGTATGATATTGGTAGTGGGATTTTCATATATAGTCTCTAATATTTTGAGGTATTAGAAGTATTTTGAGGCACATATTTTATTAAATATCTTTTCTGCATCTATTCAGATAATCATAGGATTTTCTTTTTTTTTTTTTTTTTTTTTTTACATACACATATATTTATTGTTGTATTATATATTACCATATTATACATAAAATTACTACTATTACTTTTATATACTACATTTAATTATTCATTTATTATTTTAGTAATAGACTGGATTATTGTGCTAATTCTTTATTCCCCTGTGTTGTAATTATACATAGCACATTCTTATCACATTCTCATGGCCCTCAGAGGGGACTTCCCTACCCTTTGACTTTAGATTAGGCCATGTGACTTGCTTTAGCCAATGAGATGATAACAGACATGAAGTGAACAGAAGCTTACAATGTGCCATAGGGTTACTCTTGACCTTCTGCTTTTCCAGAGTCTGCCATGAGAAGAACTTACCCCATAACAGATGTACCTTCAACTTGAGCTGCAAAATTAATATGGTCCCCAAATTAAGATGCTTCAACTTAAGATTTTTTGGCTTAAGATGGTATAAAAGCAGTAAAAACTATATCTTTAATTTTGAATTTTTATTTTCTCCCAGGCTAGTGATACACAGTAAGATACTCTCTGAGAGGTTGGGTAGCAGGACACAAACTGCAGTTGCCAGTCAAACATAATTTGTCATAAGTGGAAGCAACCAATACTGTACAGTATACTATGTAATTAAGCTATAAAGTTATGGGGTTTAAGTATATTAAATGCATCTTCAAATTATCATAAACTTAACACCATCTTAAATCAAGGAGCTTCTATACTATAGGGTACACCTGAGCCCAGAGCTGCAACCAAGGCCAACTTATCTGAGACCAAAAGCAGAGCCCTATCCTTGCTAACTTGCATATATATGCATGAGAAATACATGTGGAGTTTTTCTATCATTTCACCCAGATTTAATGTGTATTTGTTATGCAGATTTATTTAGGCAATAGCAGATTAAGACAAGTATTTCCCCATGTCATTACATATTCTTTAAAAAACACTTTAATAAATATTTTAATTTCATGAAGTATTTTCATTTAGGTAACCATTCCCTGATTTTGAACTATTTAGGTTTTTGTTTTTGTCTAAGTTCTTTGACTTCTATTTTTTGCTTCTTTTAACAATGACATTAATAATATATTGATGCATACAATTTTTCATACTTTAGTTTATTTTTGTAGAATTCAGACTGGATAATAACACCCACTTGATAGGACAACTATGAGGAATAAAAGACTTAAAATATTGTATATGAAGTGCTAAGCATATTATCTGTCATGTAGTAAGCATTCAATAATGATTATTATTCCTATTTTTTGTTGTAGTCTTAGAAGTTGGAAATTCAAAGCTCTTAACATGAAGTACAAAGTTGTTTTTCAGAGTTATACTGCTTTCCACTGTCTATAACACTGTATCAGTTTAGTTTTGGCACACCATCAAACAGCTGTTAGTTTTTTTAACCTTGGTTATTTTGACAGATGAGAAATAGTATCTTAGTAGTATTTTAATTTCGTAGTTTTGATTGCAAGTGAGGTATACATTTTTTATGAGTTCTCTAACCACTTACATTTTCTTTTCTGTGAGTTATCTTTTAACATAGTTGTTTCCATAGGGTCATGATGCTGGTCTTCCTCTAGCCTATTAGAATCACCTGATAACAAAGGCCTAGCTGATTTCTGTGCTATACAGCATGGTGGCCACATGTGACCACTACTTGTATATCTAGTGTCACATGCTAATAGGATAATATTTTAGATATATTTAATTTATCTGTTATTTTATTTTTTTAAAACGTAGCTCCTAGAGAGTGTTAAACATCATATTTCTGTTAGATAGCTCTAGTTAGACCTTTGGGTATCACTTAATTTGAAATTCTCTGGTGTCAAAACTCTCGATGTCCTCACCTTCACATTGGACTCTCCTCCTATTGCATGGTCCTTTGCCTGTGGTCTGTTGTCAAACCTTCTAGATAATGCTGCTCTGAGTTCAGATCTCTCTCCTCCAAGTCTCTGCTGCATTTTACCTCCTCCTAATTCACTTTTCATCCTCCTGTGATTAATGCTCCTACATCTCACAATACATGTCTATATTCTAGTATATATTCCTGGACGAAATGGCAAACTAGATTAGGATTTTAAACCCTACATATGATTTAAATAGATTATATTCACTATTCTCTATACATTCGTATTCTATTTATGTATCTTATTTACATAGACAACATATGTTTATATTCTATTTCTATCATTCGAACATGAATTTTTCAATGCTGAGTTATTTTATATTGTGATATTGAAAGGTCACAAACATAAAAGGTTAATAAACAATCTCATTGTTTTCCAAATTCCCCTGTCTCTGCCCACACTTTGCAATGCAACCCTAAATCCTCTCAAACCACATTAATGAAGACAATCAAAGGTTATAGCTGTAGTCACTAATGCTCAAAAGTTTCCCCAACACCAGCTCTAATTAACCAAAATGTCAGAGACATTTACTCATAATTCTTGGGGAGCTTTAGTCCAGTGGGTTGGGTGGGTTAATTTACCTGGCTAGGGTAGAATTGTTAAAAAAACAATCATAAAGGATTTAAGAAAAAGCATTCTGTGATGCTAATGCAAGGTAGAATTCTTAATTTATTAAAAGGTATTAGTATAAGTGACTTAGAAATTCAACCTCATTTTGTAGCTCTATAGTTCTTTCTGAATTCATGATCATGGGGTTAATTTGCCCTTGGGAAATATCTGTAACACATTTTTAATGCCAGACCAACTTCTTCCAGTGCTCCTGCCCCAACCCATACCCAGCATGCTTCTTATCTACCTCCCTGACATCCAGAACATACAGGGAATTCAAACCAATTTGGATATGTATGCATGTAGAATAATAAGCTAAAGTAGACTCTTGGGGTGTTCCCTGGCTGTTGCTCAGCTCCCTGCAAATAGTTTTCTATGTACCTTTGAGAGATGCTGAGAACACCCTGTTGGCCATTAACCTGTTAACAGTTTAGCCATTGTCTGTTCATACTGGCTATGAGCCCAGCTCCAAATGAGCTACAGAAAGTGGGTGAAGGAAGAGTTTCCTTCCTCTAAGACTCACTGGGGACATACTCTGCCCACCTGAGGAAGAGCATTGGGCAGGCTTTGAATCCACATATTTTTAAAACATTCATTATTCTGACAATGGAGTTCCATGAAACTAGCTCTTATTCCTTTATGCAAGTCAAATAGAGACTTCCCCAAACACATTAGAGTACCAGGAAGTAAATAACTATTGCCTTGTTTTATGCATATGAGAAATTTCTGTGAAGATGCCTAAATATTTTGATTAATTTAAAAGTGGATGAGCTGATGTATTTACAACATCAAAGTACTTTTCTGATTGAATCTATTTCAAAATTGCTACATAAAAGGTAGGACATTCATCTTAAATAGCAATGTGAAAATGGGTGCTTTGGTATTCTGAGGTTTTCAGAATCTGATTTAAATACCAGAGTGATCAGTTTGGTGGGTGTGAGGGAAGGGCCTTGTTCTGGATTTAATAGTTGTACTGAATGTAAAATGATCTGCTGTACCTAGTGGGTATGTAATGATAATAAATAATACCAGTAAATATCAGAATGGCAGTCAATGTTCTTTCTCCTATGTAGTCTCATTGAATCTTCAAAGCATTTGTCTGGGAGGTTAAGACCAATTTGTATTTATTACTGATATTACTGAAGATGAAACTTCCTTCACAGTTTCTTACCAAGATCTAAGAGGAGCTCATCTGTTGAATTCAGTCATATCCTTTCAGGTCAGAACTCCTAAAGATTGAGCTTGAGCTGTTTTTAGGTGGGGTTCTAAAATGCAGTTGCAGTCAAGTGTCAAAAGTATGCTCCTTTTTAATTCAGCAGCTGATCATTTTGCTTTGTGCTCCTCTCCATTTCCAAACTCCTGGAGCAATGGCACAAAGGTTTTTGAAACATTGCTGTAGTTTGGATCTTATATGTGGTAAAGCATGGTTCTCAGCATTGTCTATTAGGAGATGATAGAACCTTTAAGAGGTAGGGCCTAGTGGGAGGTCTTTAGGTCACTGAGAATGTGCACTGGAAGAGGATAGTGGGATCCTCGTCTCTTCTTTTCACTGTCTTTTCATTCTCTGACCATGAGATAAGCAGTTTTGCATTGCCACATGCTACCACCATGATGTTCTGCCTTGCCACAGGCCCAGAAACAATGCTGCCAATCAATCATGGCCTAAAACCTCCAAAATTCTCAGTTAAAACAAACCTTTTCTCTTTAAAAGTTGATTATATGAGGTATGTATTATAATAATGGAAGCTGACTAATCCATCTGGGTTTTTCATGTACCCCATCTCTCCATTGTGTTCATAAGCCCCTTAGGTTTTACAATATATAAAACCTTAGTTCAAGGCTCTGGACAACTAACATGAGCAAAGGTTCCTTGATAGTTAGGTTCTGTAAAATTTCAGAGTCTACCATAATGCAATCTTGACTTCAAAGCAGAAAACCAAAAGTCACTAAGGACTGAGACACGCTGTTTAGCCACTAACAAAGGAGAAATTGGAGCTGAGCAATGGTCAGGCAAAGCCTGGAAGAGAATAGAGAATCCCACTAAATGGCTTGAGAGTTCAAGAAAAGAAGCACCATTCATAGTCTGGGTTGCTGTTATTTCTTCAGAATCTTTCCAAGCACTCTCAAAGTTAGGGGACCAGAGCCCTTTCTCTTAGCATTTGACCAATTGCTGCCATCTGCTTCAGAAGTTGTCCACATGGTTTTCCTCATCATTGCTGGCAGCACAAACCTACTGGCTTTGCCTAACAATGACAATATTATAGAACCTTCAATTTAGAGGGATGTTGTAATGTAAACATCCTAGCCCATATCTAATCATCTAATTTTGTTGACACAAGAATTAAGAATGTAATGTAGTTGTGGTGCACCATTATTTTGGCACACTTTTTTCCCCTGGTATTTCCCCCTTTTCAAGCATATAGGAAATTCTTAATTCGTTGCTTCAGGGAGAACACAAAGCTGGTCAGAAAGCATTCATTTCCTCCACTCTCGGCCTAGAACAGGATTCTCTGAGATTGGTGACAAATAAAGAGGAGGCAATGAGAGTAGAGAGAATGATGAGTCCAAGAGCCATATTCTCTTCTTTCTGGGCAGTTCCCCTAGGGAGGTCACAATACATTGAAGAGAAGACGGCTTCGTGAAGAGTTCAGGGACACTGGTCCATCACCTCATAAAAAAATTCCTTTCTGTAAGTGATGTAGCAAAAGATGTGTGGGCTGCCTGTTCTAAGGGCCATGTCGCAGGCCAAATGTGTCTCAGGGTAATTCAATGGGAACAGAGGACGAAAGGTCCAGAAGTCCTCCCACTCCCTCAATCTGCTGGCCAAGACACTATATAAATCCTTCAGGACTTTTGTCTAAAGCCCAGGGAAGGAGGCAGAAACCAAAAATGATCTGAGATTGTTACCCTCAGATGCCAGCACAAGGATTAGATATCAAACTAAAGCTAGGTATAATGGTATACACTGTAATTCCAACTACTCAGAAGGCTGAGGCAAGAGGATTTCAAGTTGAAGGCCAGCCTGGGAAACTTAGGGAGACCCTGTCTCAAAATAAAAAGGGCTGGGAATGTACCTCAGTGGTAGAGCACCCCTGGATTCAATCCTCAATACTGAAAAAGAAAGCATAAAATGAAATTGAGTAAGAGGAACTACTAAGGTTATTTTCCTAGATGGGTGAAGTGTGTGGACTGTGATTCATAGATCTACTATGCAGATGAAACACATACAACACTTAGCACAAAAACATACTCAAATGTTATTTATATGATTATTGGTGATAATATGAGTGAATTCAAAATCCACTATAAACTCTGAAAGATATCTTCAACTTGTCAGTTGACTTCCATGTAGTTGACATATATCCAGATGGAAAAAAAAAAAAAAAAAGCATTGGCTCCGATCTTTACTCTTTAAAAAATCCATTCTTAAGAAAAGAAGAATGTTAATTAAAGACTCATTATCACTTTAGGGGAAAGAGAAAAAATATATAACAGAGGATAAATCTTGGTTCGCTCCATAAGAATTAGCCCTTGTCTCTATTTCATCCAGCACACTGACAATTTCTTGGCAAAGTATAAGAAAGTATATGCATTCCTCTTAAATTTTTCATTCTGCTAGATTTTACCATTTATTGTAACTATGCTACTTCTGAGTCTCAATTCCAACAACCAATATTTTGGTTGCCCATCCAACATATTATCTTAAATGGAATCACTTTATTACTTCATTTCTATCAAAATAATCTTTTTCCATCTCACCTATTCTCCCATTTTACCATCTCAGCAAATCTCTCATTATTATATCATTCAGTCCATCTGCCTTTTTCTCTTCTACTCCCTGATAGCTGAGGGCTTCTGGAGAAAAATCACTGATTGGTGCCAACTGGTGTCACAACCAAACCTGGCTACCAAATGCAGCTGGATCCTCAGACCTTTGCAGGAGTTTCCTACCAGCTCTCTTCTGATGTCCTCACCCCTGGTTTTCAGTCATCTTTGCAAGCTCTTTTTCTCCTATTTTTAAACATTTGTGCTCCCTGCATTCTAGCCTTGGCTCTTATTCAAACCACTCCTCCTGAGAAATCTCAGCCACTGTGTAACTTTAACAACCACACAAGCTAATAGTTCTCAGTGGCTTGTCTCCCGTCCAAGGCCTTCTGAGCTCTGTGTCTGTACATTAATAGACATCCTCACCTACATCATTAACACATGTTAAACACAGGTCCAAAACTTAACTCCTTTTCTTTTACCCCATCCAGAACTCCTGGGTTTTGTTTGTTTATTTTGTTTTGTTGGTACCAGGGATTGAACTCAGGGGCACTCGACCACTGAGCCACAGCCACAGCCCTATTTTGTATTTTATTTAGAGACAGGGTCTCACTGAGTTGCACAGTGCTTTGCCATTGCTGAGATTGACTTTGAACTAGCGATCCTTCTGCCTCAGCCTCCTGAGCTACTGGGATTTTAGGCATGCACCACCACATCCCACTGTATTTTCAATTTTGATAAACACTATCACTATTGTATTTTGTATACCTGCTCAGATCTCTGTCCCACTCTCTCTGGAATTTTTGTTTCTAACCAATGTTTTTTAGCAAGTGACTATGTTGCCTATTTCTTCAATAAAGTGAAAAAAAAAACAATATGCCTGCATCTAATTCAAATTCAGTGAATGTTTGCTGATTTAATCACTTCCATATCCATTGACTTAATAATCTTATCAAAAAAGAAAATGAATATAGTGAAAAGGCTTTTATTTAAGAACTAGTGCCAACCCTTTGGAATCATTCTTTTCCTTTCTTAACTGCTCACTAACAATCCATTTAATATTTTACTTGGTGTAAACATCAACTAATTGGTTTATAATTCATGAAAAGTTATGAGAATAAGTAGATTCTTCCTCTTGTCCCTTTTGGAATAAGAATACAAGCAGGTGTCTGTGTTAAGGTATGGGCACACTCATGCTAGGTAATTCCTCAGAAGCTGTCACTTGTGGCTCCACTATCCTTTTGTCCTGTAGTCTATGACGTGGTTTATACCAACATGGCTAATATGCACTCATTTGCATAGCTCTTTTTCTATTAATTTTGACTAGTTTAGATGGATTTCTGGGTCTTAGATTCTTCTTATCATCTTTATTCTTTCCTTCTCACCAAAAACACCTCTCTTTGATTAAGAAAAATAATTAATACATCAGCTAGATAGTTCTGGGTGTTTTTTTTTTCTTATTATCAGTTAACACTGCACAATTTTCTTTAAGAAGTAGGTATTCCTGACTCTTTTACTTTAAAAATGACTTTCAGAAACCACTTTCGTTGTCCTTTTTATTTTTTGCAAACCGCCACTCTCTGGGTTTTACCCTCTCTGACTCAGTTTTTCCAGGTTCCTAATTCCATTTCTGCTTAGTTATCTTTTTCCCTGTCTAGCCTATGATTATATCATTTTAAATTTTGTATTAAAATGTCAATAACAACATTGGCACATAACAGGTATTGAGGATTTATTTTGTAGTAGTTTTATCACATTTACTCTTAACTTCACAATAATCCAATGAAATGAGTATCATTAAAATTCCTTTGTTTTAGATGTGAATGAGACTTAAGATTCAGAACTTTCCTAGTCACAGAGCTGGTAAATAGCAGAGCCAGGGGCTGAAACTCAGGTCTGAATGCTTGAAAACCAAAGCCCCATTGCCCAGGTTTATTCTTCTTCTATATATAAAGTACCATTGAAAAGAGCTCACAAATGCAAAAGGCTCCAGAAACCATATAGGAAATGCACATGAATAAAGAGGGGCCAAGTGTTTACCTGGTAAACATGTTGAAATAGTCTTTATTTCTACAAAGTAAATATTTTTCCTGGTTTGTTTGTTTGTTTGTTTTAATTTCCACTTTTAGGAGAGACAATAAGGACAAATGTTTCTCCAAGCACACCAAAAGTGATAATACAAGCTTGGTGATAAATGGCAGTGGATACCTGGATAAGGAAAATAACAAGAAATAGAAGCACTGTACTGAGCTGGAAAGCATGTTTCCAACCTGAGTGGTTCCAAGGTGCAAATCTCTGCCCAACAGCAGCAGCAGCATCACCTGGGAGCTTGACAGAAATGCAAACTTGGGGACCCTTCCCATACCTGGTAAATGAGAAACTTCAGGACAGGGCCCAGAAATCTGTAGTTTCACAAGTCAAGGGTTGTAGATGATACTGATGCATGCTCAGTTTTCAGAAAATCTGCTGTCCCTGAAGGAAATACCTGCCACTTGGTGCCAACTGATTGTTACCAAGTGGAAAATATGAATCTCGGGTCATCACAACCTCCCAAGTTTAAAAGGAAGTCAGGAGTCTCAATGTTTTCATTCTTTCTATTTTTAAATGCTGCCTCGCATATTTCTAATGCTATATGGGCTAAATCATGTGTAGGCTAGTTCTGTTCTACAAACTACCAGTTAATGACCTCATAACAAAATCTAAATTATTTTAGACATTAGCATTACTTTATTACTACTTATTGAAATCTCAGTTGGCCCAATGAATCTGTATCCTTTTCATTATAACCATTGTTGTTCAAAAGAGTGATCTGCTCACCTTGCAATAACATTTGATGGAGTTTAATTGTTTGATCAAACTTTCTTTACCCTGCTAAGAATTATTAAGATAGTATTCATGTTTGAATTGTAATTTGAACTACTATGAAACAAAACATTGGCTCTAAGGATTAATCAAACATTTGCAAACAAATGTATTTTATAAAATTATTTTTTTGTTTAAATAATGATGGTGGTGGTGGTGGTGGTGTGTGTGTGTGTGTGTGTGTGTTTAGGACATATTGAAGACTTTCAAGTTAATTAAATCCAATTCTGTTTTAATCAGCTCATTAAAGGGCTCTATCCAGGGTTGTGTAATTTCAAGTTGGACAAATGCCTCTGAGAACCTACCAACTAACCCAAACCAGGCAAAAGGTATAGGGAAGAGTATCCAAGGAAAGGAAACATCATACATAAAGGCCCCCAAATGGAAAGGTTAACATATTCCAGAATGTGGGAAATTGCCCAATATAACATTGGAGAAGTGGAGAAAGACTAGGTTATGGAGTGTCTTGCAGACATCATAAAGGATTTGGGGTCACTATAAACACAATGGAGAATTACTGACATTTATCAATTTAGTCATAATTCCCTAAAAAAAAGAATCTTTAAAAGACCAGTTTGCTTGTGGTATGGAAACTCAGTGGAAAAGAGTAGCTGTAAAGCAGATCAGTTAAAGGTTCCAGGAGTCCTGGAGGGAAGTGGTGCTGTGGTGGTAGTGATAAAAATAAGGAGAATTACACAGATTTAGTAATAATTATCAAGATATTATTCATGTTTAAACTGAAAGTTGAATCAACACAGCTTTGCTGTTACAGTCAGACTTCAATAAGCCAGAAGGCCTTGGTACCAAGGACCATGACTGGAACTGGCCTGGAGTATTCATGCTCCATCCTGTTCTGACTACACAGTCTGGTGCTGCATAAAAACTCAATCTTCTTCTAGTTCCCTCAACTTACACCTAGACCAGTTCTGGGTTCACTCACCTCGTATTCCACATTTGTATATTATATACTAACTTGAGAAAGCAACTGCCATTTATAACTTCAATCTTTTTTTTTTATTGGTTGTTCAAAACATTACAAAGCTCATGATATATCTTCTTTCATACATTTGACTCAATTGAGTTATGAACTCCCATTTTTACCCCAAATACAAATTGCAGAATCACATCGGTTACACACTCACATTTTTACACAATGGCATATTAGTGACTTCAATCTTAACTGAGATTGTGCTGAGTTCCAAAACAATCAACTTTTCTGAAAAAATGGCGTATTTAAAATTTAAATATTCTTTGTCCTTTGTTTACTATGAGATTCCCAGATTTAGAGCTCCTAAACTATGTTCTCAGTTCTGAATTCTAAGAAGGTCCAAGCCCTTAAAATTAGTTTACATCTTATTTTCCTTATAAGAACAAGATACATTAGCATGATTTGGTCAAATTGACCTGATAAAGGTCTTCCTGCCCATTAGCGAATGTAAGACATAGTCTTGACATTAAACTACACTGAAACACTGACATCTCAATAATGATTTAGGGCTTTGTTAGTTCCCTTGGAAGAATGAACTGAGTCAACATCAAGTATTCTTATACTTCATTACCATCTTAATGAGATGTGATAAAGAAACTCCCAGAATCTGTTCATTTCTTTTAGGAAGTGGGAATTCAGGATCTCAAATGTCTATCAAAGGAAGACTATGGCCCATCCAAATAAAAGGAAATGCTAGGGTCAGAAATATGGGCAGAACATAGTCAACACAAGGCCAGATGTGCATATTCTGAAATATAATAATCACTTAGAAACTCTTCATTAACTAAGAACTACTTCTTCAACCTGCGGGTGACTACACAGAGGTTGGTCAATACAGTGTATACTTTTTCCACTAAGTTAAATATTGAAATGTGGATCAAAACTGAGAATAATACAGTTGTGTGGTCCTGTGTGCTTTCCACTCATTCCTAGACTCATTCTCTTTGTTCTATCTTCCTTTGATTAGGTAAGGCTCAGATTTGAGGTTTCATCCCTTCTTTTCTCATTGGCAGCCTTTTGTTATAAACCTAAATGGAGCTACTCCTGGCTTGGCAGGGTTGCAAGAGAAGTAGATAGAATGATAGTGGCGGCCTCCAATTATTCCAAGGCCAAAAAAAAAAAAGAAAGAAAGAAATGTGAGCCAGAGTTCTATTCTACTATATTTCCCAGGATTATTAAAACAGATTTGAGATTCAGAATTAATGTTGGGAAAGTATTATCTTTATATTAGACAGAAACTGCATAGTAATGATGAAATTTGTAGGCAAAAATCATCACCTCTCTGGATACTGTTCCTTAAATAGAACATTCTTGGTTAATGCTTAGTACATTATAATCAGTAACCATAGCAGCGTATGGATTTGAATATATGCTGTTAAATTCCATATAATTGGCAAAATGTGAAGTTGAATTAATGTTAACTTCATGCTATTTCTTTTTCTGCTCAATATGGGTAAGTTGATGTGAAGTTGGACTACCCTGTAAGATAGAACTGGAAATTTTTCTCTTACAATGTTGTGGAGAAGCAAACTGAGTGAAGTAATTAAAATTTATATGTGAAAAACAAGGATATATGTGTCAAACATTGCTAAGACAGGTATTTTACCTAAGCTAAAATATTTATTTCTCCCCAAACCATCTGAGGCATAAGTGTTATTATCACTACTTTATAGATAAATTGAAGATTAGGAATGTAAGTAGCTGGGCAAAGGTCATGCAGCTGGTGAGTGGCTGATGCAGGGTGCTAACATCAGGATATTTCACATGAATATTTCAAACTCCAAATTCAACATTCCTTCCTAGGACATTTTATTTACCATCTGTTCCATTTTTCAGATAACAGAAACAATATTTGTTTCTTCCATCCTTTTACATATATATTACATCTACATATGCAGCTCAGAGTAATTGTCTTCCGCAAGTTATAGAATTACTTAGTGCCACTGAACTCAAACCCAGGACTCCTAAATCCTTCTCCAGGACGCTTTCCATAATGAAGGTGACTATGACATTCTACTAAGTTCAGTTTGTCATTTTTTAATATGTCATTTGTAACATTTGATGACCATTATCTATTTAATCTAGGCATCCAGGGTCACTCTACCTCTTAAAACCTAGACAAGACTGTTTCTTATCTCCAACATGCTGATATTGAAAGTCCAATATCCTCACAATTTCTGTACCTTTCTCCAAGGCTTTTGCTTGCCTGACCCCTGTCCACTCATCTGATTTCTTGTTCTCCACGTAGCATCTTACAGCATTTTCCTTTTTGCCAACTATGTTCATAAACTGGTATTCAACTACTTTGCTTAGTTTGACACACAAACAACCAACAAAAATGTCATTCACATAAAAATTTTGTATAGTCGATTTTACAGACCTCAGAGCTGGATTTCACACTTTGGCCCACAAGCAAATAGAGCTGAGTAGTAGTCAACCCTGTTTTATAAAGTCTGTTGGGCAGGCTTTCATATTGCTCGGCATTCTCTCTCCTGTCTGTTTCCTCCCCGATCAGTAATTTGGTTTTAAATGCAAAGTAATGCTACCCTCCACTTCTTCCAAATCCTCTCATGGGGTAAGTTTTTCAATCCCAAATTCCCCTTCCAGATATTTTCTTACCAGGAGTGGTGGTGCTTGCCTATAGTCCCAGCTACTCTGGAGGCTGAAGCAGGAGGATCACTTGAGCACAGAAGTTCAAGATCAGCCTGGATAACACAGCAAGAACCTGTCATAAGGAAAAAAAAAAAGAAAAGAAAAGAAAATCTTTTTTTTCAAGACTATTTATTCCCAAAGCAAATTCTACTTTAACTATCAAAAAATGTGGGTTTTTATGTTTTTACTACCCACAAATCATACTAGGTGTTCTGAGAACTACATTGGGGAAAAAATCAGCTTTAAAAGAATAGCTAACCTAATGAAGAAATACATGTATTTTACCAAATTTCTGTTCAGTTTACCAGTCAATAAAAACAATGTGACCACATGGCATTCACCAATAAATACAGTCTGTCCAACATGCCCACTACCCAGAACCCTTGGGTTCATACCCTGACAGTTTTGAGGAAAGTCAATCTAACAAAAATCTAACCACCACAGTTATAAAAACTATATAACCTACATTGGAAAGATGTCTGAAAGCTGAAGAAGGGAGAATTACTAGATGATCATAGGCCAAAAATGGCTTGAGGTTTCAGTCAGCTATTTAGGTTTCCGAACTTGAGTCACCAGGGTTCAGTTATAACAGCTTCTAAATGTCTATTTGTTTAATCTATTTTAGTTTTACAGAAAAGATGAAAAAAAGAAGAAGAAGAAGAAAGAAACATATAGGGTTTTCTGGGGTTTCCATTTCTGACCAAATGGAAAGTATTAACATTCAGAAAGTAACTGACAGTGGAAGTCCATCTAATTTCATGTTACTGTGTTATGGCTGAGTAAAGTCTGTGAAAAAAAGCAGTTTGCAAAACACTTTTAAATGATGCTGCTACCACAAGTTCTCTATCTCTTTTGTTCACAATCCAAAATGTAAAAAGCTCTGAAATTCTACAGTTTTTGACATAAAGTTTCTAGCGATGCTATTAAGCAGCAAAACTTGAAATGAACAAATGTTAAGTCTTCTTGGAGTCATCCCACTTCATGGAAGTAGTCATGTATTTCCAGTTGAAACCTAAAAATGTTTGATTACATGGAGCCCCTTCACCCCCATCAAGAGAGATACTTAAAATAAGGAATGCAGAGTCTACCTTTCTAAAATCTAAGACATCTCGGGCTCTTGAGTTCTAAAACACATCTGGCTCCAAGGGTTTCAGATCATGGATTATGTGTCTACATCAGCACCTGCTAGAGAAAACTAAGGGTAAAGTGATTGGAAATGGGGGAAATTAATATGGTTCCTTGGGTCCTATTTTCAGAAGCACTAATTGGAACTTGTGGTCTGTCAACGAAGAGAACATTAGATATGAAACTGTCATAAACATGTAGAGCCATGTAGAAGTTATAGCAAGTATGAATTTTGAGGAGACTCTCCTAAGTCCTCTGACCAAGACCACATTTGCTAATTGAGGTCTACTGCCTAGCCACTCACTACCTAGGTAGACTGATGAGGCCAGAACAATAAGATCTTAACACTTTTGGTGGAAATGTTCCATGTTCTTCCTTTTATTTTACAAAATCTAGTCATTGGATTCTTTTACTGTTTCTTCAACATTCATTTAGTTTTCAGGTGAAAAAAAACCAATTATTGTAAAAAGAAATAAGAGATGAGGGTTATAATACTATGAAACATTTTGCATTTCTCAAACTTGACTACATATCAGAATCACATTGGAAGATTTTTTTTTTCAACCATTGATCTATAAACCCACTCTAGCCCCGGTGAACAAGGAACTCCAGAGGGGTTAATACTTGGACATGTCAAGTTTTCAGCATTATGGGTAATTTTTTTCTTTTTCAGTAGTAAGGATTGAACCCAGGAATGCTCTACTGCTGAGTTAAATCCCCAGCCTATTTTATTTTGAGACAAAGTTCTCACTAAGTCCACGCTGGCCTTGAACTTTCCATCCTCCTACCTCAGCCTCCCAAGTAACTGGGATTATAGGCATATGCCACTGCACCAGACAGCCCCAGTCACTTTAATGTATAGATGGTTGAGGACCCCTGTTTAGAGTTTTTTTTTTTAAGGGATAGAAAAAGACCTTTTACCTATTTCTCTATAAGGAATGAAAGTGCCTAAAATCCAGAAAAACCCAAACAGGGGAGTAAGTTACAATTCACAGTTCTTGTTTTAATCACATGTGGTAACCACACAAACGAAGTTTCATTTCTGCAGAAACTATCAGTTTCATTTTCAGCCTGATTGTTTGTAATCACAGATACACAAAATAGTTTTCAGCCAAATAATTTCATCTTCTCTCTTTCTGATGCCATTTATGAACCCTCAGGAATTAAGGGACTGTCTTATTTTATGTCAGAAGGAAAATCAGTTTTCCAGAAATTCTCTGGTGTATGGAGGAAATTTAGCAGAATTAGTGTCTACAGCGAGAACTTGACCTCTTTTCTCTTCCTTCTCCTGAAACATATATGTAATAAATTTCACATTCCTCATAGGTATGACTAAGCCATTTTATTCTTTCTTCTGAACCACCTCAATTTGAAGAAAATAGTTTAAGCTAATCTCTCTCTTACCTTTAAAATATGGCTCTACAAATGCTGGGGTTTTGTTTGTTTTTGTTTTTGTCTACTTTATTATGTTTATCATCTTAAGTGTTTGGCTTCTTGGGGGTAGTTTAAAGTTCCACGTCTGCATCTGGCTACTGGAGGAAACTGTCAAATAGGATTTATATTCTTCATGTGTTTTTTGATCAAACGTAATTTCCAAGCTCTCATTCGTTTTTCTTTCTTCATTTGGACTTGCTTTTGCTTTCTCCTCCTCCTGGTTTCCAAAGAGAGACTGCCTTGATCCCCAATTTAAATTGGGTTTATCAGGAGTGAAGAGTGTGACTGGGCAGTTTGCAAAGTTACAAAACCACAATTGGGGGTGGGGAGTGTTGTTGTTTCTCAGAGCACCATGCTTTTCTTTCACAGCATACACCACACTTTAAATATTCAATGTCTATTTTCCTAACACATGATAAGATATTGAAGATCAGGACCCAAGTTGCTTTTTATTGTGGCTTAGTTTGGTTGAGCTCTGTATTTATTTGTTTTTGTTTGTTATTGTTTTATACTTTTTGGTGGGTTTTCTGTGGAGGGAATAGGGGTTTTGCTTTTCTGAACCACCCCGCTCTTATTGCTATGCATCCAGTCCGTGCCTAACACTAACACATAGTGGCTAGTAAATAAATATTTATTGAATCAGTGAATTAAATATCCCAGGGACTCAAGTCAGCTGGGACCATTGGATTTTTTCATCAGACACTTACTGAAGACTTTATGAAAAAGCATCAGTGAGATCAGAGATGAAAGCAGAAGGCAGAGGGGACTGGAGAAGGACTGGGAGCCCCGGGAGCTGAGGCCTACTGCGCTCACCTTTGTATAACAGGACTTGCACTTAACATGGTAAAGACAAGTGTTCAAATTGCAAGACTCTGATCAATGAGTCATGCTGATCGTGAGCATTTATTTCAGAGCAGCACATCCCATCTTTATATAACCGTGATTCAGAATGAACACCTTAATGGTGCTTTATTTACTGTGGCAAATGCTTAATTGCAGCTTGTGTTGTTGGCATTTATTTAAATGTCAGTAAAACTCTCTCCTGCAGATATTAAATTTTATAATTCATCATTCATGAAGCCTTCTTTAATCAACTTTTCCTTAAGTATTTCAAATTCTTGTCAGGCCCATTCATTTCCCCTGTGATGATCTAAGTATTAGTTTTAGGTGATAAATTGACTTATGTTCTCTCGGTGCACATTTTTCTTAAAGAGTTTAAAAACATTTGTCTGCATTAATCTGAGTTATCAGGCAGTGGAGCCCAAGCCACAGTAAACACAGAATAATGGGTAGCATCTGTCAACCCTGATGGCAAGGGATGTCAAGCATTCTTGAGACCTTTGCATTTTCATGACAAGTAAAATAAATTGATCCAAACATTCAGTGAGTCAGTCAATTAACACTTGTGTGAGTGCCAACCATGAGTCACATCTGGTAATCAAATGACATATATCACACTATGTCCACTATCATGGCATTTATAGTCCAAGTAGAAAGACAGACATAAAAGGAAATTGGAGCAGTAAAGAGTTACAGCAGCTATAATAGAGCAAATATAATTGACAGGAAAATGTAGGAGTTTGGGGTAATAGGGAGTCAGAATGACTTCCTGACTTGAGCTGTATATTTAAAACTAACTAAATAAGGTGGGGCCAGAGTAGGGAGAGTAATGCATAGTGGAGAGGGTGGTCCAGGCCTGATGAAGAGAATAGATCAAAGATCTAGGACTAGAAATCAGTGGTAGAGTATTTACCTAGCATGTGTGAGGCACTGGGTTCAATCCTCAGCACCACATAGAAATAAGTAAATAAAAAAAAGGTTGATCTACAACTAAAAAAAATAAATATCAAAAGCTGTATTAGTCAGTTTACCATTACTGTAATAGACTACTTGAAATAATCAACTTATAAAGAGGAAAGTTTTATTTGGACTCACATATTGGGAGGTTCCAGTTCATGTTTGATTAGCCTCACTGCTTTGGGGTCTGTGGTGAAGCAGCATATATAATGGTGGAGAGCATGCTGTAGAGTAAAGCTGCTCACAAAAGAGAGGAGGAAGAAGAGGCCAAGGCTCCACTATCTCCTTGAGGGCTAAACTTCCAGTGGCTTAAAACCTCCTACTGGGCCTAATCTCAAATTTCCACTACCTCCTGATAGTGCCAAGTTGTACACTAAGCCTCTAACACATTGGCCTTTGGGAGATATTTATGATACAAACTATAACGTTGGCTCAGAGGCACAAAACACCATAGCACCTTAGGCTGGACATTAGGCATCCACAGCACATTAGACACCTGCTAGGCATTAAGAATGAAGGAGACCTCGGGGAGAAGTGGGTTTGAGAGGTAAGCAGGTACCAGGTTGTAGAGGGTCTGGTGTGTCATACTAAGTAATGTGAATTCTATCCTCTTGCAGTGTGAATGCTCAGAAGGCCTGGAGTATTTTGAGTAGGGAGGGACTTGTAAGATGTATATTTTAGAGAGTTCATTCTGGCAGTTGTTTAAAGATTAGATGAGAACGTTTGGGACCTGGAGACATTTTATTCATTTGTTCAAACATTTTTAAGTCCTAGCAATAGAGCAAAAGCCAAAGAGATAAGATCTCTGATCTCATAGCACATTCTAACAGGGACAGATAGACAATAACCAGACAAGTGAATAGACAAAGAAGAAAAACAGATGATAATGTTAAGCACAGTACAAAAATTCAAATATGCTGATATAAAAGTTAGTGTCCAGAGGCTACTTTAAATTTTATGGCTAAGAAGACCTCTCAGAACAGAATCTGAATAACAAAATAAAAAGGAAGTCACTCTTTGATTGAGGAGAGAACATTCCAGGAAAATAAAAACTGGAGGAAAATCCCTATGAGAAAATTTTGGAAATGGAATGAAGATCAGTGTGGCCAGTGAGTAGTAAGCAAGGAAGAGAGGGGTAAACAATGAGCCTTAATAAGCAGACACAACAGGAACTGAAAGGCCATGTGACCCACAGCAAGGTATTTTTTATTAAAAGGGCCTAGGAAGTCATTGTATGATTTTGAGCAAGAAAGTTATATGGTCAGGTATATATTTTTAAATGGTCACTTGCAGTTTTATGGAAGACGATGGATGAGAATAAGAGAAGCTAATCCAGTAGTCCTCCACAGGATGGACTCTCTTATGAAAAGCACCTGTAGCCAGGATGTCTTTGTAGGTGGAGTTCAAAAAGGACTTGCTAGTACATTGGATATGAGAAACCTAAGAAAAAGTGGAATCTGCTCTTTTCTCAATAAGCACTATTGCCATTCATCCCTTGAACATGCCAAACATTCAGATATGAGAGAGGGAAGCGAGAATTCCTATTAGCCCAGATTTAATTTAAGATAACTATTGCATCCAGGTGGAGATGTTAGAGTTGGCAAATGGATGTACATGATTGGAGTTCCCAGGAGAACTCAGAACTGTTTGAAAAAGATTTGAAAATCACCATCATGTATTATTTCTAAAGCCCTGAGACTAGGTGGAGCAGGGAGAGGGTATAACTGGGGAAGAAGGAGGATACCCAAAAACAATCTCTGGATGCTGAAAGTTATAAATATCATTTTAATAAAAAAGAAAGAAGATAAAAATGCCATGGCATCATAGAACCCAAGAGAAGAGTGAATGGCTTTAGATGTAAGTAAAAAGTAGGACCCATCATAACAGGCAGAGCTGCTTTCCGGCAACCATGCCTACTGATGTCTCATTCATCTTTGTAAACTTTGTGCCTGTCACTACATCTAGCACAGGAGAGTGATAAAGTAAATCTTGAAGATTCTAAAGCTCAGACAAGAGGTCTTAGTTGACAGTTTATATAGACACAGGAATTTCCAGAATTGAAGTCATGGGAGTGGGGGAGTGAGATCACCCAAGATCAGTAGAATAGAATGAGAACCAAGGGCAGACAGAACCCAGAAAATAGCAGCATTTAGGGGACCATAATGAAAACGGAGAAGAACCATTAATGGAGACAGGGGTGGAACATGTTTGTGGGGGTGGTGATTTCCAAATCTTTATGAACAGTTCTGACTTCTCCTTGAGAGTCTGATCATGTACATCCACTTGTCAACTCTGCTTCAAAGAAGTGAAGGGTCTAGTAGTAGACAGCAGAGAACAGGAGCATGAAGTACACAGAGTGGAACTTAGTTGAAGTGATGAAAAGGTAGGAAAGTGGTAAAGGAGGTGTGGACTTTTCTCTCAAGGGAGCCTATCTCTGAAGGGAAGGACAGAGGTTGGGAGGGGGTGGGATCTCGGGAAATCTTAAAGTTTGTGGGAAAGAGCCAGTGGAATAAGGAATATAAAATGTAGTGACTCTTGGTGGAAATGTGAAATGATACAGCCACCAGGGAAAACAATATGGTAGTTCCTCAAAAAATTAAAACTAGAGTTACCATATGAGCCAGGAATCCTTTTTCTGGGTGCAGACCCCAAAGAATAGCAAACAGAGTTTTGAAGAGAGAAATTTGTACAGCGATATTCACTGCAGCATTATTCATAATAACCAAAAAGTAGAAATAACTAAATGTCTAAGTGATATATGTATTTAATGAAACAGCAATCAGTCTTAAAAGGAGGGAAATTCTGGCATATACTACACATGGATGAACCTTGGGAATATTATACTAAATGTTAACAGGCTAATTACAGAAGGACAAATGTTAAATAATTTCACTTATAAGAACTATAAGGAATAATTCATAGAGAAAGAAAACAGACTGGTGGTTGCTAGGGGTAGAGGGGACAAGGGAATGGGGAGATATTGTTTAATAGAGGGTTTCTGTCTAGAAATAGTCTGGAGATTCATTGCACACCAATGAATGTTGCTGTGCTGACACTTACAAATGGTTAAAATGGTAAATTTTGTTATGTGCATTTTACCACAAGTATTTTTTTAATTCAGGTGAAGAACAAAGGTAGGATAATCCAAAGATTAATGAAAGAGACCTTCTTGCTCTGAGGCTGGAGAAAAGGCAGCAAAGCAGAGGCTGAGGAGGGTAAGTGTCCAGATATTAGAGGAAAAATGGGGAGCACCATGTCTATTAACCTCAGTATCCTCTAAATTGCCAGTAAAGGTCATCAGTAAGAGTGAAGAAGGTGGACAGGAATCACTTCATTCCCAGTTATCCACAATGATGTTTGAGGAAGCACAGGGAGAGCACTTCCACAGAAGAGTCGAACCTTATGCTTGCCTTCCCTTCTCCTGCTGGACATTTCGTATCTAAGTGATTGATGTGCTGTTATATCAATTTGTTGTTGTTGTTTTATTCATAAATAAATATGTTGTTGTTTTATTCAGTCATTCAATAATGGGTCTCATTTCACAAACCAACACAAACCTTTTATTTGAGAATATGCAGATTTGTATGAAACTCAGTATTGAACTTGTTGCTGCTATTGTTGTTTTATTTTTTGGTTGCATAGTATCAATAAAATCATGATTTCCAAAGATAGGTTATTTTAAAAACTGGTTTATTTGTTGACAGCTCACCTTGAAATCTCAGGATGGTCTTAAGTAAACTAACCTAATAGTATAAAGGAAGAAGAGTAGTAACTTTTATTTTAGATTTGAATCCCTTACAATATGTGAGAGTTGCTTTCCTTCTTTCTACAATGTCAGAGAAGAAGCACTTGTGTTATACAAAGTGCACCAAGATATCTGCAGTGCAGTTACATGGCACAGCAGCCTCTCTGCTGCCCACCTGACTACTAATGCCAGTGAGAACAGGAGCAGAGCAGATGTACCCAAACCTCACCTGGCATCTAATTAATCCCAGTACACACGTATGGTAATATTGCTTTTGCTTATCAAACTTTATGCACGTCCACATATGTAGGCTTGAATTTTTAAATTAGAAGTGTTGGGCAGTGATATTTTTAATCAAGGAAGGTTTACATGCTTTTTGTTGTTGTTGTTTTATTCATAAATGTTTCCATATGTATTTCTAAAAGCTAGGAACTCATTTTTTAAACAGTACCATTATCATATCTAAAACATTAATAATCCCTTAATATCATCACAGGTCCATTAAAAATTTAATTTTTCTCAGTTTTTTTATAATTTAAATGAGAGTCCAAATAAACTCTATAAGTGCAATTGGTTGATGTGTCCTTTAAATGTCTCTTGGTCTGTAAGTTCCCCTTCCATCTCTCTTCTTCTTTCTCTTGTTCTTCTGCTGTCTACTCCTCCTTTTCTTTCCTCTTTATTTTCCCCATCCTCTTTCTTTTTTAAATTATGCAATGGATCAAAAACTATGCTAAGTCTTTATATTAGTTTGCTAGGACTACCATAAAAAAATCACAAACTGTGTGGCTTTAACAACAAAATATGTATTTGCTTTCTGGATGATCAATAGAGCTTATTTACAGTTCAGATGAAGACAAAATATACCATCTTTCTATCTCCTAAACTGGCAGCTACTTTAAGGCAGAAATGGATAACAGTCATATGGTTGACTAACTACATAATGTATTCACCATTCCACAAATATTTCTTAGGTGTCTCTATGTGGCAGACATTGTACTGGACACTTCAGAGAAGCAGGCGAACAAGTTAAGAATCCTCCCTCAAAGACATCCTCTGAAGGAAGAGACTGACAAGTCAACAGACAGCAGAGCACAGTGTACCCAAGCAAGGCACAGGGAAAGGCTGTGACCTCACTTCCCTCAAATGTTCCACGGGTAAGCGCAGAGGTGTAACCTCTAGCTGTCACTTGGGCACAAAGCACAAAATGTACCCTGGTTTGAATTTAGAAACTACTAAATTAAAAATCAGATTCATAAGGAGGTTGAATATTCAGAATAACAGCACAAAAGAGCCAGCGTTGGGAAATGATTTTTCAAAATCTAATATCCTTTCTCTTTCAATTAATTAAATTCCAGACAACTGTGCTATGGAACTGATTGTGCTGCATTTGGAATAGTCCAACTTTATGTCCACTGGGAATCCACCCTTGGATGGCCATAGGTACTACAGAAAAGAAATATGTTAGCTTTTGAAATTAAAAAAAAAAAAAACATTAAGAGAGTTAAACTTTAGAGCTCTTAGTTTGTAAAGGTTTTCACTTACTAATTTCAAGTTTACAGCTACCTGGCAGGATCTTGAATTCTAAATGAAATGACTAAAGGACTAAATAATTATTAAAAATATAATATTTAGTTATAGTAAATTACTAAACAATATGGAAGAAAATGAGTGAACATCAACCATATAAAAAGGCAAATGACTATAATGAGAACAGGGAACAGCAATCAGATGTTCCATAATATGCTTTAAAAGAAGATAGAAAGTCTTGTCTTTTTTAATAAAATGCCATGGACAGGATGGATGTGGTGGTACACGCCTGCAATCCCAGCACCTCAGAAGGCTGAGACAGGAGGATCTCAAGTTCAAAGCCAGCCTCAGCAAATGTGAGGCACTAAGCAACTCAATGAGACCCGGTCTCTAAATAAAATACATAAAAGGACTGGGGATGTGACTCAGGGGTCAAGTGCCCCTGAGTTCAATCCTTGATACTAAAAAAAAAAAAAAATGCTAAGAACATATCAGGGCAAAAAAAGAAAATGTGTACAAAAGTAGGCAATGCTACTGATGTCTCATGAGTCATGGAAGAAAATATTCTCTAAGTCTTAAAATTTATAAGTCTCCCTCTTCTAGCCCACTTCTTCCTGGCTGGAGCCTGTAGGTGGCATTCTCATGAGACATTTTGTGGAGTCACAGTATGAAGTAAATCTGCATTGATAAAAATATGAGACTGTGAGTGGAGGAGGCTCCTTTCCATGCTGGCTCATGGAGACCGGTTAATCTTGTAAGAATTTGACACTGATGATCGACTACATATGAAGAGAGCAAGACAAGCAGAAGAATGGTGAATTGATCATTTTCTGTGGTTTAGAGCTTATGTTTTGATACACACTTACAATTAAATAGTCTAGAAGTCACTACAGGAATGTTCCCTTCTCCATTCCACAGGTTTTTCCCATTTATTAGGTCATTTCCAGAGATACATAAACACAACTTGATCTTTTTTTTTTCACAGTTTGATCTTCATTTCCTTATTAAAATGTCCTATCTCAAATCTACATTCCTCATCAGTGGCTGCTCATTTGTCTGTTCTCCTCCAACAAAACTTCTTGAGCAATGTGGCTACTCACTGTCTCTAATTTCCTCCTCCAGTTTTCTGTTACAACTCTCCAGTTAGGCTGTTGCCACCACCACTCCCTAAAGCTGCTTTTGCAAGGTCATGGATGATCTCCATGTTGCAGAACCCCATGGTCACTGCTCAGGCCTCAACCCACTTGGTGACTGGCAGCATTCCATACAGCTGATCATGTTCAGCTTTGCAGAAGCACTTTTATTCACTGGAATTTCATGACAATACATTGGCTCCCTGCTTCGCTAGTTTCTCATCTTCTCCAAGCCTGGGGCTTGATACTTAGAGCTTTTCAATTTCTATACATACTCTCTAGTGGAATCTGATGGTTTAAAAATACCGTATATGTTGACAACTGTCAGATTTATACCTTTAGAAATCCTGGCTCATTTATGTAAGCATCTACTCAGCAACACTATGAGGATGTCTAAAATCTATCTCAAAATCAATATGCCAAAATTGAGCTCCTAATCCTTCTGCCATCCTCATGTTTGGACTATCCAAAATCTTCCCCTTCGTAGACAATATCATTCCTCCTTCCACTTGTTTAAGTCAAAAGTCTCAGAATTCATTTAGAATTTCCTCAAATTTCAAGGGTTTTTTTTTCCTCTTCTTTTCTCATGTGTCAATGGGCCTAACAAAATGTCACAGATCCCTTTGAGGAGGAACCTGATGCCACAGATACCATAATCTTCCTCCCAGCCTTCCCAAAAGGGAATGTGGTCACTCACCAGGGTAAACATGCCCTGCGGAACTGGAAATACCCAAACTTTGGTGGGATTCCTGAAGCCTGGCTCAAAATTGACACTCGTTCCTGGGAACCCAAAATAACACTGCGGTCTACAAGAGCAAGTGGGGATTTATAAAAGTCAGGTGATAAATGGAATTTTGGCCTAAGTCTCACAGGGAGTCCAGTAGGTTTTCACAAACTTACCCTTCCTAGTGCCTTATGGCTTAATTGGAGTTGACATTCTCAACAATCCCCACATGAAAGTTTGAATAATCTAACATAATGGTTAAGATCATGGACTGTTTGAGCTATCTTGCCTGAGCACAAGTCCTAGATTTGATAATAACTAGGTAGCCTTGGGAAAACTACTTATCTTTTTTTTTTGTGCTTTAGTATTCTAATCTTTAAAATGTAATAAGAATGCCCCTTAAGGATGATACAAGGATTAAATAAATCAGTATTTATCAAATGCTATAACAGTGTCTATACATAGTATATAAATATTGGTTAAATAAATAAAATCCTTAATCCCTTTATTTATCTCATACTATCCTTCTAATCAGCCAGGAAATCCCTTTAGTTTTACTTTCAAAACATATATGAAATCTGAAAACTTTTTACCCCCTTCACTGTTATTCCATAGAGTGAGCTACCACAGCTTCTTACCTGATTATTGCAGTAGCCCTGTAAGTGACCAGGTCCTCCAATACCTTCTGATATGACATTTTATTTTCCTCCTCCATATTCACTCCAGCTGGCTACTACTGGCTATTGTTCAGGTACTCTAGGCCTGCTCTCACCTTCGAGAGCAAATGTCTTTGTGGCTATTCCTTCTATTAGGGTGTTCTTGCCTCTAATATGTTCATGGTTCAACTTTCCTTAATGTTTTACTCAAATGTCACCTTCTTTAAAAAAAAAGATCCTGACCACTTCTGCTAAAACTCCAATTGTACCTCCACATATACTCCCAATATCCCTTTTTCTGCTCTATTTTAATAGCATTTGTCAACTTCAAAAAAGTGTATAATTTTTTCCACTTACTAGATCCCACAAAGGATCATGAAAAAGTCCTGAAGGATTAATGTTCCACTAGAAGAAAGCCTGTGGATGTCCAAGTCACTGCTTGGAGCATAATTGTCCAGGAGAACTTCCTGACCAGCCCAAATGCATTGGCCTTTGCAGGAGCAAGGAGCGTTCACTTGCCAGTAGTACATGGCCAGTTAAAAGGAACACAGGTTACAGCTTCCACCTGGCCTGGCCACACTCAAGTGCATTTTCCACTGCTCAGCTATAATCTCAAAGGTGAATACCATGCATAGGGAAAAGAAGGAAACAACAGCATCCAAGGCACCCAGTAACCAGAGATAAGGGGAAAATAAGTAAGATATTCAAAATAGGCAGCTTATTGTGAACTAGAGCTGCTGGAAAGGAGAGATGACAACTTTGGATTTTAAATGAGATACAAAATAATAAAAACAATAGCACTCAAAGAAATTCAGTTCCAATATGGGGGGGGTAGTCTCTCAAATTTAAAGAGGGAGTTTTTTCTTTCCTTTAAAAAAAAAACTTTACAGATTTCAAAGATGAATTGGAGGGGCTGTTAGTCTCTCTTGGGGATTAAATGTGGGCCTGTAAGATCAAGCAAAAGATATATCAACATGGGAAGCAAAAACACAAAGGGATGCAAATGAAGAGAGAAATATTTTAAAAGAACTGGGAGGACAGATGTAGAGACCAAACCTGTGAATAATAGGACTTTCAGAGGGGGAAAAAGAAGCAGATGTAGAAATGTGTTAATTAAGGAAATAATAGAAGAAACTTTCCCTGGTTTGAAGAAAGACTCGATTCTGCAAATTTAAAGTGTCCACTGAGTTCCAGGTAGAAGATACAAGGGGAAATGTTTTAAAATAAAAAACCACCTTTATATTAAATTCAAATATAAAAATACTTTTAGGTTGTAAAATCATAAACGATGTTCCATACAAAGGAAAAACTAACACAAACTATACTGACACAAAAGACAGAAGAATTATACTTACAGGAATTCAGGACTCCAACCTCAAATCCCACCTCCTGCTGAGAGCACCATAGTTCACCTGTTTGGGCAAAAGACAGGTGTGTACAAATATGGAAAGATTAAGGGCTTATGTCACCCTCATATGCCATCTAAGATCATACCTCAGGGAGGTCTCTAAGACAGCAAAAGTAGAAAGAGTCCCCAGTGGTGCACAAAGTGGTAAGGAAACAGCCTTGAAAATGAGAGAGTGACTGGGAATTTGTACTGTAAGTGCTGATGATTATACATGGAAACAGTTCACAGAGGTAAACTCACAAACGTCTAAAAACATGAAACTATTTCACAAACTCTTAGGAAGGGCAGAGGAAGTGTGTAGAGGATGAAAATAAGAGTTTCCTTAAGGTTTTCTCTCAGATAACCATAGGTTAATGAAAGCATTCTAAAAGTGGAAGGCAGCAGTGAGAAAATAAAGCACTTTGATGGAAAGCTTAGTTGAGATCTTGTTTTTCATATTACTTGATATTACAGCAGAGAAGTAAGTGTCCCATAAGAGAGAACAGAATGGGGTCACTAGAAGAATGGGAAAATGTGATAGAGTCTCTACATTTATTTTTAAAAAATGGAGAGAACTTATAGTACTTGATCAATGCACCAACATTGAGGGAAGGAGAAAATGAGAAAAACAACATAAAATAAAGTGTAGGCATGAGGTAAGATGAAAGACATAAAATCAAAGATATCCCATATTGTGAAAATCGTGAAAGATTTTCAAGTTGGACATTAAAATCAGATGTGTATTGTTTTCAAAGCATACTTAAAGCAAAGTGCTTTCTTCATATTGAAAAAAAGAATAGGCCAATGGACATGTATAAAATGTATCTTTTTAAAAGGAAAAGAAGAAAAGAACAGAAGGTGAGGAAATCAGCAGGCCCATCATTGTTAGCCAACATAGCATTTGAAATTAAGAGCATTCAGCAGAACAAAGAGGAAGGTTCTAAAACACAAAAGCACCATTGATGAAGGAGGCATAATAGTCATAAACCTGCATGTACCAAATATTTTGAAAAGCTGGACATGTAGCAAAACCTGTAAGGAATTTTTTCAAAAATTAAGGCACAAACCTTGATTTATGTAGTGGGTTGTTTGAAGAATGGCTTTCATAATAGCCCTCTCCTATTTTGATTTATGCCTGTGTTCAGTATAGTTGGCCAGGTTTATGTTTTGGCATGGACCCTCAGGTGCAATTAGGCTTAGGAGAAGGGTGACTTTATGTAACAAGTCTACTTATAAGGGTTCCCACCCAATCTGCCTGTCTTGAAAGTTAGTGATCCCC
Organism: Urocitellus parryii; assembly: GCF_045843805.1. Taxonomy (NCBI): domain Eukaryota; kingdom Metazoa; phylum Chordata; class Mammalia; order Rodentia; family Sciuridae; genus Urocitellus; species Urocitellus parryii. The sequence goes on from NC_135534.1 coordinate 97,302,025, forward strand.
TCATTACACTGGACCACTTCTGTGAGCCCCGGTGATCCTCACAAGAGAAGCGCAGGGCTCAGGGAGGCAGGAAGCGGCACAGACCTTGCTGAGGGGATGTTCAGCATGCTGATGCAGCAGGGTCCAGGCTGGTCCTTCCAATACAAATCTGCATAGAGAACTTCTGAGTTATGTGGAGAGCGCTTCTGACCCTCACACTGCAGTCTCCTTGTCTAATGATTTATACCACTGGGGTAAAGAGAGATGGGGACCTGAAGGGAGACCTAGTGGAACTTTGTCCCATCCCTGGACCACTCCCCAGATTCAACCCTGGAACCTGGCAAACACTTATCCCTCTTTAATTTCAAGACCATGTTTTGAACATGCAATATGTACACCACCCTGTTCTGAGTTGCTTTTTCTAGGGCACTCTTCCAAGACTTCTCTCAGGTCTGAGAGTGAACCAAGGACTCATATTTGGCATTAAGTGCAACAAATTTAGGAACTGTCAGGAAGTAGTCCATGAGTAGTGCTGATTCATGACATAATTTCATCAGGCTAAGGCAAAAATTATAGGTGCAGTGGAGTGAGGGTTTTTTGTTTGTTTTGTTTGGGTTTTTGTTTTGTTTTGTTTTTTGGTACTGGAGATCGAACCCAGAGCCACATCCCCCAGCCCTTTTTTATTTTGAGACAGGGTCTTGCTAAATTGCTTAGGGCCTCTCTAAATTTCGAAGGCTGGCCCCAAATCTGCAATCCTCCTACATCAGCCTCCTGAGTCACTGGGATTACAGGCGTGCACCACCACTCCTGGCTTGGAGTGAATTTTTATGAAGTTAAATATATTCCATCTTTAAAAATTATTCTTTTTCTTGATATAACATCCCTCCTCTTTTTAGCTTTAAAGTGGCATTTCTTTTATGATAGTTTGTGATAGTGTTTTTTTATATTCTTCCTAGAAAAATTAAAAGTTGACAACTCTATGACCCCCAGAGAAATTAAGGTCTGTATGATCATGTGATGTATCACTCTGTCCACTCAAGCATATGGAGTCCCATGTTCCCTATAGTTCCCTTTTTGTAGCTCTAAGGACTAATCATACTAAAAAGACATAATGCAGCATTTCTGCAGTTTCCTCCTTCTGTTTGCAAATGCACCTTGGCTGGCAATACAAATGGTCCAGTTATTCAAGGAGCCAGATTTACTATGGAGAGATAGGGCTTCACTGTGTTGAGTCTCACCCTACTGGAAAAAGATGCTGCCTTGCAAAATATTGCTGAGCCTGATACTTCCTGACCCTTTTTAAATCCCTGATGAAGTCTGTCTGTACATTGTCAACTGACAGAATAAGCCTGAATTCTTGATCCCCCCCACATATTCTACTGAGAAAACTCATCATAATCCCATGTCATTCCAAAGGAAAGATTCTCAGATACACATTTAGCAATCATGAAAAATTTGACCTCAATCTGTCTTCAAAATTCAAAGAAAGAAAAAGAAAATTGGAGGTTATAATTTTGCCAATACCATGCCAAAGTTAGACAGGTTTCGTCTTCATTTACATCATGCTTTTATCCTCCAGGTTTTTTTTTTTAATGATTTCTAATGTTATCTCTTTCATTTAGCAATTAAAATTTTAGGGGGTTTACTTTAAACCCATGTTGAGTTTGGAAGTTTGGCTCATCTGAGGTGGCCTAGTTAAGATTGGCAATTCATTCCTTTCTACCACAGGAAGCAGCATGGGATAGGGAACTTGGCTTCATCTGATAACAAAGATCTGGGTTTGAATCTTGATTGAAAGTTGTTTAGTTGTTTGAATATGCAATATATACACACCACCCTGTTCTGTGTTACTTTCAGCAGGTGTTAACTTCTCTCTAAGTCTCAGTTTCATCATTTGTAAAATAGGTATTATAAGACCAACAGCTTGTAGTTATCATGCTTCTGATATAAAGTACTTTAAAAAAATGCTAGTCTTATGTTTTAAAAAAAAATCTGACACATCAAATTTTAATTTCAAATGAACTTATGAAGTCTTTCTGCCTTTAATATTAAAACAAATTTTAAATATCTTATAGTTATATACCTACATATTTTGTATTTATTTAATATTTAAAATATTAAAACAAAACAATTGGAAGACCTTGGGAAGGCAATCTTCTTCTTAAATTTGTGAAGAGTTGCACAAATGATTCTGGAGTAAAAAGTGTCTTTTGCCAAATGTTTTGCCTACTCCAAATGCCAAATACCCACCATGTCAAACAAGAACCCCAAGTGGTCTCAGCTTTAATTTCACACCACTGTTGCTTTAACCAAACAGTCTCCAGAGCCTGGTGCTCCAGTACTGAGTCATTGTTGACTCAGAGGTTTATAAATACCACTACTTGAATCACTTGGAGTTTTCTTTAGTGGTTCCCTATCTTTCTCTATAAGTTTCAATTAAGCCTGACCCTGCAAAAGGAGTGATATCTGACAAGTTCACTTCCCACATTAATGGGACTGCTAAGACTCTATGACGTACATGATACATTTATAAGAAAGAACATTCTAAAAATAAGTATAATGTATTCTCATTCAATTCACTAAATAACTGATGTAACTTGAAGATAGCAAGCAACAGTCATCAGTTTTCTCTAACAGCTTAGTAAATGTCAGAAAGAGATTGAAGTGTTCTAAATAAGGATACCACTTTAATTCCTTACAAGGTAAATTAGAATGCAGACTTTTATCAAAAATATTTTTTATAAAGGTATAACAGATAACATTCAAAATCTAAATCTCATTTGGTAGGAATGGTTCAATGATAACACTCAGGAAGATAAGTGTCATGTTAAAAACAGCTGAAATGTGAATGTCAGTACATGGAATACTGAGATTTACTGAAGGAATAGAGAGTAAGAAATTATAGAAATAATGCATAAGTAGTCAACACAGTTAGAGTCAACCATGTTAACAGTAATGTACAGTAGCAAGAAGAATCCAAAAGTCCTTTATATTTGCTTTTGTATTATTGTTTGCTGTAAGTTTATCTTTCTGATTATCTTTATTACCTGACAGGTAGGAAAAGTATACCTAAATACCACCCTAAAGGGCACAAATAACCCAGGGGAATGAAATTTTGCCAAATAATCTACACAATATAATGTATCTGTAAGAGAATAAGGTATAACCTGGAACAGCAGCCATTAGGGAGGGCAGTCACATAGTTGATGGCTCTGCAACCTGTTAGCCTCCTTGCTGACAGGTAGCCCAGGAAGAAGAGTGGTTGCAAGCACTCCTATTCACTCTAATTACTCTCCTTTTCTGCCTACACATCCTACCCCTCTAGAGCCATTGTGGTTAGAGAATTGAGGGCAATAGTCCTTATAAAAGAAGAATTTTCAAATCTGGAGAACAAGTCCAAAGGAAGCCTGTATGAATCAATAGAAAGGTGAATGAGCTGAACCACATGCTGTGAGTGATCAAATAAAAAGAAAAGAAAAAAAGAATTTGCAAAGAAATCTTATCAAGGGCCTAGAATGTTTCTGATTCTTAGGAAGGAGATGAAATGCAAAAAAAATATGATTTATGCAAGATTCTCTATAATCTTTTGAATTTTAACAAACTGACAGGTCTACTTCAAATCTTTCTCCCAGAAACAGACAAAAAAAATCATAAAAGTAAAATAGTGGAACAAATTCTCAGTGCTGAAAATGAGCCATGTTGCCAACACCCTACCAATTGGAAAGCTGATCTGATCTATAAAAGTGGAATAAGATCAAAAGATCTCACTGAAAGTATAACTCACAGTTATACTGCCCTGGAGGTGGCACAGCACTGCAAGACCTTAAGCAAGTTTTGACAAATTTTACCAACAGTCCCTACTAATGAGGGAAGAGAGCAAGAAAAGAGGCAGCAACAGATGGACAGATCCACAGATTAAGAAACTACTAGGGCAGAGCAGAAAAATCAAGCCATCAGAAAACTCTGCAGCAATTCAGCTGTGTGCCCTGGTTTTTAGTAGCAGCAGGCTTTATGCTGACACCAGGGCATTTTCCTAAAGTGAGAAAGGAGGTGACCCCTCAATCCCACTTTGAAAGGGCAAGAAAGACCATGAGAGAGATACAGACCAGAGAAGCTTTCTTTCTATTGGAACTAACTATAGTATATATTGGAGCAGGGCCACCATGAAATTCTGCTGGTTCTAAGAGTTTTCTCTCGTCCAAAATTGTACCTATCTGGCCACTATTATGTTAAAGTACTCTCTCAAATTAGAATGATAACCACCTCCTCAATAAAAGGACAGTTCTTCCATTTTAGCAAATAAAAGTGCTGGGGAAAATCCCAAATAAAGTTGTACTGATTTCATACACATGGAATAGAGGCTAGGCTCAGCAGAAAGCTACATAAAAAATTCTGGCCTCTGGAGCAATCGTTTCAGCAAAACACAATTTCTGTGGCAAATCTGTAGATTCCTCACCTTTTTTCCTGATCCACATGTGACCCTGGGTCCCACCATACCCTATTCAAGTTGCCAAATGTTCAAATGTATAGTATCCAACAACACCCAGCTTCCAGGTCTTTTTGAGAACACACACACATATACAACACACTGGAGTAGAATCTTCTCTGTATCATAAAATGAAATGCCAAAGATAATGGAATCACATTAATTTTTAAGGGGAATAGATATGACTCAAGAGTTCTATCACTCAGTGAAGTGTTTTTTTCCATACAAAGATAACAGAAAGATCTTACTGGATATTCAAACTCTCAGAAAGTATACAACTCATATACTTCTCTTTAGAAAAAATGACAACATGTTGGTCACTTATGGCAAAGAAGGGATGCAAATAGGAAAGTCATAAATGGAAACACAGTGTTATTAAAGTCCAGGTATGCAAATAAAAATGCAAAATCAAATCTAAATGATTTGGCAAATAAGGTTACAAAGCAAGATGCAAATGTAATTCTTAGAAGAAAACAATATTTTAAAACAATAATATTTTGAAAGTTTAGTAATTATCTAGGAAAAACTCCCAGAGTATAGCAATAAAAACTAAGAAATATTCTTTCTAATCAATTCTTCATCTTAATAGGGTGTATCCACTAAGTACTATAATTTGTAACATTGAACCTAAAGATTAAAAAGGAATCATTAGCAGCTGGGTGCAGTGGTGCACACTTGTAAACCCAGCAACTCAGGAGAAGCAGGAGGATTGAAAGTTCAAGGCCAGCCTAGGCAATTTAACAAGACCTTGTCTCAAAATAAAATGGAACAAGGACTGAAGATGTAGTTCAGTGGTAGACTGCCCCTGAGTTCCATCAACAGTACCGAAATAAATACATAAATGATTAGCAAAACAATATATTGGCTTTCATCCATAAAAATTACTGAAAGCAATAAAATTAAACAAAGAATACAACACAGACTACCTATCAAGATAAAAAATAAACAAATCAGAAAAATGATAGAAAACATGAGAAAAATAATAAACATACATTGTGAAAATACATATAAAGAGAATAATCTCATCTATTAAAACAAAAAGACTATTGTATTGAGTCAAAAAGCAAAATCCTATTATATATTGTCTATAGGAGATATATATATTCAAAATAAAATAACTCATAAAAGACAAATAGTGAAATAGTGAAATAAAGATATAATAAGATATAATATGTGTATTGTAAAAAAAATTTAAACCACGGGTTACAATACAAACATCAAAACAGAAATCCAGGGAAATGTTTTAAATATAAGTCACTTTGCTAAAAAATTATATTTCATAATAAATATTGTAAATATAAGGGCCAAATAATAAGCCATAATATAAATATATCTTAAAAGGAAACTATCATAGATATGAAAAATTGACATCATTATCCCATTCTAAAAGATTAAATAAAAATAAATAATAAAATTATTTTAATAGCATAATAAATGCCAAATTGAGATAGAGGATAATAAGTTCAGGCTGCCATGGAATATTCATGAAACCTAATTATATGTTATATAACAGCATAAGTCCCCACAATTTAAAAATGTTTAATTGGTAAAGACTATATCTAACCACAATGCAAAAGCCAAACTGAAAATAATCATAAATAATCCACAAAGAATCTCCATTTCATTGGACATTTTAAAAGGTCAGGTGGGAAATAGGGGAAAAGGAAGGAAAAGAAAGAAAGAAGGATGAAGGGGAAAAGGAAAGAAGGAAGGAAGAACCAGAAGAAAAAAAGGGGAGATGGAAAGAAAGGAAGGTTTATGTAAGTAACTGTTGAGTCAAGGAGGAAATAAAAACTGCAATTGCAAACTACTGCATTATTAATTCAATAGAACTTTTTATATGAAAACTTAGATATAATTCTAATTCTCAGAGAAAAATGCATCACTTTATTTGCTTCCTTACTTAACAGTTGCCTTCTTTTGGCACTTTTCTTCATTTATTCATTTTGATTGCCTTCTCTCTATTTTGTTGGGAATATGTGGAGGGAAAAGAAGGAAAAGGCAAAAAGAAAGTGTAGTTAAAGTAAGGTTCATGTTACAGGAGGAATTATTTAACATAGGAAAGAACTGATAATGTCAATCCTTTCAGAAGGCTTCTTCATGGGTCTCCAGGTTGGGAATGAAATAAAATGAAGATTTATGATGCAAAAAAGGATAATTTAAAAGTGACTACCAAAAACAAGCTTCAACCAATATATAACTCCCCCTTACTAATGATTGACAGGCTTTGGAAGCAAACTGATTATTTCAACCAATGTAATAACAGGTAATAACTCTCATGGAGGACTCACTGTGTGCCATGCTCTGTTCTAGGCACTCCTCATGGATCAATTCATTTGATCCTCACAACATACTAGGATGCTAACACTGAATGTTAGTACCTGTTCACCTGTTGCATTAATTCCTTAGAGTTCTTATTCTTTGCCCTCACCATTTCTAGTTAAAAAAAAAAAAAACAAATAGTCCTTTTATAATCTTGTAATCAAATAATCACCCAGAGAAGCAAGTCAGGGAATTCAACAGACTCTTGCTCCAAAGCTTATATGTCACCTGTTTTTCCAATGTTTCTACCATGTATCTCTCAATGGACCATTCCGGAACTGTCCTGTAACCTAAAACTAGCAACAAGAGCAACCTTTTAGGGGAAGTAGAATCAAGTAAATAGAACCAATAAAGGTTGAAAGCAGTATCCAGTTCTGATGCACAGTTGGAGCTAACCAGGGAGCAGCTGCAATGGCATTTTAAAATGAATCATGTTTTAATATTTTACAGAAAATTATTAAAATTAAAAATTAGATGAGTACAGCTTAGCAATCAAAAATCTTCCTAGGAAGCCACTACAAATTCAGCCTGAGAGGTCGTTGCAAATTCTCCTAGCTCTCTAAAGATAATTAACTTTTTTGAATAATGCTTAAAGGAAAATCGTCTTTCAGCTCTAAAACTGAGTTAATCTTTGGGGATCTTTTTGCTTCAAGCAGAAAATTTCTCTGAAACTATATAGTACAATCCTACAAAAAGAAAGGAGAAACCTTAGGCAAATGAACAAATAAGCAATCAAAATGCATTGTTCCTTCAAATTCTATCATGCTTTTTTATCAGTTAGAAATGAGGTAGGATGTTTCTAACAGAAGTTGGAAATCTTCATATACAGATGCTCTACATGTGATGCACTGGCACATCTAGTCAGAAGGTGGAGTGGATCTGATAATAGGACCCCTCTGGCTTAGCAAAGGGACACTCAGAGATAGGAAAGCGACATACCTTACAGCAATGGTTGTTTCACCATCCTTTATATTTCAGCACACATTGAATATCAGTGAAAAATTTTGTTTGTACAGTCATTCAACATTCAACATTCATTATTATTTCTACATTATTTCTGATACTAGTAAACTACTTGTTATGTTACATTGCTGGTTATTATTTATTAAGTCTATTATTAGGAGATGACTTATTTTTCACCTTTCTCAGAAGATACATCCAATCTAGAAACTCTCTCCCCAGGCTGCTGCCAGCTTTTCTTTTCCCATAGGGAGAATAGTGGCGAAAGTGCTGTGTGGGCACTGAGCTGGGACAAAGGCAAGTTGGAGTCGAATCTAAGTGATATCAAATGGAAGAGGCACTATCCGGGATGACCAGCACCTTGCCAGGGAATTCTCGCCTGCTCGGAAGGATAAGCCTCCTGAGAAATTAAAGTCTAGAATAATTAGTGAAGAACAGCAGATGAAGTCAGAAAGATAGTTTTAAAAAATCGGAGCCCCTGATAGGTCCAATCCACACAGGAGCTGGAGGTAGACAATTAGAAAATGGCTCCTGTGGTTTATTTAAGGAGGCACATCAAAGGCAGGGATAAGGTTTTCGGGATGGAGTCTTGCTTCCTGGTGTCTTGCAGTCAGCAAGTTGATTGGCATCTTGGCGGGTCACATCCATCTCAGAGGGGCTGTGTAGCTCGATGGTTGTATCAAGTCATCACATATCCTGTGCTGTGTGGGACCAGGAAGAGCAGAATAGGGCTCACAATATGTCTGGGTAGTCTTACACAGAGAGGAAATGTCCACTGGAAATTCCCAGACACCAGATTATCCTATTCACCTAAGCTTCGATGTGTAATATAGTTCACACACAGCCCATGGATGACTCATGACAAGACACAATTGCTTTTATTTGATAGTGAATAGAATAGTGATAGTGATAGTGATAGTGATAGAATCCCTGTATCTATGTAGACCAGGAAATCATTCTCTTAGATCCTAAAACTCATTTATAAAGCATTTTATAAATGGCCTACTTGATTTGTGAGATTAACTCTGGAAACAAGGCTCAGAACCCACAGGTATAGTATATGGAGTGACCATGAGATGATATTTCTCATCATTTTGAGTTATATCTGGCTGGTCTTCTACATCATAAATGTAGTGTCTTTTTGGAGCCTGTGATTTTATGTCTTTCCAGGAATATTTGCAAACACAATAACAGGATTTATTAAATTTATGTGTTGGCATGGGAGAGTAAGAATACTAGAAAAGATGTAAATAAAGCAAAATCCAACACTCAACAATATAAAACTAACTATGTTCATAATTTATCCAAAAATTCCTGAAATAAACATAAGGAGCAAAAAATTGTAATTCATTATGAAGAGAAAAATTCACTGATAGAAGTATACTCAGAAAAGACAGAAATGATAGAGTTAGCATGCTATTATAGGTATTCTCAATATGTTTAGGGCTATCAAGAAAAATATTAAATGGAAGCTATTGATTCTTACACATGGAATTTCTAGAGATTGTAAGTGAAAATGTTATTGTATAGTATTAACATCAGATTAGATACTGCAGAAGGAAAGATTAGTGAACTTGACAACATAGCAAAAATATATTTAAAATGAAACAAAAAAAAACAAATGTACATGTTTTATTTCTCAAGTTTAAATTTATATAAAATTTAAATGACCATTTAAAACAAAAATAATGTGTTGGGTTTTATGATATCTTTAGATATAAAATGTAGAAAAACAATAACAGAATAGTAGAAAATTAAAATGTATTATTATCTAATGTTTTAATTACACATAATGTAGCATAATGTCATGTAATGTTGGACAGTGTGAAGTTAAAAATGCATATTGTAAATATTAGAATAACTGCTAAAACTATATTATAAAAATCCAACTTCAGAAGAAGGAATCTTGACAGCAATATATTTCCCAAAGATAAATAGTTTAAATGTGTCAGCAATAGATAAATATGTCAGCAGTAAGACACAACAATCCTGAACATGAATGTATCCTGTAATGAAGCTTCAAAAGATGAAGTTAAAAATGTAAAGAATATGAAGAACAAATAGACAAATCTCTCATATCTAAAGTTAAAAAGACTACCTGTACAAAGTGTTGGTGAGGATATGAAGCAACTAGAACCGTCTTGCCTTGCTAGAGACAATGTAATAAGGTGCAAATACTTTGGAAGAGAGTTTCACAGTTTCTTAAAAAGCTAAACATATGCCTGCTATTCACTTACCATCCCTGGTAAACACAGACTCACTACTCCTAGATGATTACCCCTGTAGACATGAAGGAGGCCTGTGTCCATACAAAGATCTGTATATGAATGTTCACAGACGATTTATCCATAATAGTGAAAATGCCAACAATCTGAACATCCATTACCAAGTAAATAAACAAGTTGCAACAAATCCATACAATGAAATTCTGAGCAGCAATAAAGAGATGGATTTCCAAAATATTATACAGAGCAAAATTGAACGTACACAAAAGAGTTCATCTGCTATGTTGGAAAATAGTTCAGGCATTTCTGTCCATTTGCTGAGCAGACCCTGCCAGGCACAGATTTTCTTAGTTGTCTGTACTTTTCCTTGATATTATGTACCACATTTTATATTCCTATTATGAACCAACTGTAAGATACATTTTTGTTTGTCACTTATGCCCAATACCTGACATAATGCTGAGGCACATAGATATTGCCCAAGAAATAATGATTGACTAAAAGAATTAATTAATTAAATGTTATTATGCCACTAAAGTAGCTCCTTACTTTTTGTCTGCTATGTGGCTTTCATAAAATTAAAATTTATAATAATACTTTATCCTTTTACTATTATGTTACTTTTAAAATAAGAATCAAAATTGTTGACTTATGAGTAGATCCACTGTGTGGGTGACAGTAGAACAGTAGAACAAGAACAGCAGAACAAGAGAAGAAATAATAAGTTTGATTAATTTTTAAAAATCCTCACTGTGGCAACTAGATCTCTATTATAAAAGATTATCAACTGAAACCACTTAGATCAATATTCCAACTTCATCTGTACAATCTGCAAAACTGAATTTAAAAATGCCATTGGAAATAACATTATTATAATCATAAAATCCATTCAGTGTTTTGCCATCTATTTTATTTCCTATTATAAATAATACTACAAGGTAATTTGTCTCACATTGATAAGATAATAGTACATATACAGATTCATAATGAGTACAGGGAGAAAAGGAATCAGTATAATAAATACCACTTGAATTTCTCCCTCCAGAATGCTATGCCACTACAGATTATTGATGTTGAAATTAATATAAAAATCACGAACTAAGGCTCAGAGAAGTTACATGTTTTCTTGTCCAATGTCATGCAATGAATTTATGGAAGAGCTGGAGTTATAATGCAAATTGCATGACTCTTAGCTAAGTAGTATAGAGTGAGTTTTAGTTGATCCCAAATCTTTTCTTCTCTCATTTAGAGAATCTTATATTTTCCTCCTTATAAACTAGGGTTATGCTTTCTGAAAATCTGCTATAAATCATAACAGCCTGATATAAAAATCAAATGCCTTATTCTTCTATATTGCTATTTGCTAGTCATGCCACCTATGTATGAAAGTTGAAATGGGGAAAAAACATACGTACAAATGCCTGTGCCAAAAAAAAAAAAAGAAGAAGAAGAAGAAGAATTATAACCAGAAAGCTAAAAGGTTTTTCTGAACATACAACCTAAAGTAATAATAAGACAAAGCAAAATCTTGCATCACTTAGAGACTTGCCAACCAGAGATCCTGTTGTTGGTTTGTGATTGGGCACCTTGTCATGAAGATTTCCTGGGCAATTGGCAAACTGGATCCAGGGAGCCACTAACATTCAGGTGTACAACATAAAGTTCCAAAATAGAAATGCAAAATAACTAACTCAGAACCACAATTTAAGGGCTCTTCTCCAAACCAAGCTAGATGAATCCTTAGCCCCCAGGTACATTAAGAACTTCTTCTTGGAGATTTATGCTCCACAGAGTCTTCACAAAAGGGTGATGGGAAATAAGGAATGCATTTTAAGGAGAACAGACCAAAAAGGCATGTGGTTGGGAAGTGCACAGTCCCGAGACTCAAGACCATTGTGCCTGTATTTTGGTTTCAACTCTACTTCTTATTAGCATCTGTCCTAGAGCAAGCTATTTGGCCTCCACCAAACCTCAGTGATCATAGCTATAAAATGAGGGTATTGATATTACCTACACAAAGCACGTATGTCATGGAGTGGTTGTAAGGATTAATTGAAATTGGTAGCACTTAGAGTACTATCTGGGACCACTAAGTACTATATAAGTGTTTGCTAAATAAGTAAAATGATTTCCCTGGCAGCATTTAGGGGACTTCTTTTAAGGAAGTGCTTTCTCCATAGTTCCTAAAAGTACTGTATGTGGGCCATTTACCCACTTGTCACTTGTGGGATGAGAGTTCCCTTGCTCCACTTCAACACATAAATAAATGGAAACTTGACATTTAACCTGCCATTTTGCACTTAGCCTTGGGGCCAATGTTAACCTCTTAAGGAAAAAAAAAACACAGAAACATCAAAGTGTGCACATATGAACTGTTCCAAGTTCCTGACCACTGCCACTGATCAGTAATCAGAGCATTCAGTTATTGTGTCCAGTCTCTCAGATGTACTTTCAGTAAAAGCTAAGTAATAATCATTGCTTCACAGATAACTGAGCTGATACTCAGAGCAAACTTCAGTCTGAACACTTCCAAGGCAGATCAAAGGACATTGGCATATAGTTGACATTCAATGGGTAACTAGCAATTGTTAATTCATATTGTGCACTCACCTAGATGGAGGATTCTTCTAAGTACTTTATAATAATTCTGTAATGTTATTACCTATTTTATCTCTGCTATAAAGTTGAGAAATGTGAGGCACAGAGAGATTTAATAAGTTTTCTAAGGTCACACAGTCAACAAGTGTTGGAGCTGGATTTCAAACCTGGACCATCTAAATCCAGAGTACATATAATGAGAGAATATGCCATGAATGAGTTTAAGACACAAATCTAAAGGACAAAGTGGCAGCCATGGGAGTATACTGCTTGGCTCTCCACTCAGCTGCAAGGAGTTCAATAACTCCAACTTTCAGCTTTTTGTGTTTTTGAGAGCTACCAATTCTGAACTGGAGCCACTGTCTTCCTGTGCAGACTCCCACCAGTGACTATACAGTAAGGAGGGCACCAGGGTCCAGCCACTGCTGCCCAAAGCAGGATGCCTGTAACATGCCGTGTTTTCTCTGGACCTCTCTGTTGGGCTCCTGGAGACCAGCAGACCTGAGGCTCTGCCTGCCTCCTCTCCCCTTTCCCTTTGCAGGAGGTCTGAGGGGTTTTCCTGCTGAACCCTGCTTCTTCTCCCTTTTTGCTTTCACATGAACTTCTTGCAGTAGTATCTGCTCAGTCTCTCCTCCTCAAAAGGGTGACAAATATCTGGTTAACATCACTCCAGTAAGGAAAGAATATGAAATCTGAACTGTAGGAGATGAGTCCAGATCCAACACATCAGAGAAAATTGCCCAGCAAGGTCTGTGACAAGGACAAGAAGAACACAGACCGCCTCACTGGAGCATTAAAGCATTTGCCCACACGGCTTTGTCACTCTGTTAACAAAGCTTTCATGTTCAGTTGTCAAGAACCAATTTTAATCTTGTACTAAGATACCTGCGTTCTTTTGTCATTTTCAACACCAGTAAGAGGGTGAGATCTAACTTAATTGTAGAATACTGACATTTTGGCAGATGCTAATGCTTCCTCCTCCCTCAGTTTCACCTGTAAGAGAACGCTGAGTCTCCTGCCCAGTGCAACTGTGTGATGGAGTAAAATCTTCCCATTTAAAATGCAGACAAAAGCTCTTTTCAAAAAGTTACTAATTTTTTTTTTATATTTAGTCAAAACTTTCTTTATTGTGGGAGGGGAGTACTAGGGATTGAACTCAAGGGCACTTGACTACTGAGCCACATCCCCAGCCCTGTTTTGTATTTTATTTAGAGAGAGGGTCTCACTAAGATAAATGGGGTATCATTCTAATTTTTTGGATTGTACATGTTGTAGAATCACATCCATCATGCAGTCATATATGTACATAAGGTAATGATGTTTTTTTCATTCTACTCTTCTTCCTATCTCCATATCCCCTCCCCTCCCTTCACTCCCCTTTGCCTAATCTAAAGTAACTCTATTTTTCCCTATCAATCACCCCCTTATTGTGAATTAACATCCTCATATCAGAGAAAACATTCGGCCTTTGTTTTGGAGGGATTGGCCTATTTCACTTAGCATGATATTCTGATCCGTGGGATACTTTTATCATTTTTAAAATAGTATGAATAAGTTTTGTAGAAGCAAACACAGTAGATAGATGAACTATTGTGGACAATGGTGGCATTGGGAAGAGAGAATTATTCTTAAGCAATCGATAGCAGCTAGCTAAAGCAAAAGCAATGTATTAGAAGTATGTGGTGAACTTCACAGAAGCAATGGAAGGGTAGAAAGCAGGAGTTACCACAATGGCTTATAGCACAAATGGTATGACCAAGGAGCCCTGCTAGAATGAAAGGGAAATCCAGTTATTTCTATATTATCATCCTGCTGAAGATTCAAATTCCAAGGAAGAAACAGCAGATTGACTTAGCATTCATCCTTTCCAGCCCTAGTAGAGAAGTAAACAGGACCAGGGATTATGATCCCAACAGACAGTATCTTTGCAGGAAAAAGATAATTCCTAAAAAAAATGTTCTAACTGGAAAGAAGAGAAAGAAAAAGAGAGAATGCTGAACAGTCAAGTGACTCTAGCTGTTTAATAGGTTACATTTCCCAATAATTACCCATGAACAAATTCAGTAACATGAAAAGGACTCCATCAGCCTGTCTTTTGCTCCTCTTGAGGTGACTCAGCCTTAGGAGGAGGACATGCAACAAGAGTAAGAAGTTTGTTAAAACTATTGAATCCATTCTTTGAAAGGATAGATGAAGGAGAGTGTTTTTTGAAGCAGGGAGTAAGGTGAAAGAATGCAAAAACCATGTTATATGAAGAAGAGTTGGAGGAACTAGCGATTTTGGTCAAGAGAAAAAGGTCTCAGGAGGACAAGATTAGCTGTCATTACTTATTTGTCATGTCTTCATGACCTTACTTAGAGTGACTGTCTTCCTAGGTTGCAGATTTGGAACCTATGGGACTCAGAATCAAGGTATCAAGTCAAGTAAATGAGAGGTAGTTGCATCTGCCTTTACTGGGTGTCAAATGAAAATGACTCATATTGTGAAGAAAAAAATATAATATGAAAAAATTATGATGGAGGTCAGGAAATTATGCAAAAAGAGAATGAGCTAGAAATAGCAGGAGTAACAAGAATAGCTATATTCTGAGTGCATTTAATATATACTAAGCGCTATGTCATACTCCTTAAATATCACTGTGCATCAAACTTTCCTGTGCTAGGATCAGTTATGACAGGAAAAAACTCCAGATCCCTGGAGACAAGATGGAAGAAATCAGTGGCAATGGTAAGACTGTTGGGAATTCTTAGGTTTTACCTTAAAAATCATGGGGGTCTGGAGATGTAACTTAGTGATTGAGCACTTGCCTGGCATATGTGAATCCCTGAATTCAATCTTCAGCACTGAAAAAAAAAATTCATGGAGATTTTTAAAATTTTACTTCATTAGACAGCAGTGTATATTTTAATTTAAAAATAATATTTCTGATTACCAATTATTTTTTTGGAATTCTGGAAGTTGTATTTATCTCATAGTTTGAGGCATGGGGGGACCCTTGAAGATCATTGCATGATTCTGTGGGTATACATACTCTGGTTTCTGAAGAACAGTCAAATGTTTAGAAAGAGAGTGTTTTAATAGCACTCTTTGAAGCTGGAAAAGACTATCTAAAGAAACTTGTACTCAGCTCCCAAGGGTGAGTTAAAAACCAAGCCAATGAACAAAGGAGAAGTCCTTTAATGCCCTCCTTCAATTTATCCATCAGAGGCAATGTCAACCTCTTTCCCTCCAAATTCCCCCAACTCCTAGGATGTAAGGGGTGAACACCAAAAGCTCTAAGCACAATGAAAGCATATGGCCAAAAGTAGCAGAAGGTCAAGGTCAGAGACAGGTAGGTGCTTTAAAGAGGCTACCAAAATAGACTACCCAACAGAGGAAGAATTTAACTCATTCATTGCTGGATTAAATATGCTCTAAGTCCCATTTCTCCAATTCTTATAGTGGACAACAATATGTTTCTGTCATTGAGCTGGTAAAAAAAAATATTACATCTATTAAATTATTCAAAGAATTTTGAGCTAAAAGCAATCTTAAGGTTAATTTATTTCAGCCACCCTCATTTTATGGTTGAAGAAACTAAGTTTCTATGAAGTAAAGAATTTGGCCTAAGATAATACAGATTAGGGCAATTTTATTCCCAATTGAATATTCCCTTTATAAGGATAAGGCCAGCAGTAATAGAAAGAGAAGCCTTAAGGTGGTACATACAGGCATGGCCATTTCCTGGCCCTGTGACTTGGGCAAGTGGCTTATTCTTTCTGAACCTCAGTTTCCTCATCTGTAAAATGGAAATAATACTCACTTCAGTACATTCTTATAAGGGCTTAGAAAAGTGATGTTTGCAAAGCTGTTAGCATAGTGCTTAACATAAGAAGGTTCCCTACAAAAATACTTTCTTTCTCTAATTTCCAATCCTTCTTTGTTTGGCTGTTTGCCAAGGCATCCTGTTGATACTGTTCTCATGGTATCAGGAATAAAAATGGACTTTTCCCTCGTCTTCACAAATCACACAGTGTAAAGGTGGGGGCAGGCAATGTAGTACAATATTCAGTTGGAGAAACTGGGTAAGGGATTTCTTTGTACTTGACTTGCATGTCTTCTACTTATGTACAAAACTATGTTAAAGTTTTTTCATGGAAAAATAAACTTCATGCTACCACAGGCTGGTTTGCTTCCATTCCAAAGCCCTATTGCCCAGCAACTAGACAGAGGTTTGTAACCCCATATGCATCATAAACTACATATTAGTAAGTGTGCCCTTCCAATCCTGCTATTCTAGAGGAAGTTAGGCTTATGATTCCTCTTTCATTTGTTGAACACGTGACACAAAGAGGAACTGGACCCATGCTCAGGTCACAGGCTGGAGCCCAAAAGTACCTTGGTTTGAGTGATAAATGTATGGTTATTCTATTTCTAACTGCTGACTGAGAGGAGGTCATGTGCTAAAGGGAAAAAGTCCTCCCTCGCCCCCACTAAAAAAAAAAAAAAAAAAGGGAAAGTAATTGAGAGTCTTTTGTTGGTGGTGATTTGTTTTTTATTTATAATCACGAATTTAACCTGGCAATCCACTTAGACTAGGAGGAGAATAAGAAAAATATAAAACCTGAAGGACTGCAGTGAGAGCATAAAGACTGTAGGCTATCAAAAGCAGGTGGAGTGAAGGGGAAGCAGGTGGAGTGAAGGGGTGCTCTCCTGAGCTACAAAAGGCATGGTCTGAGAGTTAAGATGAACACAAGTCAAATGCATTAGGGTCACCCAGAGTCTGCAGTGGTAATCTTCCTATTGTTCTTGCCATTCCTAGACCCAAAAGGCTCCATGGCTTCCACAATGTTTATGCCCTCCTTCACCTTCTTAAGACCACATGTTTGCCAACTGTCTTGGTGCTGATGAAAACCCAGGAACCTTTTGTATTTGGTCCAGCACCTTCCATGGACAAGATACCATGACCTGAATGCTTTGTGACAAAGTTCTAACCATTAAATATCTCCCGTTGATGGACTTGACACAGGTACCAAAAGGCATATGAAGTCATTACCTTGGCACATAAATCCTGGAATAATTCCGTGAAAGCAGGAATCTTATAACCAAATACTTTTCTTTCTAGAGCATGAAAATTCTCTGTCATGTTTGGAACACTGTCTTCAGATAGCTCAAAGGAAATAGACCCAAGGACTTGCTGTCAACTGCAATGTCTAAGTATAGATTGGTGTTGACAGCAGTGGGAAGCTACAGGTGACAGTAATATCTGCAAAGCTCAGAGCCCTTTGTGCCTAGTGGGAGAGCACATCCTTTGCATGCACAAGGTCCTGAGTTTAATCCCCAGCACCAAAAAAAAAAAAGAAACAAACAAACAAACAAACAAAATGATATAAATATATTATAGATTCCTAATGAGAAGAAATCCAAATTTGTATGCCTTTCACAATGATTTAATGCTGGTGTTTTTTTTAAAACATAGTTTGAAAGATTTCCCCACTAACAACTGCACTAACAACACACTGTTCTTTAGCAAATAAAGCTCCAAGACCCTGCTCAAACCATAGGTTTGTTAAACAGAGGTGGTACCAGCCTTAGCCTGTTTTGTGTTTCTGTAACAGAATACCTGATGCTGATAACATACCAAGAAAAGAGGTTTATTTGGTTCACAATTCTGGCAGCCATGAAGTCCACACAGCTTAGTCCAGCATCCAGTGAGAGCATCCCAGCTACATCATAACATAGCAGAGAAGTAGAAAGGGAAATGGTCACACTCAAACGGGGCACATATGTAAGCAAGGAGGGACCAGGCTCCTTTGTAACCATTTGCTCTCTTAGGCACTAACCTGGTCCTATGAGAATTATATTAATTCTTTCTGAATATGGTGGCCCCATGATCTAATCATCTCTTAATACTACCTTAATACCATTACATTGGAGGCCAAACTTCTAGCACATGAATCTTGAGAAGACATACTCAAACAATATCTAAACTATAGAAGTCCTTACATGCCATTATTTTTAATTACATGGAAAGTCCTCTATGTTATGAGATATAATTTGTGGAAAGTTTCTACAAGTAAAAGAAAAATAATGATGGTATTAACCTAAAAAGAATCTTTCCAGATCAGAGTAGAAAGCCTAGGATAAATCCAAAGCAATTGCCCTTCTCCTAAACCTCAGCATATGACTCATTCATTCACTCACTTTTTAATAGATATTTATTGATTTCCTCTTAATTACCACTTACCAAGCTCGACACTGAAGATACCATGGTAAATAGATGATTTCCCTACTTGCACAGAATTTACCACCTCATGGGGAAGACAAGGATGAACAAGGAGTTATGATAAATGTGAAGAGTCTTCTGGCACGATGGTGGGCAGAAGCACACAGGGGGAGCACTTACCTCTGTCTAGTGGGGCTGGGGGCTGGGTGGGGGTTGTCGCAGAAGAAGTCACATCTAAACTGAAACTCTGCTTTCAAGTCAGAATTAGCCAGCCAGGAATATTTTCCAGGCAAAAGAAACAATTATGTGCAACTAGAAATTCCAAACAGCTGAGCTATAGCATGCAGGAAGGATGGGGTAAGGGGGAAATGGGACCAGAAAACAGACTGGGAATGCCAGCACTACAGGAACATCAGTCACTCACACTCACTCTTCTCCAAGAGAGAGGCAAAGGGAAAGTCCATTACCGTTCATTCATACTGCTGCTTCCCTTGATTCTCTTCTGAGAGCTAATCTTCCCTCTAGAGAAAAGATTGTCTGGAAAAAGATGACTTTGCACAAACCTGTTTTGTAGTGTGGCTTTTCTTTTGTGTCTTCTCTGCCCCTAATTTGAGTCCCTTTCTTCATTCTTGTGTAATAGCAGAAAGAATCCATGTTTATGGAGCACTTCATACGGGCCTGGTACTCTTTTGGGTGCCATCCAAAATATCTAATTAATATTTAATGAAATTCTCAAAGTAACCCTACAAGGTATTATTATTATCTCTATTTTACAATAAAGAAACTTGGGCTTACATACATTCTCTTAATTTTCCCAAGGTCATAGTACTAATAAATGGCATAGTTGATAATAGAAGCCAGTGCCCCTAAGTTCAATGCTCATTCTCCTAATCATCCTGGTCCCCAACATCAAGATATCTAGTTTGTATCCAATTCCCTGTAGAACATTCCTCTCAGGTAGCCATCAGCTCAAAAAATTAAAAGAAATCATTATGGGTTAGGCATCCAAGAGATACGAAAGTATTAACTGGCAGAGTTAAATATATTAACCATGATGTTTAAAAAAGAGTCCTCTTTACGATTGCAAATACCTTAGGACCCAAAGCATTGAAGCTATTCTTATAGAAGGATGATTGTCCTTGATCTTTGGAGTGGTAACCATGGCATCCCTTTAAATGACACCATGGAAACAGCTGCTACCTTCCTGTTTGTTGCTATACTCTCTACCTCCTCCTGGATGACGCTTCTGAGGTCTTAACAGAAACCCACTCCACCACCACCACCACTTTCTTCCCTACGGCTCATGAATTACAGTGTTATTCACATAAATTAAGCCTTTCCCTAAACTGCACCTATTCTAGCAGCTAGGGAAGTAGGAAATTCCAACCCTAGTCTAATGGGAAATTTAGAACACTCTCATGCCATAAGTGCTTTGTCAATTCCGTAGTCCAGGGAGCAGATCTATTTTTTTAAATAAACAACATGACTAGCTGTGTGATCTTGGGGGGAAAATTCATCTTTTGAAGCCAAATTTTCTTCTCCTAATTAAAAAAAAAAAAAGTCCTAAGAAAATTTATCTCTATCACTCCAAGTCAACAACTCTAAGAAACAAACTGCATCTAAGATTTTCTTAATTTATATCTTAGTGCATCTAGACATAATATAAGGTTGAAAGATGTTTGGGGGACTTTCTAAGCTAACTCTGCTAGGCTGCCTAGTTTTTCTTCACTTTCCTTATCTCTGGCCTAAAAAAATACTCAAATACCTGCTATTGTTAGGCTAGCCCCTAATCTGCTGCATGAATCCCTCCTAATGTTATCTGACACATGACCATTATCCATTGCATGGCATTAAACACCTCAAAGGCCAGAAAGCTCGCTACTTTTGGAGACAACCCATTTATTTCCAGGCACCTCTAACTGCTATGGGCTTGTTTTTATACTAAACCAAGATCCATTGCCTATAATTGAGCTCCTCAGGAAAAAAAAAAAAATACATATGAGAAATAGGTAGGCAAAGGACAGGCTCCCTGGGATCTAACAAGCCTTAGAGTAACAAGGGCCCTTAAAGGTCATCTTTGAGCTTCCTTTTCATCAGATATGTAAAAATAATCTGTGTAGAAAAAAGAAGTTGAAAATACTGACCTCATGAACAAAAGAAATTGGGGTGAAAGTGAACCAGGCCTCCCCTCCCTATGAACAGGGAGAATGTTCATGCTTTTGATAAATAAAGGATGAGGGGGGACAAGGTCCAAACTATAAATGACCCAAGGGTTCTTCTAGTAATGAAAGAGAGAATGTGAAAAACTCAAATGAATCACTGTCTTGATTCAGGCCACCAAGCAGTCATGACAGTGAGAAATGTGTCCCTGGAGTCAGGGTCGAGACTATTAAGACAAATGTAGAGTCATTTCAAACTCAGCTTCCCTGGGCTCTGATAAAAAGCCTCTTCGGGCTGCCCAGTCTCTGCAGTGAGTGGCCCATTCACTGTCTAATGCCCTGAGAAAAGGAGTAGAGGCCACATCTGAAAAGACACGTTGTCCTTAAAGTGCAATATAGACTGGCCACCTGCCAAGGGCCAAGGGTTGTGTTTAGAGGCATTTTCTTATTGGTCCCTTTTTGTCCTGTGAGGGCATGGAATGTGTGGGGTTGTACAGATGGAATGCAGTTTTGTGGAAGAAAGAGAATAATGCTTCATCTCTGACTGGCTGCAACCTTGAACAAATCATTCAGCATCTCTGTAGTTACGGTCGGATCTCACCAAAAGGATGTAACAACACAGGCCCATTATTGGGGGTTTGCATTTACTCATATTATTTCCTCTATCATAGATATTATCCCCCCTAAATTCTGATAAGGAATATGTAATTTTTCCTACCAGAATCATTTCTTATAGCAAGTAACCATGGTAATGATCAATGCTGTCAAGGAGAACCTGGAACCCCCATTCCCCTACTAGGACCTTTCAAGGTAAGCCAAAACCTGATCTGGAGCTGCTGAGGAAGTCAGATGGTTCCAGAGACTATGAGTTGCTCATAAGACCTATTACCAACTCCCTCCTCCCTGGCAACCCTCAGAGCTTCCAAAAAAGTCCAAAGCTATGGTCAATTTCAAAGCATATTTTGGGATGATCTTACCCTAAGTCTATGCTGGACCTGACATAAACTTCTAAAAATAGTTCTCAGGAGACTCAAAGGCAGAGGATAGATTAGTGTACCACTAAAGAAACCTTTAAGCTTGCTGGGGTTTGAGGGTATGCAAACAAATCGCTGCTAACCATCGGACTTTCAAGCAAACATTTTTCATGACTTTCTCAATTTCAGTAAGGCCCAAAAGTAATATTTGGACAAAACAAAACAACTAATGGGCTTGTGGCCAATAACTCTATCTTCTCCCCATTTTCCTTGATGTGACTCACTCAGAAAACATCGAAAGGCCTGGCCACCCTCAGCAGCCCAGATGGCTCAGGAGTGGGACTTCCAAGCACTCTACTGCCATCTGGATTGATGACATCAGGGAGACTGGGTACATACGTGTTCATCTGCCACTGAAGCTTGGCTAGGCTCTTAGCAATAATAATAAGGCATTTAGCCTTTATAAATCCATATTGACCATGGCCAAATCTTCTCAACTAAACCAGGCCTTAGGATTTGCAATAGAGCTAGAGGGAATGGGTAAACTCTGCCCACAGGATACTTTCCAAACTGATATGCTACAATTTTGTGAATGTTAATATGGTAAGTAAAAAATTCTTAAAAATAAATAAAAATTTAAAAGTCTTCCAGTAATACAGAGGCCTTGGAAAGAAACCACTTCTTTCTCTTCTGAATTTTTTTATTCACATTAGTGTTAGTATACCACATGGTCTATAAGGCTGTCTCAATAATAGTAATATCAGTGAAAACTCACTGATTTTCCTAAGAACCTACATATTATTAAGTATGTGTTAATTATAGTACCTGAAAACAATTCCTTTCTTATGGCTTTCTTGAATTATACAAATTATAATTTTTTTCTGATTTTCCAAATAAGCTCAATCATGTGCTACCCCACTAAAGTTAGTTAATAATGTATTAAGTCTGATTCCATTAAAACCATTGTTATTCATCATTCTTGACCAGGTATTCCAAAGGTCCTAAAATATTCCAAGATCAACCTTGTAAGGAGTTATTATTTTTCTATTTGTTATACGATTTTCCCCCTAACCCACACTCTGCTCATTATTTCTAACTATTTTTCCATTCATCCTCCCTTCTCTGATTCATGTTCTGTGTTGTGCCTTTCTATTCTTCCCAATATTCTCATCTCTCCTTTGTTTCTGACAGTTCCAGCTCCATTCCATTCATCAGCACTTTCGTATTCTCCCTCACTGACATCTGCTGCCAAGGGTTTCTTTTTTTGTTCCCTGGATTCAATTGCACAGCTTCCCTTCCATTCCCCCACCCCCCGCCCTGTGTCCTCTGTGCCTGCAAGCTTCTTTGTCTTTTTGTGCTGCTGATCAGACACTGCACAGGCTTTGAGAAGGCCATGAGGAGTAGCGTTCTGGCCATAGCTAACGATGATCCAACAGCTCTTTAAGCAGCAGGCAGCTTGCAATATTCGAGCACAAAAAAAGGAGCACAGAGAACATGCCCTGCCATAGACTTCAGAAATGTCAATGTTCTAGAAATGTAATAAGAGCTAACTCTATTTAGTGTTCCAACTGGCTTGTCTCCTTCAACAAATAAATCTTGTGGTTAGGCTACTGGAGTGGGTGCTGAAGGCCTCCTCCCTTTGAAGAGAGTTTGGGTTTTGTTTGTGTTGTGGAGTTTTTTTGGTTTTTTGTTTTTGTTTTTTTCTCCCTTGCTTGTCTGTGTTAATTTTTCTAAGAAAGTAATTTTACTTCTTTGTGCGTTGCTTTGCCCACCTGCTTTGCTAGCAAATTTTCTGGTGCTTGTTTAATCTCACGTGGTGGAGACAATGGCCTATTCCTGCCTGGGTGGTACAACCAGACAAGAGGGTGTGCCAGACATAGAGGTTACAAACACAGCAATGCCTACACGTCCTCATGGAGCATTTCCCAAGCAGCCTTACCCTGTCAATCAACATGCATCTCTGTTAGGTTTTCAAAGGAGATACAGGGATTTATTAGACATATTCACTGCCCTCCTGAAGGCAGTGCTGTATCTGGGGAGACAAGAGCCAATATGTAAGAGATAAAGTAACCAAGCAAGACCAAGCTTGATTAAGTGCCATGATTAAGGCAGATAGATTAGAAGAGCAGCAGGGGATAAGATAAAGGCAAAAATCAGTGGTAGCCCTGCTTTGAAATGGGCCAGAAGGTGGGTCCCATTAGATAGAGAACCCAAGGTCACGATTATGACACCTATGATTCTACATGTAGGAGTGAGTGCTCCAAATCTCTTATCTTTGCACCATTTTGCTTCTTCATCTACATTCTTTCCCAAGGCTTTAATAATATCTAATCTAGCAGGCAAATAATTCTCCAATGTATGAGTCAAGCCAGGATCTCCTGTAGTTCCAGGCTTGTACATCTATTGTTTATTCAATATTTCCAATTGGTTGTCTAATAAACATATCCAACTGAATGACAAAAACAGAATTTTTTTTCTTCTTTTTAAAGTCTTTCTTATCTCAGTAAATGGTAATACCAGTCATTGGTTGTTAAGGCTGAGAATCTAAAAGTCATTCTTGATTCTTCTTGTTCCCTTACACCCACTTGCAATTAGTAAGTTCTGTTGTTCAACTCCAACGCATATTACACAGCCTGCCAGTCCCTCCCATCTCTGTTGCTATAACCCTGGTCCAAGCCACCTTTATCTCTCCTAGACTCCTAGATAACCTCCCACAGAACAACCTGCCTCCTCTCTTTCTATATGCACATGCCCACATAGTATCACAATGATCTAAGGTAACAATCAGGGCTTTGACCCTCTGGTTCAAAGACCTCCAATGGCTTTCTATTCCAGAGGAATAAAATTCAACTCCTTACAGGGCTCTGCATGCTCTAACCCCTGCTTCCTTTTCTGACCTCATCTCTCACCACTCTGCTTTAGTCACATGGGCCTTCTTTCAACCTTCAAAAATCCCAAGCTCATTCTAATGTTTCCTCCAGCTGGAAAGCTCTCCCCTTGCTCTTTGTGTGACTGACTCCCAGCTCCTTATAATCTTCAGGTGAAATGACTCCTCTTCAAAAAATTTTTAAAATTTCCCTGACCATCCTAGCTAAAGAAAATCTATCCTCCCTTCCTCATTCTCTATTCCATTGCTGTGCTTTATTTTCTTCACAAGACTTAATCTAGAATGATGCTATATATTTATTTGCTTTTGAGTTTATTATCCATTTCTCTGTCAGGTGTAAGCTTTGCTCATGCAAGCACTGTATGTCCACTGCACTCTTTCTCCAGTGCTTGGAATAGTGCTAACAAGTGCACAGTGAATGATTGCTCAGTGAGGCAAGCTGATGTGGATGAGGAGAGAGATTCAGTCTAAACAGAGGTCCACAAGCATGGCATGGCAACAGAACACAGAGCATAGGGAGGACCTCACAGGATAGTGCATTGACACTGCTATTATCTTCTTACACAGCAATCTGACTTTTGGAGAAGTGTTCATAGAGAAGGTATTAAATAAAAAGTCATCCACTAGCATTTCCATATAGCTTTTCTTCAGTATTCTCAAGGAATTGGCTCCAGAACTCCCAGGAATATCCAAATCCAGGGATGCTCAAATTCCATATATAAGATGGCATAGTATTTGAACATAACCTATGCACATCTTCCTGTATACTTTAAATCATCTCTAGATTAATTATAATGCCTAACACAATGTAAATACCACGTAAATAGTGGTTATATTGTATTTTGTAGTAAATAATGGCAAGAACAATGACAAGTACTTATGTATTCAGTACAGATGCAGTTTTTTTTAATTGTTTATAGATCTTTATTTTATTTATTTGTTTATATGTGGTGCTGAGGATTGAACCCAGTGCCTCACACATGCCAGGCAAGTGCGCTACCGCTGAGCCACAGCCACAGCCCCAGATGCAGTTTTTAAAAATATTTTCTATCCCCAGTTGGTTGAATCCATGATTGCAGAATCCATAGACACGGAGGACCAGCTGTACATACTGAGGGCACAAGGCAGACCACCCCCCCAGAAGGAGAAGGTTGTTCTTTTTTCCCACTTTAACAGGAACATGATTAAAGCAGAAGAGCTACCATTCTTTGAGCACCCACAATGTTCCAGGATTTTTCCTAAGCACTTTGTACTTATCCTTATGATGACATCATAACATAGGCATTATTATTCCTGTTGTGTAGATGAGAAAAATTGCGGCTCAGAGAGGTTGAAGTCATGGTGTTGCTAAAAGGCCCAGATAGAATTCAAACACGGGACTTCTTCATGCCAAAACTGGTGCTCCTCCCAGTCTGTCACATGCCTACAGGTGGAAACAGCCATAATGAGGAATCAAAGCCTGACATGTTAGTTCAGAACAGAGTGGTAATGGAAGGTATTACATTGCCCCCCCCCCCGAAGGGGAAATGTAAATTTGGCCAGAATAGGGGCCTCTCCTCCAAGGCTGTGCTGCCATGGTAGGTAGAAGTGAAGGAGGATTCAGCTGAAAGTGAGCTGAGGAGTTGTATGAATTTCATCATTGCCTGTATCACCCAGGATGCAATAATAATCTGGCTCCTCATCCTCAGTCTGTTCCCGTTAAGACTCTTTCTTGGAACCACATATCTTTCTTCCATAGCACTTAACTTTAGTTATAAATTTTACTTTTACATGGAATTTTATTCCATTTAAGATTTTTATCTATTTTGTTTTTATCATTATCTGTCTATCTGCTCTATTACATCAAAGGGTACATGATGTCTGGGAATTGATGCTAAATTTGGTTCCTGGGTGAAAGGGATGACAGCTAGAGATCTAGATAGATCTCTTTATTATAAAGGTACATTTCTCCCTTTGTGAATAGCACATGCACACACACATGCTGTGGAGTGATATTTTAGCCACATGTGAATAGTCAGGGTGAATATGCCAGAGTTTGCAATTGCCCCCCTCATTAGAAATCACCTGAAAGTTTCTAAATATCTTGAGGCTCAGAACCCATTTCAGAACAATTCCATCGGAATCTAAGGTGGTAAGACATGGAGTCAGTAGTTTTCAAATGCCCTGAATGATCCCAGTGAGCAGCCAACCTTGAGAACCACTGAAGAGTTAACAATCACGGATGCTCCGTGACTCTGTTTTTTTGTTTGTTTGTTTGTTTGTTTGTTTCCATGCAGGGTTGAACATCGGTGATTTTATAAATCTAAAATTTCTATTCCCTGTATGAAAAAAAAATGAGCTTTCCCTCATCGATTATTTTCCTTGGCTACTCTGAAATATAGTTCTGCTGAAAAGGTGTGATGGGTTCCTGATTCTCTTCTCATCACCTCCTTACTTGGAGAAATTCAAATGGTTACATCACTCAGATGTCAGAGGCCAATGTGGGGAGAGCCAAGTTCCAGAATTCTTTCTAGAACTCTCATCCTCATTTCTAGAATTCTCATCCTCATATATAATCTTTGATACCCGTGCTGTGCTCTCTGCTGCTCGCCTTCTTTTTGGTCTCTATATTACTTTCCTGTGGCCACTGTAAAAAGTTAACACAAACTTCAAGACTTATGACAACAGAAATGTATTTTCTCATAGTTTGGGAAGCAGGAAGTCTGAAATTAGTTCCACTGGGTCAAAATCAAGGAGAAGCAGGATCATGGTTCATCCAGGTTCCAGGGGAGGATCTTCTACCTGGCCTCTTCTAGTTTCTGGTGGCTGCTGGAGCTCCTAGGCTTGCAGCTGTTTCCCTTTGATCTCTGCCTCCAGGGTACATTCCCTTTGATCTCTGCCTCCAGGGCACATTGCCTCTTCCTCTTGTGGGGGTGCCATTTTTTAGCCTATCACTGTATGATGGTTAATTTTAGGTGTCAACTTGACTGGGCCACAGGGTGACCAGATATTTGGTGAAACATCATTCTAGATGTTTCTGTGAGGGTATTTTTGGATGAAATTAACATTTACATTAGTAGACTTAGTAAAGCAGATTGCTGTAGATAAGGTCAGAGAGCCTCATCCAATCAATTGGAGGTCCCAGTAGAACAAAAGGCTGATTCGACCCATGTAAGAGAATTCTTCTAACCAGCAGCTTTCAAACTGAGACCTCTAATCTTCCTCATTCTACCGTAGCCTGTCAGCCTTCAGACTTGAACTGGGTCATCAGCTCTACAAATTTTAGACTTGCCAGCCTCCATAGTCCTCCATAATCAGGTGAGCCAATGCTTGTAGTAAAAAAATTAAATATCCGACTGTCTCTGGTTCTCTGGAGGACACAAATTGACTAATACACATAATGTCAGGGGAAACTGGCCTAATGGAGAACCAATCAAGGTATGTGTTTCCTTTCTTCTCCTTTCTCGTCTACAAAATCTTAATATTACCTCTTCTCCTAAATGTTACCAAGAAAAGGGGATAAAAGACATATATGCATGAACACACATACATACATAAGGATGGACAGTTAAGTAGAGATGAATAGTCTCAAGGCTGAAGATGCACACTGGTTCCCAGTCCTGCTCTGTCCAATCTAGAAAATACCTAATAAAATAATATTGGAAATGGTCATTTCCCTGTAGATATGATAGCAGATCAGGCTGTTCAACCTCTTTCCTTCTGTATCTCTGAGTCTCTCTTCTTCTCTTCATTTGCCAAAAGACCTAAAAGCTACCTGTGTTCCTTCTTACTCTTCCATTCACAGATTTCCATCTCTCTTTTACTTCATATATATGTTGTATTTCTCAACTTTTTCCTCTCTGCCTGGAAAATATTTGCTCTAGCGATAATCTCAGAATGAGTCTTCGTACCTTCTGGTGCTCTCCGATAAAGTTAGGCAATAATAGATTTCAACAGAAACAAGAATGTGATTCCCAGATAATGGCCAGCTTCAGTCCAGACCTGTGTTATTTTGTGTAGGACAATTTAACCTTCCTTTCTCACAACTTGGCTAGGCTCTTTAGATTTCAATTGGTTCCACACTCTTTTCCCCTTCTTGAGTTCCCAAATGGCTGTATTTAACACCAATATTTCTTTCTGTGTTCGTGGCAGGTGGTAATTCATTTGTAAGTGTTCATTTGGCCTTGAGGTCTTTCACAGTGTTCTATGTCTATCAGAGGAAAGGGAAGTACAGTACAGACAACAACCAGCATGCCAAAACCTATTATACCCCAGTGCTGGGGATCCTTTCCAAGATACTTCACACCAGGTTATTTAAAACAAACAATCCTTTGCTTTCTAGTTTTCTAGATAAACTTCCTCACATCTTATAGGGGAAAAAGACAGGACCTGATATTTAACTGTGCTAATCAAAGTTCTAAGGACAGGAACATCACTTTTTATTTCTATTTGTTTGTAATAACTCAAAGCCTTTCCTTCATGTCCAAGAAAGACTATTTTTAATTAACTCTTTTAGCCTTCTTATCAAGCCAAGATCCTTATTATATGAGCCTCTGTTGCCAGACCCCAATTATTTGGAAAACTTGAGAAATGAGATATGAAGATAATTTAATTTTCTGGACACTCAAGAAAAAAAAATCATTTTTGTTATATTTCTATATTGTGAATTCACTTACCAATCTCAGTAGAGAAGGAATAGTGGACATGATTTACTCTATTTTCTAGGTGACTGGGGTGTTGTGATGTCCTGAGATGGTCAATCTGAAAAGTAATTAAAACTAGAGTGAGGGTTGTTCATTGGGAGCTAGTGATTGAGCTTCGTAGTTTACAAACTCTGAAGTTGTACACAAAATATTGCATATTTCGTTGTTGGAAAACTGGTCATACTTTTTCAAATTTTCAAAGGAGTAGTCATGAAATCTGACCACTTCATTAGAATACAATACAATGTAGAGCACAATACTATTTACATAAAGTATTCTAAACTGAAAAAGGAAAACTAGTCCTTGTTCCTGGAGCTACATAATGTCATAGAAGTGTAAATCCTGCTTAGAATTCATAAATACATAATTCAGAGGAGTGTTTCCCTTGTGGACGAAGTCTTCCAGGACAAACCACTATGAACTGGATGATTTACACAACAGAATTTATTTGTTTCTATTTCTTGATGCTGAGAAATTTAAGATCAAGATTCCAGCTGACTGGACTCCTGAAGAAGGCTCTGCTTTCAGCTTGCAGAAGATTCACCTTTTTGTGTCCTCACATGGCAAAGAGAGAGGTACCAGTCACTTCTATGATCTCATTGAACCTTAGTTACTTGATTTTCAGTCTCATATCCAACACATATAGGAAGTTAGGCTCAGTATATGAATTTGGTGTGTGGAAAGGAGGAGGTACCCAATTCAGTCCATAATGCTTCAAGAAAGGAAAATGAAAAGGGAATCGGATTGGAGACTACATGGAAAGTTTTGACATTATGTATCATATTTTTTTCCCTTAAAAAAAAGAATAACTGAAATAAGTATAGTAAAATGTTGAGGTCTGACTAACAGGATGAAGGATATATGCATTTTTGTTATGTTATTCTCCCTATTTAAATAATAAGCAAACAAAAGCTTTTTAATTTCACTAGCATGTGAGCTCCATATGGCAAGGGTTTTGTTCATTTTATTCCTTGTTATATCCCCATTAAATAAAACAGTTCCTGATCCAGAATTGGCATTCATTAAATATTTTTTGAATGAAAGGAAATGGAAAGGGAAATAACTTGTATCTCTACTGAACCTAAAGTATTCAACAACCCTAAAAACCTTTAGTAATGACATAATCATTTTCTAGAACTTCCTTACCTAGGTAAATATTATAAGTCACATTACTATATAAAAAATCAGACCCTAAATACCTAAAAAGGAGTTGAGGACTTACCATCTTACATAATGAATTGATATATTGACTATTTAAAGAACTGTAGAGCATGAAAGGGCCATTTTGCCTACTTTTTCATACATGAAGCAAGCAAGCAAATAAAGATTCTTTTGAGCCTGGTGTGGTGGTGCACACTGTGTCCCAGCTACTCAGGAAGCTGAGGCTCCTGAGTCTGAGCCCAGCCTGGGCAATAGAGTGAGGCAGAGTTGCTACATATCCCTCCCATCACATATCTCTTAGTAACATCTCTAGAATTTATTACCCTAGTCCAGCTATTCATTTGTCCTGTCATTCCTTCACAAATTTGTTATTCTTTGTTTAAAAAGTATAAAAGTATTGTGTTTTGGTTATTTCTTCAGACTTTGATGTCTCGTAAATATCCTCATATGCATGTAAATTTAATAAAACGTATACCTCTTCTCTTATTAATAGGGTCCAAAGAGCCCACATAAAATCTAAGGGAGAGCATTGAGAGGAATTCTCTCCCACAGATCAAAAAGATAACAACAGTAAACCTGGGTATTAGGCTCAATGTCTTTTATACCATAGAAATGATAAGAATCAGAAGAAGTAGAGTGAGCAAGGAGAGAGCCACAGGAGAGGAGAAGGGAAAAGTAAAAGAGTGTCTAATTGTGGCAAAGCTTGCAGCATAGTGTGGACTATGGGAGTCACTTTATGGTTTTGAGCCAGAGAAGACATATGACCTAACTTTGTTTCAAGGGACTTTAACCAGAATAGGGAGGAAGAGCATGAGAAGAAGATCACCATTAAACAGGGACGAGAGGGGGGAGGGAAAGAGAGAGAGAAGGGAAATTGCATGGTAAAGGAAGGAGACCCTCAGGGTTATACAAAATTACATATAAGAGGAAGTGAGGGGAAAGGGGAAAAAAAACAAGAGAGAGAAATGAATTACTGTAGATGGGGTAGAGAGAGAAGATGGGAGGGGAGGAGAGGGGAGGGGGGATAGTAGAGGATAGGAAGGGCAGCAGAATACAACAGACACTAGTATGGCAATATGTAAATCAGTGGATGTGGAACCCATGTGAATCTGCAATCTGTATACAGAGTAAAAATGGGAGTTCATAATCTGCTTGAATCAAATGTATGAAATATGATATGTCAAGAGCTTTGTAATGTTTTGAACAACTAATAATTTAAAAATATATATTAAAAAGTTCTAAATATAAAAATATATTTAATAAAAATATTTCCAGGTAAAAAAAAAAAAAAAAAAACAAGGGACTTTACCCAAGGAGGTTGAAGAGGATGTGCTTGCTGGGGTCAGCCTGGCACCGATTGTTGAAACACAAGCTGGGAAAAGAGGGCATCTTACACAGAGACCTCCTGATGAAGGGAGCCAGAGCCCTGGGCAGGAGAGACAGACAGGAGTCTGTGTGGAGGAAGGGTGCCCACGAAAAAGAACCAGAATGTCAAGGACAAGTAAATGCCA
Organism: Urocitellus parryii; assembly: GCF_045843805.1. Lineage (NCBI taxonomy): Eukaryota > Metazoa > Chordata > Mammalia > Rodentia > Sciuridae > Urocitellus > Urocitellus parryii. The sequence goes on from NC_135534.1 coordinate 97,334,174, forward strand.
TTTACAAAACTCAAACGGGGAAAGTAAAAGATTAAACATTTCTTTTTATTCGAAATCAGAACATTTTCAGAGAATAATTGGTACATGACAAGGACTCAGAAACCACATTCAGGGCCCCCAGAAGCCAAATTAGGAATAATTTGAGCATCAAAATAAATAGTAATGTATAAAATAATAAAATGTATAACATATAAAACTAAGTTGAAAGTGGAATAAAATTGGAAGCCATGAGTCCAGAAAGCTATAAATAAATATAAGAATAAATGGAAAATTTGATAAGGAACACATAGTTCCCAAGTGCCTTCATGAAAAAATATTTATTAATTATAAAGGGGAAAATAATAGCTTTATACTGGTAAAAATTAGCAGATACCAAGATATTATACTGGGGCTGAGGATTTACCTCAGTAGTAGAGCAGTTGCCTAGCACATTCAAGGCCCTGGGATTAATCCCCAGTGTAGCAAGGAAAAGGGAGAGAGATCACACTGTACCTCATCAGGAATAGAACAAATTGAAGTTTGTACCTACCACCTTATAGGAGAAAACAAGAAAAATACAAGCTAACTCTTGTAATATTTCTGCCACAAAGCGTAATCTATTTATAAAGACACATTAGACAGACCCAAACGAGAAAACATTTACAAAATATCTGGTCTTTGATCTTCCAAAGTTATCAAGGTCTTGACAGTCAGGGAAACACTGGTCTAAAAAAGTCATGGCCATTTGTTTTTTCAGTGTTAACTTTTTGTTCTTTATATACCCTAGAAATTAGTGCTCTATCTGATGTGTGAGGGGTAAAAATTTGCTCCCAGGATGCAGGCTCTCTGCTCACCTCACAGATTATTTCTTTTGCTGAGAAGAAACTTTTAAGTTTGAGTCCATCCCATTTATTGATTCTTGGTTTTGATTCTTGTGCTATAGGAGTCTTATTAAGGAAGTTGCAATCTAATCCCACATGATGATGATTAAGACCTACTTTTTCTTCTATTAGACACAGAGTCTCTAGTTTAATTCCTAGGTCCTTGATCCATTTTTTAAAAAAATATTTATATTTTAGTTTGACAGAAAATCTTTATTTTACATTTATGTGGTGCTAAGGATCCAACCCAGTACCTCATGGATGGTAGACAAGCGCTTTACCACTGAGCCACGACCCCAGCCCATCCTTGATCCATTTTGAGTTAAGTTTTGTGCATGGTGAAAGATAGGGGTTTAATTTCATTTTGTTGCATATGGATTTCCAGTTTTCCCAGCACCATTTGTTGAAGATGCTATCTTTTCTCCAGTACATGTTTTTGGCACCTTTGTCTAATATAAGATAATTGTCATTTTGTGGATTAGTCTCTGTGTCCTCTATTCTGTACCATTGCTCTACCAGTCTGTTTTGATGCCAATAACATGCTGTTTTTATTACTATTGCTCTGTAGTATAGTTTAAGTTCTGTTATAGCAATACCACCTGCTATGCTCTTCCTGCTAAGGATTGCTTTAGCTATTCTGGGTCTTTTATTTTTCCAGATGAATTTCATGATTGCTTTTTCTATTTCTATGAGGAATGCCATTGGAATTTTGATCAGAATTGCATTAAATCTGTATAGTGCTCACCAGTAAAACAAATAACCCAATCAACAAATGAGCCAAGGGCCTGAACAGACACTTCTCAGAAGAGGATATACAATCAATCAACAAATATATGAAAAAATGCTCATCATTTCTAGCAATCAGAAAAATACAAATCAAATCTAAGATATCATCTCACTCCAGTCAGAATGGAAGCTATTATGAAGACAAATAACAATAAGTATTGGCGAGGATGTGGGAAAAAAAGGTACACTCATATATTGTGGATGGGACTGCAAATTTATGCAGCCAATATGGAAAGCAGTATGGAGATTCCTTGGAAATCTGGGAATGGAACCACCAATAACCCAGCTATCCCTCTCCTACGTCTATACACAAAGGCCTTAAAAACAGCATACTACAGGGACACAGCCACATTGATGTTTATAGCAGCACAATTCACAATAGCTAAACTATGGAGCCAACCTAGATGCCCTTCAGTAGATGAATCGATTAAAAAAAGTGGCATATATACACAATGGAATTTTACTCAGCTATAAAAGAGAATAAAATTATGACATTTGCAGGTAAAGGGATGGCGTTGGAGAAGATAATGTTAAGTGAAATTAGCCAATCAAAAAAAAAATGCCAAATGTTTTCTCTGATACAAGGAGGCTGACTCATAGTGGGGTAAGGAGGGGGAACATGGGAGGAATAGATGGATTCTAGATAAGGAAGAGAGGAGAGAGGGAAAAGAAGGATGCAGGGGATTAGCAAGGATGGTGGAATGTGGTGGACATCATTATCCAAAGTACATGTATGAAGACATGAATTGGGTGTCAACATACTTTATATACAAACTAAGATATTAAAAATTGTGGTATATATGTGTAATAAGGATTGTAATGCAAAAAAATACAAAGTACATGTATAAATACATGAATTGGCATGAACATACTTTATATACAAAGATGAAAAATTGTGCTCTATATGTGTAATAAGAATTGTAATGTATTCCACTGTGGTGGTTTTTTTTTAAATATCAGTTAAATTTTTAAAAAAATAAGTCATGGCCACCAAGTGTAACACCCTGGATGTAGAACTGGGTCCTTTTGCTATAAACGGCATAATTAGGACCAAACTAGTGAAACGTGAATGTGGTTTGAGAATTAAGTAATAGAGATAAATCATTGCTAGTTCCCTGATCTTAATGTTATATTGCTGTTACATAGGATAATGCCTTGTTTGTAGGAAATACACACTAAAGTATTTGAGTAGAAAGGAGTAACAGGGCAAATAGGTTAGCAATTTATGCTCAAACGGTTTGGTAAAGAGAAATTCTCTCTTAAACTCACAACTTCTCTGTAATTTTCGAAGTAATAATGAAAGAAAACTCAAGGCTACAATATTGAAACTAGCAATAGGTATAGAGGGAAACTATTTAGGGGGCTATTTCAGCTTCTTAAAGTTGAGAGATAGTGATGGTATAAAGCAGATGGTAGCTAATCAGTTCATGAATCTACGTATTGGAGAGATTTTTGTATAACTTACTGGTGGATTAGAAGAGGGATACAAAAGAAAAAAAGAAAGGTCTTCAAAGATTCCAGTGTTTTCTGTGTGAACAATTAGAAAGATGGAGTTAACATTAACTGAGACAGAAAGTTACAGGAGGGCAGACTGAAGGCAGGGGCTGGAAGGAAAGATGAAGAGGACAGTTTTGAACACATTTGACATGTCTATTGAACATCCAAGTGGAGGTATCAAGTAGGCCTTTGGATACATCAATCTGGAGTTCAGACGAGGAGTTTGGAACAAGATATAAATTTGTCAACATACAGATAATCTGAGGAACTAGATGAGATCAACATGCGTGTGACTATAAAGAGAAGAGAAAAAAATTTAGGGTCCAAATTTATGTACACAACCCCCAAACTTTTATTACTCTATAAAGAAAAAAATGTTGCAGCTTTATTTATAGTTGCCAAAACTTGAAAGCAACCAAAATTTCCTTCACTAGCTGAATGGATAAGTAAGCTATTATATCAAGACAATGAAATTTTATTCAGCACTTAAAAATGAAATTTCAAACTATAAAAAAAAATCAAGGAGAAACTAAAATGTATATTACCAAGAAACTAAAATGTATATTACCATGAAACTAAAATGTATATTACCAAAGAAGCCATCCTGGAAAGGCCACTGACTATATGGCGTTCTGGAAAAAGCAAAACTATGCAGATGATAAAAAAGATCAGTAGTTGCCAGGGTTCTTGGAGAAAGAGGATAAATAGGTGGAGCACAGAGGATTTTTGGAGCAATGAAAGTACTGCAAATGATACGATAGCCATGGATGCATTATTATACAAATTTCCAAACTCATTGAATGTACAACATCAACAGAAACTAGTATAAACCATGGCTTTCTGGTGATAATGATGTGTCAATGTAGGCTCATAGATTGTAATAAATGTACCATCCTGGATGGGGAACTGGGTAGTTCAGGAGACTGAGGTGGGAGTTGGGGGAGCCAGATGACATAGGGGAACTCTGTCCTTTCTCCTCAATTTGCCCGTGAATCTAAGAGTTTTCTTTAAAAAAAAATAAAAATAAAAAGCTTTAAGAAAAAAGAATATCAGGGGCTGGGGATGTGGCTCAAGCGGTAGCGCATTCACCTGGCATGCATGCAGCCCGGGTTGGATCCTCAGCACCACATACAAACAAAGATGTTGTGTCCGCTGAAAACTAAAATAAATATTAAAATTCTCTCTCTTCTCTCTCTCTCTCTCCTTTCTCTCTCTCTCTCTCTCTCTCTCTCTCTCTCTCTCTCTCTCTCAAAAGAATATCAGAATCAGAGAAATATTTTATTGCTTTTGTCACATCAGAAATTTAGTTCTGACTCCCTGAAAAATACTCTGCAAAAAACAAAATGCTTGTTTCCTACAGATACTCAGAGAAAAAGACAGGGAAATTAGTGGTGTTGAATATAGCATTTCTTTAAAATTAAATTCTTCATTTTCTCAAAATACTTCATAATTTTAATAAAATAATCAGTGTATTATATTGGTTCTGGATTTTACCTTCTTGTCTCAGGTAGCTCTCTGTCTAGCGTTGTACCTCCAATATTGTATTATGACCCCTGCCAAAAGCTACCCAACTCTAGGACACAAATGTCAATATCATCTCATGAGTAAGAATCTGTCAGAAATCAAGTAAAAGGAAGGAAATATCTTTTCAGGTTTTCACAGAATAGGCAATAGTAACTATAGTGAAGGATAGTAACAAAGTAATCAATATTTCATAATAAAACATGGACATATCATTCATATTAATTGAGAGATTGAAAGAATGAATGTAGTAATCTGTAAAGTGATAGGATGCTCAGCTCACTCTCAGTCCTTTCTCTCTTATTAAATTTTAGCCCTGAAGGTTGAACCCCTCAAGGTTATTTAATTTTCTATGTAAGAAGACATTTTGCCTTGAATATTTATGCAAAGTTTTAAATATCTTAAACATTCTTAAGCCTATTCTGCTTTCCAGTTTTCTCATTATTGCAATAACATCATCATTCTGTTGTTTTTTATACTATATATTGTTATAATGTGGACCCAGCCCATGTGCCCTGACAGTGTACAATCAGTTTTATTCTGAGTTGTACTCGGGAGACCCATAAGACACACAGAATGAAGTTGTGGCCTCACCAACAAAGTTCTTGCTCCAAAAACAGTTCAGTGGATGCCATAATTCACCCAAAAGTTTCAAGTCAATTTTTAAAACTCAGAATTTCGGAGTACTAGGTTGAAAAGTGGAGATTGATTTCAAAATGAAACCTTGATCACTCTTCCTGACTTCAGCTGGTCCCCTGTTCCTTTACTTTTTCTGCACTGCCACTCCAGCTAGAATTTCTCAGCCACCTGCCTGCCCTCTGCTTCTTTTAGCTGTGTTTTTAACAATTGGCTTGGACTTTCAGGTGAATCACGCCATGCTTTTCTATTCTGTTTTTCCATACTGGTTAGGAAGCAGATGAAGGACAAACACACTGAACAGAATAGACGTCCTTCATACCGATAAAAAGTTTAATCCCAACTGCATAACCATTATAAGAAAACATAGGTGGAAAGCTTTATGACATTGGATTTGGCAGTAATTTCTTGGATATGACACCAAAAGCACAGGCAATAAAAGAAATAAAGAGGAAAATCAGACTTCATCAGAATTGAAACCTTTTGTGCATCCATGGACATTATCAGTAGAGTAAAAAGACAATCTACAGAATTGGACACAATCATGTATGATAATATATTAGTATCTAAAATATATAAAAATTTCTATAACAACAAAAATCAATCTGTTTCAAAAATTAGTAAAAGGCTTGAATAGACATTGCTTCACAGATATTCAGATGAGCAATAAGCATGTAAAAAGATATTCAGCATCACTAGTTGACAGGGAAATGCAAATCAAACCACAGTGAGTTACTACTTCACACCAGTTAGGATGACTGATATAAAAACAAAAAAAAAAATGCCAGACCATAATAAGTACTTGAAAGAATATAGAGAAATTGCAACCCTGTCTGTTGCTGGTGGGAATGTAAAATGATTCATTCACTGTGGAATATTTTATAGTAGTTCTCCCAAAAAATAAACATGGAGTTATTATATGATCCAGCAAGTCCACCTGGACATATGCCTAAAAGAACTGAAAACAGGGATCCAAAGAGATATTTATACACCAATGTTCAAAATATTATTCACAATAGCTAATAAGTGGAAACAACCTAGGTGTCTATCAATGAATGAGTAGATGAACCTTGAAGATATTATCCTTTAGTGAAATAAGTCACAAAAATGGCAAATATCATGATTTCACTTATTTGAGGAGCCTACAGTCATCAAATACATAGAGAAAAAATAGAATGGCTTTGTCTTCGGATAGCTGGGGGGGGGGAATGAGTGTTTAATGAGTACAGTTTCAGATGAGGAAGATGAAAATTTTCTGGAGACAGATGATGACAATGGTATCACAACAATGTGACAGCACTTGATTTCACAAAACTGTACACTTACAAATGGTTAAGATGGTAAAGTTATGTTGTGTGTATATGCTACAATAAAGAGCTATCATTCAACTTGACACAATGCAAGACACATCAGCCATGAAATTTTATTAATCTCATGGCATAAATTAATATATATATAATAAAGTTATGAGAAATATAAGGAAAACAAATTCTGGCCAAAACAATACAATGAAAAAATAATATAGGCTGAAGGTTGAAAGAAAGGAAAAAGTGAAATTGTTTTATTTACTGATAACATAATTATTATATGCAAAGAAAACCTTATAGAATCTACCAGAAAGAAAATAAGACTGGAATTAATATGTGAAATTAGAAATGCTGACACATATAAAAAGTTTAATTATTGTATCTGCTACCAGCAAAAGTTTAGAAAAATAAGACTTCTAAAAAATACTGACAAAAATCATGAAAAAATTAAATACCCAAAAATACATCTAACAAGAACATGTAAGATTTCTCACTAAAAACTACAAAACATTGCTAATGGAAATCAAAGAACCAAATAAATGTTTATGAACAAATATTTGAAAACTCAATATTAAACTCAAATTATTAAGATGTCATTATTTCAATGAATTCTATATAATTTCTATTAAAATTAGAAAATTCTATATAATTTCTATTAAAATTTCTATTAAAATTCAATTTTTATAGAAACTGCCAAGATGATTCTAAATAAATATATAAAAATATATATTCTAAAATATGTATATATTCTAAAATATATATATGATTCTAAAATATATGATATATATGGAAATACAAAGGAATTAGATTCTAAAATATATGATATATATATTTTAGAAATACAAAGGAATTAGAAACAACCTTCAAAATTTGCCTTCTGATTTGAAGATTTACTATAATGTTACAACAAGCAAGACAGTTTGTTATGAGCATAGGACAGACAAATAAATCAGTGGACAGAATAAGGAGTTCAGTAATAGATCCTTACATATATACTCAATTTATTTTGACCAAGACATTAAGTCAACTAGATGTGTCAAATAGAGTTTCCTTATATAGTGCTTCTGAAAAAATAGGATATTTGGAAGGAAATGAATATCACTTTTCACACTGTATACAAAAATTAATTTGAGAGAGATCATAAATATAACCATAAAAGCCAGAACTATAAGGATTCTAGAAGAAAATTGTTTTAAAAATTTTTGTGACTTCCAGTATTTCCTGGAAAAGACACAAAAAGTTAAGATATTACTATATTAAATTTCATCAAAATTTAAAGTTTCTAATCTTCAAAAGACATCATTGTATTGAAGCTGGGGTTGTGGCTCAGCAGTAGAGCACTTGTCTAGCAGATTCGAGGTGCTGGGTTCGATCCTCAACACCACATTAAAAATAAAATTAAAAAATAAAGCTATTGTGTCCAACTACTGTTAAGGTCTGTAAACAAGTCAAGATGGCGCCTGGCATTTTGCCAGGGGAAGTGGTTTGTGAGGTGGAGCCAGCAAGCCATTAAGTGTGGAGATTCCTTATTGGTTGACTGCTGTATCTAGTTTATGTTAATTAAGATAAGCTGTGTGGAATGTATATATACCCCTCCTGTCCTACAATAAACAGCTCCCACTCCTGCTGTATCAATGTACACAAGTTGTTCGTCACCCCCCGGTTATTTTGCTGCAGCCGGACTGCGGCAAACTACAACTAAAAAATAAATATTAAAAAAAGACATCATTATAAGTTTCTACTCTTTAAAATGTGCCCTTTAGAAAAAATATAGGCAAGTCACAGTTGAGAAAAAATGTATTCACTGTGCTTGTGTGTATACACATGCATATTTATGGCAAAGAACATATTTATATCCATAATATAAAAATATGTCTTAAAAACATATTTTTAAGACATATTAAACAACAATGAGAAGACAACTAATTTTAAAATGTGCAAAAGATTTGAAGAGTCACTTCATGAAAGAAGAAACATGAAGAGTCAATAAGTCCATGGAAACATGCTCAATATTACCTGGGAAAAGTTAATTAAAACCACAATGAAATAGAGTCCCATCCACACTAGAATGATTTACCCAAAGATCAGCTAAACCCAAATATTGACAAATGTGAGGAGCAACTGGGACCCTCATACATTGTTGGTGGGCATATAAAATAGTACAACCACCCTGAAGAATTTTTTGTCAGTAACTTATAAACAGATTTTTATCTATGGACTAATAATTATATTCCTAGATATTTACCAGAGATATGTGAAATACGTTTACAAAAAAAATAAAGAGGAAAAAAAGAAAGAATAGAAAAATCAACCAACAGATAAGAATATTTATGGAATTTTTATCTATAATAATTAAACACTGGAAACAAGCCCAAATGTTAATCAGTTGGAGAACAGATAAACCAATTGTGGTATATTTATGCAATTGAATATTACTTAGAAATAAAAAGGCGTAACTGCTTATACTCACAACATATATGAATAACTACCATTTGGTTTATTACAATTTAAGAACAGGCAAAACTAATTAATGGAGATTGAAGTTAGGAAGTGGTTGTCTCTGGGCAGAGGAGAAATTGAATAGAATTGGGTGTGAGAAGTTATATTAATAAATATTTTGTATTGGGTGGTACTGAATCAGGTAAATGAAGTGGTCAAAACTCAATAAAGCACGTATCTGATAAAGGGTTAAAGTTCAAAATATATAAGCAATTCAAGCAATTTGATGGCAGGAAAACAAATAATAAACCAAATTTTAAAAAGACAAAAGATCTGAGTAGACATTTTTCAAAAGAAGACATACAAATAGCCAAAGCTATTCATAAAAATGTTCAACATCACCAATCACCAGGGAAACACAGATTAAAACTGTAATAAGAAAATGCCAAATACCTGTTAGAATAGTTATTATCAAAAAAAAATTAAAGATGAGTGTCAGAGAGGATGTGGAAAAAGACATTCCTGGGAATGTAAACTAGGATATCAATATGTCCAACTGTATGGAAGTTCCTCAAAAACTTAAAAAAGAACTACCATATGATTCAACAATCCCCTATTAAATCAATATGTCAAAAAGATATCTGTTCTTCTGTGTTTACTACTGTACTATTCATAGTAGCCAAGAAATGGAAACAACCTAAATATCAACAAATGATGAATGGATTAAGAAAATATGGTATACATACACAATGGAAATACTATTCAGACATTTAAAAAAAAATGAAATCCTGTCATTTTTGACAACATGGATGGAACTGGAGATCATTATGTTAAGTGAAACCAGCCAGGCACAGAAAGACAAGTACTGAGTGATGGCACTCATATGGAAAAGCTAACAAATTTCATCTCATAGAAGCTGAGAACAGAATGTTAATGACCAAACCCAGATGCCCTTCAATGGATGAATGGATTAAAAAAATGTGGCAGTTATACACCATGGAGTATTACGCAGCACTAAAAAACGACAAAATCATGGAATTTGCAGGGAAATGGATGGCACTAGAGCAGATTATGCTTAGTGAAGCCAGCCAATCCCTAAAAAACAAATACCAAATGTCTTCTTTGATATAATGAGAGCAACTAAGAATAGAGCAGGGAGGAAGAGCAGGAAGAAAAGATTGATATTAAACAGAGACACGAGATGGGAGGGAAAGAGCGAGAAAAGGGGAATTGCATGGAAATGGAAAGAGACCCTCATTGTTATAAAAAAAAAACTACATAAAAGAGGTTGTGAGGGGAATTGGAAGGAAAAACAAGGAGAGAAATTAATTACAGTAGATGGGATAGAAAGAGAAGATGGGGCGGGGGAGGGGGATAGTAGAGGATAGGAAAGGTGGCAGAATACAACAGTTACTAGTATGGCATTATGTAAAAAGGTGAATGTGTAACCGATGTGATTCTGCAATCTGTATTTGGGGTAAAAATGGGAGTTCATAACTCACTTGAAACTAATGTTTGAAATATGATATGTCAAGAGCTTTGTAAGGTTTTGAACAACCAATAAAAAAAAAAAGAAGAATGTTAATGACCAGACTCTGGGAAGGGAGTGGGAAGGGAGGACTGGAAAAATTGATTGATCAGTGGGTACAAGTTGAACGGGAATAAGAAGTTCTGGTTGCTATTGTACAGTAGGGTGAATATAGATAACAGGTATGTATATCTCAAAAAGCTATAAGAAAAGATGTTGAATGTTTCACCACTTGGAAATTATAAATGTTTGAAAGAAGATAGGCATGTTTAACTTGATATGAACATTATATAATGTGTACATGTGTCAAAACATCACTTGGTATCGCATTAATATGTACAATTTGTATGTATATATATCAGTTTTAAATTATTTGATTTTAAAAAGAGCAACAAAAAAATTAAACTCCTAGAAGCAGAGAGCCAAATGTTGATAACCAGGGGCTATGGGCAGTAGTTGGAGGAGGGTTGAGAAAACACAATTTTAGTGAGATGGAAAGAATAAGTTTGAGATTTATTGTGCAACATGATGATCATAGTTATTAACAATGTATTATGTTCTTGAAAGTTTGAAGGTGGATGTTAAGTATTCTCACTACAAAAAAAAAACTTTCAGGTAATTAGCCCAATTTATCCATTATACAGTACATATGTATTACAAAGCATCATGATGATGCACATACTAAGTATATACAATTTTTGTCAATTAAAAAAGTTAATTTTAAAAACACAATGAACTGAACACTTAAGATTTGTATATGTTGGTATGTATCCATTTTACCACAATTTTTTTAACTTAAGAAAGCTAAACTAAAATTGGAAGAAAATGTCCCTTGTAAAAAAGACCTTCCTGATATACCCAGAAAACATCATTCTTAATAGGAAAAATAGCTCTGAGTAAATCTGTTAATAAGAGTAAAAGAAAACAATTAAGGAAGCCATAAAAAGAAAAAGGGACTTTTTCAAAACATCAAAGTATAGAAATAATACATTTTAGATGGAAAAACCTCAAAATTGTGAGTGTCCATTTTTCTCCAGTTAACTCTATAAGTTTAATGTGTTCCTAGTAAAACTTAATAGAAATAGTATTAATTTTAAGCTGATGTTAAATTTCATACAATTAAAAATTTATGGAGGAACAGGCAAGATTATTTTTAAAGAATTATAAAAAGAAATAACTCTCTTAGATATTGTAAGAATATTTTGAAGTCCCCAGGTCCATCCATTTTACTGGCATTTTACTTTATAGCTGAGTAATAGTCCATTGTGTATGTATACCATATTTTCTTTATCCACCTCATCTGTTGAAGGGCACCTAGGTTGGATCCGTGGCTTAGCTATTGTGAATTGAGCTGCTAAAAACATTGATATGGCTGTTGTCATTATAGTATGCTGATTTTAAGTCCTTTGGGTATATACCAAGGAGTTGAATAACTGGGTCAAGTGGTGGTTCCATTCCAAGTTTTCTGAGGAATCTCCATACTGCGTTCCAGAGTGATTGCACCAATTTGCAGTCCCACCAGCAATGTATAAGTGTACCTTTTTTTCCACATCCTCGTCTACATTTATTTGTTTTTTTTTTTAAAGAGAGAGAGAGAATTTTAATATTTATTTTTTAGTTTTCGGCGGACACAACATCTTTGTTGGTATGTGGTGCTGAGGATGGAACCCGAGCCGCACGCATGCCAGGCGAGCGCGCTACCGCTTGAGCCACATCCCCAGCCCCTCGTCTACATTTATTATTACTTGTATTCTTGATAATTGCCATCTGATTGGAGTGAAATGAAATCTCAGGATAGTTTCATTTGCATTTCTGTAATTGCTAGAGATGTTGAAAATTTTTCATATATTTGTTAATAGATCTTATTTCTTTTTCTGTGAAGTGCCTGTTTAGTTCCTTTGCCCATTTATTGATTGGGTATTTTGGGGAAAAGGGTAGGGGATAAGTTTTATGAGTTCTTCATATTTCCTGGAGATTAATGATTTATCTGAGATGCAGGTGGCAAATATTTTCTCCCATTCTGTAGACTGTCTCTTCATGCTCTTGATTGTGTTCTTTGGAATGAAGGAACTTGTGAGTTTGATACCATCCCATAAGCCAATCCCAAAAAAACAAAGGCCAAATGTTCTCTCTGATATACAGATGCTAACACACAATAAGAGGGAGTAGAAAAGAACAGAAGTACTTTGGATTAGATAAAGAGGAATGAAGGGAAGATGGGGGATAAGACTAGGAAAGACAGTAGAATAAATCAGACATTCCTTTCCTATATTCACATATGAATGCACAACCAGTGTAACTCCATGTCATGTACAACCATAAGAATGAGAAGTTATGCTCCATGTATCTATATCTAAGTACATTCTACTGTCATATATAACTAAAAAGAACAAATTTTTAAATTTTTTAAAAAGAATATTTTGAAGTAGAGTAATTATATCAGTGTGAAATGGATGTAAAAACATATGATATATAAAGCATAATTTAAAAGTCCAAAAACAGACCCATATATGAATAATAATTTAGTATAATCAATAAATTTGGCATTTATAATCACTAAAAGGTATACTCACTTAATAAATAATATTAACATAAATATCTATTTGGAATAAAATAAAACTAGACCTTTATGTCTCATTATATACAATAAATAATGGAAAGTGTATTAAAGAGATAAAAGTAAAAAAACAATATAATATAAAAAAAATGTGATCTTAAGATTGAAAAGTTCTTCCTAAATTATAAAACTCCAGAATTCAAAATGAAAAAGATTAATTGAACTAAATAAAACTTAAAGACTATATGATTACATTTACCATAAATTAAGTTAAAAGATAATACTGGTAGAAAATAAAAATACAAAATGAATAGAGAGCTAATATTTAATCTACATACAAATTAAAGATTATAAAAAGGAATTGACAAAAGAAATATAAATGAGCAGTAGAAGTTATTAAAGTTTTCTGAAATCATTAATAAATAAGAAAAAACATATTATCATAAGTTATATTATCTTGTGATAACATTAATAAGTTATAAGAATTTAAAAGATTTATAACACCTAGTAAAAGCAAGGATACAAGAAAATAGACACTGTTAGTTGATAAATTGGCAAATCATTTTGTAAGAAAATCTAACAATAATAAGTTTTGAATATATGTACCTATGACTCAGTTATTCTATTTCTAGGAATCTGTTTTACAGAAATTTCATCCACATGTTCAAATAAATATGTATAGTAGGGGCTGGGGTTGTGGCTCAGCATGAGCGCTTGCTTAGCATGTGCAAAGCCCTGGGTTGAATCCTCAGCACCACATAAAAATAAGTAAAATAAAGCTACTGTGTCCAACTACAACTAAAAAATAAATATTAAAAAAATACATGTATAGTATTGACTAAAGCATTAAGAATACACATGAATAAGGAATTTAACAAATGAATGATTAAATAAATTATGAAATAATTATATGAAAAGTTATGCAGCTATTACCAGAAGGAGGCAGAACACATTCTCTAATATAGAAAAAAATCTCACATCCATAGAACAATGTATACAACAGTGCAAAGAGAATGAGCCCACTTGTGTATATCATATAAACATTTAGAAAAAGAAGGATACCATTCAAAAAAACCTAACATTGTTTACCTTTAGAAAAGGTAGCAGGAGTAACATTTTGTTCTGTATTTACTATTGCCTGAATCTTTTATAAGGTTGTACCTTTTTTAATCATATTAGACTATGTGACACTGCTGCTAATTCAGTTATTTTAACCTACCAAAAAAGGCAATTTCATAATATTTGTTTTAATAGAGTAAGAATTTTGTATACTGCTTTTGTATCCTAAATAAATAGATAAGGAGACAAACAGACTACAAACACTCCCTCAAGATGGGATTAAATAAAAGGATTTATGTGAGTCTGTCCAAAAAGAAGGCAGCACTCAATTCTTTCTCACCTAAAATGGCTGCCCATCCATCACGTTGAGCTCTCTGCCGTTTGTCTGGGAGCTTTACAATGTTCTCAGCTTTAGAGAGTCAGGCCCTCCTGCCTTCTCCTCGACCCTGTGACCGGAACTACTGAATGCAATAGAGGTTGCATAGCTCTATACTCCTCTTTGGGCACATGGTGACAACTTTGCATGCTAGAAATTAAAAATCTAAATTTACCAGGAGCATTGAGAATTGCAATAGCCACTATTTCTATTATTACATTAATAATTTCCTGAAATAATCCTGATTTCTTTCAAAACAATGACCCAGGCATCTTTTTTTCCCCATTACTGAGAATGCTATTAGCAATTCTATGTCAATAGAATTAATAGGTTATTACTATAACCTCTGTGAACAATTTTAAATCAATCCACATTTTCCCTGAATTTAAAATACAGTTGTTAGAAGCTTTATTAATTTGAAGAAAGAAGAGCCATGCTTTTTTACTAAAAATATATGGGCTGGGTTTGTGGCTCAGTGGCAGAGCACCTGTCTTGCACATGTGAGGCACTGGGTTCTATCTTCAGCATCACATAAAAATAAATAAACAAAATAAAGATATCATGTCCATGTATAACTAAAATAAATTTAACATATATAATAATCTTAGTTAAAAATTTTTTTAAAAATCTCTTCTAATCTATTCAAAGATGGCAGGTGTAATATAATTCACTTATTAAAATTTCATCAAAATAAATTTAAGTCATAGACTAAACAATAGCATTAGATTGATATTAATTTCCTAGTTTTGATAATTGCACTGTAGTTTTATAAGAACACGTTTCTGTTTTTAGGACATATACATTGAAGTATTAGAGTTAAAGGTAACTGTATCACAATTTATTCTCAAATATATCAGAAAAAAAATATTTGCATACTTAAGAAAAGAGAAGACTATAAAACAAATAATAATCAGTTTGGTAATAGGTTGACATCTGGTAAATATGAGTCAAGGGAAAACAGGAATTTCCCACTGTTTTGCAACTTTTGTTTTTTGCCTGTTTTGTACAGTACTGGGACTAGAACCTAGGACCTTGAGCATATTAGGCTAGTGCTCTACCACTGAGCTGCACCCCTAACCCTGTTATGCAACATTTTAGAGTCTGAAATTATTTTAAAATAAATTAAAAAAAAAAAAAACATCTCCCTCCAAGTGATTCATGGATTCAATAAATGGCCCCTAAGTGCCTCTGTATGCCAGGTAGTAGGCCAGACCTCTACATTTTTAATTCCAGGTCCTGTAAAGCAATTATCCCCTGTGACCCACTTTGTGAGGGTCTCAGCCAAGAGTTCCATCAGGCTTGCCTGTTGATCTGTTAGGAGGAGGTCTAAGCCTTCACCTCTCTCTTCAAGCCTCTTTCTTTCCTTGTTCTCTCAAAATCCTTGATTCTCTCAGTACATCAATTCCTTTCTTTGATCATTCTTCATTTCCTTTCTTTTTCTTGTATTCTCAAATTCGTCCTCTCCACTCACACCTCTCAGGCCGTACATGTGGTAAGGTTACTCCTAGCCTATTTCAAAACTCTATTCCATCCTCTTTTCACAATCAAGCTTGTGTGAAGAGTAACTGGAACCACCAACACTTATTTCACATTCACTCCAGGAAAGAGAGAGTCTCTATACCCACATCCTACTTTGTGATTGAGTTTTGCCAATGTTTCTAGTAAATAGAGAAAAACAATTAAGAAAAAGACAGGCAGGGATTGTGCAAGAGAGAGAGAAGACAGACTTTTTCCCTGGTATGCAAGAGTACACAAGGAATAAAAGAGATTTCCACTGAATATCTATGTACAAAGCACTCTGGTAGGTATAGTCACTGAATATTGAAGGGAAGATTCCTGTTCATAATCTATTTCCAGCTGAAAATATAAATCTTACCACCAGAAATAAAATATATGCTAACCAAAGACAGAGATTCTTAAAGTAGTAGAATATTGTCAAAATAATCTTTCAGTTTTTAGGTCAGATAAGACATTAGCAACAAAGGTTAGGGAATAAAAACTACTGCCATTGAATTCAATACCTAATTCTTTTTTTGTAAGAGGATAATCAAGCAACATCTCCACATAAGGACGGATCAAAACACAGCTTTTCTTGTTGCTAGGTTCAAAGTGTTATGTGAATAAGATGGGATACCCAGCAGAACTCCAGTCTCTACTTGAATGATCCCCTCCTAATTGCTCCCTCCTTCCAGGAGGGGGTGCAACAAGTTTTTTCACCCACCACATCCTGAGGCCAAGCCTCTGCTTCCTGCATCTGGACCCTAACTACTAAATGAAGATTTCTTGGAGATGCATGAACAGGGACAACATTTAGCTTTGTTGAATGGAAGGATAAATGAATGTATTATGTCTCTAGAGTCCAGCACATAGATGAAATTTTCTGAATATTTCTTGAATTAAGAAGTAAACTCACATTCCAATAGACTGAGTCAGGCAGAGTTATTGGTCCTGCAGTTGTATTCCCAACCCTTCCCTATTCTCTTACCATTTCAGGCTTTCCTCGTCTCCTCAGGTTCACCCCCATCCTTTGGGAATCACACTTGGCATGTTTAAGAAATAACAAATTGAGCAAATGAGAAAAGAGATGAGGTGAGGAGAGAGGGAATCATGTTGGAACTTGTTGTCCATTTTGAAGACTTAGCCCTCTACTCCATTTGAGATGAAAGATACTGGGAAACAGGAATAACATGATATGACTTGCTGCTGGGTGAGAATGGGCTATAGAATGTCAGAGAAATAGTGCTGTAGTAGGGGAATTTTAAGATGCAGAAATATCAGCATGTTTGTAAGCTGACTGTCGTGGTCTAGTAGAAATGGAAAATTTGAGTTGGCAAGAGAGAAAAGCTTCCAATACCAAGTTGAAGTGTGTTCACCGAGAGTCCTAGGGCAGGCAGAGTTCTGGGCATAGATGAACATAGGTGGACAAATGGGCTGGTGAGAGCTTGTGCTGTTTCTTTCACATTTGCCTTAATGATCAATGAAGTAGGAAGCAGGCAATCAACTGAGATAAAACAGAGCAGCAGGTATTACAAATTTGAAAAGAAAACATCCCTACATGAAAGCATCTTTAAATAATTCCATGAAAAACTCATAAAACTATATCCTTAGCTATAGGTTTGGTTCCAGAAAACAGTTTTACATATACAGCATATGCAAAGCCATCTGAAATACTATAACATGCACAAATGAAGTGATATGATTTGGCACATTTCCATGAAGAATGAGAACTGCAAGTCAGTTGTCTAAGTGCCATTGAGATTTATATCAGGTAAATACCTCTTTATTACTGGAAGTCACTTAAAATTAGGTCACTGCATTAAGAGTGAAACACTGTGGTGTAAAACACACATCCAGGGTTGCATGTCAACCAATGTGAGACATGGGTGAACAGAGCTTAACCACAGGATCTTTCTCATGCCCACACTGAATCCCAGTCACTAACTGCCTTTCTAATTAGATTTCTGTGCTGCCTCACCCTGCAAAGTCTGGGAATCTGGAATTTCCAAGAATTTTTCAACCCTCCTTTCTCTGGTATTAGTTCACCCCAAGAGGAAAACATGCTTAGAATTAGTCATTTCCACTAGTAGATTCATTTGTTTGTTGGTTTTGTGGTGCTGGAGATGGAACCTAGGGCTTCACACATGCCGGGCAAACCCTCTACTACTGAGCTAAATCCCCAGCCCTCATTTCCACTAATAGATTTATCACTGGGTACCACAAATTTATGATGCTGCATGTACAGGTGAATTAAAAACCTCAAACACATCATTTGATTTGACTATTTTTAAAGTTGAATCATTTTGAAGTATATGGGGCTGGGGATGTGGCTCAGTGGTCTGAGGCCCTGGGTTAGATTCCGAGCATGGGGTGAGTAGGGTGAGGGGAGCACTTTCTTGGTTTCTTGGAAGCTTGTCCTTTAGTCCAGCCTCTGGCCACACTGTCCATTATCCTGTGGCCCGTTGTTTGTGTGCCAGGCTGAGCTGTACAGAGCTGCTGTCAAAGTTATGTAGACACAGCTGACCCACAACACCAAGACTGCTTAGCCAAGTGAGGCTTGGGTGGGTCATTACGGTGACAGGAATGGGGCCCAGCTGTTCCAGGCAAGACAACAGGCAGCAGCCCTTGTTCTTCACCTATAGCTTTAGGTGGACTTAACCATGGCCTTATTTGGGAAATCTTAAGAGATTTGTCCCCAAATTGCAATGTTAAGCCCTAGAATTTTTATCTGATTTCTGTTTTTACTTTCACTTCTAATCTCGTGAATTTTTACTTTTTTACTTTATTGAGAAAAATGAAAGGCTTGGTTGAATTATTTTTATCATATTGTATTGTTTTGTATAATTTTTAAAATATCTTTAGAGATGATAGTTTATTTTATCTTAAAGATTTTTAGACTATTTTGTCCTTCTTTACTACTTATTCTTATATTTTTAACATTTTTAATGATCTAAAAAATCTGTTTTTATCTAGTTTTCTAGTCACTTTCAATTCTCTATTATACTTATTTTTATTCAATTTTTATCTTTAATTAGTTGTCTTAAGCTTCTGCTTTCTTTTCCTTGCCTCCTAACTCCCCCATTTCTTCCAGTTTTTATGGAAGTGGCATGGAGTAACATGGGGCCACTCAATCTTGGACTGGAACCTCCAGAACTGTGAGTCAAAATAAACCTTTTATCTTCATAAGTTAATGCCTCAGGTATCTCATTACAGTGATAGGAATGTGACTAACACATCTTCTAAGGAGAACAAAATGAAAGTCCGTCAATATGGGAGGTGAGGGAAAGATGGCTGAGTAAATTGTAATATGCCCAAGGAATACAACCCAGCTATTAGATAGATAAAAGAGCAGCTAATAATTTGCAAGAACTCCATGAACTGTGGTTGAAGGAGAAAAGCCAGACGCAAATAATAGACCTGTATAGAATTATATAAATGGGGATAAAAATATTAAAAGGGGCCTGGAGTTGTGGCTCAACAGTAGAGCACTTGTCTAGCACATGCAAGGCACTGGGTTGGACCCTCAGCACTACATAAAAATAAATAAATAGAAATTTTTAACTACAACTAAAAATTTTTTTTTAAAAACACATTTTAAAAAAATATATGTTAAAAAGGACTCACTAGGTCTTAACATGAGTCACATGGAATAGTCAAAGTTCAGGCATGGGAATCTAAAGTTTGGACAATGTATACAAATAGGTGTCCTTGATAAAAACAGAATATATGATATGATCCTATTCATAAAATGTCTGTATAAATAAATATATAAATATACCTAATATTTAATATGTATTTTCTTATCCTAGCCTCCTGGCATTTTTTACCTTTATCTGAAAGAGGAAAGTCAGATACAAAAAAAAAAGTGTTATGTACCTAATCCCACTTTTCAAGAAATAATTTTTAAAAACCCTTATGCAATGAATAGATTGAGATAATAGACCTCTGTGGCTTTATATAAAGGTGGATAAAAATATTAAAAGGGACTCACTATGTCTTAACAAGGGAAGTTAAAGTTGAAAAACACAAGGAGATGGGGCAAGGAAATTAACAAAATGAGTCAAGTATCAGAGCAGAGCATTTCAGGGTCCTTATAAATAAACTTGGGGGTAACTGGAAGTATCTTTCCTTGAAACCTGAGCAAGTCAAACTACACATGTGGCCACTTGAGAAATAATTGCATTTGATTTTTTTAAATGTTTCATCAAATAAATGTTATAAATCAAGATAGGGAGAAGCCCTATGCCTGTTTTATATAACCAATGATAAAGATTTCATTATTATGTACAGTTTTCCACTGAACATCTTTCAGAAAAAGGTTTTGGAAGCACAAATCGAAAGTAGTGTATGTAAAGTCTATTTCTTCTGATTTTATGAATTTAAAATGATGTGATGTGCCTGAGTTCCTTAAGTTTTGTATACTTCAAGCAGTTCTCAGACTAGACCTTGCCACTAGTCACTTGTAATTTTATTTGAATAAACTCCCTAAGGAAATAATATTTAGGGTAACTATCTTTTGTCACAGAACCATTTAGTTCCTACTCTACCACTGATTTCTCATAAAGAAATCAGAAAACAAAAGTTTAACACATTGAATACCTGCTCTAGAACAAGACTGCATTTTTCCTTCCTTGTTCTCCTTGAAGGTTCCCCTTTAGAAGAGGTGGGTAATGATTTAATGTAGTCACCTTGAGACGGGGAGGAACTATAAGAGTTAATGAGGGAGGCCTTATGTGGAGGATATAAGGACTCAGGGTAGTTTTCTGCAGTGGTTTGGATAAGTGTCTCCCAGACATTCATGTAATGAAGGCTTGGTCCCTTGGAGGTGCTGTTGGGGGGAAGGATGGACTTATTAGGAGGTAGGTCACTGGGGGCATGCTCTCAAAAGGATTGTGGGACCCCAGACTTTCCCTCTTCCTCTCTTGCTCTACTCCCTGGCTTATGAGATGAACAGTGTGCTCTGCCACAAGTTCAGGCACTATGGTGCCCTCAGAAGCTATTGCAGCAGATTCCTACAAAAGAGGAATTGCCGGAAAAGGATTTCTACCCAGCTAGTGCTTGAGTCTTCATACACCAAACATTTGGACATATTCATACAACCTCCTGTCTTAGTTCAGTATATACATAAAGCACTACACACCTAGTTAGGTAGGAAAGACACAGAATCTCTCATACCCAGATTTTGGAACCAGGCAATGTTTCACAGGAACCACCCCAACAGGGGAATAGCAGAGCAGCCCCCTCCATTACAACTATTTTTATCTTTAATGCCCTGTCATTAGCCTTTTCTTCTTGAGGCGGGAAGTGGCTCTGGGCCAAGCTGTGTGGGCTCAATATAAGCTGTGGTTATTTATGTCCACACAAAACCAGGGTAAGCTCTAGTGGTCTCCTGGCGAGTCAGATGATAACCTCCAAGGGTTATCCAGACCCACTTCTTCCTAATTTCTAGGTTCACATTTTGAAATTACTTCAGATGACCTGGAAAATGTCCCCTACCATACAAAGAAAGGAGATAAGTATCCTTCTACATGATATAAACATGATTTAGTTATGAACCAGAGAATGAAGGCCATAAGCAATTGGTCTTTGAGTCTATTGCCAAAAAAAAATTATCTCTATTAATCACAATGAAGTTAAAAACATTATCTTTGACAGTCCTCAAAATTAAAGTTCAAATTTTAACATGTAATAATGCCTCACTATATATTAGTATACTCTGTTATCTAGAGGTACATTTAGCTGTTAGTTTATCCTGGAAATTTTCCCAGAAAAGCAACTGAAAGCTCTAAAATCCATCTCTTTCTCATCAACTTTGCCACTGTCTTGGTTTGTAATGTTTCTTGGCTGGACAATCACCACAAACAGTGTTTTAACAAATCTCTGGTGTGTCACACGCTGGTTATTTCTAATGAACCCATTCTGCCCACACAAATGTGTGAAAATATGCAGCTGCACACAGGAACATATAAAAGCCTCCTGCAGGTGCTGGTTCCTCTCCTGGAATTGACTCACCCATTTCTGTCCCATCTATTCTGTTCTGACATTCTTGTCTCTTCAGGGTCTCTGACTCCAGTGTTAATGTTTCCTTCTAGACAATGTACCCCAATTCACCCCCGACATTTCTTCCAGACATAACCCTTCCAGAAGGCAACATATGCTTAGCCATTGGGTAGGAGATACTGTGTGGGGTGGGGGAGGGATTTAACCCAGAGGTACTTAATCACTGAACCACATCCCCAGCCCATTTTTATATTTTATTTTGAGACAGGGTCTTGCTAAGTTGCTTAGGCCCTCACTAAGTTGCTGAGGCTGGCTTTGAATTCATGATCCTCCTGCCTAAGCCTCCCACGCCACTGGGATTACAGGTGTGCCCCCAGGGAACTTGGCAGGTAGGGAGTATTTTAATGCTCTGCACACCAGCCTTCCAGCACTCTGGGGTTAGCCTAGGGAACTTAGAAAGTTCCCAGGCTTACCTCCTTACAATTCACTGTCTAAATTGAATTGTACTTATCTTTCTGCAATGACATTCTTACACTGCCTCTTCCCTGCTTATAATTCTTAATAGTTCCTATGGCTTTCAAGCATTGATAGCAAAGTCCTTCATGTTGCTCCAGCCCCTCACTCACTCCTTCACATTCACCTCTTGTAGGAACCATTATGATATACTTGCATTTTCCCCACTGTACCTCAGGCACTCGCCCTTTCTGAAACACTTCCTCCTGTATTGTTTACCAAGTGAATTCTAACCCAATCTTCAACATTAAATATAGATGTTTTCTTCCCCAGAAAACTTCCTTTAATTTTTCTGAGCAGAGCTTGCCATTTCATTCTTTTTTTAATGCTTAAGTTTTAATTTTTTTTAGTTTTATTGATTTTATTTTTTTAAATACACGACTGCAGAATGCATTACAATTCTTATTACACATATAGAGTACAATTTTTCATATCTTCATTCTTGATCATCCAACTGTGTTATATATCACTACAATCATTCATCTTCCCACTAAATCACAAACTCTCAAAAGACAGAGAAGACTGTGGGGGTTTGTTTGTTTGTTTGTTTGTTTTTATTAATCTTTGTGTCTCGAGCCACTCATGGGCTGTGTGTATGAGCTATGCACATTTGAGCGTATGAGGGGACTGGCCTGACGTTACTGCCTGATTGGGCTGTGTGACATATGTGTGCCTTTTCTCTGGCTCGGCCTTTGATCCACAGAGCACCTGAGATGGGTGTGGCTTTCCAAGATGTCAATCAATTAGTAGAATATTCTATGAATGGCTTTTCTCCAATAAATAGGGGAATTGCAGATGTGCTCTCTCTCTTGCTCCCCTTGCCCTCTTTCTAGCATGGGAACCAATATTTGAGGTCGCAGAGTCATCCTGACCCTGCAATTGAGAAAAAGGTATTTTTGTGTTCGTGTAGTTTCTTTGCCGTTTTCATAGTTATTGATACAACCAACTCCTTTGAACCAAGCTCATCTCGTCAGCCTGGCCAGCTGGCGACATCTTTGAATCCTTTATTCCTCACGAAGTATCTGACCAAGCATACTTGCAGAATTATGTGAAACTAACCAATGAATAAATGTCAGAGAGGATCCAAAACACATTCCTTGGAAATCTTAATGATACCTTTTGATGTGTAATTCTACCAGAGCTGAGTAATGGTATTGATTTGTTTATGGTGAAAGAGATGAAGGACAAGTATGTATCTGATTGTTTGAGACTGAACATGTGAGAGAAATCACAGGTGTTTCTCTGGGACACTGGCGATTCCTGCCCATTCTCCATCAATTCTGAAATAGAAGAGGTTATGATGGGAAAGAAAAGAAAGAAATTTAAAAAGTTAGTAGCTGATGATTTTACCAGGTTAAAAATAGAAAGGTTTGTTTTGATATCATTGTCAAGTGAACTATATGTACGAGCTATATGAAAAGAAACCATGACCAACAGATATTGTACAAGTTAAAAGAGAAGGAAATTTGTGTCTGAAGATAGAAGGCTGTATAAGTGATGCTCTGAAAGAATATCGCACTGGCCAGCAGACAGGACATCAGCCAGGAAGAGATGATGCCACAGAATTGTCATTATCATGGACTTATACCAAGGTCTTTATAACTGTGTTGTTATTTTTGTTTTATATCTTAATGAAGGAGAAATAAGACTTTTCATGTGTAATGTCAGAGAATTAATAGAACCCTAAGATTTTCTTGACAACTTGTTTAATAGATGTGGATGCTTTTCACGGTATTATTATTATTATTATTATTATTATTATTATTATTTGAGAGAGAGAGAAGAGAGAGAGAGGGAGAATTTTTTAATATTTATTTTTCAGTTTTCGGTGGACACAACATCTTTATTCTATTTTTATGTGGTACTGAGGATCGAACCCAGCGCTCCGCGCATGCCAGGGGAGCGCGTTACCACTTGAGCCACATCCCAGCCCCTGATTTTTTTTTAATTCTTATGATTTTCTGATCTATTTCTGTATACAGGAAGAAATGATCATCCAAGATGATACTGAATCGTATTATATATTAATGACAGAATGACAGTCTGACCTCTACTGTTTTTACTTTTAAAAGCATGTATTGATCTCAGCCAGCCATAGAGACTGTTGACACATAGATCCTGGACAGAGAAGGCAACCTCTACCTCACTGAGAGTGATGTTACTTAGAAATTACCTTTTGTGACATGCAAGTTCTCTGTGCTTCTAGGTGCTGTATTATAGCCCTAAATCAAAACAGTCTGTCAAGTGAGATGTTTATCAAATAATCTACAAGAAATAATCATAAGAAATTTGCTATTTGATTTCCTATTTAAAAGTCATTTAGATCATTAGGACCATACTTATATATTGTGTAACATTTCTTTTTAAGAAAGAAAACAGAGCTATGAACACCTTGGCTACTTCAAGAGAAATTTGTGTATACTCTCACCTTTATTTCATGTCAATTGAAATTGTATCCCAGAAGCTTGCTGACTTCTCTGGGTCCTCCAATTCCTGTTCAAGTGAAAGCTCTAACCATTATCAGACAATATAGCCATTCCAGTCCTTATGTCCTATTTTATTTTTTTTAGTTTATAAGCCCAACTTCCCTAGTTCTTTTTGTTTTTCCTCTAATTTCCTTAAGTCTAAGCTTTTCTTAGTAATAAGTTCTCAGTCCTATTTTTTTGTTCATTCATGCAACAAAAAGCATTGGGAGCCCACAATATACCAACTATTATGCTATATATTGGAGATTGTGATAGGATAGTAGCAATCCATGGCATTTGCAATCTGTATTAGTCAATTTTTTGCTATTATAGTGAATATCTGTGACTGGCTAACTTTATCTTTAAAAAGAGGTTCAATTTGCCCACAGTTCTGGCCAGATACATGACCATCAAGAATCTGAGTAGCAGAATTAAAAATTCCCATTCTACCTCCTGCAAAGCCAGAGGCTACTGAATTTTGAGGATTTACTCATTCCCGTGATAGGTTGTCCACTCTTCAACCTCTCTGTGCCTTGCATGCTCTGCTTTAATCAGTACTGAAGTATCTCATTTCCTTGATCACACTCTGACTTTAAATTGTCCATGTCTTGCCAATGCTGTTCGCTCTTGGCTCCTTTGCCAACCCATCCACCTGACGTCTTACCATTTATAACTCACAACTTTACATTAAAGACTATGCCCTCCTTGATGCTTCTTGGCATCCATCCTCCCTTCCTCTTCTCCTTCCCCAAAGTTATCCCTCCCTCTTCTGTACTGGGGTGCTACAATGCAACAGTTTCTAGCTTGGTTTCTGAATTCAAATTAATCTGATTTATCCCCTGGCTCAATCACTTAGTCACTATGTAATCTTCAACTTTTTTTTTTTTTTAATCTTTCTGGGTCTCAGTTTCCTGATCTAAAAAGGAATGTTATGATTTTGATATGAAGTGCCTCCCAAAAGCTCCTGTGTTGATTCAGGGTAAAATTCTGAGGTAAAATGATCAGACTATGAGACCTGTTCTGTAATCAATCCATTCTAGTTTAAATGGACTGTCTGGGTGGTGACTGTAGGTAGGAGGGGTGTGGCTGGATGAAGTGGGTCACTGGGAACATACCCAGGAAGGCTGCA
Source organism: Urocitellus parryii (assembly GCF_045843805.1). Classification (NCBI taxonomy): domain Eukaryota; kingdom Metazoa; phylum Chordata; class Mammalia; order Rodentia; family Sciuridae; genus Urocitellus; species Urocitellus parryii. The sequence continues at coordinate 97,360,344 of NC_135534.1, forward strand.
TCTCTCCTGGGGCCCCTTTACCCCTTCCCTCACTGCTTCCTTGGTGTCATGAAGGGAGCATCTTCCTTCTCCCACACTCTTCCCCCATGAGGTACTGCTTCATCTTGGGCCCAAAGCAATGGAGTCTGCTGCCTATGGACCGAGACCTCTGATACCATGAGCCAAAATAACCTTTTCCTCCTCTAAGTTGTTCTTGTTGGGTTTTTTGGTCACAGGGATGCCAAACCTGACTCAAACAGGAGACAATAGCCATATTAATCTAATAGAATTGTTATAATTAAATGATGTACTTAGAACAAGTTTTAATACAGAGTAAGCACTTTTACTATTGATTATATTGAGAAATGGATGTGACTCCATTTTTGAGAAACCAGCTTCTACCTGAAGGCCTGTCCTAAGGAAGGGGGCATGATCCTTGTCCTTGTAAAAACCCACAGAGCCTTTCTAGGCAGATAACCATGCTGCTGAGTTGTTTGTCTGCAAATAACAGGAGAGACCTGCGGTGCCAGGTGTCCCTGACTCAGGCTAGGTGAAGACCCACAGCAACACCCTAGCAATCACCAATCAGCATGAGACTGGGAAAATACCTGGGATGCCAGATGACCCCCCAGTAGTTTATGGTGGTTGATAACATGTTGGGAAACCATGTAGTTTAGCCCATACACCCCTCGTGGCCTAAACCAATCAGTTCAAAGGAATCCCCCTCTTGTACTAACCAATCACCCCTACCCAACTTGTTCCCGCCAGTGAATGTGCTAATCAATGTTAAGAGTTGTTGTTTGATTTTCCCGTGGTATGGAATGATTTGCTGTGTGATGTTGTGATGCATAGAGTATCCCCCCAAAACCTATAAAATCTCACTGAACAAAGGACCAGGACTCACTCTCTGGGACTGCTGCATCGGGAACGGTTGTGAGTCCAGGCTCGAACTTGCAATAAAGACTTATGTGATTGCATTGGATTCAGCTCCTGGAGATCTATTGGGGTCCCACGAATCTGGTATTACAATATGACACAGGGTTATAGTTATTTATTTAGATACACTCTACTTGTTTTAGTCAGGTTTACATCACCGGGACAAATATACCCAACAAGAACAATTTAGAGGATAAATTTATTTCAGCTCATAGTTTTAGAGTTCAGTTAATGATCAGTTGATTTCATTGCCCTGGGCCCAAGGTGAAGCAGAACATCATGGCAGAAGGGTGTGGCCAAAGGAAAGCAGCTCAGAACATGGCAGTAAGAGAGCCAAGAGCTCTGCTCACCAGGAACAAAATGTATGCCCCAAAGGCACACCACCCAGTGACCTGCTTCCTCCAACCACATCCTTCCTGCTACCTGAATTAACCACACAATTAATTCATTCGAGTGGATTAATCCACTGATTAGGTTGCAGCTCTCATAATCTATTCATTTCACCTCTGAACATTCTTGCATTGTCTCACACGTGAGCTTTTGGGGAACACCACATATCTAAACTATGACATTATCCCACAGACTGCTCCATAGGAGTAAGAACCCTGTCTTACTCATCACAGTGCCCAGAGTACAATAAATGCACAATAAGCAGGTTTAAAACTAAACCTGATAATATATAAATTCCTGCAATCCAATAAACCAAAGGCAACAAATTTTAAATAACAACTCATGAACAGCTGTGCCAACTGCAATTGGAGATCCCCTCCCATAGCATTCGTAAAACTTCTTGTTGCTGCCATGTGTGGTGGTGTATGACTGTAATCCCAGCAGCTTAGGAGGCTGAGGCAGGAGAATGGCAAGTTCAAAGCCAGCCTCAGTAATTTAGTGAGGCTCTAAGCAACTCAGCAACACCTGGTCTCTAAATAAAATTTAGAAAATGGCTGGGGATATGACTCAGTGGTTAAAGGCCCCTGGATTCAATTCCTGATACAAAAATAAAATCCTGTTCCTGTATGACTTAACTTCAGTCATTTCAACAGTTATCTGCTAAGTGCCTACCATGTGCCAAGCAACATTCTAGGCAGTGAGATAACTCAGCACGGGCAGCCCACATACCTCTTGAAGAGGTAAACATATAATCTTACTTACAAAATCTACTCCTGTTGGGAGCCACAGTGGAATACCACATAAGCTGCCATGGGAAAACATAGGAGCCACAATTAACCTATTTTTGGAGTCAGAGAAATGAAATCTGGCTGAAATTAGGAGAACAAGGGCTTTTGGAGATGTGCTATTTACCCACTAAGTTAAAAAACTGATCAACCTGCTGCTTTGTGGAGAGGTACCCTTCTCTTACTAGTAAGGACAGTCTCTAGAAAACACTGTAGAACAGTGCCTTGGGTCTTGGGCAACTCCCTCTTCCTTGCAGCACTTACTCCCTAAAGGATATTCAACTCTTAGAAGTTGATACAGTTTAATTCAAATATGTTGTAAAAACTATGAGATGCCGGGGGGGGGGGGGGGGGGGGGGGGGGGGGGGCATGCTAACTATAGACTCCTAGGCCTCCTAGAATTCACCATAATAATTCTTTTTGCTCTGTGCAACCACATGTCTCTTCTTGAAAGAATCCACATATTTTTCAAAATGCTTGTTAGAATTCTGCAGTCATAAATTACTGGTGTTAGGATCTGAAAGTCCTTAATTCTGTTTGCATGTAACCTGTGCTTTATGTGTACAGCATTCTGAGACAACCTCTAAAGTCTTTCATGAATAAAATATTTATTGAATATCTACTGACAGCTCCATGGTTGTTCTCACTAGCCCCAGGGTTAACAGATCTTGACATTTCTAATTCTTTATTTCCTCTCTTCATTATCACACATCCAGTTTCCTATGCCTGCAGGATTATTTATATAGTGAGTAATTTGGGGGAGGGTGTGACTACACTGAAGAACACAACAGTCAACAGAATCCCTCATCAGAATATTAAATGGCTTTGGGCCAGACCTGAGTGACTCCATTCTGGAACCATGTGTGAGGAGTCCTTTCTTTAAACATCACATGAGGGCAGTTCTGTTGAATTCATACTTTTTCCTTTCCATGGTAAAATATAACACTTTTCCTCTCCTGTTAAAAATAAAAGGACTATAATTCTAGGTATTAGATTGAGTTAACTTGTAACCAAAGCTTTGGATATAGGCAGAACTGGGTTTGAATTCTGACTTCACTGTTTTCTAGCTGTTTGATTTTGGATAAGTTATTTAATATCCCTGGCCTAGTTTTCTTATCTGAGTTGTTATAAAGATCACATTGTTGTAATAAAGATACAGCATACATAAAATAGAGTCTTGATAACTAAGCATTATTTGAAGTGCTATGAGTGTATTAACTCATTTACCCCTTATAAGATGCCTATCCCATAAGTCACTTACAGGATAAATATCCTGGGTGGCACTCTTTTACAAGGAGTTCTATAGGCCACATTCTCTGTCTCCCAGATACAATGATAAGGGCCTATTTTTTTTTTTTAAACAAAGCTTGAGATGTTATTAGCCTCAGGCATCCATCCTTCAAGTCCTCCTTAAGGGGACCTATAACATGCTCAGTGTGACTGTTTTTCTGAAACTGGCAGCCTGTGACACTTCACACTAGCTGCAAACATGTGTCTGCATTTAGCCCAACAGAGCTAGCTTTGCTCACACAAAGATCGTGGTGCAAAGCACAGCTCTTTAGTTTCCAAATGAATGAAAATGACATATTTAAAGCAAAGCTGGCCACAGCATATAGCTGGAAAACAATAATGACTCATAGGAAAGACAAAGACTGAGTAAGAGCCAATGAAAGGCCACTCATTCCTTCATTAACAGCACTTGGGAAATGTGGTCTCAGGATGGAACAACCGAAAGCATATGGACAAAAAACTCCCAGGTTTTTGAGGATAGTCTAATTCCCATCTTGTTTATACATTTCCTAACTCCTAAATTAGTTATACTAGGAGTTGAGGGGGAAGTACAGGAACCAGAGATATTAGAAATTTTTACATGAGGCATGCATCTGCGTCACAACTAGCATTGCTGAGCATTGTGAAATGACTATTAGATAGCTTTGATAAGAGAACTTGTTATTACAGTCTAGATGTGGGACCACAAAAACATTCCAGCAGCAACTAAAATATTGAAGTGTCTTTACTACATGTGTATATTTTAAGAAGTATTAAAAAACCTAACAGCAAATAAAATATTTCATGCTCCCCTTCCTTGTTTAATTTTTTAATTATTATTATTGCTATTATCAAAGTTTTAATGCTATCTAATCTTGGCATATCTGAGTGTGAAAGTGTCTTACGACATGCTTTTCCGCCAATCTATTCATTATTTCTATGGATGGATACTGAATATATTAACAGTTGTATTTGTATAATAAAAACCATTTCTTGATTTTTAATGCTAGTAAATGTTCAAGGTTTTGAACTAAAAATACTATTGGCATATATTTGAACTAAAAATACTACTGACTATTAGTATAATATTATATACTAATTAGTCCTCAGAAAGATTTACACTCATGTGTGGCTTAAAGAGGGGTTATAATCTGAGAAATGCCTCATTTGGTCACTTTATTGTTGTGTGAACATCATAGAGTACACTTACACAAACTAAGGTGGCTATGAGGTTACTAAGTGATGTTATCTTATGGGACCACCAATGTATGTTTAGTTTATTGTTAACCAAAAGTTATGCAATCAGTACTGTCTTCACTTTCTTGGGGATTTCTCAGAAATTGCCAAACAGAATTGAGAGCTAAAAGATAATGTCTAGGATTTTAAGAGTTGTGCATCAAAATATCTCATATAAATTAAATGAAGGATTTATTCATCAAAGTCAACAACTCTTAGAGACAAACCTTATGTATATTTTGAATGTTTATGTCCCTCTCCCAAGCATTTAGAACCCTTTGCTATAGAAGCTGACCATACCAGGTACTAGATTACCCAGAACCCTTCATAGCTGGGGTGCTAGCACATGGCCTAGACTCCTCTGATGGAATGCTTTCACCTCAGATTTGGGGTCAGAAGTTAATGATAAAAAAAGAAAGAGCTTCCTAGAGTCTGTCTGGCAAAGATAAGAGCAGGCACATAAATTATATTCATTTTCCAAAAGCAGTGGACACAGTGATTCTGTGGCCACTTCTTGATTCTAGTGCCAGAATCAAACTGGAGATGCGACAGACTGTAGTTTCTGCCAATCAGCGGAGACACGGATTCTTCCTGGGAAAGCTGTGCTACGTAATGTTGAGCATGGTGACTGGCTCCAAAGTCTCCAAGTCTGGTTCTCCAAAACTTCTAGAGATAATGTCAGATCTCCAATAATCTTTAACAAATTCTACCAGAATCCTGGGAACTTTATTGTATTTACCTTAAATAATATTGGACATGTTACTCCAGGTATATATATTATAATTTGAGATGAAAGGCAGTTTCTCCTAGGTTAAAAGAGAAGATAGCCTAAAAACATACATTTTGGCCTACAAGGTAGTGGTGAGTCTTGCAGTAGCCAAAGCATTTAACTTCAGTTTGGGCATTCTCCTTCGGAATTCCAGAATCTACTTTCCAGGAGGCACTGATTGTATTGACGTGCATTGGACATCAGCAATCAGCTGTTTGTTCTTACTTGTCCTACAGTCCCTGCGTCATGCAATGGCTTCCAGCCTGTTTTTTCTTCACACTGACTGGCCTGTCCAGGGAGTTTGATTTGGGGAATACTTCCTATCCACTAAGAACATCTGGGAAATTCTAGATCAACCTGTTCCATTGGATTTTCCCTCCTTTTATTCAGTCTCTATTTTCTTATCTGATTTTTCTACTTAAGTGTTCTGCTTCCTTAAAGAGGAGCCTTAAACATGTACTGTATGCTTTAAAATTGCTGAAAGTAGATTTTATATGTTTTCACCACAAAGAAAAAAATGTATGTGAAGTAATGGATATGTTCACTAGTTTTATTTAGCTATTCCAAAATATATGCATATTATAAAACATCACATTGTATACCATAAATAAGTACAATTTTTATTTGTCAACTATACAACTAATTTTTTTAAAAGAGAAGTCTTGGCTAGTCTACTTCATTTCATCCTACTTCTTTTCATCACAGTAAATTGTGCTAAACATAGCAGATAATTGAACAGTACAGATTCTTCTTGCCGGAGTTGGCCCATAATATTTCTTACTAGTATTAAGGAATTCGTTTTTTCTTTACCTATGAGAGAAGAAAAAGCCTTTAGTGGGAATTATATTTTTGTCCTATTCCCAGAGAGTAGTTTCCCTCCAAGCAGTATCTTAGAAAAGAGTTTTAGCAATTAACTTAATAATGCAATTAAAACTGTCTCTCCTACTAAGCAAAAAAGGTTATTCAGGACATGGATGCTTCAAGATGGTTACACTTATCATAATGCTTTCAAAACCAAACACCCCTGAAATTATGAACATATCCATTTTTCAAAAGAAAAATCATGTAGTAGAGAAATGTATTTGCTTATTCACATGGTGTATCACATGTGAACTGAATTGGTTGGCCTCAAAACTAGTCATTTGACTTTAAGCATCATGCTTTTTTTTCCTCAACTGAACTATATCTCTAAATTGTAAGTGCCAGTCATGGTTCCCACCACACCCAGAGCCCACAGTCACTTCAGAGGAGAACCAGTCCATCTTGGGTCCCCGCTGTGAAAGCTGCCCTGGCCAGCCATGGTGGCTCAGTCACATCTCTCTCTGGCCTCTGCTGATTCAACAGGAGTAGGAAACTGACCTCAAAGGAAGCCTGTCCACAGACTTGTCAGCAACCTACAAGGAGGCCTGGCAAATACAGTTTTGACTCAACAGAGGTGGTTTGTGTCAAGCAGATTCTAGCTGAGTCTCCCGTTGACTCAACCTTTCTGCAGATAATGGTTGTGTACACTATTCTGATGAACTGATTGGGTGGAATAACCCTGTTCAACTTTCTATTTTACCACTCTTGTGTAAACATGTCCTAACAGAACAAAACATCACGTGTTTGGAAGTTCCCAATCTTCTTAACCGCTGATAGCTACTTTTCTTCTAGAAACATTTTTTCCTTTTTCCATACAATCTTGGTCTTTTCTTTACTTTTTGCTCCCTCTTTTTTTTCTAATGCTAAACAGCACTCTGAATGCTTTATATAAATTATCTCATTTAAGCTTCACAACAACCCCATGAGGTCAACACTATAAGTATCCATATTTTACAGATGGAGTAGGCAAGGCACAGAGATGGTGAGACTTGTGATCCAGGTGATGGTAGAAGAGAAGAGGGCTTATTACAGAGATCATTTAAAGGTAGACAGGATAAGGCCTGGATGTTGAATTAGATGTGGATTTGAGGGAAAGGGGGAATTAAGAATAATGCTTGGGCTGGGGATGTGGCTCAAGCGGTAATGTGCTCGCCTGGCACGCGTGGGGCGCTGGGTTCCATCCTCAACACCACATAAAATAAAATGAAGATGTTGTGTCCACCGAAAACTGAAAAATAAATATTAAAAATTCTCTCTCTCTCTCTCTCTCTCTCTCTCTCTCTCTCTAAAAAAAAAAAAAGAAGAAGAATGCTTAAGTAATGGGGTGAATTGTGCTGCCATTTGTCTAGTTCAATTGGACATTCCAGAAACACCTTTGAGTTCTGTATGTCTAAAACTAAATTTGTCATTTTCCCCACAAGACCTGCTCTTCCTTTTAATATTTTCTTTTTCAGAGAATGTCACCATCACTTGTTAAATGCAGGTACTTTACAGAAAGGGATACAAATGACAGTAGTTAGAACTATACTAAAGATCGTTCTAGGTATTCAGATTGTTTTCTCCAACTTATTTGGGGTAAAGTAAACTAGACTTTTAACCCTGGTTTAACCATAAGTATATTGGGGGCAGGGATTGTGTCTGGAATTAAAGCTTACTTCTATTGAGTGTTTTTCAAAAGTCAAGGCTCATACTCAGCACTTTACAAGCATCACCCCACGTAATTCTCCCAACAGTTTTTCTGAGGCATGATGACTATGAACATAGGTTTTAATCCTGGCTATATTGTATAATTTGGGGGAAACACTCAACTTTTCTGAAACTTATAAGTGGAACTCTGAAAGCACAGAAGAGAGACATCTAACCAAAATAGATGAGATCTAAGAAGGTTTTAGAATGGAAGGAGATGCTGAGCTGAACCTTTTCTCACACAGTTATTAGGGGAAAGGTTTTGCAAGCAAAGAGAGCAGACTATCTACGGAAAGGCCAGGAAGTAAACAAAAGTACAAAACCTTTTCCTAACTGCCAGTGCAATTGACCAAGAACAGGAAAGGGTTACAAAAGCACATGCCTACAAGGGCCAGGCAGGTCAGGTAAAAAGGGAGGATGGCCAGGGGTAAGAAAATGGGAAGTGAGGTCCAGAGCAAATAGGAGAGCACAGGACCAGCCCCAAGGTGCAAGCCTACCTGGGTCCAGTGCCTTTCCTCCCTCACCATGCTCCAGTGCACAGCCTTCTATTCTCTTCTTTGAGCCACCAATTTTTACTAATCTAGAAGCTCCTCTTATGCCACTGACTCTACCTGCAATGTGCTTTGCATGGCTCCTTAACATCATTTCAGCTCAAATAAGATTTAAAAGAGGTCTTCGCTCATCACCATCCACAAACCAGCCTTCAGCCAGTTTGTGCTCCACTTTATTCCTTTATTTTAAGTATGCCACATAAGCTCTATCAGAGAGGGAAAATTTTCAGTACGTACAGCAGTAGCTGACACAGAGTAGGTACCTAATAAAATCAGTTTATTCATTTTGAACAGATGAATGATGTTTTTATTGTGTGCCCATTTAGTGTCAGGCACTATGGACTGCAGAGACAGATTTGGCAATTATCTACCAGAATATAGGTAGTAGTTAATGCCAAAGGAGAAACCCCAAGCATCTGTGTAGAGCCAAAAGACAATGAGCCTGAGGGAAATTATTTGTACAAGTGAACAGAAGAAAAACCCCAAAGAGACTGGTCAGGAGAAGTAAGGAGGGGATCAGGATAGAAGTGGCATCACAGAAGCCAAAGGAAACCAAGGTCCCTGGTGTAAGTTAAGACTTGACTAGAAAATCCACATCTGGCTGGTTATGATGGGCAGCAGACATCTGGGGAACTACAGACTTCTCACATTCCTTTGTCTCTTTGTTGTGCTCACTGGGAACCTCTGAAGAAAGCTTCATCTACGTATCTACACTTGTCTGTTTCCTGTGCTGTATCCCAATAGTGATGACATGTGTGTTTTCTTTTTACCTTGTTCAAATAAATTTTATTTCATTTTCACCTTCAAGTAAACAAATTTCCATTCACATATTGCTACCTCTATAAAGCCATTTCTTTATTAATAGGACATAATCTACTATTTTTATATTCTGATCCTGATCCCATTCCCCAGCCCTCAAAATCATGGTAATATTATAAGCCTATAGTTTTTATTCTGTGTTGAGTGAACATTAAAGCCAAAAGCATCCTCCTGGCCTCCTTGTAAATACACACACACATCATTAAGCACACACACACATATATATATATATATATATGTATATATATATGTATATATATATATATATATACCTATAAACATATATATATATATATACCTATAAACATATATATATTTCTAGGAGCATATATATATATATAAGTATATATGTAATAAAAATGCTACAAAAATGAAAAGAAAAACAGGGTTAAGGGAAATGGATAGTGACCAAAATGTTTATCCAGAGAGGATATGACTAATAATCTAGATGGGTTGTTAGCTTCCCCAATAAAGTGACATTTGAGCAGAAATATGAAGGACATTAGGGAGAGAGCCTTGTAGATAGTATGGAAAGAATGTTCTGAGAGAGGAACAGCAAGATCAAGAAGATGTGTGTGGCTGAGGGATGAGAAGAGAATAGATTAGTAGAAGATGAAGAGTTGGCAGAATAGAAGAAAGCAGCAACTGCCTTCAGCTTAGGTATTCTCTAAGTCTGCCTAAGGAAGGAGTGGTACATACAAACAGTGCCTGGCACTTAGTAGTGCTCAATAAACATCATTGATATTTGAATATCCAAGGTGCACAGAAAATTCATGTCCCATCTAGGCCTTTGGCACTTGCTTAGGGATTTATGAAAATATTCTTAACATCTCCTCCCTGGCTGGAATTCTCATTTCTATCTTCTGGATAGTCTTTGAATATCTTCCAAATATTCAATGTTCAAACAAAAACAGCTGATAGTATAAATTTTCCATTGACTTCCACTCTATGGTTGAAAGTCAGTACTTGAAACTATCTAGATTGGTTGTTTGCCCTATAGCCATTTGACCTCAGTCACAAAATTTATTTGTCTTCCCCCCTCCTAGACTCTGAAGCCCATCTTGATACTACATCAAGGTGTCTGAGTCCATCCCAACTACCCAAGTCTCTGGCAGTGCAGTGACTCAGCAGCAAGCCTGCTTTGCTGATAATCCTGCTCTTCCTGTAAGTTGCAGCCTTTCTTCTTATAGGACTCACTTTGCTCTTTTATTGTTGCACCAATTGTTGTTTCTTTGTTCATAAGGTTGTTTTCTTTTTTCATTTAAAGTTGGTGAAATCCTCCTCCATGAACCCTTGTTTTTTCCTTTTTTCTTACATTTTTCTTATATATAATTAGTTGTCAATGAACTTTTATTTTTATCTATATGTGGTGCTGAGAATTAAACCCAGAGCCCCACCCATGCTAGGCAAGCACTCTACCACTGAGCCACAACCCCAGCTCCCTTTTCTTTCTTTTTAAAACCAAGCCCATTCCATTTTCTACTAGTTTAATACTTGACTCCTTGACTTGCTCTCCCATGCTGGAGTATTTTTCTTTTTCTTTTGCTGTGCTAGGGCTAGAACCCAGGGCCTTGCAAGTGCCAGGCAAGTGCTCTACCACTGAGCTACATCCCCAGCTCTTGAGTACTTTTCTAATTTCCCAGTTCCTTTGAGATTTAAAGTTTACCTTGCTCACTTTTTCAGAGACTGGAGTCCTGAATCCTGGCCCTATCTTTACTACTTTTTAACAGAATTATGCCTAAACAAGCAATCAGAGACTGGAGAGTCATCAGGTGCTCCCTTTGTCCAAAGGCAACCTGAGTTCCTTCTACCCACCAGGCACAGAAGACCTGAGGACAGCACAGGGAGCAAGACAGATCTTGCATTCATAGATATTAAATTGTGGGAAAACAAACACATAAGCAAATATAAGTCTAGGTGATGAGTATTTTTCCATACTTTTTACTGGTGCATTACAGTTTTACATAATGGTGGGATTTGTTGTTACATATTCATACATGCACACAATATTAGGGGATGAGTATTATGAGAAATCATGCAAGCTCCATCTGCCCCATTCTTACAGCTTACCCATGCAGAACCTCCTGAATTTCCTTCCTGAATCTGTCCATGAGAACATCCCTGAACATTCCCCTTGGCTAAAGCAGTTCCCATCAAAACTCTTCATAGAATCTGAGTTTAGAGCTTTTGACAACTAAGTTGTAAAGACAGTGACTAATTTTATAATGCTGGCTGGGAATCCTTGAGCAATTATGGGATCTCCCCTTCTACATGGTCATGGGAATCTTTCCCTTGCTTGGGAAGCCCCGGACTCTACAGTACAACTCACAGGATTCCCTTAACTTCCTCTTCCAGTCACCATAAAAAGTAACAGCTGGTTATTTATAGAAACTATCAGAAAGGCATGGACAAAACACATGTCATCAATAAATATAGTCTTTTAAAAGTGTTTTTGACTAATGAAGCCAAAGCACCGAATTTTAAATTCAAAAACTAGGAGAGAGTATAGAGTAAAATGTGAATCTCTCATATAATCTTTCTTTCCAATTACTAGTTCTCCTGCCCATGGACAACCAGTGTTACCAGTTTTTAAAGTGTTCATTAGAAAATTATATGATTATGTAAGCAGAGATTTTCTTTAACACAAATAGCAGCACAGTATCAATACTGGTCCTCAGTAGCAAAGTGCTATCTTATATGCATTTTTTCTTCTATTATTAGGAGTTCATTGTTCTCAAAATTCGTCTCTTTACCAAATTGGTGAAGTTGGGCAGCTATCCTATCAGGCTCAAGTAGAAAATCCAGCGCATGACTGTATGACACTAACCTTGCTATTCTGGCTCTCTGGTAACCTTATCTGGTGTCCTCCCACAATTTCTGGGGGAAAAAAGAGTCATGCTGCTAGTATGGAATCTTGTGGTTAACCATGAAAAGAAAGAAGCCCTGAGATTGGTCAACAGAACATATCTCATGTCCTCTAGTTTCCTTTCCCTTATAACTCAGCAGCTCTAGCCAGTCATTGAAGTTCATGGGTAAAGTATGCGTTTCATCTCTCTGTGTCTTTCCTCTACACAGCATGTGCTAAGGCTTTTGTTGAATAATGATGACAAAAGAAGCTAGACATGTTACTGATTGTGGAAATTAACTAGAACTTCTCTAGAAGACACAGAAGACACTGCATGGAACATCACAATATTCACCTGGCTATGTGTGTGAAGCACTTCTTTGACTAGAGGAAATCAGTTGCTGACTGAAGAGCTGGAGATGGTACATGAAGAGGACTGCTGGTATTGTTTCAACTAAGGTAAGTTTTGGTAGAAATGGTAAAAGCATGAGGCTTGAGAGTAGGAGAAATAACTCTTCTGCAGCCCCAATTGTAGCTATACTACATTGACACATTTCCAATGAGAAAATTCCCAAGGATAGCACCTGGAAAACTCTGAATTGAACTAGAAGCATTTTCCTGGGCTGTATAACAGTTTTGAACTTGAGATATGAGCCATTTGAAGTACCTAGAGGTCTTAGATAAGGTGGCTGGGAAACTGGAAGCCCCAGACTAAATCAGCCACAGTGGGATGGGACAATCATCTAGAACTCTTGTCTTTTATGGCTCAAATGTGAAACCAGATGTGTGGTAGTCTGCTGGGGAGCTACATTTTAAAAAGCAGAAGTGTTTTATTGCAACCATTCTCCCCCGTATCTGTTCTTTCCAATGTATGTGCTTTTAACTAGTGAGGCTGTCCCAAGATTTTGCCTTCTATGGAGTCATGGCTACTTGACTCCTTTAATCATGTGCAATTCCAAGTTGCAATTTAAGATTCCTACTTGATTATAAAACTAAAATACAATTTTTATCCAGAATTGTTAATAGCAAAAGTGCCATATTTGTCCAATGCCTATTGTGAAGCTTTACTATCATTTTATTCTCAATTTTGCCTTTTGCAAAATGAAAAGTGGGATCACATGAAATAATTTCTAACTTTCCTTCCATCATCTTAATATTCTCAGAGCTCATGAAAATTCTTCTCTATATATTCCCTTTTCCTTGTAGATAAATATTAACTGGCAAGAAAAGAAAAAGATAATATAAGAGGAATTCCCTAATGTTCATTTAACTCAAGAGTCATAGAAACATTTTATTTGTATCAGAATTTTTTTCAACTCTGGTTTACAAAGATGAACAGTCATACCTGGGTTTTGTTATAAAAGAGACCATTTTAAAGTTTCATACTTACTTTCTCAATAGCAGATAAGGGCATAATTTACCAAACTATCTGCTTTTCCTACATAATACTGTCACATTTTCATGTGCATATCTCAATATTATCTCAAGTTTCTGGCTTAGGCCAAGTGATCTAAATACAAAAAGAGTAGTTCCTCTACCTTGCCCTCCCACCTTTTTTCCCTGTCAGTAATACTTCAGGTTTCACATTCACAACCATTAAGTCATTTTGGACTTCTCCCTTTTCCCAAGGGCATTCAATCATTCACAAAGCCTCTGTGATTGTTAAATCACAGTGGATCACTTACCTGTCTCTTCCGCTCCTCTCTCACTATCTATACCATAATTTTAGGTCAGTTCTGCCATATGAGCTTTCAAATTTGTTTCCCACCCCTTTCCAAACCATCCAATAACCAACAACCATTAAAGTGTTGGTCTTCCTAGAATAGGATAGTCTCCACATCATCTCTTGACAAAACCCTTCACAGATTCCCAACGGTATATAGGATACATAATCTCTTCCTTAGTGTGTATGTGTTTCCCTCTTTCATTTTGCAAATCTCTGTAATTTTGTCCTACTTTTCCTCTCTACCTTTTTCTTATTCCTGTCCCCCATATTTCCCTGGCATTCCTTGTTTATGCTGTCAGTTCCATAGATCTGACCTTCTTTATCCTCCCACTTATCAAAATCCTATTCATATACCACAATCCAGACCAAATCCTCATTTTCAAAGCCCAGATTCATCTTCTTTGTTTTTTTTACCTATACCAACCTGATGTGATTCCTCTGTTTTCTGTTACCTTACAGATTTATTAAGCATGACACATATTTGAGACTTTTATAAATTATTATATTTTCTTAGTTTTCTTTTAACTTCCATGTGCTTTCTATCTTCCCAACTAAATAACAAGGTAACTAAGGAAAGTTACAGTATTTTATTCACATAATGGGTCTTGATTCTGGAGTCAGAATGCCTGAATTTTAGTTCTTATGCTATTGATCATTTATTGAGTGTAATCATGGTCTCAGTTTTCTCATCTGCAAAATGGAAATAAGAATGAGTTTTCCCCTCTAGGAGTTTTGAAATAAGATCACACACATGCAAAGTACTTAGAATATCTAAAACTTGGTAAGCATTTGTTAAATGTTAGTTATTGACTACTATTATTCATCTTTCTTACCTCCAAAGGACCTAAGCAGAGTGCCCTGATCTTTAACCATGCTTAATCAATATTGAATGGAACTCAGTTGGACTGAATTGTAGGATAGAGGGCACTGTGTGGGTGGTATTTTGTGGAATGGGGAAACTATCTGCCATCACTAAAATCATGCCATAGGTTGTCACTTACTGTCAAATCCAGCCTAAATCCCTGCTACTCTCCAATTCTGCTCCAGAAACTTCTGAGAGTTTGGCCCAGTGAACAGAGGCTGTTTTCCTAGAACATCCTACCCTTTCTGGCAATAAAATCTGACCCTGCAGCAGAGAGCAGGTTTCTAGTTTTCCCAGGGTCCTCAAGGTGCTACGAAAAAATGTAAACCACAAAAGTCAGCCTCCTGTCTACAATTTTATTAAATAAGCCTCAAGATTGGCCTACTAAAGTGGAAAATGGGCTCCATTCGACACTTTCCTTTCATCTTACAGGTAGAACCAGTATGCTCATGGGCATCAGTCAGAAGGATGCTCTACCTGGGCTCTCATCAATAACAAAAGAGCAATAGATGCTAATCAAAGAGATGGAGGCATTCATGCTGTTCAACTGAGCCATATAAAGTCATTTTTTTTTTCTGTAAATAATATTAAACAGGAAACTATAAAGTTTGGGTCCCCATAAATATCATGGATACCACTACCATTAAGTAGCCAAAATTCAGGCTTAAGTCATCTACTAAACCCTGTTGAAAACAATGCAGATGAAAAATGTGATCAAAAGTGGTGTAATCTCAGATAAACACTCCAGCGTCGATTTTTTGTTTTATTATAATAAACTGGATTATAATATCCAGCTCACCTGGCTATGGTGACAATTAAATGAGATAAGGCATTTAAAGCAAACTACGGACCAAGTGGCACATGGTAGCCACACAGTCCACTAGGATCCTCCCTTCTCTCCAGAGGCAGAAGCATCCTGCCCAGAGCTAGGAATGATGATTTTGGTAACTATTCCACAGGCAGGTGAATAAGATTATTTGAACATTCCTGAAATGTTGACCTAGATTGTTGGATTCATAGAATAGGAAGGCTCTCGGCTCTCAGAGTTGTTTACACTTGCAACTTAGGTGCCCACCTCAGTACAGAAGGCTGTTTCTTCTCCATCTCCTGTAAGAGATCTGAATTTATTCTGGGTTTAACCTTGATTTTGACATGATTGCCATTTCCAACAAGGCCAATTTCCTTGTTGAAAGAAGTCCTTCCTGAGGGTGAAATCCCAATAGCCTCATTTGCTTAAATTTCCTTAATGGTCTTATTTATGCAGGGTGTGGTTTTTTCCCCCTCGGTGCAGAATATAGATAATAAATAAACAACCACGGGAAACATGCCCTAAGAAGGGGGCCCGTTGATTCCCTTGATGCCCAGAGCATGATCCGTGTTGCTGGGCGGAGAAGGTGTTGACCAGCCCAGGCGCACCCTCGGGACAGCTCTGCGGGAGCCGCGAGGGGAGGTCGGGACCCCTGGGTTGGGCCGGGAAAGGGAATGGGTGAGAGGGGAGGAGGCGCGGGAACCTCGGGCGGCCCCAGCAGCCGGGTAGAGCCCGACAGGTCCCAGCAACTCCCCTCACCCTTCTCCACGCCTCCCGGGTTTTCCCCCTGGCTCAGGGTTTCCTGTTTCAGTTCTCGGCGATCTCCAGCAGCAGGTGCTGGTTTGCCAACCTCGGCTCCAGAGGCGGCGAAGGAGAAGGAAAAGAGAGAAGGGGAGGAGGAAGCGGCGCGCGGCGGCGGCTGCCGGCGGGCGGGCAAGGAGCGAGGCGGCAGGCGGCCGAGGCGAGTTCGCTCTCGCCCGCGGAGCAGCGGCGCGGGCGGCGGGCCGAGCCGAGGGCTGGGGGCGCGCCCGAGCCGGGGCCCCGGCTTGCGGCCGGCTGGCCGGGCGGGCGGGCGGCATGGGGAAGCCTCCCGCTTGCCCTGCGCCCTAGCGGCTGCCGCGGCGGCCCAGGGCTGAGGCGAAAGGCGGCCGCCTGCCGCAGGGCCCCGGGGCTGCCCCGGCTCCCAGAGCATGTGATGGCTGCTGAGAAGAGACTGCAAGTAGGTTGAGCAACAGATCCCGGCGCGCGCGACTGTGGGGTGTGAGCTGTGCCAGCCGGGAGAGGGGGGCTCCGGGGCCCGCTGAGAGGGCGAGCGGACGGGCGCGGCTCGGCGCGGGGAGGGCCGAGCTGGCCGCTGTGGCCGCGGGCCCCGCCGCCCGCTCGCCGCTTCCTCGCGGGATTGGCCATGCCCGGTAGCGGCCCCCAGGTTTGTCCTCGGGAAGGGGGTTGGGGTGCCGACGGCGGCGAGAGGGACGCTGAAGGAACGGACGTGGGGAGGCCAGGGGGCCGGGAGGCCGCGTCTGGACGCCGGGCTGGGACCGGAGCGGCCGAGCCGGGTGATCTCCAGGCCCAGGCGGGTCGCACTGCCCGAGGTCGAGTCGCCGAGCTCCCGCCACTCAGGTGGCACGGAGCGGAAAGCCCAGCGCATCCTCTGCGGGCGGCTCCGGTCCCGCCAGGATTTCGGGCGAGGTGAGGCCGGTGTCCGGCCCCGCGGCCTAGGGCACTGGTCGGCTCCCTCCCGGCCGGGGGCACGGCGGCCGAACATGGAGGCGGGCTCCGGCGTCCGCGGTGGAAACGGACCCAAAGCTGTGCCGCTGCGGCTCGGACCCTCGCGCGCTCGTGGGGTGAGGCATCAGCCGACATCTCGGATCCGGCCCCAGCCGTTCGCTTTTATTATCCATCGCTCCATCCTACCACCCCACTCGGCCGGTCCTGATGAAGACCCCTCACCCCCGCGTCCCTCCTTCTCCCTCTCTGCTCAGGCTCCAGCCCAGTTCCCTTTCACACCAGGCGTTCCTTTTAGCTCGGCTACTTCACATGTTTAACTCCTTACAAAGAGGTGCTATAGATATAACTTGGAGAAATGAATCCCGCTTTTCTTCCTTAAACTGTTTCATCCTTTACCGCTTAAAGTCCTGAAAAACAGAGGTAGCTTCCAAGTACTGAGTTCTCTTAACTGCGCCTCTTGCCTTTTGGGTACCCGTTAACAATCCTGCATTGTGTTTTGTGGTAAAGAGATGAAACACTAATCTCGATTTAGGGAAAGTTTTCCCATTGGTTGCAAGACTGTTGGACTATCTCCAGGCCCATCAGGCGCTTATTGATTCAGTGTTTTGTTTTTTTTTTTTAACCACCTTAGAATAGATGCAGATATCCTTGGGCCTGAGTACTGTATATTCAGAAATTTGGGAAGGTTGTTCAGTTCTTATTTCCTCACTGAGTTTTTCATTTTCTCATGTTAATGTAAACAGAAAATAGGAAATACGCCTCAAATACATTTTTTGGACTTTCCAAAAACCATAGAAAGTCAGGAGTACAGAGGGTTTGAGTTCCATTTATTTCATCTCTGACATAGGCCAAAATTCATTTAGTTTTAGTACGTATTCTTGAATTTTTTTTGTATTCTCTGATGTTTGAATATATAGATAGCTGACTAAATATTTGTAAAATAAATCTTACTGTGACAAGCTCAGGAAGATGACTATTTTAGACTTGCCCCTCTATACACCTTTTTTCTAATGTGGCCTGCCTATATTAAGTTACCTAACTTAGTCTCCTTGAAGGTACCATAAAAATATCATAGTTGACTAATGAATCCATAATTCAAAATGTTTGAATATCTTTATTTAAAGAATGGGTTTACTTTCAAAGTAAGTTGCAGTTCTTCTAGCATTGTAAATGTACTTAAACATTATAAGCAAAATAAAGTGAATTTTTTTTTTCCTGGGTATTGAACCCAGGACCTCCCACATTCTAGACACTCTACCACTGCTCTACTCCCATAGCCCAAAGTAAACTTAAAACAACAAGAAATAGATAATTATTTTACACACACGCACCCCATTTAATAATCAAAGTCTGATGGAAAGTAGTATAATGGAAAATATTAATGGATAGAAAACAGACACTTGGAATGCTTGTATGCTGATGGGAGTTTTATTTATCACTTCCTTTTACTAAGTTTTTGTTTTAATTACCAGAATAATAAAATATTCTATATTTCAGGCTTCTCTGGAGCTATGTTTTGATGGGTTGCATCTGCCAAATTGGACCCCAAGTGATTAATAGAAATTGTATCTTTAAAACATTTTTTCTCATTTTTTACTTTGCCCTGATTCTAGCAGCCCACAGTGATTTCTACATTTATTTTTTAATTAATATATGTATAAGGTGTTATCATTTTATATCTGCTTAGTGGTTTTCATATATAAACTAGAAGGATTCTTTGATTCTGATTACATAGCAGTTTTTTAAAAAACATGTAAGAAAAGTTTTGTCTTTTTAGCCTTGGAATATATTATTGTAAACGAATCTGCCAGTTACTGCTCATCTTGTTCCCTTGGCAAATAATTTAATATCAGTATAGGTGCTGAGTAAGACCCCTGACCTCTAAAGGGATAAATTACAAGGTAGGATTCATGTGCATATACCTGGGTGGGAGCCATTTCCAAGTAAGTAAATGAGTCAAGGAGCTGTAGCAGGAAAGCAGATAGTGGATGGACCTGCATCTGAAGCTTGTGGCACATTGGAGTAGTGGGTGATTAAGAAGGCAAATCTTGGGATATAGTTTGTAAGATGGTCAGCAAATAATATAAGTGTATTAAATCACTATTCCACATTTACACCTAAAATATTGAGATTCTGGTTTCTACATTTGATCTTAAATCTACCAAATGTTCTTAAAAAAAAAAAAACTTTAAATGTTAATATACCTTATAGGCCTGCAGCATTTGTCCACAGTTATTACTAGCAGAGAGTCCCAACTTAGTTCTCCTTAAAACAAAAATTAAGGTCTCTATAATAATAAATGTTAATAGATTAATCTTTTATTTTAAGGTTTAAATAATAGAATAGAATGATCTTACGTGGGAGTTTGTTTCTAAAAAGACATAACATTTTCCTATATACTTGGAATTTTATTGTTGATAGCATTTTGAATTCCACCTTCCCATTCCTATATAACAAACTAAGGATTTTCTTATGACATTCAAAATATTTCAAACATTTCCTTCCTAACAATGGATTATTTTTATCTAATCATTCTATTGCAGTTAGACATGTGTGCTTTTCCCCCAATATTTTAATATTATAATGATATGAACATCTCAGTAAAAATTTTTTTCTTTAGTATGTTTTTCGGATGGATTCCAAGAAATAATGATCAAAGAGAATAAGCCTTAAAGTTTTTGATGGTTTTTTTAACCAAAAGTTGTATTGATGTGTATATATCCATTAGCAAAGAGTCAGAGTGTTGATTTCATCCCATGTTTACACTCATTAAGTACTGACTTTTAAAATCTTTGACAATGTGTTAGATGGGCATTAATCTCTAATTTTAATGCTTACTTTTATACTTATATTGTAAAGTACTGGCGTGTGGTACTATATTTTAAAGTACTGATGTGTTGATTAAGAAAAGTAAAGTATGGAGGAAACTTAAGTTCATGTGAAATCTCCTCACCCAGAAATAAGTTATGTAAATATTTTAGTCAAGATTGTTCCAATTATTTGCATTCATATTTATGTAGTTTGCAGAATTTGTACATGAACTTTAAAGTAAAAACAAATGACAAGCATTTGTTTTTCAAATTAAGCAATTCAGAAGTAATTGCTTAATTCCCCATTTTCGAAATACTATATATTTCTTCATAATACTTGCAGATTAGATAAGAGCTGTTTCTTCCTCATTTCTGCTTTTTTCTGTCTCTGCTCTTCATCTATTAAAAAAAAAATTACCCAGTGTATAGACTTGTCCTGAGGATTAACCAATGATCTGTTAGTGATGGTTATGACAAACAACAACAATAATAATAATAAATGGATAAGAGATGGTTATGATGATTATGATGATCGTTACAGAGCAAATACACAACTGATAGTCAGGCATTTAAAAATTAACTTAGAATATATTATGTGATTGCTTGAGGAGGAATATACATTTGCCTTTTAAGAATATAATTAACTTCGATTACTTCCTTTAGCAAGGTAAGAATATTACAAACATGAATTTTCCAAAATACCAGTTTTTAAGAGCAAAACATTTTTCTCTGTTTTAAAAGGAAGAATAATTAGTTCACATTGTATTTTCCTGTTTTCAAATAATATATATCCTGTGATATAAATTATTTTGAGAGGTAACAATAGCTAATATTTATTGTTCCTTAACTCTATGCTAGGCATAATTTAGAACTTACATTACGTAATGTAGTTTGATAACAACTATATAAAGTGTATGCTGCACTTTTTTTTTTCCTGCCTTGCAGGTGATTGAACTAGAGATGCTAAATAACTTGACCTGAATTATTTAGATTTCTAATTTACCCTAAATTAAATAACAATACTTCTATGCTGTTTATTTTAGGTGATGAGGTAGCAGGAATCAATTATTGATATTGATTCATAGCAGTGATTTTTGTTCTCTCCTTGATATTAGCTGTTCCTTGCTGACATTGTCATTCCCTTCCTCTAATTTGCAGATGATATCTGCTGTGGATTGTGAAACTGGATGACAAGAAGCTAATAATATATCTGAAATAAAATTTCTAGGCAGTGATTATAGGATGTTCAAATAGTCTAGATTGAGAAGTGAATATTCACACTGTATGGAGAGAGCAGGTTAAGGCTGTGACCTAAGGTAGATACACAGTTGAATTCTGGCCCTGCCATATTCTACCTGTGACTCTAGGCAAGACTCTTAATATCTCTTTGATTATTCACCTATGAAACACATTAACTTTGCAGAGTTGTTTTCTCATAATTCAAGATAATGAAAGTAAAAGTACTTAGCACAAAGAACAATTCAGTATTATGAAATGAATTAGCAGTATCCATTCATTTCATTGGACAGAGATTTTATTTATTTGTTTTGTTTTTCTACTTTTTCTCTGGCTCTCAGTTATGTTCCAAGTGCTTGGAACTGCCAATAATGAAACTTCTATAAAATCAAGTTTACTTTTATTGTTACTAAAATGTCAGCTTATATTTTAGGTTTTTCAGAGGGCTTTCAAATCTATTACTTTGTCTTTTAGGATAAAGCTAAAATTAGTTTTTGTTCTTTGTTCTTAGTCATCTGTACTCATTTCCCATTCAAAATTGGTGGGCTTATTTTATCCTTATTCTGAGATTTAGTCTGTTTGAAATCTAGGCTTTTACTTTATAATTTATTTTTATTATTTTGTACATCTACAGGGAAGTTTTCCCATATAATTGAGGCTGTCTCCTCGTTGTTGACTTATGCTTTTTTAATGTTTATGTTCTTGTTCTTTGGCCCCATTGAGTTAGTGAATTAAATACTTCTGAAATTTTGCTTTAATTTAAAATGTCTAGTGCAGATCTATGTGCAATAAATGATCTATTTTAGATAAAATACATTATTTCTATTTTTGCTAAGAAAAGTGGCTTAAGTAATAAATAATCATGGGCATAATTGTGTTAAATTAGCACTATCATGCATAGGAAAAATAGTTTTAATGAGGAGGTGTTTTCTAAAATCCATTTTTACTATTTTGACTACTTCATTTTATCCTTTTAAATTAGATTTAGAATTTAATATTTTGGCACATTTTATCACATTTATAAAATACAGGAAAAGTACAAAATGATAGTGAAATAATCTATATTTCTTGCTTATATGTAACGTAAAATATTGGTGTTCTTGTTTTCATTTTTAAAAATTTCATTGTAAAAAATCCTTGTGAAAGTGTATGCATTGCTGGGCGGATTGGTGCATGCCTGTAATACCAGTGGCTAGGGAGGCTAAGACAGGAGGATTGTGAGGTCAAAGCCAAGCCTCAGCAAACTCGAAGTGCTAAGCAACTCAGTGAGACCTAGTCTCTAAATAAAATACAAAAGAGGGCTGGGGATGTGTTTCAGTGGTCAGGTGTTTAATCCCGGGTATCCCCCCCAACCCCCTGAGTTTAATCCCAGGTATCCCCCCAACCCCCCAAAAGTGTATGCATTATAGTTTTATTACTTGCTTTTCATACGAGTTTTCCTATGTCATTCAGTATTCTTTTAAGAAATTGTTTTTACTGGCTGAATGACATTCAGCATATCTTAAGTATTATAATTTGATCAGGTTTATATTGTTTTATATTTAGGTTGTGAGCAAACCAAGAAAAAAAGAGAAAGAAGACCCAAATAAAATTAGAGATGAAAAAAGAGATATGTTGCAACTGTATCACAGAAATAAAATTATTAAGGCCTACTATGAACAACTATGCACTAACAATATAAGAAATAATTGATCATAACCAGTTTTTTTAGTTGTAATAAACAGTGTGATAAATGTCTGTGTATAGAAATCAATGTCTACCTAAGTATATTTTTAACACATTCCAAGATGTGATCATGAAAATTGCCCTCTAGGAAAGTTAATTAGTAATCTATCAGCAGTACATGAGCGTTCACTTCTTAGTTCTCATCACTATTTCTCCACAGTCTTTTTTGTTCATTTGGTATACCAGCATGAGTATAGTGCTAAGAAGCTCATTTTGTGGAGTCCGAGAAATTGAATTTGATGCCTGTTAGGACACTTACTGGTTATGTATGTGATCTTGCGCAAATTCTCATTAATTTCCCTAAGCCTCAGTTTCTTTGCCTATAAAATGGTTATAGTAATACTTATCATCATGATACTATAATGATTGTGGGTATTGATTAATAATGTATATTGAAGTATCTAAGTCCTTAGCCATCTTATTGTGATTTTCACTTATTATGTATGTAAACTAAATATGAAACATAAATTCATTTTATGTTTAATCTTGGGTCCCATCCTCAAGTTATCTCATTATATGTATACAAATATTCCAAAATTCAACAACATTCAAAATCTGAAACATTACTGGTCCCAAGCATTTTGGATAAGGGATATTCATCTGTATTTTATACCTGCTAGTAGTTGATTTTTAAAAAGTTATTTATTTTATATAACCATTTGGCTACCTTATAGAATCCTTTTTAATATACTATTAGATAAATTATTAAGATGTAGTTCCAACTCTGTTTCAATTGCGTCTCTTTATTTTCAGGATACTTAATGACCCATTAGTATGTGGTTTTTTTCAATATTTTTATTTTATCCTTTTTTCTTGTCTTACTTCATTGGCTTAAATCAGAGACTAGTACTGATTAATTAGAAGCATTTAGGACTTACTTCTGACTTTAATGAGACTTCTGCTTTTCAAAATGCTTGTGGCTATTTTCTAGTACAGGTGTCTTTTGCTTATATAAACATGTTCCAACAATATCTATAATAGTTAAATGTAAGAAACTTAAAAATAGCTTTGCATATAATGGGGATTACCTTAAATTATTAAAGCCTTAAGGTCTTTTTGTTTTTATTTTGGTGGTGGTGGTGATTCTTGAGATTGAACCAGGGCTTCACATAGGTAGGTAAGCATTCAACCACTGACCTATACCCTAGCTCCTAAAGGATCTTTTAAGAAATGTCTGCAACTATACATTTCTAATATTAAGATATCTCTTCATTTTTAATTGAGCAAATAGTCAACTATTGTAACTCCAGTAAGGCTGAAAATTTACTATTTTCATTCCATTTAATTATTCTATCCTTGTCTCACTATTTTAAAATTTGAGACCTATTCTTTTCACAGTTGTCCACTTGTTATGCCATATCTAAAAAAATTGGTTAAAAGTCAGTGACAACAGTTTATATCCTCTGGGAAAAAAAGCTCTTCATTCAACTAAAGTCTTAAAGTGAGAGTCCCTGTGCGCCCCCCCCTTACCAATTTCCTTATGCATCTTTGCAGAAAACTGTTTGAAAACTACTGCCCTTCTCTCAAAAAAAAAAAAAAAAAAAAGCTTCTAATAATTTACAAGCCTCCAAAGTGCAGTGAAACTGAAACAAAAATTTTAAGAAACTGTCAAATCACATTGTGATACCATGAGATTTTTATTAAATATTTTTTGTGCTGAAATCCTAATTTAGCTTGCCAAAAAATGATTAGATATAGCAAATATAAACTATAGTAAAATATGGTAGCCACTAATCTAGATGGTGCCTTCCTGTCCTTAGATTATTAAAAGTGTGCTTCTATACTTTTTTCTGTACTCTTCCAAAACAAGTCTATCCAATATTATATTTTAGAATACCATCTGTGAACTGATAATTACCACATTATGTCTTCAGTCTTGACTTCTGTCTTGTACACTGCTGCTTTGTAGAGAGCTCTATTGGTATCTGAAACTAAAACTATCAACAAAACTTTTATCCCAAATCTGTTCCTTTCTTAGTAAATACTGTCTCCTTCTCAGCTGCGTAAACCAAAAATCTAGACACTCTTGATATAACATCTTTCACATCGATCCAATAAAAGCATTTAACCAATACATGTAATGAGTTGGTTAAAAAAGTTGTTTAATGTTAGCAAAATCTCCATATAATTTACTTTTGTTGAATTTAGGACTTTTTATATAAGTAAGAGTATATGTATATTTGATAAGTTTGGGTGGTACCTGTGGGTTTTTATCAACAGAGTTATGCTAGCCTCACAAACTAGTTGGGATGCCTTCCATCTTTGGTGCCTTAGAATAATCTAAGAAACAGAAGAGAGACTTGATGCTTTGAGGTTTTGCTAGAACGCATTCATAGAACCTATTGATATAACATACTTTGGCAGGAATGGAATGTCATATAGAAATCTTAAAAAGTTTTTATTCTTCCATGGTGCAACTGCTTAAGTCAACTTTGATTATGGATTCTTAATTTATTGACATAATGTTTTATGCAGAAATGTTGACATTTAACCCATTTCATTGAATATTAAATTTATATTATATATTTGTAGTGTTCTCTGACCTCTTGGTTATACTTTTCTGAAGTTATTCACTCATTCATTTGTTCATTCATTCAGCATTTAGAACCAGCTCTTCATTTTATTCACCAAATCACTTGTTTTTGATTCTGAGTGTTGAACCCAGGGCCTTTGCATACTAAGAATGCATTCTGCCACTGAGCCATACCTCTAATCCTTATTAACCAGTTTTACTTATTTTTGCTTCCTAATTTATTTATTTCTGCCTTTAATTTTATTCTTTTGTTCAGCTTTATTTTTAATTATTTGCTCATATTAACCTTTCTGATTTAAATGTTTAATTCCTTTTTATATCTATTAAAAAATTTACATCATGGATTATCAGTTTGGCCACATCTCATAGGTGAACATTTTATTATGATCCATTTCTAAATAGTCTAAAATTTTATTTTTTATAACAATAGAGTTAATTGGAATTTTATGTGAGTTATCTGTCTGCTTGTAACTTATTTTTTATGTATCATGCCCTACTCTCAAAGTTTGAATTTTTCTCAAGGCTTTGAAAAAGTTGGTCTAGTGCAAATATCTGTATGTCAGCTTTGAAATCAAGTATCTCATGGTAAATTATTAAATCAGTACTTGAGTAAGAGTCATATTTTTTGTTGCTGTTGTTTAAATATTTATGTACCTTAGAGTTTAATACCATCATCATCACTGAAGGCCTGTGAATAAGAAAAATAAATCTTATGCTTTGGATTGTCAGGGCTTCTGTCCTCTTTGTGTAAGGACAGAATGGTGTAACTTTCAAAATTAACTGATTTCCTAGCTTGTATTTAAAGCATTTGAGTCCTTAAATGGAGTTTCCCTACTAATCTGCACACTTCTGGTCCTGTTGCACTCCCTTCTAGAGGTTTTCTGGGCATTAGAAGTTGAGAAGGTACCTGTGACTTTTCCATGATGACAACTATGCTCTCTTTATTAGTTTAACAGTGTATCAGGGAGTATTTTTTGAAAACTCCCACCCTTACTCCAAGATGGTTAGCTTTGGAAGTACAAATTAACGTCTCTTTCCTGTCCTGTTTATGGATGGGAAAAATAAACTGACCAAAAGAATCATAGAATTCAGCATTTAGAACCAGCTCCACATCTTGAGAATGGAGATTGGTAGTGATTCTGGTGACTCCTATAAGTAACACAAATAACAAACTCCTAATGCATCACACACTGCCCTTTTATTTCCCCATTAAGTTACGTACTTTTCAGTATTCTTGGAGGTCTTCTGATATATTAATGAGAGAGCCTCAGACTGGTCCTAGGGTCTTTAAAACCTCCCTTTTGAATAAGAACATCAGCAAGGAGCAAGCAGCAGCTAATGTTTGAGTTAAATCCTGATCTCATAAATCAGAAAGATTTTCTGTGCTGAGACTAGCCCCAGAGGATAGATGGTATATTTTTTTCAAGTGTGATTTTTTTAAAAAAAAACAATAAGGAATCACCTTATAAGGGAAAAAAAAACTTCAGAAAATTGATTTTGTGAATTTGGTTGAGGTAGGATATTTTTCTGCTGGCCTGGCTGGCTGTGAAGCATGTACCAGGTTGGCAGCTGCAACTTAGCTTCTAGACCCACCCATGCTGTGAAAGCAACCTGAATGAAGATGTGGCAGGTGGAGAAAGCACTTTGGAACTCCTGAGTGACAGCCAGAAACCAGAATGTTAATTTGGCAAGTGTGCTACTGGGTGCTGAGTCTTTTGCCTACACAGTCTTCAATATAACAGGTAGATCATAAATGTTTATTTCCTACTTTGATAGCAAATGAGTGCTTAACTTTTATGTGCATTTTAATAGATTGAGACTTACTTGATAGTATGTACCTAGGGTAAGCAAGATAGTTCAACATAGATATACATATGTCATAATCTTGAAATGATTTTCATTTGTAAACCTATAGTATATAGAATTCTCATACTTCTCAATGTGCAATAGTCTCTTATTCAACTTTTTGTGTTACCTCTTAGAAAGACATTCAGAATTAGAAGGTCAAATAAAATGGTCACTTATTTTTAGAAATTCTTGTTTTGAACACTGATACATTTAATTGCCAAATGTTTACTTCCTTGTTTACCAAACCCAATGATTTAAAATTTTCTTCCAAGAATAAGAAGTGGGGTAAATTGGTTCTAACTCCCAGCCTCTTAACTCCTGCACACATGTGTGTGCATACACTCATACATATATACACACACAGGAAGTTAGGTGCAAGGATAAGGAAGGAGGTTGAGAATAGTAGATACTAAAATTTTATATTTAACAATTTCCTCAATCATTTTATCTAAGTATCCTTATAATATCCACAGAATATTCCTTATCTCAAGAATTCTTCACATTTAAATGTTTAATTATTTTAACCATTTAAGTGTCTTAACACTCTCACTGATCTTTCTTTTGGAGTTTGGATTTTTGGTGGGAAAGATGTTGGAAGGAGTAACAAGAATGGAAGTAGACTGCCAAATGGCAATGTGAAGCCTCTAGGAATCTGCAGTGCTGGGAAAGAGTGAACAGGCTTTAGAAAAGGAGGTGGAACAGCAGCAAAAAATTAACCTTCTGCTCCCATGACTGGTAGTTCCCTGCCAGAGGCCTTTTTCCTTGTCTCTCTTTACTCCCATTCCATCTTGGCCCACTGAATCTTATGGAGACTAGGGAAGAGTACAGAGTTGAGGGTTGAAGGCTGGTTAGTTTTACCAGAGAATTATAGGATAAAAGAAAGTCATTGGTTTCCTGATAGAACCAAGTCTGTTGTTTTCCCTACTTTAGTGTTTTCCTTTCTTTTTAAAGTTATAGTCTATTATTCTTTTTTATACACATATGTGCACGCACATATCTTTCATCTCCTGCTGCACTAAAACTATTATTTTAAAGTTTTTGTACCCAAAAAAGGGGAGAAAAGACTTCTTTTGAAACTCTTCTATTGCTTTCCACCACCACCACCCAAAATATCTTTCTGTATCTTAATCTTTTCTTGCCTAACATATGCCATCATCTCTTTTTCAGCAAAATCTATATCTTTACCAGGCATTTTCAACCTGTGTTCCATTGGTTCTGTGATGCCTGATGGGAAAAATTTACATCTTTATTTTCATATCCTCTAATTGAAATTTAGCATTTCTCTCAATTATGAATGTAAGCAACAAGCCCAATATTAATAGCAGAAATCATATTCCAGTTGAAGTAAATACCCTGAAGTATCATTTGCACTTTTTAAAAAAAATTTAGTTGTAGATGGACACAATACCCTTATTTTATTTGTTTATTTTTATGTGGTGCCGGCGATCGAACCCAGTGTCTCATGTGTGCTAGGCAAGTGCTCTACCGCTGAGCCACAACCCTGGCCCCTCATTTGCATTTTTAACTATTTCTAAATCGTGATCGTTTTTTAGATCTTCTGCTTCATCTTTTTATTTTAATGTGTTAATAAAAAGGCATATATTTCACTGTTGCAGTTTTTAATATTTTAATGACTATACTTCAGTATAATTGGCTTCCTTTGAAATACAACCCTATGTTTTTGTTTTACATATTTAAAAGCATTACTTTG
Source organism: Urocitellus parryii (assembly GCF_045843805.1). Classification (NCBI taxonomy): domain Eukaryota; kingdom Metazoa; phylum Chordata; class Mammalia; order Rodentia; family Sciuridae; genus Urocitellus; species Urocitellus parryii. The sequence goes on from NC_135534.1 coordinate 97,389,457, forward strand.
AAAAAAGTGTATAGACTGAGAAAGGTGTCTGTAGCATAAAAACATGGTAAAGAATAATTTCCCATTCATTCCACCTCTTTTCACTTCATAGAAATAACTCCCTCAATATGTCAAGATCATTGTACTGTCATGTGTAACTAATTAAAACAAATTAAAAAAAAGAAATAACTCCCTCAGTGTCCATTATAGCCTTTACTTAAGCCCTCTTCCCTGTCATTCTGTAATATATTTGTAATGTTTGTCTCATTTGATGCCATCAGGTGTTTTTTTTTAATTACTCCCCTTTTTCTTTGGTATCAAATCCTAACTAGACTCACTGACTCTATCTTAGAAAGAATCTCATTTTTTCTCTGCATAAATTTAGCTATTGGTCACCTTTTGCCAGCCCAAAACTAATAAAAAAGCAATGCATTTGGAGTTATTGTCCTAAAACATTTTAAAAAGCACATGTCAGAAACCTATAGTAGTTCCCCATTACCTTTCTGAAACATGGGTAGCAATATACCATTGCCTTTTAAAAAAAAAACTTTTAATAGTTCCCATTACCAAAGTTGAAATTCCTCAGTATGGTATTCAAGACTTACTATGAACCAGCCACATCCTGACTTTCTAGCCACTTCTCTAGCTATATTAATCAGTGTTTTATATGTTTTATCATCTCCAAGACCTCTGGATCTTTGGTCAGTGCTCCTCTGTAGGCAACAATTCTTTTATCATTGCCTTTCCCTACTCTTCCCCTTCAAAAGACACACACACCATATAGTGAATATAGGAATGTGTGATCACTGTCATTTGCACATATGTCACCTTGCAGAACCTTCCTACATCTGAGGCTATGTCTTTTCTTGTACTCTATGACATATCTCTTTAAAGAATATTAATTTTGGCATGCCCTGTATTATGCAGATGTTAATTTATCTGGTTTTCCTAATAAATTATGTGCTCCTTAAGCATGGCAACTGTATTCATATTTGTAGTCTCTCTCCTTCACTTAGCAGTAATCCTTTCTCATGGTACCCATTCAAATAAATGTTTCTTGAGTGAATAAATGAATTAGTTTTCATTTAACCTCTCACTTGGTTTGACCACATGATCATTCTATAACTGCCATTTTCCTGCCTTTCTTCCAAGTATTACATTTAAAATGTATAGAATTTTGAAATAAAATCTGATCAACTAGCTAATATCTATAAAATGCTCTGTATTTAAGTTATATTACCATCAATAAAATAAACTCAATATAGGAATCATTTTTTTTAACACAAGTAATTTTTGTCAAGTGACAATTATTTTAGGGGAAAATTGTTATAGCTTTAACTTTTTTTATTCAGTATAATTTTTTTAATGTTCAAGTTTTTGCTTATAAAAATAGTTCCTTTTATGCATTACAATTGTTAATACACATATATACCACAATTTTTCATATCTCTGTTTGTATATAAGGTATGTTGATACCAACTTCAAATCTTCTTACATATATTTTGTATAATGATGACCATCACACTCCCCTATCCTTGCTATTCCCCTTCCCCCTCCCTTTTCCTCCCACCCCTCTTCCTTATCAAGAAATAATCATCCTCCCATGCTCTCCCTCCCTATCCCACTTTGAGTCTCCCCCTTTATATCAGAGTAGCTTTAACTTTTTAATTGTTAATTTATAGATCTTTGGAGGAAGCTAACTTTGAAGAGTATATAAATTTTAAGAGTTTTATTTAGGAAAATTCTGTGACTAGAAATTAAAAGATTAATGAAATTATATTATGGGAGAGGTAGAGAAAAATGGCTGCTCTGTCTACAGCCATGTATTTTAAAATAATACACACTGTCAGTATTGTTAAACTAAAATCAAAGTTTTAATATTTTTTCTACAGAAGAAGCTCTTTATTTTCTTTCAGGTATTTATTATATTCTCTTACATTTTTGTCTCTTCCCTTCACTCCTGCCCACCATTAAATTACTATATTTTTTCTAAATCGCTATGGTCAACAATTTTTATATTTACATTTTTAACCAGTTGGTAACATTTTCTAATTATTTCATAAGCCAAAATATTTTATGGCACTTAATTTCCAGTTAGATACGTTTAGGTTTTCTGAACTAGATATTATGTCCCCTTCCCTTTGATAAACATTGTTCTAAATTATTTATTTTGTAAATTCATATGGTAAATAACCATGAACAAAGGAATAGAATAGGGCATTTGAGTTCCCAAATCACTTGATTTCTTGTTTCTATTAAATGTGTGATAAGAAAAGTTAAAGTGGACACAATTATAGCCTCTGCCTGCACAATATTCTTTCTTCTATATTAAAAAGGAGAGAACTTTCAGAATTATATCAAATAAAATAGTGTAAATTGAGTTTTCTTTTTTGAACTACAGTTTTACTTGTAATCTAAATATTTTTAAATATACATTTTTGCATTTCCTATGTGACAGGCACATTTCTAAATTATTATATTAACTAATTTTATCCTCATAATAAACCTGTGCTGCTAGTAGTGTTAAGGAAACTGAGACATAGAGAAGTTAAGTAACTTCTTCAAGTTACTTGGTTAGTTTAGGGGAGAGGACATGGTATGGTATTGGTTCTTATATCCGTAAATTATAAAATCACCCTCTTGCTCATCTCTTTCCTTTGGAATCCATGCTGGAATGAATTGTACTATAAAATTAAGTATTTAGGGAAAGTTCTGAAAACATCAGTAAATCAGGTCTTAAGAAATAGTGATGCCTATAGAGGAACAAGAAGACTAAATTAGTTTAGCTCTCTTTGGCAGTGACCATTGAGAAATAGTTTTGGATGAAATATCGTGTACCTTTTAAGTCAGCAAAACAATAGTGTATTGTAGCAAAGCAAATAAGTTACAGAAAATGATTTGAGTTTTAAGATTATTGATACAAAAATTCTCATTAAAATATATATTTATACTGATATTTCACTAAAATGTTATCATGTTTCTAGTAATGAAATTCATAGTAAGAAAAAAATTATGTACTCATCTTAATAGATCATTTTATTGTAATCCAAATTCCTGATTTTTTTCTTTAAATCATGTAGAAAAAATGTGCTTCTATAATTTTTTTATTTTTTAAAAGACTGTATATAGTGCTTTACGTATGTGTTTATGAACCTATAACTACATGCAGCTAATACTTGTTGAGTGCTTACCCTAAACCTGACACTGTTTTAAGAGTTTGTGTTTATTGGTTATTAAATTTCAAAACAACCCTATTATATCCTTTTTTCTGTCACAGGTGAGGACACTGAGAGGTGCGGAAGTTAATCTGCCCACAGTCTTTTATGTATAAAGACAAATATATATATGTGTATATTCAAATACATAATATACATATATACATATACTATGTATGTAATACAAAAACATTAAATCACTCCTTTTAATATTGAAACAACACAAAATAACCATTGTTCTTTGCTATTTTTATATTATAACATTCAGACAAAAGCATGAAGCAAGAGAAGGGTAAGCAGATAATTCTGTATTATTATATGCATCTGGAACGCCCAAGAGCCTCAGTGAACACTAATGGAAACACTAAGAATTCTAGTTCACTAATGTTTTATGTATATTGTAGATACCAACAGTATAACCACTTAGAAAATATAATGGGGAAAGAAAAACCTCCATTCACAGCAGCAAAAACAAAAAGCAAAATATTTAAAGCTAAGTTTAATAAGAAATGTGTAAGTTCCCTATGAAGAAACTTCAATGAATTGTTCTTAATTAAACACTTTAGTAAGTCAGTAGCACTTTTTAAGCAAGTATTGGTGGAGCATAATCTTCATCAGTCTTTCGACAGCTTTTTGGAAAATTTGTCACCAATTTTCAAATGTATGCAGAAGCATGTGCATGCAAAAATAGCCAGGATAAAAATATGAAAATGAGGAGAAAGAATTAATTATAAGATTTGTGCATGTAGGGTGCCCAATATTATAAATCTACAGTTCTTTTTTTTATTATTTTTTATTTTTTTTATTGTTGGTTGTTCAAAACATTACATAGTTCTTGATATATCATATTTCACACTTTGATTCAAGCGGGTTATGAACTCCCATTTTACCCTGTATACAGCTTGCAGAATCCCATCAGTTACACTTCCATTGATTTACATATTGATATACTCATGTCTGTTGTATTCTGCTGCCTTTCCTATCCTCCACTATCCCCCCTCCCCTCCCCTCCCCTCCCCTCTTCTCTCTCTACCCCCACTACTGTAGTTCATTCCTCCCCCTTGTATTATTTTTCCCTTTCCCCTCACTTCCTCTTGTATGCAACCTTGTATAACCCTGAGGGTCTCCTTCCATCTCCATGCAATTTCCCTTCTCTCTCTCCTTCCCTCCCACCTCTCATCCTTGTTTAATGTTGGTCTTCTTCTCGTGCTCTTCTTCCCTAGTCTGTTCTTAGCTACTCTCTTTATATCAAAGAAGACATTTGGCATTTGTTTTTTAGGGCTTGGCTAGCTTCGCTTAGCATAATCTGCTCTAATGCCATCCATTTCCCACCAAATTCTATGATTTTGTCATTTTTTAATGCAGAGTAATACTCCATTGTGTATAAATGCCACATTTTTTTTATCCATTCGTCTATTGAAGGGCATCTAGGTTGGTTCCACAGTCTTGCTATTGTGAATTGTGCTGCTATGAACATCGATGTAGCAGTGTCTCTGTAGCATGCTCTTTTTAGGTCTTTAGGGAATAGACCAAAAAGGGGAATAGCTGGGTCAAATGGTGGTTCCATTCCCAGCTTTCCAAGAAATCTCCATACTGCTTTCCAAATTGGCTGCACCAATTTGCAGTCCCACCAACAATGTACAAGTGTACCCTTTTCTCCACATCCTCGCCAGCACTTGTTGTTGTTTGACTTCATAATGGCTGCCAATCTTACTGGAGTGAGATGGTATCTTAGGGTGATTTTGATTTGCATTTCTCTGACTGCTAGAGATGGTGAGCATTTTTTCATGTACTTGTTGATTGATTGTATGTCCTCCTCTGAGAAGTGTCTGTTCCAGTCCTTGGACCATTTGTTGATTGGGTTATTTGTTATCTTATTGTCTAATTTTCTGAGTTCTTTATATACTCTGGATATTAGGGCTCTATCTGAAGTGTGAGGAGTAAAGATTTGTTCCCATGATGTAGGCTCCCTATTTACCTCTCTTATTGTTTCTTTTGCTGAGAAAAAACTTTTTAGTTTGAGTAAGTCCCATTTGTTGATTTTAAATGTTAACTCTTGTGCTATGGGTGTCCTATTGAGGAATTTGGAGCCCAACCCCACAGCATGTAGGTCGTAGCCAACTTTTTCTTCTATCAGATGCCGTGTCTCTGATTTGATATCAAGCTCCTTGATCCATTTTGAGTTAACTTTTGTGCATGGTGAGAGAAAGGGATTCAGTTTCATTTTGTTGTATATGGATTTCCAGTTTTCCCAGCACCATTTGTTGAAGATGCTATCCTTCCTCCATTGCATGCTTTTAGCCCCTTTATCAAATATAGTTCTTAATTTGTGGTACAAGCACAGAAATAGGAAAAGATCAATAAAACACATCAGAAATTAAGAAGTAAACCCAGGTTTATAAGAGATTAATATGAAACAAGATTATCACTTCTCTCTCAAAGTGTTTCTGTGGTTTTTCATCTCAAAATAAAGCTAAGTCCTTACTGTGACTACTTGCTATGGGGACCCAGGAACCCATTAGGCCCATGCACCAATAGCATCACCTATGAACTTGTTAGAATGTGGAGTCTCCATCCTTAGACTTCATAAATCAGAATATCAAGCTCCTTGTGTGATTTACATGCAATTTGAAGTTTTGAAAAGCTGTGCCCTTCAGGTGCTATATATGATTTGGTTTCCCTTGGCCTTCTCTTCTGGCCTTATCTGATTACTTCCCTTGCTCACTTGCCACCAGTCATACTGGCCACCTTGCTGTCTGTGAGCACATCATGTACATTCTCATCTGAGACTTTCATTGCCTGTTTGTCTTCATTCTTTCCCCGTGCTAAGGCAACTTTCCTTAAACTGGGTAATTCGTAAACAATAGAAATTTATTTCTCACAACTTTGAAGGTTGGGAATTCCAAAATCAAAGTACCAGCAAGTTCAGTATCCAGTGAGAGCTCATCTTTCTTAGATGGTGACTTGTTGCTATGTCTTCACATGGTACATGAGGGGCAAGGAAACTCATTTTAGCCTCCTTTATAAGGACATTAACCCCATTCATTGAGGGTTGAGGCCTCATGATTTAATCACTTCCCAAAGGCACCAACTCTTAATACTATCCCATTGGGTGTTAGGTTTCGAAATAAGAATTTTGCAAGGGCACCAACATTTAGATCATAACCCTATTACATGTTTCCTTTCACTTCATTAGGTATTTGCACAAATATCACTTTATCAGTAAAGCTTTCTGTTATTCAAAGTTTCTTTATAACAGTTCAGTCACTCAACACCTGTTTATTATTTACATTCTCTCCCATGCCCCTCCATACACACTAAACTGTAAACTTGGTTAGAGAAGGGGACTTGACTTTGTTCTTGTTCTGTCCTCAATGAGTGGCAACCAGGATGTTCCTGTTTGTTGAATGAAACTGATGTTAAAAATTATGGATAAGATGTATATGTATTTTGAAGAGAGGGAGAAATTAGTCAATTCTTGTGATTCTTTATAGCTTTGACCTATTAAATTCCCACAAACAATGAATTAATGAATATTGAACCATTGCTGCTAGAGAAAATATAGCAGTTCCTTTCTTAACCCATGAAAGATATATTCCAAGACCCCCAGTGAGCACCTGAAACCGCAGATTGTACTGAATTCTATATAAGAACTGTGATACCATGACAATTTGATAACCAAGTAGCTAAATGGCTGAAGGGTGGGTGGTGTATATAGTGAGGATACTCTGGACAAAGAGATAATTCACATCCCAGTTCCAACAGAGCAGAACAATGCAAGATTTTATCACACTACTCAGAATGACATAAAGTTTAAGATTTATGGATTGGGGGCTGGAGTGTAACTCGGTGTAAGCGCACTTGCCTAGCATGTGTGAGGTCCTAGTTTTGATACCTAGCACCACCAAAACATCATCAAAAACATGTCATATTTTTTAAAATGTATGAATAATTTATTTGGGGAGTTTTTAAAAATATTTTTTTAGTTGTAAGTGGACACAATATCTTTATTTTGTTTATTTATTTCTTTATTTTTATGTGGTGCTGAGGATTGAACCCAGTGCCTCACATGTGCGAGGCAAGCACTGTGCACTGAGCCACAATCCCAGCCCTTGGGGAGTTTTTCAATCCAATATTTTCTAATAGCAATTGACCATGGGGAGGTGAAACCATAGATCAAGGGCACTACTGTAGAGGTCAGAATATTTATCAATTCATCAGTATATAGCCTTGTTATATGTGTGTTTCTTGTTATATGTGTGTTGAAAGATACTATACTGATGATTCATTAACATTGAACTCATGGCCAACAGCAGTATAAATCATGCCTGAACCAAGTTACACGTGTATTTTTTCCATAAGGCACCTCACAGCCCTTTTGGCTCTTTGGAACACTAGATAATATTTCAGCCCAGTTCATCATTTTAAATAGCCTGTTTACTAACAAGAATGGGGAAAAGATAACACTAGATAGACCACCCAAAAAAGATCCTCCTTTATAGTGTAAGACTTGAAATATGAAAGCATACCTTCATGTTGCTCAACCTTTGCTGGAGGTCTGTTGACCACCTCAAATTTTTCACAGTTGTGCTTGTGTACAAGTATGTATTTGTGGGTTGCAAGTAAATTTTAGCAAATAGGCAAATTTGCAAATACAGATCTGTGAATAATGGGGATCAACTGTATGTCATTCTTTCAATAAATGTTAGGTGCTTTGTTTCCAGAATTATGCACTAGTAAACATATACCAGACCCTGTAAGAAAAACAAATAATTTAAAGATGAATTTGCCAGTGTTCTGGGAATGGCTTCATGACAGAGTTGGATTTTTAGCTAAATATTCAATAGTAATGAATAGGATTATTGACAGGTGAAACTGTGGAGAAAGAAACTCAAAGTTATTATTCTTAAACTTGACTACACATTAGAATCAGCTGGGGAGCTTTTAAAATGCCTATGCCCAGACTTCACCTAAACCAATAAAATTAAATATTTATAGGTGAGCCCTTGGCATTAGTATATTTTAAGTTTCCCAAGATGATTCCAGCGTGCAACCAGAATTTAGAGAACCACACCATTACTTGAATTACTTGAGTTTGGCTGAAGTGTAGGGTATGTGAGAGAAGTAAACAAATCTGGAAAAAAAAGATTTTGTCCCAAGTATTGAAATGGTGTCACTTATTTAGCACATATTTATTTATAGTACCTACTGTGTGCCAGGCACTCTTCTTAGTGTAGAACTACATAGGAAAGCAAAAGAAGTTTATAATTAAATTACATTGGTAGCTCTTCAAGATGATTCATACTTCTAGTATATGATGTTTTGTATTTAGAAGGAATCTTGTTCTAAATGCTCACAATTTTTAATATCTAAATTTTGACATCTAACAGAACTCTATAATGAAAAATTTTGTTGCAAGTTTTTGTGCTAATTTCATTGAGTGTTTTTTGAAACAACCATTCATTTTTTAAGCCTCTTAATGCTTTTTATTTTTCTTGTACAATAGAACACTGGTCTAAAATCAATAGTATGCAGTTATGTAGAATCAGTATTATGAGGCCACAAACATTTCATTTCCCCATCTTATAAGAATTGATATAGAGGGAACTGGTTTCTATGTTGATTCTTAGTAAGAATTATTATTTAAATAAAGCTTATAATTAACAAAGTAAATTTACTGGGTTATAGTGCGTTTGAAGTACCTTTTGGATTGCTTGCTCTGTATCATATTTTTTCCATAGTCACTTTACAAGCATTTAATATACTACTTGCACTCTCTTCTAGACCATTAATAAGAACAGACAGACCTACTAATGATATAGCCCTCTTTTAAATGTGATATAATCATTCTTTGTAGCCTGTCAATTTCACTTTTTAACAATGCTTTGGGTCTAGCTGTTTTAAAGTAGTTTGTCAAGTTCAATTATTGAACACTTAAAGAAGACTATGTATATATGAATCTTCACATGATAGCAGCAGCCTGAAGATACGATGTTCACAAATGAATACATTCCAGGTGGAAAGTAAGGAATGTTATTGAGTGGCATAAGGAAGGAGAGATGAGACTTATTCTTATGTTCTTATTGGGCTTTGATGATGATGTTGTGAACATTATCATTAGTAAAAGCAATATGATGTCATGTAACTACCATTCTATTATTTTAAAATTCAAAGAATGTCTTATGAACATTTTATTTTTTATAAATTATGCATTTTTGTTCATCTTTTCCCCATAGTTTCAATTATTCTCAATATAATTATGAGTGTTTTGTTACTATGAATGATATCATATGCTTTCTGCTTCTTTTAAAAGTATATATATATTTTTTCCTCATGGATTTTCTCCATTTCACTCCTCCCATATATTACTACTTCAGAAATCTGCATTTTGTATGCCATTTGTACTCCCTGCACTTTCTAGAATTCCTTGTTTCTTGGGCATTTACAGATATTATTAGGAATTGAAGGTCCGCTTTTTAAAACGTTTATTTACTTAATGAATTTTTTAACCACTAAGTGGGAATATAAATATTTTCATTGGAAAAAAAAATATTTAAATTAAATTTCATAATAATGGATTATATTGTCATTGTAAATGACTACAGAAGAGTTTTTTTTTTATCTTTAGACCAGAGGAAAATAACACTGCCTTTGTGGATTTATTTTATACTTATCTCTAACCCCCAAACAGAGGGTTATCTACTCTTGATGACATGCACTGAAAGATGTTCATAAACCTTAAGAATTTTGACTTTGAGGAGCATTATCTACCTTTCTGTGACATTTTTTTTCTTTTAAGTACTGGGGATTAAACTCAGGGGTGCTTAGCAACTGAGCCATATCCCACTTTTTCTTTTTTGTTTTGAGACAGAGTCTTGCTGCATTACCTAGGGCCTTGCTAAGTTGCTGAGGCTGGCTTTGAGCTTGGGATCCTTCTGTCCCAGCCTCCGGAGTCACTGGGATTACAGGTGTGCACCACTGCACATTGTCAGTTTTGTTACTAAATTTTATCTTCCTTTCTTCTTTTTTTACTTTTTTCTTATTTATTATCAAAGTGGTCTAAGTTCATGTATATAGTCATTATTTACCCCCCTTTTAAGAGTTATTTATAACAAAACTTTTTATTGTTTAAAATAGAGTTTGAGGCAGTCTTTTTCCTTCCTTAGTACTGAACCAATAAAGAAATAAAGGATCCATAGCAGGAGACCAAAATAGCAGCTGTTTTTGTCCATAGAACTGTCAAGGAATATGACCTAAGAGAACAGGATAGAGGACTTAGTAACACTGAGCCCCAGAATCAGAAATATATAATCATTTAGTCTCAGGGAATGCTAAAGAAGAAAGCAACCATGTATTGTTCTTCCCACTGGTGGCTTATTCTGAAGAGAAACATGCAGTATAAGGAGCTGAGCTTTGCTTGCACACATGTTCTTTCTAGGCTACCCATCAGATAAGTCACACTCAGATGAGGAGGCAGAAGCTGCAGTGTTGTTATTATGGATGTTGCTGTAGTTGGGAAGTCAAATTCAAAGGAGAGTACAGTAAAAGACCTGTCCTCTTTTTAAAAGGCTTGAGCTTCCTTGAGTGTTGGAAGCAGCTCTAGTGGCAGCACCAGGGCTACAGGAACCCAGCCTTAATCTAAAGGCTCTTTGATAAACCCACCTTGTCACACGGAAAATAAAATCTAGTTGGATAGCATTTTTGTTCATATGAATGCCTGCATTCATATTTGCATGGGGCTTGGGTTTTTACTGGCCATATTTTGCACTGAAGGGTCTTCCAGAGATTAGCATACTGCCATCATGGAAGAGTGAATATTTCTGTTCTCAAGAAGCTTGAGGCTGCACCCAAATGCTAAATTGTGCCATATAGACCATCAATGTTACAGAAATTCAAAAAAATTGGAGATAAATAAAAACTATACTAACCCAAGCAGGATTTAAGGAAAAAATAAGCCTTGAGCCGGGTTTAGAATGACAGATATGGCTGGGTAAGTGGGACAGTACTAGAGAAGACTTAATATTAGGGGCGAGTTTAGCATCTTTGCCTTCCTTTTGCTGTTCTTTCCCCTAAGTGAAGTGAGAAGTAAAATTATAGGGCCAGAGGAGGCTCAGGTTGTGGAACCTTGAAAACAGAACAGAGAACCAGGAACTTGGGATTTGCAACTGAGTATTTGTTTAGCATAAGAGTGATGTCATTGAAAATTATTTTTGTCAGGGAAATACTTATGAGTTATTCAAATTATTCAAAAGAGAAAAATAGAGAAACAAGTAATCTAAGCCTGAGGAGGGAATGCATATCTAGTCTTAGGGATGCTGTAAGAATGAGAAATTCGAGAAGAGAAAAATAATCGGGATTTGATTAACTGGAATTGAGGATATATTAAATTGTTGAAGCCGAAACATACAAAGGTGAATGAACATTCAAGAATGTGCTATTGCAACAGTGATGGGGTTCTTTAAAGAAATTCAGTCTTAGATATGATATAGATCAGACATGAAAACTGAGACCAAGCAGTGCCTGTTTTCTGCAAGGACATGAGCTTATTACATATTTTATTTTTCTAAATGTGAAAAACTAATCAGAAATAGGGATTTCACTTTGATTAAATTTTATTGCTCTTTATTTTTTAAAATTTTATTTCTTCACTCCTTACACATTCTTTCTTTTTAAAAGTAATTTTGATGGATTTTATGGGACCCATAATCTCCCTGTAATATGTTTAATGTTATTTAGTAGCAGATACCTGATGTTTTGTTTTTGTCGACCTACCTTTTTCTCCCTCTCTGCTTTTGTTAATTTCACTCCATGAAATGAACCTCCAGTCCATCTCTATATCATTCTAGTAAGATTGCCAGTCATGGCCCCACATATCTCTGGCCACAGTAATTGGACAAAGAAGTGAGTGTAAGACCTAAACTGTTCTGCTCAGATTCTTGTCTCAGAAATTAGAATCGTGAATGAGAACACAAGAAGGCCTACAAGTAGGTAGTGCTGAATCATCAGCTGGAGGTATTCTAGAAGCTCCACAGCCAAAACCTTTAGTTCTGACCTGGTCTCTGGCCTTCCCAAAACTTGAATGTTGAGTTCTTCCTTTGATCCTATGAACTCTTCTGTATTCTTTCAATAAATTTTCCAAGCCCTGTTTAAAAAAAAAAAAAAAAAAAAAAAAAAAAAAAAAAAAAAGAGCTAGTCAGTCTGGGTTTTGCTAATAAAGAAGTATTAAATTAATATTTAATTTACCTTTTTTTCTTGCCATTTTATTTATTATTGGCATTACTTAGTATTTTTAGGAGCAAAATATAAGTTCTACTAAAATGATTTCTGATATTTCTTTTGTTGTCTTTCTTATTATCAATTTTTAATATGCTTTTTTCTACCCAATAAGAATATTTTTCAGATTATGGGCTTGATTTAATATAAAACCATTTATATTTGATGATTTACTTTAAATATATTATTCTAGTTACAGTTGACATCTTTATGTTTAAAGATAAAACTGTCTTTCTAGCATATATTTGAGTGGATCAAATTCAGGGCTGGATCCAAATATGGGTTAATGTTGGAATTTTCATGTCCTGCCTCTTCTCTGAAAAGTGGTGTGGTTTTGAGTGGCAGAAGGAAATTAAGAAAATATCTAATTTTATACAGAATATCCTGGAATTAGCATATTACAGATGATAGTCCTTGACACAGCTGATCCTATGACTTTCTTTTAACTAGTGCTATGGGGTGCTATGGATATCTACAGCAATGTGTCTAATTCATAAAAGCATCATTTTGTGATTTAAAGGTAACCTTTAACAATTTTCAAATAATACTCAGAAAAGTAGTTTTAGATATGAAAGATCTTATGACCCATCTAGCTGCCTAATATAATTTCTGGCTTTGAGAATTAGTGCTCAGTTGATTTTGTTCTATTCTTTTACTCTATTATTATGTGTTAGCTTTTTTTTTTTTTTTTTGGTTGGCTCATTCATTTTTTTTTATCTCAAAAATATTAAGTTTTTGTTTAAAATCTTTCAACCTTTGGAGGACAATTGGGAAGATTTAATGGAATAATCTTAATTCCATGGTGTTATTGTTAAGGTAAAAAGAGATTCTGTGTTAAAGGGAAATGATTCCAATCTTAAGAGAGAGGTACCAGAAAGCTTGTGTCACCACTGACAAAGAGAATTGATTTCAAACACTAGTCTCAAACTCACTTCTTAACATTAATGCCTCACAAAAAATAGAAAACCCATGTTAGAACCACACTTGGCATTGACAAATTTTAATAAACTCCTCAAACTACACTGGTTCCTTTCTTTTTCTTTCCCTGTCATAAGTGGGAGCTGTGTTTAGTCATTTATTGCAGTGACCCAAACAGAGCTCAGTACAGCTGTTTGTACTTGCCTGTCAATGGGAAGTAGACTAGGTCCATGTGACTAAGAAAGCCCAAGGAACCCTTTTTTTCACCTACAGATGTTTTAATGTGCTTAACATTATCCAATACTAGCAACTGAGATGGTCTAAATACCACAGCAGGATCTGATTAGCTTTTTCAGATCGCTGCCTTTATTTGCTGTTTGCAAAAAAAGCTTAATCCAGTGCTATAGATCAGGCTTCCTGCTGAGCTCTTGGGTAGTTTTCTCTCATTCTTTGTGTTCACTGTGGCAGGCTGAGAAGATTCCTCCTCCTCCTGAATTAAAGCTATAAAGTAGTAACTATAGTAGCAAGGAATAAAGAGAAGGAAGAAACCCCAAGGGAAAAGAGAAGACTGTCTATTTGTACTAAATAGTTTCCTTTTTATATACAAAAGAAAAAAGTTTTAATATGAGTTTATAAATGTGACCTTATTGTCTTTTCTAGTCAGTATGTAGCTACTTAGGTTTTTAGGTTTTAGTTGCAACTAATTTCCATGTAAACTATGTTTTTCATTTGTATTTTATTTAACCACATCAGTATTACGAAGAATTACAGTGGACTAGTCACAGCATTGACCTCATTCCTTTCAGGGATGACACCTTTTTTACTCATGAGTTTTCAAGAAGAACTACCATCCCCATGGGGAGGAGGGAGAAATAAAATTCTTTATTTATTTCTGTGATATGCTTAACCCGAAAAGGGAAATTTGAATTCTGTGTAATTTACCTTGTAATTCACAATAAACTATAATGTTAGAGATGCTTTACCCTGATCTTTATTGGCTTATGATATGGAGCATGGACTTAAGTATTTCACTAACATTAATTTAATGCTTGGCAGAAAAAGATCAGTTCTTGCTTTAGAAATTAGTTTGACATTCAGAACCTAGTAATTATTGAGTTCAAGAATAGTTTTGCAGACTTAAAAATTTCCCAACAATTTTGGAAAGCTTTGGAAAGCTCTTTTGCAGAAAAATAATATATAGGCAAATGGTGATCTATAGTATCATACTTTATATTTTACTTTTCTTTCTGGAAACAATAATTTTTAAGGTTTTAGTAGGCATAAGGAATAGTTTTTTGAGATCACTGGAAAATCTTAACCATATAGAATAGATTTTCCTCCTATTTACTAAATACAGACCATGTGATTTGCATTTTAGTAAACACAAAAAGGTCAGGAACAGGAGTCCCAAACAAATATTACCTTTTCCAAGTATTCACAAGTGATCATAATTGTGAGTAAAGTCTGTATTTTATGTTTTAAAGTGAGATTGATGTAGATCCTCAGGATGTTTTGACTTAAGTTTTTGATGTTTAGATAAGTTCATGGGTCATTTAATGAAAAGGTCTGGAGTCTACGTAAGTCAGCCTGTATCAGAAAATTTTATGTTAAAGGCAGCTCTTTGCCTTCACTCTTTAAGTTTGTACTGGATTTAAAAAGGAGTGTGTGTGTGTTCATATCGAATAAATAAATAGTAAGGCAGCTATAGATTCTTTTTTCTTTAATAGGGAAATATCCTCACAATGCCTATGACATTTACATTTTAATAGAATTTTTCAAGCAGGCCTCAAAAGCAGGTAGCACATAGTGCTATAATATGAAACAGATATGAATCAGAGATAACAAGCTTCCTCACCTTGGGGACATTTTTGTACACTTTAGACCCTTCAAAAATATCACAATATTTCTTTTTAGTCTTAATTTATTCTAAACTGAAATTTGAATATTACATGTTATAAATGTTATGAAATATAAATATTTTCAACAGGTATACTATGCTGTATATTAAAACAATGAAAGATTTTGCATATAAAATTATATTTCTAACTAGTATCCATAATAAAGAATTTTACAGTGCTACTTGACCTAGATAAAATGGGCCATTTCCATGATCTTAGGTTGAAGTTAAATGGATTTGTTTAAATGTATAGTATACATGACTAATTTTACACAAAGGTCTCTCTCTCTCTCTCTCTCTCTCTCTCTCTCTCTCTCTGTCTCCCCCTCCCCCTACTTCCCTCCCCTCCCCCTCCCCCTCACTATTCCCCCCTCAATTTTATTGTCTTGCAACACATTAGCAAATACTTAAAAATACAGATTTCCCACTATTGCCAGGGAAATAGGTTTACTATAACCTTCTGTCTCATTTCACCACTACCTCATTTATTAGAGAAAAGGGTTGCTACAATAGTTAATTGCTCCTTTGACACACCTCATTTTCTTTATTTCTGAAATAAAAATGAAAAGCTAATAGACTA
Source organism: Urocitellus parryii (assembly GCF_045843805.1). Taxonomy (NCBI): domain Eukaryota; kingdom Metazoa; phylum Chordata; class Mammalia; order Rodentia; family Sciuridae; genus Urocitellus; species Urocitellus parryii. The sequence goes on from NC_135534.1 coordinate 97,405,319, forward strand.
GTGTATAGCCTCAACTTTTTGGAAACATGCAACTTTTACTGCTTTAAAACACAATTGGTTTCTTTGTTTCATGCATTAAAAACAAGGAGGAAAAGCTGAAGTCTGCCCAAGCCAGGTGTTTCTTGTTGGCAGCCTGCTCCCTAATGACTCTGCTCTCATATAGCAGCTGCCTACTAGTCAGTTTTGTATGGCCTATTGTTGTCGCACACCCCTCGTTAATACACATGCTGCCCCGGGCAGACCCAAGAATGACATCAACTTGCTTATCTTAGAAACCTACAAACCTGATGCAGGGTGCTGAGGTTGTCTTGCATCTGCCTGGCCAACTAATTGTGAGCTTTCTGGCCTATGATTGGCTGTTACTCCACTCGGTAATAGGTTAAGCAAAGACATTGCCATTCCATCTGTTCAACCATTCATTGTTCTTCTTGCCTGCCTGGAAGTCTGCAGCTAAAATTGTGTTAAAGAGTTACTGCTGAAGCTGCTACAGAAACCAATGTCTTTGTATTTTCCTGCTAACGTGAGTATCTGTGCTACTTAATACCTTGGAAGTTTAACTTTGCTAAAGAGATTATTAATTTGAATTTATGAAAGATAGAAAAGCACCTCAAATGAAAACCTATAAACTATTACATAATGCCAACATACAGAAAATTCAATTCTTTAAAATATGTCTGTGAATCAGATTTTTACATTTTCATATTATGGAATTTTGCAAATAATTATAGCTTCATGGATATTTGCAAGGCACTAGACATGGCGTGGAATCATATGGAGCTTAAAGACAAGTTATAACAAAATCTGATATTGTGATAAACAGTGAATTTATATTTTATCTTCTTGTCAGATTCTTATGTTTCTTAAGGAGTTACTGTCAAACCTAAGTGCTGTAAAATGATGCTCAGATTTGGTAGATTTTTCCATTGTGTTAAGTCTAGCCTAGGGAGATGGATTGACACGTGAAGATGTTTCAAACAGCTGGTTTTAAATATGATTGAGCATTTCAGTTGCTTTGTCAGCACTTTCAGTATTCATGTACACTTTTCATTTTCTACTCTCCTACCTTTTTTCCTCTTTTGCATTATTTTCAGATACTAGATTAAAGATGTCATTCCAAGAACTATTGATTTTAAGAGTTCTGTAATGGGGAATGGAGGACAAAGACTTTTCATCTGTCAGTTAGGAGAGAAAGAAAGAGTATAAAGGGTTAAAAAGAGGTTTTCATTTCTACCACATGCCCTATTGTGTGAACATATGCATAAGTCTATTGAAAGTTTTCAGAAGATGGGCAGGCCACCAGTTGCTGGTCTCCTGCAGTTCCAGTAGACATCTGTTGCCCCAGAGCATTAACCAATCTGTTCAAAGGGACATCCTTCCTTTGTTAGCTAGGGGGATGCAGACAACAGCACTCACTCATATACAATGGTAATTAAATACACAGAGGCTACAGCAGTAGGTATTTATTACATATTCATTATTTTATTTTTATTGTTCTCATAGTATTACCATTTGGATAACAACCAGAACCTACTTTTATGGCATTGTAACTTTACATTACAGACAAATAAATTGATTTAGCAAGTTTATGGTCTAATATTCCTGATTAACATGAGACTCTTTAGAATATTAAAAAAATAATATTGTTACCTGGTTTAAGATGAAGTATTATCCAAGTTGTTGAATGAGAAATTTCTGAAAATCTCTTCACTAAATGGGAGAATTACAGTATGTGTGATAAATTTCTAATAAGTAACCACCATATGTTAAACTGCATTCAGCTATTACAAAGCTTCTTTTTGGTAATTAAAACAATTTGTTATACTTCATCATCATCTACAGAATTATCATGATAATTTAGTTCTTTTTCAACAAATACTATTACTTAGGTTTTAGGTAGCCTTTAACAAGAAAAGTTGAATTTCCAGAACAATATCTGGAGGAAATCCAAAGATTTAAAACTGTAGAAATCTGTTTGGGATTATTATTTTTTGCATAATACCTTTTTGTGTTCAAGAATATAGTATGTAGAGGCCAGTTATAATAGAGCCTGATATAAAGTTTGAGAGTTTTGTGATAATCTGGGAGTGGGGTATAAACTGGTCTATGTTATGTATGAAAACTTTGACTATGCTCCTTCTCCATGAAATAAGGAAAATCATCCTTATGTAATATTAAATATTAATATTGAGTTTTGCATAAGTGCTGTTGTAAGATAATTCTTGGTTAAATTTAAGATGACTTACATAAACTTGCATTTGAGTAAATGCAGAGCTTAAGTAGTTTAGAAATGAGGAAAGTATTTTTTACTTAACAATAATTATATTTAAGTTTTACATATCCCATTATATTAACAAATGTCTATGGAAATATTTTAAATCTTTAGCATTTAATTTTTTTACTGAATGATTTTAAATATTGCCAAATTCTGAAATGTTCCATATTAAATTAAGAGCACCTTTTACTAATCATGAGTAGAAAAGCATAACTTGAAGTTTTAAAAATCAGATCTTTATCAATTGGTTCAATATAAATCAGGTTATTTTAAATAAGTGTTTTATGATGGAGAGTATATATGTGGCTTGTAGGCCTGGAAATTGAACTCATTTTCCCTTACATTTACTACTTATATTTAGTCTTTTTGCTTTGTAGGAGCTAAAAATCATTTTAACTGCTTGTTTAGTACAAGATGGCATTAGATAACTTTTTCTGAGCTAACTAATGAAATCTAGATGATGAAGAGGGACCTAGCATTACAGAAAATGTTCAACCAAAATATATATTTTTTAAATTATGTTATCAAACTAAATTGAATGTTCATTTTAAAGATTAGGACAGTTTACATTATTAAAAACTCTATTAAAATGTACAAATAACATATATTATCACAAGTTAAAGGTACATTGAGTTTTAAGTGGTCTAAAATTTTGAAAAACCACCCCATTTTTCTCTGTATCTTTTCATTATAGCCATATAGTAGTACCATTTGTACTTTTTAAAATACTAGATTGAAGATGAAATAGTTTTAAATACTTTTAGAGTAGTTAATTTACCATTTAAAAACTTTATAGTATCTGGTTTTATTTCTTTGAAAGTCAAAAATTATGAAAATCCACTTATCCTTTAAACAAAATTTTTTATTCTAGTGTTCCTCACTGGCTGTATTTTTCATAAGATACTCCTTTTGTTTGTTATCCCCCCCCAAAAAAATTAAAAATCAACAATACTGTAGCTCAATAAAATAATATTTCCTACTTCAATTCAGGGGTTTGGTCAGCAAGTCATTATCTTGAAGAATTATCTCACAACAGCACTTATGCAAAACCCAAACTTTTCAGGAGAGATCAAAAATGTTGCCCATTAAATGCACTTCCTGCAGTCAGAGCAGATTGTGGGGTTTACAGAACAATGATGTCGGAGCTTCCAGATTGGTTTGGCAGCTGCATTGTTCTCAGAGGGTAAACCAGACGCACTTAAGTCCCAGTCTCTTTTATAGGCTTTTGTTCATACCAAATTATTCTTTCACTGTGCTAGCATTCATGATGGCATGTTAAAGGAGTGCAGCTTAGCAACCAGCTTCTGGTTGCCAGGCAGCCCAGCTTCCAATAGGTTTTCCTTGTTTAAGATACTTTTGGTGGGAGCTCTACGAAGGCCACAGTGTAGATTTTTCTTTTAACTGTATCCCTTTATTAGGATGCTGTTGTGATTTGTTACTTACATTATGGTGTTAGTATATTACAGTAGTTAATAAATCACAGGGTGTAAAGATTTGCTTTCAAAATCTCTTCCTTAATTCTAAATAATAATATGGATATACATATCAATATTAACAGAAGAAATTGAAATGAATACAGCTCACAATGGATCAAATGTATACAGAGCTCTTTTAAGGAATATCCTTTTACCAGTTGAGCAATCAGGACTAGGAAAGTTTGGTGTTGCTTTAAAACTAATGAATGTTCTATTAGTAGAACAGTGATATTAAAGTTATCTGTCTTCTCAGAATAAACTCTGAAGAAACTCTTGTAGAAGTGTGTAGGAGTTCTACACTGAGGGAATTTTAAGTGGATTGTAAAGATTCCATGTTCTCATCTATAGTGTTTCCCAAAGTTAATAAAATTTCACTTTGTTGAAATACTTGACTCATGAAGTTTATTAGATATGTTTTCAAATTTGTGACTTGTCAGAAAATTACTCTGCATTTTCTTTTAACATTTATATAATAGCTCTTTTCTTCTATGTATGTTATGTTGAAGAGCCTTAGAATAAATGTTTTCCCAGTTTTATTAGGTTATTTAAATAGGTGTTTAATGACAGTCTCAAATTCAGCTACCACTGGTTTACTAATGTTGCACCTGGGTAGAACACTAGAATTACTTTAATCAATAAACCACTGATGTTGACGTAGTTCATACAGTGAAGCACTAGAGAAAATAACTTTATTTTTCTAACCCATCCCTAATAGAGAAATGGAAATTATCTCCAATAGACTTTAAGGAAAAATCGTATAATAGCAAAAACATTTTAATCATTAAAAATATTCCCACAGGGAAAATATTCAGAGGTGATTTTTTAATGAAATGCAAGTTAACTGTTAATCTGATGCAATACAGAAATATTTTCTGCCATAAAATTCAGGAAATTGAGATAAGATTATTTATTTGGTGTGCTTAATTATTTGCTACTAACTTTATGTGAAGTATTTAATTTCTATTCTTTCCATAAGTGCACATAGGCTAAAAGAACTCTTTCTTTTTTCTGGAATGAAACAGAATATAATACCACTGCCACTTAATAAGAATAGCATAATGTGAAAAATTATATTTTGTTACCATGTTCAATATTCACAAAATCATGATTATTAAGGCAAAACTGTATTCACTTCCAAGTAGAACATAATTAACTTTGTAATTATGTAATTCCTTATTGGCCATTTTATAAAATGTGAATATTTTTCAATATACAAATTATTTTGAAAATGTCTTTAATTTACATTAGTAAGCTTCATCCAGGTTAATGATAAGTTTTCAAGTATGATGAACTAATGTTCTCCTTTCTTCCTACATCGCTTTTTTTAAAAAATGATTTTTACAGACTTTTAGGAATTAGGGTTAGGAAAAATGTACTCAACCTGTCATAATATTTTGAAAATATGCTTTTTGATAGTATTCTGTAGGTCATTCTAGAAATATAAATGGGAAAATTTCTGCCATTACGGTTGAGAAGCATTCTGGTATAGTGGGAAAAGGATGGGTGTAAGAGTTAGGAAAAAACTGAATAAAATATCCAGTTACATTACTAATTTGTTGCCTTGGAGGAAATTACATGGCCTTTCTAATTCATAACCTCTTCATTTGAAAAATGGGGCATGAGAGGTCTTGGCAAGCATGTTATGAGTGATGAGAGGATATAAACAGAATATGGACTAGGTGTTCTATAGTTTGACAGTTCACTAACTTCTCCATTAAGACTTAAATCAAACAATAAGTATGAAATTCTGAATATTTTACATTTTTCTATAGGAATACGGTGTACTTTGCATTCAGGAATACAGAAAAAACAGCAAAGTGGAGTCAAGTACACGTAACAGCTTCATGGGCTTGAAGGATCACCTGGGGCATGACCTCGGCCACCTGTATGTGGAGAACACTGACCCACAGTTAAGTGCAGCTGTACCTTGGCCAATGGTAGAAAAATCAACAATGGATACAGTTAATGCCGGGAAGGAGGAAAAAGAGGTATCTGAAGAGAATGTGAGCTCTGGTGACTCTGAAGAAAGCACAAATTCTGATCATGAGTCAGAACAATTGAATAGCATTTCAGTAGAGCCATGCTTGTTAACCAAGACTCACAGACAATTATGTAGGTCTCCCTGCTTAGAGCCTCACCTACTCAAACACAATGAAATTTTGCAAGACTTTAAACCTGAAGAGTCCCAGACTCCGTCCAAGGAAATGAAGAAACCCCCTGATGTGGTGCGAGAATACCAAACAAAACTGGAGTTTGCACTTAAGTTGGGTTATTCTGAAGAACAGGTTCAGCTTGTGTTAAACAAACTTGGTACTGATGCTTTAATCAATGATATTTTGGGAGAACTTGTCAAACTGGGAAATAAAAGTGAGGCTGATCAAACAGTTAGTACAATTAACACTATAATGCGGGAAACTTCTTCCCTGGAATCTCAGAGGTCTGAATCGCCAATGCAAGAGATTGTAACAGATGATGGTGAAAATCTAAGACCAGTTGTTATTGATGGCAGCAATGTGGCAATGAGGTAAGTAAGAAAAATTGTACTGAAAATTATTAGTAAAAAATCTTTAAAAGTTTGTTCTACTTTTGCTGCTGTTTCCCTTCTCAGGCTCATCAAAGTCAATAATCATCCGCATTCCAACATTACCTTTAGAAAATATTAGTTTAATGTTAATCCTTCTTCAGCCATCTTCTTTTCACTCATCCCTGAATAAAGACTCTCTTTTCTCATATATGTCTTTTTCTTTATCTGACTAAATTACTATGGCATAAGAAATATTGTACATTACTGGTTTGGTGTTATCACTAGTTTTAAATGAAGAACTTAAGTATGATGACATTAAACAATTTGGGAATCTCCTGTACATGAAGTTAAATAACTGTAAGGAGAATCTCCAATTCTTCTAGAAAGTAGTATTGATTTGGGAACAAATTTTTTGTTCAGTTAAGAAATGTAATTCAGAAATAGTTCTCTAGGAATCATGAGGAAATGAAAAATGAAACTTCTAATGAAGTATTCTAAATGAATTTAAAGGCCTTTTTTTGGTTTGTTTTTTTAAGGCAGAGTCTTACTAAATTGCCCAGGTTGCCCTCCAAATTACAATCCTCCCACCTCAGCCTCCCAAGTACTAGAATTATAAGCAATAGCTACCACATCAAAATTTAAAGTATATCCAAATTCAATCAATATATAATTAATTGCCACAATGTTCAGTACTCTAGAGAATAAACAGACATATAAAGGCATCAGAATAGAGAACTTGTCAAACTTGTGGGGAGTAATGACCCACAGTTAAGTGCATCTGTACCATGGCCAATGGTAGAAAAACCAACAATGGGTTCAGTTAATGCCAGGAAGGTAGAAAAAGAGGCATTTCAAGAGAATGTGAGCTCTGGAGACTCCGAAGAAAGCACAAATTCTGAACAATTGAGTAGCATTTCAACTTAGAATTTCATACATGGTTTCTCAGAAGGAGAGCCTAGAATATTAACCAGGAGAACAAAAAGTGCTGTTCACTGGAAATAAAATGTGTCATTTTAAATTTCCTAATACCTCATTAAAAAAATAAAATGAAACAGGTTAAAATGATTTGAAAAATATATTTTTATTTAGTCTAACATAGCTAAATATCATTCCAACATATAGTCAATTTAAAGTTATTACTGAGACATAGCATAAATTTTTTATATTGTCTTTGAAATCTGGTGTATATAGTGCATTTCAATTTGGAATAGGCACATTTTTAAGTGTTCAGTAGCCACATGTAGCTGTTGGCTACTGTAATGGACATTGTAGCTCTGAACTTTGAGAATTACTACAGTTCTTCCACATAAACTATAAGGAAAACAGATATGTTGTCCTCCAGACAATCTTAAGAGGGAGACAAAATTATCTTTCTTTCATTTATAAACAAATTAGATTTACAGGATTTAAACTATTTGCCAAGGCTAAACATTATTCAAACCCAAATATGTCTGACTTCAAAGTCTATACTCTTTGTCCTGTAATAAAAGAGGAAAAACTGAATCGCACAGTTTCTAGCCAGATCTTACAAGTCTTTAATGCTAAACTTTACAATCCAAGGGTAATTGAGGGTTTTTGTGTAGAGGAGTGTCCTGTATTGATTAGTGCCTTATACCCATAATCTGGCGGTGCTGAATAGAAGGTTGGAGATCAATTAGAATCTAAGCAACCCTTCCAATGGAGAGATTAACAAATGTCTTAGAGGTATGAATTATACATATGGCTTTGAAAAGTCTTTCAGTAAGGTATTAAAGGTAATATGTCTACAGAATGGCTTTTTCTTTCTTGTAATAATCAAAAACTACTAAATGATTACTTAAAAAAATATGGAAGTCCAAAACCCATGAAATTGCCAAAGCAGAGAATATTGAAGGAAGGATGTAGATCTTTGAGAAACACCTACAACCATAGATATATACCAGAATTACAAGATCAGTTGTTTAAAAACATACTTAAAAGAGTATCATTCAGTTGAGTGATGATAGGGCCAAAATAACTATATATTTTGAGGTGCCACAATTATTTCTTCTGTATAGCTTATTCTGAGAACCATTAAACATCAGAAGTATTTATACATATATACATATACATACATACATACACATATACACACACACATAAACACATACACACACACATACATACATATAGGTCAGGACACAGAAGAAAGTGATGATTCAGGGAAACAATAGAGTTAGAAAAAATCCTAGTGCTAGAAAAAAATCAGTGCTACAGTAAACCAACAGACATTAAAATTGTCATTAAACTGAAAGAGGAAGGAAGCTTTAAGGAGAGAATATCCTGAGTAGTGAAAAAAGATCAGAGGACATGACAGCCAGGAAGTCATCGTCTTCAAAAACGCATATGGTATTAAAGATAGAAGCCCAGTAGCTGAATGTCAAGAAATGACATTAGATCTAGACTGTTATTCTAAAAGGTTGACAGAGGAAGAGAAAGACAAGGAAAAGGAAGTGTTAGGAAAGAATTTTGTATGGTTTTGTTTTTAAGAATGAAACTGTAGCTGAGCATGGTGGTGCAAGCCTGTAATCCCAGCAGTTCAGGAAGCTGAAGCAGGAGGATTCTGAGTTCAAAGCCAGCCTCAGCAACTTAAGGAGACCCTGTCTCCAATTAAAAAATAAAAAAGGGCCAGGAGTGTGGCTCAGTGGTTCAGTTCCCTTAGGTTCAATACGTGGTACCAAAAAGAAAAAAAAAAATAGAGAATGAAGCTATATAAACAGGAGAAAAGGGAAGGAGTAGAAGAGAGCAATACTGTGAGAGAGGAGTTTAACCCATTTTGCCCCATTGTCCCAGAAGTGAAACACCTATAAAAACTTATTTATAGTATGTAATGTTTAATTATGTAGTAGGTAGTATAATTATAATAATATAATTATAATAGTAATATAACAATACATATGGTATTAAAGATAGAAGCCCAGTAGCTGAATGTTATATTACTATTATAATTATATTGTTATATTACAATATAACTCATAACAATGTTATATTACTATTATAATTATACAAGCTCTAGATTAGTGTTTTCAACCTATTTGAGTGCAACTTATGCCAATTTCACTCACAGAATTGAAAATTTGGGACATAATGGGTCAATTTTGAAAGTCAAATTATGAAGGAGGAAACCAAAAAAAAAAAAGCACAAATGCAGAATTTGACATTGAAGAGAGTAAACTTTTGGATGGACAAAAACAAACCTTTTGAGGGGAAAAACAGTATAAGACTTCCAAAAACCTAATTTTTAAGATGAATGTCATTTAGGTAAATGATGTCATATTGGGCCAGCCTCATGAACTCACCTAATCAAAACCTAGTTCCAAGTTGAAATATTTGATAACTGAGAATTGATATAAAGCTCTAAACTATGCTTATCTGACAGACTTTCTTCAGGAAAACTTCATCCCCAAAGTAGATGGCATAATTAAAACATTTCAAACAACCTTTCTTATGTAATTATGAAAACAACCTCTACTCCCATGTTATTTTGGCTTCATTCTGTGTCCTTTGTTATACAGATAGGACTATGCAGATTCATTTCTTCTTTACATCGTATATTTTAATCTGACACTTAAACTGGAGAGCCTTAGGCATCTCATGAGAAAAGTAGTTGACAGGAAAGTTTTATTACAGCAGCATTTTAGTGTCAAGTCACAATAAAATGTTGCACCATGTCCATAATTTTGAAAGTGCCAGAACTCATGAAAATGTACAGTGAACTTTTTACATTATGCCATTTATAAGGTAACAAAGTCATTTATATATACTTCAGGTCCCAAATCTTAATGTAACAAAAATACAGAATTTCATCCATTTCATGTTGCATAAATATAATATACTTTTGAAATTAATTTTCTATTTATGATAAGCTTAGCAAACCTATATTTTAAATATATAATTAATTTATACATACAAAAATAGATTATACATACAATAGATTATATATGATAAGTAAATCTGGGGTAAGTTTAGAACAAAGTACTATTTTCTTTTCTGTCTCCCAAACAGATATATGATAGACTTTATTTTCATTTAAATGCTAACCATAAAATTGCATGAGTCTTAAGATATAAATTAAAAGTTGGAAGACAGCAACATTTTATTACAATTACAAAATAGTATTTTAAAAATACATTTAATTCTCTGCATATTATCTTGTGTTTCTCAGGTTGTTTAAACTCTCCAGCCTATGTTTTCAAAAGTATAAAAAGGGATATTCTTATTTTGCAACTTTATTAGGATTACAGATGATTAATACCAAATGCTTGGAATGTAGTAGGCACTCAATAAAATATACTTATTATTACATTAAAGAGCTAATTTCCAAATGCAGAATATAGTAACAAATATAACAAAAACTTAGTTAAATGTTAATCAACATTTAACAAGCTTAGTGAGTTAATAGTCCGTCTCATTCTTATGAACTATAAGTGGTATATTTCAATTTTTACTTAAGGTTTGTATCACCATTGTTTTCAATGATGATTTCTGCAGTGTTCTAAAAGAGACCCGGGCTCTTAAAGCTAGGTGGACTCCAGAATTATCCCCAGAATACATAAACAGCATAGGTCCCAAAATTGCAGGGATCTTACGTTGCCTTAGGGAACATGCTTCTCATCAGTATCATGTATTAATGTCATTTATTGGTTGGTTGATTGGTAACAGGGATTGAACCCAGGGGCACTTAAGCACTGAGCCACAACCCCAGCTCTTTTTCTCTTTTGTTTAGAAGCAGAGTCTCACTAAGTTGCTTAGGGCCTGGCCAAATTGCTGAGGATGGCTTTGAACTCTGCAATCCTCCTACCTTAGCCTTCTGGACCACAGTGCTGGGATTACAGGCATGCGCCACCATGCTGGGCTCTATTAGCATCTTTTAAAAAATGTGTCACACTGGTAAACTGATAGTTTTTTGAATAAGCAATTCACCAAAAATTGACAATACCTGCAATTTGGTCTAGCATATTTGTGATAGCCAATTCACTGCTAGATATAGAATCAGCAAGGACATAATTGCGAAAAACTACAAAAGAGAGGAAACTATTTAGATAAATCCCTGAACTTACATATAAAATGTTGGGAATTCAAGAAGTGCTTGGGTTTCTGAAATATGGAACAGAATAGAATTTGTAGTTAGTGGAGGTAGACTAACAAATTCTGACAAAAGGCAGCAGCTAATTTGAATGCCTTAGAGAAAAAACATTTCATTAATTTGGCAGATAGGCTCTCTTAAACAAGTTTCTTTCCTTAATAGAGCAGAGTCTTCATACCATAGATATGCCACTTTGTACTTCCGATATAAAGATACAGAAGCAAAACATGTTAATAGTTACCATATTGCCAAAATTAAATTCTTCATGATATTGTGATTATTTCCTCCAGGTAGCTTCACTGCTCTTCAAAATCTGTGATTCTATTAAACTTGGGATAGCCCAGCAGTGGAATATAGAATTAGTTTCTACCCACATGTACTCATTAGTTTAAATTTCATATATTTTCTTTCCAAAAATCAAGTGCTTTTAAAATTTCCCTGTGGTTTTAGGTTTGACTTGTCTTGTCATTAAGAAAGTACCATCTTGTGAGCCATCAGGGGTAGGAATATAAATTGATGTTATAGCCCTTTAATCCTAAAAGTGTTTGATTTCTTCAATATGCTTCCATGACCTAGTCATATAATTGCATTAAAATTAACTAGATCTCCATTTTCTCCTTCAACTTCTTCCAAATTTTATGTAAAATAAGAATGGGGATAAGAAAAAAAAAAGCCTCATCACTGCCTACACATTTGTGGTGGAAGTACAGATTATGTAGTTGAATGTTGGGATAGAAACTGGGTACACTATTCTTCTACTTTATTTGTTTGTTTGTTTGTTTTAGTGTAGGGAAGTGAACCCAGGGCCTTATGTATGCAAGGCAAACACTCCACCAACTGAGCTATATCCCTAGCCCTTCTTCTACTCTTGATTTGAGGAAACAACTATCCCACACCCTATCATTGCAAGATTTCTATCTTGGTCTGTGAACCTTGGCTTCTGGGGTTAGATTAAGTCTCCTGACTATTGGTAGGCCTTCTTGGTGCATGTTTTTGCAGAATATTAAGATAAATATTTTGTTTGCTAATAATTCATGCGACTATTTTTTGCCAGTAGGATCTATCTTATATTATCTCTCTAAGTGATAGAGAATCACCAGAAGAATTTAATCAGAGTGGCATAGAAAAATTTGCTTTTAGGAAAGATCATTTTTAGAGAAATTTAGAGCATGGATTTGATCAGTTAGACTGGAGACAAGAAGACCTAGTTGAAATATATATACAAAGGTTAAAAATTGTAGACAACTCCTGAGAAAAGATGCACTGAAAGTGTGATTACTTTTATATGCCAGTGAAATGGCATAGAACAGAGAAATAAACCAGCCATTTGCCTGAAAGTTTATACTCAGCCCCCAAAAAAGACTCATGTTGGAGCTGGTGTTAATATAAAGTTACACATCAGCTGGGATGTAGAAAATCACTTCAGGTGAATCATTGAAGTAATTTTCTTAAGGTTTGAACACAGATGAAAGTTTTTAAAGTTAGAATATGACAGACAATATGCAGAAGTTATAATAACTTTCCTTCATATCAAAAATAGTGATCTAAGTAAGCCCACATATTTATAAAATATAGAATTTAGGAATCTGTATAATCAGGATTTAAGCTTCTGATTCATCTTTTAAAAAGCACAAAGCCTTTCATATACCTAATCTGTTTTGTGAAAGTACATGAACTTGAGAACTCTTAAATTTAAATATCAGTATTTAAGGCCATCTTGCCTAGTTTCTAAAGTTTATCTTTATTTCTTTGGTTTACTCAGTGTAGCACTGACTTCTAGTGAATAAAATCATCCTGCACACCTAGTGCAAGTATTTGGTTTAAATTACAGGAGAAACTAAAAATTGCTAGATTTCATTCAAACTTGTTTTTGGCTTCCTGAAGAAAACTATATTAAGTGCAGTATACCTGCATGACCCAGTATAGTAACCACTAGCTATAAGTGATTATTGAATTCTTGATGAAATTTGTCAAGTCCAAATATGTAGTAAATGTAAAACACATGCCAGATTTTAAGGATTTAGTACAAAAACAAACAATTTCAATAACTTTTATGTTGATTACATGTTAAAATAATTTGTTAAGTGAAATATATATTAAAAGTAATTTCAACTGCCTTTTATTTTTTAGTAATGTGCTATGCTAAGTAACTTAAAATTACATATATATGTGGTTCAAATTATGTATATCTTTCATTGTAATGATTTTTGAGCCCCAGTTTACTACAAGTAGCATTAAAAGACAGTTTATTTCCCTATACGTGGCTGTCACAGATATTACTTACAGGTTAGTTAGCACTGCCCCATTTCTCTTACTGGTTTAAAGAAAATCTTTAGAGGCTATGAATAGAACCAAAACTAAGTTTTATATTTATTTATTTATCTATTTATTTATATTTAGTTGTAGTTGGACACCATACCTTTGTTTTATTTATTTATGTGGTGCTGAGGATCGAACCCAGTGCCTCACACATGCTAGGCGAGCGCTCTACCACTGAGCCACAGCCCAGCCCCAAAACAAGTTTTTCTTTTTGTTACTTAATTATTTCAGTGTAGAGTCTGACAAACGCAATATTAGTTACATTTCATTATACCCCTTTATAACTTGTTTAAGTACATAATTCTGGTTGTCATCAGTATCACATATTTTATGAGACCAGTGGGCAATCAACTTTCCAAAATGTGCTTATTTAAATTTTAATCAGGGAAACCATTACCTTAGTAATCCTATTGCATGTGAATAATGTTGATCACAGACCTTCACCTGAGTAGTGTTACCAATAATAAGAAATGGGAAAACATAATCAGAGTCTATGTTTTCTACTTTTGTTAATAAGATATTTTTATTAACAATAAAAATACTTAGATATGTTCTCCTTGTCAACATCAAGCCAGTGACCTACTTGGATCTGGGTGAAGAAAAATCTGTGCCATACCATGAAATTTCTGTTTGGAACATGACTTGATAAAATTGATTTAAATTATCTGTAATGACATGAATTTATTGTTCTGATGGTCTGTTTAGTATTTAGCTTTCTGAGAACTAGATTTAACTTCACAGTGATCTTGGTATATTGGATAAGATGTCAGAAACAATGAAGTTGAGTAGCTGTAAGAGCAACAAAATAGGCATGCCTAAATAAATGAATGAATGACTATAAGCCTTCAGTTCCAGAGAAAATACTCTAGATGCCCATGAGTCAGCAACATGGAAATAAGTATAGGTTCTCAAATACAGTATGAATTCCAATGACAGAAAATAAAATGTTATCATATTTCCACATAGGATAGGTGTAAGAGAATTTCTTTTTCAAAATTATTAACATTGAAAAATGCATTTGTGAGGTCTTAAAACCACTTTTTATACACAAAATGCTTTCTTTATTATCAAACCTAAAAACTGAAGAAAAATAATAATTCAACGAATATTTGAAGAGCACCTGTGCTTTACTGTCATTAAATACTTTTTAATATTATATTACTATCATTTTATCAATAGCATTCAGTGTACCTTTTCCCTGTTTTATTTTTTTATTTATTTTTGAGATGGAGTCTTGCTAAATTACTGAGGCTGGCCTCAAACTTTTGACCCTCCTGCCTCAGCCTCCCTAGTTGCTTGAGATTACAGGCATGCACCACTATGCATCACTGTTTCCAGCTGCTGTGACTTTCCTTAATTGTTTATATCTGAACTTGAAGAACTTTGTTTCTAAAAATTAAAAAATGATTTTCTAGTTTAAACTGACACTTTTTACTTTATAGGTTTCATTCTAGGCACTTTACTGACAAACTCTGCTACTTGTGTCATCGTGATAGGTGGTTTAATATAATGACTTATTAAATCTTTGAAGTTTTATAGTTATATTTCATTCTCCAGTGGACAGTATCATATAGAGAGGTACATTTTAGAATATATTAAACTTATAGGTCAGATTTTTATTTAAATAGATGAAATAAACAGAGGTCTATTAAAAAGAAGTTTGTTTTCTTTTTAAGCCTACAAACTGCCATAATCTTTCGGTGGTTTCTTTTGAAAACTAAAACTATTTATCCATCTCCACACATCAACCATATTACCCTACAAGATAGTTTACTTTCTGGTGAAAGTAAAGCTATTAAACAGAGACTTATTTTATTGGTTTCATTTTTATTCCAAACCAAGCATTTTACTATTTTCTAAACATTAAGAAATAATGTTTTTTTTCCTTTTAAAATAAAATATTGTTTTCTGGCACAGATGGCAGAATAATGTACAAAAGAGGTGCCCAGCAAATAATTTGAGGATAAAGAAATGAGGAGGAAAAAATAAATAAATAAAAATAAATGAGCAGGAATTTTAATATAAGAATAAAAGATAATGCGATTTATTACACTATTAACTATAAAAATACTTAAAATTCACATGAAAAAATCACTGGTATCATAAGAACAAGCTGCTGATGTTTTTAATTTATTTATTTGGGTACTGGGGGCTACCATGCCCAGATGTTAATATATTTTTATTTATTTATTTTTGATTTTTTATTTATATGACAGCAGAATGCATTATAATTCATATTACACATAAAGAGCACATTTTTTCATATCTCTGGTTGTATATAATAATGTTTCTTAATGTTGGATACTTTGCTAGGTTTTTTATATATATTACTTTGTTCAGTTCTTACAATCCTATAAGGCAGATAGGATTATCCTCATTTTGAATATGAGGAATAGAGGTTTGGGTAAGAAATTGCCTAAAATCACAGAAATGTGGTAAAGAAAAGACTTAAACTAATAAAGAGATTACATAATGTCTAATTCTAGAGGGTATGTTATTTTCACTGTCAGTCTACTATTGAAAAGCCATCTCTATTTGGAATATTAAAACATGCTATTCTAGATATAGTTTTTTAAATTAGGTTATAGATGCTGTGAAAAGGACTTACTTTTTAGGGATAGCTTTTCTTAGATAATATAAATAACATTATGTAAATTTTAGACAATAAAGAAGCAAAAAAATCACCTATAATTTCCAAAGCTCTTTAAAACATTATATGGAAACTGTAATAAAATGAAATTTGATGAAAAAAAAAAAGATAATTGATAAGACACCTTTGTTCTCCCCCTTACTCTCACCCCTGTCAAGGCCACATAAAGTATTAAAAGAGGCAGTCTCCTTTAATAGATGCCTTCATTCCTTTTTTAGTTTTCTCCATGTTTTTCTGTTTTTCTTCACATCTACCACTAGTAGATAACATTTTAATTCTAAGATAACACTTCCTGTCCTGCAATTCACCTAGTTAATGATATCTGTATATATAACTGAATAAAATGTAATACATGAAATTACATTTTCTAGAAAAGGCAGATAGAGTGGTTGGCCCAGCTTTCCCATCTTCTAGATCACAGAATGAAACAGATTGCATTAAAATATGTGGTTCCTTGAATTTTTCTCGGCATTACCAAATGCACCTTTATCATCTATTAACAATTGTAAGTGACTAATATGTTGACATTAATAAGCAAGTATATTTTAATTGTATAGTGGCAGTTATTGTCTTACAGGAGATAGCAAATACTATTTTATTTGTACTTATTATGGAATTGCCTTTTTCTTGAGGTATATGCTTTTCAGATATATTACAGTAGTCAATATGAATAAATTAAAGATAATCCTATTAGGTTTCTGAAAAAAAATAAACTTGCAAAGTAATAAAAGCTAATGAAGAATTTTTGCCAAGATAATTTATGTTCATTTTAGCTCCCCTTAGTTTCCAGTTTTCCACATCATAAGGAAGTGTGCATAAGTCTGAAACTGTGAGTAGCCATCCCTGGATAGAAGTAACTGGGCTCTAGATAACCCAGTTCAAAGTTTAGTAGTCCTTATCACAGCTTAGTCTACAAATTAATTTTACCTTGCTACCCTGCATGAGTTCTACAATGAAATACAGAAATTTCTTTGGGAAGTTGTAATGATTCAAATTAATGATTCATTTCTCATGTGACATTGTAGTTACCAATAATGTTAGAAAGCCTTTTTTTTTTCAAAATTTGGCCCATAGCATGAAGCCATTCCATATACTATACTTATATATATATATATATACTTATATACACTTATACTATCAGTATAAAAGAGCACATATTCACCAACTTCCAATTCAGAAGCACCTTGTTCCTCAGAAGCCCCCAAAATACTGTCTCTAACTATATGAACACTAACTATATGGTAGTCCTTAGTTTACACAGCAGGTCTCTTTCCCACAAATTAAGGACAAGAGAGAGACATGCTCTTCTAACCAGTTCCTATTTGCTTAGGAACCTCAGAAGAGAAAGTACAAGTAGAATAAACTGTCAAGAGAAACAGATTATTTTTCTGGCCAGGATAAAACAAGAAAGGTTAGCAGAAATTGCAAAATCCATGACTCTAGTATTCACAAGAAGACAGACAAAGATCAAGGCAGGAAACACATTGAAATATATGAGGTTGTTTCATTCCCAGCTTTGAAGCTCCTCCATTACGCCAGTTTTGCTCAGTAGTTTGCACCATTTGCTAGTTACTCCCTGTCCTATTTCCTGAGGGGAAGAGTCTCCTGGAGGAGTGATAAAGCTTCATAGTTGGGTTGCATCTCTTGTGTCCTCCTCAGTCTTTCACTGTTTCTTTTCCCAATGTTCTGGCTTCTAATAGTAGTGAACTTTTGACTTTTCATTAAGAGGTCTTCTCTCTTAAAAGAAGCAGGTGTCTTAAGAGAGAAGAACTTGGTAGCCCCCCAAAAGGGTTTGCTCCCTTTGTACATAATTTTAATTGGGCAGGTGACATTGTAGTCTTAAGTTTCTTTTTGTCTTTCCACCTTTATCTCCAGTCTCCCAAACTAGATTGCTGTTGCCAGTACCTTAAAACTTGTCTGTCATTACCATCTAAAATACCTCTCCTCCACTTATGCTTTTATTCTCTGTAATAAAACTGCCACAAAAGTGGAGAAGACTGAGTCTATTCTAATCTGCTCTAAATCCATCCTCATTAATTTAGAAAATGCCTCAGTGAGCAACTGAGGAAAAATCAATGCAAGACTTGCCCTGCTGCTATTGGATAACTTCTCCCCAGATCACCTCCTGCAGAAAGATTTCACTGCCACCTGTAGTGACTCACAATGAGTTTTAAAGGCATGAGGAGCAATCAGAGATGTTGGAGGAGGCAGTTGGCTTCCTGCAGCCATCGCACAGCTATGTGAGGGGGGGTTATCGTTTTTCCCATCATGCCTGTTCTCTAGTCAGGCAGTCAATCAGAAGCAACACTCCATGCAGCAGCCAGTACACATTTTCATATGTAAACTAAAAACATGCTAAAGACCCCTTGGCAGATTTTTGCAGATCTTTCCAGAGCACTGGAAATAACATTTTAACATGGGTAATATCAGCTGAGAAACAGGGCCTATGTACCCTTATCACATCATATGGTTTCTCTGATAGTCCTGGATCACTTATAAAAGGTAATTGAATCAGTGGAATTTCAAAGGGTTAGAACTTGTGTTCTTCACAACTAGATGAAAAATCAGTTGGTTTGTATGGCAGTGTAGTTTCAGGCTCCTTTAACTGTTTGATATCCTGACTTTTGTTTTCCTTTTTGTCCAAGTTACCAGTGCAACCACTTGCCAACCTAACTCTAGGGATAGTCTCTTATGCACATTTTCAAACTCCTTGTTCCTTCCTCTTCATCATTTCTACTTCCCTATCTATGTTTTCCATGTTGGGTTTAAAGGAGTCTGAGAGATGAAATCCATATTAGAATATTCTAATAAGACTGCAGTTCTCCTTTTTCAAGGGGAAAGTTATCCCCAGACACTTTAGTCATTGGGAACCATCCATCCATCCAAAAGTTCATCACCCCACTCTTCAAGGTCCTAGATTGATGCTAACAAGCAGCATATAACAAATGCTAACAAGCAGCAAATAACTTAATCTCCTCTTAGTTTATTCATCCATTTTCCTAATTTGTTTTGTGGATGTCCAGTTTACTCTTTCTTTTATCTCCTGAGAAATAAAATAGATGCAGAGACATCAGTAATTCTTTTGAGTGGAGTTTTTCTAAGAATTTTTGTAAATACACGAAATTTTCTACTTCAGTCAACCCTTTCTCTGGCCATTGCAAAGTGGTGTTTTTATAGGTGAACCTGTCCCAAACAACAGAGTAAATAAGCCTTTTTTTTTTTTTTTTTTTAAGGGATCTGCTGACAACATTCTGGACTTCTCATATTTTTCTACTATTAGCCAGTATCATAGTCAGATGAGATCTTCAAGCTCATATTACCCATTTTGATCAACAGTAACTCAAAATTTGCTGTGAAGATTTGGAATTTTACCCCAGAAACCGTATCCCACTAAACCGAAACAGTTGGAGGGTAACTTTTCAGCATATATTCAGGGTCTTCTACCTAATTTAAGGTAACCACAATGTCCTCCAATGAAATCACCCAACAGAAGAACTTACTTAAGGTTTACCAACCATCCTTATTGCTAAATTTTTAGGTTAAAAAAAGAAATTGATGTCTGAAGGAATATACTAATTCATAAATATAATATTATCTAATTTCATTACTCAGGGGAGAAAAATCCCTGAGTGTATGCAGATAGCCCATAAGTGGCTACAGAGTTATTGTGAATTTTGTTCTTATATAGAATTAAAGCTGGGGTTCTTTTTTAATAAACAGCCAACAGATAGTTAATTGCATCAGTAACATTGTACTTGGACATCCTGTTTTTCATAATTTTTATCAGACTTAACTCTTGTCATTTTTTCATTAGTACCTCCTATAGTTGTCTCTTTTACTATATCTAGCACATATCATTAATCACATCTTTCAACATGCCTCAGTAAGATTTGATTAAGTTCAGTCTCCCCAAACCTCTCCTGATATGTCCAAGACCCCTACAAATTACCTCTGTAATTTGGAGCCACCTGGTGGTTGTCTGCTTGGACTTAAATCTTAGTAGGAATAATTCTGGGTCTTGGTGTTTAACAGGGACTTCCAAAATAACAGCCATTTTAGGAATTTCTTAGTTAGCTTTTAATTTTTTTTCCTGATCAGGGAGGATTGGCTGTGAAAATCTTGGAGACTCGGGGACCTACCCCTCCTGCATGCCTTTCTCTTCCCTTTAGCAGTGAGGAACATTTGCCTATCCCATGTAAAAATCTAAGGCTGGGCAGAGGATGAAAGCCAATGGCTAATTGCATTGAATCTAATTTTAGGTTACTGTGTAGTTTTACTAAACCCGGATGTAGAATTGCTATGTTTTAGAGAAAGCACGCCTTCAACTTTATAGAGTATTGCCAAATTGCTCTCCCAAATAGTTACATCAATTTATACTCCCACCTGTACAGTAAGAGTTCCTACTTTCACACATTCTTGGCAACATCTGGTGTTTGCAGACTTTATTTTTACCAATCTGATGGGTGTGAAGGAGTGTCTCATTTTGACTTTAATTTGCATTTTTCCACTTTTGAACATCTTTTCATGTGTTTATTGGTCATTTGGGTTTCCTCTTCTATGAATTGACTGTTCATATCTTTTACCTTAAAAAAAAACTGGGTTACTGTTTTTTATATAAAAGAATATTTAATATATTCTAACTATTAGAATTTTGATTGTTTGTACAGATTGCAAGTCTCTTTTTCCAATATGACATTTCTTTATAAATTATGGAGTATTGGGTAAAGAACTTTTATATGTTCAAAGCTATGATAGTACGTGGTTGTTTGTCTTATTTAACAAGTACTTCCCTATCCTACTCTGAATGTCTCTTGTCATTTCTTCTAAAAGTTTTACAATGTTTCTTTTCATATTTAAATCTTAGATCTGCTTACAACTTACATTTTGCATATGGAAAGAATTAAAAGTACAGTTTTATTTTTTTCCATATGAATAGCCAGTTGTCCTAGTATCATTGGTTCAATAGTCCATCTTTTACCAATTTTGATTTGTAACATCACCTTATTTTTTTTTTGTAGTTGTCATCGGATCTTTTATTTACTTTTATTTTGTATTTATTTATATGCGGTGCTGAGAATAAGCCCAGGGCCTCACACATGCCAGGCAAGCGCTCTACCACTGAGCCCACAACTCCAGCCCCCAGCATTGTTTTCATTGTTTTTCCATATCAATTTTAGGATCAGATTCTCAAGTTCTGTAAAAACTTCTCTCTGTAATTTGTTTGGTAATATAATGTACTTTTATATGTTAACTTGATAGCCATCTTTATAAATTGGGTCTTAACTGCTGCTGCAAATGTTATATTGTTTCTTTTTTTAGTTCTTGTATACTTTAATACAAGTTTCTAATTTTCATTTTTTCCATAAAGTTCTTTTTGTTTAGATTTGTTTAGCTTTAATTATTATTACAAATTAAATAATCTTTTAAAGTTAAAAATTTAAATTGCTTTTGTTAGAACCTCATGTCTGTAACGTAGTAACATATTGTGGTCAAAGGATATTTTATGTATGATTCAGATTCCTGATACCTGTTGAAATCTGTTCTATAGCCTGGTATAAAGCCAATTTTATGAAGCTTTGATGTGCTCACAAAAAGATTTTCTATTCCCTGAATTTGTGCAGGATTTGTATATGTCCATTAGATCAAGTTTTTAATTGATTGTTCCTATTATCTATATTCTTATTTAATGTTTTCTGCTTCACCTGTCAATTAGTATGATTGTGAATTTGTTAATTTCTTTTAGTAATCCCGCGAACTTTTGCCTTATTGACACAGATTATGAGTTCATGATTACCATAGTTGCCTGTGAATTGTTCCGATTTTACTATTATGTAATAGCTTTTTTATCCCTAGAAATGTATTTGCCTTAAACTATGTACTTTTCCCTGGTATTGATTCAGCTGTGCCAGTTTACTTTGGTTTATAGTCTGCCTAGTGTGGAAGTTAAGGATGTGTTCAACTGCAAACAACAGAAAGTTGCACTACAGTTGCTTCCATAAATGTGGAATTATTTTTTCTCATACAACAAAGATTGAACATAGATTTGAGTCCATCTGCTCAGAAATCCAGGCTCTTTTTATTTTTCTATTTACCACCTTTCATCCTTATTCATTCCTTTTCTCTCCCAGTGATGCTTTGTGGAGGGTGAGGAGAGGATAATGAGGACAAAATTTATTATTGGAATTGATACAGTTTCTATTGTTGAATCTATAGAATTATGTCCCATGATTGTAAATGGTCTGGTGTCTCACACATTTTATGACAGTTTTTTAATGAGAAGATGGAATCTTCTATTTGTACAGTGAGTAAATGTGACAGTTACCCTTATTGAATGAAATAACCAGGAAGAAATTGCTTATGCATGCCTGTCTTTAGAGGCAGAAACAATTGTCAACTCTCAATAAAACAAATATCATCATTTTACTGGCAAAGCGTAATATAATAGATTTCAAAACAATAAAGTAAAGCAAAAATATAGTAAAGTTTTAGCAAGTTGAGTGTATTTAGGAATACGCTCTATGTGTTCTCTGAAGAGATACCTTCATTTTCTATAGTTTTTCAGAGACTGGTTAAATTTCAGGATTTTCCATGAAACCAAACATCACTTTGTTCCTTTTTTTCTGGAGCATTTGCAGGCTAGTAGGCAGCCCTTCTTACCTAGAAAATGTGACCTCACACTCTTCCTTTCCTTATGCCATTCTTTGAAACTTCCAGTGAATCTGATTTCACCTCTAATCTTTCCCTGAACCATTAAAACAGGTCTGTGAAACCATGAAACACAATTTCTTGTGTTTGTATTTGTAGTCTTTAACATCTATGAAGCAGGTGAATCAATTTTTGTTTTGTACTGAAAATGATTACAGCATGTTAGTGGTTCTTGGGTTTCCTAATGGTTGATGTCTATTAAAAGTTAACAGAAGCATTTACCTACATAATTTCATTCAGCCCTTCTTTGTCCCAAAAATAAAATAATGTGTAAGAAAGGGAGCCCTCGGAATTTAAGCTGTAAAGAATGCAGTTAATTACATTCAAAGCAGAAACTTCTTTCTTTAAAAAGATTGAAAATAGTGTTATTTTAATTATTTGGTTAATATGTATAAGTAGAACCTTGTGCTAGATAAATACTTATTGAATGACTCCTGAGTTGGGCATTTTCTTTTAGACACTAAGACTGCTAATCCAATTTTGAATGCCCTTTGACATCATTAATCCTTGTCCAACACAATATTGTTGAACAGAAACTAGGTATCTCTTCATTGCAGGATATAGAAAGTATTTTTTTTGTATGAGATAAAGCATTGTGAACGTGTTTTTCCTTTCCATGACTATGTGGGGTTATTTTACATTTGTTACCTAAAATTTTTTGTGCGTGACTTAGTCATTATATTGAAAAATATACATAAGAACTATTAAAAAGGAAAAATTTTTAGAAACTGAAGTATTCCATTTCACTGTTTTTACAGATTTCTTTTTCTGTGTGACTTTTTTACATTTGATTAAAATTCTTTCTGTGGTTGAAGCTTTTTCTTTATCAAAAAGAACTTGTAAACTTTTTGACTAGTTAATCTTTATAACTTTACATTTGGAAACCTATTTTTTTCTTTATTTTCTACAATAATCACTTCAGTTTTCTAATTGTTTTCTCACTGATCTTGATTTTTCAACTAAGTTATCCTAATTTTTTTGAGGAATGCAACTTTATCTTAACTGTCTCCCCCCACACTTTTTTTTTTTTTTTTTTGCTACTGGGGATTGAACTCAGGGTCGGGCACTCAATCACTGAGCCACACCACCACACCACCACCCTGTTTTATATTTTATTTAGAGATAGGGTCTCACAGAGTTGCTTAGCACCTTGCCTTTGCTGAGGCTGGCTTTGATTTCAAAATCCTCCTGCCCCAGCCTCCAAACCACTGGGATTATAAGCATGTACCACTGAGCTCGGCCTTCACCTTAACTTTCAAATCTAATATTGCTATTATTATTATGCAGTTGTTTCTGTTTATAAACTTGAATTAATTTAATTGAACTTAGGTTTTGTTGTGTTTTAAGTATTATGAAATAATCTTTCAGCCATGGAAACAAAGAAGTATTTTCCTGCCGAGGAATAAAATTGGCAGTGGATTGGTTTTTGGAAAGAGGCCATAAAGATATTACAGTTTTTGTTCCTGCTTGGAGAAAAGAGCAATCCCGACCTGATGCTCTCATTACAGGTAAGCTCATTACAGGCAATTTGTTCCTAGCTTCTGTATAATACCTATGTAGATCCCTTAACACTCAGGTATTCTTAATCCAGTTCTGTTTATTCTATATAATTGCAATTGTCTTGTGTGGGACATTAAAATTGTTTTCAAGTTTGAAAATTATCTAATTAACTGAACACTAATCTTCACTACATGAGTCAGGGGTTTTTTTTCATTTATATGGAAACTTTGACTTTTTAAAAATATTTTTTTAGTTGTCAATATACCTTTATTTTTATTTTATTTTATTTATTTATATGAGGTGCTGAGAATTGAACCCAGTGCTTCACCAGTGCTAGGCAAGCACTCCACCACTGAGCCAAAACCCCAACCCTTAAAATTCTGACTTCTAGAGACATGCTGAGACAAGAAGCCTTCTCTACCTTTGCCATTTACTAGCAACAGAACTTTGAGCACACTGAGCCTCTGAACCCCACTTTTCTCATATGCTATTAGAAATTAGACTAGATGCCAGTCAAGTTCTAATGGTTACAAGTTAAAAAAGACCTCTAAGACCACAGAATATGCTGTCTGGTCAAGAAGAAAATGACTAGTCTCAATAAACTATTTATATTCATACTTTATATTAGTTCATAATTTTTAAATGCATGAGTTTCAGGTAGAGATGTCCTTTGTAATATCAGCATCCAACCCTTCCTGTCCTTTTTTCCACCTCTAATATTAACAAAATCTGTGAGGCAACTCTGAAGGAAACCATAAAACTTTTCAAATCAACAACAAATGACCACCTATCATATACCCAAAGGGGTAGATTACTTTAAGTGTTCTTTTTATTTTCAATTATTAAAGTCATTGTCAAATTATGATAAAATGTGTAGGCAGCCAAGGGTGAAGTCCAAAGCTATGGACTCACATAAAAATGTGAGAGCTGGCATAATTCTGCTAAAAGTACATGATGTTGGAATAACTCCTTGGAAAAAAAACATACTTGTTTAGATTTTTATCTTATGCCCTATAATAATAAATTCCAGATAGTTGAAGAGGTAATTGTCAAAAATTAAACCATTAAAGACTAAAAGTAGTCTTTGAGTGGGAGAAGGCCTTTCTAAATTTAAAAATTTTAGAAGTAATTATGAAGGAAAAGATAGATGTAATTACATCAAAAATGTAAGCTTTTACCTTTGCAGAAACTTTCTGAAGAATTCATCAATTATATAAGAAAAACTGCAACAAATAAAGAATTCATGTTCTTAACGTAAAATGCAGTTCTGTTATGAATGCATAAACATTTCCTACGTTTAATTTGTTTAATTTGTACACTGTTCTGACTAGTGTGATGAAATCTAATGCTGTCCTGCTCCGTCCTATCCAGAACGTGAATCATATCCCATTGTTCAGCATATCAACACTGTGCTGCCCGCACATTTCTTACTTGGTAGCCTTCTTGGATTATCAGATTGACTATTGTAGTGCTTGTGCATAAGTAACCCTTATTTTTCTTAATTAAGTCCTAAAGCTCAAGAGTTATGCTGCCAATTTGGGTATGCTAAAGAGAAGCTGTAAAGTAATTCTTCTAAGTAAAAAGGTGAAAGTTCTTGACTTAACAATATGCTGTTACTGAAATCTATACTACAATAAAATATTTTGAGAAAGACCACGTTCAACATAACTTTAACAGTATATTGTTATAGTTATGCTATTTAATTATTAATTATTGATTTTTACTGTGCCTAATATATAAACTGAACTTTGTGGGAATGTATGTACAGAAAAGTGCAGAATATAGAGAATTAGGTACTATCTGTGGTTTTAGAGATCCATTGGGAGTCCTGGAACATACATATCCAGGATGGGTGGGTGTGGCTACTGTATTTTTAGACCTACTAGTTCATCTTTTAGGAATAATTCCCCGCCCCCACCCCACCTCCCAAAAATAGCAGAGCTCACAGGCAAAGATTATGACCAAAGATATTCATTGCTATATTATCTTGAATAGGAAAAAAATGAAAAAAAATTATAATTTTGTTAAAAGAATCCATAAATTAGGATTGATTGATATAATAGGTAGAATATTTAAGCAGAAATTTTAAGAGGACATATTCTTTCACATTAACGGTCTGGGGTTTTGGGTTGTTGTTTATGTTTTGGTACTGGGGATTGAACCCGGGGATATTTTACCTCTGAGCTACATTCCCAGAACATTTTAGTTTGAAACAGGGTCTTGCTACTTTGCTGAGGCTGACCTTGAACTTGCAATATTCCTGCCTTAGCCTCCAGAGTCTCTATGATAACAGGCATGCAGCTACTGTGCCTGGCTCAATGTTTAAGTATATGAATGACTTGCAGGCTTCTTAAGTAGGAAAAGAATAAAAATCAAGAAGGAATAATGATAATATACATGTGAAGTGTGGCTGAGTTTGGTTTAAAAACACCAGCATACCAGGTCTCTGAAATTCAATGTGCACTTTACTTAGTAAAATGCCAGAACTGTTATTAGAGGCTTTTAAGTGTTTTCTCTCCAAATATAATAATTTTCTTGACTAAAGCCCTCATTCAGGTAACACCTGATAAATTGAATAGTCCAGTGCTCACAGTGCACCAAAAATAATGCAAAAAAATATATATTATTAAAGGTTTCAGATTCAGGCTAGCACTTTTGCCAATCTTCTCCCCCATCCCCTCCCATGATACCAGGGATTGAACCCAGGGGCACTTAACCACTGAGCCACATCCCTAGCCTGTTTTTTATTTTTTATTTTGAGACAAGGTTTACCTTAGTTGCTGAGGCTGGCTTTGAACTTGGGATCCACGGCCTCAGTCTCCTGAACTACTGGGATTACAGACATCTGCCACTGCACCCAGCTCTTCCATTTGTTTTAACAAATACTTACTAAGCACTATCTATGTTAACTTACCAGCTATACTGAACCTGTATTGAGGTTAGGATTATTTATGTGTCATCCAGTTAATTGTCCCTTCAACCTCATTAGCTGTTCTATAAATTCAGATTAAGCAAGATTGTGTTGATTATTAGGCTGCCACATTTATTCTTGCAGTCTCTTTATCAAGGCTTAAGGAATATCAGATGTCAGTAAATACCCTCCTGAATAATGAGGTACCATGGATCACTCATGCACATAATACAGTGAATACACTGGAAGTTTTCAGAGTATACATCTTCAAGTAGCTCATTTATTCATTCATTACATAAATATTTATTGAGCATCTACTGATATGTTTCATATCATGGGCTTGGTGCTAATGGATACAAAGATAAATGAGACATGGTACCTGTCCCCAAAATCTTTATGAGGGAAACACAGTAATTGTGATATAGTGAATTTTATAATTGAGTCTGGACTTTTGCTTTCAAATTGGTTTTCTCTGATTTTTTAAAAGAGATCCGAAAATTACATGTCTCTATTAAGTTGAAGAGCACAGTGTTTATTAAGAATTTGCCAGGCACCATGTGGTGTCCTTTACTCATGTTAACTTGTTTACTCCTCATAGGCTTGCCACTGCATTTGCAGACATAAAGAAACAGTCTCAATGAGATTATGATTGCCAGATGTAAGAAGTGAGAGAATCTGAGATTTATCCATGGTTTGCTAATTCTAACACCCTTTTATCTTCCATTACTGCTTTGCTGATTTTTTAAACCAAGTTCTGGTCTTAATGAATTCATTTGTGAGGACCATCATCCAATTCATATTAGAGCTAACCCATATCACTCCTCCATTTCCTCTTCCTGTAGAGCCTGCTCATATTTCTGCAATGGCAATTATACTTTTGCTTACCTAGTTTGCATGTTTGCCTGATCCAGTAAGACTGTGCCCTCTTTGAGGAGATGACATTAACCTTGGTGGTTCTTGATACCTAGCACAACACATGCCACAGAGTAGGCATGTAGTAATTGTCTGTTGAAAAGATTTTTTTTTTAATTACTAACTGGCTATTTGTTGCCACATTTCAGAGAAAAGGACACAGAACATATAATAGCCAATATTTCTGACCTTATTTCAACTTTCTTGAGCTTTCTGCCTCCTTTTTATTGAACTTCTTTTATATTTTAAGGTTTCCCTTGACTATCTCTACTACATGTACTACTACTTTTCAAATTCTCCTACCATCACACCAACCAGTTAGAAAAACAAACAAACAACAACAACAAAAAAAAACTACAAAATACACAAACTTGGGAGGAAAATACCTTCTGCCCTCTCTTAAACCCAACTCATATTCTTTGTTAGAGTGTCATTGTAGCAGTAATGCTGCTGGTTCTATAGCTTAGCTGTTCTATAAATTTGCTAAGAGCAGGCTTTTAGTAAAAGCTTCATGGAATGAAAATCAGAATTTTCTCAATCACATTGAGGTTTATGCTGATCAGGTTTTGTTGTTTTATTTTGTTTTACTATTCTTAAAGCCTTAAATTCCTGGAAAAAAAATATTCTAGGGAGTTACAAATTTTGCTACTTCTACCAACTATGGTTACATGTTAATTAAATGATTACTTATATTCCAGTTCATTAAAAACTCACAATGTATGAAAGTTTTCAATCTATATGTTATATATTTATGTATTCCTCAAATTCTGCCCTTACTATTCTTGCAGATCAGGAAATTTTACGTAAATTGGAAAAGGAAAAAATCCTGGTGTTCACGCCATCCCGGCGAGTCCAGGGAAGGCGAGTGGTGTGCTATGATGACAGGTTCATTGTGAAGCTTGCTTTTGAGTCAGATGGTATAATTGTGTCCAATGATAACTACAGGGATTTGGCTAATGAAAAACCAGAATGGAAGAAGTTCATAGATGAGCGGTTATTAATGTATTCCTTTGTCAATGACAAGTAAGTAAACCAATGCTCTTGCTTCCTTGAAAATATAACTATACCTGGCAGCTGTTAAGAATCCTTTTTATTTTATGGTGCCCAGACCTGAGACAGGTTTCTTCCAACAACTGATCTCCTACTGATCCCCAGTGGTAGTCAGAAAAACTGCAGACTTGTGCTATGGAAGGCTTTGCATGAACGACAGGCCCCTGCCCTTCCCTGAAACCTCTAACAGAGCACCTGAGGCCAAGAAAGTTTAAACTCTGAGGGTGAAGAACTCCCATCTTCACCCTAAAAAAGATACTTTTCACAAGTCAATTTAGAGCATTGATAGCTTACTAAAGGCATGATTTTTTAAAGTTTGCAAAACCAATATAAGACTCTAGTCATAGTCACATTCTACAAGTTGATGAATGGACAAATGACATGAACCAGCATGTTACATAGAAATGAATATATTTATAAATATGAAGAAAAATATCATCTTTGAATAATAAAAAATGCAAACCAATCTAAAAAGTATTTTATTTCTCATCTTTTTTTAATAATTTTATTTTTTATTTGTTTTTAAGTGGTGCTGAGGCTTGAACCCAGTGCCTCACACATGCTAGGCTGAGTGCTGTACCACTGAGCCACAACCCCAGCCCCTCACCTATTTAATTCACAAAAAATATTTTTGTGTGTGCCTTATGCTTTTAAAAGATGCATATAAACTGATGTATATTTTAGCAAAATTTAGCAGAAGTTTCAAAAATGTTTGCCCTTTCAATCCAATATTCTCATTTCTTGAAATATATAATGAGGAAAAAAGAAAAGACCAGGTATGTTTGTTTTTGTATTGTTTATAATTGCAAGAAGTCAAAGGAAGCTAAAGATGCAGTAGAGAAAGCAATCACGTTACATTGCATATCCTACTGGAATATTATTCATCTGTTCATAATTATTATTATGAAAGCTATTAAGAAACATGGAAAGATATTTTATGTTAAAAAGATAAAGCAACAAAAAGAAACAAGAAAAAGAAAACAAAACAAACAAAAAAGACAAAGCATGGAAAATAATTGTATTAAAATTGTGTGGTTGTTGTGACTTGGTCTTTTATTTTTTAACTTTTATGTTGATACATTGTTTTCATGATAGCAAACACTGTTTTTGCCAACTGTTTATTACTCAGCCATTTTGTCATTTCCCTAAGAGTTCATACATTACTTGCATTATTCTTATTTTGTAGATAACTACTTAGGCTTATTTCAGGTTCTAGCAGTATCATGACAAGTAGTATAATTCTTCAATCATAATTTCTTTTTATCATGCACACTATAAATTTTTTTCTCCATTGTACAGTCAATCCAAATAATAATAAGTTTACTTCCTTAAGATTTTTTATCCATTTCATCTAAGAAGTACATTTACTATAGTAGGAAGAGAATAGACTTTGAACAGTCAGTCATAATTGAATATTTCCTATGTTATGAGACACTAGATAAAAATTACTTAATTCTTTTATACCTAAATTAGAAAATTTTATTAATCTGTAAAATGGAGCTAATACTTCATGGGATTATTGCATGTAAAGTATCTGACACATAACTGGTGTCCAACAAGTCCCTGTGTTCTCACTGCATTCCCCTCTCTTCCCCTCCCTTCCTCAGATGCTCCATCTTACTCCCCACCTGCTTCATACAACTTCACAACACAGATGTTTACAGAACTCTCATAAAATTTTGTTGTAATCACTTTCTGAAATCCTTAAAAAAATCCCAGCATTCCTCTGAGAAGAAGAAAAAAATTAAAAGATGCTAGATTCAAAATTTGTTTGAATTAAAAAACATACAAGTTCAGCTTAAGATATTTTACTTTAGTTTCTAAGAAAGAAGAAATTTCTGTAGTGTTTGTCATTTTTTTACTCTGTAAATATTGAATCAAAAACTTGGATTAAAACTTCAAATTATCTTAGAGTAAATAAATCTTTGTATAGTATCTTTAGAATTAAATTATCAACCTCCTATTTAAGTATCATTTTTTACTATCTCCATGTTAGGTTTATGCCCCCTGATGACCCTCTTGGCAGACATGGCCCAAGTCTGGATAATTTTCTGAGGAAGAAACCTATTGTTCCTGAACACAAAAAGCAGCCGTGTCCATATGGTAACTTTCTTTATGAATACTTAACATTTATATTTAGAACACAATATATTGTTAAACTTTTGTTAATAAAAGTCAGCATTTAAAATTTTGGATGGCATAATATGTGGTTCTTTTGATTGTAATTAAATTTAAGAAAATTCCTTAATTATTTTTACCTATTTGGCTTCAATATGAATATGAATTGCCATGAACTAAAATATGGTTTGAAAACTCAGTTAATTCTATACGATGTTTTTAGGTGGGTAAAAATTTAGAATTCATCTATCTAGACACAAATTAGATAAGCATGGCTTTATTATAATATAGCAGCACAGTTATTCTTCTAAACAGAATTTCCTACCTGATTATATAGTCCCACTGGAAGAGAAGAGGCAAGTATGAGTTGATAACATATGGTATTAGCCAAAAGCTGTGAGGTCATCACTAATCATTTGGCCAACTTTCTTACTGCTCTTGCTAGTAAGAAATGAAGACTAAAAAGTGACATTTCTCATGAGTATGGAACAGAGAATAACACTTAGCGCATC
This sequence comes from Urocitellus parryii, assembly GCF_045843805.1. Classification (NCBI taxonomy): domain Eukaryota; kingdom Metazoa; phylum Chordata; class Mammalia; order Rodentia; family Sciuridae; genus Urocitellus; species Urocitellus parryii. The sequence goes on from NC_135534.1 coordinate 97,437,371, forward strand.
TCCCATTTCTGCTTTCTTTCACAAGTTAAAATACTAGTGCCATGATGATTTTTCAGAATCTGATGGTACGCTACTTTACCTAACTAATTTTACTCTTCTTAGGAAAGAAGTGTACCTATGGACACAAGTGCAAATATTACCATCCCGAAAGGGGCAGTCAGCCTCAGCGGTCAGTGGCTGATGAACTTCGTGCCATGTCTAGAAATACAGCAGCCAAAACTGCAAATGAAGGAGGACTGGTGAAAAGCAACAGTGTTCCTTGTAGCACAAAGGCTGATAGCACTTCTGACGTCAAACGAGGTGCTCCAAAGAGGCAATCAGATCCAAGCATAAGGACTCAAGTCTACCAAGACCTAGAAGAAAAGCTTCCCACCAAAAACAAATTGGAAACCAGGTCTGTACCTTCCTTAGTTAGTATACCGGCTACTTCTACTGCAAAACCCCAAAGCACTACATCTTTAAGCAATGGCCTTCCATCTGGAGTTCATTTCCCACCTCAGGATCAAAGACCACAGGGACAATATCCTCCAATGATGATGGCAACCAAAAATCATGGAACGCCAATGCCTTATGAACAGTATCCAAAATGTGACTCACCTGTTGACATTGGATATTATTCCATGTTAAATGCATATTCAAATCTGAGTATCTCAGGCCCAAGAAGTCCTGAAAGGCGTTTCTCATTAGACACAGACTATAGAATAAGTTCTGTAGCTTCTGACTGCAGCAGTGAAGGGAGTATGAGCTGTGGGAGTAGTGACTCATATGTGGGGTACAATGACCGATCCTATGTCAGTTCTCCTGACCCCCAGCTGGAAGAGAATTTGAAGTGTCAACACATGCACCCTCACAGCCGCCTTAATTCCCAGCCTTTCCTGCAGAATTTCCACGACCCCTTAACCAGAGTGCAAAGTTACAGTCATGAAGAACCAAAGTTCCATCACAAGCCTCCTCTTCCACACTTGGCTATGCATCTGCAGCACCCTGCTGTGGGTGCCCGGTCTAGCTGTCCTGGTGATTACCCCTCTCCTCCAAGTTCAGCACACTCGAAGACACCACACCTAGGAAGGTCCCTAGTGGCTACCAGAATAGACAGCATTTCTGATTCCAGACTCTATGACAGTTCTCCTTCAAGACAAAGAAAGCCTTACTCCCGTCAGGAAGGGTTGGGAAGCTGGGATAGGCCGAGTTTCGGAATGGATGCCTATGGGTATCGGCAGACTTATTCCTTGCCTGATAACTCCACACCACCGTGTTACGAGCAGTTCACCTTCCAGAGCCTACCTGAACAGCAGGAGCCCACCTGGAGAATACCATATTGTGGAATACCACAAGATCCTCCAAGGTACCAAGACAACCGGGAAAAGATTTATATCAACTTGTGCAACATCTTCCCACCTGACCTTGTGAGAATTGTCATGAAAAGAAATCCTCACATGACAGATGCCCAGCAGCTTGCTGCAGCCATTTTAGTGGAGAAATCACAGCTGGGTTATTGAAAGATGATGCATCATTGTGGTGTTTAGTAGTTTTTTGTTCAGCTCAAATGCTGAGGGAGGTTTGCTACAATAGCACATGTGATCTCCTTCTCAGCAAGGAGGTTAAATAGTATCCATTTATGTGAAATACTGTATCATGGAATCTGTATGTATAGCCCCACTTGGTGGAAGTATCACGGGATTGCTTTACATTCAAACTTTTTTTTTAAACATTTCCTTTTTAAAGCTATATCTTTGGCTGGAAAATTTTCCAGTTTGATTTAATAGATGTATCTGTGATCTTTGATATTAATCTTTGGTGCATCAGGGGTTTATATGCAGCACTTTTTATCTTTGTTTCATGTTTTATTAACTTGGTGTTTATCTATCAATCGCAAGCAATTATAATACCTTCAGAATGTGGAAACTTTGACTAGACCTAGCAAACTATTTTTTCAAGCCAAGCTTAATTAGAATCTTTTACAGCTTTTTAAGTTATTTTTATTTGGGGAAAGTGGGCTTCTTTGTGCTATAATCATTATTTATAGAAACAAAGATATACTACAGCACTGACTTTATATTTTAGACAAAATGTAAGTTACCGGTTTATGTTGAAAAGGGTAACAGTATATATTAGAATGATTTACAATATGGCACTTTTCACTGTTGTATTTTTGTTTGGATTTTTTCTGTTAAGAATTAGTTAACTTAATATGGTCAGTTTAAAAGAAAGCAGATGCAATCAATGGAAAAAATCATTTCCATTTTTTTATTTTTATTTTTTTATGAATAAGGCAAAAGCCGTAACTGTTACAGGTTAGAGCTTTGTTATCCAGCTATGATGTGCTTCTAGACAGTAGGAATGGAATTGAATTCCTCGATTTCCATTAACCCGTATTTTTAATGTCTGTCTATTTGTTTGGGGGGCACAACAATACTGGATAAATAACCCTTTCAGAGTACTTGCCTGTTTTTAATGAATCTAATTATTCTCAATGCAACTTTTATATTTAATATACTCTAGCTTTCCTGCTATTTATCAAGGCTGGCCTGAGGTGGTTTTATGTGTTGAGGATATGCAACATTTATTGATACTGCACTATAGAAGTGGTGATGGAGGAGTGTAAATGGTAACTTAAAATTTTTGTAAGATACTGTATATTTTCCATTTCCTGAAGGTAGTTTTTTTGGGGGGCCTGTTATATTATTAAGGCCAGACTCTTGCCACAAATAGTGTAGTTTTAGATACAGACTAAAGTCTGTTCTAGTATTAGTAAGGGATATTTCTGGTTTCAAAGTCATGGGTTTTGCTTGTTGCAGTTACATTTCTATGGACTAGAAGATAGATTTTGCAGTCAGCGGCAGTCAGTCATGTGATTGACATAACTTGACTGTTCCCTCTAGATTCTGGATTTTACTTAGTGTAGCAGACACATTCAGATCTATTTTTACAGTCTGCCTGGATGCTCTGGTCATTGGGATTATTCTACATGCTGTAGTTTGAAGTAAAGCCCTGAAAAACCAGAAAGTACCTTTTACTGTTGATACAAATTGTATCTTTTTAACTATAAGAACTATTTTGATTTGTAGATCTAGTAAAAAACACAAATGTGTAACTATGATTAGACTTTTGGGCAACATTTTATCCCTTATTTAAATACAAATTTTTAAAGTAAAATTGAGGTCTAGAATAGGGTAGAAAATAAAAGTAACAATTTAGGTAAATAAAAGTGTCTGTCTTAGTTTTATATAATATATTAAAATATATTAAATAAATTTATTGGCATTTTCTTTCTCCTAAAACTTATATAGTCTGAACTTAAAATAAAGGTAAAATGCTGCCTGAAAATAATGTCCAAGCATCTTTGACTAGGATAACATTTTCACTACTTGTGTGACACTGTGTGTTGCATGAAGTAGGATTTGGGTATACAGTAAATGCTTCTAAAAGGCATTGTGCATTATTGACATATCCAATAATCTGAACCATGTTCAGCAAACTTAATTCAGGAAAGTGATGTTCTACACAATTATTGCTGTTGTGTTTGAAGTGAGTGTGGCATGCATCTGTACCCAAAAGTAATGCAGGTGACGCCACACAGACCATTTTGAGTGGTGTCTGAGCAACCCGTACTCACTTGTGAAGTTGTTTTCCTTGATTTTGTCAGTCATTATCTACAGAACAAGTTTAAATACAGAGGCTAAATGCGTGCCAAAAGTAGGGTTACAGATGTGTAGTATGTTTTATGTTAGTCATAATCTTAGATTATATAGTATAAAAATCACTTTTAAATTATTCTTGTAGGTTTTGCTTCTGTTTTCTTTGTAGCTTTTTAATTATTTGAAGATAGCCAAATATTACTAAATTGTTTTAAATGAGATTTTAGGTGAAATGGATATAACTTTTTAAATTTGACCTTTTAATATTTTTAGTGGCTATTTGTCATGATTGTTTTGGGAAAATAATGTACCCTGCCATCACTTGTACTGAAGTGAGTAGCCCTGAACTACCCACAAATCTTCCAGTATAATTAGTTGTAAAAAAAAATAGCCATTTTCTCGGGGCTGGAGGGCTCAGCAGCGGAGCACTTGCCTAGCATGTGTGAAGCCCTGGGTTCAATTCTCAGCACCGCATATAAATAATAAAAATGAATAAAGATAAAAAGGTCCATCAATATCTAAAAACATATTTTAAAAAAAGAAATAGCCATTTTATTATATCAAAAGGACAATTTGTTCCTATTTTTTTTAAACACCAGTGTTGCTTTCAGAGTTTCAAAATGAGATAATTGGCAGACTTTGGGTATAGCAAACTCTTGTTTATCTTAATACCTAAAAGCAGTTCATTGTCAAATTAAATCTACAGCTGATCGAAAACCTTCATTTAAGCAAAAACTTTCTCCCTAATTCATAATCCCTATTTATCAGACTTGCTAATAAATAACTAGAAAGAGGTGTGTGAATAAGTAGTGAAATTGCCAATAATGGTCAGCTGAATAGGAAAAAAAAAGAATTCAGACTGGAATATTCTGCCCCTGAATAATTGTCAGTTGACTGTACTTTATACAGTAATTAGCCAGTCTGTTGTCTCTGTGTCTTAGTCCAGAGGGAATAGTATCCAACTGGCCATATACTGGCCCTTAGTATTTCCTCCTTTCTTGCATGTGATGCAGACATTTTTGGTCTCGTTTTTATGATCTCTGTATCCTGATAGAGTTTGTCATTGACTTAAACATTGAAAGAAATGCTCACCAGTATAAAATATTTGATACTGGTGGAAACTTGAATTTTGTGTTTTTATGAAAATGCATTTATGAGAATATGTAATATAAGTAAAGAAGAGTGTTTTATATATATACATATACACATACATACATATTTGTTATGAAGTATTAAAAAATGGGAGGGGGGGTTCCTTTGATGGCTAACATTTCTGTAATTGAATGTTTCACTGAGTTGTAGATGACCAAGTCTAGGGTCTGGATGACCAATGATAGGATTTAGAACCACTTAAAAGGAAAGCAACTCTTCACTGGTTTTATTCCTGATATTTTTAAAGAATTATTTTGATAATTTTAATAGATGTGTAATTTTAAAATACACAAAAAACTTAAAGTAGTATTGATTATACAAATGATTATTTAACATGTTTTGTGGATGTAACTATATGTATATAGACAGTAATATATTTATAAAACAAATCTACTTTATGTTGTAGTTCTTTATGGTAAGTGGGAAGATGCTTCTGTGTGTGTGTGCTTATGTGTGTGTTTTGAAAAGTCTAAGCCTTTTCATGCCTGATTTAATGGCTTTTATATATTTGGTTTTATTATTCTTTCTATCTAGCTTCCTTATTCAAGATAAATAAGATGTACAATTTCTGGCCATTCTGTTGGCATGTGACCCATCCATTTTTTTATTATTCTGTAATAATTCGTAAAGAGTGCCTGAGTGACCTGAAATAAAACAATTTTTTTGCTAAAGATAATGCTTATGTCCCAAAAGACAAAAATTCATCTGTGATGTTGAGCTTCCAGTCCACCAACAAATATGATGAACTATAAAAACAAGCTGAAATATACATATATATTAGAATTAGAGAAAGCTGAGTGTTAATAAAGGCAAAGTAGCGTGCATTATTTTGTTTGGTTTAGGAAAATGCCCTAGAGCAAGTGTTGACAAACTTTTTCTATAAAAAGAATCAATTAGTAAATAATTCAGGTTTTGAGAATTAAATGCTCTCTCTCTCTCTCTCTCTCTCTCTCTCTCTCTCTCTCTCTCTCTCTCTCTCTCTCTCTCGTGTGTGTGTGTGTGTGTGTGTGTGTGTGTGTGTGTGTGTGTGAGAGAGAGAGAGAGAGAGAGAGAGAGAGAGACATACTAGGCAAGTGCTGTACCACTGAGCTACATCCCCAGCTTTCAAATGGTCTCTTTAAAAAAAAAAAAAAAAAAACTGCTCACCTTCATCTTAATAGCAAAAACACAACCAGGGACAATATGGAAATAAAAGAGTTGGCTGTGTTCCAATAAAACTTTATTTACAGAAATAGGCAGCAGGCCAGATTTGCCCTATGGGCCATTCCTGGTTCCTGCCTTTGAGGGAGAAAAACAGACGCTGTGAGTAGTAAATCCTGATATATGTTATTATTAGAAATAATAATTTATTTCATCTGACATTCAGAGAAAAATCAGATAGTTATTGATGTTCTTCAAAGGATGATTGTGATACAGTCATATTAAAGCACCTTAATGCATTTATGATTTTAAGATGTTCACACCATTATTTATTAGATATTTCTTGTGTTTAAACACACATACACACACACAAACTATAAAAAAAGATAATAAGTCTTGAAATTTTTTTCATGAGCTTTGTATTTCTGTTGATAAGTGTGAGTTCTTTAAGTTATCTTTTGTTTTTTAATGGCCTCTTGGACCAAAAAAAAAAAACTATTGTATTTTGAAAATTAGCGTATAATTAGCTACAAATTTTTAAACTGCATTTATCAGTTTTTTCTGTTAGTTTTGGCCTCTAATAATTGACAGATCTGTGCTTTAAAAATGATTTTAAAGAAGATAAACAGGCTACAATTTCACATTTTAGTTTTTCTCTGTAAGATTAAAAATTGTGACTATATAATGATATCTGTAATGTGAATGTTACAAGTGACTATAAGAAACAGTGTATCTCTGCTGTCTCTGTCCAAATGTTTAGATTTTTAGACACCATAGGGCTATCCATGATGAATGATATTCTTAATGTGATAATGTGTAGTTCTGAATTCCTTGGAAGTACACACTGCTGGGCATCCTCATTCACAGTGTTCACATTCATGGTGTTTCAGCACAAGCATCATAAGTACATTAAATTGATGTGAAAGTTACTATTCACTTAAATAGTTATGCTTTATTTTAAAATTGGAATACAGTTCTACCTTTTAACAGTGTTTATTGTTTTGTCTATTTTTGTTTCTTTAATGCTTTCTGTGAACTTACTTATTGTTTCTGTTATAATAGTACTGTTATATTAGAAGTGGCTTTTTCTCTAATAATCTTTAGATTTAAAAACAATTTAAGGCTCTCTATTGACCATTTGGCAAAGAAAATATCTGCATGTTTTAATTTAGTTAAAACTTGTAAAGTTTTACTTTTTAAATCATGTAATAATTTTTCTGCCTGGGTATTTCAGGAAAAAAATGTTGACCATTAACGCCTTGGCCACCTGTTTTTCTAAAGCAGCTTATGTCTCAAAGGAAAAAGATATTGAAGAGTAATGTTTTGGTTTTATAAAGAATATGTTTTTGATTTCCTTTGGTTTTTTAAATCATAAAATTATAAATTTTCTACCTTATGTAAAATAGTAACAAACATTCAAACTTCTGCAGACTTAGTATTTTGTTGCAAGTGTACCAGGTTACTGATCTGATCTTTTCCTTTTAGTTTTGGTTTTCTAACCCATAGTAGTTATGCTGATAGTGGAATTCCCTATTTGATTCTGCAAACTTTTCTTACAGGAAAAGTAAGTTAAAGAATATGTTTAAAGCAACCATTTGATAAGCTGATGTGATTCTATTTATCTCTGTCCTCTGTGTTTCTGTAATGGAATTTTTACAATTCCAAAAGCAATTTATTGGAAGTACTGGAAATCCTTGATAAACAGATATATGATTCTGCCACTGAGGGAGAGAAATTAAAATATTCGTTTTTCTTATGGTGGTTTGTTTTTGTTTCATGAAGAGAAATTGGTCTCATATGGCAGCATAGATGCTAATAAATAAAAGCATTATCCTTCTGTAGTCCACAGCTTACCTGCATTCAGTGGATAATAACATTATGAGCATTCTGTAAAGTAAGCTCATGTTCAGTGTCAATGTAAATGTTAGCACCAAAATTAATTCCTCTGAAAACTGAAATTAAATGTCAAAGACAACTAGTCATAACTTAAGATGTTGAGAGTGTTTTCTTTCTAGTCAGTCACGAAGGTGTGTGTATGTGGTGATTTTGAAGTGTCATCAGGTATCTGGCCAAGACGAGTGATTGTTAATAGTGACCTTGTCCATAGAGTTTTTAAGAAATGTTGGGTGACATTGGTGTCCTTTTTCTAATTATGAAGGCTGGCAAGTGATTAAAAAATATTGCTAAGGCCCCTCTTGTGGGATAATAGGTACTGGAATTCTGCATCAGGTTTGAGCACTAATGTATGTGAAGCCTCAATACATGCTTGGGGCTCAAGAGAACCAGGGTCAGTACATCTGCCTTTAAGTTCACCTTGCAGTAGGGCTGGAATCTGCATAATCAAAAGTTGACTATTTAAAACAAAATAGTCTGAATAGATCTCAAGGAAGAGAAATGGAAAGTTTTAGTTCTCTGATAGTTGAAACTGAAAAACCTAAATCACTGTAGGAAACTGCACTGCTTCTGAGAAATACCTCCACAGGTTGAAAAAGATTTCAGACAGTTGCTGGGATTGTGTTCCAATTCCAGTCCTGCACCCGTTGCTATGGTAATGTCTATATCACACACAATAGGTAGAATCAGGGCAAATCATCTTTCATAGTCTTTTTGAAACTCAATTGTAAAATGATGTTCATGCCTGTCTGACAGGCTTATTGTCACCAATGGGATGATGGTAATGGCAGTGGGCATGAGGATAATTGAAGAACAGATGCAAATGTATACAATGCTGCATCTATCCCATTCTTGCTGAAGTGAAACTGGGATTTTCACTTTCTCCCAGCTATTTCAGAAACTGTATGTTCCTTACCCAACTGTTCTAATAATTTTCTGTCCGTGTAAAAACACTCTATTTCAGTTATGGTCAAAGTAAGTAATGAGATGTTCCAAGGATCTCCATGATTTAATATACTCGTGTTCTATCAGTGCATAAGATATTATTTCAGATAGCAGATTTTTCCTCCTATATTGCTTTTCAGACCTTTGCTTTCCTTGTTGTCGTTTCCATGAAATTGCTATTTTCCGTTATCAGATATTCTTTTCTTCCTTCTTCATTGTCTTAGCTTAACCCGTTTAACTGGGTTCTTATGGATTTATACAGTGTATTTTGACTTTGTCAGAAGACTTGATTATTGATGTTGACTTGTCAGAGAACTCAACGTATCCAAAATAAGTGTTAGGTAGGGAGGCTGTCCAAGTACTTGAGAGGCTGAGCTGAGAATCCAAGATAACATTAGATTGGGTTGCAGTGTTAACTAGAGCTAGTACTTTATTCTTCCCCATCTAGTACTGTTGTCTGAAGAGAAAAGGTTACTGCATATTGACGAGTTAAGTAATATTTGAGGAGTATTGTAAAACACAACTCTAATGGTGAATTTATTCAAAGCAAAACACCTGTACCTGAACCTTTCTTGACTTAAGTACTTACTAGCATTTGTACTACAGCCTCAGGTACCCTTATAGAGTTAATGTTTTCACTTTAGTGTTTGAAAAGTAGTAAAGAATTTTCTTAATCTTTTAACATTTTAAAGGTTTCCTTTAAAATTTTTAAAGTAACCTTTTAAAAATGTATTCCTTTCTAGATACAATCATCAGCCTAAGAGTTCAGAGTAGGAACCCCACTTCCATTGATGTCAGCAAGTTGGCAAATCACTCAACAGGGTAATAAAACCCTCACCACCATCTCCTAGGGTTGTTAAGACTAAATGAGTTGAAACTACTAAAATCCTTTTACATGCAAGTCCATAGTGTGTGTTCCATAAGTAATGGGATATTTTTTACATGATAGCCATTGTCATGTAAATGAAAGGATGTCTAAATGCATAACAACTTTCAGAAGTTCAGTGTAGTTATACTGGTAGAATATGAATTCTGACAATCAATGTAATTTGATATATTTAATAATGAAGTGATTTTAGGATTTCAAAGAGTAACATTTTAACCTTCAAGGAATTTCTTTTATTTTTATTTATTTGTTTGTTTGTTTATTTGAGAACTGGTCTCGCAAAGTTGCTCAGGGCTTTTGCTGAATTACTGAGGCTGGCTTTGAACTTGGAATCCTCCTGCCTCAGCCTCCCAAGCCACTAGGATTACAGGCTTGTGCTACCACACCCAGCTCAAGGAATTCTTGGAATCTATTTCCTTGCTATCCTGTCACCAGGGTCTTCTTGGTTTAAGAGTTTTTCTATGTATCATAGGAGAAAATGGAATAACAATGATTTCAGAAAAGAAGTCTTGCAGCTAAGTAATTCCTAGACTTCATTACTGACATCCTTCTGAATTCTACTTTTATTCCAGCAAACCTGTCTGCACTCCTACATCACACAAACTCTAGAAAAGCATGTCAGTCCCTTAGCCTAAGAACCCACAGAGCCAAGGAGCAGGGGGATAATGCACATTTCTGGGAAGATAGCAGCTTACATAGGGGAGCTGTTTTTGTCTTTAACCACTTCCTCCTATTTTATAACTTCCACTCTCCAAGTTGGAGACATTAAGCTGTCAGGTAAGCCACTCATATCTGGAAGTCCAGTATTATATTGTTACATAATTTAAATAAGAAGCCTGTGCAACAAACATTATCCCTAGTTTACAAATGAGAAAATTATGACTCAGAAAGGGTAAAGCACTTGCTCAAGGATGTCCCATGGTTGATTCTGTCTCCATAACCTTCCAAAGCTGGAGTATTGGGAACTGATCCCTGACCATCCTCAGTATGAGTTCTACAAAAATTTAGTTATAGTTGCACGTACTTAAAAATGCTATAATTTTACATGGGAGCAGAGGAAGACTGAAGAAAATGTAAAACTAGAAGTATTATTTCTCTTCTTTAGTAATCCTGCACACTTTTAACACTCTGATTTCATGTGTGGACAGTCATGACACAGATGTCACTTGTATTAGAGGAAAGGTTACCCAGAAATCTACCTGACCCAAGCCTTTGATGACCACCCCCTGACTAGGCACAGTGTTCAGGATCCAAGGAAAAGCTAAGCCCCACTTAGTGCTTCCAGTAAGCAAGATGGATTGGCTCTCTGCTGTGATAGAGGGTTGTTTTAGAGTCTGGGACCTTGTCTGAGAATTCTTTGTAGTTCCAGAGAGTAAAAGGCAGAACATTTATTTCTAATGTTTCCAATCATACATAGAGCCCTTCCAGCGGGTCTTTTGAGAAGGCCCATTTTGCTTTCAATCTCCTGACAATACCCACTGCAAACAGCACCTTTTATGTTGAAGCAGCTGCCATTTGCATTTCCCCATGCTTTCTCTTTGCACAAATTCAGCATGAGATTAGAAATAGGAATATTTAATTAGGTGACCAAATAGATTCCCTTCCCAGTTCCCCAGGAGAGCTCAATGAGGGACAGAACATTGAAAGAATAGGAAATACAAGGCTTAAATGCATTTCCCTCTCTTGTCCAGAGGCTTAAATGAGCCAGTCTCAGTGCACAGAAGGCTCCCCTTCCGCCTTTCAGGGATTGGGGGCCCACCAGGGCTCAGGCTTTCTTACTGTCTCAGCCTTCAAAGCTGTCTTGCTCTGTACTTTTCAAGGATGTAATTATCATTCATTTGAATAATTATTGCAAATATGCATGTGAAAAGATTAAGGGAGATAGCAAATATAATTTGGTAAGTACGTGAAAAGCTATTCAATAAAGTCCAGAGGAGATTTATGGGTTTTCTATGTATATTACCAAATTAACAAGACAAGGACAAAGCACATTGTGTCATATTAGACATGTTAAAGACTGCCAAGAGAGGAGCAGAGCGAAATGCATGCTCTAGTTCAAGTTCAACTTTATTGCTTGTGTCAAGAGCAATGGGAGATGTGAGTGGGGACTGGAGAGCTCTTGGCCCCTGGGGCAGGGATGCATGTGAGGGACAGGCTCTTTCAAACCCCAGAGCCCCCATCCAAGCAGTTGCCCTCCCTGTGGCCCATTCCTTCCCTCACCCTACCCTCTCTTCCTGATTCAGAGTCACCTGGGAAGGTAAACATTCTCAATTTTGTCTCATTCTTCCCAGGCAGCAGTTTTCAGAGACACTGAAATCATCCAGTTGGCAGTGGCTCTGGGCAGATAGGGAAAGAGGTTGATTACTTTTGAGGGTCAGAAAAACATACAAGTGAGAAGAAATCAGTCCCAGAAGCTAGGAGGCATTGATAGAGCATCTTCTGAGTACTAAGAGGTTCATAGTGACCAAATTATGGAGTTTACAAAGCAGAGGCTGTAGGTACACTGAGGCCAGGCAACCCCTATATGTAAAGCTTAGATTTGGGATCTGTAACTAAGATTTTACAAAGGTCTCACATGAGCCTGATCTGGGGCCGGATGCATCTACTGTGGCCAGCACAATTGTTTAATTTTCCATTGGAAGGCTCTGACCACATGTATGTCCTCTAATTTGGCCTCTAGCACCAGCCTCACTAATTTAATCAGGCCAGGAAAATAAGTAATATTGGGGCCAGCAAAATATATGAAAGATGTTTAAATAAGAAGCAAATGGTGGGTCACAATTTTGAGGAAGATGGTCAAAAAAGGGGCGGGTCAGCAGTAGGGAGGTTGCTGCAATGACCCACCCACAGCAGGACTGACTAGGGGCAAGAAATCAGAGACAGTTCAGAAGTAGAATGAAACTAGGTTTTTGTCTTGGGCGGTGCAGTGCAAGGATTTTACCACATGGCCATCCACCACATGCCACCCTGCCCAGTGGCAGAGTGACAACTAATACCCCACTAAGAAGTACCACACCTGGTCCAGAGCTGCTGCCCAGCAAGTATTTATTCCTGTCACCACCCTGACCTTTATCTCTGGAACATTAAGGCCTCATCTTCCCAGTTCCAAGCCCCAAATACATTCTCCAATAAGCAACCAGAATTTATTCTTTCAAAAAGAATCCCGAAGATTCCCATAGAATGCTTAATCTTTTTAGCTTAATCTCTGCACTGCTCTGGATTTTATTCTCTAAGAAAGTTATCAAGGTGCAAAACACAAAAATGTATAGGCAGATGTATACTGGCTCCAGTAAAAAAAAAAAAAAAAAAAAAAAAAAAACTGGCTCCTGTTTTAGCAGCAGCCTAAACAAACATGGTTAGTCACCTTGGACCCAGGTGGAAGCAGCCTTGGGAGTTGATAGCCCAGTCAACTCCTGATAATTTGGAGACAAGTATTCCATCCCAGGCATCTGTACTTTACACCCCCTACTTGTCCTTCCCCAGCCTGCCTTCTACCATCCTGCCATGCTCCTGAACTTAGGCAGAGTGTGAGAGAAGGCAAAGGGTGGGAAAGACACCCAGCTGCTAGACTCGCTACTCTAGCAGCTTGCTTGGAGGAAAAAACTGCAATTTCCAATCTACCCATCCTCCCTGGAGTTACCAGCCAGTGAGGGCTGCTGGGTGCCACATGACCCTTGCCTCAGTGCTGGGTGCAGTAGGAGGTACAGGAGGCACTCAGGAAGGGCAGGGACCCCTGTAAACTGCTCATCCTGCATAGTTGGTGCAAAGAGCAGTGCCCAGGCCCCAGGGGGTGATCATAAATGTTTTCAGAGTAAATGGATTACATTTAGTATTCCCTCCGCTAACCCTGCTCCTCGTTGCCATGCACAGTTATTTCTTAGAATTTGTATCAAGTCTCTTCATTTCTGCCTTTAGGACACTTTCTGATAACTATCCCTTGGGGCTAGGGGAGCATGCTGCCCTATGGTACCAGGATACCTGAGCAACATCGCTGTGTTAAACCAAAAGGAACTGAAAATGAGTTCTGAGCCCTATAAATTTTACTTAGGGAGAAAAACAAAATAAAAATTGAACACATATGTTACAGAGATCAATTTATTCTTTCACAGGTATAGAAATTAAAGTCCAGAGAGTAATGCCTGGTCCAAAGTCAAACAGCAGAAAAACAGTAGAGTTAGAATGCCCAACAGACCAATACTGGGCACAACCCTTGGGCCATAAGCACAGTCCACTGTGAGGACAGTGAAAAGCAATGACAGAAGCTAACATAGGTCACCTTCAGCTTGGCTCAATCACCAACCAGATAAAAAGCAGCAACAAAGAAACACATGGACTTCAGGGTAAGCAGTCCTGAGCACACCCACTGGGGCCTGCCAGTTCCTCTTCCAGGCACCCTGCCACCCAGCCACAGCAGGGGTGAAGGAAGGAATCCTCTAGGTGAGAAGCTCTGCTGGCTGCTGTATTCTGTATTTTGAGCCTGGGGAAGTGTTTGCAAATATCACTCAGGCTTCTTTCTCTGCCACCCCTCAGCTGGTCATTTCTGCACTTCATTTCTTCTAGTCATCTGTCACACTGAAGGGGCCAGGGCAGCAGGCCACAGTCCATAGTGCAGCCTGGCCTGGTCCACCATGACTGTATTCACCTGCAGGTGCAATCTAGATGGAGCCAAGGCAAGACCTGTGCATAGGTGAAACTGTTCTCTGGACAGTGGCGCTCAGAGCTCCCAACCACACTGCTATTGGTGTTTAGGGCTGGGTAATTCTTTATGATGGGAGACTATCATTGCATTGTAGGATGTTTCCCAACATCCCTGGATTTTACCAGCTAGATGCCAGAATCACACCATCCTAACAATCAAATATGTCCTCCAGACTTGTCTCCTGAGGGAGGGGGTGGGTCTCCGGGTGTACAGAAAGCACATGCTGTAGAATAATGGAGAGGGACCAGAGTGCATGGGTGTCTAAGAGCAGAAGTACAAGAGGGACAATCTGGCACTCCCAAACTCAAGGATAAGTCAGTTTGATCACTGTAGCAGAGTCACAAATGCTCACTGCTAAGGTTTGCATATGGTTTGAGTTTGTCCTCCCAATGTTGGTTGTGCTAAGGCTTGATTTGACAGTGTTGAGGTGGTGTCACTTTAAAAGTTTGGGTCTAGTGGAAAGTGATTAAGTCATGAGGACACCATCTAAGGAAAGTAGTGATGTAGCTCTCACAAGGGTAGGTTACTCCCTTTTGGTTTCTCTGTGAGGGTCCCAGCTGGGGGACCCTGATGAAGAAGCTGGAGCCATGATGTTTGAACCCTCCAGCCACCACAAGCATAAGCCAAATAAACCTCTTTACTTTTATGACGTGCCCAGGTCAGTTAGCCTGCTAACCCTACACAAAATGGACTCAGACTCTCATGGAATATTCCCTATTTTTCCCAACTGCCTTAAAGCTAGGAGGAATTGTGTGACTAGTTCTAACCTTGAAATATGAGCTGAAATGACAGTGCCACTGTGGAGCCAAGGGAGGGGGTGAGCATGAAGTCTCTCAGGAAATGGGGGGCAAGATTCTCCCCAAACTAACGAGAGCAAAGAAAGGGCCTCAGGTGGGTGGGCCAGCATCAGCCTGGGCATGCAGCCTCACCTCTGATTGTCAGAAAGGGAGAGAGGGAAGAAAGGCATTTCCCATGGGGGCTGGAGCCCAGGTGCAGACACAGGGTGGCCTCACCGGGACACACTGGGCTGGGAAGTGGGGAGGACTAGCTGGGTCGCCACCGTCCAGTCTGATGTCAAAGACCAGAGAAAGGTGTGATGTGGTCTGCCACAAGGCAGATTGGGTGACAGCAAATTTTAGGAATTCTTAAGTTAGTTGAGTGAAAGAAGCAGAACAGAAGAGTACATGCTGAACAACTTGATTACTTATATAAAGTACAAACCAGATGAAACACACCTACCCCATTAGGATTCAGACTGATGCTGACTCTTGGAGGGGGGCCCAGAACCTGAGAGAGAACACCGGGGGACAGTTGGGGGCTGGCTGCTCTGATTGTCTTTTGCTGATTTCACAGATGAACGTACAATTTATTAGGATTTCTCATGCTGTTCCCTGGTCTACAAATGTTTGTCTTTTACATTTCTAAGAAAAATTTATACAATTCTCTGGCTCCATCTTTATTAAAATCCAGTTAAATTTTTATTTGTGCCTTGTGTTCTGAAGGGTTTTATCAAAGGAGAGCTTCATGTGCCTTTTGGATTCTCTTTATAAAATCACCATTTCAAGACTGACATACAGCTGGCATTGATTTATCTTGTGTTCTTCTTAGAACCAAAATGACTATAATCCATAACCATTTCTTTCTCCCCAAGGCTGTGAACTAGAAAAGGATATTGATTTGTAAGAGTTACTCATTCCGACCAAGGAATGTTTGCCAGCCCCAGTTTAGCAAAGGCCATCCAGCTGACTCATCCAGCCTTGAGAACATTTGGTGCTTCTGGAGTTTGAGGGGAACAAGAAATAAAACTCCTTCCCTCAGCCAAATGCTCCTGGATTATAAGTGGAGTGTCCAATAGAGCAGCCTCAGTTTTACCTGGGAACTTGCTAGAAATGCAGATTTTTTTTAAGTTGTAGATGGACACAGTACCTTTATTTTATTTATATGTGGTGCTGATTGATGATGGAACCCATTGCCTCACATGTGCTAGGCAAGTGCTCTACCCCTGAGCTACAGCCCCAGCCCCTAGAAATGCAGATTCTAGAGCCCCATCCCTGACCTGCTCAATCAGAATCTTTGGGCACAGAGCCCAACCATCTGTTTTTTTTTTTTCTTTCTTTCTTTCTTTAACAAATCCTCCATGTGATTCGAATGCACATGAAAGTGAGAACCACTGTGCCAGGTCAACTGAGAAATGGAGCAAAAGAGTTTAGTAAGTGAAGGCTATCCCCTGGAGCATTGCTAAAACTCACGCTGGAAAATGTGGGCTTTGTAGCAACTGGGCTTCTTCCCTAATACTGACCCTGTGGGAGCCTGGCCTGCCTCTGTATGACAATGGCATGGAGGAGCTGTGGGCTTCCTGCAGGCAGCTGGCTTCCAAAAGGAAAATTCAAGAGAAGGAAAGTGCTGCACAGGCTCCTCTTCAAATTCACCAAAATCCCATCTCCCTGGAAAGGGAAGAGTGAACCACCAGGGCAGGGCTGTGGTGCTGGTGTCAGACCTACACTGGAAGGAAACTGGCTGGGGAATGTGTTCCTTAAGGGCAGATGTGGACTATTTGGGATTTAAGTGAATAGCTTTCCTCCCCTTTGGTTGTGATATGGACCAGCTTTGCTCATAGACAATTGGAGACAGTTTGACAAGGACATAAGCCTAGCAGTTATAAGGGCCAGGGATGCTCTGCATGGCCCCACCTGGTCTGGTGGCTCTGGTGGTTTGTGAGTGAAGAAAGTGGCTTCCTGTTCTGAGGCTTCAGCTTTCCACCTGTCTGTCCCAATGACGAGCAGAGACTGAAGTCCTTCTGTCCTGTGCAGAAGCGACACACAAAGGCAGCCAGCCAGCAGGATGTGAAAAGTGAGAGCTGAGTATGTCCTCTTTCCTTGGAAGAGGTTCAACCTGATACTTGTCATTATTTTGACAATTCATTTTTAAGTATCTGAACATGAGCAGTCTTTTTATCACTCCCTTCTGCTTCTCATTGCCCATTCTTGCTATCTCATGACTTGCTCTTTAGCATTAAAAATAGGCTACCCTTCCCAAAGGAGGACTTCATGAATAGAAGTAAATTTAGATGTAGAAATCAGTCCAAACATATCATTTTACAGTAGAGGAATCAGAGGCCCAAGAATTGGAGTGACTGAGCCAAGTTCCAGCCACTCATTAGTAACAGAGCCCACAACCCACACCCAGCTTTAACACCCACAGGCTGAGAATCCTCAATCTTCTGCCACTGTGGATTATTCAGCATTACCTCTAATTAGGCTTATCTCTTATGACACTATAACCAGAAGCCACGGATATGTTTCCCCTTCTCTTTCCTAATAATTTCTTCTTGTATCACTAGTCCCAGCCAGAAAAAGCTACGCATAGAAAGGGTTTTCAAAAGTGGCCTCCTGTGGGACTCTGCTGTGGAAGGCAGACTTTATCCTTTGACCCAGCGGCTCAGGTTCTCTGAAGAACCTATTAACAGGTGGAAGTA
Organism: Urocitellus parryii; assembly: GCF_045843805.1. Lineage (NCBI taxonomy): Eukaryota > Metazoa > Chordata > Mammalia > Rodentia > Sciuridae > Urocitellus > Urocitellus parryii. The sequence continues at coordinate 97,455,199 of NC_135534.1, forward strand.
AGAACAGAGGTGACAGCAGAGACTGTCTGCTCAATGGCTCAGAGGGCTCAACCAGATGATTTCTTTAAGTCTCTTCCAGTGTGTGGGTGTGTATTTAATACACAAAAAGTACTCTTTCTAGTGCTGCAAACCCTTGCTGAAGGACTTTCCAGCTTTCAGCTACATTGCATTTCCTGCCTCATGACTGAATAATTTTATGCCAAATTTGCTTGTGATTAAGGAAAGATCTGGTAAGAAACCACAACAGAGTATGTGATTGTGGTCTTAAGTCATACAAATGATGATAACCAGAGATTTAAAATGAATTGTGAGAGACCAGTTTGAATAAATATTCCTTGACTTTAGACAAACAGTATTATATCTGCCAAATAAAGCATTATCTGCTTACGTGTCCCCTGTAGGAGGAGATTGTCTTTAAAACAATCAGACTTAGTACCCTTGAAAACCTTTAGTGACAGATGGAAAATTCTGTTTCATGTTGTCATATTTGTGTGGGTTTTCTGAAAATCTTTAGACCTCTGTGCCCTGCAAGTACCTGCAGCAGAAAACATTCTTAAAGAACATGAGTGACTATCAAAATAGCTGACTCATATCGCAAACTCTCACCCAATCCTCTAAGCTTCAGTTCTCGGGCATTCAAACCTGAAATGCCAGGATCAGTGCCATCTCTTGAATTAATAATGCCACTTCATGTCCCAGGCCTTCCACTGTAGTCTCCTTAACCCTTTCTCCAAACACTGCCCAACTCCAGACTAACACTGTGAAATCAGAGGAGATCAGAACCTAAGATGGGGCAGGCAGGCCCCACTGATCAGGAAGCCAATTCCCTGAGAGTATAATTGTCACTGCCTACCACCAGGATGCAGAGTCGAGTGGAAAGTAAGATGCACACTGATATTAGACTGTATTTATTGCTACATTTATATACAATTATACAAACAGCCCAGACAGGAAAGGGTGTGTTGCATCAATTTCTTCCGATTCCACACAAGTACACATGGAAACAGAGCCGTGCACCACTGAGTTAACTCTCAGATCGAAGCCAAAAAGTCACACACATTTTTTTTTAAGTGGAAAATTCTCCCCGTAGATTCCTCCTTACAAGCTGATCATGCAGAAACAGTGGGTCTCAGAAGCTGATGCCTGAAGGCATTTGGGGGACAGTGCCTTGAAGACGGGTGCCATGGATGCTGGCTTGGGACTGAAGGGTGCAAGGCAGAAGTCCCAAGTCCTGGCCCATTTCCTCAGGTCTGTCCCTAGGAAAGGCAATCGAGACAGGTTTGGAAAGAGCAAGAAAGGGAAAACCAACAGCAACAGAGATGAGGAGAAGAACCATCAGCAAGAATCCTGGTTGAGGGAATACTGGTCCATCGAGTTCCAGCTGAGATTCAGACTTTGGGGAATGCACACATTCAGAACAACAGGGCTGTCTTGGCATGTCCTTATCCTAATGCTTGCCATGTGTGAGCGGCCAGGGACCTGCATGAAGACACAGAAAGTCGACAGCAAAGTCACTAAGAAGAAAACTCAGTCATTACCAGAATGGGACTGCAAAATCATGATCCTGAATGCCTTCTCCATGTTCTGTCAGTTCACATTAGGCCCCAGGGGTGTTGGTCAGTGAGCTATGAAGGGGAATGGAATGACCACAGGCTGCAACAGAATAGGGGTGGCTCCACCCAGCAAGGATGACTTTGGTGCTCAAAAAGAGTCTAGCATAGCAGACTTTGCATTGTTTCAGAATTAGAGGCAGGTGTAAGGTTGTAGCATAAACATGTTCACATCACAGTCACAAACCTTTGTGACATGAATCCTAAGAGAAGTAGTTGAGCAGCCTGTGGGCATGTGTGCCCAAGAATGAGCTTACCCTTTTATATCAGCTCCCATCTTGCCTCAGGCTACTTCACATTTCAAGAATCCAGGAGAAAGGACACACAGGTCAGGTCTACCTGGCCTTGTAAACTAAAATCAGCCTAAAACCTCTGAAAAAAAGACAGGCCTGAAGGTTGAGAGCCAGAAGTCTGTGGTCTGAATATACCGGCTGTGCCAGCCTCAGGGCTGATTAATAATTTGGATACCATCTGGTCCTGGACCTTAGGGGGTGCTATCCTGAAGAAACCAGTCAGCTCTATCTTGTCTGTGGCTCTAGATGTCACCTCTAATTCCTCACCACCATCATCCCACAGGCCCCCTCGGGATGACAGCACTGTGGGAAAGGCCTAAGGGTGACAAGAGGACTAGAAGAACACTCAGAAGTCCCTTTCTTTTTCTTGGGTCAGTAACATTATAATCAACCATGGAGGAGCCCGGTAACCCTTCCAAGGCTGACAACTACATAACATTTCAGGCTGAAGGATGTGACAATTGCTAACTCCCTCGCTCTCTTCATAAATTCATCTCTGTATAATTCGAAATCTGTCATTTGAGTTTGACTTTCCTGGTGAGTCATGCAGAAATTGTCTTTTCCTACTTATGATGACACTAGCTCAGAATCAGACTCACTCAAAGGATTGACTCTAAAAAGGAAAAACATAACGGATGAAAGTCAATGAGGGAAGATTACAAAACATTAGGTGAATTTTAATTTGGGGAATTTTTCTAATCAAACAAAATGGAAAAAAAATGGAGTGTGTTACATAAATGAAAATTCCTCATTGAAATAAAGATTTAAAGATTAGTAGCTAATTTGTTCATAGCAATCTATGAAACATTAAGAATGTGTGTTAGGCCTGGGGTTGTGGCTCAGTGGTAGAGCGCTCACTTTGCACATGTGAAGTGCTGGGTTTGATCCTCAGCATTTATAAAGATAAATAAATAGAATAAAAAGTTATAAATAAATAAATAAAGGTATTGTGTCCATCTACAACTAAAAAAATTTTTAAATGTCTTTTAACTAAGGATTTTAGTTCAAATACTACCTGAATTATAAATTCACAATCACCTACACCCCTTTCAAAATGAGTGACAGCAAATAATGATGGGTGTGTCACAGCCCTTTGAGTGGATTTTAAAACAGTGCTGGTGGTGCCAAGAGATGCCAGAGATTCTAACATGACCTTCACTTCATTTCAGAGCAATCCAAAATTCAAGGCCAAAGAAGCAAATCATTTCTAAAAATTCCCCATCTTATGTGAACACATATAACCATTTCTTCCTGTCACATGAAAAACATCTAAAAAATAGTATTGTCGGAATGGACACTTATTCCAAATCTTGAAGTATTATTGCAAATATATCACATTTAGCTAGAGTGACCCAGTGTCCTGGCAGGTCTACTGGGAGGGTGGGCTAGCCCTGGCAACAGCTACCAGTTGTACTTACCTGGTCAGGGAGCCTTCGTCCTATTACATCTGCTTTATACTGCTTTGGCAAGATCGCATCTGGAACAAGGCATACAACTTGGGTCCCCACCTTTCAAAAGAGACATCAAAAAGTTAGAAAGCATTTGGAAAAAGAACACAGAAGAAAATAAAATGGGGGAGGGGTGGGTAGTGGACTGCCTATTCCGTAGTTTGGAATGCCAGGAACACCTCTGAGTATCATCGAGCCACTGGGTAACTAAATTGCCAGACTAAACTCTTTCCTAATCTTTAGCCTCTTTTTAAAAAAAAATAAATAAATAAATTCACATTTGAAACTACACTATTAGAATATAGAAATAAGAGTAACTAAATTGCCCCTCAAAATCGGTGCTAGAATATCCCTGAGAGTTGTAGCAACTGTCACAATCAGTTTCACAAGATGAACAGGTCTCAAAGCCATAAATATCAGAACTTCAGGGTATTGTGCTTTAGTAGATTTTATATATTATTTCAAGTTCTCTCTTGATTAATGAAGGCACTGCTGGAATTTCCTTCAGGTAACAACTAGGCTTATAGAAGAAAGTACTTTATGGTGCCTACTTTGAAATTAGTAGTTGCTATCTTTGAATATATACACTATCTGCCTGCCACAGGACTGGGGTGGGTTAAGACAAACAAAATGACCTCCCAGGTAGCCACATTGGCATCCCAGGGGCCACAGAGAGCAATTTGAGCCCCACTTTCTCCACTCTGTCTTCCTTAGTTGATTCATCTGCCGCTCTCAGATGCAGCCCAACCAGAAAACAAAAGTAAGACTAAGGCAACAAAGAAGCTGCTGGACTGGCCAACTGGTTTGTCAGTTCCTGGACGGGGAGAATCATGCTTACAGTGTTTTCCATACTAGTAGGTAAACAATCAGAAGTCAGTTAGTCAGTCTCTGTCTTCTGCATAGATTATGTACCAAAAGCACGTCTGGGCTGGCTTGTTTTCCTCTGAAAACTGTCACAGATGGTGGCTCTGTTTCCAAGTAGTTTAACCTATAATGAAAAACTGAGTCTGCGTAGTAAAATACTTTAGAAACCTCAAATTTGTGAAAGCTGGTAATAAAGGAACAAAGATACAATGAAACTTATTAATAGTTTTATAACTTTAATTGAATACTTGAGCTTGATGTTCAACTGGGTAGAATTAATTAGAAGATGATTAAGTAATATTTGAAATTTAAGAACATTTTAAAGGGAAGTATTTTCAAGGATTTAGGAAATTAGCAGAGCGGACCCTTTATTCTACATCAAACTATACAGTTGTATTTTTTCTTTAGTTGCTGGTTCTACTCTCACCATGATTAACCACTACTGAAGTAGATTTAGATTCATAAAGGGACAAATTGTGAGAGAAAGAGCAAAGAATGGAAAAGAGAAGTGATTTCCATGAATATACTGAGAAAACGAAGAAGAGTAAGATAAAGGAGGATGAGGGAGCACAGTGGATAAAAGGCACAAGAAAGAAAACAAAACTAAAGGAGTTAGCAGTGATAAGAGGAAGCTGCATGTATACATTTCCCTGAGAAAAACAAGGTCGACAGAAATCAGAAATTTCCAAAGATTGCCACCAGGTGGTGCTATGAGATTAAGCTACTCAACAGAACAACTGATGGGGATTGAGGTGGGGAGACATAGACACCAGAGGGCAATATATTCCCAGTACCCAGGGCTCCAGATTTGTGGAGTGCTGTGCATGGTTGTATCAAGTTATTCCAGGAACATAAACTTGGCTTAACATTAGAAAATATATCCAGATCAGGATGTTAACAAAATTTTTAAAGCACCCAGTTATCTCAATATACATAGCAATTACATTTAATAAGTTTTAAAACCTCCCTTAATAACTAAAAAAAAAAAAACTCTTAGAAAAATAAGTATATACTTATAAAGGAACGTTTCATTAATCTGATAAGGGTCATGTGCCAAAAACCTAGAACAAACATAATTAGTGGCATAATGTTAGAAGCATACCTGTTAAGTCAGAAGTGAGACAGCACCTGTGTTCAACATTAGACTGGAAGTTCCAGCCAGTCAACTCAATAAGAAAAAGAATGAAAAGCTTAAGTAAGGGAAGAAAGATTGAAAACTCATTATTGCAGAAGATGACTGGGTGAAAAGCCCAAGATAACTTATAAGTTATTAGAAACGAAATTAGAATTTGAGCCAAGGATAGTGGCACATGCCTATAATCCCAGCAACTCAGGAGACTGATGCAGGAGGATGGCAAATTTGAGGCCAGCTTCAGCAACTTAGCAAGACCTTCAAACTAGAAAATAAAGACTGAAATGTTGGCACATAGCTCAGTGGTAATCCTCTCCTGGGTTCAATCCCCAGAGTCTCCATCGCCACCATCTCCAAAAATGGGCAAATTTTCTTAATTTAAGCTAAGCAAACAAAAAGAAATTGAATTTCTCTACATTAGTCACAAAATAGTTTTCAAATATAACTCCTAAAAAGATAGAAAAATAACAACTTAAAGGCATTAAGGAAGACATCAATAAATGGAGAGAGAGAACTATGATTAATATTGTACAGATATAATTTCTTCCCAACTAATCTGTTCATTTTCTACCAGAAGTCTCCAAAGTTTTCTCATACAATATAAACTAGGTCTAAAATTTATGTAGAACAAAGAGCCAAAACCAGTTAGGAGCTTATCATCAAAATAAAGTGGACAAACTTCTATAGAGAGCTCAACCAGATACTAACCCCTTAAAATCTAAAAAAGCTAAGGCAGTAGTAGCTAAGACAGAAAGGTATTGACCCCAGGCTGGACACATGTCTAGGGGTCACAGAACAGAGAAAAGGAGCCAAGTGGATGCAGCCCATAGGGAGAGGTCAGCGGTAAAAGCAGCCATCAGTACATCAACCATACACTAAAGTTCTTCTGAGCTAAAGAGTTAGATGTAAAAATAACCAAACTTTTAGGAAAAAAGCCAAACACTTTTATATAAAAATATAGGAGATTATCTTTATGATCTCCAGAGGAAGAGGAATGTCTTAAAGACACATGGGGGTTAATCCCCATAAATATATGGAGACAGATTTATAAATTAAGCTAAAAGAAAATTTAAAATTTTCATCCATCAAAAAATCATAAATGGTGCACACCTGTAATCCCAGCAGCTCAGGCAGATAAGGCAGGAGGATTCAAAGCCAACCTCAGCAACTCAGTGAGCACCTAAGAAACTTAGACCCTGTCTTAAAATGAAAAAAAAGTGGGGGGGGGCTGGGATGTGCCCCTGGATTCAATCCCTGATATGGTTAAAAAAATCATTAAAAAAAGCAAAAAGACAAGACATGGAAGGAGACATCTAGAAAACACTTAAATGTCAAAAGATTAGTAACCAGAATAGGAGGAAATTCTCTGAACTGATCAAATAGAGGTAAACAAGCAGTAGAAATATGGTATTTGCTACTAGAAATCAGGCAAAAAAACAAAAGTCATTCCAAAGACAATGAAAGTCTCATAAATATAAGAAAAGTTTTCAACTACATCAGCAATCAGGAAAATGCAAGTTAGAAGCACAATAAGATACTATGTTAAACCTATCAAATTGGCAGAAATTAAAAAGTGTAGCAATATCAAGCATGGTAAAGGTGTGGGTAAATCCTTATTTTGGGAAATAATTGGATAGTTATTTAGTAAAGATGGAGAAGGGCATAGTCTACTTGACAATTCCCCTCCCTTGGGCTCTGCCATAGAAATAGTATTGCTCATATGCAGGAGTAGATACGAATAAAAGTCAATAGTAGTTATGATCTTATTGTTTATAAATTTCTTTAAAATACTGAAAACAGGTGGAGCATGGTGGTACATGCATATGTAATCCCAGCCCCAACTTAGCAAGCAACTTAGCAAGGCCCCAAGTAACTTAGCAAGACCTTGTCTAAAAATAAAAAATAAAAATGGGCTGGAGATGTGGCTTAGTGGTTAAGGGTCCCTGGGTCCAATACCTGGTAGCAAAAAAAAATAAAAATTAAAAATTAAAAAATCCACATCTATTAGGGGAATGGATAAATTTTAGTACATTCCTAAGTAAATGTACAGCAGTGAAAATGAATTAACCACAGCTACAGACATCAAAATATGTGTATGTGTGTAATGAAGTTGTTAGGTTCATGTGTGTGCAAGACTGGAAGTTATATTGCTTGTGAATACAAACACAGTAAAAAGCAAAGGATGACATAATCAAGAATACCAAAGCTACTGGCAATGAACTATTTTTAAAACTGATACATTGGTATCTCTTTTGTATATATAGTATATCCTTTCTATTTCTCCTAGGCACATTTCTTTCCCTAACACTATTGTAATCTTTATTTTTTTAATTAAATTGTTTAAAACAAACAAACAAAAAAATGATGGGAAAATACTTAATAGGTGGAGCAGTTATGAATTTGGTTCCAATGTGCTTTGGTCTTTGAGCCATTCGAATTTCAAGTCTCACACCATCTTTGGAGAAAAGTCCATAGTCACTGTAGGACACTGATTAAAAGGAGTAGCTGTGTCATCTCGCAGCAGTGGGTGCTGGAATCTCTCTAAATCATGACTCTCAAAGTGTGGTCCCAAGATGGCAGCATGGCTTCACCTGTCAGAAATGCTAATTTGTGCCCCCCCCACCAACACTTCCTGAATGAGAAATTTATCCTGCAGTCTGTGTTTAAAAAGCCCTCCAATGTGCAACCACTCTGAAAAGCAGTACAGAGATTCCTAAGAAAACTTGGAATACCATTGACCCAGCTATCTCCCTGCCTGATTTATACCCAAAGAACTTAAAATCAACATACTATAGTAACAGAGCCATATCAATGTTTATAACAGCTCAATTCACAATAGCTATACTGTGGAACCAACCTAAGTGTCCTTCAACAGATGAGTGAATAAGAAACTGTGGTATTCAACAGTAACTATTGACTGTATGGAATATTTCTCAGCCTTAATGAAGAATGAAATTATGGCATTTGCCAGTAAATGGATGGAACTGGAGAATATTATGCTAAGTGAAAGAAGCCAATCCCAAAGAACCAAATGCTGAATATTTTTTCTGATATGTGGATGCTAATTCACAGTAAGAGGGAGGGAAGAATAGAGATGTATTGGACTAGACAGAGGGGAGTGAAGGGAGGGAGGGGGAAATGGGGATAAGAAGGATAGTAGAATAAATTGGATGTTATTACCCTATGTGCATATATGATTACACATCATGTACAACCAGATGAATGAGGAGTTATATTCCATTTACATATGATGTGTCAAAATGTATTTTACTGTCATATGTAACAAATTAGAACAAATTAAAAAATAACAAAGCCCTCTAACTAATTGTGATGCACGTTAGTTTAAATTTCTGCTGAAATTTTTTTCAAAGTGTAAGAAAAATCCCCTCATTGCAAGAAAATAAGACCCTACTATGATCACATCAAACCTCTAAATAGCTGAGAAAACCATGCCACTGCCCTAGGAGGAACAAGACTGCTTCTTTAATCCTTGAATTTAGGGGTCAGCAAACTGTCTTATCGACCACATCTGGCTTCCCACCTGTTTGGGTACTGACAATGATTTAAGAATATTTTTTACTTCCCCTGCCCCCAAATCAAGACTTTCATGACAATGAACTCGTGTGAAATTCAGATGTAAGTGTCTGCAGATGAAGCTGCATTGGAGCACTGGCCTGCTCACCTGTTCACACAGCCTGTAGCTGCCGTTATGCTGTAGCTGCAGAGTTATGCAGCTGAGGCAGAAACGATTTGGTACCAAGTAAAAAATACTTAGTATTGGACCTTTCATAAGTAGTTTGCTAATCCTTCTCTACTTTGATAACAAAGAATCAACCAATCTAGAAAAGCAAAATATAGGCAACTATGGTGACTTTCCTCTTAAAAATGTTAATTTTAATTCCACAGGCAAAAATGCATTTTCCTGACTGGAATCCTGGCTGAAAGTGCGGCACGCCAACCTCATCTCTTGGACCTCAGGCAGAGGCCACCTTCCTCTTGGCTCCCTTTCTTGTGCTTCAACTTGCCAGACAAGAGCCTTCTTCCCTCTCATCTACAACCTCTTGATTTCCTCCAGACTCAGTTGACTTCACGTCATTACTAAAACATTTTCTCTGTGCCCCCAAAAGCCTACTTCTTTCCACAACCATCTTCACTTCTCTAGGTTTCTAAGATCTCTTGAGCACAGATCCTTCTTTGGATTTGGGGGCATTTAACAGATAATAAAAAGATGCTCTCTCTCCCCTGCAAGAATCAACCACACATTTCAACTTTGTATCTGAGCTGTGTCCCCCTGCCCTTGTGCAGTGCAGAGCCCCCGACTAGCCCTAGCCAATAAGAGCTGAATGAGACCCATGTTCCACCTGACAGGTCTGGTCTTGGGCTCACTGCTGCTCTCCATTCAATTTAAACTTAAGATATGACATATTCATCTTGGCCTCTAATTAATGGATACATTCACTTTGAGGTTTTGCAGACACTGAAAGCTTGCAAAGAGCATGTAAACATGTCTCCTTTGGCTTTAAATTAGAAATGTGATTTGTTTTGTACACACATACACACATGCCTGGACAAGCACTCTTCTACCTCAAAGAAAACCAGAATCCAATTGCAGACTCTGCCACCATGATTGTCTTTAGGCTGTTTACCTGAACTGTGAAATGAAAGGATACGCCTACCTTCAAGGACACCAGCAGACTTGTGACATCTTTGTGTGGATTAGGAAAAGGTGCTCCTTCTTCCAGGTACATGCAGCCCTGTCTGACTCTAGGGTACATGGCTGAAGAGTACTGGACCAACTAAGTTTGTACTTCTGTCCTTACACATCTGCACCATCTGTCCCACGATCTTCTTTGAATTTACTTTTTCTTAGCTTAACTCTGGCAGCAATATTTTTGTCTCCTAGGGTCACACTACTCAGCAGACATCTGGCCTAGATCCTAGAGATGTCTTACCAGGACTTAGGAAGCTCCTTGTGGTCTGGCCCCTTCCAAATTCGTCTTCTGCACTACTTTCCTCTGGGTTCACTTGCCTCTGGACATACTCCTTTCTTTTCCTTGAACAAGCCCAGCCCTGAAGGTCTTTGCTGATGCCATTCCCTCTGCCTGGAATACTTTGCAACAGATTGTAAAGGTATCTAATGGGCCTCTTCTGGCAAGCAGATGTATCTGGTGAGGCTTGCAAAGCTTTTTTTAAATTTTTCAAAATAGTTGACATGTTAAATTTGGCAGATTTCACACAAAGTTATGTTTCGACTTAATATCTGTGAATGCTTTTCTTTGAAAGCTGTTTTCTGGCTTATCTTGGAAGGCCGGAGGGTATGGCAACACTGGGCCTTCCGCATCGTAAGAGCTAACAGCACGTCCCCTTGGACGGGATCTGAGACTCCTGGGTAGAAAGTACTCCCAGCCCGGTGTACCTCGAGTTACCCCTCTGGCATTTGCATCTACCATCTTGTTTTAGATAGAGGAAGAAGAGGAGATAGCCTTCTTTCCCTTCATGTGACAACTTAGACATACACACCTCTATCTCGCAGAGGCTTTTCCTGACCTTCAATCCCTGATTTTCATCTTTACTTTTTTCCTATGTCTTATTTCCTGTTCGTAGCATTAAATGGATATAAAAATCACTTTGATAAGATGGTTGAATATTGGCAATTTCACAATTCGACCTAATACTACAATTTGCGACTTATTATTTTGTTTGCTGGTGTTTTGTGTCTTTCCTTCTGAAGGTCAGTTCATTAGGGCAAAGGCCTAGTCACTGTGATGTCCTGGATGACTAATACTCTGCACCTGGTAGGCTCTAGGCACTAAAATGTTTAGATAAATAAATGGAAGGACCTCCCTTACCCCCTCACCCCCCACCCCCGCACCAAGGTTGGTTAGGGGCAGAGCACACCCAGAATTCATAGTAATCTCTCCTGAGATCTCTGAAAGTAGCCCAGATTATAAATTAACTTCCTAACCCACAGCTCCAGGCAATCATGCTATATTATTCAGTAGCACCTTATACACAGTGGTAGAGCTGGCTTTGGTCCTAAAACCTACCAGCTCTGCCACCTGGAGTTCTGGGTTCTAGCACTGGAAGTTACTCCCAACTGTACATCCAACTGAGATGTTCCCTCAGCCTGACATCGAGGTTGAAGTGGGAATAACAATTTACCACTGCACTAACCTCTCCAGCCTTGCCCATGTTAGCAAGAGGCTGATTGATCCCTAGCTCTTTGTATCTCTTGTTTATTTGTTTGTCACAATTATTTCTCTTCTGTCTCCTCAGCTAGACTAAGGATGCTGTTTCAATTTTTCTATGAATCTCTAAAGCCTAACTTCAAACATATAATAAATCTTTAATCAAAGAAATTATTTGAATGTATTAAATCATTCAAATGTCATATGGAGCATATTTAACCTATAAGGTAAATAAGGAAACAGATTCATTTCATTAGGAATAATCCTGTGGACTTGGGCAGGGGTGCAGAATAAGACTTGTACCAAAGCATATCAGCTTTGGGCATCTGGAGCTGACAGAGGGCTCTGCTAGACAGCATTTTTCTGTTCTTTGGGGTATAAGAATTCACGTGTAGGTTTGGGGAAAACACATTTCAGGAGACACTGTACAGTGAAGTGATAACTTTTAATTCCAAGAAAAAAAATGTTCTTTCCAATGATTTTCTTGTTTCCCAAACCTGTGTGCATTTTAAATACCATGACAGCTTTTCCCATGGCTCTGGTGGTCACAGGCTATTGAGCCTCTGGCCTGTCTTTGGTTCTCCCTGAAATGCCCTCTCGGCCCTGACAGTACTTCAGTGCTGGTGCTCACCAAGGTTCTGGACTGAACTCACTGCTTCTTTACTTACTCTTTGGGGAACCCAATCTGACATTCCATCAGTATCCAAGCTCAATTATTCAAAAAGAACTAACACAGGCCTCCTCCCCTCATGATCTTCTAGTGTTTTATGACACCACCATCAGAACTCACACGTTTTCAATACAAATTGGGCATTCCAGGACACTCCCGTCTTCTTGTGCCTTGATTTGGGTGCATACATAGTTACTCCTACCTGGACAGTTTTCCTGTCTTTAACCCCCTGATTAAGAAGAGTTCATCCTCAAAGACTTGTCTTAGGGATATTCTCTTCCAGGAAGTCTTCCTGGGGCCCTCAGCAAGTCTAGGTGCCTTCCCTCCGAGTGCCTAATCATGTAACTAACTGTTCATTTAACCAACAGTGAGCAGCTGTCTTTAACACACACTGTTCTAGGCACTGAGTATGTATCACTGTCCCAGAGTACAGTGCCTGCCTCCTGGAGCTTACCCTCCCCCACCCACCCAGGAAACAGACAACAAACAATAACAGGGCAGGTACTCTGTAGTCAGATGGTGCATGTGGTAACAACAGAAAAGAAATGGGTAGGATATGAGGGAAGTCACCACATTAACTCAGATAGTAAGAGAAGGCCTCACTGAGGTAACATTCAGGCAAAATCCTGGAGGTGACAGAAGTTAGATTGACTAGTTTAAAGCATAACAAGAGTGTGACTTCTACTTAACAAAGAAGGGAAAATCAGCAGATGAGATCCAAGAGCTACAACAGGGGACCAAACTACATTGGACTATGAATGGTTATTAAGAAAGATATGCTTTTACTCTGAGATTGGAAATTTCTGGAGGATATATAGCAGAAAACATATGATCTGATTTACATGCTTAAAGCTGTTTTTTAAAAAAAAAAACTATAAAAGAGCAAGAGAAGAAATAAAGAAAATGGAATGGAGGCTATGATAATCCAGACACTCCTGTGGGTAGAACATGGTGAGCTGGTGGAGCATGGGGGAGGATGTTGCAAATTCTACATTTACTCTAGATACTAAAGTAAGACATTATATTTCAAAGTTAATGAGAAGGAACTATCTGTTTGTAACTTAGATTATCCAAAGATTATATCCACCCAGATTCAAAAGCCTTTATAATCTAAAAGTTGAGAACTAGTCTGCATTTAAAACTGAGGAAAACAAGCAAAAGACAGGAAAAAGTCTGAAATATCATTTAGACATAAGCAGATGAACCAAATCATTCCTGTAGCATAAAAGCTAAGTTGATGAGCAGAATCAAATACAGTTCTCAACTTTTAAAAATCCCATAGAAATTCAGACAAAATGAGCTGTTCAAAGTTGTTGCAGCCAGTAAATAACTGTGTATGTGTGTTCTAAGATAATCTTCACTGTGTTTAGCTGATTAAAACCCCTTTTATAATGATCTGAAAGAACTGATTTTCTAAACCCTAAAAACCTCTTGGGGAAAAAAACCCTTCAAGCTGGGCACAGTGGTACATACCAGCAACTTGAGAGAATTGGTGGTAACAACAACAACAACAACAAAACAAGTTTCTTCCAGTCACATTGTTAGGATCATCTGGGAGCACAAAGATTGACAGAACTATAGTTACATGCACCACAGAGGAACAGCTTTTCAACTACAAATAAGAATTAGTAATTCAAAAGTTCATAGATATTAACCATAGTTAGGCAGTATATTTTTTAAAATATTTTTTAGTTGTTAATGGACCTTTATTTTATTTAATCTATATGTGGTGCTGAGAATAGAACCCAGTGCCTCACACATGCCAGGCAAGCACTCTACCACTGAGCCACAACCCCAGCCCAGGTAGTATATTATTATATGTATTTTCTGTAAAGACAAGATCTGGAATCAAAGCATCCATATCTGATTCCAGAGAAATGCTCTGAAAAAGATCATCAGATTCACAACTCTGAAATCAGTTATCAGAACTAGAATATAAGAAAAAAAAAAGAGAATTAGAATCCAGAATAAAATCCATTTGTTCCTAGATGTCTCTATTTCTAGTTCACCAAGAACCCACCCCTAAAAGGTCATGGATAAATAGAAACAGTGTTCCAAAAGGGGTCATTTGGAAAATAAGCAGAAGAAAAACTATTAACATGTAGCAAACGTAAGAATAAATTCCTTGTAGATATTTCCTTTCAGTTCTCAGGGGTGGTAATATTCATCTCCTTGGCCACAGCCTTTCTTTGGGCTAATTATAATATATACAGTTTTTCTACAGGCTTTCTTTATCCTCTGCATTTTCTAGTATATCTTACACAGAAAGAATTTCAAGTAAGATTGTGTTATTTTTCCTTTCTGTAGCTGTGCTTTCTCAAAGCCACCTGTTGTCCTTAAATCAGACCAAACCACCATAGCACAGAATTCAAGGCTCCACAAATTCCTGGCCCAACACACTCTAGTTTTATCATCCTAAAACAGTACACAGTGACTCACATTTTCTGTTCTACACACTCTAACCTCTGTCTATAACATCTCTGCTACCTTGCCTCTGTCTTCAGTAATAACTTCATCAAACTGTTTTCCCTCATTAAAGAACATGACATCCAGGCAAGGTAGCACACACCTGTAATCCCGGCTACAAATACATACCAATGACCAATAAGCACATGAAAAGATACCTAACATCTTTTATGCTTTGGGAAATGTGCCACATGAAAATGCAAACAAAATGAGAAACCCCTTTACCATCAGGATAACTACATCAAAAGCAAGCAAACAAACATTCAGAAATAACAAGTGTTGATGGGGATATGAAAAGTTAGAACACTTGTGCATTCCAGTGTGAGTGTAAAATGGTGTAGACAGCAGTGGAAGACAGCATGGCAGGCCCTCAAAAAATTATCACAGATTTACCATATGATCCAACAATCATATCTACCCAAAAGATCTGAAAGCAGGGAATCCAACAGATATTTGTAGACGAATATTCATAGCAGCATTAGAATAGTCAAAGTGTGGAAACAATCTAAATATCCATTGACTGATGAATGGATAAACAAAATGTGGTATATGTATACAATTCAGCCTCAAAAAAATTCAGATACATGCAACTTGGATATTATGCTAAGTGAAAATAGTTAAGTGAGATAAGCCAGACACAAAAGGGCAAATATTACATGAGATCACTTTTATGAGGTACTCAGAAACCTCAAATTCATAGAGACAGAAAATACATAATAGTGGTTACCAGGGACTAGGGAGGAGGAAAAAATGGGGAGTTGTTTAATTGGTACAGAGTTTTAGGTTGAAATGATGAAAAAATTCTGGATGGTGGTGATGATTACACAACGTACTGTGAATGTACTAAATGCCAATGAACACTTGAAAAATGGTAAAATGGTAAATTTTATATAACACATATTTTGTAAAACAACAAACCTATAAAGATTGAACTGAAAACTCTTAACTCTATCTTTTCAATATTTAATACAGATGTTACTAGTTACTAGACCAGTTTTTCAGTGTGGGTATAAAATGAATCTTCCTATAAAGTTAAAGAAACTTTTAAAATTAGGGTCTTCTATCTTTAAAAATATCTTTATTAATCCAGGTTTAAAATTTGACCTCTAAAAATAACTTATCAGAGAACAGGCAAGCTAGAGAAACCTATACTATGTTATCTATTAGTCATTATCTTTTCTGCAGTTGATCTTCCTCATGTTATTGTTTCCTTAATAATGACACAACTCTAATTTTTATCCAAAGCAGCTAAAATTTAAAATAATTAAATTAACATTCTTTATAATTCTAAGATACATGCATTTCTAGATGTAAAACAAGACAAAACATTTAAGTTGAAAAAAACTAAAAGGAATATCATGAGTACAAGAACAATTCCACATTTTTTCAGGAGGAATTTTTCTGAAGACAGTAACATGAATAACCACAGAAATTTTGATGCCATATTTTCCCTAGGAAGATGGGCATTTGTCTGTATTGCTTTAGTAAAGATGAGAAACTAAAGCCAATATCACTGTTTTTAGGAGCAAACTTTATGACATGCATAAATATCAAAATCAATTCAATTTTTTAAATGACTAAATAAAAATTAAAAATAATTAGAATAGAGTAATAAAAATAAATTTCACAAATGGAAGCAACTGGCTAGCTATAAGCATGGAGGAATCTGGGCATACAAATAACATGAATCAACATGTGGCACTGCTGTTTTGAAATTGTAATAAATGCATATAATCTAAATTGAAATATTAAGATTGCCAAAATACTCATTTTAATCTTGTTTCTAAGTTGGCAAATGTAGCAGACTGTTAATAAAAATATTTTAAATGAAGGTTATTATCAAATAAGAATATAGAACTGAGTAGATAGGGAACTCCAGAACCAAACATAAAACTGGATTCAAAGGATGTGTCATGGGGTAATTATCTTAGTTATACTCTTTTAACATTAAAATTTTGCAGGAAATGATGGAACACTTGAACTTGTAAAGCAGTTTATGTATAATATATATAGCATATGTATAATATATTTTTATACATTAAACATAAGCATAATCTATAGTTTATAATTATACATAGATCTTAATTATTTATCATTCATGTGTATATGTATTTATAAACATATGTGTGTGAATATATATAACATATATCTCCCCAAATCAGAAAACTCTGTATTACAGGGCTTAAAAGAAGTCAAAATACTGAGCAGGAAGTACCAAGCAGGAAGTCATAACTTTTTCAGAGGGAAATTGGCAGCTCTTAAATTCTCAAAAGACGACATATTATTGAGAAGTATGTCCTCTTAGGGAAAAAATAGGGAGTTAAAATTATTTAGTTGGAAAAGCCAAGGATGAGAATGTAGTGAGCTTTGACATGGAACATTGTTATGAGCCAATTCTTCCTTCCTATCAGTGTAGAATGCAAGAAATCAAAACTGCCTGGACATATTTTTGCAGTAATCAAAACATATGCAGAAACTATTGAGCTTCCAAAATCTGCTAGGACACCTTCAATCTAAATGTTAAACTACATTAGAATATTTGATAGGTACATTAGTTTAAAAGAATAAAGAGAACCAGGCATGATGATATACACCTGTATTTCCAGCAACTTGGGCAGCTGAGGCAGGAGGATTGCAAGTTCAAGCCCAGTCTTGGCAACTTATAGAGGCCCTAAGTAACTAAGCAAGACCCTGTCTCAAAAAATAAAAAGGACTGGAATGTGGCTCAGTGGTTAAGCCCATGGGTTCTATCTCTGAGACTTTAAAAAAAAAGAAGAAGAAAATATAAAATGTTAAAGTTCTTCTGCTCATTTAGAACAAATTTGAGAGGAATTTGCCTATAAATGTATCTCTGCATTGAAAGGTATTCCCTTATTTTTATTAATGATATCTACACTTTGATTTATAAATCAGTTAATGCTATAGTTAGTAATTCCTTATACTTCAGATTCAAACTAACTTTTAAAAAGGTGAGCTTTCATTGTGCATATACACAACGAGATGCTTTTGAATTTAAAAAGTTAATTTTATTTTTGTTTCTAAAAACATCCCGAACGTACAAGGTAATCAAAATTGGGACATCACATGTGGGGGGAATTCTTTTATACATGACACTAATATTAAGATACTTTTCTTATCAAAAAAGAGTAAGTTCCACTGGGTTCAGTGGTATATGCCTGTAATCCCAGCAACTCTGGACGCTGAGGCAGGCAAAGCACAAGTTCAAGGCCACCCTCGGCAACTCAGTGAGACCCTGTCTCAAAAAATTAGGAAAAAAAAAAAAAAGACTGGGATGTAACTCAGTAGCAAAGTGCCCCTGGGTTCAATGCCTAGTATTTTAAAAAATAAAAACCAAGAAAGTGTAAAGTATAAAAAATTTCTTTTCTTACAAGATCAGAGTAAAGAAATCACTACCAGCCCTTGAGAATATAAAGTACAATTAAGTACTACTATGAACTGAGAAGACACCTGGGTTTTTTTAGAGTAGATTTACCAATTGTTTATTTAAAAAAATATTTGTTAAAAATTAGTAAGTTGCTTTTAAAAAGGCAAGTAACTTATACATTTATGTTATCTGCTCTGTAATATGGCTTTAAAATAAGAATGTGCTTAAATAAATGCACTTAGCATCCAGTTCTTTAAAGAACATCAAAAGTTTAATAATGAGATGAATTGTTGACAAAGAAACTGTCTTCCTCAAGGAAAAAAAAATCTCTACATTAAGAGCCAATGACAGAAAATCCTAAATAATCTTTTATTGTCAGAAGTCAATTTAATTTTTCCACAGAATAAACACAATTATGTCTATAGTAATATCAGTATAATCTGGGGGAATGAGTAAATCTACAAGGATTTTAAAACTTCTTCCTGTCCACTTATCACTTTTAAGATGCAATGATTCAGAGCTCTGATAGGGATTAAGATTTTCAGGAAATATAGAAGAAATTCATGTTAAATAACAACAGTGGACCTTGAAGTCATGAGCTTTTGTTACTTTATTGTTAACCAATGAATATTATCCAAAATTAGAGATGTAACTTAGTTGTACAACACAAAAATATACTAATGGTAAAAGCCTATTGGAATTTACCAAATACTCATTAGTGTATTTTACATTACTATATGAACATGTGCTCAATTGCTAATGATAAGTTATATTGGTTTAATCACTATGAAAATCCATATTGCAAATGGCTGTTCCTGTTTTAAAAAATCCACACAGCTTTAAAAATGGATTAAATCCATTTTAATCCTAATCTACAAATAGATTATAAACAGCAAATGTAACTGGTAATTTTTCAACACTGTAACAAACTGATGTAGCAATGATAGTGCACACAATTCAAAATTAGAAAAATTAATGGAAATCCAGGTTTTTACTATCATGGCAATTCCTTTAATGCTTTGGAAAAGTAAAAATTTTTTCAAAGCATGAACAGTAGGGTCTACCATTTACTCCTCTAGTGTACCAAGTAGAAACATTCTCTTTCATAGGATTTTGAAGCATGTGCACACCACTGTACAAGAGTCACTTCAAGGTTAACCAGTTATATTTTGTCCTACAAGTCCAAAATATATTAAGCAAAACCTTTCCTTTTCATAATGTCTGCCCAGATTAATCCTTTTAAAAATTAGCAAAATAAAAAAGCACAAGAGATATTTTCAGACATAACTTGAATCTACTGTGCATGAAAAATGTTTAATAAAATGGCAATTTTAATAAATGTAAATTTGAGTGCACAATACCAAATGCAAAGTAGCTGAACCACACAGAGAAAACAAGGCTTTCCATATCTTCAAATCCAGGCATTTAATAATAAAGAAAATATTAGAATATCTCTAACTGGGAAAATTTATTTAGTAAGATAATTGAAATTAATAGCCTAAATATTATAATTTCTAAAATAAGATTACCAAATTTAATTTTTTTTAAGTTATAGATTTAAAAAATAAGCACAGTGATTTAGAAACCAAAAATGCTAAAATGATCATGTAACTATCATATCAAGAAATGAAGGTATAGACATTCTTTATATGCTATAAAGGTAACATCTCTTTCTCTCACACACAAAGACACACATTTCCTCAGACATAACACCCCTCTAGGAAGATAGTATACCAGTGACATCTTACAATTTTAACACAAATCAGAGCCCACAGTTCAACTTAACAAAAAGTCAGTTAAAAAATTAGCATTCACATATTCTAAAGGAAAATGAAGTCTCAAAAATATTCCTTCATGATTGAGACTGTCTTAATGTATAATAAACATACAGCTTACACATTTCATGGTGTTGGAAACCAGTCATTGTAGGTGTAATAGTGAGGTAGTATTACTGTCCCCTTCCTGGGACTGATGTTTTTATATACTGCCCTTCCAGAAAGGTCATTTTCCTTTTAGTGATTAAAATTAATTACCAACAAATGTTTACTTTCTTTTATTAGACATCCTTTTTTTCTAAATCAACTCATGAAAGAACAAAACTTTTCAAGTTTTTGAGACAACTTATTTGTAGGTAGTGTTTCATCAATAACTTCTCCTAGGAACTAACTACACCTCTGTGAAGTGACTAGCAAAGAAAACCACCCAAAATTACAGGAGATGAAACACCAATCAATTTAGCTGTCAAAATGACTGTAATTAAGTAAGCAAATAACAAATATCCAATAATGTAATTAAATTGGGACTTTATTTTAAAAAACTTATCATCAGCTACACACTATACTATTAAATGTACTAATCCTTTTCATGATTTGTAGTCATCATCTACACAGTGATCAAACACTTCTTCACCCTGCCATAATTTTAAACACTACCAATGACCTGTATGATAGCAGAATTATGGCTATGGGAATGGCAGGATATGAGAAGGGCACACTGAGAAAATGTAAGAGAATGAAGAAATGTATATAGGTTAAACACAAAAAAGGCAAGGGAAAACTGAGTGCTCCATCTAAACACTTATTGAAAGGTTCACCATTATTTTAAATGCACAAAGTGATCAAGCCACACATACACATTTGTCAGTCATGATAATTAGTGTTGAATGTTCAACAGAAAAAGAAAAATGAAAACTGAAAAATGTAAAAGAATTGATGGAACATGGTTCTCCATCCCCTGGCCCAAACAAAAAAGAAAACCGAGCATGATATCACACTGCCTTAATGTTGAAGAGCTCTCCTTAAATTTGTCTTTCAGCCACCACAGTCAAACTGGTATAAGTGCTTTGGCAAGGTGGGATGCATTCCATCACATCTGCAAAGGCCTGCTTTTCTCTGTTGGTGGTTCAGCTTATGAAGAACATGTATGCAAAATAACAGCTCTCACATTGCTTCAAACTCATCAATACGCTGCTTTGTATTGCCTTGCCGAATTTGTCGAAGAGTCTTGTATTTATCACGGCCTGCTTTAACATTCTCAGCATGAAGAACGTCATTTTGTGTTTTCTTGGTTTCATCTCTGGCTTGGGCTAATTCTGAACTCAATGCCTACATTAAAAAAAAAAAAAAAAGACTATTAAAAAATGTATGGAAATGGTTTAAAGATGCAAAAATACATATATACCAAGTCTGACTTTTTAATATGTTAAAATTTCCACTGTGAAATCATTTTCTCTACTTTTTGTAATGGTGATGGTACTTGGGGAGGAATAATCAGGGCCTTTCATTTTCACACTTACAACCATGATATTTTTTTATTCTAAATTTCCTTAAATTTTAATTCAGATTATATAATACCTTAAAGGTAGTTTATTAAATAGTATAGTCAATGTACACTTTAAAAATATTTTTATTGGTCCATAATAGTGGAATTAATTGGGATATGCTTGTCAATGTGCACTTTACTCTTTAAAAACTATATTCATTTGATTTTCAACACAGCAATAGAATATTTTTTACCTTTTAAAATGGGTCAAGCTAACAAACTAGTTTATTATAATAGAGTCATACAAAGGAAGAAATAAAATAATTGGCCAAACAACCAATTATAAGACTGGCCACTAATAAGATTGCTAAAAATCTTAAGTTCTTTTCGATACATTCATCTAAGATAGAGAAAATATAAACTACATTTTACATGTACATAGAATTACAAATTACCTGAAGTTGTTTCTTTACGCGTTCATTTTTCTGTGTTTCCGTTACACGTTCTTCCTCACTTCTATGGTTCATTACCCCTTCATTTGATAATTCGGCACTAGCCTCAGCATTGTTCTCATCATGTTCATCATGTTCATTTTCTGTTGGAGGAATGACGGGTGGTGGTGGAGGGGGAGGGGGAGCAGACATCACAGTTTTCAACTCTTCTTTGGTCTTTTCCAAGTCTTCCTGGGCTGCAAAAGCCTAAACATTAAAAATAAATTCATGAGCAACTTACTTTGAAAAGTGGTAATTAAGAGAATCAAGTTATCTTGCCTTTCTAGCAAAAACTGTATCTCAGAGTAATGAAAATAGTCCTTACTGATGAACACTCTATTTTTACAGTATACCAGCAGGTAGAAGAGATAAAATTTTTAAAACATTATTTTACAAACCTCTAATAAAAAAATTTTAAAAGCCCTAATAAAATTTTTTAAATCCCTAATAAAATCATTAATTCTGGCAAGGATTATCCACTGCTCCTGAAATTATTATGCAAATGTTTGACTATTTTGTTTGCAGAGGGCTAATAGATTACATTTGAGCCACATGGGAGTAAAATGGAGGAATCTGTCATAACTCTAATCCAATGATCAATTAAAATCACTAATGGTGGGTTAACTAAATAGTAAGAACCTTTTGACATGAAACAACATAAAATACCCAATATCACCAATGATTTGATTGATTCTATTGTCCTGATTTGTCTAGAAAAGTCTTCTTTACACTGCTATCTTATATAATTATTAATAACACCCTCTTTTACTCACTTTTGTGATCTTCTTGCGTGCTATGTTATATGGAAGTCTCACCTATGAAATATTATACAAACAGCATTTAATTCCTCAAGCTTCTAGATCTAACTTTCAGTTATGGGAAATAGTGGGTATAAAAGGACAAGTTGGATGACACCAAGAGGAAGCAATTTCTTCAGGTTCCTTCTATAAATCAATATCAAAAACAAACGACTGTCCAACATTAAAAGAGCCTTAGAGCAAAAAAGTACTGCAGGCGTGCAAAGTCCTAATTGAACACTGGCACAGCAAATTACCTCTAAAAGATTTTTTGGGTAAATTGAAAAATTCTGTTTAGATGAGATAAAAATTCACTAAAATGAAATTACAGGTATGATAAGATCTCATTTCAAATATATAAATGGGTATGTGTGTGTATACACACACACACACACACACACACACACACACACACACACAGAGGAAAATATGCACTAATGCTTTATAATGTTGTCCTAATCTCTGGGAATGCAATTTCTTGTGTACATTTTCTAAGTTTCTACAGTTCAAAGGACTTGTATCTGCAATATGAGATTTTTAAAAGCTTATGTCTCTGAAGTTCATAAATCATCCCTAAATGGGAACTATAAAATTGTAATAATGAAGCAGTATAAGAAGATAAAACAGTTTTATTCCTTTTGTACTATTATATGTAAATTTATTTTATTTTTTTTTTTGGAGAGAGAGAAAATTTTTTAATATTTATTTTTTTAGTTTTCGGCAGACACAACATCTTTGTTTGTATGTGGTGCTGAGGATCGAACCCGGGCCGCACTCATGCCAGGCGAGCGCACTATCGCTTGAGCCACATCCCCAGCCCCTATATGTAAATTTAAATGTATCAAAACTTCCCAATGAAATTTAAACTGCTACAAAGAAAATTAAAGAAAAACATTTTCTATAATAATTACATTTTATTACAGAACATCATCAAATGTAACTGTTGAGAGCCATCCCTGGACTACATGTGGACTAAATCAGCATGGATGCCCACTGAATAGGAAAATCTGATATTTGGAAACTTCCAGTGACAATCTAGCTGATAAAATCGCCCAGATACATGTGAGTCCTATTCAGCTCTGCCAAGTCCTACATAGCACTGGAGATGGGGTGACCTGTTGTAGCCACACCACCTCAGAGATGGGTATAGCCTATCAAGATGCCAATCAACCTGTTGACTGCAAGACTCTACATCTGAAACCATATCCCTACCTTTGACATATCCCCTTAAATAAAACCAACAGAGCAATTTTCTTGTCAGTCAGCTCCAGTTCCTGTGTGGGCTGGACCTATCAGGAGCTCTGCATTTAAAACCATTTTTCTGACTTTGTCTTTTATTTCTTCACTATTTTCTCAGATGGCTTATCCCTCCTGGGCAAGAAAAATTACTCTGGTGAGTAATTCCTTTTGTACTTTATGATATATAACTGTATTTTGGGGTGTAAAAAATCATTATAGTTGTATTTAAGAGTTGATGTCTTCTAAAGTTTACATTAAACTCTCATATGTCCCACATTCAATTGAAGCTTGATTTTCACTTTTGACAATGATGGATTCCTCTACAAAGAACTCTCATTAGAAATCTCAGCATCACCATCTCTGTAACTCTCTAATTCTATTCAACATCCAAGAATTGGTTATCCTGCCCTTTTCAGTGCACCACAAAATGTCTCTTAACTCTCCATTTCTCTTTTTCTTCACTGCCACAACCTTTGGTCTTTACTTCTTTAAGTATCCAATATTCAATACATCCTTTATATTATTGTTGTTATTGTTATAAAATCATACCTGATCATGCTACAATTATGTTTTGAAATTTTGAGAGCCTGGTGTCTACAGACATTCCCCATGATTTCGTCTTAGCATGGCCATTTATTTAAAGCCTTCCACAATTCAACTATCCAATTTGCCAGGCACATCACCAACACTTCCAAATCTACGCTCTATGTTTTGGTCATTTATTGACTGTCCTCAAATTCATTATTTTTGCCTATACTTCCTATACTCATTCAATTCCCTTCTATCTAGAATGAACACCTCTTCAGTCACTAACTGTACTCAATCTTTTCTTTTCCCAAAATTTATTGCTCAATATCCAGCTTAAATGTATATGAGTTTCCCCAATAAACTGGCTCGTTCCTGGAAATTAATCACCTCTTCTGTGTTCCCAAAGTACTGAATATATGTTAATCTTATATTCATCTCTATTAAGTTAGTATATTGCTGACTTATTAGTGGATAAAGAATAGATTACTTTGTGTTGCCACTCAGTTGCTTCCTCTTCCTTTTTCTTTTTGGCTTCTTCTAGAAGGGCAATCTTGGCAGTAAATTCGGCAAGTTCTGCTGCCTATAATGAACAACATAATTACCAATACTAAAAAAAAAAAAAAAAAAAAAAGAAGAAGAAAATCCTAATATATTTTGAATAATCTGACATGTTCAGTCAAAAAATATTCAAGTACATTTTTCTGTTTTTAAAAAGGCAATATTTCTTGAAGATTCTAAGTGGCTTATTTATACTAAGTTCTTGAGATAATAAGCTAATGAGAGAAAACTAAGTGTTATTCTATAGAATGAGTTTTTATAGATGAGTAGTTAATCCTGATTTAGTAATAGGAACTTAAAATTTGTAACAGCTATTTTAAAAAAATTTTATCAGTAAACTTTCACTAAAGCCTACAAAAGAAAAATACTACATTGTTTATATAATGCTTTATAATTTAAATTAAGAGTACTTTGTCAAATAATCTCATCTGATTCCTCAACAACTCTCTTAAGTATATCATTCCCCTTTTCACAGGGAGGGACGGGGGGGGGGGGGGCTAAACAAGCCATAAAGGCAAATAGCAAGTAATTACCTGAACTAATACTTAAATCCATAGATATTTTAAGTGTTATGCCCCTCATTATTTGGAAGTCCATTAAACAACAACAAAAAAAAAATCTAATGAAATACGGCTCATAGTTATGTACAGACCAGAACACAGATCTAGAACAAAAGATGCCAGATGGCTTACTGCAGAGCCTGCCAAAAGTGTAAGCAAATGAGAATCTTATTGGCAGTAAAGGTATTTATTTGTTTTATTTCTAGGCTTTCTTTAAGACAGAAATAAGTTTTAGGTTTATTTTCACACTTCATTAAGTTCCCTATACCTTTGGTTTGCATTTCACAGGTATGGTTTTTAAAAAGTTCATGCCACGCATTTATTTAATTTTTTTCTTTTTCTCTAAGACCTAATATAATTCCTTACTAGCTGTTCCTGATTCTTCATCTGGTCAGCAGCTTGTTTTGCTATAGCAGACTTGGCCTCTTCAGCAGCTTGACGCTCCTTTTCTAGCCGTTCAGCTTCTTCTCTTGCTCGTTTTCGTTCCTGATCCAGTTCTAGAGCTTTTCGAGTCTGTTCTTCTAGTTCTGTCAAATACATGTGTTTCCATGCCCCCCAAATAATGATTAATTCCAATTATTCATTACCCAAAGAAACTAAAATAGTAACATGGAATCTCATGTGTTTAGTTTTAAAAATCAGTACATATATCAATACACACACACACACACACACACACACACACATATATATGTAAATATATATCAATCACATAGACTTCATTTTTATTTTAGTGAAATATTAATTTTTAGAAATCTATGATGCAATTCAAAAATGCAAAGACATGAAAATTGTTTTTAATTCAAGTTATGTCATGAGGCTAGAAGCACATACCTTTACTTTCTAAAAATCCTTTCACTTAAAGTTTGACCTTAAGGGGGATGAAATTTATTTTTTAAAAAAGTGGGGGTATAAAATTATACTGGTTGTAGAGCACCTGCATAGTAGGCACAAGGCCCTGGATTTGGGATCAGCAACATCTATTAGATAAGTAAACCCAAGGAATTTGATCTAATGTAAAAGTTCTTACATGAACTACAAATTATTGAAAATTGTGTTACTGGCATCCACAATTCCTAAGGCATGTGAAGAAAGCAAGTGCTATTTGGAGATGACTGACTGAAATTTTAATCTTGAACAGTGAAGAACACAAAATTTTCTTATCCCAGTGAGTTGAACAGGAAAGGAAAATACTGCTGACACAAAACCAGGAAGCTTTTAAATGATTTTAAAATTACTAACTTTAAACATTATTAACAATTCTTGTTGAATAAGTACATTGTATGAAAGAGATAACAGAATGCTATCTAAGAGAGTGCAATGGTCTAGAGAGAATCACTTTTCCTTACTGAATACATTAAAAAAGAGGAGAAGCTGAAAATCTATATGCCAGGAGGTTTGTGGTTTTGATCTATATTCCCCTGATGATTAGTGATGTTGAGCATTTCTGCATGTACCTGCTGGACATTTGTATGTTTTGTTTGAAAAATGTCTATATAGATCTACTGCTTATTTTAAAAATCTGGTTGTATTATTTGGAGTTTGTTATATCTATGTATCTACTTCTTGTCAAATGTATGTAATGTAAGAGCTTTTACCTACTGTTCTTAATTTTGTTGTTCATGGTCAGAATTAGCTTAAGTAACTGTAATTAAGACTTTGGAGTTATGAAATGAATGGAAAAGAAAAATTACTCTTCAGTTAGGTTCTAAATTCTTGATAAAGGAATATAAAAATTCTATGTGGCTATTTTGCTATAAAGATGAAAAGTGTACAACACTGGATGTTGTCACAGCTAAATTCTAGAATTACTCATTTTTTAAGCTTTTATTTTTGATACACAAAAACATAATGTTCAATTCGTGTACACTGCACATGGTACTGCACATAGTAAACACACCTATTTCTCTAAGCACAATTCTTTGTTAAAAGTTTTCAAAATCCTTTGTTCTAGCTTCTGAAATGTGCAGTTCATAACTGTTATCTATAAGTCACCATACTTTACAACAATAGCCCAGAGTTTTTTGCTCCAATCTAACTATAACTTAGTACCCACTGTTGGAACTTTCCTCATCCCTTCCTCCACACTGTATCTGACCTCTGGTAACTACCATTCTACTCACATCTATGAGATAAATGTTTTTTTATATTCTACATGAGCGAGATCATGTGGTACTTGTCTTTTTGTACCTGACTTATTTTATTTCACAAAATGAAACAGTTCCATTGATGTTGTTGCAAAAGACATGATTGTGCATGTTACATACCACATTTTCTTCTTCCATTAATCAGTTCATGAACACTTAGATAATCTTATTTCCGTTTCTCAGCTATTGTGAAGAGTCCAGCAATGTACATAGTAGGATAGATAGTTCTTTTACACACCGATTTCATTTCCTTCAAATATATTCCCAGTAGAATTGTTGGATCATCATCATCATAGTTCTATTTTTAATATTTATGAGAAAGCTTCATACTGTTTTCCATAACAGCTATATTAATTTACATTGCCATCAACAGTGTGCAAGGTGCCCTTTCCTCCATATCCATGTTACCACATGGTATCTTGAGTCTTTTTTATACCAGCCATTCTTATTGGAGGTGATACTTCATTGTGGTTTTGATCTGTATTCCCCTGATGATTAGAGATGTTGAGCATTTCTGCATGTACCTGTTGGCCATTTGTATTTTTTTTTAAATGTCTATTTAGATCTACTGCCTATTTTTAAAATCTGGTTATATTATTTGGAGTTTGTTATATATTCTATGTATCTACCTCTTGTCAAATGTATATGTTGTAAATATTGTCTCCCCTTCTGTATGTTGTCTGCATTCTGTTGAGTGTTGCTGTGCAGAAACTTTTCAATTTTATAAAATCCCATTTGTCTACTTTTGCTCATTTCCTGAACTTTTGGCATCTTGTCCATAAAGTCCTTGCCCATTCCAATGGATTGAAGTATTTCCCATTGGTTTTCTTCTTGAAATTTGCTTCGAGTGTTAGATTTAAGATTTTAATCCATTTTGGGTT
This sequence comes from Urocitellus parryii, assembly GCF_045843805.1. Taxonomy (NCBI): domain Eukaryota; kingdom Metazoa; phylum Chordata; class Mammalia; order Rodentia; family Sciuridae; genus Urocitellus; species Urocitellus parryii. The sequence continues at coordinate 97,483,717 of NC_135534.1, forward strand.
GAGTTTTTAATCAGTGAGAAATGGAAGTCCAGTTTAATTCTGCATGTGGGTTCCAATATTCCCAACATTGTTTATTAAAAAGACTATCTCTAATTCGTATTTTTAGTACCTACATTGAAAATCAGTTAGCTGTAGATATGTGGGTTAACTTCTAGGCTATTCTACTTTAATGACAATACCATGCCATTTTGATTACTGCAAATCTGTAATGTTTTGAATTCAGATAGTGTAACGTCTCTTGTTCTTTTTTCTCACAGTAACCTTGGCTATTCAGGTGTGTAGGTGTGTAGGGGTGTGTGTGTGTGTGTTTCATATACATTTTAGAATTGTTTTTCCTAGTCCTGTGAAGTATACCACTGGTATTTTAATAGGAATTTCAATTAATCTGTAAATTGCTTTGGGTAGAATGAACACTTTAACAATATTGATTCTTCTATATTGTTAGAAGAATATAGAACATGGGATGTTTTTCCCATTAGTTTTGGTTCTCTTCAATTTCTTTATAATTTTTACTGTAGAAATAATTTCATCTCTTCGGTTAAATTTATTTCTAGGTATTTTATCTTTTGTAGCTATTATGAACAGGACTGCTTTCTTGATTTCTATTTCGGGTAATTCACTATTGGCATATAGCACATAGTGATGTGTGTGTGTGTGTGTGTGTGTGTGTGTGTATGTGTGTGTTGCTGGAGATTGAACCTAGGGCCTTGTGCATGTGAGGCAAGCACTCTACCAACTGAGCTATATCCCCAGTCCCAATGCTAGTGATTTTATATGTTAATTTTATATCATGCAACTTCAGTGAAATCATTAATTTTAATAGTTTTTGGTAGAGTCTTTGAGGTTTTCAATACAGGAGATTATGTCATCTGCAAATGGTGACAATTTGATTTCTTCTCATTCAATCTGGGTGCCCTGCATTTCCTTCTCTTTCCTAACTGCTCCAGCTAGGACTTCCAGCACTATCTTGAATAAAAATGTTAAAAAATGGGCATCCTTGTCTTGTATCAGATCTGAGAGAGAAAGCTTTTCCCCATACAATATATATTCACTGTTCGCTTAATATAAATGATCTTTATTTTGTTGAGGTATGTTCCTTATATATTTGTTCAGCATTTTTATTAGAAGCTATTAGAACGATGTTGAATTTTGTCAGATTCCTTTTCTCCCTCAATTGAGATAATGGTGTGGTTTTTGTCCTTCATTCTGTTGATGTGGTGTATCACTTTTACTGATTTGTGTATACTGGATCAGCCTTGCATCACTGGGATGAATCCTACTTGACTGTGCTAAATAATCTTTTAAATTTGCTATTGTATCTGGCTGGCAAAAATTCTGTTGAGGACTTTTGCATCTTTGTTCATCAAACTGCTCTGTAGTTTTCCTGTTTTTATTATGTCCTTCTCTGTTTTTTGGTATCAGAGTAATGTCCTCTTAGAATGTGTTTGGAAGAGTTCCTTCCTGTTTTGGAATAGCTTAAGGAGATTCAGATTAAATGTTTGATAAATTCAGCAGTGAAACCCTCTGGTCCTAGGATTTTCTTTGACGGAAAGTTTTTTATTAGTAATTCAATCTCATTTGTTACTGGTCTGATTAGGTTTTCTATTCATGATTCTGTCTTGAGAAGGTGTGTGTCTACGAATTTGTTCATTTTTCCTAAATTATCAAACATGCAGGTACATACTTTATAACAATCTCTAATGATTTTTGTATTTCTATGGTGTCAGTTGTAATGCTTCCATTTCTATCTCTGATTTGACTCTTCTGTCCTCAGTCTAGCTAAGGCTTGTCTATTTCATATTTTTGAAGAACCAGTTCTTTGTTTCATTGATCTTTTGTATTGATTTTTAGGCTTCATTTATTTCTGCTTTGATCATTACTGTTTCTTTCCTTTTAATAAGCTTGTGCTTAATTATTTTTCTAGTTCCATGAAATGCAGTGATAGGCTCTTTAAAATCTCTCCTTTTTTTGATGTGGGCATTGATTGCTATAAACTTCCTTTTTGGTACTACTTTTGCTGTATCTGATTGGTTTGGGTATGTTGTGTCTCTATTTTGACTTCGAGAAATTTTTAAAGTGGTGATGATGGTGGTGAAAGCCCAGAGGGGGCTTTCAGTTTCAAAGTGATGCTGGTTTTTGTTTTGGAGATGAGGGTGGTTACCGGGGACTAAACTCAGAGGCACGTGGCTACTGAACCATATCCCCAGACCTGTTCTGCATTTTATTTAGAGACAGGGTCTCACTGAGTTGCGTAGGGCCTTGCCATTGCTGAGGCCAGCTTTGAACTCGGGATTCTCATGTCTCACCCTCCTGAGCCACTGAGATTACAGGCATGTGCCACTGTGCCCAGGCCTCAAAGTAATCCTGTTTGAGACAGTGGCAGATTGCAAGCTACTGGTGTCTGCCTGAAGAAAACTGTGAGTGTGTTGGGCATTTCATGTTAGGATCAACACAATAATGAGTGCTGCCAGGCAATCTCCCACACACAGGTGAATCATTCAGCCTCCCCATGAAATGATCTTGGATCTAGCAATTTGGAGGCAGAAGACTTGGACAAGGAGAAAACAAAAATTCTTGAGACTTACTGGGTACAGGCAAGAAAGCACATATTGGTTGTCTTGTTACAGAAGATCACAAAACAACATCTCATTTTCAAAAAGGGGAAGAAGATAAGAAAATAATGAAGAATTGGAGTCTCAATATCAGCTAATATTTATCAGGAAACTATCAACACTGTGGACTTGGCTTCAATGAGATAGAAGATCATGATGGAGAAGGTGATGTGGCTGGAGACAATGATGATATTCACCTTATTTTGAAAGTCTAGATGATTCTGAAAGTGATTCAGAGTTAGAGAAAGAAGAATCTGAAGAACTTGAAGCTACTGGGCACCCTGATGAAATGGAAGATCCCCAAACAAAAAGATGCAAAAAAGCAATTATAAAATATTTGTTAAATCCAGTTTGTTAATTCCCACTTAGTCTTTGATTAAAAGTAAGCCTTCTTGTTATAATGCACAATGGAGGACTGATTATGGAATATTACAATTTTTGTAAAAAGTCCTTTTAAATAATTATAAAGCTGTTGCTTTCAAATGCCATTCAATACATTTATGGGCATGACTATTATTTTGTAAAGAGTAACACTTGTAGAAAATTATAAATACGATATTCAACTTCCTTTCGTATTAACATCACCAACCCTTTAACCTCACCTTTTACCCCTTCAGATGCATTGTGGAAGACATGTTGTGATAGCTATTTCATCTGGGTTTTTTTTTTCTTCATATTTTTCTTTTATAAAAATTTGATACTGTGATGTTTTCATGAAATATATTCCTTAATTAATTGTTAAAGTAGAATATTCATCAAGAATATTTCTGCTGCCAATCACAATCTAAATTATTGTTGGAAAAAGATTACATATTTCATTCACTCTTACTGATTCAGCTCTGCTCTTTTGGACCAAAACAACACAAGCACAAGTACATTAACCCATTAAGCTCCAGGATTCCAATTCTATATAGAATGATGGGACATAATAGATTAACACATATTAGAACAGAATAAAACTGTCACACATTTAGAATGTTGTAATTCCAGCCTTCATACAATTTGTATTACATTGCATGTTAGGATTTTGATAAAATTTGGCCAAGTTTTACATATGAAATTATTTTTCTGCTCATTTAGTTCTGACTATTTAGAAATATGTAAACCTGGATTTTTTTTTTTTTAAAGGAAATGTGACCAAAGTTCATTTTTCTCTTCAGGTCTAAATAAGACTAAGCAGTTTCCCATATTTGGTTGTGATACATTTATTTTCATTATCTAAAAAAGAGGAAGGGGTTTATTGAATAAGCAGAAATAAGAAATTGTCTTTATTCCAGTGTGGTTATTTGATTATCGTATTACTAAAAAGAAGTATTACCTTCTAATTTTATTGCTTCTGTTGAAGATTAGAATCATGTTTTTATGTGAATGATTTTTATAATTGATTAACACATTTGCATTATGGGCTAGTCAGTGGATCTCTGAATAATTGTTTCCAAAATCTGAATGTTTCCAAGTAACAGGTTCAAAGATGAGAATCAAACCTGTTTGTGAGCCAAACTATTATTTATCTAGATACTTAAGTATATGTTTGATGCACTGGACCTTTTTACCCCCAAGTACTCTTATCATTTTGCAATTTTCAATTTGTTAAGAGTACAGCAACTAAAACAGGTGATTTCTGGCTACAGATTATGTCTTGCATTACTTTTCATATATCTGGCCCCCAAAATTTATTTATTATTTTGTTTTTGCTTTTTTAACTTTTCACATTGTTTTAAAACAGGTTCTACCCTATATATATATATTTAAAATAATGAGTCTGCCAGGAATGGTGGTGCATGCCTGTGATCCCAGCAGCTCAGGAGGAAGAGACAGGAGGATCAAAAGTTCAAGAACAGCCTCGGCAATTCAGCGAGATACTGTCTCAAAAAATAAAAAGGGCTGGAGATGTGACTCAGTGGTTAAGTGCCATGGGTTCAACCACCAATATCCCCCAAAATAAACATTATAAAAGACAATGTGTAAAACATTTAACAGATACATGGTTTACAGAAATTTAGCTTTATTCCACTCAAAGCATTTTAGCTCTACCATTGATTTTCAAATATCTAGCCTGTAGAACTGCACATTGAAGTTGATTTAAATAGAAAGTGAGGGCTTATATTTAAGAATGTAAGAGGGAGAGAGACCAGTGTTATGTTTCAAAAAGTATTTTCATCATTTCATGGTTTAAATATGCTGGGTTGCTTATGAGCCTTGATTCTGATACATAAACACAAGCATGTTCTGAACTAACTACACTGGCAAAAATTATTTTTTAATTTCTTTTTTGAGTTCTTCAATGTATTTATATAGTTTCCAAAGATTTTTCTGTTATTTTTAGATTTATTGCATTGTGATCAGAAAAGACACTCAATATGATTTCATTTTTTAAAAAATTTGCTGCAACTTGTTTTGTGAACTGCCATATGATCTATCCTGAAAAATGTTCCATATGCTAATAAGAAAGTTTTGCATTCTCTAACTATTGGATAGCATGTTCTGTTAGGTCTCTTTGGTACTGGGTGCAATTTAACCGTTTCTTTGTTGATTTTCGGTCTGGATGATTTGTCCAATGTTAAAGTCCCTAGCTATGGATTGTATTGGTTTGACCTTTAGGTCTGTTAATAGTTGCTTTATTTGAGTGTTATAATATTGGATATATATACATATATACACACACATATATATTTTTAAAGAATTATTTGCTCTTGTTGAATTGACACCTTAATCATTATGTAATAACCCTCATTGTCTCTTTTTATTGGTTTTGATTTGAAGTCATTTTATCTGATATTAGTATGGCTACTCCTGCTTTCTTTTGGTGTCCATTTGCATGAAATAGCTCATTCCTCTCCTTGTTCCTGTTTTTAAAGCAAATATTTTGTTTTTCTCTATTCAGAATAATGTTTGCCTTGGGTTTGTCATATATAGCCTGTACAATGTTGAGGTAAGTGCCTTCTATTCCTAGTTTTTCTACTGTTTTAAACATCAGTGAGTACTGAACTTTGTCAAATGCTTTTTCTGCATCTAATGAGATAATAATGTGATTCTTGTCTGTAGTTTTATTGTGGTGAAGTACATTTAGTGATTGTATCTCTGGGCTGATAACCAATTGATTATGGTACTCTTTTAAAAAAATATTTATTTTTTAGTTTTAGGTGGATAAAATCTTTTTATTTTATTTTTATGTGGTGCTGAGGATCGAACCCAGTGCCTCACATGTGCTAGGAGAGCACTCTACCACTTGAGCCACAACCCCAGCCTGGTACACTATCTTTTAAATGTGTTTTTTCAGGTAATTTGTCAATATTTTATTAATAATTTTCATATCTATGTTCATCTTTTCATTCATTAACTGATGAACATTTGTGTTGTTTCCCCTGTTCTACTAACTATTGTAAATAATGTTAATATATGTGTATATGGTTTTTGTGTTGTAAGATTTCATTTCTTTTGGGTACAAACTTAAGGAGAGAAATTCCTAGACTATATTAACTCTTTCGGTTTTGAGGACTGCCACAGTAGTTACAAAAGTGGCTATACTATATTATATTCCAATCAGCAATGTATGATGATTACTCTACATTCTCATCAATGTTTTTTTGTTGTTGTTGCTGTGTTTGTTTTTTTTGGTACCTGGGATTGCATGCAAGGGCACTCTCAACCCCTGAGCCACATCCCCAACCCTATTTAGTCCTTCTTTTTTTTTTTCTTTTTTTTTAAGAGACAGGGTCTCACTAGGTTGTTTAGCTCCTCTCTATTGCTGAGGCTGGCTTTGAATTCATGAACCTCCTGTCTCAGATTCTCAAGTCACTGAGATTACAGGCGTGAGCCACTGAACCCTGTGTTCAACATTTCTTAATATTTGTTTTCTGGATTGTAATCACTCTACAAATTTGAAATGGTGTCTCACAGTTTTGATTTACACTTTCCTTTTCTAAGGCAATGTTTCATCAAGGATCACTTTTTTTTTTTAAACCTTAGAAAAGAATACTACTTTAAAGCAAAGCAAGTAAGTTTTGTTAGCAAGGACCTAAGCAATTTAGTGAGGCCCTGTCTCTAAATAAAATATAAAATAGGGCTGGGGGTGCTGAAGTTTTGGCTCAGTGGTAGACCGCTCGCCTAGCATGCATGAGGCATGCACCACATTAAAAATAAAATAAATAAATATATAAAATAAAATAAAAATAAGGATATAAAAAAAAATAGGGCTGGGGAATGTGGCTCAGTGGTAGAGTAAGTGTCCATGAGTTCAATCCCTGATTATTCCCTGCCCCCACAAAAAAAAAAAAGTATCTGTACAACACCTAAGGAATCTATCAGAAAAGTGCTTTGATTTTTTTAATATATGAATTTAGGAACCTAAGGAAACCAAGAGGTTGAAATGACTTCCTTATGATCATATTATAAGTTAACAACAGAATTAAACTTTGCTCCTAATTGTAAACAATGTATATCCAAAGTGAATATCACCCTGCCTACCCACAACTACTCCTTTTCATCACATCATGCTTACTTCCCTCCTGGCACTTAAAACTATACAAAAATGATTTTACCATTTCATCCTCTTCTTTCAGTAACAAATAGACTCCATTAGAGCAAGGACCTTTCCTGTTCAGTACTATATCCTAATGCCTAGAACCGTGTATAATACACGCAAGGGATTTAAAAAGTATCCAGACCAAATGCAATCATTACATGTCAACTCTTTTCTATAGTTTGTCTTACTGAAGAAGAAAAATTCACCTTGATATTTGCTTGAACAGTAACTGAATTCAGGTCTGGCTGTATTATATTCAAATATCATTTGCCATTATATCCTCAAAATAATTAAAAATGATAAATAATTTTTAAAATGTTACATGTGGAACAATGCTTCTATTTAATGATTCATCTAAAATAATAACATCAATAAAAACAAAAAGAAATAATGAAATATAAAGTTTCTTCTCACACACAAAAAAATCACAGGTCAATTTACTAAATACCATGACTTAGAGATGGCCAAATTTACTGCATTTGAATGAGATTTTAATATAAATTACAAGACAATCACGTGGATTTTAGGACAGCCTGGAAAAGCTTCATTAGAAAAACAAAAACCAAATTGGGTGTCTTTTGCTTTAAGATGACTGATTTGAAATTGTCTTGACAGGATGTTCTATATTCTTTATGTTCTATCTCGCTTATATTCTTCAGTGCTTCTTTGTTTTTTTTTTTCATATATAAATTAATACTTTTATTATACATCCTAAATAAATGAGTTTGAAATATTTAGTAGTTCTCTCAAAAAAGGTGTTATGTAAATAAAAAAAGTGCTGGTTTAATCTTTCAAATCAGACAGGTACAATAAATGTTTATAAACTTTCCATTTTTAACATCTTTTAGTACACTGCACACTGTTTTTCCTTTTGCAGTGCTATGGATTGAACCCAGGGCCTCCATGCATGCTAGGCAGATGCTCTACTGCTCAGCTATACCCCTGAGCTGTGGTCTGCAAACAAATACTTTACTACTTTGGGGCTTCGAATAATTTAGTTTCCAGGTCTTCTGTAACTCTGAGAAATAATGTTTCTACTGGTTAGAATAAAACCCTATTTTTTTCTATTAATATTTCCAATTCTCTTGGAATTGGAATGATTAATCATCCTGAGTTATCTTTGTGACTCTCCGCTCTATCTCCTTGCAAATTATTCTACATACTCCTGAAAAGCATTTCCTTCCAATAGGAGGCTGCTATAAGGAATGAAAATAAGCCTTATATAAGACTACTGGTTATTTCCAGTAGAACTCAATGGCTACTAGTTGTTAGGAAAGCAAGTTATTAAATTTGGTTTTATAAATAGTATAGATTTCATGTTCGCCTCTGAAATCCTACTGTTTAGGAAGGAGTAAAACATTGGATTGTGCTCAATATCTTTTTTCTTTTGCTCTTTCTACTATTTGCTGTATGAAAGTAGTAATTCTACAATTACTTAATATAAATTACATAGCAAAAAAACCTTGTATCATTTCCATATTGTAGTATTTTGGTTACATGCTGCCTAGGAAGTAAGTTAAGTTCTTCCAAAACTTGTACTACCAAAAACAGATAACACATCTTACATGTATGGTGGATTTTTCTTTTGTTGTTGTTGTTGTTGCTAATGTAGTTTTGGGGATTTGGAACCAGGGTCTCACACATAGCAAGGCAAGTGCTCTTATCACTGAGCTATATCCACAATGTGTGCTGTGTTTTCTAACACACTAAAATCTTTTTTTAGGAGTGAGTTCTAAAAGTGTATATACTCAGAACAGCTGAAAATGCTTTGAAGCACTGCATAAATGCTTTTGTTTAAAGGAGTGAACATATGGTTTTACTTATGGAACCCTGAACAGTTATTGTTATAAATTAATAGTTACTTACTATAGTAAATAGCTATTCATCTGTAACACATGAAAAATATTTGTGATTAAGTATATTAAAGAGAACATGAGCACTGTAGAACTCAATGTGCCTTTAGTTAAAATGTCTTTATGATCCAATTCCCATAAGCATTGTCAATTAAATGTAACTGTCCTAAATAACATAAAAAACATATAAAAACAGTCAGGAAATACTCCTGTTAGTAAAGTAATAATTTTGAATACAGCATTAAAAAGAAACTTACCTTTTTGGGCTTTCAATGTCTGTTCTTCAATTTGCCTTAGACGTTCCATTAGTTCTTCCTTTTCACGTTCTATTCTTTCTTTTTCTTTTTCTGCTATTTCTCTTTTCTTCTTTTCATTCTCTAACTGTGCCCTTAGAAGGAATTGCAATTCCCATGTTATAAATCAGTAGAAATAGTGTGAAACCTAATGTTGAACATATAAGAAACTACAGCATAAGTATTTAAAAATTTTTCATTATATTAACTTATCTTCAAATATGGTATGGTTAAAAATATCGGCCTGTGCTGTTACACACACTCATGCCCATTCATATATACATGTGCTGGATTTCAGTGTACTTCTTATTGTCAGATCATAATAAAGATGATCAATGACCATTATGAAAAACATTAAAGGCTTTAGACATCATAGGAGGATTCTTAACTACAAAACTGCTAGAAAGTATTGTGTATAAATCATGTTTTGTTTTGTTTTGTTTTGTTTTTGTGTGGTGCTGGAGGATAGAACCCAGGGCCTTGTGAATGGAAGGCAAGCACTCTACCAACTGAGCTATATCCCCAGCCCATAAATCATGTCTTTAAGGCAGGTTTGAGTCAGGGAAAAAGATTAGGAGTTACCATCTTCATTGGGTGAATTCTGGCAAGCTACATCAGCATCATGGAGTTTATTTTGCTCAGTTGCCATACCCCAAGAAAATGCCTTCTTTAGCATAAGCCCTTCTTAAACTGGGGAGGCTATTTTTAAAATAATTAATTATAAATCAATTAATGCAAGTTTAATTTCTGGGGTAGTACCCATATATGCCTACATTCAAGATGATAAATCAGTTTTATTTCCTTTGACAATGCCATTAGAATGATACTAGGTGTCTAATGCTGTAAAAAAAGATCATCATCAGAGCTTGTTGGTGGGAAAGCACGCCTTAATTGTTTAATTGCATCTGTCATGGTCTGATGAGACATTCTTTAAAATACGGCCAAATTCATTCATCAAATATCCATGAAGAGCCTACTCTGGGTCAGACTCCATGCTGAAGACCAAAAACAAAAGGATGAATAAAAGTCAGATGAGAAATTATATCTTAACAAGTTCCATCAATATTCAAATCATTATTTCAATGAGAATAATTTTCTTTTTGTTAATTAAAAAACAAATGATTTCATCTGTAACATTTTTTAATGTTCCACAAAAAGTCATCACTGCCATCTAGTGTCAATTCTTGAATATCACACACAAAACCACATTTCTCAGCAAAGTCTTACTATTAAAGTATTCTTCCTTTAAACTACAAACATACATTTTGAAATTCCTACAGATTCCAAATATCGTGTACCCCCAAGAGAAAGAGTCCAACTTGGGAGCAGATAGTATTGTCCCAAGTCAGTCAGGGGCAAGGCAGGCAATGATGGTGATCAGGCATAATAAGAGTTAACTGCACAGTTGCCATACCCCAGTTGCCATACCCCAAGTTACACCAAGCCAACTCATGAAGTTGAAGAGTCACTAGAACCCCTGCTGGCTTAATAAATCCTCATACCACTTAGGAACTAAGGGCCTGAGGCTCATTCAGGCAAGGGGAACTCCACTTTAGTTTTGGGGTCCCTACAGGTACTTTCTCAAAACCTAGGAGAAAGAATCAATAACTATACTCCAGGACTTGTGTTCACTCTACAGAACATTCATTTCTATGAAGCATATAACAGGCAAAGAAATTCAAAGAGATAGGGGTTACTACCCTTCTAGACGTCTGAATGATGGAGGCTTAAGGGCATATTTAAGCTTCCTAATTTCCTTGAGGAAAAGAAGAGTGTGGATGCAGCCCATTCCTAGAGAAAAGAAGAGTGTGATGCTGCCCAACTCTAGAGGCTGCTGCCCTTTCTGTGATCCTCAGACAGCAGAAGTATCAAGCTTTCCGTGAAAACAAAGGCATAGCAATTTTCAAATAACTGCTAATATGGGCAAGAACTACTCATGTTTGTCCTCTTCCTGAGGATGTCCACTGCTTACCCCAACCACTTGCCAGCCTCTGCACAGTCATGTCTGCTGCTACCACAAGTCCCCAAGACAGTTCTCTTCTTTCCTCCTCTAGGCCCTACAACATTGCTTGAGGACTCACAGTGCAAATACCATCTCAAGATCTGAAAGCTACAATTATATTTCATCCATCAAAATCTTTCAGGTCCAGCTCTCTCATTTAGAGTCCCTTCTGGGGAAAAGTGCTGGTTTTATTTAGCTTTTCCCTACTGATGTTTCATTTGTTCTTTAGGGATGAAGGTGAAAGAGACAAGGAAGCAAATAAAAAGGACTGTACCTGGCTATAAGTAAAGTAGGGGTAAGTATCATCTTCCTACTGAAAAACAAAATAACTGTGCAACACAAGCACACATTTAATCCAATTATAAAACATTAAACATTCTAATTTACTCTGCACTCTTGTGAGGTTCATTTCTCACATCTTATCTCTCCTGATTACCAGCTAACACTTCAAGACACCTAGTTTTTGAAGGCCTGTCTCCCTTATAAATAACTGGGAAATTTTGCTTCTGTGCTGCACACCATTTACTAGGGAGAATTAACTTGATCCACTCACTGGTCCCTTAACATAGCATGCATTTTCTTATCTTCACACATGTATTTATTCACATCTTCTCTATTCTCTAACCTTTAAGACCCCACCTTCTCTACAAAACTTCTTGTGATTACTCCAAATATGGATGTAGATATTTTATTCAGAGTTTGGCTTGAAAATATTCATTTTGACCCAGTTCTATTTCAAGGTCATAAATAACATTAGTAAACTATGTATTAACATATAAAAATAAATTATTTTAGAATATTTTTCAAAGCTTATGAAATGGGCCCATTAACATTTTTCCTAAATGAATATTAAATTTACATTCAACTTAGAATATATTAAAATATTAAGAATTACTATAACAGCTCCTATTTAAGAAACACCAAATACTTTGCTAAATGCCTATATATAGGTGTCATTATTTCTTTAAAAAACCTTTGAAGGTAAGATTATTACTTTCCTAATAAAAGCAAGGGAACACAGGCTCAAAAAAGTCTTATTAAACAAGAATTAGAAGAGGATTCAAACCAAGATCTATTTTGTTTCAAAGCCTATGCTCTTTTTATGACACCAGCTATGTTCTCATGACATAAGCAGCCAGCCATGACACAGAAGCTTCCACAGCTAACTTACAACTGGCATATGGATATCTGATTCCAAATTGTAAAGGTTTTCAGTTTTTAAATTTAGTAACCATCTTAGCTATAGAAAATTATGTTCAGGTATGACAGAATGAGTCATTCAATTTGGACATAAATAACAAGACCATTTTCATTGCCAATAAAAGAATTATGGGGAAAATATTCAGCCACAAAAACAAAGATATTGTAGGGAAAGAGGTCTACTGGCTGCCCTTTCCCATCTACTGTTTTTGCCCAAGTGATTCTAGCAGCACAGGCAGCACACCTCTGAGCATTCCCCAAAGTTATGTCTGCTGGCTACTTTACCAGTGGGCTTGACCAAAATTGTTTCCACATATACAGCTGCCATTTCTCTCTCCCTGTAAAGCAGGGAATAAATGAAGATACAGCATGCCATTTCTGAAAGTCTGTCAATCCTTAGATGACTAGAATAATAAAGTTATAAACTCTCACTGTGCATAAAGCAGTCAATAAACAATTACTGATGAAAAGCTATAAAATGTATTCCAAAAAGGAAACATGAATTACAATGCCAAAAAAGAAACTTAAGTGTTCCACTTCCTTCTAGGTTTTAGAGTAACTATCACCAAATGATACTAATAAGATTCCATATAGCCCACTTCTATGTGCTGAGGAATAAGGTAAATAATAGGACAGCAGAACAACTAGACATCATATGGAGGGGTGACTATAAGATACAGGAACTGCACATAAAGTAACTTTTCACTTAATCCAGCATAGAAGACTTTGAAGAGAGAAGAGAGTAAAAGTTTTATGATGATTTTTTAAAATATAAGAATATATAAAGAACTTTTTAAAAAGTAAGACTAGAACCACAATGTAATCCAAAGGCACATGACAGCAGGAAAAAAGGACAAAGCCCAAAGTAACAATACAATTTAGTATCCTTGTTAATGGAATCAGGAATTATTAAGGTCCATGTCCACACAAAATCTAACAAAGTCAGATTCTGTAGGGCATACAATTTGAGTTAATATTATAAAATAAGTAAAAATAATAAAACATCTGAATTACTTACAACATTTTTAAAAAATTATTAAATACAAATACCAGAACTATAATAGCACAGTGACATCTGGAAGAGGGGCCATTTAATTACTAGACACAAACTATATTATGTCCAATGTTTAAAATGTATGTCTAGGTTTCCTCAATTTTGGGTTTTTGATTTTCTTAAGACCTCTATTTCTTAGATGATCACATTGTTCCATAAAGATTTCCACAATAAAGAGTTAGCTTCAGTTTGGCCTCCAAATTTTTTCAAATAAAATATACAGTTTAAATCTAGAATCAGATATGGGAATTATGTTGCTGGAAAGAGTAATGTAGTTCTAGGTTCAATAAGGGTTTTATTCATAGGAAAGGCAGCAGAATACAACAGACACTAGTATGGTAATATGTAAATCAGTGGATGTGTAACCGATGTGATTCTGCAATCTGTATACGGGGTAAAAATGGGAGTTCATAACCCACTTGAATCAAAATGTGAAATATGATATATCAAGAACTATGTAATGTTTTGAACAACCAACAATAAAAATTATTAAAAAAATAAAAATAAAAAAACAAAACAAAAAAATAAGGGTTTTATTCAATATTTCTCAGTTTTAATGTACATTTAATAGTATCTTTCAAGACTAAGAGAAACAGTCAAAAAGATCAGGGTCTTTGGTAGGAATTACTGGTGTTTTTCTACTCAACAATAACTTGAGTTCTATGATGTTACTAACATTATTTCAAAGTTAAATGTTGAGCACATTCTTACCCTTAAAAACTTAAGAAATATGTCAAAAGCAAAACACATTTGAAAATTTTTAAACTATTCTGCACCAAACAATATAGGTGAAAAGCATGACTGATTAAAAAAAAATAAAAATACACATCTTTGAAGTCATGAAAAGCTATTTTCCAAGAAATATTTGTCACATATTTTACCTTGAAAATTATACATATTCATTTTTAAAAAGGACAATGTGAGGGGCTGGGGCTGTGGCTCAGTGGTAGAGCACTTGCCTAGCATGTGTGAGGCCCTGGGTTCTATCCTCAGCACCACATAAGAATGAAATAAAGATAATGTGTCCAACTAAAAAATATTAAATATTAAAAAAAGGTTTAAAAAAATAAAAATAAAAAGGACAATGTGATAATGCTATTTTAATACAATGAAATAATATAAAAATCTAAAATTAGAGTATAGTAATAAAACTGAGCAGTCTTAAGTTTTAGATAGTTTATTGTACCAATTAAAAATGAAAGGCTATAAATTCATACCTTTCCAACTGCTTCTGATGTTTCTCCTCCCTAGCCTGAGCTTTCATCTGTTGTACTTCAATAGTATCAGGCTTTCTTCGTCGCATGTACAGTTCATGGTTTCCCATACATAAGGCCAAAATCCGCTTATTGATTCTTAGACGCGGTGCATAAAAAACAAAATCCTGAACATAAAATATTCTGATTTAAAACCTTTCTGAAAGATAGTGTCTTTCATATCTATTAAATTTCAACATGAGGTATGAATTCTAATGTCAATATATATACATAGTTTAGAAATCATTAAATTTCCTAATTCCTAATTACTAGTTCCTTACCTCTGCATGCCTAACCAGTTTTATACAGAGATTAATATCTTATTCTCTCATTACTTTAAATGTCATTCTTTTTTCTTTTCCAAATAACTATGACCACCTGTTCCTTACCACCATTGAAGAGGAGATTATTTTGTTTAGCTTTTCACAATTAATGTCAAAATCAGTCCTTGTTTGTGGCTTTCAACCTAGAAATGTCCTCCATATCTTTTTGTTTTCAATAACTAGCAGAGATAGAATGCTAGAGTATCCCTGACATTAGCTAAATGTTAAAAATCTGTTTAAAGATCCAAGGCTCCAAGCGAAAGAAAAAAAAATTTATAATATAAAACTCTATAAACAGAGTTAACTATCTCTACTATATTCCAGTCACCAAATAATTTTTAAATTGTTTCTTAAAAATGGTGAAACATTTGTTACTTTACCACTGGGAAAGTTAAAACTAAAAAAAAAGAGAATGTACCTCAAAAGCAATTCAATAAATGATTAATGCCATTCTTCAAGTGACATCATAGGGAAGTAGCAGAAATTTAAAGAGTTAAAACATAAATTTACTTACAGGTGCCTTTTTGTCGATTGGCTTTATAACAAATTTTTTGTCATTAAATGAAATATTTCTGATTTCACTCCAGGGAAAGCCAATTTTAGGTGTTAACCTTAAAAAGTAAGAGCATCCCTTTAATTAAAGGCAGGAAACAACAGAAAAAGTTAATCAATTCTTGGGGGGCGTTTGGCAATCTTAAAGAGTTATGTTTTCAAAATGTTTTTTTAATAGAAATTTGACGTATTGAATCACATAATAACCTCTCAGAGTTTATAAATGTGTCATGAACCTTTAAAGCATTATTTTCCTAAAATTACGTAGGAAAAAATATCTGGTAATCAGAGTATAGAAATAAGTCTCTTGGAGTCTATATTATTTTAGATTTTTATTCCGTTTTTAAGCTACTACAACTTTCAGTTAAATATGTTTAAGAAAGAAAGGGCAAAAATTGGATTATGAACATCATGTGGAATATGAACATCAATTACTACCTTCTTGTTAAATGTTTAGATATATAAGTATATTAAAAACATTGGATTTTCAGTATACTTGGAAAGAATTAATGTAATGGTATATGAATTATATCTCAATTTTAAAAACTCTAAAGTGTTCACAAATGGCTGGATAAGTGGTAGAACTAAAATTCAAACTCTATATGACAGTTGTCCCTTTTTATCACCCTACATATAAAAATACAGGGAATCTGATTAGAGTAAGTAATTTTGTTTCTGCTTTTTCATATATTTTACTTTTTCAGACTATCAATCAAATCACATAAGTGAGAAATGACTGACTCTTACACTAGCCAAGAAGTCATCCAGGCTACTCATAACTAAGAATTTCTAGCTATTTGTACTACCTTTAATACTTAAGCAGATAGATACTACAGCATAGCAAATTGTTTTTTTCTACATAAAACATTCTTTACACAATATGCATGTGTTATTCTAGCCTCTAATGCCCACTAAATCAAAGTAAGCTGCTTGAAAAGGAAGTGACAGAAACACAACCATAACTCTACAACTGAGCCACACCCACTGTCCCCTGCCTGCAGTCCTTTTTATGTTGAGACAGTATCTCACTAAGCTGCCTAGACTGGCATCAAACTCATGATCTTCCTGTCTTAGCCTCCTCAGTAGCTGGGAATTACAGGCATGAACCACAGCATCCAGCTGGAACACAATACTTTTAAGGTATAACTTTGCTACATTTATTTGCTACTTTTAAAAAATTACAAGAATATAATTGAGAGAATTATATTGTGAGGCTGGAAACAAGTAGAAAAAATTTTTTCCCTTTCTTTTGGCATTAGGGATTGAACCCGGTGGCCCTTTATCATGAGTCATATCCCTAGCCCTTTTTTTTTTATATTTTGAGATAGGGTCTCATTGAGTTGCTTAGGGCCTTGCTAAGTTGCTATGGCTAGCTTTGAACTCAAGATTAATCCTGCCTCAGCCTCCCAAGTCATTGGGATTTTCAGGCATACACCACCACACCTGGCTCAAAGATTTTTTTAAAAGGAGAAAAAATAAAAATCCATCCATAATTAGTCTTAAGGTAATTTCTGCCTTTGAAAAACCTGCTAAATTTCCTGTAGTGAATTATATAGCTAGCATTCTAACTTGCTTTGTATAGAGTAAAAATTGCAAAATTCCTTTTCTGGAGTCATAATTATAGACTTTGAAATATATACTTTATTAGACAGGTATAATCTGAAAACTAAAATTCTGGAGCCAACCTAGAATAAAAAACAATGCCTTAGGAGAAGGCAATACTGACACAGACTTCAATGCTTATGTGGTTTGGTAATAATGTAAAATTGTAGCAATTATTCCCCAAAAGTTCTATCAGAATCTGATACATTTATATGATATTACATACATGTATACATAGCATATATATAGAGATAGATAGATATAGATATATAGATATATATATGTCCATATAGTATATATACAGATATATGCCCATATACAGTGTGTGTGTGTGTGTGTATATATTTATGTATAATCCAGTACTGACAAGCTGGTCACTTTTAAAATATAATCAGACTGTTTATTATGCTTAATATTCTATTCTTGTCCAAAATATTCAAAACAATTCCTATAAACATTCAAAAAATGTTTCAAAACCCAATATATATATTTCTATTATAACTTTTCTCATTGCTTATGATTTCTTATACGTGTTAACTTTAACCTATTTGACAGTATCATAACATCTAAGGAATTATCCTTAACCTATTGAGAGAATGGATTTTAGTTATGTTTGATAAGAAGATATAACTCAAAATGAGATAAACTACAACTCAAATAAAAGTCACCCCATTTGATAAACACCAAGAAGTAGAACTTTTGAAACTGCAAGGTGCTAAGAAAATGGAAATACAAATGCCTATAAGCCTGGTAGCTTGAGAAGCCAGGGCAGGAGGATCACAAATTCAAAACCAGCCTCCGCAACTAAGCAAGACCCTATCTCAAAATGAAAAAGGGCTGGGGATTTGGCTCAGTTCTTAAGCATCCCTGGTTGCAATCTCTGGTACCAAAACCAAAACAAAACAAAAAAACTGTAAGGGTAACCAAGTCAAGAAACCATTTTTACAAACAGAACATAATTTGATAGACATTTACACCACCGACTAACAACTAGCTCATTATGCAGTTGATTTACTTACTTGTCATCATGCTCATAAATATTCAGACCCAAAGCATCAACGCCTAGCCACAATTCGGTACCCTTTTTATTTTTTATTTCAAAATAATTGACACCGTACATTTCTAGATCTTGCGCAATCTTCAAGTATTCCATCATTGAATCTTCCCTGTTGAAATAAAGCTAAATGTAATATATTTAAGTGGAAGAATCTAAATATCAGATTAAAACTACAAAAATACATTGGATTGAAATTTAATGTTTTATTCATAAAACTCAAATGATTGGGGGGGGGCATAATACATAACAGTATTGAAAATTTTTAAATAAAATAAAAATACTTTAACTTGAAGGAAAACATAGTCACCAAAATACCTTAGCATTCCTCTATGTTCTTCATGCCAGTTCTGTATTCTTTCTTCCCACTGTTCTTTTGTCAGTTTATGTTGTTCCAAAACACTGGGGGGGAAAAAAAACTATTTTAATACTTTTGTGATTTCTGGCCCAGTAAGTAGTGAGGTAGCACACACCTGCAATCCCAGTGGCTAGGGAGGCTGAGGCAGGAGGATTGAGAGTTCAAAGCCAGCCTCAGCAACAGTGAGGCACTAAGCAACTCAGGGAGACCCTCTCTCTAAATAAAATACAAAATAGGGCTGGAGATGTGGCTCAGTGATTGAGTGTCCCTGAGTTCAATCTCTGGTAGCCCCCCTCCAAAAAAAGTCTAAAATCCTTTCAGTACTTTGACCATGGTAGCAGTCATACAAATTAATATATGTGAACAAAAAACTACACATAACTAAATATATACACAAATAAGAGCATGTAAAATTCATGAAATTTAAATAAGGTAGTGTGTGTCAATGTCAGTATCTTGGTACCACACTATAATTTTTCAAAATGTTACCACTAGAGAAGGCTGAGAGGACACACAGAATTTTTTTTTTTTTTAAAGAGAGAGGAAGAGAGAGAGAGAATTTTAATATTTATTATTATATTATTTTTTAGTTCTCGGCAGACACAACATCTTTGTATGTGGTGCTGAGGATCGAACCCGGGCCGCACGCATGCCAGGCGAGCACGCTACCGCTTGAGCCACATCCCCAACCCAACACACAGAATTTTTTTAAATTAACATTACATTTGAATCTACAATAATATGAAATTTTCAAGATAGTTTAAATTATCTTAAATGCAGTCTTTAAAATATCTATTGTAAATGTGTTTATGGGAATTTCAAAAACTATAATATTAAAACACTATTGTTTTATGATGTAAAAATTTTGCATTAAACCAAGGGATTTCTTGGCAATATAAAGTAATATAGGGTATAAAATCTTCCCTGGACAAGTCAGGTGCAACCTAAGAATAGATTTCTTAATGGAGTCTGACTATTATATTCTCTGTGCATCCTCTTTCAAGCTCTTGTTTTTGGGGAGAACAGTTTTGTCACTCTTCAGAGCACTTACATTTCCACATTTTCTCTTGCTGTCTGGACTCTGGGCTCACCATGAAGCATGCAGTAGCCTCAGAGGTTTAACCTACTGTAATAATTGTTCACTATCATATGCCTAGTAAGAACACTGAAGAGGTACTAAAAGTTTGTAGAACATACAAATGAAATAATCATTTTCCCTCCTTTAAAGGAACAAGTCTAGAAACCCATGCTCTCCTAGCCCTAGAGAGTATATTTTTCTTTTTCATAGGTAAACTTCTTTTAAGGACTGTCCACATTTATTAGCTTTAATTTCCATACCCAACAGGCATTGCCCCCAATCTACCACCACCTGCTTCAATCTAGAACACTATACTGAAGCTCTTCTTTGTTTGGGTTTTTGTTGTTGTTGTTGTTTTGTTTAAGTTATAGACAGACACAATACCTTTATTTTATTTATTATTTGTTTTTATGTGGAGGTAAGGATCAAACCCAGTGTCTCACACGTGCAAGTCAAATGCTCTACCAACTGAGCTAACCCCAGCCCCCTGAAACTATTCTTAACTAAAGACCATACCAATTTCTATTACCAGCAGACAATTTATCTTCATACTTGACTACTTTGTACTATCTGGCAGTGCCTGACCTTTCTCTCCTTAAACCACTCTTTTACTAGAGTTTCTATGGTATAACACTCCTCTAATATTCTTGAATCTCTGCCCATTTTTTTCTCAGTATCTTCTAGAAGGGCTTCTTCTTCTGTACTTAAAAATTCAGGTTCAACAATGTTTGGGTTATACTACCCACATTTCAAATTCAGTAACATCAAACTGAATTTACCCTCCTCCCAAATTTACTTTTTCTTCCCCTTATTTTCATAAAAGTCATTACCTAACACCATGGTAGGTTTCAAGACAGAAACCTACCATGGAAAAATTTCAAAGGAAATTGATACTGTCTGATAGCTGATTATCCATATCACCAAAATTTAAACTACTGTGGCAGACTAGACTACTTATTTGGACTTTTTCAATATAAGAATTAAAAATCCACCAGAATCAAATTATTTGTTTATTGTCACCAAATAACCCTGTGATTTCTCATTCCTCCTCATATACTTAGATAATAACAAATGGATTATACATCAGACATGGAATAAGCCAATCACTATGAAGGTATTTTTTTCATTCAAAACCAAAAAAAAATAATAATCTAAAAATTTATGCCCAAGTGTGTCGTTAGCTTAAATGGCTTGAATTAGTCCTCCATAAACTATCAATTCTGGAAAAACAATGGACCTGAAAAATCTTGAAGAACATTTGCACTAACAATGGTAAACAATCCTAACCAAAGTTGTTCAGCTATCTTTCTTCTTATTTAAATGAGTTATAGCACACATGCATTTAAAATAAATTATAAGTGCAATTTTAGTATTTAAAAGATTATTTAAATCACAAAACTATTATATATAAGAATTATTCAACCAAACAGGAAACTGACCTAACAATGAAAAAACAACTACCTGTGTTGTACTTATTGAAATAAAGCATGTTCATTGTTTTATAAACATTTGAGAAATTCTAAGGGTAATTTTATTGTAAAATTCAACCTATGTACTGACTTCAAACCTAATCTGTTTTTAATATATAAATTATATCTCAAAAGTAAAAACTAATCCTATCTGAAATGAAATTCGGTATTAGTTATTACTTAATTCACTGCCTAAAAAAATCTGAGACCCCCAATTTCAGTGTTGTACACCTCTAGTTCTAGGACTTAGGAAGCTGAGGCAGAAGGACCACTTGAGCCCAGGAGTTAGTTGGAGACTAGCCTGGACAGTATAGTAAGAACCCATCCCAAAGAAAGAAAAAGAAAAAAGGAAAAAAATATCTGAGAGGATTGGGGGTTGGAATAATTATTAAAACCAGAAGAACATTGCTATAGCTTGCCCTCACCAAAACTCTTACTGAGTTTTCAACCATGTTGATTGGTGGTGGGTTAAGAGGGGTTTACATCTTTCTCCAGAGACTGTATAAGTTCTCAAACAACACGTTGTTATAACGCATCTAGCCCCTTTGGCCCCTCCTCTCTTGTTTGTGGTACTGGGGACTGGTGCATGCTAGCCAAGTACTCTGCCACTGAGTTACATCTCTAGGACACTGGACCCTTCTCTTTTCTGCAGAAGCCCACTTCCCTTCCACTTTCCTGCCATGAGGTCTATAACAGAGGCCACCCTGATATGAAAGCCTGATCTTGGGAACCTTCAGAACTGGGGCCAAATTAACACTCTTTTCTTTACAAATTACACAATCTCCAGTATTTCAATATAACAAAAGCAAACAAAGACTTACAAATATTTCATATACATAGAGACTTAAAAATGTTATATTCCTGATTCTCCTGATGAATATGCATCATTCTTTTTTCTAAGATTATTTCTATAATATTAAAAGGCAGAACATAGTAACAACCAAATCTTAAAGGTGCTATACTTGGTGGTACATTATAAAGCATATAACAATAATTATACATTAGCCAAAAATAAACACCAATGCCTACAGTCAAAGGAAATTAACAAATGTGGACAAAGTCGTTTTGTCTTTATATTTAGTAGCTACGAAAATGAGCTTCAGTACTTTGAGGAAATGGTACAAAACAAGTTTTAAGTCAATAATAATAATATACTGTTTTGCATTTACAAAAAGTAAAAACCTCTTTCGGAGCTCTAAAAGAAAGATCTCGATCTACTTTCTAACATTGGGGATTTGTGTGATACCAAAATTAAAAACAGATATTCATTTTTCTTTTTAGTTATACATGACAGAGTATATTCTGACATATTCATACACTCATGGAGTACATCTTATTCCTAATTAGGATGGCAATCTTGTGGTTGTATGTGATATAAAGACTCATTGTGGTGCATTTATATACATATGAAAGTTAAGTAACATTAATTCCACTGTCTTTCCCATTTCCTGTCTCACCTCCCTTATTTCATTCCTCTTTGGCTAATCTACAGAATTTCTATTCTTCCTCTGCCCCCATTGTTGTGTGTTAGCATTCATATATCAGAGAAAACATTCAACCTTTGGTTTTGGGGGACTGGCTAATTTCACTTAGCATAAGAGTCTCCAGATCCTTTCATTTTCTGGCAAATGTCATAAAGTCATTCTTTTTATAGCTTACATTCTATTGTACTTTTATACCACATTTCTTTGTCCATTCATCTGTTGGTTTTATAACTTAGCTATTATGAGCTGAGCTGCTATAAACACTGATGGGCTACATCACTGTAATATGCTTTTTTTTTTTTTTAAGTCCTTTGGGTATATACCAAGGAGTGGGATAACTGGCCAAATGGTGGTTCCATTCAAAGTTTTCTGAGAAATTTTCATACTGCTTTCCAGAGTGGTTGCACCAATTTGCAGTCCCACCAGCAATGTATGAAAGTATGTTTATCCTCACATCCTTGCCAACATTTATTGTTACTTGTATTCTTGATTATTGACATTCTGACTTGAGATGTGATCTCAGTGTAGTTTTAATTTGCATTTCTCTTAATTGCTAGAGATGTTGAACATAAATTCATATATTTGTTGACCATTCATTATTTCTTCTTCTGTGAAGTGTCTGTTCAGTTCCTTTGCCCATTTATTAATTGGATTATTTGGGTTTTTTAATGTTTTTTGAGCTCTTTATGTATCCCAGAGAGTAATGCTGAGGTACAGGTGGCAAAGATTTTTTTCCCATTCTGTATGTAGGCTCTCTCTTTGTGCTCTTGATTGTTTCCTTTGCTGTGAAGAAGTTTTTTAACTTGATACCATCCCATTTATTGATTCTGGATTTTACTTCTTGTATTTTAGGAGTATTGTTGAGGAAGTCGGTTCCTAAGCCAACGTGATGGAATGCTAGGCCTATATTTTCTTCTAATAGGTATAGGTTTTATGGTCTAAAATCTAGGTCTTTGATCCACTAGTTTTGTGCAGGGTAAGATATAGGGAATAAATTTCATTGTTACAAAGAGATTTCCAGTTTTCCCAGCACCATTTGTTGAAAAGGCTATCTTTTCCCCAATGTATGTTTATGGTACATGCGTCTAGTATGAGATAACTGTATTTATGTGAGTTTGTCTCTGTGTCTTCTATTTTGTTCCATTGGTCCTCATTTCTGTTTTGGTGCCAATACCACGTTGTTTTTGTTACTATAGCTCTGTAGTATAATTTAAGGTCTGGTATTGTGATGCCTCCAGCTTCACTTTTCTTGCTAAGCACTGCTTTGGCTATTCTGAGTTTCTTTTCCAAATGAATTTCATGACTGCTTTTTCTATTTCTATGAAGAATGGCATTGGAATTTTAAATAGGAATTGCATTAAGTCTATATAGTACTTTTGGGATAGTTTTCTTAATTTCTGTTTCAGCTGATTCATCATTGATGTATAGGAACACAATCGATTTATGGGTATTAATTTTATATCCTGCTACTTTGCTGAATTAATTTATGAGTTCTAAAAGTTATCTGGTGGAGTTTTTTGGGTCTTCTAAATATAGGATTATGTTGACAGCAAAAAGGCATAGCTCTTCTTTTCCTATTTGTATCCCTTTAATTTCTTCTTTTGCCTAATTGCTCTGGCTAGACTGTGTTGAATAAAAGTTGTGAAGGAGGGCATCCCTGTCTTGTTCTAGTTTTTAGCGGGAATGCTTTCAATTTTTCTCCATTTAGAATAATATTGGCCTTGGGTTTAGCATATATAGCTTTTACAATATTGAGGAATGTTCCTACTATCCCTTCTGTTCTAGTGTTTTGAACATGAATTAATGCTGTATTTTGTCAAATGCTTTTTCTGCATCTATTGAGATAATTATGTGATTCTTGTCTTTATATCTATTGATATGGTAAATTATGTTTATTGATTTCCATATGTTGAACCAAACTTGCAAACCTGGAATGAAACCAATTGATCATGGTGTACTTTTTAATGTATTTCTGTATGAAATTTGCCAGTATTTTATTAAGAATTTTTGCATGTGTGTTCATCAGGGATGTTGGCATGAAGATTTCTTTCCTTGATGTGTCTTTGTCTGATTTTAAAATCAGGGTGATACTAGCTTCATCAAATGAGTTTGGAAGGAGAACTGTGATATTTAAATATAACATTTGATACTATGTTTTCTAGATTTCATAAATAATCTTACCAGATAACGGTATAACACTTTACAATTAAAACTGTACAACTCATGAACTGTATTCATAAACTGGAGTTGAACAGAACAGTATTATTTATCTTCATTTTACCAATTTAGAGACTCAAGATATTTTAGATTATGCATCTACTGTCACATAACTAGCAAAAGGTATGATCAGTTCTCAAAACCTGTCAAAACCTAATGATTTCTTCCTAAGCCATATTTAAAAATTACTATTAAAAAGACAAGACTAGGGTTGTGGCACAGTGGTAGAGTGCTTGCCTCATATGTGTAAGGCACTGGGTTCAATTCTCAAAATCACATATAAACAAATGAATAAAATAAAGGTTCATCAACAATTAATATATATATGTCTATTATATCTAATCTATTTATTAATATATATAAGATATATATAATATTCTAAAAAGAATCATTTAAAAAAAAAAAGATAATAGCACTATATTGTAGAGAAATAGAGCACCAACCTATGAATCTGAAAGCCTAGTTGAAAAAGCCTTTTTAAAAAGTTGGAGGACACATAGTGTGCCACTTATCATTCTCAAAAGCATTCACAAAACATCTATATGCTTGTTTTAAGAACATTTACTAATCAGCAACAGTTTATATCCTTCCCTTAAGCCTAAATTAACATATCACTTTACTGCTCATCCTATAGAAATGATGGTAGAAGAGGTAGATCAACTTTAAGCAATTATAGAGCACATAAATCTACAGAGAGGCTGAGTCAGAACTTTTAAAAGTATACTTTCTGATCCAGCTGGCAACTTAAAATCTCAATTATTTTAATTTAAATTTCTGGAATATAATTTTCAAAGAATATAACAGAAAGGCTTGTTTCACTTACCGTTGGGGTAGGAGTCTATCATTAGCCAGGTAGCCTGGTTTATGAACCTCTTTATTATAATCTCCATACTTGGCTTGGACAGCATAGGAGGCCAAAAGAACTGCAGTTTCTGGTGGGCAATATATCTCATCATTTAATATGGCTTCTTTAACTTGCAAGAAGAAAAGTCTCTGGGTTATTTCTTGAATTAATTCCTCAGAAACATCTTCAGGAAAGAATTTAGCTCTAAACTTGAACTGTAAAGGATTCTCTTTTTTAACATCTTGCTGTGTCACCTAGAACAGTAATTCAAGTATAATCAATAAAAATCTCAAATTCAACACAACTGAGTCCAGTCACATCAAATTCTTTATGGAAAAAAGAGGAAGTGAAATAAAAGCTTCCAAACCTTCAAGTAATACTATGTAAGATTTTAAATGTGTAAACAAATAAATGTGAGAAAAGCAATGCTATACTCAGTTATAAAGGCTGCTTTTAACTCACAGATCTGATTTAATAACTAAATTGGAAACTTCTTTTCATATTCTGGAGACACTTATCCTGCAGATGTTCCAATCAAGGTCCAAATACTTAGTTATACAATATATAATTCGCAGATACTAGTTTTCAACTAGGAAGTGAGCGTATCTTTTTACTCAAATGAAGTTGATGGTGCTTAATTTAAAAATATGACATCTTGCAATGATGAACAGAGATAACTATAAAAGGGACTCAGAAGCAGACACTTAAATTTACCAGCAAATTCACAATAATTTCAAATTAACTTAATTACTAGCTTAATTTTATCATGCACATTTTACCTTTTTATTTAGTTTAAGCCACGTAGAATAACCTTTGCTGTCTACATACTGCAGCCCAAAAAACCAGACCTCACGCAAACCAACTGTTTTCACCACCTAAAAAAAAAAAAAAAAAGAAAATTCATTCACATGGCAACTAAATGACACTAGAAACTAGACTTTACTAGAACAAAACTAGAGAGGTATAGATATATTCCTTTGCCATAAAAAAAAGGCATTTCCTAAGGAAAAATTGAACATATTCACAGAACATGTCTGAAAACTTACATTTGGATTTTCTTCTTTTTTTTTTTTTAAGGGAGAGAGAGAAAGAGAGAATTTTTTAGTATTTATTTTTTAGTTTTCAGTGGACACAACATCTTTATTTTATTTTTATGTGGTGCTGAGGATCGAACCCAGCGCCCCGCACATGCCAGGCGAGTACGCTACTGCTTGAGCCACATCCCCAGCCCTAAATTTGGATTTTCTATATACTCAATTTTGTACTATCACTTCAGTCTTCATACTTGATTCACCTGTTTGTATTTTCTTTTCCTCATCTCCCATTACAACCTCAACAAATAACAAGTCCAGAGAACAAATATGCAATTGTCATAATTCTACATTTCTATTCCAACTTATTCTTAGAATTACCCTATTGGTATTCAGGACAAATAGTTTGATTTTTGTGCTTAGAAAAGAGTCTGATATAGTCTATGTTCTACGATCACTAAGCATTAAACCATTCTTGGAACATGCCATAACTTTCACCCTTCTACACCTTTGCTCATGCTTTTTAACTCTCTGCTAGAATGTTTCTTCTGTCCTTTTGTCACCTGTTGAATAATTTATTATTCAAGGCTCAGCTCAACTAACATGCCTTCTGTGCAGAAAGCTCTCAATTTTTAGATAAATTAATCACTTGTTTCTGATTACTTTATTCTGCTATCAGAACACTTATTCTATCCTACCATTATTAAATGTGTTTTTAGTACTGTGTCTATTTACTCTCCTTCACTAACACTTAAGGACAGCGATTACTATTTTTTTTTTTATTTTATTTTAACATCCAGGTCCTCTCATGGAATAATTATCCTATAGCAGGTACTCAAAAATACTGGAATACTAAAGTAGTGCAGCTAGCATATACACCCAGGATTATACCCACACTTAACAAAAGAATATTAAAACATACTTCAAATAAAATAAAATACTTAAAATGAAGGGAATTGAGAGTTCACTAACATTTTAAAAACTTAAGATTTAACTTCAGCTCTTAAATGATAAACATTGTTTATTTTTTAAAACTGATCTTAGAATATTCCAGGCTTTTGGTTTCAGTACAGCAAATTGATCCTTCAGTTTACTCTCATTTGAAATTTTTCACTAAAATGTTACATACAAAAAATAGTTTCTCTCCAGGGAGAAATACCACTCACAGGATTTTATTCCCTCTCTGCACCTGCTTGTCATTTTAGCAACAGAGAAAATGTAGTGAAAAGAAAGCCCTGGGGTGGTGAGAAGCAGCAGATGCATTTCTGAGCTTAGGTTAAGCAGTCAAGTGGCCAAAGTAGCCAATCACTGGCTGCAGCGGACCTCCCTGGTCTCAGGCCGGGCAAGACAGTGGAATGTTTAGGCTGCATCTTCCTGTTTTCAAAGGCTGCGACTTGTGCTTCATGCCTTGCCCACTTCCCATGACAGAGTCAGAGGGGAATTAGACGAGTCCTGCTTTTTATTCTTTACCTGAGAATCTTGCTCCTGGAATGGTTTGCTCTTTCAATTCATCAAATACTCACAACACAGCAAGAAAGAGGCTGCCCAAGAAGACTGCCTGAATCAGGACAGCTCCCTGTGCTGAGCACATGCTAACAGTGGGGTTTTCTCCCTGCAGTAAAAGCACTTGTAGGCCTCAGTTGTCTAGCACCAATCCCGAACTTACAGATATGCAGGCATGGAGCCCAAATGAACCCAGTGACTTTGAAGTAGATTTTTTTTTTTCCTCTATGCGAACTTCTCTGGCCTATGTGAATTCCAACTGTGCCTGTGGCCTCCTGATTTCTGGGATAACTGGTCCAGGCTTTTTGTTTGTTTTAAAAGAGTAAAAATGGGGATTTAAAATCAAATCTTTTGTTTGCCCTTCTTTCCCTTTCTAACTTTCTTTTGAGGGAGGCATTTTGGATTCCTCATATACCTTAACTTATGAAGCTTGACTCCTGTTTCAGAAAAAAGGTGGCAGAGGAAAAATGAGAGGCAAGAGGAGTTCCAGGTCTTTCTAAGGAAAAGATTCCCTTTTTTAACTTTGTTGCATCCCTGAAGGCTGGCCACTCATCATATGCTAGGGAGGGGTTATAATTTCAATACTGAAATTGTTTTCCCTTACCTGAACTATAATTCACCTTAAAAACAATTCCGGAGGGGGAAGAGGCAGTATTGTTCAGGGAGTATGTATGTGTGACTCAGTGTGGCTGTTTTGTTATGCAGTGGTTGTCTAAAATATTTTCACAGTATGCTTAACACTCGGTGTTTTAAAACATAGTAGTAGCCAGTAAAGTAGGATTCTGATTCTGGAACCTGGGATGTGTCCCATGCCAGTGGGTGAAGTTCTCACCTATGGTGGCATCCACACACCAGCTCCATGGGCAGAAGCAGGTGCTAGAATCAGAAAAACTAACAGACCCACATCAAAAGTAACCCAACAAGGGTTTTCATTTCATACAGGATACAGTATTTTTATTTTATCACAGAGTCATACTTTTTTTTTGAAGTTTTCAAAGTTTGAAATTTGAATGATTTCAAATTATATCAAATATTTAAATTATATTAAATATTAGTTTTAAAACTATAACAAAATCTAAAATGTCTATTTTTTGTTCTTCATTTATCTGTTCTCTCATCTATTAAATTGTTTTATGTGGGTGGAGAAGTTTTCTCTTCTTAACATTTGTTTCTATAACCAAAAATAAATTATATATTAAAGAAATAAAAAAAATGTTTAAAATAAAAACAATTCAGTTATGCTAAGAATATATTAAAGGTTATCATAACAAACACATTTTTGGAGCATATGGAATATAAAGATTCATACTAATGTTGCAAAAGCTAATAATGCCAAACAATGAAAAATTTAATGCAGATAAAAGGAGATCCCAAATAACTTTGGCAAGAGAGAGGCTATCCCAGCAAAGCCACAGAAAATGTTCAAGCTCAGGGTAGCAAGAACAGGAAAGATATAGGGCAAAAGTAGCAGAGAAACGTGAACCTAAATAGACGACCTCAGCTTTTGCCTCCATGCTTTGTGAGATTCACAATGCTGGCTGATTAAAAGGGGATGTGCTACAGTGGGCACAAGGCATAGTACTTTAACTAACTTTACACAACTAATATTCAAGACGATCGGGAAGAGTTTAGTTGTGAAATTCCCTAGTATGCCCAATCTCAAAAGAAGCTCTTTCCCTACTTCTTCTGGAGGTATGATCAGAAACTTTTGATCACATACCTAAAAATTTTAAAATGCCAGGGGCATAACTACAACAGGTATTTTTTTTAATAAAATATACTATTATATTAATAAAGACTATATTTTTTTAAAGAATTAGAAAAAGAAAAAATATAAACAAAAATTTTAATAAGAGATTTCTGAGTATTCCTTGGGCACATGAATATTTTAATCCCACAAGTAGAAGCTAAACAAGGAGGCTAGTAGAGGAAGAGTCAGCCTCCAGGAGCAAACGAAAGAACTGCATGCACTCAATATAAGTACCCCCAAGAAGCTAGCCTCAATCTAATAATTAAAAATGGGATTTTGCTGCATGTTGACCCATGCAGCTATCCACTCTGGAGAGGACCCAGTCTGCTCCTGGTCTTACCTGAAGCTAGAAGAAAGGATTTTGAATGCTTTCATCATAAAGGAATGATAAATGAGGAGACAGAGAGTGTAACTGACTTAAACATTATACAATGTATATCTTACATTGTATATATACATAAAACTCAATTAGACATCACATTATATACAATTTTTAGGTTTTATGTATGTTTTAATATCTAAATTTTTTAAAAAGTACTATCACACAAATGTAGTAATGAGAAAGAATAAAGAATCTCTCTATAGCTGTTCAAATTATATGATTAGGTACTGAGAAAAATTCCTGGTGCTACACTGTTGGACTATCAATAATGGTACAGGAAAAAACAGATGTATAAACTAGTGGGATGGGGATATGGCTCAGTGGTAGAGTGTTTGCCTCACATGCATGAAGGCCTAGGTTCAATTCTCAGCACCACACACATAAAAATAGTATGCAGTGGCATACATGTGATATCAAAGTTGCATGCTTCATGTGATTAAATGATACCTGGTCAAAAAGCTGTTTGCCAGTTGTATTGGGCTGAATGGCAAATTCCAGTTCAGCATCCATTGTAGTTACTCTTACATTGATCTATAATAAAAACAGAAGAGAAAATCATTAGGAAAGACAATATACTTAATTACTTATTTAGTAGGCACGAGAAAAATCTTTTATCGTGTTTCAAAACTCTCTTATAACTTTAATTCACATTATAAGAACTTTTGATCAGATTCCTCATACCCCTTTGCATGTCTTAATCACTTTAACACCATATGTGGTGTGGCTTTTACCTGAATGCCTTCTCTAAACAAATCATATAAATTCATCCTTCTTAAAATAATCTTATTTGTATTTTGCTTTAAAATCTTATTAAAAATATTGATATAAAAATACATGTGAAACATATGTAAACAAAGAAAAATGAAGTCCATAAATTTAACATCCAACTTAACTAGAAATAACAACTTGTTACATATATCACTGTATTTCTTTGCCAATTTACTTTTCCTCATCCCTACCCCCAACACATACAGGTAAATAATAATCTGAATTTTGTTTTTTTGTCATTCTCTTTTTTTCCTTTTTGGTTTTGGTACTGGGGATTAAGCCCAGGAGTATTCTACCACTGAGCTACATCCAAGCCCTTTTTATTTATTTTGAGACAGGGTGGCACTAAATTGCCCAGGCTGGTTTTGTTCATATGACAAAACCTCAGCCTCCCAAGTCACTGGGATTACAGGTATGCACCACCACACCTGGATGTCATTCTGATCTTTAAAAACTAGTTATATCACTCACAGGTGTGTGTATGCATGTTTGTGTACACATATATATAATCAATTAAAAAGTTGATTTTTTTCAACTATACTATAATTGCAAGCACTTGCTAATATAAGTCTTCTTTCTTAGTATGGACAATGGTTACATGGATATATTCACTTTAGAAAAGTTCAATTATAATAAACACATTAATTGTACAAATTACTGGGATTCACTATGATGTAGTCTTTTGATTTGCAGATCTATTTCAATTAAAACATTTTAAATTGTACACTATACTTTGATTTTTCAATTATATTTCTAAGATTGACATTTCTGTGAGTAGTTACAAGTCATTTTCACAGCTATACCATCTTCTACAAGTGATTAAACAATTTATGTACCCATTTTTCTATCAATGGACATTGTTTCCATTGTTATGAAGTCTTATTCACTCTCCTATGCATATGCATCAGAATTCCTCTACATGTATTTACACAGAAAGAGAACTCCCAGATGATAAAATATGCATACCTCTTATTTTAACCATGTAATGAGAAACAGTCTTACAATAGTGCCTAAGAATTCTTATTGATTGCATTTTCACTAATAGCGGGTATTAGCAGATTTCTTTAATGATAACCTAGTAGATATGAAATGATATATCAATATGGTCTTAAAATATGCATCCCTGATTCCTGATGAAGTTAAAAACCTGTTTGTATATGTGGCATACAGAATTCTAAAATGATCCCCATAATCCCTGTGCTCTAGTGTTTCACCCATGATTATATTGCACTACATGATAAAAAATAATTTTGTAGGTACTCTTAAGGTTCACAATCAGTTAACCTTAAGAAAGATTATCTGGCCAGGTGTGGGGCATATGCCTATAATCCCAGCTACTCAGGAGGCTGAGGCAGGAAGATCACAAATTCAAGCCAGTCTGGGCAACTTAGACTCTGTTTCAAAAATTTTTAATTAAAAGTGGGAGTGGATGTTGCTCAGTGGTAGAGCCCTTGCCTAGCCTATATGAGGTCCTGTGTTCAATCACCAGCACTGCAAAAAATGATAAAAGGTTATCTAGGTAAGCCTAAGCTAATTACTAACCACTCAGTCTCACCTTTGAAATGTCTGTTCACATCTATGTCTTATTTTCCTATTGTGTTTTGTTTCTTTCTCATGCTTATAATAGGAGGTCTTTGTATATTAATCTTTTCTCAGTTATTTGTGTCAGAAAAAAAATCTCCCTATTTGTCATTCTGTATTCTTTATGGTGTCCTTCTTTTTAATAAACACATATTCTTGATTTTAATGTTTTAAATACAGACGTCACTTTTTTGCCATAGTTAACAAATACTTCCTTGTCTAGTGTCACAAAGATATTCTTACATTTCTTAATCTACATCTTAAAGGTTTTGGGTTATATCTCTTTGATTTTTGCTTATGATGAAAGAGATCCAATTTCATTTTTAATCCCTATTGGATAATATTATGAAAATTTTTTTAAATCTCAACATAATTTATTTACTCCCCAAAGACCGTTACAAACCAAGCATCTGTACAGGCATGGATCTTTGTTATACCAGCCAATTTAACTATTCTGCTAATATCATGCTGTTTTAATTACTATATCTTCAAATAAGTCTTGATATTTGGTAGGGCAAGTCTCCCCTCATTATTCTACAGAACTGTTCTGGCTATTTTTGGTTCTGTATTTTAGTTCCTGCCTCCAAATAAAACAGTAAATTTTCAAAACTCCACATTTATAATTTAGAACTACACTATATTCATTAGTCTTTCAGGGTAAGAACTGACATCTTTCCAATATTAACTCTACCCACAACTATGGTTCTTGTGTGCAATGATTTAGGACATCTTCAATGTTTTTTAGTCTCTTTTGTGAAAGAAGACTATTTATAGTTTCTCCATAAAAATAATAAGACTTTCATCCCCTGGACATTAAAGTTTTGTAGCAATTGTAAATATGGGTCCACAGTCCTTAATCCATAATTTTGACAGCCTAAAAGCATTCAAGAATGAAGTTTTAGTTTATTTTGAGCAAAAATTTGATATGAAGTAATGTGAACTATATCACTCATGGTGAATTAATTCATTTCATTTCATATGGACATTCACACATTTCTCTATAGAAATGTTAATGATGCCATAGAACTAATAAAAGTTTCATGACATAATGTAATATACATTATAATACATAGTCACCCTTCTAAAATACTAAAAAATCCAAATTCTGAAACTCAGCTAGTTTCAAGGGTTTCAAAGGCAGGACTGTGAAATCTGATGAAATATCTCTTCAAACTGTTCTGTTTGGGATTTTAAGGAATAAAACTGATTTTATATTGATCCTATTATTTCACTTGTCAATTGTTATAATGAGTCTTTAAATCTTTGTGTTTCTATAAAGCAAGAATTAGCAAGCTTTTCTATAAAAAGCTAAACGGTAAATATTTTCAGAGGATCATACAGTCTCTGTTGCAGTCACTTAACTCTGAACCTAGAGCAACAAAGAAACCATAGGTAATAAACAACTGAGCATACTGTGTTCCAATAAAACTTTATTATGGATCCTGAAATCTAATTTCATAGTTTTCAGGTGTTACAAAACGACCTTTTTTTTCAACCACTGAAAATGTTAAAAAAAAAAAATCATTCTTAGCTCATAGGCAGTAAAGAACAGGTTAGTAAATTTTAGTAATCCTAAAATTTTTAAATAGCATTTCTTCCTTTCCTATACTTAAGCTTTTGATTTCTTTTTTTGTACAACAGGTTTTGCTATTCAAAGTTGAATAGTAGCCATGATAACATGTATTTTGTTCTTGATTTTAAGACTGTTTCTACCATTAACACATTTAGAACAGTTTTTACTGTATATTCCTTCTCCATTTTTATTTTTTAAACCATAAGTGGTTGTTCAGTTGTAGCAACTGATCTTTCTGAATGTATCATGATTTTTCTCCTTTAACTAATGGCATGACACAGAGTTACTAAGCTATAATGTCTCTTGGAACTAGGTATGCCCTTGTGACTAAGCTGTCACCAATAGAACATGAGCACTACAGACACAGACTATTCCTGTGCATAAGCATAAATCAGTGGGGGCATGCTTCCCCTCCTGCTAGCTGGAGGCAGCTTCAACTATAAATACTATAATAATACCTAAAAGGCTAAGGCTCAAACTTCTTGGGCTCAGGATCATTTTACACTCTTGAAAACTACAAAGCACTCAAAAAGTTTTTGTTATATGGGTTATATATACATCAGTATTTACTACATTAAAGCAGATAAATTTTTAAATATTAACTCATTTAAGTATAATGCTAATAAACTTAATACATGTTAACATAATAACATTGTAACATATAAAAATGGCTACCTATAAATATACTATTTAATTTTAAAAAGTGCGACAATACTGTTTAATTTTAAAAAGTGCGATATGACAGCTTTTAAATCCTTTTCATTTGATCTTAACAGCAATTCTTGGAGGTAATCAAAGCACTTGTTATCGAATCAATTTTACAAATGAATCAAGTCTGCCGAAGTTATGCTTCACCAAGGTTACATATCTACTAAGTATAAAGCTGGGCCAACAAGATTGGGGTAAAACACAAAAACGAAATTAACTTTCTCCAACTTTTGTGTTTGGGGGAAAAAAATACACATATTTTTTATTAGGGTGAGTGGGGAGAAAAAAGTCAGTTATATTTTGACCTAAAAACTTTGAGGGAAAAAAAATCCCTGATTATTAATATATTAAAATATTATCTTCCAGATATTTTAATGTACCAACCACAGACCTGAATAATAAATCTGACTCTTCACTATAAGGAACAATAAATAAATGTTCTCTGCATAATTACATTAGCAAAGAGTTTTCCAAAGTTCTTATAACCATTCACATTCCTACTAGAAATACATTAAGGGTAACAGATGTTCCACATCCTTATCTACACTTAATATTATCAGTATATAATTACTCCCCTTCTAGTGCATAAAATGTTATTTCACTGAACCTTTAATTTGTATTTTGCTGATAACTAAAAAATTTAGAATCTTTTTGTGTTTATTGGCCAATTAACATAGCTTCTTTATATAAAGTATATGTTCAAAGTTTTTGCCCAATTTTTTTTACACTGAGTAATGGAACTATAGAACTTCATATTGCAATTATTTTCTCTCATTCTGTCTTGCTGTTTTCTTATTGCTCTTTTTTTCACAGGGCAAATGGTTTTTGTTTTTTGGTTTGTTTATTTGTTTGTTTTTGGGGGGTGGGGTACCAGGGAATGTCCAGTCATATTTTGTATTCTATTTGGAGACAGGGTCTTACTGAGTTGCTGAGGCTGGCTTTGAACTTACAATGATCCTGACTCAGTTTCCCGAGCCACTGGGACTACAAATGGTTTTAACTTTGATAAAGTCCAATTTTTTCCTTAATGGTTCAAACTTTCTGTATATTATCCAAGAAACTTTCCCCTATCCAAGATCACAAATTTTTTTTCCTTTATTTCCTTCTGAAAGTTTTATACTTTAGGTTTTTGCATTTAGGTCTACAATCCATCTAGAGTAAATTATGAGACAAGAATTTAATGCTCATGTTTTTTCTGTACAGATAACTCTTTGTTCCATCAACATTTGTTGAAAATAATTAAAATTCCCCATTGAACTGTGTAACACTTTTGTCAAAAATCTTATGATTATAATATGTAATGTGTGTGAGTGTGTTTCTATTTCTCTGACTCTATTATCTACCCTTTCACAATTACCACAATGTCTTGTTTTTGTAGCTTGAGAGTAAGTCTTGAAATGAAGGTGTGTAAGTTTTCCAGTTTTGTTCCTTCTTAAAACTGCTTTAGCAATTTGATCAATTTACCCAAAGAAGTTTTCAGGGTTTCAAGTGAATAGAATTCAATTAAAACTACCAATATATCTGGGAAGAACTGACACCTTAATAGTTATTTATAAACAAAACTGTGAAAATTATCTGCTTCTCCATATATTCAGATCTTTAATTTCTTATAAAAAGTTTTCAGTACAGAGACTGTTTTGCCTCTGTATGTTTATTCCTACGTACTTTATGTTTTCTATGCTCTCACTACATTTTTCAAACTCTGCTGTCATTATATATATTTTAAAAAACATTGATTTTATTTTTGTTATTATTTTTATTTTTACTATAACTTTTTGTCTAACAATCTTGCTAAATTAAGTTACTAGGTCTATTAGTTGTTTTATAGATTCATAAGAACTGTTTACAAACAATCATATCATGTGCAAATAGAAAATTTTACTTCTTAATTCTGATCTTTATACCTTTTACTTCCTTTTATTCTTTTCTACCAACAACACACTGTTACCTGCTGAGTCTTTAAAGCAATATTCATGAAAATCTAGTAACATAACCAACAATTTCTCTAAAAAGCTAACTGACCAAAAGGAACACTATTAAAAAAAAAAAATACCCCATTTTTTTTTTTTTTAGGTGAAAAGAACAGTTACTCTAGGACAAAAAGAATACATACACCTTAATCAAGAACCATATAATTCTGAAATCAAGTAAAATGATCAAAGATATACAACTAAGACTACATAATATCAGTGTAAGTATCACCAGCATCAAAAACTAGTGTGTGAGAACACTTGAGAAAAAAACATGCAGCCGGGCACAATGGCACATGTCTTTAATCCCAGTGACTCAGGAGGCTGAAGAAATTTTATCAAACAAGTTCCAACCCAGCCTCAGCAATTTAGCAAAATCCTGTCTCAAAAAATAAAAAGGGCTGGGAATATTGCTCATTACTAGTAAAACACTGCTGGGTTCAATCCCCAGTATTAAAAAAAAAAAATTTAATAAGCATGGGTCCTCCCAACCTCTCATTATTTTCTCTTAACAATAACTTACCATTTTTTTTGCACTGACTATGTACCAGATTCTTTCAATCCTCATCACACTCCTTAAGTTAACTAATTATGTATACCCCATTTTATATAAAAAGGAAATTAAAACATGGATAGGTTGAATTAAATTAACAAATTACCCAGAT
The DNA here is from genome assembly GCF_045843805.1 of Urocitellus parryii. NCBI lineage: Eukaryota > Metazoa > Chordata > Mammalia > Rodentia > Sciuridae > Urocitellus > Urocitellus parryii. The sequence goes on from NC_135534.1 coordinate 97,521,421, forward strand.
TAAATGACAGTAAGTCAGTTTTACCCCAAAACCCATGAATTTTAACCTTAACTGCAATGTTATCTATACCAGTTCTTCACTGCCCATAATACTATGCTATAGCCACACTAATCTAAAACAAGTAATAGTAACAGCATTTTCTTCTAACAACTTTCTCTTGATATTTTGCCCAGTTCAAAAACAAAAAACAAACAAAAAAACTTACTGCTAATAATATCTTTTTAAGTAAATTATATCAAAAGTAATAAAAAAATTCACTTACTGGTTTCGGCATTTTCTTTCTCTTTTTGTTACGTTCTTTAAAAATTCTTCACGTCTATAAATTCTATTGTCACCTTCTGTCAAAGAAAAAGAATAATTTATTATCTTTTTCACATAAGGTTTTTAACTAACGCTTATATAAAAGATAAACATTAGAGCACCAGAAGTAACAGTTCTTATTTATTCTAATTTTTAATGTCTTCTACTAATATTTCATGTTTCCTAGAAAGATTAAAACCTGATACTTGCTAATCTATTAAAAGTTTTAATTTACAGACAACACAGCAAAGAAACATGTTTGCTAAGGGCCTCTCTCAGTGTTGGGTTCATTCCTATATAAGACTAATAGAGAAAAAGACGGTAAAAGTGAGGATGAGTAGATTCAGATTCTAAAGAATTAAGTCAAGAATTTTTTCAACCATTTTTTGTACTTTAAAAGACAAAAGGAAATTCTAATGTAACTACAAATTTTTTAATTATTCTTGAAAGTTTTAAAATCTCAATAAAGTATATATGTAGCTTATCTACCTATACATATTAAACAGTCATAGCTTTGCACACTAAAAATTTTCATGCTGCTCACCAGCAAGCTAGCAGCATTCAATGAAATTTAGAATTGCTCTGAAGACCAATGGTAAATTGTATCTTCTCCCCCTAAGACAACAAATCTTATCAAGAATTATGACATTATCTTAGGGTAAATGTTCTAAGAAACATCTAACAAAACCAAGTTTCCCCTCCTTGCAAATCTGTTAAAATATCTAATTCTTAATCATTATTGTCAAAAAATTATCATTTTAATTTGAAAACTACAGAAGTGTTCTATTAGATACATTATCTGAGAATAAGCTTATCTAGGTAATGTCTCTGGCAAGAAACTTTGTTACACAAGAACCAACTTAATATACACTGAAATAAGGTCATTTTCCTAAATTTTATTCAAGCACAGGCCAATAAACCTCTTTTTAGGGATAACTTTCTCCTTTAGTGTGGGGGATGCATGTGCATGTGTGCACGCTCGAGTGTATGTTTTATCAGTCACTGGGCAATGAAATTCAGTTGGAAGCACACACCTCTTAACATGTTCTATCTATACTCCCCTATCTATACTCCTCTACTTTTATAACCTAAATGTATTTCAGTCAAATTTTTCTACAATCTGTTTTCACAAGTCCTTCACCTTACCATCTCAGGTCTTGATTAAAACAGCCTCCAAAAGGACTTGCTTTTCATAATCTATTAGCTACTAGTCCCCAAATCTCTATTTCCAGGGTTTCTTGGCGAATTGGCTTATCTCAAAAAAGACTTGGCCAAACACTTCAATCCCTATCCCAGACCCAAATCTACTTTTCTTCAAAGCTGAATGAATTATGTATTTCTAGAAATCTATTCATAGTATTCTCTTAGGATTTTTTTTTATCTACTAGATCTAAATTTGTGACCTTCTTTTCATTCCTGTTAATTTTGCCTGCTTTTGTTTGATTAGTCTTGCCAGAAGTCAAGAGTTGGTCTAAGAGTCACTTTTTTTTAGTTTCGTTGACCTTTTATTAATTTTGTTAATTTCTATTAATTTTTCTCATTTTCTTCTCATTAGTTGCTTTGGCTTTACTCAGAGGGCTGACTTTCTATTTCCTCCAACTGCAAGTTTACCTAAGTAATTTCCAATATTGTTTCTTTACTAGTTCAGGCATTAAAATCATCAACTAAGTATGTCCAATTATAGAAAAACTCCAAATATAAAGTGATTTCCCTAATTTACCAGTGAGAAATTCAAAAATAATTTTATGATTTGAATATTAAATTAAATGTGCATCTATAACATTTATTAGTATACTTAAATGTTAAAAATGTGATCTATGAAATACTGATTCAGAAATATTGTTTGCTTCATCTCAAACTTCACAGAATAATTTTATTCTAATTCTATACATACATGAGATAAAAGTATCTGTTTAAGAGTTGGACTACTTTTTGAATCCGTAATTTTCTAGATTACATTAGTATTTTTGAATCAGTGTATCATATGATCAAATTTTTATTTCAAGTCACAATTATACATAGGACACCCTCCCATTTATACTATAGGAAAAATTGTTAATATATTTACATTGTAACTACTCTTTTTTTCTTGTTTTCATTTATTATTACTATTATTTTTTTAACTAAATCAGATCTAGATTCCTCTGCCTTTTCCCATGTTTAAATCACTCACTAGATGAGCCCTGTGAGCTTTCCAAACTCAAGTGAACTAATGGAGTTTCAAATCAATGTGCCTTTCTTGAAGTTTCATGCTCAAAAAGAAGACTGCATCTTATAATGAAAGACTTCTTAAGAATACAAATATAATTCTTTTCTGGGGAATATTTGAGGAAAAAACCCTTGCCTCTTACTTGAAACTATAGCATTTTTTCTAAGTAGCACTTCAGTGGCTTAGGTTTTTATACAGTTCTAAGTATCCTGCCTAAATGTTTCCATTTCCAACCATGATTTCTAATCACTACTGAGAAATATTTTGTTTTTTAGTTTTCAAATAGAAGGGTTAGAGGACTTTAGGTAGAATGCTGACTTTTTTCATTACTTTTAAGTTTATTCTTCTATAGTCAAATAATTCATTAGGATATTTTATGTTTAGTACATGGTCAGTGTCTTTCTTTCTAGACTGTTCCAAGTATAAATACACTGTATTGTATGCATTTGATAAATTAAATCAAGCTAAACCAAGTTTTTAAAATTTTCTTTCTTTTTTTTTTTTTAGAGAGAGAGAGAGAGAGAGAGAGAGAGAGAGAGAATTTTTAATATTTATTTTTTTTAGTTCTCGGCAGACACAACATCTTTGTTGGTATGTGGTGCTGAGGATCGAACCCGGGCCGCACGCATGCCAGGCGAGCGCGCTACCGCTTGAGCCACATCCCCAGCCCTTAAAATTTTCTTAATAGTCTATTACTACTCATTTTAGTCTGTTTAATCAAATTTGGTAGAAACATATCAAGTTTTCTCAACTAATGAATATGGATCTTAATTTCTTCTTCTAAAATACCAGCTTTTAATTTATGTTTTAGGCTATTTTAAGTGAATCTAGGTTTAGAATTGTTCTATCTTCCCAGTGAATAGTTCCTTTTCTTCTTTTCTTGCAAATATAATTCTAAATTGACCATTATTCCCTCAGCATTTGGAAGACACTAGTTTATTCTGGCATCTGTTACACTGATGAGGAGTCTGAGGTCAATCTAACTCATTCCTTTGCTTTAATCTATCCTAGAACAATTTTTACATTTATTTCTTTACTCAACATTCCTTTACCACCTCATTCCCTACCACCACACCCTGGGCAAGTTAGCAGATATTCAAATGAGCTTCACATCTATCATACTACTTTCTAAACCATATGGTTGGTGTCTCTCTCTAATGGAGTATTTCATTAGTAAGGAAGAATAAAGAAAGCAAACATTTAATTATATGCCAGATTCTATAAACTAAGAGTAGTCAGATTATAGAAAAGGTATTTCTAAAACAGCTAGGCAAGTAAATATTGAAATAATTTATCCAGATTTTTGATGTTAGAGTTACTTCATGTTATACTCTACAGGAAAGGATCTTCCAAACAAAATACTCCACACTAAAGTTTTAATCTTAATAAGAGAGCTCATCTGACATAAAAGTATACATGACAGGCCAACAAAAACAGAACCAGGGTCTTACACAAGCTAATTAAGCATACAAAATCTCCTACAAGTGTACTTGATCTATACAAACTGTGAAATGGGGGAAGGGCTAATAAAAGCCATCACAAATATGGAATCTTCTAAATGAAGCTTCTAAAAATGTCTACTTTCAGATCAGTGTTTGGGGGAGGGGGGGTAACCAGGGATTGAACCCAGGGATGCTTAACAACTGACCCACATCTCTAGTTCTTTTTCTCTTTTGAGACAGGGTCTTACTAAATTGCATAGGCCCTCATTAAGTTGCTGAGGCTGGCTTTGCAATCCCCCTGCCTCAGTCTCCCTGGAATACAGGCATGAACCACCATACCCAGCTTCTGTGTTCATTCTTAAAAATCATGTTAGGCTTTCCTGTTTTATTTCACTTCCCCATTTTATTTCAGTTTATCATAAATTATCTGAAGAAAAATGAGGCTCTCTTTGCCAATTGAACATAAAGTGACTGAGAACAATGCCTTATATTTATAAACCATAGTTTCATGTTCTTATACTTTGATTTTTTTACTAACAAAAAAACGGGAAGAAAGTAAAATAGATTAAATTATGGCTACCTTATAATTGAAGAAACAAAACAAGGTCCACTTTTTTGTTGTTTTGTTTTTATGTAATGGGGATTGAAGCCAGGGGTGCTTAACCACAGGATGACATCCCCAGCCCTTTTTTATATTTTAAGACAGAGTCTCACCAAGTGGCTTAGGGCCTTGCTATATTGCTAAGGCTGGTTTTGAACTTGCCATCCTCCTGCCTCAGCTTTCTGAGCTGCTAAGATTACAAGTATATGCCACTATGCCCAGCACAAGGTCCATTCTTAAAGTAGCTTGTCCAAAAGTCACATGGACAATAAATGGACAAGCTACAATCCTTCGGATGCCTAAAACCCACAACTCTATCATATACCAGCCTGTCTTCCTCTTTCTGATATTAAAAAAAGTGAAAAATAACCTCATTTAAGGAAATATAACCAAGGAAAATATTTTAAAATGTGTATAATGATTTAACTACAAAGATTTTAATTATAGTGCAAGTTTAAAAAGTAGATGTCATATGGGACTTTAGTTAAGTGAATCACGGTATAGACTACACTAGATCAAAATGCAGCTAATCAAGGTGTTACAGAAAATATTCAATGGCTAGGGAAAATACGCACAAACCTCTGAGGAAAAAGGCAGGTTATACTGGGCATGGGGGCACATGCCTATAATCCCAGCAGCTCAGGAGGCTGAGGCAGGATTATCACAAATTCAAAGGCAGCCTCAGCAATTTTGCAAGGCCCTAAGCAACTCAGTGAGACCCTGTCTCTAAATAATATACCAAAAAAAAGGGTGGGGGATGTGGTTCAGTGGTTACATATACCTGTAATCCCAGCTACTCAAGAGGCTAAAGCAGGAGGATCACAAGTTCAAGGTCAGTCTGAGGAATTTAGTAAGATCCTGTCTCAAAATAAGGGATAGGGATGTAGTTCAGTGCTAGACCATTTGCCTAGCACAAGTGAAGGGCTAGGTTCAATCCCCAGTACTGCAAATAAATAAATAAAAACATCCATAGCATATTGTCACTTTTTTAAAAAAGTATGTGAGAGACCAAAATGAACATAAATGCAAAATATTGAATCTCTGGGGATTAGAATGAGTTTGTAAATTTCTACAATTAAAATGTAAAACTTTTGAAATAAAATTTCTTAAAATGAAAGAACAAATTATTCTAAGTGAATAAACTGAATGAAGTTGGACTTATAACTTTACAATACTATTTAATATTATCTAAGTATGTTAATCACTTTTCAAAAACACAAGAAATACCAATTCTAATTTTGAAAAAAAATACCTAAAGAGGTATATAGATTATGATAAAAATAGATGAATATATTCTTACTTTAAAAATCTACATAGGTAGGATAAAAGAAATATCAAAATTAATAGGAAAATATGCAACAGCCATAAAGTTGCTTGTAAAACACACTTCACTCAGTAAATACTTAAGTGAGAGACTTCACAAACAAATCTTACTTTAAAAACTGGACAACTGTGCTATTGACTAAAACTGCAAATCAAAATGGTTTTAAGGTATTACTGATTATGTACTCATTAAACTATCAAATTGTGTTAATTATACATGATAATATTGTGGAAACTGTATTGGTAAATAAATAGATAAATATTACTAGCAGCATCACAATTGACTCCATTTTTCTAGAAAGTTAGTTGCTAATATATTAAAAGAGCTTTTTTGAACAGGAAATTCTGCTCCTAGCATAAACCCCTAAGAAAATAACACAAAAGAAAGCTATCTCTACCAAAATATTCTCAGCAGCATAATAGCCAGTGATTAAAATCACAAAGTAATGTGGAAACTATGTGACAACAAGATAGCTACTCTAGGGTTTTGTAGTTGTGAGGAGAGGGGCTTGTTTTTGTATACTAGGACTGTGTCAATATTTTCATAAGGGTAAGTAAGAACATGTAACTAGCCACTCATCACCACCAAATAAAAACACAGGTACTGTTACAAAGTACATCTGGAAGTACAGAAACCCCATATTTAATATTAATCAGGGTCTTTTAAATCCTAATTTAAAATAACAGAGATGAGAATTTCAAAAAATACTTTCACCGTCTTCTTTCATTCTAATTAAGAAGACATCTTTCAGTGTCTTCTTTTACTCTCTAATAATACTAGTACTAATATGTAAACTATTATATTCTAAAGATCTATATTTGCATATCAAATACTTGTATATTTGCACCTTTCCTCATAACATTATCAAGAAAAAAATTTACTCCTACTCACTCTTAATTTTCTTAATCTTTCCCACTCCTAAATTTCTTAGCATGATCTTACCCTTTTTTCCACAATGACTCCCCAAAAAGCAATGAAGTGCAATCTTGGTAGCAACATAGGAAGTAGTCTTAACAGATGCTGCCAAGTACATTTTCCATTTCCAGAGAAGTACCCATATGAATATGTACTTAAACACAATGCTGCATTTAAAACATTCTCTCTTTCGTCCTTCAATTCTGAGGGTGACCATAAAACAGCCTCCTCTGTACTTCATGCAATGGAAAAACAGCCTCATGCTCACAAGGGAGAGGCACAACAGATTCCAAGTGGTAAAGCAGGTGTTGTTAAGGCTCCTAAACACATAGCTTACAATGAAGCTTCAATAATTTACAGCAGACTGCCTAATTTTACCTTTAAGATATTCTTTTCCCAAAACCTTTTTTCCACCTTTTGAGATTCAAATGATCTCTGATCAAATGCTCTCTCCTTAAACTTTCAGAAGAACTCTGGCCGTTCATTGAGGAAAGCAGTACTATAAAGACAAACATAAACTGAACTAATACGGTAACTCTGGCAGTCAAAGCAACATAGGAACATCATTGGCAAAAGAAGTTCTTTATCATTTGGGTATTTTTCCCTGCATGGGACACTCTAGGGATCTATGGATCTCCTCTTAGAAAATGATTTTTAAGTGCAGGAAATAATGCATTAAGTTACAAAAGAAACCAGTTACATTGAAATATAAAAAACACAAATTTAGGCCATAGTAATGCATGTGCTTCTTTATTAATGCTTTAAACAACAGCATCTACAAATGCATCTAGTAACCAAATTTGTAAGTAAAGATGAATATAAATGTCATCTTGAGAGAATTTTAGTGTATTATAAAAAATATCTGCAATTTCTAATGAAAACAGTCTCTGGTACTACTAATGCTACCATTGCCTACAATCATTATGGAAGAAAATTCGTAAAGATACAATGCCCCCCTACCAAGCTCACATACCCCAGATCCAAAAAATATATAAAGGACTATGTTTATTATATTTTTATCTCAGTATTAATACTGAATCCAATAACAGTGCATTTTTGCCTATGAAATGCCATGTGATCCCCAGATAAAGCAAAGAGAAAAATTTAGCCCCATTTCCAAGTTAAAAAAGTAACACCAAGAGCAAGAAGGGTAGTGCTCATTCTATAGATTCTTGACCTATATTACCTAATCTTCTTAATAACTGCCCTTCCTCTTCCTGTCCTACACAGGTATTCCAATATTTCATCCTTCTATTAAGAAATTAAGATTCGGGGCTGGGGATGTGGCTCAAGCGGTAGCGCGCTCGCCTGGCATGCGTGCGGCCGGGGTTCGATCCTCAGCACCACATACAAACAAAGATGTTGTGTCCGCCGATAATTAAAAAAATATATATTAAAATTCTCTCTCTCTCTCCCCCCCCCCTCTTTAAAAAAAAAGAAAAGAAAGAAATTAAGATTCACATAAGTGACTTGCCCAAAGTCATGAGGTGAGTTAACAGTCAGAGTCCTAAAATCCTAGTACTGGGGATTTTGACCATCCTCGTCTTCTTTTCTAAGATATCATTCTAGACAAGCTCATTTTAAACAATAACACTTTTCATAAAGCAGGCTGTTCAAGCTTTCTCCTTTACTAGTATCAAGAAGAAAGACTACTTCTAAACTTGTTGTTAAGGGCATATGATTAAGTGGTATAATCACTTCTATCATTTGATTTCCTGTAAGGGTATTTTGCAATTCTAAGAAAGACATTAAGTACTAGCTAATGTAGACATGGTATCTGCTTTAAGAGTATTTTCAAGGAAACCAAATATTCAACATTTTTGAAAAAATGAAAATACAGAGCAAATTTCTAAAACTCAAATATAAAGCAGAACTATGATAGTTAAAACACAATTTTACACTGAATTTAGGTTCTCCTCTAAAAGAGTCTTATAAATTTAAAATATATCTGTGTTGTTCCTTAGGTGAACAGAAAGGCAAATAATACATTTGTAATTATTAGTTTCAAATGCCAAAAGGCAATCATTCTACATTTGTAAAAACATTAAAAATTCATACAGTAAGTGTTTAAAAATAGTAAAATAAAAACAGGTTCATGAAGTCATATGTAGCAGGAAAGCAGAAGAAATTCTCACAAATAATTCTACACTTTACATGTTCTAAAAAACCCATTTGTATACAGATACAACTGATTTTTCTAAACAGAACATTAATTCATTTATTAAATATTATTAAAAGTATATAGCATTTCTACAGGGTAATTCTACTATCATGAATACCCTTAACCTCCATTTTAAGAAGCTGGAATGGTTCCTGTCTCACAATAAGTCCTCAATATTTGCTGCTTTTGTTGAATTAAGCTTACCAAAAAAAAAAAAAAATGATCATTTTTTTCCTGTTGATTGGTGTCAAGGGCAATATTTTCCTCTTATTTTAACGTTATAAAATGATGAAGCTAATAAACACTGAGACAACATAAGAAAAAGCTTTAAGCCAGAGGCTGTGGCACAAACCTATTAATTCCAGCTATTCTGGAGAATGAGGGCCAAATCTGAGGCCAGCCTAGGCAATTTAGCAAGACCTGACTCAAAGTAAAACTTTTCGGGATATAGCATAGTGATAAAGCTCTTGCCTAGGAGGTGCAAGGCCCTGGGTTCAATCCCCAAAACCACAAAAAAAAAAAAAAAAAGGTTTTCACAACTAGTTTTCCCAAATTCAATTCTATATTATCTCTATCCAAAACTGTTTAAATAATTCCACTTAATTCAACAACGAAAATAAATTTAAAGGCTAGTTAACTGGACACATTTAATGAGAACTATAATTATCATGCTGTATATAGACTAGATAATAAGTAGTAAGTCTTCTGAATATAAACTACCTTTGCTTAACTGATAAACTAACTTTATATAGTTTTTCTAAGTGTAGAACCTACAAACAGCTTAAATATCAAGAGTCCTCCTGGTAGCTATCAAAATTTAATCCATCTCACACACTCCCTAAAGATCCAAGGGTTCTTGAGTCAATTAACCATAGCTGAGACTTCTCCTGAAAGGGAGATTTTTCATGACAAATACATCCACTCTTGTTAGCTTACTGAAAGACAACCAATTTACACAAACAATGGGAAGACTTTAAAAAAAAAATTAAGTAGGAAGAAATATCCAAAACTCATATCACAGAAGAATGGTTGGAACATTATTAAAATGAATATTTTACTTTATACAAACCACTACCATAGCATGTAACACACTTTAGGACACACAAGGGCTGGGGCTATAGCTCAGTAGCAGAGTGCTTGCCTAGCTTGCGTGAGGCACTAGGTTCGATCCTTAGCACCACATAAAAATAAACAAATAAAATAAAGGCATTCTGTCCATCTACATATACAAAAAAAATTTTTAAAAAAAGACATACAATATGGCATATCTATATTCCCTCTAAGGAGTGAACTCCTTAATATCTTACTCATTTTTCCAGCCTAAAATGAAAAAAAATTTTTGGCACATGATTCTGTCTCAATGTATGATTAATACCTTAAAGCAAGAGTCAGCAAACTTTTTTGTAAAAGGTCAGGTAAACAAACATTTTAGCTTTTGTAAGCCATATCATCTCTGTTTTCAAGTAGCTAGTAAAGCAGGAAGCAGCCATACATTAGTAAACAAATGATCGTAGTGTGTTCAAATAAAACTTTGTTCACAAAAATAGGCAGGAGGGGTTTAGTTCATGAACTATAATTTGTCAAGTACTTAAACAGTAGTCAATGTTTTTCATTCCATAATTTAACTACATTTTGTGTCCAAGAAGATGTGAGCGCACACGTTCATACTTAATTATGTATGATTATGTATGACAGGTCAATCTTGGATCTGATTTTGGTTGGGGGCAAGAAAGAATTCAAGACAGGTAGTATATGACTAAGGAAAACAGTCTAATGGAAACAGAGTTAGAGGAAAGGGCAATTCCATTTCCCTTGTCAATCACTTGTTAGATATGGTATATGCCCCAATCCTGGTCAATAAGTTGAAGAATTATCTTTTGCAGGCACTTCTGGAAAAGACACAGTCCCCTTCATTCATTTTATTATTGTATCTGAATAAGACACTAGTCCTTACAACAGCCAATATGGGACAAGGGAAAAGCGACCTTAGTGTGAAGTCAGCAGGTAAGAACACAGGCAAGAACTAGAAGAAAAACTGGGCTTTGGTGATATTGCTGAGCCATTCTTTTTTATTTTTGATTTGTTTTAATTAGTTACACTGACAGTAGAATGCACTTTGATGCCTCACATATAGTGGAGTATAATTTCTCATTCTTCTGGATATACATGATGTAGAATCACACCAGTCATATAGTTATATATGTACATAGGGAATAATATCTGATCCATTGTACCTACTATCCTTCCTACCTCCACATCCCCTCCCCCACTTCACTCCCCTCTACCTAATTAATCTAAGGTGGTAATGCTATTCTTCCCTAGTACCCCCTGCCATTGTGAATTAGCATCCCCATATCAGAGAAAACATTCGGCATTTGGGTTTTGGGGATTGGTTTATTTCACTTAGCATGATATTCTCCAGCTCAATCCATTTACTGGCAAATGCCATAATTTCATTCTTCTTTAAGGCTAAGTAATATTCCATCATATATGTACATACCACATTTTTTAAATCCATTCATCTCTTCAAGGGGACCTATATTGGTTCCATAATCTTTACCACATGTACCTCGATAAAGGATATATAAAGAACTCAAAAAAACTTAACACCAAAAAAAAAAAAACAAATAATCAATAAATGGGCTAAGGAACTAAACAGACACTTCACAGAAGAATAAATAGTCAATCAACAAAGATATTAAAAAATGTTCAACATCTTTAGCAATTAGAGAAATGCAAATCAAAACTAAGATTTCATCTCACCCGAGTCAGATTGGCAATTATCAAGAATACTGAGCCATTCTTGAGCCTCTGGACTTTCTCATATAAGATATTAAATTTCCTTATTGTTTAAGGCAATTTGAAAATGTTACTATTTGTATCCAAAGCATCTTAAATGTTGTAAGGGCTAAAAACCAAAAACTGTTCACAAATTCACCTGTAGTCGGTCCTATTTAACTTCAACTTTTCACACATGAAAAAAGAATGTAAGGTCCAGAAAGCCCTTAGAGATCACCTAAAACATAGGGGGAAAGTATCTTGTATCAATTAGAAGGTACTATCTTTATATATTCTATAATCTTGGAGAAAACAGTAACTTCTTTTTTGATACTGTATCTAAAATAGTCTTTCAAAATGATATTTTTTCCCTCTAACTCAGGAGTTAGCAAAGTTTTTCTATAAAGGAAAAGACAGTAAATATTTCAGGTTTTGTGAGCTATATAGCTTCTGCCATTGTGGCTCAAAAGCAGCCACAGACAGTATGTAAAGAAAAGGCATGTATGTTTCAATAAAACTTCAGTTACAACAAGAGACATGTAGGTTGGATTTGGTACACTGGCCATAGTTTGCCGGCCCCTGTTCTAAAATGGCTACTAGCAAGAATTCTCTTTCAAACAAATCAACTTTCTAGAACTCAAAAATAGTTTATTTCAAATGTATATAAATTATGAAGAAAAGTAACCAGCATTTCTTGACCATTAGATTACTCGATGTAAAAAGTTTATTTGCCTTGTTTATACACATAAATTAAAACTTAGTACAGTTGGGCACAGAAGCACACCTGTAATCCCAAGCAATCCAGGAAGCAGAGGTAGAAGCATCACATGTTCAAGGCAGCCTCCACAACTTAGTGAGACCTTGTCTCAAGAAATAAAATAGGTTGGAAACGGTGATACAGCTCAGTGGTAAAGTGCCACTGGGTTCAATCCCCCAGTACTCAAGGTGGGGGATCTGATTTAGTACCTGTAATTTAGAATTAAACTGTGAAAAAGTCACCAATATATTACAGAAGGAAAAAATGCAAAACTTACTCATACACAAATTTAGAATACCTATGAAGTATAACTAAGCATTTTAAGTTAGTGAATTTATAAGGATTGCTATATATAACAGCTATTTAGTGGGGGGTGGGGGGTCACTACACAACTCCCAATCCAAAAGAACCATTTCTTGAAGGAAGTTGACACTAGAGTTCTCTATTAAATAGAATGAATAAATAGTGAATCACATAGATCATTATTCTTAATAGTTTTCAGACAAAAACAACCACAACCACATATTACATGGACATTTCACTAACCGAAATCATGAACCTTTATTTTATTTTATTTTATTTTATTCAGTAACAGGGATTGAACCCAGAGATATTTAACCACTGAACCACAACCCCATCCCTTTTTATATTTTGAGACAGATCTCAATAAATTGCAGAGAGCCTCACTAAATTGATGAGCTGGCTTTGAATTTACAGTCCTCCTGCCTCAGCCTCCTGAGCTGCTGGGATTACAAGCATATGCCACCATGCCTGGCTAGGAACCTTGTTTTAAAAGGACACCATGTGGTTTTTATTGTTGTTGTTGTTTACTACTAGTCATACTCTAGAAAAAAAACAAAAAGTGAATTTCACCTTTAATCATTAGTCAAGAAAATTTGCACATGCACTTACACAAACACTTCCAAGTACAGCAAATTCTATTTCATAAATTCATTCAATGATGAAAACGTGAGAAACGATTTAGTATTTAACATAATTAATAAACACTATTTTAGTGTTTTTACAATATAATCTTATTTTAACAAACTTTAAAATCACAAAGGATATCAAGAATGTTTATCCTTGCATAAGAATTGGTATTTTCTATATATACAAGAATTACTAACAATAGTTAACTATGAAAAACAGGACTGGAAAAGGGGTTGGAAGCGTTTGGGGAGTTTGGAGAGTGAAGAGAACTTTAACTTTCCCTTTACATCTCTCTGGGTTTTTTAACTTTGCCATAAAAATAAATTATAGTTGTGAACATTAAGATATACATTTAATATAAATTTTAATAAAAATACCAGGAACTTGAATGAATAGAACAGGCAGGATTTCTCTAAAACAGCCTAGAGATGGAGGAACCATCTGAGATCAGAGTGAACACCTCTAACACCAAAGAGATGAACATACTCTGGCTATAGAAGTCAGAAGTTCCTAGAACAGCCTTTACTGATCAATAAATACCAAGAACCTTAAAGTAACCTTGTAAAGGTAGAGTCTATAGCAACCCAATCCAGCTCTACTGGATCCTGTACCCAGCAATAGGAGAAAGTAGTGCCCACCAGCTTTTGGTCTACAGGAGGGTCCAAACCATCCAAGAAAGGGTGACTTCCTAGACTTCCCAGGTACACAGCAGTAACATGAACTTCTACCAGACATACTCTAAGGGCTGAAGATATGACTCAGTGATAGTGCTTACCTAGCATGCACAAGGGTCCAGGTATGAACCCCAGCATTACAAAAAAAAAAAAAAAAAAAAAGACATGACTATTAGCTATTCTCTACAGAGACATGGTCTTCATCAGTACTGCTTGGGTCTTCACAATTTTTTTTTTCAGTTGTTTTTTGTAGCACTGGGGATTGAACCCAGTGGCGCTTTACCTCTGAGCTATATTCCAAGCCCATTTATTTTTTTACTTTGAGATAGGGTCCAGCTAAATTATTGAGGCTGCTCTCAAACTTGCAATCCCCCTGCCTCAGCCCTCTGGTGTAGCTGAGATTATAGGTATGCACCACCACACCCAGCCAGTCCTCACAATCTTATTGGTCTTCGAGAGATAATGGTTAAAATTGGCCCTCATCTTTAAATGGTTTAAGTTAAAATGCAGTAAGTTAAAAATAAATTTAAAAAAAACAATATTTCCACCATCATTCAACATTTCAGATTCTACTACTGTAGAATATGTTGTTGTTGATTATATTAAAAGACGGTGAACTGAAAGCAAAATATACAAAGACTCTCACTTCAACAGCCTGCCAAAGATAAAAATGAATATTTTAAAAAGTCCAAATCTGTTGTTGGGAATGGTGAAGCAATAAACAAAAAAAAAAAAAAAAAAACCTTTGTTCCAATCCCTGAGACTACTGACAATTAGCAAGAGACAGAAAAAACTGCAAAGTGTGTCACTTCTTACCATCACAAGGAAAACAATAATCAATTTAATTTCCAGTTAAGTAATCACAATTTCCAAAAAGTAGGACAGACTCAACATATTTTACCCACACCAAATAAATGACATGTCTGAACCCTCCTACACGTTCTTCATGTGTATGGATAAAGAAGTGAACAAAACAATGTATATGATCCATGATAGCAAGAATTTAACATTTTTAAGTGTCATAATCAAATTTTGTCTCAATTCCAATGTTATTCACTCCTCACTATCATCTGCTTATTAAATTCCAAACTATAGTTTAAAAATGGTTAAGAAACTGCAATCCTTTAAACAGCATACAATTTCTCAAAAGAAGTGCTCCACATTGTCATATTTTAATTATCATCTTCTCTAGAAGATATACTGGTAAAAGCAAATACTGAAAACAAAACAACACAACCCCTCCTCAAAAAAAAAACCCTGCAATCCTAAATTATTAGTCTCTTTCCTCAAATCTAATGATGCTGTTTTGGCAAATGGTCTAAGCCATTATTTATCCAGCAAAATGAACGGGACAATTGTTCATTCTAAGCCCGTCCATCATATGAAAGAGTATTTAGTGTTCTAAAAACTGTATGCTCCGTCAACAATAGATTGCAATGTCTATGTCCAAGTACTCGCTTATCAAATAAACCCTCATTATCTTAGACTTTTACATTTACATCGTGCCAGTCTTACACAGGACTGCTGTGGAGCTCCTAAACATGTCTTCTGTAAAATCTCAACTATATTAAAATCTATTTTTTGATGAAATTGATTTTTTAACATATTTTCAACCTCATTAATAACCACTCTTTGAGGAAAAACAAATCCTGGGGATTTTTAAAGAAAAATGACATCTGTGTAGCAACTGATGTGCTCTATTTAAACTGAAATAACTAACGTATTGCCCCCTTTCAAAGTTAGCTCGGGAACTGAGCTCAGAACCCGGTAAAGGAAAGGGGACTGTGATGTACTCAACTTTTCTGGTGGGGGCTGAGCTAATAAACTGGGCGGCTTAAGGGCTCAAGAAAGTTAAAGGGCCCCCCGCAGCAGAAGCAGCAGCAGCAGCAGCAGCAGCAGGTAGAGCGGCGGCGGGAAGGCGGGCCTGGCCTCGCGGGTGCAGGCGGCGGGAGCAACTGGCGCCCCAAAGCCTGTAATGCAACAAGCTTTGTGCCACTAGGGAGGAACGCACGCTGTCTAGTAATTCAACACTCTTACTTTCAGACTGGAGGTCGGGGAGAAGTTCTGATCAATGCCTTCCCTGCATGGCAAAACAGAATCCTACATGCCCTTATTACCAGTATTTTTCAAATACCCCCATGGACCTGCTGGCCCAAGCCCGCGGCCCAGTCGGACCTCCCCGGGTCTGGGGGTGCGAGGCCGACGCTAAGGGCGGATCCCACGCCGCGCCCGGAGGAGAAACGCGCGGCTGCCGGGGACTTCGGCCCGAACTGGGCACTGTGGGACTGTGGGGCCGCGGCCCGCCACGACTCGGCCGGGCCTCGCGGCTCCCGCCCGCTCCGGGAGCGGCCTGGCTGGGTCGACAAGGCGGCGGCGCCTCGGCCCGCGGGGCGCGAGCTAAGGCGCGCCAGGCCCGGGCGCCGGCGCCACCGCCGGGCAGCAAAGGGCCCCGCAACTTCTCGCCGTCACCTCAACGTCTGCGGCGAAGCCCGGGAGAGGAAAGGGAGGGCGCCGGCGGCTTACCCGAGAGTGAGCGGTTCCTGCCCGCGCGCCGACTGGCTGGGGCGCTGCGCGGCGGCGCCAGGCGTTGGGGCTGCGGCAGGGAGGGAGAGGTGGTGGTGAGAGCGCCGGGCAGCTGGAGAGGAGAGGCGCCGCCGACACCGCAGACAGCTCCGCAATATGGCCGCCCGGCGCCTCCTCGGGGGAAAGGCGGGGCTGCCCCGCGCCCCCCGCCTCCCCCTCCCGGCCAGCGGGCCTCGCGCGGCGGCCTGAGCGCCAACCCCGCCGCAGCCGCGAGGGCCGTCCCGCCCGGGGCCTTTCCGCCGCAGGCCGCGGTCTGAGGCAGCTAAGGCGGGAAAGAGGCTGCGGGCCCGGGGCCCCTGGGGAATCCGGGCACACGTCAAGAGGGGCAAATCCTTGCAGAAAACCCCGGGCGTGAGCGAAGCCTGCAGCAAAGGGTAGAGGAGCCGCCCAGCTTAGAGCGCGCCCGCCGCCTCCCCCGCGAGTGGAAACTTGAAACTCCCGCTGTTGCCAGCGAACTCACTGAGGGCGTTTCCAGCGCCCCCGGGGAGGCGTTCTTCCCAGGGGGAATCCGGCAGCGGGTGGGGCGCGTTACTTGGCCGCTCGGCTTGAAAATCCTGGAGTGGGAGAGAGAAATGGGCCTACCTGAGAGGAATTTGTATTTGCAAAAAATAACGTTTAAATTATTTTGGTAGGTTTTAACCTACTGGAAAAGCTTGCCTTTTTTCGGAGGCAATTTATAAATTCACCCAAAACCTCAGTGGATATGACACCAATCAGAAGTGCGAGTTTTGATCCAAGCCAGGATGTGTGATCATTTTTATTATCAATGACATTCCTTGGCCCTTGAAAGGAGCGGGTTGAGAAGAAAAAGTTGGAAGTAGAAACTCAAAAGAGCAGCTAAAGGTAAATTATTTAGGTTTGGAGAGAGCCTTAACTCTAGTCCACTCATTTCAGTTAGTAACAGACTACATAGAGCCTCTTCTCACTTCTGGAACAGTGTTATACTCTCCAAGCTGCCTCCCTTGGGTATTTCCACTGGGATTCAGAGTAAAACGTGCTACAACAAGTGCACAAAATCAGATTAGCCTGGCTTAACCGGTTTGCAATGCTTTAGTTTATCTTTTGTAAATAAACCTTAAATTCCAATAAAACTCGAGAGTGTATTTAACTTTTATAGGACAAGTAATTCATATCCTTCCTGCCTTCGCATTTGCCTTCATTGAGACAGTAGCTTTTCCAGGAACTCTCTCCAGATCACTTTCACTAAGTTTCCTATTCAGTGAGTTTCCACCATTGCCCTTTGGAGACCTTTCTAAACAATTAAGAGCCCCAAGAGACTCCAGGGTAACACTCAAACGCCTTTAGATTGCAAATTCCTCCAGGATGGGAACCAGGTGTGTGCTTTGTAATCAAACAGGTTTATGTGGTTCTTAGAGACCACCAAAAGACAACTCCTTTGTCTCCGGAGACACAAAAATTATCTAGGTAATTGTTCAGCCTTCTACATCAGGTTGCACGCATAAAGATGGTCAAAGTATTATGAAAATTCATAAGTAGTACACTAATCAAAAGTCTGTAACACCCTTTTGCAACTGAAAATGAAGGATTCACTCTTGTTGGGCATGTATCAAGTACAGGTGAGAAAAGCTTTCACAGGACTCTTAATGATTATAACAACCCTGTGTTTGGGATGAAAACTAGTGTCAACTCTTAAAAAATAAGTGAATAAAGAGATCCTCAAAAGCATTAAATAATTTATCCAATGTAAACCTGCTAGGAAGTGGCAGAACTATGACCAAACCCAAAAATATATTTGCATCCAAAGACTTGATTTTCTTCTGTCCTCTGTAACAGCAAATAGAACAGAAGTTGTAACATTTCAGTTGATGATGGTATTAGTAAATATTCAAGGCTGGTGAGATAAAAATGGTAATCTCAGACAGTGTGAGTGGGAATGTAAACTGAAATAACCTCTTTAGAAAGCAATTTGGCATTGTGATTCAATCTTTAAGTAAATTCATAAATCTTACCACCCACAATCCCATGTCTGGGATTCTTACAGAAATAATCTGAAGTAGAGCAAAAACTTTAATTCATAAATTCCATATCACAATATTTTATAAGATCAAAAATATATGGAAACTAAGTTTCTAAATAGCTGGATTTACTCTATAACATTTTAAGTAACAACTTTAAATATGAATATATATAACAACATGGCAACATTTTAAGTGGGGGAAAAATAAATTATGAAACTATGCATGCATTATGACCACCATTATGTTCAAAAATTCATGAAGTATCAGCAAAAAAGAAAACTTGAACCTCATAGTTGTCTTTGGGTGATGTTTCTATGGGCATTTTTATTTCCTATTTCCATCTCTTTTTTTCTGCATTTTATAGTGTTAAAAATATTTTTATCTGATTACACAAAAGCAACAAAGCCACTCTTTTCTAATAATAATTGTGGTGAACTGAGCTGGTGGAATTTTATGGTCAGGATCATGTTTACCATGGATTCAGATGTCATCTTACACACATCATTATTGTTCTGTACTGTTCCATATATCAAGTACATGCACTTTTAATGAAATATTGGAGATTTAATTGACAATTATCTTTCTCATTGTCATTCTAACAGTTCAAATTTCAAAGTGGAAAAGAATCACATTTGCTAAAACTATTGTGTTTCAGAAAAAAATCTGGTATTAATCAGTAATTACAAGAAGTCTACTTATGAAGCCCATAATATGTTTTTAAAAGAAAGACTCAAATCAGTCTATTACTAATATGTCTGTTATAATCCTGTTTGTACTTCACCACAATATATTGGTTTATTCTGAATTCTGGAATTCCAATGATAGTTATAAAAGCATTTGCCTCCGGGCTGGGATTGTGGCTAAATGGTAGAGTGCTTGCCTAGCATGCATGAGGCACTAGGTTCGATCCTCAGCAGCACATAAAATGTAAAATAAAGATATTGTGTCCGGCTAAAACTAAAAAGTGAACTTTAAGGAAAAAAAAAAAAAAGCATTTGCCTCACCAGCACATATAAAAGTATTCCTTGAAGGCTGGAGATATACTCAATGGTAGAGCACTTGCCTAGCATTCTCAAGGCCCTGGGTCCAATGCCCAGCACACACACCATTCCTCCAAGAAAAAAAAAAAAAAAAAAAATATATATATATATATATATATTTCATTTTTGCAAGAATGGTTTATAAATGGAAGGTTTTTGACCTAGCACAAACATTGGTTTGCAGGCCCCTTGTTAGTTTGAATAAGACTGGGTTCCTGTCCTCTTGTACAGTAATTGGAAAGATAAACATTGGTGTCAATCTAGCTATAGTGAAGTCAGATACAGAGCATCCAGGAAGACAGAAAAAAAAGGGCAATTAACTGCCTAGAGAAGAGAATACCGGAGCATGTGAGGTGATAAGAGGAAGGCATGTTAGAAAGTTCCATGAGAGGAGAAGCTGAGGAAAGACAACCAGCCTTGGACACTGAGTAATAAGATGAAGTTGATACTTGGTTGTAAGTGTGTTATTTCCAGAGGTTCCAGAGAGGTAAGTTGAGATCCATTTGGGCAGTGCAGAATTTACCCTTCAACCTTGAGGAAAAAGGATGAGGTATTAATTAATACCATAGAGGTATTAAGGAATAGTTTATATATTTAGTAAGTAACTGGCAACCAGCTGGAATTCTTGATTCAAGGACAATGAGAGTAGATAGTGAGGTCATCAGGGACACCTCAGGTAGATAGCTTGGCTACAAAAGCCCATGCAAGAGAAAATGAGATCTGAACTTGGGAGGTTGAAGGTGAAAAAAAGAGAGAGTCTGTTAAAATATTTGGAGATAGACTTTGTACTATAGAAGGAGAAGTGGAAATGATTTCAGGGTTTCCAGTGGGTTTCAGTAAGGTAAACAGGGAGTGTGTACACAACAGAGGGGAACTGAAGAGATCAAGATAGGCAAGTGGGGGGCTGGGGTTGTAGCTCAGTGGTAGTGAACTTTCTTAGCATGTGTGAGGCACTGAGTTTGATTCTCAGCACTACATACAAATAAATAAAATTAAAGTTATATCAACAACTTTAAATTTTTTTAAAAAAAAAGGCAGGTAGGGAACATGCTGACTTTAAGTGTATATGGATAATCTAGGGATAAATATATATGTGCAGTGGCTATAAATCCATGAACTGTAAGAACTATGGCAAATGAGACATCCTATAAATACTCATTAAATAAACAAACATAGGTAACATGCTAAAATGGATTTTTCTTTTATACCTATTTCTTTTTTTTAAATACATTTATTTTATTTATTTTTATGTGATGCTAAGGATTGAACTCAGGTCCTCGAACTTGCTAGGCAAGCACTCTACCGCTGAGCCACAACCTCAGTCCCTGTACCTATTTCTTTGGAAAATACAGTTTTGTATAAGCCAAGGTTCTTTAAACAGTGTTAGATATTAAATTAGTCTAAAGCATTTAAATATACTAAAATGTTTTTCCATCAAAAATTATACACTAAGCAGGGCACAGTGGTGCAAGCCTATAATCCCAGCAGCTACTGAGGCTGAGGCAGAGGATTACAAGTTCAAAGCCAGTCTCAGCAACAACAAGGCACCAAGCAATTCAGTGAGAACCTGTCTCTAAATAAAAATACAAAATAGGGCTGAAGATGTGGCTTAGTGGTCGAGTGCCCCTGAGTTCAATCCCTGGTACCCCCCCAAAAAAATTGCTATAACAAGGCAAAATTACAACTATTTTTAAAAACTTTTATACATAGAAAGAAATGCAAGAGAATTTTCCATTAGAAACCAGGATATTTTATACTATGTATATTATCTTGCACATTTAAGTACATATTCACATTATGTTCATAATAGCCCTCAGTAAAATTAGACAAAGTCAATACAACTATCTTATCATTTACTTTGTATGCCTAGTAAACCATACACATTTAATTGCTGATATAAGCTATAAAATTTCAGTACAGTCAATAGAGATCTGTTGGCTAATGAACCTAACCCAAGTCAGGAAACCACAGGTTTATTCCTACTTTTATTCTCTCCCTATCTAGGTTCAAATTAGATAAGCACATAATTCATGTGTCCACAGATATGACCATATCTTCAACAAAGACAGAGTAAAAGTTATGACTTAATTCTGTTTACATAATAAAGACAGTTTAGTTTGTAAAAAAAAATAGCAATAAATTTCAGAAGTATGTAATAATCAAAGCAGAGACAGACTCAATAAGGGAATCTTATTAAACTAGTTTTTATTCCCAGTTCTTTCCAACAATTTACAAAATGACATTGAAAGATTTTATGGACTATTCTGTAACATACTTACAAGCAGTGTTAAAAGAGAGAATGTTACCTATATTTTACCTTTCCCACATATTGTTAAAAAACATCATAGATTTTCAGGACGAGAAGACAACCTCAAAGAGCATTGAATCACCTCTCCAACATTGCTACCAAATGACCAGCTCATCAACAGTAGCTTTCTGTGACAAACTGAGAACTCTAGGAGAAAAAAGTCTGTGTGTATGTGCGCTCCTGCCTGCGCTCCCATTCTTATTAGTCTTCTCATTGATTAAATAAGGGAGCTGGACTATACCAGCTGTAAGTTTTCTTCAAGATCTAAAATTCTTCACCTATCTAATTTAAATGTAAAATATTTGATTCTCATACAGAGCAATGTGGAATTTGTAGAATTCATTATATATTTTATAACACAGGCAGGAAGCATGTATGTACAAGAATCACCATAAAATTTCATAATTGTGGACCCAAATATCAGTGACTTTATGTCTCAATAAGCTTTGTAGGGCTGGGGTTGTAGCTCAGTGGTAGACCACTTGTCTAACACATGTGAAACATTGAGTTTGATCC
Source organism: Urocitellus parryii (assembly GCF_045843805.1). Taxonomy (NCBI): domain Eukaryota; kingdom Metazoa; phylum Chordata; class Mammalia; order Rodentia; family Sciuridae; genus Urocitellus; species Urocitellus parryii. Next base: position 97,543,938 of record NC_135534.1, read on the forward strand.
TCAGCACCCAAAAAGATAAATAAATAAAATAAAGGTATTGGGGCTGAGGTTATAACCCAGTGCAAGAGTGCTTTCCTAGGATGTGTGAGGCACTGGGTTCGATCCTTAGCACCACATAAATATACCATATATATATATTGTATATATATATGGTATTTTTGTATCCATCTACAACTAAAATGAGAAAAAGATTTTTTAAAAAATGTATTGTGTCCATCAACAACTGAAAATATATTTAAAAATAAGCTTTGTTCTTTGTTAGACTATCCATGACATATGGAAGGGGGAGAGAATTATAAATGAATGAATGAATGAATAAATAAATAAATAAATATTCACCCTGGATGTTGGCACTTTAGTTGAAGTTTGCAATAGTTTAGTTTTATTTTAATTTGGTTGAATCATATTATACAACAGTGCCATTTACTATTAAGGAAAGATACTCACCACTTTGTGAAGTATTAAGTGTGTGAGATTTAAATTTTACTGTGGTGATTTTAAAATATATCTGCAAATTATTTGAGACATCTTTAAGGGTTATAGCCTAATATTTCTCTTCCTAAGTAGAGTATCAGGTAACAAATAAAATAAAATGGAATTGATAGTATACATGCTATGATCTGAATGTGTATCCCTAAAATTCACCTAAAGGTAGGGCCTAAAACACCTCCACTAGCACAACCCTGAGGACCAAGCCTTTAACACCTTGGGAACACTCATCAAAACCATAGTACTGGGGCTGGAGTTGTGGCTCAGTGGTATAGCGCTTGCTTAGCATGTGTAAGGCACTGAGTTTGATTCTAAGAACTGCATATAAATAAATAAAATAAAGGTCCACTGGCAACTAAAAAATATTTTTTAAAAAAGCACTGAAGTATTTTTGTTAGAGCAACAGGAATAGACTGAAACAGTTTATGATTTCTGAAACCAAATCATAAGAAATTCTCCTCATTGGCTCTAGGATCACCTACATTGGGGTAGGCCACATGCCATGTAATGAGAACATTTGAACAACCTATGGAGACCTCATGGTAAGAAATGGAGCCCTTCTGCCATCCGTGAGGCCTTCTGCAAACAACCATGTGAGTGAGCCACTATGGAAGCATACGGGTCTTCCAGTCCCACTTAAATCTTCGGATGACAGTAGCCTCTGCCAATATTCCCAGTGCCACAGGAAACATTGAACCAACAGCATCTGGCCATAAATTCCTGATCCAGGGAAATTTTGAGATAATAAATGGTTATTTAAGTCACTGAGGTTTGGGGGTGCTTTTTTACGTAGCAATAGATAACTAATCATTTACATTTGAATTCCCACTCAAGTTAGGCCACTCCTTCATTTTGAAAGATGATTGAATTATGTGTTATAAAACTTGACAAGACTTCAAAGAAACTTAACCTGTTATTTTGCAAAAACAGACATTAAGATGTCCAGAGTTTTGTGTTACTCATAGCTGATATTCTTCTTGTTCCCAATCTTAGCCAGAGAAATAGAAATCATCCTTAATATCTCTCTCTCCTTCAGTCTTACACCAAAACTATTAATTATTTCTAATGATTTTATCTCCTGCCCCTTCAACCTTTTATATCTGTGCAACCCCCAACCAGGCCACACAACTGTTATCCCTCTGGACTCCAATAAAAGCCTCTCAGGTGTTCTTCTCACATCAACCCATGCCATCTATAATTACTTCTCAATACTTCATTCAGATTTAACCTGTTGAAATACAGTCATGATCCTCTGACATATCCTTCTTTTCACCCCACCCCATTGGTTGACTTCCCATTGCTAGTATTGGTTTGTATTTACTCTCCAAAATCAAGTCACTGTGGCCTCCTACAATTGCTACAGCATGCCTGCTACCATGTCCAGGTTGTAAGGACCTTGCATATGCTTTCCCTCAGCCCTATTCACCTCATTGATACCTATTCATCCTTCACATCTGAATCGTAACTCAACCTGTCTAATCTCCCAGGTACAATCTCCATGTAACTTTTCATTGTAGTACTAAATAATAAACACTTGTTTCTTCAGAGAAGAAAGATGGTTTATTAACCACTGCAATAATAGTAGTCAGAGTATTGGCATTTTAAAAAAATTTTATTGGTTCATTTTAGTTATACAAGACAGTAGGGTCTATTTTGATATACTTATACAAGCATGGAATATAGCTTATTCTAACTAGGATCCCAGTCTTGATATACATGATGGTGAGATTCACTGTGGTATATTCATATATGTACATAGGAAAGTTATATCAGATTCATTCCACTGTCTTTCCTTTTCCTATCCCCTCTCCCTTCCCTTTACTCCTCCTTTTGTTGATGCCTGAATTTTTAAAAATTGGTATCTCTTCTCCCTACTACACTACAAGCCTATAAACCCAAGGACAGTACACATTTCTTTTCATCCTAGTGTTCTAGAATAGAACAGAGTCCAAGGAATTCTGAAGTGTTTAATAAATATTTGTTAAATGGATGAAAGAGTGAAATCACCCAAGAAGTTTATGTGCAACTAAAACCTAGACTTTCTGACTTTAGGTTTAATATTACTTACAGACCACCTACTGCTCTCAATTTGATGTAGTCAACAATGCATAGCAATATAACACATCTATAAAGTACAAAGAAAATCATTGACATTCTTCAATATTGTATTTGGCAATAGTAGTAGAGTACAATATCTAGGGAAATTACTACAGTAAAATGACAAGAATTTGTGATTCTGCCCCTCACTGCTTGACATTCCACCATTACTTAAAACAGCTGAAGAGTAGTGTCCTGCTCTTCCTGAATGGATTGCTTTATACAATTTGAGATGTGATAAGTTAACAACTAGATGTTTAAGTGCTTTTTTACATAAGAAGTTAATTTATAAATGCAATGATCACAATTAAAGTTGGAGGGATTGTCTAAATCAGAGTTGGCTAGGCTGATAAATATTTAGGAGCTATGTTCACATGAAGAAGGGTGACAGAGTCTAGGTCCTTTGCAAATTTACTTGGATCCTTGATCTAATAAAATTGTTATTCTCTGGAGTCCTTTTCAAGTCACTGGGCTATACCTCTGTTCTCTTCTTTTAAATACTTTCTTAAGCTGGATAGTGATCTGATTCCAAAGGAGGGTGACCATCATAATACTGAATAATTGGGGAAGTGTCCCTCCATGCTCTGCATTCCTCTGATGGCGTTGATTCTCAATTGTACTATAGACATGATGGCATGCAGGATGCATGGCAGGGTATTATAGAAAGTTCTTCAGGAGAAACATGTAAGAATGACATTTCCAACTAGTAAAGGGCCTATGTGGCCAAAGGTCTGATATAAACTATTTTGGAATTTGAGAGAGGTTTATTTTTTCCAGTGAACAACTTTTTGAAGGGTGGTTTGGTTCTGCAGATGGCCTGACGAAGCTTATTAAAATATAATGCAACTAGACCAATGGTACTGTGAAACCAGCTGAGGTTTATGATCACACTTCTTTTTTAATTTTTTAAAATCTTTTTTTGTGGTGCTGGGGATTGAACCCAGGGCTTTGTGCATATAAGGCAAGCACTCTACCAACTGAGCTATATCCCCAGCCCTTATGATCATATTGCAATCAATGTATATATTAGGGCTTAACTCGAGACAACAAAAAATGTATTCTTTTTGACTGATTTAAATTCAAGCATTCATTTACTTAACCTGTGACTCAGTTTCAGACTTTGTGCTAAGTGCTAGGAATATAAAATAAGCAGGTCTACTTCTCCCTCAAGAAATTCAATTTCATGAGCAGAAAATTACAAAATCATGTCCAAAATGCTGTAACTGACTCCTCTTCTCTACTAGCCTCATATATTCATGACTTTCTTGGCATCTCTACTTGGTGCCCAGGAACATCCCAAATTCAATCTGCCCAGGGAGGAACTTCAGGGAGGAACCTTTTCCATCAGTCCTCCCCTCCCACCTCATCCTCATCCTCCACCTCATCCTCATCCTCCCCTTTCTGCTGTATACAAACATATCAATTTGTGAAACCATCTTCTAAACAATCATCCATCCCAGAAAATTGCAAGTATCCCTGCACTTGTTCAGGCCCCACTTACCTCAGTTATCAAATTCTATTAATCTTATCTAATCATGAATCTTTTAAGCCATTCCTTCCTAATTCTCCTATTTATCACTATTTTAATCCTGAATGCGAGTAAGCCTCCTAACTAGAATCCCAGACCAGTGTGGGGGCCCTCTGTAACCCATCCTTCTTATGATGCTATTTCTGTAGGGCTTTGAGAGGTCTACTTGGAGAGCTTAGCACAAGGCCTAACCCACAGTAAATGCTATTGTAATTAGCAACATGTATTAATGTGGATGTAAAGCACTGACAGGCCAGGCTCCTGACCAGGGAACACTGTTTGTTTTTGCTATGCTAATCTGCAATATCAATATTCTTTAATTCAAGGGTGATCAGACCACAGGATATCTGACTCGTAAAGTCTAAATTTGTAAGAAATAGTATAATGAAATGATAAAAGCATTGACCTTTAGATTCAGACAGACTAGCATTCTAAATCCAGTGCTGCTATATAACAAGCCATATAAAATGCTACTTGATGCTATTTTTTCTTCCATTGTCCTCATTTTTTTCATATAGAAAGCCAATTTTCTACTTGAACAGTTAAGATCACGCTCAGCAAAAAGTGACAAAAAGCCCAAAATAATAGTGTCTTTAAAAAGATAGATTTTTTTCTCCCTTAAAATTATATCCAGATAGGCAATCTAGAGCTGATACAGTACAGGCCTAGTCATCAGGAGCACCATCCCTGTGCTCCATCATCCCCAACATGTGGCTTCCACCTCATGGTAGAAAACGCTGCCCAGCTCCAGCCATGGTGTTCACGTTAAAGCCAAGAGAAATAAATTTTTTAAAAGTCAGGGTGACACAGACCTGTAAACCCAGCTCCTTCGGAGACTCAGGCAAGAGGATCACAAAGTTCAAGGCCAGACTGGGAAATTTAACAAGACCTGGCCTCAAAATAAAAATTTAAAAAGGAGCTGAAGATTTGGCTCAGTGGTAGAGCACTTGGGAGCATGCAGGAGGTCCCGAATTCAATTTCCAGTACTGCCAAAGAAAAAAAGGGGGGAGAGATAAGGACATTTCCCAGATTGCTTCCCTCTATAATTATATATAATAATATAGTTGATTATATATATATATGTATATATCTATATCCAATGAAATATATGATATATATATATACATATATATATAAATGATATATATCATATATTTCATTGGATATAGATATATACATATATATGTATATGATATATGTATGTGATATATGTTATATATATATATATATATATATGTATATGATATATGTATGTGATATATGATATATATATATATATATATATATATCACCAAATCTAACTGCAAGAGAGGTTGGAAGTTTGAAATTATACTGTTTTCTGAGTAGCCATGTGCTTAGTAAAAATTGACAGTACTACCTTACATAGAAAAAGGGGAGAATAGATGTGATAAATATCTTAACCTGGCTTCCACAGATAGCAGTAAATGTGTACAGATTGGCATTTATCAGGAAATAAAAACCCAGGGAAACAGAAATGGGGAGGGAGCTGGTGAGACAGGGGAGGAGATGGAGCCAATACTAGAGTCTTTATAGAAGGTTGCAAATGAGTCAAACACAACTGGCTGCTTAAAATGATAGGACAGTCCTCAAATGGAAGTGTCAATGATTATATTTCAGAAGTCTGTCAATGTGTGGTGAGAGGAGAAATTCGACCACGGTCTCCCTTCTGTCGAGGTCACCCTACAGGCTTCCTGGCAATTCCGATTGTATGTGCGCAGGCACTGAACAGCTCCTGTGGTATCTCATGCCTCAGCCCAGCAGAGACGCCTCAGAGAGGGAATCAACAGGCATATGACATGGGCATGAGAGGAATCGCCATCACATGGCATCTGTATGAAATCGGAGCAGGTGCAGAACTGGCCAGCTTCAGCAACACCTAGGCCAGAACAAGAGGCTGAAGCCCCAGAAACAAATGGGACTGAAAGATCCAAAGTGGCACCTAAGAGACACTGGATGCAGTAGACATTCAGCAGTCTCTGCCACACTATTCTAAATCTAAGCTAATCTGTCACTGAGAAAGCCGGTGAGCCCCTACATATGACCTGCCCAATATCGAAAATACTTGCAAAAACAAATTAGTGACAACAAGATTTAGCAACCAGGCCAGGTTGTTTTCTAACAGCTTTCTGAGCACTATTTCATTTAATCCTCACAACAAACCCAGGTGGAAGGTATTCTTTCTGTTAGTTTCCTTCCTTCCTTTTCCCTTTGTCTTTCTCTTTTTTTAATTTAAATTTTACCTCTGAGGAAATAAATGGAGGGAGATATGAACAGGGCTGGTAATCGGTGGGGCCAGGATTTACACTCAGGCAATCATGTGAAGCTTGCCTGCTGTGTTACTGCGGGCATTAATAATGAGAAGGATGCAAATGCAGTGTGCAATCATGAGAAGATATTCTCGGGAAAGGAAATTTTATGATCTTAGAGAACAAATCAGTATCTGATGGAAAAATAATAGAATACACCCATCTAGTTTTACGGAGAAACTAGTTCTGCCTTTGATGTCTTAGTTCTGTGCTGATGTAAACTTCTGAGGATGTGAGTCATCTCTAGCCTGGCCCCTATATTCATTCTTTCCTCCCAGAGGATACAAATCTAACTCTAACTTTCTTCTATACCGCCCTTGGTGCCTGGCCTGAGGGCACCTTTTTTGACTTAAAAGCTTGATAGTTGTAATACTCATTCATTTTTTCTTGGAATGAAAATGGAACTAGGTCAGCCTTTTTGAGTTTTCTTTCTTTTCTCTGGCCCCTCACTTGGTAAAAATTAGATCCAGGCAATCCAATTCCTTGACCTTTCATTGAGTCTCAGTACTGCAGCCTCTGAGGCCTACTTCCTCTGAGAAGGGAGACATCATTCTTCTTCCCACCCTTCCAGCCTCCCCCAGAACTCTGCATGGGAAAGAGCAGGAGAAGGAGAGGAAGCAGGCCAAAAAAGGCTTCAGTGTGATTGGATTAAATTTCAGGGGAAACTCAGCCTGATCATCTTCACGTTCATTTCTTCATTCATCACACAGAAATCTCACCTAAGGTTGTGCTGAGAGTAACATCCAAATCCAAGGTCTCTCTCCTTTTTTGAAGTTCTTTTATTTTCCACTTTAAATATATACATTATATATTACAAATATATGCATAGTCACAAACATTTATATTCATACTCGCATACATGCATATATATATATATATATATATATATATATATATATATATATATATATTTAAAGATAAATTTTTCCCCTAAGATCATCATTTGTTCACTCAGCAAACTTTTACTGAGTGCATGAAAAGCACCAAGAAGCACATAAGGCATCAGAGGAAGATTCCTACAGTTATCATTTCTATTTTTTTAATTACTATACTGGGAATTGAGCCCAGGGGCAACTTAACCACTGAGCTACATTCACAGCCCATTTATTTAATTTTTTTAAATTTTAAGACAGGTCATTCTAAGTTGTTGACTACCTTGCTAAGTTGTTGAGGCTGACCTCCAAGTTGTGATCCTCCTGCCTCAGCTTGCAAGTCATTGGGAGTGTGCTATCATTCCCAACTTCAACACAATTTCATAAAAAATTGTGATATCTAGGGCTGGGGATGTGGCTCAAGCGGTAGCGCGCTCGCCTGGCGTGCGTGCGGCCCAGGTTCGATCCTCAGCACCACATACCAACAAAGATGTTGTGTCCGCCGAGAACTAAAAAATAAATATTAAAAATTCTCTCTCTCTCTCTATCCTCTCTCACTCTCTCTTTAAAAAAATTGTGATATCTAATGAATGCATATATCATTTGTTGCTTCTTTTTTTAATGCAGTACTGAGGACTGAACCTAGGGCCTTGAGCATACTAGGTAAGCACTATACCACTGAGCTATACACCAGCTACATGCTTTCCACTACCTCTTCCTCCTCCTTTTAAAACTTTCTTTCTTTTTTTAGTTTTCAGGACTGGGGAGAACCCAGGAGTGCTCTATCGCTGAACCACATCCCTAGCCCATTTTATTTTTTATTTTATGATAGGTTCTCACTAAGTTGATGAGGCTGGCCTTGAATTTGTGATCTTGTGCCACAGCCTCCTTAGTCACTGTGATTATAATGTGTGTTACCATGCCTTGCTACATCATTTACTTCCTTTTTTAAAAATTTGTTCTAATTAGTTATACATGACAGTAGAATGTATTTTAACACATCACACATAAATGGAGTATAACTTTTCGTTTGTCTGGTTGTACATAATGTAGAAACACACCAGTCATGTAACCATATGCACAAAGGGTAATAATGTCCAATTCATTCTACTAACCTTCCTACTCCCATAACCCCCTCCCTTCCCTTCACTCCCCTTTGCCTAATCCAAAGTACTTCTATTTTTCCCTAGCCACCCCCCATTGTGAATTAGTATCCACATATCAAAAAAAATTCATTCTTTGTTTTTGGGGGGATTGGCTTATTTCTCTTAGCATGATATTCCCTAACTCCATCCATTTACCTGTAAATGCCATAGTTACATCATTTACTTCTAAATCACATTTTGGGTTCTTTCTTTCTGACCAAGTGCCTCTAGACTTCATCCATAGTGTATTTACTCAGTCTTTGACTTCAAATATTGTAACTTATTGTCTACTTCTTTACTATTTATTTTTCCAACTATCCCCATTGAAAGCTGATCTGAGATTGGACTCATGGACCTTGTTCCTACTTGAATTCTCTTAAGAATCAAGGGCTCTCCAGCATCACAGACTATATGAAATTAAATATTCAACGGCTTTTGACCAGCAGGGATATATCCCATTCCTTGCAAGAGGTCAGAATCATCAAAGAACCAGAAGATTCAGTATTCTGAAGGATACACATAAAAATGAAGATATACTCAAACTGTGTCTCTGTTTTATCTCTGATATAACAAAATTGAAAACAAGAAAACTATCTAGATTCTAAACAGAGTGACTCTTCATAGTTTTAACTGTTCATTTATATAAAATCATACTTGCTATGTGGCTAAGTAATTACTACTTTGAACCAAGTGACATTTTTTACTGGAAACCTGCAAACCTTAATATTTTTTAACTTTTGAGCTTAAAATATTAAACTAAAAAAATGAATAGATCATTTCACACACTATGCCTTCAAAATCTTACAAAATTTTTACTTGTTTGTGTATCAGAATCAGAGACTATTTATACTAGAGAATTTGTATATTAGCAAAAGATAAAATTATTATTAACATGCTCATGAGAGTAGAAAAGAAATATATGACTTACGGTTTAATGCAATGTTAATGACTATGGCATTACTTGTCTCATAAAAGTGATACTTTGGTTTTCATTTTTCTGAAAAGATGACTCATATCTTTTGAATAAGATGTCACACTAAAAAAATAATTTCTTTCAAGCAATTTCCTTAAACAGAAAGAAAAATGGTATTAGAATTTAAAAGTTCCAAGACATTCAATACTTGGGAGAATATAGTAAGATAGTTTCTCTCATGTACCTTTATACACTTTGAATAAAAGCATTGTTAAGTTGGTAAAATAATCCTAAAATACAATTAGACATCATGTGTCAAACTGAATATAATTAGGAGTCCTAAATACATTCATACTCCTGGATCATCTGTCCATTTCTAAGAATACATAAGAAAATAAGGACATGGGGGCTGAGGCTGGAGCTCAGTGGTAGAGTGCTTGCCTAGCATGTGTGAGGCACTGGATTCAATGCTCAGCACCACATATAAATAAATCAATAAAATAAATGTCCATCAATATCTAAAAAAACTTTTTAAAAAAAGAAAAAAAAAGGACATGGTTTAATACATATTTACAAAGATGTTTATTACATATAAGTGCAAACTTGAGAACAACCTAAATATCCACAAACAAGAAATGTTATATAAATTATGATTTACAATTTACAGTTGACCCTCTGTTTCTGTGGGTTTCACAACTATGGATTTAACCAACCACACATGGAAAATAATTGGGGGTAAAATTGCATCTATACTGAACACAACAGACTTTTTTCTTTTCATCATTCCCTAACTAACACAATCTAACAACTATTTACATTGTATTAGGTATTATAAGTAATCTAGAGTTGGTTTAAAGCATACCAAAAGATGTATCTATGTTATATGCAAGTACCACACAATCCTATGTAAAGGATTTGATCACTAGTGGGTTTTGGTATGGGGCATGTCATGGAACCAATTCTCTGGCAGAGTGCTTACCTGATATGCATAAGATTCTGGGTTCAGTCCGCAGCGCGCGCACACACATACATACACATACACACACACACAAATACAAAGAAAAAGGGAAAAAAATGTTCATTATATAATGTTAAATTAAAATCATGATATAAACAAATATAATATCATCCCATCTTAACAAGTTATTTTGTTTATATTTACATGAAAAAGTCTGAAAATGAAAGTAACAGCTCTTGTTCCCAAGTGATAAGAAACATGCTCAATATTTTTCTTTATTTTTCACAATTCTCTAAAATAAGCTTTAATGATAAAATATTATTAAACCACACTTAAGCACTTTTTTTTTCTGATACTAGGGATTAAACCCAGGGGTATTTTATGATTGAGCCTTATTTCCAGCCCTTTTTATTTTATCTTGAGATAGTCTCCCTAAGTTGTTTAGGTCCTTGCAAAGTTTCTGAGGTTGGTCTTGAACTTGTGATCTTCCTGCTTTCATTTCTCTGGAATAAATACCCAGGAATGGAATGGTTGGGTCAAATTTTAAGTCCAACTTTAAGAAACTGCCAAATTGGTTTTCAAAATGATTGGTCCACTGTATATACACACCAGCAACATATAAAGAATTCTAGTTGCTTTATATCCTCACCAACACTTGATATTTTCATTCTTTTTAATTCTAGCCATTCTGGAAGATGAGTCATATCTCATTGTAATTTTAATTTGTATTTCTCTAGTAACCAGTGACAAACTTTTCATATGCTCATTTGTCTTTTTTTAAATATTTATTTTTTAATTGTAGTTGGACACAATACCTTTATTTTATTTATTTATTTTCATGTAGTGCTGAGGATAGAACCCAGGGCCTTGAACATGCTAGGCAAGCACTCTACCACTGAGCCACAACCCCAGCCTCCCCACTATATATCTTCTTTAATGAAAGGTTTTTTCAATTATTTGCCCATATCAGTAAAGACTGGACTCCTTATTGGTTTACAAGAGATATTTTTCTATTCTAAGAGAAAAAAAAAACTTTGTCTATTAAAGTATTGCAAAGATTTTTTTCTCCCCACCCCACAAAACCCAGTACTGGGGACTAAACCCAAGAGGGTTCTACCACCAAGTTACACCCCCAGGCCTATTTATTTATTTATTTATTTATTTATTTATTTATTTATTTATGGTTTCCTTAAGCTGCTGAGGCTGGCCTCCAACTTGGGATCCTCCTGCCTCAACATCTGAGTTGCTGGGATTGTGTACCATCATGCCCTGCTTGACATTTTATTTTCCTAAGTGTCTTTCAAGGAGCAAATTTTGTTTTTTGTTTTTGTTTTAATCTCAATGAAGTCCAATTTATTGGATCCTTTTATTTATTTGTTTGTTTTATTTCATGCTTTACAAGTCTTATTTAAGGCTTCTTTAACAAACCAAAAGTCATTAAGATTTTCTTCTATGTCTTTTTCTAGAGCTATTATACTTTATCTTTTACATTGAGTCTATAATACATTTCAACTTTTTTCCTTTTCTTTTAGTGCTGGAGCTTGAATCCAGGGCTTTGAGCATGCTAGGCAAGCACTCTGCCACTGAGATGCATCCTCAGCTGATGAAGTTAATTTTTGCATCTGATGTGAAGTAATTGTTGAGTTTCTTTTCTTTATTTTTTGGGGGAGAGGGGTGTGTTTGGGGGGGCAGTCCATCTTTCTAGTTTTTCCAGCACCATTTATTGAAAAGATGTTTATTTCTCCAAAGAAATGCCTTGGTGCTTTTATGGAAAACTATTCAAGCCTACTTCTCTTCAATTCTGTTGATCTGAGATGCTACTTTATGCCTATTTCACACAATTTTAATACTGTAGATTTATTGTAATTTTGGAATCAGGCAATATATGCCTTCCAATTTTGTTCTTCATTTTAAAAATTGTTTTGACTATCCCAGGTACTTTTCATTTTCATATCAATTCTAGAATAATCCAATGAATCACCCCAGAAAAAAAGAATGTTAAACTTTTGATTGGAATTTTACTGAATAGATATACATCGGTTTGGGAAGAACTGAAATTTAAACAACACTGGTTTTGTTTGTTTTTGTGGTACTGGAGCTCAAATCCAGAGCTTCATGCATGCTAGGCAGGCTCTCTACCATGGAGCTATATTCCATTCCTAATAACACTGTCTTCTAACTTCTGAACACATTGCATCTCTCCATTAATTTTTTAAAAAAATTTTATCAACATGTTTTATAGTTTTCAACATGTAAGTCTTAACATGTTTTGTCAAATTTATTCCTAAATATTTTATACTCTTAATTACAAAGAACATATAAAATGAATTAAAAATTAAGAATTTCTTTATGGGACTGGAGTTATGGCTCAGCAGTAGAGCACTCTCCTCGCACATGCAAGGCCCTGGGTTCGATCCTCAGTACCACATAAAAATGAATAAATAAATAAAATAAAGTTATTAAAAAAGGAAAAGTAAAATGTCTGTTAAAATTATTTAAAAAATAATTTCTTTAGCAATATTAAAAATGAAAGTATATAGGCTGGGGTTGTGGCTCAGCAGTAGTGTGCTTGCCTAGTACATGTGAGGCCCTGGGTTTGATCCTCCGCACCACATAAAAATAAATAAATAAAATAAAGGTATTGTGTCCAACTACAACTAAAAATAAATATAAAAAATAAAAAATGTACTTCTTTATAAGATTTAATAATAAATAGAGCCTTAGATGATCTACGTTTGAGGACTATTTTCCCAATTTAGTTGTGATAAATCATGACAATTAGGACAGTTAAAACTGGAGGTGTGTTAATTAAGCAGCAGCAATAACTTCAGTGTGTTAATAAATAGAGGTATTTGGTTACAAAGACACGTGTCCTACCTGGAGTTGTAGGCGGAAGTGACATTTGGGTAGCAGTGGTTGTCATCATGGAATGGATGACTGCCATATGACAATATGGCTCTCATTTATTAGAACAAAGCACACACATTTGGGAATTTGGACTAAGGTAAGGTCAACTTCAATGTAGACTAACAAAAAAGTCAATAGAATCAATTGAAAATAAAATTCCCCAAACATCCCCAAATTGAAAAGCTGCTACCAAATATCATTATTTTATCTTAGATACACGATGTACCATTTAAAGAAAGATATTATCAGAACTTCTAGACAGATTGTCAGGAAATCCTCTTAGTTTAAAAAAAAAAAAAAAAGGGTAAGAGCCTCGCCTAATTTACTATTATTTGGAAAAACCCATTGGCTTGTGTGATAAAGACTGAAAAAGACTGATTATACATCTGGCCAGGTGCCAAGTCATTCTTCTGTGAACTCTATGATAATGGACCTTCATTGTTCTGTTTGTTATCGCTGCCAATTCCTGTCCAACTGGTCCTCGGCAGTTATGTGGGCTTCTGCCATTTATCAAAAGTCTGAGGCTTAAAAGTCTCCCTGTATTTGTCTAAAACAACAATTCGTTTGTTTATTATGCACACATTAGACAGAATTTCCAAGGTTCACATGTGATTGGTAAACTTCCACTATTTGTAAATTAAAGAAGTGTGTATAACTATATTATGTTAGGAAAAATGACACAATCAGTAAAATGATTTTTGTAGTAGCCATTTTCCCTAGTCTTTGACTTAACAATGAATCTTTTTTAAAAAATATATATATATTATTTTTAGTTGTTGATGGACCTTTATTTTATTTACTTGTTTATCTGTGGTGCTGAGAATCAACCCAGTGCCTCACACCTTTGAGGCAAGCATTTCACTGCTGAGCTACAACTCCAGCCCCAACAATGAATCTTCTTAGAAGTCATTGAAATAGGAATCTTCTGTTTATTTAAAACATAAAATTATGTTGTATCATATTTGATAAAACATATGCTAATGATCTTCTGCATACAGTGAGAGTGTTACAAAATTACATAATGTTAAAGCCAAAAAAACAGACCTTATTTAATTTAAGAATAAATTTTTATATAATATCTGTGCTAGAGATGAAGATATCATTGTGTTTTTTGGACTTCTTTTCACTATTTAATTTCCATCCACATAGGGTTAAAAAGTTCTTTTGCAAATTTTTTTTTTTTTGCACTTTAATTACAAAATCCTCTAGTTCTGTCCTTTGTGAACTGGGAAATATTTTGTCAGTTAGACTCTACAGCTATTAAATTGCCATTTTTCAAACTTCCAAATATGAGTTAATGAAATAAAGATAACATCAGCTCAGACATTATCCTATATAATTCTATGAGTGTGTTTTCTTTTGGTTTGAAAGCATGAGTTTATTACAGACAAGACTGCAAAGAACTAGTGAAAACAGGGAGATAAAGACATAAAATATGCACTTCATTTCCAAATTCATTTTAGAAAGCTATTTTGGAAAGCTATTCTGCAAAGTAAGTATCAAAAATTGGAAGGAAAGAAGAAAAAGACCAGAAGTATGATTGTACAGTATTTACTTGGTCACAGAAGATAGTAATGAAATTTCATTAATTTTATATTTATTTGCAGATTCTGCAGAAGAGATTAAAGAAAGACAATGCTAAAATCCTAACTCAAAGGAAGAAAGTGTAGTTTAAAAAGAAATAAGAACAGATTTTTTTTCAAAGATCATCAATCACTGGCAATTTCAGAGTTGTGGAAGCAGCTATATGTCCCATTAGGGAATCCAGGCACTGGATGCCAGAAAAGCAAAAAAAAAAAAAAAAAAAAAAAAAAGTGAACTCTAAGGCAAGTGGGGTTGTACCACTTGAATGTACTAGGAATTCACAGTAAAAATTAGTCCATGAGTTTCATTTCTCATCTCTAGAGTTGACCTCTGATACTCTATTCAAGGATGTAGCATCTGACATGCTGCTGCCTGGGAAGGGTGGAGGAGGAAAGGACAGGGCAGGAACTGGGGTTGGGATCAGGTAAGAGTGCTTGGTTTCAGGGTCATTTTAATTGCCTGAATAGTGTAGGGTTTGATTTTTGAACTTAGCCACTGCTGCTGGATGAGTGCCCACAGACAGGTTGCCTGATTGGGTCCTGTGCTCCTGGTTTTCTCTAATATTAAAGACAATTGAGACTATTTCATGGGCAGTTCTAAGATAAGATGACAGGATGTCCCCTTGGAGAGAAGACAAATGCTTTTCTTAGGATAATAAACATTCCACAATTCCGCAGAGGCGATTCTTTATTTGTTCCTCCTGCCCTGACAATGGGAAATCACAAAGCTCTTTCACCTCTGACCCAAGGCCACTGTGCAAGCACAACTTCAAGGAAGAGCATAAAGATAAGGTAAGAATCCCTAGGAAGGAAGGTGTTAGCATGGCCTGCTGCTCACAGCCCTGCCTCATCCTACTTCCTCACTTTTCTCTCAGTCTCATATTCTTTGGCTCTATCCCACCTTATCTGCCTCTGGAGTATTTCCATTATTTATCCCAATTTAGGTGTGTTACATTGGTTTTCCTCTTGATTCAGCTGGGACTTGGTTGGAATAAAATAAAATAAAACACTGAAAAAAAAAAGGAAGCAAATATGAGATCTTGGAAATGGATAGGTTTACAAAACCCGGATTTTTAATTTGTATCCTAATATCACCAAAATCTAGTTTTAGCCTAGTTGAATTGGCAGTTTGTGAAGTACCCAGTTCCAATTATTTTTCTTGGCCTCCACACTGTCTGGGCAGATGGGCCAGAAGCTAGACTCAGCTCCTCAGATTTCTGATCCATGTTACTTTGAAGCAAATGATTTTAGTGGAATCTCAGGAAGGATTTTTCATTCCTTCTAGAACTTATGTGTCTGTTCTCTGGAATTAGCCCTCAGATCATCAGTTCTAGCTGGGGACTCAATTGATTTTTCCTTCCCACAGACTCGTGACTCATTTTGAATCAAATTTATTTCTAAGTAATAATAATAATAAAAGATTTTCCTCTCTGCTCTGCAAGGATCCTACGGTGATCTTCAAGCAATCATACTGAGTACTGGCACTCCAATTCCTTTTTGTATCCCTGTCTTTCTCATGGATTAATACGTTTAAAAAGTTGGTACAGTGGTTTTAGCAGTAGGATTGGAAATAAAATTTAGAGATTAAAGATAACTCCAATGCTCCCTGCAATAATGGTTGAGTAAGGTCAATGAACAAGATGGACTATGTGAAAGGATCATTATTTGAAATGTTAACAATGTGTTTCTGCTACAGGGTACAAAAATGAGCCACACTTCCAGCCACATTTTGTATTTGTGCTAGTATTTACCCCTCTAGGAAGGTATTCACCAAAGTTACTTCTGTTTATGACTAGTTCTCCAATTCTCCAAGCTTGCTATGAATTCAGATGACATCTCATATGGCACAGGACTCTTGTTTAGTATCAGCTGGTTATAAATTGCTGGGCTATTATATCTCCTAGGGCCCTGATTAAAATGTTAATTAAGAGGTTCCAAGAACACCTATTATAAGAGACCTAATAATAACCCTTCTTATGGGATAGATCAGATGGTAGTCTTACTTCCCTCCAAATCAAATCCAAATATATGCTCCATCAAGATTATTCGTAAGACACCAGTCATTACCAAAACCCAAATGAGAAAGGTCCTGGCTTAGTATAGTATGCTCTAATGCAATTAATAATGGTGCTGGGCATGTTCCAATACACACATTCCAACCAGAATGTAGTGAAAGACACATAACAGCACAGAATCAGAGCATTGCTCATTGTAGAAACTACTTTAAACATACAAACAATAAATGAGGCTTCCATGTGGAAAAGTGGAAATATGCAAATGAACATTTGTTTTGTTTTTTGCTCATTGACTTCTGTCCTCATATTTACCCTGCTCTATTTCCCAGAGCCTCAGCATAGAGCTTGGGGTTACAAATGTTGAAGGTGTTTCACCCCCTTAAGCCACCTTACTCACCATCATTTTTAAAAAAGGTATTAGATTTGTCTAAAGGATTTTGTGCCCTGCCCATCCCCACTTTCATTTCTGTTCTTTTTAAGTTTCTTTTATTCTTTCCTCCTTCCCCTTGCTTCTTCCTTCATATTAATAAACTTGTGGATTTTAGGATCAAAGTATTCAGTCTTTCACCATTTATCATGTTAGTTATAGGTACTTCATAAATGCTCTTCCTTAAATTAAGGCAATTCTCTTCTGGTCCTAATTTGTCCAGGAGTTTATTACTAGAAGCATCCTGAGCTTAGTTGGTTGCTTTTTTGTGTCTGTTGAAAGGATTGCATAAATTTTGTCCTTTATTCTATTAATATGAAATATTGCATAATTGATTTCTGAATGTTAAAACAATTTTACATTGCTGGATTCTGTTTACCAATATCCTATTAAGGCTTTTTGTGTCTATGTTCATGAAGGATATTGGTCTGTAATTTTCTTGTGATATAGATTTAGCATTGAGGAATATTGATAAATCAATACTATTCATAAAATAATTGAAAGGAGGACTAGGTTTGTGGCTCAGTGGGGAGCACTTGCCTTGAACACATGAGGCACTGGGTTTGATCCTCAGCATCAAATAAAAATAAATAAATAAAGGTGTTGAGTTCATCTACAACTAAAAAGAAATAATAGTAATAATAACAATAATAATAATTGGAATGAATATTTTCTCCTTCTCTATTTTCAATTGGAATAGTATTATTTCTACCACACATTTGTTAGTATTAATGAGTGAAGCCTGTTGGGTCTGGGATTTTCTGTTTGAAAGGATTTTAATTGAAAATTCAATTTCTTTGCTTGATGTAGATTTTTTTCTCCCTATTTTTTATTTGTGAATTATAGTTATTATAGTTTTAATTTGTGCATTATTGTGCTGGGATTTGTTGTTATATATTCGTACATGCACACCATACACAATATAACAAAATAATTTGGCCATTTTCCCCCCTCCCTCCTCCTCAGTTCCACTCCTTGGTTACTTTCCTCTATGTTATAGATTTTTTAAAAATTCTGTTTCTTTTTTGAAACAGTTTTATTGGCATGAAATTAAACTATTTCTTTTAATTTTTGTAGTATAATGGTTATTATTATTATAAAGGTTATAATGATAATTTGTGATTTGTTTTTCCTAATTCCTAATTTAAGTAATTTGTGTCCTCTCTTTTATTTTTGGCCAGTCTAACTGAAGATTTATTCATTTTGTTGATGTTTTCAAAGAAACTACTTTTGATTATGTTGACTTTTTCCTATTGCCTTTTTATTTTTCTATTTCATTTATTTCTGCTCTTTGATCCTTATTATTTTCTTCCTTCTATACGTTGGGTTTGGTTTACCCTTAGTTTTCTAGCTTCTTAAGGGGAATACTTACATTACCAAGTTTAGACTTTCTTTCCTTTTTGATAGACATATATAAAGCTAATCACCTTGTAAACCTGTCTTAGCTGCACCTCATACATATTGACATGTTGTTCATAACAGTGATTATAGCAGCTCAATTCACAATAGCCAAGTTATGGAACCAGCCTGGATGCCCATAAACAGATGAATGGATAAAAAAATGTGGTATATATGCATAATACTTGGCCATAAAGAATGAAATTATGCCATTTGCTGGTAAGTGGATGGAACTGGAGAATGTCATGCTAAGTGATATAAGCCAGACTCAGAAAGTTAAGCATTGAATGTTTTGTATGTGGAAGTAACAGAAAGAGGTGGCGGGGATGGGGTGTGGGGGAGGAATTTTTAAAAGGGGAATCTAATCTCATTAAAATACAACAGAGACCAATAGAATAAAGGAAGGAGATCAAGAGAGAGAGAGAAGGGGCGTGGATAGGGAAGTATTGGGGAATGAAATCTACCAAATTATGCTATGTCCATGTATGAATATACCACAATAAATTCTGTTTTTATATATAATTATAACATACTAATTGAATTAATAATAATCATAATGGAAGGTAGACCAGCACAGCAGAGCAAGCAGATCAGGGGGAAAGGGGGAGGGCATAGCTATGGAAGAACTGGGGAATGAGATAGATCCAATTATGTTAAGTGAATGTACAAATATGCCATAATAAATTCCACTATTATGTGCAATTATAAGCATTAATAAAAGTTTTTTAAAAAGTAATTATAAGGGAGATCAGTAGACTAGAAGAACTAGGGAATAAAATGGACCAAATTATACTAGATGCACATATGAATGTACCACAATGCATTCCAATTTTACATGCAACTATAATGCACCAATTTGAAAATAAATAAATAAACGGAAGACCAATAGAGTAGAGTAAGGTGATCAGAGGGAAGGATGGGTAGAGAGAGGGAAGTACTACTGGGGATTGAAAGGGAGAAAACTATGCTATTTTGCATTTATGAATATGTTAAATGAAACCCACTATTATGTATAACTATAATGTGCTAAAAATAAAAAGCATTTAAATGACATGCTGTATTTTCATTATTCAATTCAATATATTTTCTAATGTTTTTGTGATTTCTTCTTTGAGTCATAGTTATTTAAAATGTTTGTTTAATTTCCAAATATTTGGAGAGTCCTTTGTTGTTTGTTTGTTTTTGATTTAAAATTTGATTCCATTGTGGGCAAAGGAATATAGTTTGCATGATTTTAATTCGTTTTCAGTTTATTAAGACTTGCTTTATATTTTTTAAATTTTTTTATAGTTGTAGATGGACAGCAAGCCTTTATTTCATTTATTTATTTTTTTTATGTGGTGCTGAGGATGGAACCCAGTGCCTCACACATGCTAGGTAAGTAATCTGCCACTGAGCTACATCCCCAGCCCAAGACTTGCTTTATATTCTTGTCTTATAGTTTCTACTAGAGAATGTTCCACGTGTGCTTGAAAATACCACTTACTCTAGTAATTTGGGGGTAGAATGCTCTTGTATATTAAAAAGGCCAACGTGGTTTGTGATTCTATTTATGTCTTCTATATTTTTACTTATTTTCTGTCTAATTGTTTTATCAATTTCTAATGAGAGGAGTCCTGAAAACTCCATCTGTGATTGTTTAATTATGTTTCTCTTTTCAAGTAGGTCAGTTTGTGCTTCATGTATTTTGGGGCTGTTTTAGATGTGTGTCAATTGTGATTGTCCTTTGTCCCTAGAAATCTTTTTCTTAAAAGTTTATTTTGACTGATTTAGTCACTTAAACCACTATATAGCTACGAGTCACTTTATATCTCTCTTCATTCTGAGTTTTGAATCTACAGTGCATCAGAAAAGTAAGCACACTTAGATACTAAGACAAGAAAAAAATCTTGTCCATTTTTTCTTGCTTTTTCAAGATTTTCTCTTTGTCTTCTTGGATCTATAGGCTTATACTTTGAATATTTGAAGCTCTGTTTATTTTTCTTCTTGCTTATTTCACTCTGTTGTTTGCATTGAATGTTTCCTATTGCTCTATTTCAAGTTCAGTGATGCCTCCTTTTGCATCTCAAATCTTAAGCCCATCTCATAGATTTTAGTTTTAGACCTTTAGAATGTCACCTACCCTGATTCAATCACTATACTCTGTATAATGTATAGAACTTTATATAGAACTATCACACTATACCCCACAAATTTGTACAATTAAAATAATAATTTTTAAAAATTATGTAGTTTCATTTTCTTCATTGATATTCTCTAGTTTATTATGATACTTTTCTTTAATTCTTTGAACTTATTTATAATAGTTGTTTTGAAGTCTTTTTCCAATAATCCAATATCTGGGTCCACTGAAGTCAGTTTTTATTAACCACTTTTTTCTCCTGAGCACAGGTCATACTTTCTTATTTCATTGCATATTTACAAAAATAGGACATGTGTCTAATACATTGTAGTAAGTATTAACTACTATACATTTTTTCTGAGTTGTTTTGGCATCTTGAACTTTTCTTCATGGGGGAGATGCTAGGGAATCAGCCAGCGCCTTCATGCTTCATGAATCAGCACTCTTCCCACATCCTAAGCAAGTGCTTGACCCCTGAGCTGCATCCATAGCTCAGAAATTTTAACTTTTTTAAGGTGTAGAATCTGTCTTCCCTGCATTATGCAGCTGTGGCTGTGTCTTCTGATATTTTAATTCTTTTTTTTTTTCAGCCTCTAGGGTTCACCTTTGTGTCCCTTATATACTTTTGAGTCTGTGTATACCCTGCCTAGTTTCCTAGTCAGCCAGGGATGTAAACAGAACTTACTTAGCATAACTTAGATGAGTAACTCTTTAATGGGGTCACATTCAGATGCAAAAAGAAATGAAAACCATAGAGGCATGAATCATTGATGGAATCATAAAAAAGTGTACTTGGGAAAACAAAAGCTGAAAAAATAAATGCTGAAAAGGGTACCAGAAGGAAGTCGATTAATCAATTAGTAACGACATGGTTCATATGTATCTTTTAAAATGTTGGGCTTAACTTGTCATAATTATCATGTGGTTGTCCTACATATAAGGTCTGATTTTTCCATATGGTGTAAAATATCCTTTAAGACCTGACCCAGTATTTTTTTTTATCAGCCTCATTTTCCACTTCCCATCCATTTTCATGTTTCCATACACTCCCACATATCATTTCCAATGCCTCAATAACTTCCCTCTGGATATCTTCATGCCTCATCTTAGGCCCAGAGGAAATGTTTTAACTTTTGTGATGCAATTTCTGATTCACAAAAACAAACAAGGGGAAAAGAAAGCACATTCAATAAATAGTGTGTCTTTGGTTAGATCTGGTACAGAGTGAGATGCAGCTTAAATTCTCATCTCTCTTTGCACACCAAAAAATATTTGAGACAAAAAAAGATGAAATTTAAAAAGTAAAGATTTGTTGTAAATATGATGGGCTGAATGTATGCATTATCTTTTTCTTCTACCTAAATCCTACCTTAAACAATTACCTAAGCACCTACAAGGAGAAGGTAACAGGAAGGAAAAAAGCTTCTGTTCTAAGCTCCAGGTTTAGGCATATGGCCCTCAGTAACCTTTGAAGAATGTGGTACAGGGCTGAGCTGAGAACAGGAGCAGTTGGTCTGCATAGATTTCCTCCCCTATCCTCTGACCTCTCCCTTACTTATCTCTGCAGAAACCCGGAGCAAAGTTCACTCTCAGGAGAAGTTGAACCAAAGAGGCTTTGAATTCTGGAATACTAGGCATAGTGGAGATGAGGTAATACCATGCTGGAAGGGGTTGGGGAGATCAAATTATTCTTAAAGATAAATAGTGGGGAATAAATAAATAAATTTTTAAAAAAGATAAGTAGTGAGATCTCCCATAATTCCGACAGGAGCTTATGATATACCATTGGACCAAAGATTGGAGGATTTCTTACAAAACCAATCAGCATCTGAAAAACAAAAAGGATATTTATATGTTGATATATCAAGGAAGCTGCCCAAAGAAGAAACTGCACCCCTTCTCAACCTAATATATGGCACATCCATTGAGAAGTCCTTCAGCTACATGTAAATCTTCTAATTAGCTATTTCTTTAGAACTCATTCTTCATCAAGTCTGTGTGTGTGTGTGTGTGTGTGTGTGTGTGTGTGTGTGTGTGTTTATGTGTGTTTCTGTACAGGGTACACTGGGGATTAAAGCCAGGTGTGCTCTATTACTAAGCTACAACCCACTCCTTTTTATTTTGAGACAGGGTCTTGCTAAATTACTCGGGTTAGCCTTGAACTTGCAATCCTGTTGCCTCGGCATCCTGAGTAGCTGGGAAGTCTGAAGAATTTAAAGAAAAAGATTATTAATTTTAGTGATGACCAAATCCTGAACTCTGGGGTGTTATTCAGCCATTCTTATTCCCTGAAGAGGGGAATGAAGAAACATCATTTACCAAGACTGGATCTCTGGTGTCCTATTATTGACAGATACTTTTGCATAGCCTAATTCAAATCTTCCTAACTGGAAAGAGCCAATGTTTTGCAAGAATCTATCGATAATAAATCATTTATATAAAAATTATTGTCCGAAGCTGCTTCATTTGTGATCTAAGAGCTTTCAGTAGATAATTTCCTTGGTGTGCTTTTGTTTTTGTTTTTGTTTTCTTTTTTGTGGTACTAGGGACTGAACCCAGGAGCTTTTCACATGGACTTCTCCGCCAACTTCTTAGGTGTCCTCATGACATGCTGGCTGGCTTCCCTCAAAGTGAGTGGCCCAAAAAGCAAGTGGTAGAAGTGGCAATGCCTTTTTGTGACTTTACATAGGAAATCACACACTGTGCCTTCTATCATGTACTATTTCTGGAAAAAAATGAAGTCCAGCATACATTAGAAATCAGGGAATTAGGCTCCACCATTTGAAGACTGTTGAATAATTTAATGACATACTTTAAAGCCACCACAATACTCATTACAAGTATTTGTATAAAACACTTTTCCCTCATATCTATTTTGGGTCAATGATTTTTTTTTTCCTCTTCAAGGTGGACACATTTTCCATGTCCCACATTTGTTATCTAACTATCAGTTTTTTTATGAGAAAGAATAACAAGGAAAAATTAATTACTGTAAGTTAAGGGTGATCACTCTCTCATGTGGGGTTGTTTTGTCATTGGTACTGGACCGATCTGAATTCCTGAACTTAAGGCCAGGTGATAGCAAAAACTGATTTTAAAATGGTTGCAGCTTATGTTGTAACTCACCAGGAACTTGGAAAAGAATACATGAATTTATTTATGTATTTATTTAATATTTTTGTAACAGGAATTGAACCCAGGGATACTTAACCACTGAGCCATATCCGCAGCCTGTTTTATTTTTTTAAATTTTGAGACAGGGTCTCACTGAGTTACTTAGAGCCTCACTAAATTGCTGAGGCTGGCTTTGAACTTGGGATTCTCCTGCCTCAGGCTCCAGAGCCACTGGGATAACAGGCATGTGCCATGCCTGTTGAATGTATTTATTTTTAAAAGTGACAGTCATCAACAGCCCCAAATCTATTCTTCCTGGCCCTCTTTTTATAGACCATCTCTGCTCCATCTGCTCTTCAGCACTGGTGAACCTCTTTTGTAGACTAGCTCTGGCTTAGACCCTGTGTCAAGTTCCTTTGCAGCAGGCAGGATGTTTGAATTTCTCCTCTTCAAATTATTGGTGTGATTTTTGTTTCCTGACTGGACCCCGACTGCTATAAAATTGGTATCTAAAATTGCCCCTGGAAACAGACACTAAGGGATGGGTTTTGGGAATTGAGTGAAATGTTGAGCTCCTTGCCAATGGGAATTAGATGCTAATAACTCATGCATGCAGCAGCTTTACAATTACATTCCCGCCTGTGGTTAATTGCATTTAAATGACAATTAAGCAAATATTGTGGGAGTCCATGCAGCTGCTGCACTCAAGCTTTACAGACTCTTCCAAGTGTTTGGGAGCACTGACACAAAGAAACAAAAATGACAAACTCAAGTTCTTTAACTCCTAGATAAAATCATGGTCTTAGGATCACAGAACTTCTCTGGCATGTTTAAAATAATCTCAGTTTTTGTAGCCATGGAACTGATGTTGTTGAAAATCAAACACAAAGCTTAGGTTGCAGAATTTCATTAGTTGAAATATAGCCCTCCTAAGTATGTCATGTAAAAATTAGAGATCAGTTATGACAGATCACTGGCCTCCCTTAGAAGCACCATCACGTTTTTCCCATTGGGCTTGTTGGGAATTCAAAAAACAAGTGCTATAAATTTGGAAGTAATGTCAAAGTATTTCATTTGCCAAGTGTCTTAACACTTATTCAGACTTTTAGCCCTCTCTTACCCCCTGCACTAGATATTGAACCCAGGGACACTCTACCTCTGAGCCTTTTTTATTTTATTTTGAGACAGGTTTAAATTTCCCAGGCTGGCCTTGAATTTGAGATCCTCCTACCTCATTTTCCTGAGCCACTGAAATTACAGATGTTCAGGACTCTTAAAATGCTTTTGACAGTTTAACTGACTTAGTTTAACGCATAGGCTATTTTCGTGGAATTTAATAATACCATATAAGTAGGCCACAATTAAAGAGCCTAATCAATATAAAGCATCAAAGTAATTTGTTTTGAATCATTTTTTTCAGTTGGTGTTAGTGATAACATGCAATCCAAAGGGGTCTTAAAATTTGAACTTTATGGCCAGGTGTGGTGGCACACACCTGTATTCCAGCAACTCAGGAGGCTGAGGGAAAAGGATTACAAAATTTGAAGCTAACCTTGGCAATTTAGAGAGAGTCTGCCTCCAAAAAGTAAAAAGTGCTGGGGGTATAGCTTGGTGGTAGAATGCCCTTGGGTTTAATCCCTAGTGCCAAAACAACAACAACAATAACAACAACAACAAAAATACAACTGGGGCTGGGGAGATAGCTCAGTGGTAAAGTGCCTGCCTAGCACGCATGAGGTCCTGAGTTCAGTCCCCATCACCACATAAAAAATAAACAACAACAATAAAAATGATATTTAAAAAAATACAACTTAATAATTTAATATAAATACTTGACTATAAATGCCATGAATATGTCATATAAATTTCATGCATATATTTACAGGTGTGAAAATATTCAAGTTTTTTTAAAGAAGAAAAATGCTCTACTATGCACTATCATTTAATATATGCATACATTGAAAAGGAGAAAATTCATTATCAGTTTTTATCTTTTAAAGAATTCCTTGGATGATGTAATAATTTTTATCATACAATTTTAAGAAAATACTCTGATTAATTCTAAAATTATACTGTCTCATATTTGGAATTACATAAATAAAAGAAAGAGCTCTGGCATGAATTATGGTAAATTTAAATTCTTTTTTCCTTTTTTTTTTTTTTGTACAGGAATTGAACCCAGGAATATTCTACCACTGACCTACATCCCCAACTCTTTTTATTTTCATTTTTTTTTAAAGACAGGATCTTGCTAAATTGCTGAGGCTGGCCTTGAACTTGCAATTCTTCTGCCTCAGCCTCCAAGTCTCTTGGGTTAAAAAACTGTGCCATGATACTAGGCTCTTTTCCCCTTATTTTTAACTGCTCTAAAAGATAATTAATTATTTAAAACAGAAGTCAGTTGTATCAATGTATTTTGTTCTTACAGCATATGTAAAAATAAAATATACGCTAACCACAGCACAAAGGACAGAAGGGTAGAATTGGAAATGCATGACTCCGAGGTCCTCGTGCAACACAAGAAGTGGAATAATGTTATCTGAAGGAGGATTGTGATGACTTAAACTGTATATTTTAAGCTCTAGGGTAAGCACTAAATATTTTTGGAAATGAGGCTTAAGTAGTAAACCAATAATGCAGATAAAATGGAGTCACAATACTCCCAATAATCCAAAAGAATGCAGAATGGAAGAAAAAAGAATCAAAGGAAAGGTGGAACAAATAGAACATAGGTATAAGACGGTGGACTTTAGGGCTGGGGTTGTAGCTCAGGGGTAGAGTGCTTGTCTAGCACATGTGAAGCCCTGGGTTCAATCCTCAGCACCACATAAATATAAAAAAATAAAGTTATTGTGTCCAACTACAAATATATAAATATTTATATATGTATAAAGGATGGTAGATTTTAATTCATCTACATCAATAATTAATGGAGTAAAAGTAGTCTAAATATACCAGTTAAATAACAGAAATTTTTATTTACAAGAAAATGACAAAATTGAAGGATTTAGCATGTAGTTCAGTGATAAAGTGCTTGCCTTAGCATGCATGAGGCCCTGGGTTGAATTCCCAGCAATGGGGGAAAAAATAACACTTTAAATAAAAAAACATAAACATTTAGATAATTAAATCTAATGTAACCAGTTATTTATTAGCAGAGGCAAAAATTCAATCTCAGAACTATTGCCATCCCTTCTCCATCCATGATTAGATTGCACAAAATTGCATCCAAGTAAGCAGGACACATAGTCCTGCCAGAGTCTCGCTTGTTCCTTTCATTGGCCCATGAGACCATTTCCTAATTGCTCCTCAGATGTCTTTGAGCAATACTGCACTTTTCAGGTAGAGAGATGCCCTTTACCATGACTTCCTGTACTGATCTTAGACGCAGCTATAGAATCTTTCTATTGCTCAGGGCTAAGCATTTAATGACAGGTAACACCCGATGGAGGTCCTAGCCCCTCTATGGCACTATATAGGAGCCACTCAAAGCCCCACTATTTGTAGAATCAAATAACTCCTCATCTTTTCCAGCATTTTATACTCTGGGAAGGATGATCAGCTCTATCCTCCTCTTAGTCTCAATTAAAAAATAAATGCATCTTCACTCTAATAGTGACCAAGAAGCTCTACTAATCTGGGAAGCTGTGGCTTCTCTCTTTGAGCTGTGGTATGGTGGTAAGAATGTACCTATACATCAGTTAATACAGCTAAAAATAACAGGAAAAAGCCATCCCTGAGTGCTTGAACAAATAGAAGTTTATGTTTTCTCACTTAACAAGAAGTCTGTCTTTACATGGTTGCTGGTTTTGGTTCTTTAATTTGTTGGTATCAGAGACCATGTATATGTTTCTCTCCTGACTTTTCTCTCAAGGTTAAAAAAAAAAATGGCACTGCAGATCCAGCCATCAATTCTACATTTAAGAGAGAAAAATGGGAATAGAGGGGAAGACGAAAAAGCAGCCTTACATTTTTTTCTTTTTTCAGAGGAGAGGAGATTTTCCAGATTCCCTTCTCCCCAACCAACAGGCCTCAATTATGTCCTGTGTGCCAGAAATGGGTCCCAGGGACATCTCTATATGCAAGGGAAATGAAAAAAAAAAAAAAAACAAGCATTCTGCTTTTCAGGCTGAACAGTGGGAAGGCATAAATGGATAAAAGATTTGGCAATAGCTTTTGATAGCCATTCCACATTGTCTTCCACAATCCTTTATTCCTTCCCGATGAGTAGAAAATAAGGCAAAGTTAATTTTTCAAACACAATATCCTGGTACTTGTGTCATAGCAATTTATCACATAAATATGTCCAGACACTGCAGAAAAGAACCACAGTACTTCCAAAGGTCACAGAAGAGAAAGCTGGACATGCTATGCATGAAAAATAGGGAAAAGTGACAGGGGACCAGAAGGGTGGAAGAGATGGGAGTGAACTTGGGAGGAAGATGGAGAGGTTGAGGTAGAAAAGAATAAACAAGCAACAACCTGAGCACCAGGACCCACGGAACCCAGGTCCCTACCAAAGGGGAAGAAACTCCCAGAGTGCTGCAGCCCGGGGCACAACATTTGTGAGCACCCAAGAACATCCTTTGCATTTAAGGAATTATGAGGACCAAGTCAAATGGATGCTGCTTGGTTTCTGTCAGTTTAGTCTTAGCATCTGCCTGGACTGGAGTGGGAAAGCACAAGTTACACAATTGCATCTGATATGATATCCATATTTGTATTTCTTTTTATTTATTTATTTTTTTAAAATACACAACTATGAAATCCATTACAATTCTTATTACACATATAGAGCACAATTTTTCATATATTTGTATATAAAGTATGCTCATGACAATTCATGTCTTTATACATGTACTTTGGGGTTTTTTTTGCATTACAATTCTTATTATACATATATACCATGATTTTTCATATCTCTGTTTGTATATAAAGTAGATTGACACCCAATTCAAGTCTTCATACATGTACTTTCGATAATGATGTCCATCACATTCCACCATACTTGCTAATCCCCTGCTCCCTCCCTTTCCCTCCCACCCCTCTGCCCTATCTAGAATTCATCTATTCTTCCCATGTTCTCCCTCCCTACCCGACTATGAGTCAGCCTCCTTATATCAGAGAAAACATTCAGCATTTGTTTTTTGGGGATTGGCTAACTTCACTTAGCATTGTCTTCTCCAACACCATCCATTTACCTGCAAATGCCATTATTTTATTCTCTTTTATTGCTGAGTAAAATTCCATTATGTATATATGCCTCATTTTTTTTTATCCATTCATCCACTGAAGGGCATCTAGGTTGGCTCCACAGTTTAGCTATGGTGAATTGTGCTGCTATAAACAATGATGTGGCTATGTCCTTGTAGTATGCTGTTTTTAAGTCCTTTGGGTATAATGTGAATAAAGGGATAGCTGATTCAAATGGTGGTTCCATTCCCAGATTTCCAAGGAATCTCCATACTGCTTTCCATATTACCTGCACCAGTTTGCAGTCCCACCAGCAATGTATGAGTGTGCCTTTTTCCCCACATCCTCGCCAACACTTATTGTTGTTTGTATTCTTAATGATTGCCATTCTGACTGGAGTGAGATGATATTTGTATTTCTTTATACCTTTGGGGGGAAAAAACCATACTTTACATAAATCAGTATGAGGTAAATGTCACTGAGAATAAAGTCACAGAGACCCGAGAAATGGAGACAAATTCTCCACTAAAGTCCATATTCCAGTTCTATGCTACTCATTAAAAATCCTATTTTTTTCACATGGCCCCTTATTATAATTGTACGTGTGTGTGCGTGTGATATATGCATACACACACACACACACACACACACACACAACAAAACCTTTCTTGTTCCCCTTTCTCTTACCAACTAATTTATCCATTCAATAAATACTTATAGAGCACTGACCCTTTCCTTCTACATATTTCCTCCTCTTTACCTTGCAGATTTTGAGCCATGACCAAAATTATAGGCGGTAGTCAGGGTTGAGGAGATATGAAAGAAACTTCTTATGTGCAGACACTTCTCTTTTTTTCCTCCCATCTCAGGTCCCAGAAGCAGAGATCAGTAATAAATTAGGAAGATCAATTACATGTCTAGCTCTATCACTATCATGCTGGATCTGTCACAAGACTGCTCTGTTTCATTGCCTTTTTTACTGAGACAAAACTGGTATTATTCCTTTCTTTTTCCTTCTCCTTTCATCTCTCTTGTCCAACTACCTAAGAGATCTGTTACACAGATAAATGAGATATTGCTGATCACATTTCTCTGGGGAAAAAAAAACAAGCTATCCATGTAAAAAACATTTTTATTCTATAGAGCTTTTATGCCTATCACCAATGGTCAACTCAGGGAGAATGGTGTGCAACTGTCCAGAGAGTGTTACAGAACTCTCTTACCTATATTTGTGTAGCTGACATCTTAATTTATAGACACTTACCACAGTGCATGTTGGTGTTCTTCACTGCCCTTACTGATACCAATACAACTTAGTTCTATGTGTGGTATCTTATTGCAACTTCCCTTTACACTATTATTACATTCGTTTATGCAAATTACATCTGATGAATATCTACAATGTACCAGGCACTCATTGTCCAAAGTCTCTGGGGGCACAAGAATGAATGAGGCAAAGTTTCCCCTGCTCTTGAATTTTACGTCCTTATAGGAGAGACACATAATGAACAAATAACCGTATTTATACAACCCCCGACACAAAGTGTCAAGGGGCATTAAGAACTAAAAAGAAAACAAGGCAGATGAGGAGGACAAATAGATGGAGAGGGAATGCTGTTTCAGATTGGCCTCTCTGAAAAGCTGACATTTGATCAGAGACATGCATGAAATGAAGAAGAGATCCATGATAATATACAGTGAACAACACCCTGGGCAGAGGAAAACAAAAGCCAAGGTCCTGAAATGGAAATATGCAGAGAAAATACAAGAAATAGTTTGATGAATAGAAGAGAAGTTGAGCTGAGAAGCAGGTAAAGACCAGATCATGTAGAATCTTGTATGCCATGGTGAAGATTTTACTCTATGTGTTATGGAAAGTCACTGAAAAAGTATAAATAAGGAAATGACATGATCTGATGGGCGAGGCTCTCTGCCACACAGTGAATAAGACAAAAGAGTAGAAACAAAAAGATCCATTGGGAGAGATCCTGATGGTAGAAGATGGTGTCGTGATCTGACATAGTAGTGGTGAAGATGACGGGAGATGGTAAGTTTGTGATGTAGGTTGAAAGTAAATCCAAAGGATTACCTGGTATGTCAAATGTACTTATCGAAAAAGAAAAAGATTATGGATAATTCCAAGATTTTTGGCCTGATTAACTAAATTAATAGGAATCTCATTTAGTAAAATATAGAAAACTAGCAGGAAGGCAGATGTGTGAGAAGTGGAGACGAGAATTCAGGATTTGGTTTGGGACATGTTTAATTTGAGGAGCCCATTAACTCTCAGAGAGAGAACGTTATAGTAGGGAGATTGATACAGAAGTGACAAATTTAGAAAAGTGGCTCAGTTAACTATATGAATTTAGAAAATCACAGAATGTGAAATCGGTTGAAGAAATGCTTAGAAAAGGAGCGTGTGGTAAACTGTATCAAGCGATTTTGAGAACTAAGATTGGCCCAAAACTGTACATTGAATTCAGCCATATGAAGGTCTGCAGGGAATTTGACAAAAAATGGATTCAGAACAGAATGAGATCAAACTCTGAGTTTCAGTCAGACATGTATGATGTAAAGATTTGCATGTCAATCTCTTCTTCTGGGTTGTAAATTTCATAAGAGTAAGGTTGATGTCTTTTTTAGTCACCATTTTCTGTGTTTGGCCCAGAGCCTTGCACGTAGCAAATGCTCCATAGTTGTAGAATATTCCATTCTGTTCATATTATTTATTGTTGTGAAGATTTCCCTTGAGGTTGTAGGGTATCTGAGGATTTAATAGTGATTTTGAGGGAGTGAGAAAGTGATTTAGAAAGTCATTAAAGGATCACTCTTTCATTTTGATCAATATCGATTTTCCAAGATTCAAAAAATGTGTTTCATGACTACTGTTTCAAATGGTGAATGTGTTTCATAATTGCCATGTAAACATATACAATAAATAGTTGATATTGGGTAACCTGAAATTTAGAAATACAAGCACGTTATAACTATTATTTGTTATGAGAAGAATTAACTTTGAGAGAAGCCATGAGGGGAAAACAGAATTTTTCCTGTAGGTTATTTCCTTGAGAGAGAGATAAAATAAAGCATTTCAGTGTTTTGAGAGCTGGGTCTCTCTGACTTTGAGTGCATTTCCTGTGCTTGCTCAATTAGGCAACAGTATTGATTTTAGGGAAGGTAAAGGTCTAAGATTCCCTATTTGTTCACATTAGCTCTGGCCCTCCCTTTACCTAACTTCCTGGAATCAAATTAAATACCATGAAAAATATGGCAATTTTTTTCTCAGATCACTAAGGAACATTACTTCTTTAGTGCATAAAATAGCTTTCACTATCCCAAAGGCTTTAATGTAGCTTCCCAATAGTACCTCTGAGTTTCCCTGAGTATGTGAATTGAAAATCTGGTTCAATTAGTAACTACATAGAACAAAAAGCTAGATGTGAGTAGTCCCACGCACAGTGGAATAATAATTAAAATTTGGCCAGTTAAGTACAAAGATAATTGGGATACACTCTTTCCATCACACATAGAAAAATTAAGGACCATTTGAAATAGGGACTTGTTCTTTAGCTGCTTGGGGTTCTTTACTCAAACTTAAATTTCCAAGGGATCTGAGCCCTCAGTGATCCTACTTGTGTAGTCACAAAACTCCTGTCAAGTTCAATGTACTCCTGATAATGGTGGTGAATAAAAATGGGCATGGGCCTCCTGAATAAAAAGTAACTTTGAGGAAAAAGAAGGGAAATGGAAATCTCCCAGAAGTTTACATGCTATTAATGTATAGTGTATTTACCAAGCAACTTACTATACCAAGGGAAAAGAAGAAGAATTTGGTCTGTGAATGACTGAAGTTTATACCCCAAATGGAAACTGAAATAGAGCAGTAGTACTGAACTCCTCCAAGCCTTAATTATTGCTGTAGCTACAGATCCCGAAAAATGCACTAGAGACTACTGCTGTGTGTGCATACATCTTCCTCTTGCCCTTTGAACAGGAAAGGGAGAGTCAGATGGACCAGGGCCAAAGGTAGAAAAGGGATGATTGGTTGTTATTCTGATCTTTATGAACCCACACGCCTGGAAGCTGACCTGACCTTCCTACTTAAATATTGGGTCTGAAAAGCATTTTACATGTTCCAAAGGACAGAATTAGCTCTGGCTCCTTTTAAGTACTTGTGAATACAAGCTTTTAGGATAAGGTGAAACTAGAGGAATATTTGTTTCATTTGGTTTTATGACTGAAAGTTTTCTCATTCTGAACATATTGCTGCTTCTAACGCTGGTAATTCATTGGTTTAGTCCACAGGCATCACTGAATACCTCCTATGTGCTAAGTTCTGAAATGTTAAAGGGAAATTTGTTAAACAGAGATGAATGTGAATGAAATGAAAAATATTTCATTGCCACTATGGATTTAATATTATAAGTACAGTTATTCCTTTGTATCCATGGACGTTCAAGTTCTCATATAAAGTGATGTGCTATAT
This sequence comes from Urocitellus parryii, assembly GCF_045843805.1. Taxonomy (NCBI): domain Eukaryota; kingdom Metazoa; phylum Chordata; class Mammalia; order Rodentia; family Sciuridae; genus Urocitellus; species Urocitellus parryii. Next base: position 97,577,512 of record NC_135534.1, read on the forward strand.
ATGATACATATTCTCCCATATACTTTAAATCACCTCTAGATTACTTTTAATACCCAATACGATATAAAAGCTATATAAATCGTTGTATTGTTTAGTGAATAATAACAAGAAAAAACTCTGTACATGATCAATACAGATGCAGTTAAAAATATTTTTTGATTCCCCATTGATTGACTCTGTGCATATGAAGAGTTGGCTATCATCTGATGCAAGTAAGGAGGAAGTGGTCAGTTTTGATGGAAATATGCTGTTGAGGCTTAGACAGTATGTTAGGCTGAATCTCAAATAGCAGTAGGTAAATAGTCATGGAAGCAGGTGGGAAAGGAAGTGTTCCAGGTATAGGAGGATGGCGTATCCTAGAGTTGCAGAGGGAGTTACAGAGAGAACTTTCTCTTTCAGAGCCAAGAGGCAGAGGATGAGAGAACAAGATTTAAAAAAAATAAAATAAAAAATAGCAGATGATATAAACTTTCTCTGTATAACTATTAGCAGGCAAGAAGATCTATTTTCTCTGAAATGTGAACAGACTTTGTGCTTAAAATGGGGATATATTGGCAAGTTAAAATTAGTCAGTCTGCTTCCTGATTCCAGTCTGGAATTCGTAAGCCAAAATACATTGCTATTATCTTTGCCACATCAAAAATGATTCTTGGCTCTCACTTTGTTCTTTTGCTGGTCTGCCTTATTTATTTGCTGATGTGACCCAAATTTTCATTTCCAAGGGATCTGAGCCCTGAGTGGTACTACCTGCATTGTCTCTAGTGTCTTCTACTGACTTGAACACCATCATGGAGTGCAAAACGCATCTGGGCATCACCTCTCTGCCCCTGTTAGGCTGCTATACCACCCCTCTTGCTCTTTTATAGTCAGAATGAATCACTCAGCCTACACTCAAACTTTGTTTTCTACTTGCCAAGAGACAGCAAAGTATGTGTTTCATGTTCCAATTCAGTGGGATCTTTAACATGTCCCTTGACTGAAACCTTCCCCAACTTGAATTCTAAATCTGAAGGTTGTTTCTCCTTCCAGGAAAGTAAACAAAAAGATATTTAGAGTTCTGCCTCTTGGAAGCATTTCCTTCTCAATTGTCCTTGACAGCCTCCCCTCAGTGGGAGGAACATGCAACAGTAGTCCCTATTGTGACTGTGCTAGTGTCTGTATATGGGGGAAGAGTCCAGTCTGGAACATTTTCTTCTTTAGTTAGCCAGTCTCATGGGAGCTCCCCACAAGGCCATCAGTGTAGGCTCTGGGGTGGGGGGGACGGGCAGCGTGGGGAAGGGATCTCCTGCAGCTTCCCGGGTAGGACACAGTGCACCCTGTCACACCAAGACCCCTTGCAGTGGGAATCCTTCCATTGGAGGCAGAGGATCACATGCCTGGATAGCCAACTGTCTGGTTTCAAATCCTCCTTCACTTAAAGATCATAAAAAAAAAATTCATCTAAAAGGTTTTGGTACTATGTGATTTTTCAAAATATTTAAATCTTTACTCCATCTGTAAGTTCAGGGTAGTCAGTCATCCAATTTTATTCTTTTTCCAAGTGACTAGCCAGTTGTCTGAATAACACATTTATTTTTAACACTTTATTATATAATCCAATCCCATTCATATTTGGAGGTACTTCTGTACTCAATATTTTGTTTTATTGATCATCTGCCTACTCTTGCAGGAGTGTACAAGCAGAAAATAGTAACAGGCAAAGGTCTCCCTCATAATCTTATATATTAGTATCTCCTTGGTTATCAATTGCATTTTTTATTCTTCCAGACAAACTTCTAAACTTTTTTCCAAGTTTCAAAAGAATTTTGTGAGAATTTTTATTGAGCTGTGATAAATTTCCAATTAGTTTCAGGGAAAACTGGCATATTAACAATGCATGTCTTCTAAGCCAAGAAAATGACATGCCTTTTTATTTATGTAATTGTTCTGTCTCGATGGACACTGACTCTTAGTGATAAGAACAAGTTTTTTTTTTTTTCAGAGACATTTTTGTTACTAATCCTGCTGTGAGAAGCAAGTACAACAAAATATAATCACTTCATTTTGGGCCACCAAAGACTCTTAATAGTATAAATCCATGGTATATTTCTGAATACTGTGTTGTGGTGATTGACACTCCAATCTGTTTTGAACTGACCATATAAGGATGATTAATTGAAAAAATTTTTTAAAAAACACTGCTTATCAAATTTAAAGCATCCAGAAACTACCAATGTGTGCAATTTGCCTTTGAAGGATGTCATTTATTGAAAAATTGTGTCATTATTCTTGAGCAGGAAGGGAGGCTATAATGTTCTCTTGGCCGCATATTCATGGCACATCTGAGAATTGTTTGCATAAAAGTACTGGCTAGAAGCCACATCTGCTGGTCTGAAAACCTATTTTAATATTGACAAGACAATAAAGAAGAATGGTACATGCCAAGTTATTTAACAAAGCTTGCTGAGAAGGTCGGCATGCCTGCTTTGCTTTTCCATTGTGTACCCAGTGACTAACACTGTGCCTGGCATATTGCTGATGCCTAATGATTTATTAAAGGAACAAATGGAGTTGTCAACAAGGATATATATGTATGCTTTGGGCAGGGGGCATGTGCTAGAAATGGAATCTAGGGTCTTGTGCATCCTAGGCAAGCACTCTATCACTGAGCATTCATGCTTTTTAAGGTAAAAACTTGAAGAGTGTAATTTGCTGCTAATCTGGCTTTCTACTACCTCAGCTACCTCCAAGGCAGTACCAGCAACTTCTGGATCAGCAATTGAGACTGTCTAGGCTTCCTGCCTTTGACTCACCAAATAATCTTCTCCATTGCTGCTCGTATAGCTTGGTCAATTCTTTCCAGCCCACCTTCTATTCCAGTGGTGGATGTTCTTAATGACTAGGCTTTTGGTTTCCTTCTACTAGCTTTCTATTGCTGAAGAGTCTCTATGTTGCATACCCACTCAAATCACAAAATCTTAATAACCACAATGATATTTTGCTGTTGGCACTGGAATTAGAGGCTGCCGTGTTATAATTTGAGTTTTGGAACCATCTCTTTAATGACAAATTTTGCTCAGTCTCCTCATGGTGAGTGGCTAGTAATCTAGATCAAGTCAATCCTGGCCAGAATGAGGCAAATCCAGGGCTTAGGCATGCTAGGCAAATACTCTATTCCTGATTAATTCCTGCAGGAACCGCCCCCCCTTTTAAGGTATCTTTTACCCACAGTTGCAGATACGGGGAGTTTATGAACAAGAATGTTGTTAAGTCAGAGAGAATGCAGAGCATAAAAGAGTTGCTTGTCTACCCAGGTAATTAAAACAAGGTGAGTCTGCAACTGGTATTAGGAATTGAATAGAAAGCCAAGACATTGGAGATGAAAGAACATTGAATATAGCCAAGATAGCTGTAGCCCAAAGCTGAACTTTTAAATACTCTCATGAATAGATGGCATGGATAGTCTGAACTTCAGTGTCTGAGGATTCAGCAGACATAATGGAGAATGATTGGCTGGCGAGGTAAGTATTAAGTGTTAGGAGGTTATTGAACTTAAGTGAGAATTAGTGAAAGTGAAGGCATCATAGTAGGAACAGAGAAGCCAGGAACAGATTCAAAGCCATTTCAGAAATAGAAGTATTGGGAATTGATGGTCGTATAACTAAAAGTTATGAATTCTGGAGATACTAGTTGAGGCTAGGAAGAAGGTTCAAATAGAAAGAATTCAAATGATAAGAGAATTTGGATTTCAAAGTTTGTAAAAATTTGAAAATTCAGATAGTACAGCAGCCACTTTTAGGGATCATTTAAGAAATTGATGATTTAAAAGGCATTATGGTTAGGTGAAATGGCTCACATCTGTGTTCACAGACACTTGATATATTGAGGCAGGAGGAATGCAAGTTCAAGGCCAGTCTCAGCAACTTAGCAAGAACCCTATCACAAAACAAACAAACAAACAAACAAATGAAATGAAAAGGACTGAAGACATCACTCAGTCATAAAACACCAGTGGGTTCAATCCTCAGTGCCAAACATAAATACATACATACATACATACATGCATCATTATAATTATTGTCCACAACGCCTTTAAGAATGACAACCTTTAGAATTACCTCCACTTTGACAGTCCCAAGAGCAATTTACCCAGGATCACATAGCAACTTGGTCACTACTATTTAAAAAAAATTAGGACTTTAATCTCCATGTTAGGATTATCCAGAGAAACAGAACCAATAGCATTTATAGTCAGTGTCCTGTATCCAGAAGTTGCATATTTATAGATTCATCCAAGTAAAATATTTGAAAAAAAATTTGTGTCTGTACTGAACATGGACATCCCTTAACCGGGCAGTATGACAACTATTTGCATTGTATGAGGTATCATAAGTATTCTTGAGATTATTTAAACTTCACAGGAAAATATCAGGATACCAGCTATGGCCCCTTCTCCTTCCTGGGAGAAGTCTATGTTACCCCTTTTTAAATAAACCTTGCTTTATTAAAAAACAAAAACAACAACAACTTCACAGAAAAATGTGCATAGCTTATATGCAAATATTATGCCATTTTATAAAAAGGACTTGAACATTTGGGGGTTGAGAAGTGTCCTGGAATCAATCCTCCATGAACACCAAGGGATGCCTACATGATATATATATGAGATTTATTATGGGGGTTGACTGATGTGGTTGTGGAGGCTGAGAAGTCTCACCATATATACCATCCACAAGCCTGAGAACCAGGAAAGCCAGTGGGGTAAGTCCAATGAATCTGATAGCCTGGGAACCAGGATCCCCGATGGCCCACAACAGCAGGAGAGAGCAAATTCACATTTTTTGTGTTTTTTTGTTACATCTCTGCCCTCAAATAATTGGATGGTGCCCACATATATTGCTGAGTGCAACCTTCTTTACTCAACCTCTGATTCAAATGCTAATCCCTTCAGAAACACCCTCATAGATACACTCAGAAATGTTTCATCAGTCCTTTTGGGCATTCCTTAGCTCAGTCAAGTTGACATAAAACATTTAAAATAAAAATTTTCCACATCCCTATATTGGATTTCTTTCATGTTGCAATTTGACTTTTGTGGTTCAAACTCAACATACATTCTCTCTCTTTCTCTCTCTCACTCTCTCTCTCTCTCACACACACACACACTCACACACACACACACACACACACACTCCTAAATCTTAATCCTAAATCTTAAATGTGTTTTCTGGGACCAACTTCCAGATAGCGATAGGTAGATAAATGTATGAATACCTTTGAGATGTTTTTGGAGCTGATCTCATTGTTAGATCTGTTTTAGGAACTCTACAATGATGAGTAAAACCATCAATTCCTCTCTTACTCTCTCCTTTTTCCCTCTCTCCCTCTCTTGCTTGCTTCCCTCCTTCTTTCCTGACCACTTCTTTTCAGCAAACATTTATGGAGTACTGCTAATATATCAACTCATGCTTGGCTTTGAGGAATTCAAAAAAAGACAGGATCAAACTCGCATGATACCTCTCAGGGAAAACTCAATGGTTCTTGAGGGGGATTTGAGTCATGAAGGGTCAGTACTCAGACACCAGGATGAAAAAAAGATAAAGGCTTCCCCAGTCCTGGCCGGAAAAGCTGAGCTGGGGGAAGGGAAGGAAGGCATGTGCCTTCTCATGGGACTCCTCAGGGGCAGCAAGGAGGGATAAGAGCACAATAGAGGGTTGTGTAGCACAGAGAGGTGGCCACCCCTCAGCATGGGCCCAGCACATGGGATGGGATCTGTGCATTTAGGAGTCAAGTGACTACCTTTGGCAGGCCAAAAGAGACATGGGCTTTTAGAGGACATATCATCTGAAACCAACTGAAAGAGCTGTCCTGATGTCCAACTTAGTAAAGAATCTCTCTCTCTTTTGGTAGTGGAAAGAGCTAGAACTTTTCATAAAGCTGGGTGCAGGGTAGGGGAGGATTTGTTTTACATATTTTAATCTTTCCTGAGATCGTGGTTACCTGTTTGTATTTTTGTTCTTTTGTGGTCTTGGGGGTTGAGCCCAGGATTTCCCACAAGCTAGGCAAATGATCTATACCTGAGCTGCATCTTACCCCTGGAGGGGGTGAAGGGTGGAGGGTAATGTGAAGATGAGCTAATGAAGTGCTGGGTAGGAAGGTCATGTAGTGAGGGGAAAATAGCACAGTCAGAAAACCTGGATACCAGTTTTGGCTCTACCACTTATGAGCTGAGCAATCTTAAATAATCACTATGGGTGGTAGTTTCTCTATTAGTAAAATCGCCAAGTGATAACAATGAGCGGTCCTATTTATAGAATTATGTGAATTACTTTCTATTTTCTTAACAACCTTATGAAATAATTGTTATTACTATTCCCATAATATAGCTGACGAAATTGAGGTTTAGGAGGTTGAATACATTTTCAAAATTTACATATCTAGTAAATGGCTGAGTTGGAATTTGAACCCAAGTCTATTTGATTTAAAATCCTGCATTCTTAAGCATTTAGGCACATCTGACTCTCTTCCAAGGGTTTGTATTAAGGACTAAATGATATTACATTTTACTAAAATATTGGTAATTAATTTGACTGCCTAATTATTACAATACAATATGAAATTTTATTTAGAGAATATATTAGAGTATGTGTTTACACTTATTTTCAAGCCTTTTTCCTTTTTTAATTTAAAAAGTTTTTTCTTTTTAAAATATATTTTTGTTTAATTGATCTTGTATAATTGCTTTCAGAAGGAAGAAAGATCTTTTGAATATACAAAAAATGGTTGGAATAATTAGTATAATCTTGTCAGGGCAGTATTGAGTATGTGTATTTACAAACAGCTGCTCTCTTACTTCAGCAGTGACATGGGAAAGGATTATTTTCCTGGGGACCTGAGTATCCAGGTTCTAATCCAAGGTCTGAGTTCATTGTCCCGTATTTATCTTAGGCCAGTCACCCTCTTTGCACTGCTATTGCTTCATGTTTGAAACAAGGGGATTAGATGAAATGTCTGGCAAAGTCCCCTGCAGCCTTAGTAGTCTGTGATTCTTTATAACTTTAGAAGAGAACATAGTCCTGAAGAATATAATTTTAAATCAATATCTATTGTGAGAATTATAATAAAAATAGTACATGGAATAGCTCTAATTAGTAAGAAAGAGACTAGGAAAAAGAATCTGTGAATTAAAGAAATTTGACTGTTTCCAAGTTCCTTCCAACTTTGAAATCTATGATCTAAATAATTGTACACTGTAATCTCATACTACTTTGTAATATTTCAAAAGACTTTGGTTTGATTTATTCTTTCTGATCTTCAGAAACAACATGAAGTGGTGAGGGAAGTTCCTTTATCCCCGTTCTACAAATGAAGGAACTTAAAGATTAAGTGATTAATCTTGGGTCACTCGGCTAGCTGGAGACAGTGCTGGGTCAGAAAGGCTTTCTGACCCGCACTCTGTCCTCAATGCTGCGCCTTCCCAGGCTTAATAAATATTAACCGCTAAAGAAGGTCGCCTGGTACAAAACTACATTTTATTCTAGTCTGACAGATGAGTAATCCTCAATGATAAATTCCTTTTCTGAAAAGTCCAAAGTGTTCAGTTAAGTCGTTTTGAGTCATTTAGAGTCAAAAAGGTTAGGACACAATATTTTCAGCTTTCCCCAAATTTTAAATCAGAAAAACTGGAGAACTTTACATTGTCTTTTTAGTTTCAAATGTAGAATATTAATACATTAAATAAATTCTCTTTGATCTAAGATGTATTTCCTAAAAAACATGAGTCTTTGGCGAAATATTGAGGATGGGTAGAAGCTATGAACAAGCAACTCACCTTTTTCAACATTAGTATGTTTCTGGGAAAGATCATTGGATGTGTCTTCACTCTTTAATTATTATTTAATATTCATAATTTACACATGTATTTATCACTACTAAGGTTGTTTATTATTATTTTGTTGTTATTTTATAGATGTTATATATGCACATGATAAAGAAGATTAATCAGTACAGAAGGGTTAAAAATGAAAATTTTCCAGGGGCTGGGGATGTGGCTCAAGCGGTAGCGCGCTCGCCTGGCATGCATGCGGCCCGGGTTCGATCCTCAGCACCACATACCAACAAAGATGTTGTGTCCGCCGAGAACTAAAAAATAAATATTAAAAATTCTCTCTCTCTCTCTCTCTCTCTCTCTCCTCTCTCACTCTCTCTTTAAAAAAAAAAACAAAAGAAAATTTTCCATTCCATTCCAGTCCAGGCCCACTTTCCATAAACATATACTTCTGTGGCTTCCGCTGTTAGATGGTACAGCAGTTACCATCATAATTTAAAATAATATGCCTACAGCTCCATTTTTAATTAATCAACTTTAAAAAGCATCTACTAACTTCCATCTATAAAAGATAAAGAATTTCTTATGTGTGTACTTCCCCTCAACTTCTCTGTTCCCTTTCATCTTCTAATCTGTTAGTTTTAATTTTTAAAAAAATTATAAATTATTCTTTATAACTTTAAACAAGGCACCAAAACTTCTATTTCTGGATTTATGCTCATAGTAGAATCTGTTGATTCCTGTCTGTGTAAGAGGGTCCACCTCTCAATTTTACATATGTATGTCTGTGTGTGCATTTATGTATATACATTCATGATTTGTCTGTTCACATTCTGCTGTCATTATAATCACATCCTCTGAGAATTAAAACTGATAATCCATAGAAAGAATTCAGCATAATGTTTCACACATATGTCTTCTATAACTGCCAGATGTAATTATTGAATGAGTGGTGTGGATAAACCCCATTTGGAAGAAAATGTACTGTTATTTAATCGGAAATTTGCAGCTCAAATGAGATTCTTCTAGGCTTCAAGGTCTTCCCTTCTTTTCTTCCTCCCCACCTTTCCTGTCTCCTACTTTTCCTTTTATCCTCCTTTTCTGGATTTCTAGACTTTTTCTGAGATATATTCAAATGGCAATTTCTTGTTTGCTTTCTGAGATTGCTTTTAATTTGTTGAACTATTTCTTTGAAAAAATTTTTTCCATACTGGGGATTGAATTTAGGACCTCACATATTCTAGGCAAGAGCTCTTCCACTGAGCTACACCTGGCCCTTTTATTTTTGTATAAGAACTTTCTGAATTTTTGAAAGTTTAAATATGTCTTTATTTCATCCTCACATTTGACTATTAGTTTGACCAGGCTTAGAATTCCAAGATCCGTTTTTTTCCCTTAAAACTTTGAAGACATTCTGACAAAAGAATGTAAGATCTGTGAGGGCAAGATTTCTATCTGTTTGATTCACAGAATATTCTGTTTTTGTATTCCAAAGACCTAAAACAATGTCTAGCACACAACATAAATTTGATATATATTAGTTTAATAAATGAATTGTCTTTTAGTGATTAGAGTTGCTAAAACATAATTGGATGGCAATGTGAATATTGTTCTTTTTTAATCCCCTAGGATTTTCTTTTGGATGACTTTAGATATATACATGTGTGTGTTTATTTTTCCTCTCCCTCTGCTTAGTAATTGGTGGGAATATTCAATCTGGAAGCTCTTTGCCATAGGAAAATTTTAGTTTATTATTTCTGGATTTTTCCCCCTATTTTGTCCCTTATATCTTCTAAGACCATGTTTTTATAATATTAGAACTAATTTCTATGAGTCTTAATTTTCTCTCATATTTTCTGTCATTTTACTTCCTTTTCTTTGTCTTCCAGGTTACCAAATAGATCTTCAGTTGTGTCTAAACTATTATTTAGCAATTCCTTTGATCTTTTTATTTTTAGTTTCCAAGAACTCTTGTGTTCTCCCATGATTGCTGCTTTTCATGGTAAACTGTAATTGTTTTAAGAATGTAGTAAGTTATAAAGTCCTCTGATGATCCTAATTAGCCCTTATTTTACTGTATAACTTTAAATGTTCATTTTCTTAATGAGCTAGTATAAATGTTGGGCATGTCACTGATTTCTGTGTATGTTGATTAGGTTTTTTACAAAATAGTTTTCTTCCTATATTTGGATGATCAAGTTGTTTTGTCTAACGCTTTCACTTTTGTATTTGTTCTTACAAATCCATGTCCACTGTTGTCCATCTCTATCAATGAATTGAAAACTAAATAGATAACTTAATTTAGCATAACTGGATCCGTGGGTTTCCTCTTCAGTTGTTTAGGTCTATGTCTCCCAGAAGCTTCTTCTGTGAATGGAATGACTGACAAGTGGGTGGGGCTTGTGAACAGAAAGGCTTCCCTGGAGGGTTTCCTGTGGGCAAAAGAAGTTCATCTCAAAGAGAGCAGATTAGTGATTGCTAGAGGGTAAGAAGGATAGGGGAAGGAGTATAGACTGAGGTTGGATAATTATCCTGATTTGTTCATTGTACACTGTTTACAAGAGTGGAATCATCACCCTGTTCCCCAAAAATATGTACAATGAGTATGTGTCAGTTAAAAAGAAAAGGGGGGAAAAAAAAGAGCACGCAAGCAGGCTGGGGAACCCTGAGGTTCCTAAGTAGGAGAGGTAAAGATGCATTTTGAGTTTGTTTTCCTTCTGAGTTTATGATAGAAATTCAGTTTCTTTAAAGTCTCTTCTTAGGCCACAAGACCTTCACTGGGAACCGTCTCTGAACGGATTGCTTGCTTTCTAAAGGGCAGTGCCCTGGCTTTCAGCCTGAGGGCAAAAGTCTCAGCTGCCGAGCTCTGTGTACACAGGTCAAAGGAAAGAGACCCCAGCTGTCCCAAGGCACTGAATCCAGTTTGTAATGAGGCCACTGATGATTGCCCCACAGCTCATCACTGCATAGATGGAGCGTGGAGACTTTCTGGGCTCCCTTGGGAGACACACTCTCACTTCTTGTGCCCTGGCCTGCAGCTTCTTTTGTACTTGTACATCCATCCATCCATGTGCTTTGTATCTTTCAGAAATTTCTCAAAAACTTCTTGTGTGATGATGTTACTTTTTCTTATTTCCTATTGCTGTTCTTATCTCATTTTCTTTAAAGAATCTTTTGTGTCACTTTGATGGGAGTGTGGGAGGCAGGAGAGGTAAATGCATGTGCTCAATCACAATCTGAGGTGTGTGTGTGTGTGTGTGTGTGTGTGAGTGTGTGTATGCATATAAATTCATGTGCACACATATTTGAAATGTAAATGCCATAATGCATACCATTAATTGTTTTGGGAGAAGATGGATTCCTGTAAATTATCAATAAATCTGTGTTTTGCCCAGTTTATGATTATTAAAAAGTATTGGACAATGTCAGGAATTACCATTATAAAGTCATCTCAAGTGGGCACTTAAAAGTATTTTATAGGGCTGGGTGTGGTGGCTCATACCTGTAATCCCTGCTACTTGAAGGAGCTGAGGTCGGAGGATCCCAAATTCAAGGCTGGCCTGGGCAATTTAGCCAGGCCCTGTCTCAAAATAAAACACAAAAAGGACTGGGAATGTGGTAGAGCACCCTGCATTCAATCCTTAGTACTGCAAAGGAAAAAAAAAAGTTTTATAATTATTTGTACATGAAGAGAAAGACTTGTCACTGTTACTAGTGCTTTTCTTGTTCTACCTTGGGATTTAGACTTGAGCAACACAATTCCAGAGGAAAATATAAAGGCCTACCTGCCAAGGCCTTGTTTTAGGCACTATTTTGTAAGACATGCTGTCCATCACTCACATCTAGATGCAGGTTCTTGCTTGTGCTAAGCACAAACTCTACCACTGAGCTATATCCTAGCTCCTAAGTGTCCTTTAGATGCTTCTCATTCAGATTTCTATCATTAGACATTTCTTAAAGAAGCATCTTGCTTAAGGCAAAAGCAACCACAAAAATTTTTATTTTAAAAAAAGGAACCAAATTCTGAAATGAATCTAAAGACAAATTGGGCTCAATCACACTCAAACTTCAGGCATGTGTTTTAAATGTTTTAAGCCTCAGTTTATTGAACCTTAGAATGACCATAATAATATCTATTTCATAGGATGGTTCTGAAAATTAATTTAGCACGGTCCCTCGAACATAGTAAGGGTCTCTTTAAGAGATGTTTAAAATTATTATCAATATCCACAAGTAATCAACATCTATATTATAGAATGATTCTAGAATAAGCATTCAATCCTGTCTTGTTAAGACATTGGTAAAACAAAGGGAAATGTTCCTTTCTTCCTGATTCCGTCTGGATAGTCTTTTGGGGGCACCCTTTTTATAATAGTGAGATAATACAATACTTACCACGTTAACCATTTTTAGGTGTAAAGTTCAATGACATTACATACATTCACAGTGTTGTGCAACCATCACCACTGTCTATCTCTGTGTCCTTTAAACAATGTCTCCCTGTTTCTTCCTGCCCACAGCCACTGGCAGCCACCACTCTACTTCCTGTCTTTATGAATCTGCCTACTCTAGATAACTCATATATGTGGAATCATATTGTATTTGTTCTATTGTGACAGTCTTATTTCACTTGGTGTAATGTCTTCAAGATTCTTCTTGCATGTGTCAGAATTTCATTCATTTTTTAAGACTGAGTAATATTCCATTATGTGAATATGCCACATATTGCTTTTCCAGTCATCCATCCCACGTGTACTTGGTTGCTTCCACCTTTGGCTATTGTGAATATTGTAAATGATGCTTCTATGAACATGGGTGTAGAAATATCTGTTCAAGTCTCATCTTTATGGTGCATACCCAGAAGTGGAATTGCTACATCATATAGGACTTATTTTTTCAAGTTTCATTCTTTTCATTTGGTTTTGCATTTTTGTGTTTGGGATTTCTGTGCATTTTTGTGTGAGGGATTTATAAACCATGTGTTGGTTTGGTTGGGAGGTGTCCCCCAAAAGTTCACCTGTAAGACAATGCAAGAAGGTTCAGAGAAGAAATGATTGGATTGTGAGAGTCTTAACTCAATCAATGAATTAATCCCCTGGCATAAGGATTAACTAAGTGGTAACTGAAGTAGCAGGGTGTGGCTGGAGGAGGTGGGAATTGGGGGTATGGCTTTGGGAGACCTCTCTCTGCTTTCTGATCATCGTGTGAGCTGCTTCCCTCTGCCACACTGTTCCTCCTTGTTGTTTAGCCTCACCTCGGGCCCCAAAGAATGGAGCCTGCTGTCTATGGATTGAGACCTCTGAAACAGTGAGCCCCTAAATAAACTTTTCCTCCTCTACTGTTGTTCTGATCAGGTCCTTTAGTCACAGCAGCAAAAAAGCTGACTAAAATATCATGTATCTTATTTGTTGTCTTCTCAGTTTTACAGATAAATATGCTGATGCATCTTTTCAGAGGGGAGTCAAATTCTTTTTCTTCAGTCCAGCACACAGCCAACTTGCAATGCACCATGTGATGATCTGGCAGGATCTGCTTACCTGTCCCAGGAGCTTTCTGGGGACAAGAGGACTTTTTTTGTGGTCTCTACATAAGATAAGAATACACTTTTTGCTAGCCACCAGAAATAGCTCTAAAGAATTTGCCCTCAACTACTCTATGAGTAAAGAAACAGGGAGGGTTTTTACCTCTCCATAAAACCTACTTCTAGTCAACAATTCTACAATAGTTTGAACATCCAAAGTACGCTGTCTGGGGAACAAAACATGAGCTGGGAAATTTAGTTCCATGGAGAGCTTTTGGGTATACCTTCAGAACCCCCTCAAATCATGGAATAGAGTATCTCACAAAAGAATATTTAAAGAATTTCTGGGTTTGGTGGTGCACACCTGTAATCCCAATGAGGTTGAGGCAAGAGGATCACAAATTCTAGACCAGCCTCAGCAATTCATCTAGCCAGAAATAAACTCTGTCTCAAAAATAAAAAAGAAAAGAGCCAGAAATATAGCTCAATGGTAAGATACCACTGGGCTTAATGATATAGTACAAAAAAAAATTAGAAAAATGTTTAGAGCAAGTGGTGGGAAGCATCCTGAATTGTAAGCTTTATTTGTGTCTTGGTAAATCTGTTTTTGGATTTGAGGGTTATTGAAAAGATCCTTCATCCATCAAACCTCTCCCTCAATAGTCAGTCCTTTTGTGTACCTTCAATTTTTCCCATTATTTTCACTCCACAGTTAAGAAATTAAAAGGCATGGTGATGTTGGAAATATTTGAGTGCCAGATAACACCTAAGTCCATTCCATCTTTCCAGGACCCAAGAAGGCTCCAATGGTGAAGATTAGAACTTGAAGATAAGGTGCTCAAAAATACCACGTTTCTTGTAGAATGTGGCATATAAAATGCAAAACAAATTCACCTGTTAATTGTCCTGCCACCCAGTGATAATCACTGTCAACAATTTGTCTGTTTTATAATCATAAAAATGTATACTTTATTTTCTTGTTTTGTTTTTGTATTACCATACTTGGAATATTTCTGGGCCATGAATTTTGTAAATGTATATTTTGATATTTTGAGAAAATTTTCCTGATGAAAAGGAAAAATAAGACATCTAAACACAGTTGTTGATGTGATACTAAAGGCTAGTCTGCTAGGTATTATAAAACCAAGCACGTGCTGCCACCTAAAGGAAAGGTGCTAGAAATGGCATTTTGAGAAGATTGGTATATTATACTGAGATACAAAGGGTGCTAATTCTATGTTTTGTTTTTCATTTTTTTATTTTATCAAGTTTTTTCTTTCCTTCCTTTAAAATATGCATTTGAATAAATCGGTAATAGGTTCACTAGCATTACGTGGCAAAGTAGTACATGGTGAAAGAAGGTTCCCTACCTCCTTCGGACATGCTCACCAAGGTTGCCCTCTGCAGATGTCACTCACTACAAGTAGTTCCTTATGGATCTTTCCAGAGTCTGTGCAGACATGAAACTCAATGCTTGTGTGTGTGTGTGTGTGTGTGTGTGTGTGCGCGCGCGAGCTCGCACGCATCTTTTTTTTTTGTGGGTGTGTGTGTTTGTACCAATTCATATATTTGTTTTCTCCCCACAAGTGGCAGTGTACTGGTCCCAGGAATCTATACTTTGTTTTTGATTGTTTTCAGTACTGGGGGTAGTTCACGTCAGCAGATCTGGCTGCCTTTTAAAAAATGCTTGCATTTTTATTCCATCTGACCACCATCTATCTAACCAGTCTCAATTGATATTTTGAAATTATCTCCATTTTTGCTATTTCTTGTTCAATGCTGTGACAACCTTCTTTGTACAATGATCTTCACACATACACATCAAAAATACACATAGATTATGACCCTAGAAAGGAATTTGGGGGGCTTCTGATTTCTTATCCAACTATAATCCGCCTCACATTTCTCCAATGCAGTTATATCAAATATTTAGTTAAATCAAGTCTGATATTTATATTGTTGAATCTACCAAATTTTATTTACTACTGAATCAAATAGGATATAATAATAATATTTTCTTTCTTATAGAAACATGTGCTTTTTTAACATTAATAATTGCTAATCCATGGTGAGGGGAATAGGTAGGTAATGATCAAAGTGTACGAAGTCACAAATAAAAGGAATACATTGTTTTAAAAACTTTGAGATATATTGTACAGTGTGATGAATAAAGAGAATAATAATGGGCTGGGAATTTCAAAACCAGTAGGAAAATAAATTTCAAATGTTTTTACCATAAAAAAACGATCATTATTTGCTAGGCATATCAATGTACACCTATAATTCCAGCAACTCAGGAGGCTGAGGCAGGAAGATCACAGGTTCAAGATCCTCCTGGGCAACTTGGGGAGATCCTGCTCAAAATATAAAATAAAAAGGGCTGGAGATATAGTTCAGTGGTTCAATCCCACGTATTGGGAGGATTTGGAGGGAAAGAAAGAAATGATAAGCATTTGAGGTGACAGTTAATTGTTTGATTTAATTATTCCACATTGTATTCCTAGAACATAATATCATTTTTTATCCCAGAAATATACACAACTATAATTTATCAATTTACAATTATAAAATTAAAAAATAAAATAATTGCTAATTCCCATTACCATTGGCCAATTGCTTAGTTTTTTTCTACACACAATCACTATATTTTCCCCAAGAAATCTAACAAATTTGGTAAACTCTTAATTTTCCCTCAAATTCTCCAGTACATTAATTTTCAGCTCAATTATCACATTTGGGTTGCAAGATAATATCTCTCAGAATTTTGAGTGTTATTCTATTTAGAATTCTGTATTGCTGTCGAAAAGTCTGATGCCAGTAAGACTGCTGATCCTCAGGCACAATGTGACCTGGTTTTTCATTTTGGAAACTTTCAGTTATTTGTTTTTATTCCCACTGTTTGGAAATTTTAGGATGATGTACTTTGCAGTGTCTGGCAGAGACCGCTGTTAGACCATCAGAAGGCACACCTTCCTTCCAAAATGAGGAATGGTTGCCAAGAAGCCTGTGCTGGTCCTGCATGGCTTTTCTCTGGCCCCTTGCATCCAGGAAGGATGTGAACCCAGTGACTTATGTAGGCTCAGGCAGGGGTGGTGGGGCTGAGGGCACTGACTGGGGACAGGGTTCAGAACACCCTTAGCTCATGTCAGACCAGTACCAGAGAAGGAGCCAGAGACAGGGGAGCCAAGGCCCATGTTTATACTTCCACTCCATCCCCAGGTTCAGTCCCACGACTCGCTCGTCCCCTGCTTGGTGCCCCTGTACCTGTTTCTGGGGTGAAGTGACTCAGGTCCTCTCCATATCCCCTACTCCAGGATCACAGATTGTAATAGTCTCTGATAAGTAAGTTTCTTCTCACTCAATTTCCATCTTCCAAATATTTATCAAAATCCTTTTCTGCTATTCTCTTTATTCTTATGAATCATACCATTCTCTTGCCTTTAACTGTTACTCTGGTGGAGCTTGGGTAAATCCAGGAGTATATCAGTTTACTAGGGCTGTTAGAGAAAATCAGCACAAAATTAGTGTCGGAAAGTGACAAATTTATTCTCTCAGAGTTCTGGAAGCCAGAAGTCCAAAATTAGTTTCACTAGTCCCAAATCAAGATGTTGGCAGGGCCACATTCTCTCTGAGGCTTTGGCCTCTTCCACTTCTGGTGGCTGATGGCATTCCTTGGTATGTGGCTGCATCACTCTAGTTTCTGCCTCCATGGTCACAGTGCTTCCTGCTGTCCAGTCTGGGTTCACCTCTCTGCCTCCCGCCCTATAGGCTACTTGTGACTGTACTTAGAGCCACTCAGATTATCCAGAGTAATATCTTCATCTCAAGATCCTTAATTTGGCCACATATTCGAAGTCTGCCATATAAGATAACATCCACAGGTTCTGGGGATTAGGATGTAGACACATCTTTGGGAGCCATATTTTGTTTACCACAGGAAAGGAAAAGAAAAGCATTTGTGCTGGGTTTCTGTTCTCGCATCTAAAAGGCTCAGGGGTCACTCCAGTTGAACTGGGCTAACTGGGCTGCACGAAATAACCACACAAGAGACACAAATACCTTTTTCTTTGGGGTCACTGTGACGGCTCCTCTGACCTTAAGGGTCCGAAGGAAGAGAGAGAGCAAGAGCACGCGCTGACCCCTTTTATTGAGGAGAAGCTATTCAAATGAGGCAAGGGGTCAGGTTTCAGGGGGCTGAGTCTATCTTCATGATGTCCACTGTCAGCAGGTTGACTGACACCTGGGTAGGCCACACCCAAGGGCACAGTAAAAGAAGGGGACGCACACAAGGCACTTCCATGGAAGATTCTATCCTAAACAGGGCAAGGGGTTATATTACAAAGGAACAGGTGAGCATAGCTCCACCCATGGGGCTGTAGCAAGACACACCCATGCAGGAGACACCGACCTCAAACCCAAGAAGGGTGGGGAAAGCTCTGCCACGTTTCTGTGACTGAGCAGCTCTGCCATGTTTCTGTGACTGAGCGCCTCAGCACCCATCCGGGGAGTGTGACCCAGTCACGTGCAAGGTTGGTCTCCCACACATTTGGTTAGTTTAACATAATACATGGGCATCCTTTCCCTGTTTTCTTCTAGTACCTTTAGATTTCTTTATATGCATTTAAATCTTTGAACCAGCTAGATTTTCTTTTGGAATGAAGCTTCCCTCTTTCCCTAAATACCAATTATTAAATATTTTGGCTTTCCCCCATCTAGATGAAATAAAGGTGCCTAACTCTTAAAAGAAAATACATTTATTTTCTTATATCAAGTACAAAATTTATTTTTTAAAATAAGTAAAATATGTATATAATTTTGAGAGACTGCCTTTGCTCACTGGGTTCTGGAGAGTGAGAAGCTGGCCTGCGTGTGCAGGGAGAAGGAAAGCCCCTTCTGCAGTGTCACTCCTCCTCTGATGACAAGAGGGAGCCCCAGGCACAGGCTGGCATTTTCGAGTACTTCACATTAGTCCTACAGACAAATAGCAGTGGGAGGACTGTGTGGGCTAGGGAATGATACCCTTGCACTCTTTCTGGCCCTCCCTGGCCTTGGGAGGAGTGACACATGTCAAGGCCTGTCACTGCAATGCATGCAGTGGGTGGTAAGAAGACAAAGCAAGCGTCCTTAATCACACTTCCCAGGGTCCACAGGCCTGACGACTCCTCAAACTGAACCTGAAAGAATGCAAAATGTTCAAGTTTCCCCCTGTTTCTGGCATAGGCAAAGCCATAGCCAATTGTTTTCATGGGAGTTTCTATGCAGACTGAATAAGGGTTTTCCCATCCCAGCCTTCTTTCTTCTCATTTAAGGACAATTTAGAACGGGGCCAGGGTAATTGTTCTTTAAGCACTGTAATTTAGTTCCTTTCTGGACCTCTTGTGTGTGAGTCACTTATGTAGCAGTGCAAAGAGATGCAAATAGAACATTTCTGAAAACTTGAGATTTCAAGCTGGATCTTTTATTTCTATTCTTTTATTGGTTTGGGTCTTCTCTTTGGTGTTTTTCTCTTTTTAATATGAAGTCTTGACATGTTGTCAGGCTGGCCTCAAACTCTTGGGCTTAAGCAATCCTTCTACCTCCCAACTAGCTCAGATTACAGGCACATGCAACCTTTAATATTAATTATAACATTCATATTATTAAAAGAATGACAGAGCAAGGCATGGTGGCACACATCTGTGATACCAGTGATTCAGGAGGCTGAGGAAGGAGGATCACAATTTCAAGGCCAGTCTCAACAATTTACCAAGACTGTTTCTCAAAGTAAATATAAAAGAGTTGGGGATGCAGCTTAGTGGTAGAGGACCCTGGGTTTAATCCTCAGTGATGCAAAGGAAACAAAAAACAAACAACAAAAACAGAATGAAAGAATTTTAATCACATTTTTATTTTTGGTCCCAAGCTGTTTCTCAATTTCACAACACTCCATTTCTTTTATGTATGGATCACTATTGTTTGGCTTTCCTCTCCAATCCTGGCTTTGCTTCCCCACCTCCTGCTCACATATACATACGTCTCTGATATGGGGCTCTCTTTAGGAGTGCGCTGGATGCTTATGGGTTCTATTCTGTTACTTTTCTAGCATCCTTCTTTGACTCTCTTATGCTTGTCCAACGCCAATTCTTCCTTCTTGTGCTGGTATAATAACTTGGTTCTAATTCTTTGTTTTGAGTGTGCCAAAGATAGAAGTGAGGAGACCATGAGTGAAAAGGAATCTGTGGACAAAGTAAGAAGAAAAGGGAAGGAGGGGGTGCTGGGGTTGTGGCTCGGTGGCAGAGCGCTTGCCTAGCACTCGTGAAGCACAGGGTTCAATCCCCAGCACCACATAAAAATGAATAAAATAAAGGTATTGTGTCCATTTACAACTAAAAAAATATTTTTTAAAAAAAGGGAGATATGAAGAGGAAAGGTAGTGGCTCTTAAAGAAAGATCTTTTAAGATTTGAACCTAGTGTCAAAAAGCACATTTGATTCTGAATTATATGGAATCATTAACAAATACATCAACAAATGACAGAGTAGTAACAACAGCTAGGGCTACAGCCACTTTTATTGCATCTCTTCTTTTTTTCCTTGGCTTCCTTGCAAAAACTTTAGCATAATGCACTGTTGTTCAGTTCATGAAATTTTATGTTTCCAAAAGTTGCTAAGGTGAAAAGAGGGGATTTAGAATCAGAAAGACCTGGTTTTAAATCTTGATGTGGCTATGTGACCTTGGACAAATTATTTAACCCTCATAAGATTTATTTTTTCCATATTAAATGTTTCTCTCATGAGAGATAAATGAGAAAATGTACATATAAATCTTACTATCATGTATCATGCAGGCAGCACTTGATATCAGGGATGTCTGAAGAACGAGAATGAGCCTGCTGCACCAAGCACTATTTAAGGCAGAGGAAATTGGGTCACTGACTTAGAGATTAGTTTCTGCTTGCTGTCCGAGGCCAGCAGTACAAGGTTCCACCTTATCTTCTTAAGACCTTGTCCTTCTGTAGTCCTGGCACTGGGAACAGGCAACTTCCTTATTCAACCTGAATTCAATGATCAATCATACTCCTCTCCTTGAACACATTACACTCTTTTGTCCATCTCATGGAACCAGGCCCCAACCCTGGTTAAACCCAGCTCTCCAGTCTGCTCTCCTTCTCCATCCAAGGACCACAGTAGAAGAATAGCCTATGACTTTGTTCTGAATGTTGGTATCCTGAATGTTGGTTTTTATGTTGAAAATTAGTTCCTTCTGTATCAGTAGTAAGATGTGGGGTCTTTGGGGGAAATGATTAAGTCATGGAGGTTCTTTCCTCAGAAATAGAATTAATTCATTTATAAAAGATCTCAAATAAAGCATGTTTTCCTCGATTCTGTCGTTAGGCTATGTGAGGATGCAGCAAGAGGCACCATCTAGGGTTTGGGATGTAGCACAGTAGTATAGTGCTTTTCTGGTACACAGCACATGTACCAGGCCGTGGGTTTGATACCCAGCACTGGGGGAGAAAAAAAAGAAAGAAAAGTAGGGCCATATCAAATTGCTGCTGCCTTGATCTTGGACTCTCCAAACTCCAGAACTGAAAGCAATATATTTCTATGTAAATTACCCAGTCTAAGGTATTTTACTATAATAGCCTGAAAGGGCTAAGACAATGAGTCCCATTTTAAAGTCACAGAGATCCTTATGCTGCTTAGCCATCTCAGGAGCTTCCTTAGTCTTTCTCATCCCTCTCTCTGGATTCGAGGATGCTCTCCAGAGCATCATGACCCTAGCTTTTCCTCTCCTGGCAACCAAGCCTCAGCTCCCCTTTCTGCCACACTCTATCCACCTAGAATACAATCAACCCACCTTTTCAAACAAAGGGGACAGGTGACTCTTGGTGGCTGACAGAAGCTTACAACAAAGGGGTAGGGGTACTTAAGACATGACCTTTGTGGTGCAGGGGACTGAACCCAGGGCCTTATGTATGCAAGGAGGCAAGCACTCTACCAACCAAACTATATCCCAGCCCAAGACATGAGCATTTTTTTATTAGTTGAAGGGCAATCATCAATTTCTGTCTCTGAGATTCTCTCTGATGATGATTATAAGAAAACATTTTTAAAGTGGTAGGGTAATAGGATTTTCCATGAATGATA
The DNA here is from genome assembly GCF_045843805.1 of Urocitellus parryii. Taxonomy (NCBI): domain Eukaryota; kingdom Metazoa; phylum Chordata; class Mammalia; order Rodentia; family Sciuridae; genus Urocitellus; species Urocitellus parryii. Next base: position 97,598,969 of record NC_135534.1, read on the forward strand.
ATCCCACTTATTTAATTCAATCCATTTTATTAGCATCACAACAATCAAATTTTGCAGAAATTTCAATTACTTCATGTATCTGATTATTAGTCACAGCTATTTAAGGAATTATAGACCTCTTAAATATTTTTTTCTTTCCCTCAAGTATACACTTGCTCACCATAAAACCATGGTCTTTCAGCTTTAATCTTAAAATAATTAATTATTAACCTTTTATTTCTAATAGAGTATCACAAATCTACCCTCAACCGACCTTATTTCTTAAGGTTCAAAATTTTGCACATTTGCCAAAGCAAATCTTTTGGGTTCAGATTAAAATCAGATTTGTTGTTCTATCGCATGTTGCTTTACCCTGCTGTTTACTTTATTGGTTCATTTCAGGCTCATTCTCCTCCCCTGATTCCAACCAACTGGGGAAAATTCTGGCAGGCTGCCTAATGGACTTTTCTGGTTTGGAAGCCACAGTGGATTTACAGTTTGAATTCCCCTTTGTGCAATTTTGGTATCTGCTAGGGTCTATTTTCTTTCTACTCTTGCGCCACCTAGTGGGCAAAATGACCAGTGCTGCTGTATTTCTTCATTATGGCTTTTGTTTGCAATCTTCAAATTGGGTAATATATCTTCTAATATATTTTCCTTTAAAATTTTTGCCTTGGTCTTCAAGATACTATAATAAAATGTCACAAGTTAGACAGCATATAACAACAGAATTATTTTTCTCACAGTTCTTCAGGCTGGGAAGTCCAAGATCAAGATGCCAAGAGATTCTGTGCCTGGTGAGGGCAAGCTTTCTCATAGATGGCATCTTCTAGCTCTATTTTCACATAGCAGAAGGAGCAAAGGAGCTCCTATAAGGGTCTCTTCTATAAGAGCACCAATTTAATTCACAGAGTTCTGCCCTCAAGACTTCAAGACCTCTCAGAGACACTTCCAATATTATCAACTTGAGGTAGGATTTCAATATATGAATGGGGGTTGGGGAAGATAGGGCACATTCAATTTATGGCATGTATACTTAACTTGCCTCTTTGAAACCTTATGCTCTGTTCTTGTATACAAAGAGTTTAAGTGGCTTTTTTCCTCTATAAAAATCTTTTAATAACTGTTGTTTTTGTTATATTTATTTTTTATTAGGTCATTACAGTTATACATAGTAGCTGGGCTCATCCTGACAAAATCAAATACGCATAGAATCTGAACCACTTCATTTCAGTCCCCTCCCTCCCCTGCTTCACTCCACTAATCCTCCATGTGCTCATCCATTTATTCATCCTTGATTGGTGCTTCCCACACACACCTATAGGTGAAGTTCCCTGTGGTATATTTATATGTGCACATAGTGTGACTTTGTTAACTTTATTCTGCATTTCCTCCCCTTTCCCATCCCTCTTCCCTGCCTCTCAGTCTCCTTCTATTTCACTCATTTTCCCTGTGTCTTTATGATATCTGATTCCTTTCCCCTGCTTTTCCTTATTTTTCTCTAGCTTCCACATGTGAGAGAACCTTGATTTTCTCAGTCTGGCTTATTTAACTTAGCCCAATGTTTTCCATTACATGGCTTTTTATCATCCTCCTAGACACAATTTCTTTCTCGAAAGAAAGTTCCAGTGTCCCTTAATAGTAATTATGTGGGCTAGCAAGGACTAGCTTTCCATTCATGTCACTGATCCTCAGTTGCTGTCTTGGATGTACAAAAACTGCCTTTCTGAAAGACCTTCCATTAATTTTTACTTTTAATAGGATCACAGAAATGGAGCTGGGTTTTGGATTCTAAGTAAACTCAACACAAAACAAACAAAAAGTGAGGAAGTGAAGCCTGTGGCTATGCAGGTGGAAAGCATTGCAGGCAAAAGGAAGGCAGTGAAAAAGCCTGGGGTAGAAGGCCTGAGCAGCTAGGAGCAGTGAGGACTGGGGAATAGGATGGAAAGGCAGGAGGGAGCTCATCATGCGGGGCCCTGTCAGTCTTTAAGAACTTACCTCTGCATTGTGTTAGATGGGAATCCACTGAGCCCCTTAAACAGAGGAGGGACATGATCTGACACCTGTGTGGACATCTGCAGGATGAAATTCCCAGAAGTGGTAAGTAAATGTGTAATTTTAAAAAAATATCATATCACCCTCAACAGAATTTGGACCATTTTGCACCCTGACCAGGAATATATCAGAGGGTCTGCTTCCTCATAACTTCACCAAACACAATGCATTGTCAAATGCTGTATTTTTAAATAACCTAATAACAAGTTTATTGTGGCTGTTGAGAAGAAATTATACTAGGAGTGGAGAGAGGAAAATAAAAGCCTATTGCAATCATCCAGGCAAAAGTGAATAGCGACTTAGAGGGTGAGAGCAGATGGAGGGTAAGAAGTGGTCTGATTTTAATATAGCCTGAGGAGAGAACTGACAGGACTTGCTGATGGATTGATTGGGTTTGGAATAAGAAATAAAGAGAGCTCTCAAGCATGACTTCTAGATTTTCAACCTAAGAAAGCCAGACAACTGGGGCTGAGGGTGTTGCTCAGTGGTAGCCCAAGTGCATGTGTGGGACCCTGGTTTCATTCTCTAGCACCAGCCAACAAACAAAACAACAGGAACAACAACACAAAACTTAAGAGAATGGAGGCAGGAGGTGAAATGGAGATGATTATGAGAGAAGAAAGGTTTCTATTTTTTTGAGGAGATCAGTCATTTCATTTTCACATATTAATTTGAGATGCCTATTAGAAATCCAAATGGAGATGTTGAATGGGCAGCTGGAAAATCATATTTGGAATTTAGAGTAGAGGCCTGAGCTAGAGATATAAATTTATGTTTCAGCAACACATAGGTAAACAGAAGGTATATAGACATGATTTTTAAAATCAAGAGTCTGCATGAGATTCCCCCAACAGAAATAGGGAAAAATAGAAAATTGAGGATTGATCTCTGAGACATTTCAACATGAAGGGCTGGGGACATGAAGATAAACCAGCAAAGGAGACAGAGAAGGAGCAACGACCAAGACTGCAGTGGAACTAGGAATGGTGCTCATGAACAAAGCATGGCATTTGTAAGCGACATGAAGTGAGACAAGGACCAGAAACCTGACCATGACATTTGCTCTGCAGATGTCAACAATGACCATGACTGGGGCAACTTCAGAGAAGTGATGATGACAAAGTCCAAATGGAAGACAAAGGATATTTCACTCCTCTGAGTTTCTCTGTAAACAGGGATAGAAAATAGAGCAGTAGCTGGAGGGTGATATGGCATTAAGAAAATGTATTTTTAAAATCAGTTTCATTGAGGCATAATTTGCATACAATAAAATGCTCATGGTTTAAGCATACTCTTCTACCAGTTCTAACAAATGTGTACATGCTAGTCACCATCACTACAATCTCTGTGCAGGACATTGTCATCACACCAAGAAGTTCCCTCCTGTGTTTTGCTGTCTGTATTCTCTCACCCTCAACTCTAGGCAACCGCAGATAAGATTTAATTTTTGCTGGCTCTAGATTTAATATGATAGAACCATGCAATATGACAAAGTAAAAAACAATTGAATTGTCTTTCCAATATTTTGCTATTACAGAAAAAGATACATCCTTAGAGCTGGAGGACTGTCCTAGGCAAGTAGCACTGTGCAGACATCATTTTTTTTTTGTTGTTGTTGTTACAGAACACCTATGTGGATATTCACAGGATAAATTCTCAGAAGTGGAACTCCTGGGTTAAAGGGCAAGTGAATATTAAAAAATATTCTCATGTTGCCCTCAACAGAAGTTGGACCATTTATTAAAATAATGGACATAAAGAGAAGGGAGAGGTGGGAATAGGAAAGACAGTGGAACGTATCAGATGTAAATTTCCTATATTCATATATGATGATATGACCAGTGTAACTCCACATCATATACAATCACAAGAATATGAAGTTATACTCCAAGTATGTATAATATATAAAAATACACTCTAGGGATGGGGATGTGGCTCAAGGGGTAACACACTCGCCTGGCATGCGTGGGGCGCTGGGTTCAATCCTCAGCACCACATAAAAATAAAATAAAGATGTAGTGTCCTCTGAAAACTGAAAAATAAATATTAAAAAACTCTCTCTCTCTCTCTCAAAAAATACACTCTACTGTCATGTATATTTAAAAAGAACAAATTAAAAAAAGTAAAAATAAAAGAGTATTGTTTTAAAAAGAAGTTGGACTGTTTTGCATATTGACTAGAAATGTATCAGAGTGTCTATTTCCTCACAGTTTCACCAACACAAGGTTTTGTCAAATGCTGAACTTTTTAATAACTTAATAGGCCAAATGTATGCAGAGTGACTTTAATTTACATGAAGAAGGTTCTGAAAAAGAATTGGGAAATTTGAAATGCCCATCAAAATTTAGGGTAAGCTTTGGGGAAGCCGCTCAGTGGTATAGCACTTCCCTGGTCTGAGTGAGGCAGTGGGTTCAATCTCCAGTACTAGAAAAAAAGAAAAAAACAAACAAATCAGTTTTGATAGAGATGCTTTCTTTAGAGCATCTTCAAAGTCTGAGGTTCTGCAGTTAACTAATATTTAGAAACTCTCATCTGTAACAAAGGACATTAGAACAGAATAAACTATTTTTCCAAAAGCCAAAGCTTTTTATCAGCCAAGTTCAAGGAAACTTGGCAACTGTTCTCTAGTTGCTTAATCTTAAACCAGAGGGATCAATATGGCATTCCTGAGGACTGTCCTTGACTATCTCACAGCAATCCTTAACTGAATTTTCTTTATTGTTGGGCTCTTATCTGGCTTGCATTTTAATAACTCCAAACCAATAAGTCATATTAATCAAGTCTAAAGGATATATATATATATATATATATATATATATATATATATATATATATTTCTTAGAGCAAAATGGCAGAAACAAGATCACAAACATAAATACCCTCTCTCTTTTTTCATAAACATACATCAGCAGAAGTATTTAAGACTCAAAGGATTGGAAATAGAAAAGGAAAAGTGTAGATTCTATTCCATTGTCCTCTCGAATCTAAAGGTGAATAAATCTATTTTTTTGGTAGAATGCTATATAAAATAGTATTATGTCTGCTGATTGCATGTTAATAAAACTACTATATCAAAAGCTATTTAATATTATTTCTTTTAGTAGCACTAAAATTCATTTAAATATATACTATGCATCAGTTTATTCAACAGCAAAATGGTAATGATGCAGATATCCACTTTATAAGGGTTTTGTGAAAAATTAAATAAATCAAAACTTTTAAAGCACCTTGAAGAATGCTTGGCTCAGAGTAAGCACTCAATAAGTATTACCTATCATTGTACATTTCTTTTGTGAGTAAGAAGTTTCTTATGACCATAGATTTTTTTTAAAAAAACATATTTTTAAAGTCATAGTTGGACACAATAACTTTGTTTTATTTTTATGTGGTGCTGAGGATTGAACCTAGTGCCTCGTACATGCTAGGTGAGCACTCTACCAGTGAGCCAAAACCCCAGCCCATGATCATAGAATCTTTAGTCGTGGGGCCCATGTAATTCATGGTAGGTACAATACACCTCATTTCTCCAAGTTGAGGAAAGTCTTGAAACCTAAACTAATGCAGTGGTCAAAACAGTTCAGAAAGTTAAGATGACAGTAAGAATTCACTAATGGTTAGGGTTAATGCAGAACTTGTTCGATATTTAAGCCTGGGTGTAGGAGGTGAAATAATGTTTCAAGGGGAAGATGACCAGTGTCTCATTGGACGGTTCTTCTGCCCAGAGGAATCCGAGCCACTCTAAACAGCCACTCTAAACCTTAATATCACAAATAATGAAGCCATCCAAAATCTTAGTATCTCAAATAATTACAAAATAATAAAACACAAACAAAAGCAAAGTCCCCATTAGATCTAGTCCACAAGGGTTCCTGAACTAGACAAACACAAAATGTGGTTTATTTAAGGGGGTACATCAAAGGCAGGGATAAGGTTTCAAGGGTGGAGTCGTGGTTCATGGTGTCTTGTGGTCAGCAGATTGATTGACATCTTGGCAGGTCACAAACATCTCAGGTGCTGTGTGGGATCTTAGGCAGAGCTTGAGTGGGAGGTTCACCTGCATCAGGTGATCAGTTCCTGAGGGGGCGCTACAGGGAGTTCTCAATGCCAGACCTATGCCCTCAGGAGGCTACTGTGTGCAACAGTCCACACACAGCCAACAGACAGCTCATGACAGTAATGGTCCTTCACAGATGTCTGCCCTAACTCTTGGAACTTGTGGATATGTTACCTTTCATGGCAAAAGGGATTTTTCAGATAATAATTAGGGATAGGGACCTTGAGATGGGAGATTATCCTGGATTATCAGGATGGGCCCAAACTAATCACTTTAATCTTTAAAAGCAGAGAAGCTTTCCTGCTGAAGTCAGAGAGAGAAGATGAGGGAAGAAGATTCAGAAAGATGCCAGATAAGGAGTCCACCAGCTACTGTTGACTTTGAAGATGACAGAAGTGAACCAAGGAATGCAGGCAGCCTCCAGAGGCTAGAAAAGGCAGGAAAACAAATTCTATCCTAGAGCTCTGGAAAAGAGTGAGTCACTGCTGAAACCTTGACTTTAGCCCTGAGTCCTATCTCTGATTTCTGACACATAGAACCAGAAAAGAGTGAAATTTCCAGCAACAACAGAGAATGAATATACTACGGTAGCAATCTTTTATAAGGACATGGAACTTAAATGTTTTTGTTACATGTTTTTTTTTTCTCCAAAATATCATTAAAAAGAAACACGTGAAGGTTGAATAAAGAGCATCACATACTGTATATTCCCCAAGAGCAAGACAAGAGGGCAAGCAGAGAGATCAATACAACCAATATGGCAATATATTTAAATACCAGCTGTGTCTTTAAGTGTAAAAAACTTGCTCATCAAAATCTTCAGCAATATTTAAAAATCACCTTGGGATGGAATGGTAATTTCTTGGAATGAAATTTATTTAAGTCTACTTACATGCTTTTTTAAAAAAAATCAGGGGCTGGGGTTGTGGCTCAGCAGTAGAGTGCTTGCCTAGCATGTGCGAGGCCCTGAGTTTGATTCTCAGTGCCACATAAAAATAAATAAATAAAATAAAGATATTGTGTCCAACTAAAAAATAAATATAAAAAAAAATAGATTAGGAGGTGGGGATGTAGTTTAGCGGTAGAGCATGTGCAAGGCCCTGGGTTTGATTCCTAGCACTAAAGAAATAATAAATGAATGAGTGAATGAATGAATGAATGAATGAATAAAATAAAAAACCTTGAAAAAAGAAAATTCAGGTAATACTTTCCGATCTTATTCCTAAGTTATGTGGATGGTATAGAATCTTCATTTATTATTGAATATGGCATTGGAAAAACACATACAATAATACTAATAGTATAATCTTACCTTTTGTTATGGCCCAGTCTTGGGACTGAGAAGACCTAGGTTTGTATTTTGAATCAACTACTTACTAGCAGTATGGCTTCTAAGAGAGTCACTAGCACAGTAACAAGTTTTCTCATCTGTATAATAAGAGGGCAGAAATTGTTTTATTCACTGCTATGTCTCCAGCACTAGCATAGTTATTTACACACTTCTGATGTCAATAAGTATTTACTCATTTAAAGCATAATTACCATACAGAGTTGCTGAAAATAAATGGGATAAATTCCTTTAAAAGACATTATTAAATGTCTTCCCTGAGCAGGGCCCTGTGCTAGGTCCTGGGGATATGAAGATGAATAACATAGCACCCCTACTCTTTGGGAGTTTCAGTCTAGAGGAGTTACAGAGATTATGTGTGAAGAAAGAAAAAGTGCCATGAAGCTCATAGTAGGTGCTCAATAAACATTGTTTTAAAAATAGCATTTTGCACTTTAGAAAGCATTTTTTTCATAAACATTATCCCATTCAAAACAATGGATACAATGCATTTTATGAGAATAAACAAAGGTCTTGGGTGTTCAAAAGAAGATGAGATGATTTGTTGGTACGAATAGGCATAGCTTAACTCGAAAGATGGAATTAGAGAAAAATTCTATGGTTTGAATGTTTGGGTTCCCTCTAAAATCCACATTTAAATGTAATCTCCAATACTACAGGTGGAGTTAACAGGATGGAGTTAACAGGATGCATTAAGTCACAAGGGGTCTACCCTCATGGAACAAACTAACACTTTTATAAAGGGCTAGACAGAACTAACTAGGTACTTTTGCTTTTACCCTTTGTGTATGTGAGGACACAGTAACAAAGTGCCATGTTGGAAGCAAAGACTGGATCCTAACCAGATACTAAACCTGCTGGCATCTTGATTTTGGACTTCCCAGTCTCTGGAACTGTGAAAAAAAAATGAATTTCTGTTCTTTATAAATTAATTTACAACTAGTACATAAAAATATAACTATACTCCATATAATGAGGTACCATGTTTTGACATATGTATAAATTTTGTAATGTTAAATCAGGTCTAATTTGCTATAGCATAGTAAGATGATTATAGATAATAATGTACTGTACATTTAAAAAAGCTAGATGGATTTTTAAAGTTTTCACCATAAAGAAATGATAAATAGGGCTGGGGTTGTAGTTCAGTGGTAGAGTGCTTGCCTAGCATGTGTGAAGCACTGGGTTTAATTCCTAGCATCACATACAAATAAATAAAATAAAGGTCCACCAACAACTAAAAAATATTAAAAAAAGAAATGATAAATATTTAAGGAGACAGATATGTTTAACTTGATTTAATATACTGCTTATAAATTACCTGTAGAACATCAAAATATGAATGGATTTGTGTGTTAGACCTGACATAAACAACTTAAAGGATGAAAGATTTATTTTGGCTCATGGTTGCAGTCCATGGCCGGCAGGCTTTAATTACTTTGGGCCTAAATCAGGTAGAACATCATGGTGGAAGGTCAAGGTGGAGGAGAGCTGCTCACCTCCTGATAGCCAGGAAGGGTTTTAATCCATTGCTGAGGTCAGCGACCTCATAAGCCAATCCCCTCCTCAAATCTCCACCTCTGAACATTGCTGCATTTTGAACTAAGACTTCAACACATGAGCCTTTGGGAGACCTTCCAGATCCCAAACCGTAACAATTTAACAGGAGTAAAAGATAGAGTGGGGGTGGGAGTTTATAGATAAGAAAATATAAAAGCAAAAAAATAAGTAAAAGCACATCTGCAGTAATTCCATATTGCTTTATCTGTGTTCCTGAACCTTATGCTCAGCAATATTCCTGGAATTCTGCTTAATATTTGTAACTGCAATCTTTGGAAAACCTTCACCCACCTTTGAAAATTTGGAGAACATTTTTCCCTCTTTAATTTCAATGCACATACCTAATGAATCCTGCTGTTTACTAATGAAACACATGACACCATTTATTCACGAATACTTATTGAACCTTAATATGCTCAAGACCTTAATATGCATGGTGTGTTGGAATCACAGAGGCCACTAAGATAACTAAGTATTGTGTATACAAAGAAATGCCCTTGAAAGCAGAACACTGTGCCATGACCAAGCCAAAACTGGATTTGCTATAGTAAGGCTGAGAGGAGAAGGAACATGCAAATTTCTTCCAATTTTCTATAATTAAATCATCCGACCTTGGAATTTGATCTTTATAAATAAAAGTCAACTGTTATTTTAGAACCTCTTTTTGGATTACTTGCTAAGGTTTGTTGTGCCTTTTCTAATGCACCTACTGTTTTCTTGATCTGAAGACTGAGGCAATTAAAGGAGTCCAATGACTCTTCTCTCTGCTATCAGGTCCAATATGTTCTTTATATCGCCTGGAAAGATTCTTACTCAGCTTGATGTAGGACAGAAGAGGCTGGACAACTGAGAATTTTTTAGGAAGCAGGTTTATTGGCTGCAGGGTCCAGAGGGGCTATCACCTAAAAAATTCTCTGGACCTCGAGTCTGGAAATTCTTTGAACTTTATACCCAGTGGGAGGAGGGGTTTTAAAGTTTTCATGACAAGTGCTTTTTTATTTTATTTTATTTTTTAGATTAGTCAGGGGTCTTACAGGTTTTATTACAAAAGCAGAAGTAACATCATCAAGCCTGCAACCAAACTTAGCTTTTGCAAGATTCAGCAACTTAGTCCTCACAAATAGAAGTCCTATCCCACATTGAGTTTTTTGAAGAAAATTTTGCTTATTTTCTATTCTAAAGCTTTCTGACAAGAAAAGGAACTTATATGTTAGAAATACGGTGGAGATTTCTGCTTAATTATGTTAAATGTCTCTGGGTGTGGGGGTTTCTGGTCTGCTTCAAGCTATTTTGTTCTGAATATTCTTTAAAATATCTTTTATCGTGTTTTAGCATATTTGCAATAGCCACTTTGGCCTTGTGGATATCGCTTGCTGTAAGAGTACTATTTCAGCTGGAAAGATCTATTGCTCGTGGTTTGTGACGCACCGTGCACTGTGCGTGTTAGTTCGTCTAACCCTCAGAACCGCCGTGAAGCAAGAACTATCTTATCCATGAAGTAGGGAAAAAAAACTCTGATCCTGGAAAAGAATAATTTATCCAAGGTCTCAGATTGCCTAAGTGGTAGACCTTGGATTTGGACATTTGTTGTTTCTGACATCAAAGCCTTTTTTTTCCCATGATGTATTAACTGTGATAAAGAGTATTTTAAAATTCATCTTTCGGGTTTTCCTAAGTCTTTTAGAAATCTCAGTTCATCAAAAGGTTTCCTGTTAAAGTCTCTTGGATTTCACGTGCGCATTAAGCATTTATTTTCAGTCCAGGCCTAGGCTTATGACCTGTTTTCATCAGTGGCCCTAAATCTATTCATTATTGTGATGACCTATAATTTTACATTCATAATTATTTTTGTATAATACCTATTGGCATTCTGAAAATTTCTAACATTTTTTACTGTTCCTGTTGGACAATGCCCAGTATTCCCTTCGGCTGTAAAGCCATGTTAGCTTTCCCTGCATTGTTTTTTTGGCGGGATTGGGGTGGGGGGAGGCGCTGGGGAGGCAGTGCGGGACAGTGCGGAGTGGTCTTGGTTAACGGCGGGTTGTTTTACTTATCTTTCTGCTTTACACGTTCTGCCTTGAACTGATCACTTCTGCCTGGCAACTCTAAAATGCTGAGAAGCTTCCAGGTTAACTCAAAACTGACCGGTGAGTGAACTCCGCGAGCTCCAGCCCGGCCCGGAGGAGAGAGCCCGCCCCGGAGGCGTGGACACGGGCGGGGCCGGGCGGGCTCGCCGCACCTAGGGCTTTATAGGTCTCGAGCAAGTGGCGCGGAGTCGACGGCAGGCGGCCGCAGGGAGCAGGACTGCGCCCAGACGCTCCGCCCCCCGCCGCGGCCCTCGGGCGTCCTTCCGCCCAGCTCGCCGAGCCTTCACCTCCGCGCCGCTGGGGCGGCCTGCGTCCATCCAGCAGCTAGCGACCGTGGGCCATGGCCGCCGCGGGGAGTTCCCGGCTCCTGCGTATCGCCTCCGCGGCCCTGGGTGGCTCGGTCCGCCGCCCACTGCTCCTCGCCGGACCCCATGCGGGGACCAGCGGCCTGCCGGGGAACCCGGGGCCGGGCCTGGGCGGCGGCGCGCGGGCAAGCCGGCCGCTGAGCGTGTCGGCGCGGAGCAGGTGAGGCGCGGGCGGACAGTGGGGTCCTGGCCGGGGGCTGCGCTCCTTAGGCCGCCTTTTGCGATGCGGGGTCCTCGCCTGGCGCCTGCGTGCGGGGCCCTTCCAGGGACACCGGTCCCTCGCTCCGCCTCCTCCTGAGCCCTGTGGGCCGCTCAGTCCTGAAAGTGGTTGGTGTCGCCTCCCTTCTGCCCTCAAACGAAATTCCTCCTCTAACCACCCAGGCCTGGGGGGAAAATGGGATCTGGGACCCCCAGTTTTCTTTTCCAGCTCTTCCTGTGTCTGGGGAGAAACTAGCAACTTGCCACTGCTGGTTCCTAGAGTGTTTTGGATTCACAGTAACCTTTGCCCTGAACTGGCAGTGACCTTCATAGTGGTAAGGGAACAAATACGGGTGCTGGGAACATAAGGGAATAATTATATAAAATGGGCCCACTGTGCTGTCTTCCCACATGCTATCTTTTCCAAGAAGCAATTTGCCTGCAGCCCAAGTGGACAGGATATGTCGCCTTCCTCATCTAACTACCTGGTATCAGCAGGAGAAATGCAGACTTGAAATAATGTCGCTAAGAGGAACCCAAGTTACTGTGAGGTGGGAGACTTTTGTGACCCTTTTCGTGACCCAGATCCTGGAACTCAGGGAGATAAGGATAATTCCGTCTAACCATAAAACCTGTAAGAATTTTTGGTTAAGAATCCAATTTAAAATCCATCAGGCTGGGCCAAAGTGATCTAGAGTTGTGGCAGTGGGGACGTGAAAGTCTGAAGTTATCCTGCTCTTGGTCAAAAGTGAAGATGTGGACCTGGGCTGGACCCTTTAGAAACTCCTCTGGGATCCGCAATAAAATTGGAGTGCAGGAGAGCCATGCTGTCCCTCTCCTGAGAGGACCCACTCTTGGCCTTGAGAGTGTCCTCCTTTCCCATCCCATCTAATAAATTCATGCCTGTTACTCTGAAGGACCTGTCTGAAATCTTTTTGTCTTGATCTCAAGAATTGGGGTTTGAGGGTGGGGGGCTTCTGTGCTCAGTTTTCTGGAAGGTCCCAGCCCTTTAACAATGGGAAATTCTGATGTGACCTGCCAGTGCTCCTTTCTCCTGTGGTAGGGACAATCCTCAATTATGTGAGATAATACAGGTGATGAAGGTAGTCTTGTGCCTGGCAGATACTGAGAGGTCAGTAGATACCTTGTGTTAGCAGCAGCAGCAGCAGCAGCAGCTACTGCTTCTTAGGCTGATAGTGTTGAGGATTTTGTGTTAAATGTTTAAAAAGATCTGAAAAAATTTCCCAAAACATTGGAATTTTTTATTCTTGGGATTTTTTGTGAGGGTACTAGATATTGAACCCAGGGGCACTTAACCACTGTACTATCTTCCCCAGCTCTTTAAAAATTTATTTTGAGACAATTTCTTGCTAATTTGCTTAGAGCCCTGCTTAACTAAGTTGCCTCAAACTTGCCATCCTTCTACCTCAGGCTCCTGAGCTGCTGGGATTAGAGGCATGTGCCACCATGCCTGGCATCATATTTGTTTTTCAAAATCATGCCTTAGGTTTACTGGAAATAAAATTCAGTCAACTTCAGATTGTAGCAGTATGGTGGAGATTTTTATATGTTCCTCACCCAGGGTGTAGTGTGGTAGGAGGCAAGAACTGGATAGAGAGAATATGGGATTTGTATGCTGTCTTTTCCAGTTTCTTCTTGAGAAGGTACCTGAGAAGAGAGTATGGGACTGATGCATCTTATCTCCCATGAATCTGTTTTGAGGTGTATGTTCACTGAATTTTTTGTTTCATGAACTGTGAGTGAGATCATGGAGAAGACAAGTTGGATGGATTTGTCCCTATTTTTCTTACATACCTTTGACATTCTGTGTGGGTGCTTTCTTGGATGCATTCTTGAAACTTGGGTATAAATTAGGACATATTGAACATATTTATGTAACTAGCATTTAAGTGAACATGAGTGTTGTTTTCTTAATGGGTCCCCACCTTTATTATTTGGATTTGAATGTTGTATTTCCTGTCATAGACTTTGGAAGTATAACTGGGTTTTCCAGTTCTCATCCCAGACCTGTGCTGTTTGTTACTGCTTAACTACGTGTGGCTATTGGAAGTGTAAGGTAAAGTTACATAAAATTAAAGACACAGTCCACCAGTTACACTAGCCACATTTAAATACTCAGTTCTGCATGTGACTAACAGTGCCTTGTTGGACATTGCAGGTATAGAACATCTGTGTTATTGCACAATGTTCAATTGGACAGATCTATTCTAGAAGCTGTAGTTATGAGTTTGAAGTTTAACATTTAGATAATTTTGTCAGAATTAAAAAACCCAACAACTTAACTTTTATTGTAAAACACCCTGACACACCATTTGGAATGATTTAGATTGTAAAGGGTTTTCACATATATTACTTCATTTGACTATTAAGACAATCCTATTAGGTAGGAAGGGATAGATAAATGGTAATAAAATTACACATTAAGTAGCCGGCAAAACCAGTTCTAGAACTCAAGTAGTTTTTGTTTGGTTTTCGAGCACCATAATGGCTGATTTTTTTGTTGTTGTTATAGTAGGGATCAGGATTGAACCATGGCATCATACCTGCAAGGCAAACATTTGATCACCAAGCTACAATCCCAGTCTTTAGTCTATAGTTAGTGAGTTATTTGGGAGAGTTAAGGTGACTGTGTAAGTAGGAACCCTAGACTGGGTCCTTTTTCTGGGCTAGTGTGCCTGGATACAGTATATCATGGAAATGTGGTCATAAGCAGCTGCAACTTACTCTTTTAGTAGGAGGCTGCCAAGAACTGTAGCACAGCAAACACACAAATGTATGCTATGGTCAAGCAGAATACAAGATAAAAGTAATTGGTAAAGTTGAGTAAAGGGTAACAAGTGAAGAAAGTAGTTTGCAGTGATGATGGATTAATTGGTGATGATAGAAGATTAAAAAGGGTTATATTTGTTTCCCAGTGCATGAAATCTCATCCTTTTGGGGACCAGCTAAAAGCTTTTATTAGTTCTTAGAACTGGAAGAAGAACATCCAAAAAAACCCATCAATGCTAATCTTTGACAGTGAACAGATAAAAATTAATTTGGGTGAAGTACATGGGTTTACTATTTTAAGGAACACAGGATTTTCACAGACTTAATTTCTTAAAATCATTTTAATTCTTTAGTTTGCAGCTTGGTGAAGTTATTTTATCCCAGGTTTACTTATAAACAAGTGACTTCCTATGATGACCTAATGAATGTCAGAACCAGGACTAGAATCTCTACCTTTTGAATCTTAAGTGCCATATTTTTTGGACAGAAGAATTACCTTTCCTTTCTACTTTGCACTTCCTCTCCTTTACTGAACTGATTAATATCCTCACTTAACTTTTGTTTTAATAGGACTATATGCTTTCAGTACATAATAGCAGGTCATGTTCTTAGCAGTAAAAAGGCTTTGATTTTAAAGATTATCAATCAGTGTTTGTTGGGTTTTATTATGTTAGATATTTTGTGTTTGTTTTCAGAACTATATAAGAAGCCAGGTGCAGTAGTGCACGCCTGTAATTCTAGTAGCTTAGGGCTGATACAGGAGGATCGTGAGATCAGAGCCAGCCTCAGCAACGGTGAGGTGCCAAGCAACTCAGTGAGACCCTGTCTGTAAATAAAATACAAAATAGTAGTTTCTATTATGGCTTTAACTTCCAGACATTTGTTCATATCAAATCTCTAGAGTTTTCTCCTGGGCCCAGACCCATATTACCATCTGGCTTTGGAACATTTTCATCTAGTTTTTCCATTATTGAATGAAATAAGTTTAAACTTGAACTAATTTCCATCTTCCCTAAAAACTCCTCTCTTCACCCTAAACTTTATCACCTGTTTGCCCATACCAGAAATCTGAACATTATTTCCTCACTGTCTCCCAGTTTATGGCATATAAATATTCTCCAAAATCTTCAGTACTATCTCCTGAATAGCTCTTCTGTATCCATGCTTGGTCTGTGCTCTTCTAATACCCTCCACAGCATTCTCCCTGCTTCTGGAATATCTTTATTCTCAGCCACTTTACCTTGGGAAAAAAAGGCAGTTGTCTAGATTAAAATCATGATTAATGTTTGAAAGTAGGTTTTCCTTTTATTCAGTGCTGAAAATTGTACCCAGGGCCTTCCTGGTGCTAGGCAAGCACTCTACCACTTGGGTCACACCCCAGCAAGAAAACTTGTTTTTAGCAATTTAGTTATTGTTACAAAAAGAAGTGGGAGGACACAGGTCCTTTTGTGGGACACACACACACAGACACACACACACACACACACACACACACACGATCATTCTAAATTAATAGAATCTTTTTTTCAGTGTTAGGGAGGATCTTATTCAGTTACTGGGGCTTCACTTGCCTCATTTGTGAAATGAGATAATTAGATTTGATAATTTTTAGCTCTGAAATTATTTAATTATGGCTTATATTAAAATTTTATTTGATAGACTATTACCATCTGTTGCTAGTAGTGAAAATTATAACTTATTAAGTCGAAATACATCTTTTCAATTGTGATGTAAAAAGTAAAATGGTGATGGTGGAGGGTAAGGATCTAATCACTACTATAATTTGCCAAATTTTGTAGTGGCGTTGATAAGAAGGGAAGGAAATTTAAGTCAGCTTGCTGATAAGATAATATAGTAAAATGTGAAAGGATATATTTATCTTTCAAAGATTCAAGCAAGTAAACAATTAAAAACCTTTTGTAGTTCTATTGATTTTTGGGTACACAGAGTCAACCCAAATGAAATGTTCAGATACTCAAAAAACTCTGAAACTGTTATTTCTCGACTGCAGTCTCTTCTCTGCTTCTCTGGCACTTATTCTATCAGGCATCTGGATAGTGATCACACTACTGAGAGCAAAATGTTTTTGTTTTTTTTTTTAAAGCTCACCACTCACCACAAACCTAGTCTTGTCTTTCAGGAGCACATTCATTGAGTTAGTTTTTTTTTTTTTTTTTTGGTACTGGGGATTGAACCAGGGCACTTTACTGCTGAACTACATTTCAGACCTTTTTATTTTTTGAGGTAGGGTCTTGCTAAGTTGCTGAGGCTGGCCTTAAATTTGCGATCCTCTTGACACAGCCTCCTGAGTCACTGGGATTAAAGGTGTGTGCCATCCTGTTAGACCAAAATAAACTTTGGAAAGGAAAGAAAATACTGTAAAAGAGCGTATTCCTATAACGTGCACATGCTTTATTTCTTTGAATTTACAGATTAAAATGATTATTTGAAGTTGTATTTTGCAATTACTAAGAACATTGAACAACTGTTCTTTTCCAGCTCAGAAGATAAGATAACAGTCCACTTTATAAACAATGATGGTGTAACATTAACAACCAAAGGAAAAGTTGGTGACTCTCTTCTAGATGTTGTGGTTGAAAATAATCTAGATATTGATGGTTTTGGTAAGTATGGAACATTTCTTTAAATTCATAAATGAAACTATTGAATAGGGTTCAACTTTTTTCTTTGAGGAATTTTGACCTGTAGCTTATGACATAAAATATTAAGATTTAGGAGGTGCTAATATTGTGTTTTAATTATAGAGAATGGAGTGATACTGTTTTTTTATTCTTTGGAAAGAATTTAAATAGCCACATGGCCAGAAATCTACTGTGACCTTATCACCTTACTGTTTATCTGTGTGATGTGAAGCTGAGAGTAGGGAGTGGAATTTAAAGGTTGGAGATAATATCATTATTAGGTATCTTTCAATATCATGTCACAGAAGCATATTTAAATAGTTTTGATTTATGATAAGTGTCAGCTCACTTTCCTAGGAAGGGTGACTTATCAAAAAAAAGTGTTATTTACAGAGTTTTCATTTCTGTACTTCTGACATATTCCTTAACCACATGTATGAAGCCCATGTTTCAGCAGCTGCCATTTTACAGGTCCTCAGGCCTACTGATTCTCAGGATCAGTTTTGCTCAAGTACTATCTCTGTCTGGAATGGTCATTCTCAAAAGAGTGTTCTCTTGACCGTTGCCACCCACATCACCTTGGAAAAATGTAGATTCTCAGGTCCACTCCAGATTTACTGAGTCAGAATGTTAAATATTTCTTGATCTTTGACAGAAATGGGTGAACCATGCTGCTGTATGCATTGGAACTTTTGAATATTATGTAGCTGGAAAAAATTTAAATCTGAATACTAATAACTTAGAACAGTGTTAATTAAACTTTCATTTGATGAATGGTATGGTGCTGAAATACACTCTCAGATCAGTAACTTTGGGAGGGAAGTTAAACATAATTTCATACCAGAAAGAAGGCTAAACAATTATGTTGACATTCTATGCTGTTAATTAAGGAATAGATACTAATAGGGAAAGAGCTTAGAAAAATTGCATTAAAGTAGGAATGTTTTTAAGTTCACAGAAATCTCTTGAATAAGGATAATAGCAAGCAGCACTGATGATGTAGTTATAGGCAGGCACTCAGATACATACCTCAATCTGCAATAGCTGATGTTTTTATTTGCTAGAATATGCATCTGTACCCCTGCCTGCCTGCCTTTGCATTTACTTCTATGAGAGATTTAATCTCAACTTGAGTTTTGAATTATATAAAGATTTTAGGACTAGCATTCTTTAAACATATTTTTCTATTGTGTAAGTATGCCATGATTTATTTACTCTGTTGTCTTCTCTAGAAATTTAGGTGTCTTTCAATTTTTAAGTATTATAAATAACATTAAAGAGAGCGTCCTAAGAAGTTCTTTTCTATGTGTTTTGTAATTTTCTTGCAATAAATTCCTGGGGATGGAATTGCCTAGAAAAAGGTTGTTTTATAAATTGTGTGCTCAAATTATTTGCCTTTTTATCTGAAGGGTATTTATTCTTACTGGTTATCAAAAGATTGTTAAGTATACTACTTAACAAAATAATCATGAAGATGAAAATTTATTTTAAACATTTATTTAAATGGCTTTCAATCTCTTTCACATGAAGCTAAATCTTTTTCAAAATAAAGTAAAATACCTTATTTGTATAGATAATTATCACAAGCTGATTTATGTTAATTTCTTCTAAATTAAAACAAGTGTTTGGCAACTTTAATATTTAGATATCTTTTTAATTTTTTGAAAATATTTTTTCCTTCATCATTTGTGACTATGCATTGCAGTACAGTGTTTTTCAAACTGCCAGTAGTGACCATTATTGGGTCATGGGATTAATTTAGTGGCTTCCAACTAGCATTTCAAAGGAAAAAGAAGAGAACCTATAAAACACACCATCCTTTGCAAGGGTGTTTCTTTATGAAATATTGTTCTGGTATTTTACAGAGTATTTTTGTACTGGGTCATGATCTAAAATAGAATTCATGCTATGAATCATAGTCAAAAATACATATATTTTTGAAAGCTACTTATTGGCATGGTTAAGAGTAGAGGGCAGCCCTGGCTTGTGTTTTATCAGCTGTGTGACCTTTGGTTAGGCACCCAACCTCTTTATACCTTGTGTTCTCATCTGTAAGATGGAAGATAATATTAATATCTACCTCATATATTTCTGTAAAGATCAAATGAATCAATCTAAGTAAGTGCTAAATAAATATTAGCTGTTATTGTTAACATAGGTATTATTACAGATTCATTGTAGCAATTAAAAAAAACATTAGAAAAGAAATTGAAAGTTCCCATAATCACATCACGAGATAGGCACTAAAGTATTTTCTTTCAGTACCCCAGAAATATAGAAAATTTAATGCCAACACACTCTTTAGAGGGTTGATTAAAAATTCTGCTGGTGTCATAGAATTCACATATTGAGACTTAGAAGGAAGCTTTAAAGATCAAGGACTCTAGTATGTTTGGAAATTTGGTATGTATATGTAAGCTTGAAATTCACAAGAAATAGGTCTAAGACTCCTTTTTAGAATAAAGATAAAAGAAACAAAATCAAGACGTCTGGAACGTTATTTTTTATAAAGAAGAGGCAATTATGACATCACCAAAGGGCAGTTATTTCATTAATTCCTAAAGCTGAGTATAGAAGACCTTCTAAATATTGCCCTTGTCATAAGTTATAGTCAACAGATGAACAACAAACTCCACATGTGACTGACCAAATCCATAGTCTACAGCTTTTCCCTGGGTGATCTCAACCATTCTATGACCTTAATCCAAATAAACTCTTAAATTTACGTCTTTCTCCCTCTGAGTCTTGGTCTTACAGATCCAACTCCCTACTTTACATCTCTTCTTGGAACTCTAAAGGTATTTTAAACTCAACATATTTAAACAGATTTTGATCCTGCATGCCTGCCCTCTTCAGCATCTCTCATCTCATTGATGAGCACCACCCAGCTGCTCAAGCCTGAAACTGGGAGCATCTTTTATGCTTTTGCTATGTCCAGCCCATCAGCACCTCTTGTCAGTTGTGCCTCCAAGATGTGTCTCCAATGTGTACTGTTGACTCCATCCCTATGGTTGTCATTTGGGACTGGCCAGTCATCATTGCATACCTGAAGCTGCTAACCTGCTTCTACACTTGAGCCCAGAAGCCAGGGTGATTTGTCATGACACAGATATGTCAGTCTCCTGATTAAACCCAGGAGTGACTTGCCTTCCTCTTAGATCAAATCCATATTTCTTACCCTAACCTATAAGTCTCTGCATTACCTGTTCCATCCACTATTCTTCCTCTCTCCCATTTCTCATTCTTTCTCTTACTTTGGTCACACTGGCTTCTTATCTAGAGCTTGAACTTACCTAAAATTTCTGTTTTTGAGACTTTGTACATACTTTACCCTCTGCTGGGATGCATCCTCTCTCCCCCATCCCCAAATTGCCTCTTTGCTGCTTCTCATCAAGTCTCAGTTTGTATACTTCTTTACATCGTATAAGGGCAAATATCCAATTACTATGATTATGAGAAATGCTGTGGAAGACATGAGCAGATTGCTGCGATAGAGGATAATGGGTTCAGATAACAAAAAGAAACCCTTGTTCGCCCAGCCACCTAATCCTTAGCGGGGTTTCTCTTGTTACCCTGAACCAGTTATGAACTTGTTTGTAAATTACTCAGTCTGTAGCATTCTGTCATAGCATCATGAAATGGACTAAGATAGTGGTGTTTATAACTCTCTCCTCTTTACCCCACTCATCTGCCTTTGACTATCCTTTTCTAGCATTTATCACAATCCAGTAATTTACATTTCTTTGTGTATCTTGTGTATTTGTATCTCTCTCCCAGTAAACTCTGATGAGGGATAAAACCATTCCCATTGTATTCCTCACCAGATATGAAGTAATAATGAGTGAATAAATTTTAAAAAATGACAGTTGTAAATTTTGTAAACCCAGAGTCATGAACATTTTTATTGCCAACATATTATAGATCTTTGTGCATTGATAATGCACAAACATATTATAGATAATTGTGCATTGTTTTCAGAGTGAATTGCAATATTCTGTCACCAGGGGGCAGTTGCACATCTGGGATTGAATTTACTTAGCTTACTATCTCTTTTTCTTCTATGCTAGTTCTTTCCTTCTCATGTCTGTTTTAATAGAAACAATTTAAATTGGAAGATCCCAATAGTATTTATATAAATTTTATTTTATTCCCATCATACTTATTAATGTATTTATGACTATGCTAGACCAATCTTTAGAAAATTCGATTTTACATCTGTAGGTAATTTTGCATTTTTAATATATAATATTCCCATGCAGCTGTCTACTAGATTCGTATTTAGGAGTGGGGTTTAGATGTGAAGGGGTTAGGTGTGGGGGTGAACAATCTGTCTTATTAGCATCATAACAAATATACAAAATGACCTTAATATAAGATGGACGTATGCAAAACTATCTTTTCCTGTTGGAGAGCAATCAAATTACATGAAAGGAAATGAGCAATTGTTTGCAATTATCTAACTTTTTCTAAGAAGTAATTTATGACAAAAATTTTTGAAGATTTGATCAAAACCTTAGTATCATTATTCCTGTTTTCAAAAGAAAAAAATTTGATTCAGGAGAGGTTTTATTAATCACCATCTTTGAAATTAGTAACCATGCCTTACTCATCTTAGGGTAATTATAAATTATGCAGGTTTGAAGTTGTATAGATTAACCATATTAAGATTCTTACTCTTTAGCAAAATTATAAGTATTATGAAACCAAAACTATAGTCACAAGCCTTGTAATTTTGAGGTGGCAGGCCAGGTGAATTGTACATTTAACATTTATTACTGTGACTAAAGTGGTACTGCTTTAGGTTGAAAACATATCTACCATTCTTTGTCAACATTATGTGAACCACGCAGTTTACAGACATCTGAATGTCATCCTCAGCACCACATACAAATAAACATGTTGTGTCTACCGAAAATTAAAAAATAAATCTTAAAATTCTCTTTCTCTCTCTTTCTCTCTCTCTCAAAAAAAATGACAAAAAGCTGTTAAGAAAACCAAAAACCTTCATGATAGGTGTCATTATTAATTTAGAAGAAAAAGCTTCAGAATGTTAATGCAGCAACAGAAAAGCAGAACCAAAGTGTGTAAACCTTTAAGTTAAAAACCAAGCAAGGATAGTGGATAAAATGTTGACATCTGAAACTAATATCAATGTAGCTGTAATGTGTCCCTAAATCAGATTATCCTCTGTGCTAAGGTACCAACCATTTTTTATTACTGTTTTTAGTTGACAAATCATAGTTGTAAAAATTTGTGAGGTACAATGTGGTGTTTGTGATATATATATATATATATATATACACACACACACACACACACACACACACACAAACATACATACAATGTGGAATTGCTAATTAATATATCCTTCACTTTATTTTTTGTAGTAAGATTTCTGAAATTTATTCAGCAATTTTGAAATATATATTATTTCTATCTGTAATCACCATGCTGTGCAGTAGATCTCAAATATTATTCCTTCTGTGTAACTGAAACCTTGTACCTTTTGTACATGATCAGATTTCCTCTCCCCCCTTCCCTTCCTCTGGTAATTACTATTCTTCAAAGTTTGAAGCATTTTTGATTATTTGAAAGGTAGGCAAAGCAATGTTAGATGTTTTATGTCAAATGTTTCTTCTACCTAAGTGTATTTAAAGTAAAAAATGTCTGAGGATTGTAGATTTCTGGACTATAAGAACCCAGTTTTCTATGTTACATTTTGTTTCATTGAGAAACTTTGACATACTAGATTTATACAGTTTTAGGCAAGGGTGTCTATTCTCGATACTCTTATTTAACATCATATTGAAAGTCTTAGTGTACTAAGGCCAAAGAAAGAAAGAAAATTTTAAAGACACGCAGATTGAAAAAGAGATGGAAAAAGAACAGAAAAAGACATAACTATTTTTTTCCCTTCAGTAGCCACTTATTTTATTTTAGATTCTCTTTATACCCACATCTTTATCTTATTTAAATGCTTTGTTCAGAAACATGTTTCTATGATTCTCTGAAATTCTTCCTTAAAAAAAAAATAAAACACAGGTCAGATCTCAACACAAACTCCAAAAACGCTACTCAGATTATTGTCTTATTGTGGAGTTTTCCATGAGTGAATATTTCCTCCACTAAGTGCTCTATCCATGGGGTCTTGTAAATCTTTGCTACAGATCTCATGCTGTAGTGATACTTGTAACACAGTCTGACAATTGTGAGTCTCTAGTTTAGGATTAGCCCTTTTACACAGGCTGAGTTGATTTTATTGTCTCAGTTTTCTTTCTAGTACAAAGTATTCTAGTAAGTTTCTTCATAGTACAAAGAATAAGAAAAATATAATCTGTTGATGATAACCTTTTGTGGTAGGAAAAAACTTTGAAAGGAACCATAAGAGAAGGAGGGATCATGAATGTGTATTTGTTTAAAGAATAAATATGGCATTAAACTGTACAATAGGAGCTTAGCATGTAAGAATCAAAAGTTAAACTCCTATATACAACTTTTGTAAAATTTTTATTATGATACTCTTCAGCTCTGAGTTTGGCAGCTTATGCAAGGTGTGGAAACAATTGACAAGTTTCCTGAGAAGGGCAATGAATATTATTAGACAATAAAAATAAGAACTGTAAGAGAAGGTTAAAATAATCTAGACTTCCTAGGGCAGAGAGAGTAGAGGAATGCATGAAGACCTGGAATGGGAATGGTTACTTTTTACTTCAGCTGGCTAGGTGGTTAAAAAAAGAAAAAGGAATGTACTAAATTTTTCAGGAGGGATTTATTGGTATTTGAATCCTTTCTCTATTCTAAGATGATTGAAACCACATTGTATGCACGTTCTTCTTCCCTGGGCTTTTCTAACATCACACATTTTTTATTCTTCACTTCCTCAGCCATTTCTTTTGGACTTGCCTTCTCTATGAACAGTCTCTCATTTCTGCTTCTTTCTTTTCTTTCTCCTTCCTCTCCCCTATTGGTGAAATCTCATGGCTTTTGCTTCTATGTTGTTCATCTCAAATCTATCTAAAATAAAGTATGTTCTGTCATTTTCCCGCTTAAAACCAGCTTTCTATAACCTGCAGCAGATGTTTAAAACTATCACTGTTCCTAGGGCTGAATCAGGGAGAAGAGGGCCAGAAAGACAGGTGTATGTACCCCCCTTACAGGTATCACTTCTGAGGCAATACACTGTGAAAGACTTACCTGAGCATGTAAAAAAGTTACCCACTCAATGTATCAGGAAATGATATGGAGAATAATGGATTTACAGGGCAAGTTCAAGCTCCTTATATGGAGACCCTCTGTCTCTGAAGCCCTTACACATTTCCTTTCCTGACTGAGATTGTGAATTTCATTTTCCTTGCAATTCCCTTTTTCTTTTTAGTACTGGGGATTGAACCTAGGAGTACTTTACACTGAGCTATGTCCCCAGTCCTTTTTTAAAAAATTTGTTTATTTATTATAATTTGTTATACATGACAGCAGAATGCATTTCAATTCATAGTACACACATTGAGCACATTTTTTTCGTTTCTGGTGTACACAAAGTAGAGTCACACTATTTGTATCTTCATACATGTACTTAGGGTAATAATGTCCTTTTCATTTCACCATCTTTCTTACCTCCATCCCGCCTCCCTTCCCTTCCTTCCCCTTTGCCCCATCTAAAGTTCCTCCATTCCTTCCATGCTCTCCCCCCACCATCCCCATTATGGAGCAGCATCCACTATCAGAGAAAACATTTGGCATTTGGATTTTTGGGGTTGGCTTTCTTCACTTAGCTTGATATTCTCCAGCTCCATCCATTTACCTGCAAATATCATGATTTTATTCTCTTTTAATGCTGAGTAATATTCCATTGTGTATATATACCACATTTTTTTAATCCATTCATCTATTGAAGGGCATCTATGTTGCTTTCACAATTTAGCTATTGTGAATTGTACTGCTATAAACATTGATGTATCTTTGTCACTGTAGCATGCTGTTTTTAAGTCCTTTGGGTATAAACCGAAGAGTGGGATAGCTGGGTCAAATGGTGGTTCCATTTCAGGCTTTCCAAGGAATCGCCATACAGCTTTCTGTATTGGTTGTACCAATTTGCAGTTCTACCAGTAATGTATGACCTCTCCAACACTTACAGTTGTTTGTATTCTTAATAGCTGCCATTCTGACTGGAGTGAGATGAAATTGTAGTTTAGTTTTCTCTAATTGCTAGAGATGTTGAACATTTTTTTCATATATTTGTTGATTGATTGTATATTGTGTTCTGAGAAGTATCTGTTCAGTTCCTTGGTCCATTTATTGGTTGGGTTATTTGTTTTTTTGGTGTTAAGATTTTTGAGTTCTTTATATATCCTAGAGATAGTGCTCTATCTGATGTGCGTGTGGTAAAAATTTGCTCCCATTCTGTAGGCTCTGTTAACCTCACTGATTATGTCTTTTGATGAGAAGCAGCTTTTCATTTTGAATTCATCCCATTTATTGATTCCTGATTTTATTTCTTGTGCTTACCTGTGCTATAGGAATCTTGTTAAGGGAGTTGGGGCCTAATATGACATGATGAAGATTTGGGCTTACATTTTCTCCTATTAGGCACGGGGACTCTAGTTTTATTCCTAGATCCTTGATTCACTTTGAGTTGAGTTTTATGCATGGTGAGAGATAGGGGCTTAATTTCATTTTGCTGCATATGGATTTCTAGTTTTCCCAACACCATTTGTTGAAGAGACTATCTTTTCTCCAATATATGTTTTTTGGCACCTTTGTCTAATATGAGAATGTGTCCTCCATTCTGTACCATTGGTCAACAAGTCTATTTTGGTGCCAATAATGCTGTTTTTGTTCCTATTGCTCTGTAGTAGAGTTTAAGTTCTTGTATATTAATGCCACCAGCTTCACTCTTCCTGCTAAGGATTGCTTTAGCTATTCTGGGTCTCTTATTTTTCCAGATGAATTTCATGATTGCTTTTTCTATTTCTATGAGGAATGTCATTGGAATTTTGATTGGAATTGCCTTAGATCTGTGTAGTGCTTTTGGTAGTATGGTCATTTTGACAATAGTAATTCTGCCTATCCAAGAACAAGGGAAATCTTTCCATCTTTCCGACTTCTAAGGTCTTTAATTTCTTTCTTTAGTGCTTTGTAGTTTTCATTGTAGAGGTCTTTCACTCTTTTGTTAAGTTGATTCCCAAGTATTTTATTTTAATTTTTTTGGGCTATTGTAAATGGGGTAGTTTTTCTAGTTTCCCTTTCTGAGGATTTGTCACTAATGTACAGAAATGCCTTTGATTTATGGGTGTTGATTTTATATCCTGCTACTTTGCTGAATCCATTTATTAGTTCTAGAAGTTTTCTGATGGAATTTTTTGGATCCTATAGGTATAGAATTATGTCATCAGTAAATAGTGATAGTTTGAGCTCTTCTTTTCCTATCTGTATTCCTTTAATTTCTTTCATCTGTCTAATTGCTCTGGCTAGAGTTTCAAGAACTATGTTAAATAGAAGTGGTGAAAGAGGGCATCCCTGTCTTGTTCCAGTGTTTAGAGGGAACGCTTTCAATTTTTCTCCATTTAGAATGATGTTGGCCTGGGGCTTAGCATAGATAGTTTTACAATGTTGAGGTATGTTCTTGTTATACCTAGTTTTTTTTTTTTAGTATTTTGAACATGAAGGGGTACTATATTTTATCTAATGCTTTTTCTGCATCTATTAATATGATCATCTGATTCTTATCTTTAAGTCTATTGATGTGATAAATTACATTTATTGATTTCTGTATGTTGAACCAACCTTGCATCCCTGGGATAAACCCCGCTTGATCATGGTGTACTATCTTTTTGATATGTTTTTGTATTTGATTTGCCAGAATTTTATTGAGAATTTTTGCATCTCTATTCATTAGAGACACTAAAGTTTTCTTTCTTTGATGTTTTGGCATCAGAGTGATATTGGCCTCATAGAATGAGTTTGGAAGTGTTCCCTCTTTTTTCAATTTCATGAAATAATTTGAGGAGTATTAGTATTAGTCCTTCTTTAAAAGTCTTATAGAACTCAGCTGTATATCCATCTGGTCTTGGGCTTTTCTTGGTTGATAGGCTTCTGATGGTGTCTTCTATTTCATTGCTTGAAATTGATCTGTTTAACTTGTATCCTGATTCAATTTGGGCAAATCATATGACCATAGAAATCTGTTGATTCCTTCAAGATTTTCTATTTTACTAGAGTACAAATTTTCAAAATAATTTCTGATTATTTTCTGTATTTCTATAGTGTCTGTTGTGATATTTCCTTTTCATCTCGTATGTTATTGATTTTGAGTTTTCTCTCTCTCCTTCTCTTCATTAGCATAGTAAGGGTCTGTCAATTTTATTTATTCCTTCAAACAACCAACTTTTTGTTTTGTCAATTATTTCAATTATTTCTTTTGTTTCAATTTTATTGATTTTAGCTCTGATTTTAATTATTTCTTCTGCTGCTTTTGGTGTTGATTTGTTCTTATTTTTCTTGGGCTTTGAGTTGTAATGTTAAGTCATTTATTTGTTGACTTTTTCTTCTTTTAAGGAATGAACCCCATGCAATGAACTTTTCTCTTAGTACTGCCTTCATCATGTCCCAGATTTTGATGTTTTTTCAGTGTTTTCATTTACCTCTAGAATATTTTAATCTCCTCTTTGATGTCTTTTGTAACCCATTGTTCATTCAATAGCATATTATTTAGTTTCCAGGTATTGAAGTGGCCTCTAGTTTTTATTTTATCATTGATTTCTAATTTCATTTCATTATGATTAATAGAATGCAGAGTAGTATCTCTACTTTTTTGTATTTGCTAAGAGTTCCTTTGTGGCATATGGTCCATTTTAAAGAGGATCCATGTGCTGCTGAGAAGAAAGTATATTCACTCGTTGATGGATGAAATATTCTATATATATCTGTTAAGTCTAAGTTATTAATTTTATTACTGAGTTCTATAGTTTCTTTGTTTAGCTTTCATTTGAAAGATCTATCCAGTGGTGAAATAGTTCTGTTAAAATCACCCAGAATTATTGTATGGTGGTCTATTTGACTCTTGAACTTGAGAAGAGTTTGTTTGATGAATGTAGATGTTCCATTGTTTGTCATATATATATTTATAATTGTTAAGTCTTGTTGGTGGATGGTTCCCTTAAGCAGTATGAAATGTATTCCTTTTAATTAACTTTGCCTTGAAATCTACTTTATGAGGGCTATGTTTTTTTCTAACCTTTCACCCTCAGTCTATGGATGTATTTTCCTATGAGATGAGTCTCTTGAAGGCAGCATACTGTTAGGTCTTTTTATTAAATCCAGTCTGCCAGTCTATGTCTTTTGATTGGTGAGTTTAGGGCATTAAACATTCAGGGTTATTATTGAGATATGATTTGTATTCCTGGCCATTTTTTTTTTATTTTTGGTATTTAACTTGACTTGGTTTCTTCTTTGATTGGTTTTTCCTTTAGTGTATTACTCCCTTTGCTGATTTTCATTGTTGTTTTTCAACTCCTCCTCTTGGAATATTTTGCTGAGGATATTCTGTATTGAAGGCTTTCTAGTTGTAAATTCTTTTAACTATGGAAAGTTTTTTATTTTATCATCAAATCTAAAGCTTAATTTTGCTGGATATAGTATTCTTGGTTGGTATCCATTTTCTTTCAGAGCTTGGTATATGTTGTTCCAGGATTTTCTAGCTTTCAGGGTCTGAGTTGAAAAATCCGAAGATTTCCTAATTGGTTTCCTCCCTATATGTTATCTGGTTCCTTTCTCTTGTGGCTTTTAAAATTCTATATGTTAGGCATTTTCTTTATAATGTGTCTTGGGGTGGATCTGTTGTGACTTTGTACATTTGGTGCCTCTAATATTTGATATTCCAATTCATTCTTCATGTTTGGAAAATTTTCAGATATTATTTCATTGAATAGATTGTTCATTCCTTTGGTTTGGAACCCTGTGCCTTCTTCTATCCCAATAACTCCTAAATTTGGTCTTTTTATGTTATCCCATAATTGTTGAATGTTGTGCTCATGGTTTCTTACCATTTTAAGTGTGTGGTCAACGTTCTTTTTATAAGGTTATATATTTTGTCTTTATTGCCTGATGTTCTGTCTTCCAAATGATGTAATCTGTTTTTGGCTCTCTCTATTGAGTTTTTAATTTGGTTTACTGTTTCTTTCATTTCAAGGATTTGTTTGTTTTTTGTCAGAATCTCTGTCTCCTTATTGGAGTAATCTTTTGCTTTCTGTGTTTGCTTATGTAGCTGTTTATGAAAATGATCTTTAGCTGCCTATATTTTCTCTTATATCATCCTTTAATTCACAAAACATTTTAATTATATACATTCTGAACTTCTTCTCTGTCATTTCTTCTGTTTTTCTGGCCATGAATTCTAATAATGTAGTCTCTTGGTTTGTTTGGGACACTTTTTTCCCTTATTTTTTCATGTCGTTCGTGTGTTTTCCCTTCTAGCACTGTGGATCTGAGGCATTAGAGCTTTTACCCTATAGGCTTATAGTGTCCCTGCCGGGTTCCAATACCTCACCTTTAAGGGGGAGAACAATATTAACAGATCCCAATCAAACAATATACAGCCTTAACAAAGTAGCTGTTATTAAGACGTTTACAGTTTTGTCACAATATATAGCAATGGTGAGTTCAGTTATTATCTACACTATTAACAGTTAGTTTGCAAAAGGGTCTACAGTTTCTGATT
The DNA here is from genome assembly GCF_045843805.1 of Urocitellus parryii. Taxonomy (NCBI): domain Eukaryota; kingdom Metazoa; phylum Chordata; class Mammalia; order Rodentia; family Sciuridae; genus Urocitellus; species Urocitellus parryii. The sequence goes on from NC_135534.1 coordinate 97,628,762, forward strand.
GTGGACAAAGAGAGAACCGGGGATGGGGGGTAGGATGAGATGTTGAGGGGATAGGAAGTGAGGATATTATTAGATCTGAGGAAACGTGAAAGAGGAATCTAAAGAAGTTGGTTAGTAGCAGAAGAGAGAGAAAGTGATTTTGGGGAGACACAAATAAGTGGGAAGATAATAGAGTACAAAAAACCAAATATTCAGAAACATGAAATATGTAAAAATAGGAGATAAAAGAATATACAGCATAACTGTAATATACTATTCAGACATCCCAATCCTCAGTAGCCTAGTTCGTGGAAAGTACTTGGTTTCACAAATGTTGGGGATGTTTTAAGGTAGAAGAAGAGAGAGAGAGAGAAAAGAGGAAAAAATATCTCGAAGAAAGATAACAAGAATTGTTTTTGTTGGAGATCAGTATCTTTCTTGCTTTGCTTCTCATCCAATAGGTGGGTTTGTCTGTTGTTTGCTGGTATCTTCACCCTCAGCATGGTGAAGATTATTAGGGTGGGAGGGTTGGTCTTGGAGATGGAGCTCCTGGAGGTGGGATATAGTACTTGCATTCCCCGATGGGAGACTGTACCCAAAGGATCTCCTTTGGGGCCCACCTGTGTGATGTGAGCGCTGGTCTTATCTCCTTATATCGCCTGTAGACCTTACAATTCCTGGTCTCTAATTTAGTCTCTAAACCGTATCTCACCCCTTCCCTTTCTACTTCCCAGTCAGAAATCTCTCTGGAGGTCTTGTGGGCTGTGCACTGGGGGCTAAGCACCTGCTGACAGGTGTTTTGTATTGGGCAGTTCAGGGCCAGGCTTTGTAAGCTATGGACTGACTGTGCATAGCTGCAAGCATTGTGCCAGGTTAGCTGCTGCAGGGGAGAGGAGGGAGTTGGGGACTACAGGTACCTTGATATTTCTTCTAAGCCCCAGCCCAAAACAGATTACCCAACTAAAACTCAATAGAGAGAGCCAAAAACAGATTAGCCAACTAAAGGTGGTGACAAAGGTGTCCTAAGATAGAGGCGGCTGCATTCAGAGATGGGATGTCAGGTCGGGTGGGGCCAGGCAGTGGCATTGGGCAATGTGTTCAGAGATGCAGCTCTGTGGCATGCAGTGTTGTGGCTGGTGGCTGTCTCTTGATCTTATGCAGTGTTCCCAGGTGCAGGCTACTATCTGTAGGGGGCTGTAGCAGTGTTTGCAGTGCCAAGATGGAGGTAACGGGGGAGCCTTGCTTTAGTAGATGGGGGTCCATGCTGGAGTGGTGGCTGGAGGTTCTTTGCATGGGCATTGGCAGGGTGTCCTGCGTGGGAGCAGCAGCTGGGATTCCTGCAAGGGTGTTGATGCGGACGGTCCTGATGGCTGCTGGAGGTCCTGTGTGGGTAAGTAGCTGGGAGTCCTGCACTGACTCTGAGGCCTGGAAACCTGCACAGGCATGGTCGCCATTATTCCTGCATAGAAGCAGCTGTTTGGGTTTCTTTAATAAGTCACCCAGAAACAATCTTCCCACTACTTGAATTCCAGGTCCCGGAGTGACACAGAATGCAGCCTCCCTCTAGCCCGCCATCTTGGATCTCCCTCTAGCCCGCCATCTTGGATCCATTTTATTTTTTATTTTGAGACAGGTTCTCACCAAGTTGCTGAGGGTCTTGCTAAGTTGCTGAGGCTAGCCTTGAATTTAGGATTTTCCTGCCTTGGCCTCCTGAGTCACTGAGATTATAGGCATGTGCCACAGCACCTGGTTTCTCTGTTGTATGTGGCAACAAATCTCAGGATCCATATTTAATTGAAACTTTTGTATGCATTGTTTTAAGGACAAAAAGGAGACAAGATTTCCTGATATTTGTCTCACGGTATCTCTGGTTTTTTTTTCCATTTTAGTGTAGACTTTATCTGAATTGAGTATTGATGATATAAAAATAAGAATCAAGGCAAGGAGATGTTTGTTAAATTCTAATGAGAAAGTCCATTAAGAATTCAACCTTCTCTTTGTAGAGACATGAATCAACACCAGCAGGACCTTAGAGGTCATGTGCCTTACTTTCTCATTCTATGTAAGACAAGACTGACCCTTGAGGCTTAACCAGGACACAGAAAACAGTGGTGTAGTCCATCCAGCTAGAACCTGGACCCCTAACTTGAAGGTCACACTGCCCCAGTTCTTTTACTGCAATAAAGAAGTTCCTTTCCCTCTTTATATAGAATGTATATACATTTACCTTTTTATAAAGTACCTCAAACTCACAAATAAATAGAAAAGTAAGATATTTGTTTTAATAACCAGTTAAGCTTGTATATCTATAATAATATTTGTCTCACAGTATCTCAGGGTTTTTATATACTTAGATATATGTATATATATTTAAGGTGACTCAGATTATATGGCAGGAATTGGTTATCTTCAGCATTGGAAAAACTAGCTGAAATCATAACTAATCTCTAACTAGTAATATGACTTTAGTCCATTTCTTGAACTTCTTGGGTTTAATTCCTTTTATGTTTATAAAGAAAATGGAGTTACTATAAAATTTCTTGTCATTTCCAAATAATAATAATTACCAAGTAGTAAGCACTCACATTGTACTTACTTTTTAAAAAAAAATATATATTTTAGTTGTAGTTGGACACAATACCTTTATTTTATTTATTTTACGTGGTGCTGAGGATCGAACCTAGCGCCTCACACATGCTAGGCGAGCGCTGTACCTCTGAGCCCCAGCCCCAGCCACAGTACTTATTTTTAATTTACCAATAATGGTTGCCAATATATATATTTACTTACACTCAAATGTAATTCTTGAAACTACTATGTGTGGTTGATACAGTTACTGTTGGGGAAGCTGAGGCTGGGGGATAAAGCAGCCCACAGTTGCACAGTAAACAGGAGCTGTGGATGAAGCCAGGCAGCTGCCTCCTGAGCCTGTGTTCTAACTCCCTGTACTTCACTGAATGGTCTCTCTCCAGTAATCCTATTACTGCTTTGAATTTGATTTAATGAAAATGAAAATTTAGGGAAGGCTCTCATTTCTTTCTTTTTTTAGATAATAAAATGATTAACAAATGTTGGAATTTTGAGGTGGGAACAACTTATTAAAATGATTCATTCAGAGGCAAATCAAAGTTACCAATTATTAACAGTAGTTCTGGTATATATGTTATATACAGTAGTGTTTATTGGCCCCCAAAGAATTTGGGTTTAATTGAAGCTATTCCTAGTACTCTACAGTCTTTAAAATCGTGCAGTAGCTTTTTAATAATATTTAAATAACTTATTATTAAAGTTGAATTCAGCTGGAATATGATTCTGCATGACCCTGTTCCTCAATGGAATTCTAATATGTTCTAGACATGCTATCTTAAGAAAAGTCCAGCTGGCCTGAGGAAGGGGATTTGGAGCTGTGTTATGTAAGAAAAATTTGGTGAACATAGGTATGCTCAGGCTGGAGAAGGAAGTATAGTCTAAGCTATGCAGAAAGCTATTTTTCATATTTTACTCCAGGATACAGTTGGATCAGTAGGTGGAGGTTACAGAGTGGCAGACTTCAGCATGGTGGAAGCTGGACCGATGTAGAATTGGTGGCTTAATTACTTATTTGATTCTGTCCTGATTGTGATGAGAGACTGAGAAGGAAGACTATTTAACCTTATTTACCTTCAAGTTTGATTGCTTTCTTTATAAATTGAGTTGTGCTCTCGAGGAAAAGTAAATAGCTTAGGTGCTATTATATAAACTATTGCTGTATATGTTTTAATATGTACACATGTTTATATGTATACATGTCTCAGCTTAAAACTGTAAGCTCTTTAGTACTGGATCTATATAGTCTCATGTTTTCTTTCATAGCATCTTGTCCAGAGCCTTTGTGAAATACCGTATGAGTGATTTCAAAATGTGGGGTAGGGGGTGATGGTGGGGCATAATCCCTAATTCATTACTATTCTGAAAATAATTTAGTATTATAACACTGATTCTAAAATTCAGAAATATTTAAATGTTGGAAGCCAGGTTTAGATTGTATAATGTCGAGGAGGGGTATGTTCAGTGATTGCTGCTTTTTCAGGTGCTTGTGAGGGAACCTTGGCTTGCTCTACTTGTCACCTCATCTTTGAAGATCACATATATGAGAAGTTAGAAGCAATCACTGATGAGGAGAATGACATGCTTGATCTGGCTTATGGGCTCACAGACAGGTAAGCCTGAAGAGTTCTTCACTTGTACTCATAATCTGGAATGATCCACATGCTGTCACTTTGTTTATTGAAGACCACATCTGAGTTCTCCCAGCTTAGGGAACAGTCACAAGTTTTATGTACTAAATATGTGGCATTTCTCTTTCACTGTCCCATAGTTAAGACTTATACAAAACTTTCCCCTTAACAAAAGTAAAAAAATTTTAAAAATTTGAAGAATTGTAAGTTTTAGATCCTAATATATCTTCTTTAGTCTATTTTTTTACTGCAGGAATTAATATTTATCACAGTTTAGCAGGATGGAATTAAGCATAATGCTTTTTATACTGTTCTTGCAGGATAGATTTGATAATTGAACAAAATTATAGTGGAAAATTTTACCTATTTGAGAGAGCAGAAATTTTGAAGAAACAATATATAACAGTAATTATGTTAAGATGATTAGCTCTTTTTCTAAATGTATATTAATTAGAACTTATTAATTAATAGGTAGAGTTATTCTTAAATGTAATATTTACAGTAGTAGGTGACATCGAGTGATACCTTATTATTATTATTTTTAATTATCTAGTTTTGGTTGAAGTTAAGGTTGCTAGTTGATTTACTTATTCAAGGGGAAAGATAAGAAGTTGATTTACTTATTCAAGGGGAAAGATAATTAAATAATATTTAATTAAGGTGGGCTTTGTTTAACTGTGATTTGGTAACCCGAATGAAAAATAATTTTTGAAACAATTACAAGCAATTGTAATAATAATTTTATTAATTTCATGTGGAATTTGTAGCTACAATTTTGTTAAACACTTGAACATAAACTATCATTTAGTGCACACAAAGTTTTTAGGTCATTTGTGTTTATTCAGACATGTTAAATCATTTTATTTTTTTTGCTTTCATAGTACATTTCCCTCTTAATAGAGGTGAGACTGATAACCCTGAAAGAAAGACTGGGGACATATTATCTCTTTAGACACCAAAGCTTAGCAGGTGTGGCTGCCATCTACCTGTCCCTCTCATCTCTCTTCAGGCCACATTCTTTACCAACACTTCCTTTCCTTTTTTTTCCTAAAGAATAACAGAATACATCTAGTGACTGCATTAGATTCATTCTGATAATTGTGTCTTTTTTTAAAAAATTGGTTCTTTTTAGTTATACCTGACAGTAGAATTCATTTTGACATAATTATAAAAAAATAGAATATATCTTGTTTGAATTCAGTCCCCACTACCTCTTCTTCTCCTTCCCTTCTTGTGTGTGTTAATAAGAGGGTTCAGCTATAGCTAACTGCTTGCGCTTTTATTCAGAAAAGAATTTGTATGTGCATGTAATATATAATATTCTAAGTGAAAAGAAAAAGCAAATAAGGGGAATAGGAAAAGTTACATCTAGAAGAGGTACAGGTTGTAAAAAGATATAAAAAGGACTATATTAAATGCAAACCAACCACAAGCAATAATAAGATTTCCAGGTGTTAGAATAAGATAACAGAGAGCAAAGAAGAGATTTTAATGTTTCATGTCTGTTATGCTTAAGAACATGGAATTTTAGTAGAGATATTTTGTGAAGAATGAATATGATGTGTTTTATGCAGCATTTACACAGCTCTCTGGCATACTGGAATAAAATCAAAGCTAGTAACCCACATGTAACTATTTTTAGGGTACCATACATTCCAAAACAAAGAAATAGGGAAAATCAGCCTTTGAGTTTATATCCTTAGTTTGAAGTTAAGTGCTACGTAAATATACCACCATCATTAACAATGTCTATTATCAGCGTATTAGCCCTGTTTGTGGATAGACCTCCTATGGGTTCTTGCTTGCTGGTTACCTGTTTCCTTTCTTACATAGTACAGGAGCCAGGTCTTATTTTGTCATTGTCTCCAGTGCCTAACAATAGGGAATTCTTAAATGTTTGTGAAATTAATAATACATGGATAGAGAGATTAAGGAATTATCTGTGAATATACATTTGACAATTGTCATTACTCCCTACTTTCACTTTCCATGGATAATCTACATAGAGGCCTCAGATTTCTTACATGTAGGATGAAGATAATGATAGCACCTACCTCATAGGTTGTTCATTGGAGTTAATGAATAAACTCTTAGAATGGTTCCTGGTGGTATTCATTAAATGGTAGTTGTTAGTATTATATCTAATTGATACCAACTTATATGTTGTACTTACTGTAATGCCTAGGCACTTAATGAAGATTATTCCCACTTTTCAGGCTTAGACAGTATTCTCAGCATTTTATAGGTAAGAAGCAGATTTAGTTATTGTAGATTTGCACAAGGCTGCCAACTAGTGGGTGGCAGAGCTCTGATTTGAATTCAGTTATGTTGGGCCCCAGAGCCCTTGGACTTTCGCTATTTAAAGCTACTTCTCTGAATTGAAAACCAACCTTAGAAGTAGGGTTAACAACCTGTGTGTACTTTCACTGTCAGGGAAACAGGGCAGGAGTGACAGATAAAGTATCTTTCAGATTTACATGAATGTCAGGGTTTTGTGGGATTTACAGTATGGGATGCCTTGCTGTCTGTCTCCTTCTCTAGAAGTATGAGACACTGTCTGCATTGAGTAGATATTAGAGCCAGAGACCTTTAAGGAGGTAGAAGTTGTAGGAGAATGAGCAAATGGCCACAGTGCACCACTGCTTTGTCTTTTAGAACAAGACAGATCTCTTTGTGTAGCCTGTGTCCCCACAACATATTTGTTCTCTCACTAACTTTACTGTAATCTGCTCTGCTTCATAACTGTGTCACTTATTACATTAGTAGTTTCTGAGAGAGTAGCACTATCTTACAGCTTTTTGTAAACATCAGGAGTAACTAATAGTCTTTAAGGCCCACCACAGTCAGTATGGTTTTAATTATCTGGGAATTGATAATTATTTGCTAATAACCTCTTGTTATTAGCAAATAATAGATTTGCTAATAAGCTCATGTTCTCTTGTCCACTATTGTACCATTTCAATGTTTGGCCGCTCTTTCACCAAAAAACAAAATAATAATAATAGTTCTGGAGAGTCAATTAGTAACTGATAAAAACTAAAGGCTAAAATGAAGCTTTGGCACACCAGGATTTTTTGTGTTTCATATTTGTGTTCTGTTACCCTCTAATTGATCAGGCTGGTTTTTATCTGTTTTGATCTAATGAAAATTTAAAAGGTTGCCACGTGTGATGTTATACAACCTTAATCCCAGTGATTTGGGAGGCTGAGATTGGAGGATTACAAGTTTCAGGGCAGCCTGGGAAACTTGGGCAAATTAGAGAGATTCTCAGCAACTTAGTGAGACCCTCTCTCAAAATAATAATAATAATAATAATAAGAAGAAGAAGAAGAAGAAGAAGAACTGAGGTTGTAGCTCAGTGGGAAAGCACTCCTGCATTCAATTCCCAGTAACAAAAAGAAAAGAAAATTTAGAAGGTTACTTAATTTCCTGTGTTGGGTAAGAAAACATAAAAACATACTAAACAACTGCACTGACATATACTTAATAAACATACCTATCCCTTTTCTGTACAGATCACGGTTGGGCTGCCAAATCTGTTTGACCAAATCTATGGACAATATGACTGTTCGAGTACCTGAGGCCGTGGCTGATGCCAGACAATCTATTGATGTGGGCAAGAATTCCTAAACTACCATAAGAAGAAATATTTTTGTGAAATTTTACCTATTTTTATAATTTTTAACATGATTAAATGAGAACATGGTTGAATGGGTTTATTCTTATGACTAGATTTACCATTTTACTTCACCTTGTATAACTACTGAATTTTGTAGTATTAAACATGCGATTTTTACATTGGTTATAAAAATATTAGTCAAATATTAGAAAATAGCTGAGAATGATGAAAATCTTATATAGTTTACCTTATTTGTGATTAGTGACTTAAGCAAAATGTTACCACATAATCTTATGTCTGCTTATTTAGAAGGCAGGTTAAGAAAAGCTATGATTACCCCTGCTTGATGTGGGTGAAGGCAGAGATCTAAAATGGCTTGTCCAGGATGATATGACTAACTAGGAAATTTGTACTGGAACCTGCATCTTATTAAGTTAGTTTTATGTTCAGATTGATACTGGAGAAATTATGAACATCTTACTTTCAGCACTAATTAAATGTAAATGTGTGTGAAAGAATATTCAGTGAATTGCTTAATTTCCAAGATAGCTATTAACTTTATAAATAAATATTTCAAAATTTTATTCAATGAGAAATGTTTAGTATTTACTCAGACATTATGACACTGTCAAGTTGATGTCTGTTCTGACTAAACCATCTTTTCTATTTCAAGCAAAACAAACTGTCTTAGCAATCTTTCAAAAATAATGTTAATTTATAGGTTGATTCTTAGAATGGAAATCTTGTGAATTAGCCCCTGAGCCAGAGGACATGAGCAGGCTGCCGCATCCCACTGCCCAGGAGGCGCCATTCTTCTCACTTCAACGTCTGCAGCCTGGGTAGCATAGCATATGCTACAGTCCCAGAAATGAAGGAATATCTTACCAATTATATATGGAAGATATTTGTATCCTTATCTTTGCTATAAATAAATTCATTAAAGGTAATAAATGGGTAAAGTGTGCTCTTTGGATATATAATAAAAACATCAACTAATGTGGACTAATCATGAGGAAGAGCAGAACAAATTACTAAGAAAAACAGCGAGTTATAAGACTGTCAAGTGAGCTTCAAGTACTTAAATGCAGTTTGTTAATTTGCGTAAATATTGGTCAACTATAATACTTGACATACAACATTATTGTGTTTGTTAGGGATGCAGAGAAGAACAAGACAAGAATGCCTTCAGGGAACTCTTTTAGGAAAGATAAAATGTATACATATACATATAATTTGCTTGAACCAAACTGATCAATTTGCCAAATGGTATTTTAAACTAATTAATATAGAAAAGTGATTGGGAAGAACTTGAGGCATCTTATTTTCATTTAGTGTTTAATGACTGTTGATTACTTTCTGTATAGAATGCTATACTTTTAAATACTTCAAAGCAATTTTTTAATCTTAATTAGCTTTATTATTCTTGTATTCTTATATAGATTACCTGAACTCTCCAGGTGATCTATTTTAATGATATAGTTTAATGAAGATATTCAGCCAAAATATTCTAAAATTTAGAATTTGAATTATCAGATTTCAAAATAGAAAAGTTCAAATTAATGTAGTTTAATTGTATTACGTAAATAAGACTAAATTTATTAAATGGAGAATATATTCTATAATTGGTTTGTATAAGGGTTATTTTTCCAGTTTGAAAAAAAATTCTATATTTGATACAAATGCATTCCACATATCTATCTATTTCTATTTATCTATTTCTACAAAACACATTATCCTAAAACTTGGTGGCTAAACACAACAATTATCTTTTGTTATTTCAGATAGTTTCTGTGGGTGAGGAATCCAGAGTACAGGGCAGACTTGGCTTATCTCTGCCCCATAGTATCTGGTGCCCAAGTGAGAAGACTCTTAAGTCTAGGTGCTGCAGTCTTATCCCTCATATGACTGACAGGCGTCAGCTGGGGAATCTTGGAGGGCCTACTGACTGAAACACCCATGGGTGGACTCTCCATATGCCCTGGCCTTCCTTACAAAGTATTTGTGGGATTCTAAGGGCAAGCACCCAGAGAGCAGGTGTTATACTTCCAGGCAGAGGCTGTATCCTTTGGGATATACAGTATCATTTCTACCCATTCTTTTCATTAGAAGTAAGGCACTGAGTCTATCATTTGAAGGGAGGGGTATCAAAGATATTGCAGACATGTTTTCAAGTCATATAGTAATGGTTGTTTTCAGGTGAGTTTCCTGACCTTTCATTTCCAGTGAATATTGATTGGCCTTTTAACAAATAGCATTCTAAGCTTTAAAAGGAGCTAGTTTTTTTTTTAATCCTGAATTATATCCTGAAAAATTTTGTGTTATATTTAATATGATGACATGTTTGTTTTATTCTGTAACTCCCAGCATTTTTCTTGACTATTGATAAAAATGAAAGGGAAAAATAGTGGGCTCCCATTCATTGCTGTGTAATGTTAGTGTACCTTTCTTAGTCATTTTGCATGTAGAAAATCATCTTCCTTTGGCATAGTCCTCTGTAATTGTTGGTTATGTACTAATATTATATTTGGTCTTCACAGATAAAACCACAACCTGTTATTATATAAGTAATTCAGAGCCACTGAATTTAGTTTTTAAGTGAACCATGCTAGTAATTTCTAAAACATTTTTCTTTTACTATGAAAATATTGTGTCATTTTTGTTTTAGAGGACAGCTTTCCTGTTTTTGTGGTAGCTATTTAAGTATCATGTACATGTGCTTTCTTTGGTGGTCACTCAGCATTTAAAGAAGAAGTACATTTTGCTTGAAAAGTTGATTTCAAAGGAGACTTCGACTTGATAAATTTTCCCATCATTTTTTTATTTTTTAATTTTTTTATTATTAGTTGTTCAAAACATTACAAAGCTCTTGACATATCATATTTCATATATTTGATTCGGAGTTCCCATCATTTTTCTTCCATTTCACAACTCTTCCTTAAACTACCCCCAAACTTGTGACAAACCATAGTTTGGGTCAGAATTTGTTAGATGGCTTTCTTATTTTTAGGATAACTTATAATTTTTGTTAAAAATAGGACTAATGTGTTGTATGTTCATTCCTAAAAATAGTATATGAACCTAAATGTAGATCATAGTGAGACATGGAAATGTTACCTATACACTTGGTTTCAGTTAGAGAAATACTGAAGAAGTATGATCTTTGTTAAGCAACCACAGGAATCCTCTAATGTATCGACTCATCACATATCAAGTTATTTTTATCAGATTTTCCTCTGTTTATAAGTTTCTAGAAACTGAAAAATTAGAAAACCAGCTGGCAGAAGGACGCCATGATTGCTAGCAGACACAAATAAATGTGACTAAAACAGCAGAATTGGGGAGTGAAAAGATAATTTAAACCTATAGAGCAACTTCTAAGAGGAGTCCATTGGAGAGACCTTTGAGAGAGATCCCCTTGGAAATAGCTGTTCATAACAAACCATTAATATCTTATTTCTCTTTTCTTTTGACTCTCTTGCTTATCTCAGTAATATTTGCCAACTGATTTTTAGACTTACAATGCTATAAGTGTAAGCCATTGTGCCTTTCTGGTCTACCTCATCTACTAGCCATTTTGGAAATCATCAACACTCAACTTGTTTACCTGAGTAATTGCTGTGGTTTGAATGTGTCCCCAAAGTTCATGAGTTGGAAGCTTGATTCCCCAGTGCAAGTGTTAAAAGGACCTTCAAGAGGTGATCAGGTCATGAGGGCTCTGCCCTTACGAGTGGGCATTTAAATGCCTTTATCTTGGAAGTGGGTCCCTGATAAAAGGATGTTTGGGCCCCTTCCTCTCCTTCTCTTGCACACTCTTGCTCTTCCATCTGACCCCTCAAACTTGAACTTCTTGGTCTCCAGAACTGTGAATGAAATAAATGTCTGTTGTTTATAAATTATCCAATCTGTGCTATTCTGTTACAGCAGCACAATGTTACAGGAGTTTTTATCACTCTCACTGTGCCACTACTCTACTTAGATTGTCCTTTATAGAGTATTTACACATGACTTATGTAGCAATGAATGACATATAGCACCTCGTGCTTATTATATCAGCATTTTTTTCTGAATAAATAGCATATTTTAAAAAATTTAATGCTGTGCTCAGTTTTGAAACTGTAGTGTCTTTGCATAGTATTTAGCCCACAGATGTAATGTATAAATGTTCAAATTAAGCAAAACCTATAAAGAGTATGCTTGTATATTTTGGCGTGAGCATACTTTATATACAGTTATGAAAACTTGTGCTGTAAATGGGTGATAATTTCACTATTGTCTTGTATGTAAAAAATAAAAAAAGGAAATGAACAAAATAATTAAAAAAAAAGAGTATGCTTCTAAGTCTGATTCTGGCAGTCATCTATTACAGATAGGACTTCATGAACTCAATGTAGAGTGGTATACTGAGCCCAGGAATCAGGACACAGGAGTGTTTTCTCTAGAGATCATGTGATTTCCACTGTATTAAAAAGGACATTGTTTGACTTATCACCTTTCAAAAAACATAATTTGAATGAAACAGCTTAATGCAGATCTCTCTGCTGGTTTTGATATGAAGCCTGAGTGCTGAATCAGCTGCTTTCAGTGACTCCATTCACATGGCTATTCTAGATGAATGCTGCTCCTTCACTTGGAAGTGGCTAGCTAGCATCAGGCATTTCTGATGGTCCTCAGGGATTTCCCATCAACATTAGGGATTCCCTTTGGTTCTGATGAGAATTCATCAAGTCAATGGAAAGTGGATATATGATTGACAGAATATTTTCCCCAGTAAAGCAAGCAAAAGCTTGAAATATTGATAAACCTTGCTTTAATAGAGCCTTATTTGTTTCTTATCTGAACTCCAAAAATTGAACCTCAGAGATATGCCAAAATTCTTATTTGATGTGGGGGATGGACATGGGATTTACCATTTGAAGTCCTGGGTACTGTTTTTAAAATTGTCTTAAACTTGAAAATAAGACAAAAAAAAAAAAAAAAAAACATTATTGTATGTCTTCTCAAAGTTGCCCATAAAGGATTTTTCTAGCTGGGTCACCTAAGGATCACCAAATATTCTATTATGCCTTGTGGGTCAAATTTTGTTTTTTTTTTTTCAATAAAGTTTTATGGGACTGCAATCATGCTCATTCATTACCTATTGTCAGTGGCAGCTTTCATACCCTAACAGTAAAGTTGGATGGATGCAACAGAGACCCAGAGACCGTATGCCTAGAGAGGCTAAAGTATTTGCCATCTGGCTCCATACAGAAAAAGTTTGATGACCCCTGCTGTGGGGGAAGAGGACTTTGACTTACTATGAACTATTGATTTGTATTTATCCCTCTGAAGTTAACTTAAGAAAGATCATTAAGTTGCAGATGTTTTCTGTTTGGTAGAAAAGGTAACCCCAAGAGTTAAGGTTTTCTTGCCTTGTAGGGCATTATCCAGTTTAGTGTCCATCTGCAGTATTCTTATAGCATTCTTTTTATCCAATTGGACTCTGTATCAATTCCTCATGTCCTTCAGACCAAGTTCATCATTCTGCTGGTTCCCTCATGAGTTAAATAAATCTTTGACACATGCTTGCTGTGTATTTGTTTCAGAGTCTTTATCTTATAGAAAGCTATACAATGACTGCTGGAGGTCTGGCAGTGCTTCCTCATGAATGTTCCATTTTGAGATAGTCACTTAACCCCACTGGGAGAGAGGCTGCTTCTCTGTTAAGAGGAGATAATTATACTCAGTTTCAGCAAATCACTCTCTCATCCATATAATACTATCTACTGGACACAATTTTATGATTAAGTTAAAAGATATTATGTGTAAGTGCTTTATTAACTGCAAAGCACTATGTCATTATTGGCTATTGCTTTTTGACAAAATCTAAATCTTAGGTATTAAAGCATAGGTTTAACCCCATGATGTATGATTTTCAAACAGGTTTGAGGCTTTGACTTCTGTATTCAGAAGAGTTATTTTAAAAAAGGAAATGTATAAAGAGATTATCCAACATCTACTCAGCTGATGATAGTGGGAATGCTTTGTTATATTTTAGAGAAACATTCTAATGATAACCACATGTTATCCTTAAGAAGAAGTTATGATGTGAAATTTTCCAGGCTATAATAACTAGAAAAGTGAATAAATGACAGCATACAGCTGTATGTTGCATGAAGAGGCAGGAAGTAATTCATTGTCTTTTTATTTAAGAAAAAGTAAGGAGTGATACAGTAAAAGTAAAAAGGGGATGTGCCTAAGGCTGAAAATGGAAATGTAAATTGTTTACTCTCTAGAGCAGTGTCAGTTCTTTCAAACCACACAGTTCTTGGTAATATTTCAAAACAAATTGCCATATGGAAACCACTTTTGGAAGGGTAACAGTACTTGACCATTATCACCCTATTCACCACCCACTAAATGGGAACATACATAAGCATTTCAAAAAATATTGTTTACACATTTCATGACAGCCCAAATTAACTTTTCAAAGTATGATCTTTGGGTAGTCTTACCTGATAGATAAACCATCCTTTGAGAAGAAGCTGATAAGCTTTTAGGAAAGTTTCAATAATCCCAGAAGGGCTCCATTTGTAAATTTTTTTTTTTTTTTTAGTTAAACATGGCAGTCGAATGTATTTTGACATATACATGGAATATAACTTCCCATTTTTGTGGTTGTATATGATGTGTAGTTAACACTGGTTGTGTATTCAAATATGAACATAGGAATGCTATGTCCTGTTCATTCTACTATCTTTCCCATTCCAATCCTCTGCTCCCTTTCCCTTACTCCCCACTGTCTAATCCATTGAACCTTCACTCCTCCCTCCTGCTTGCCTATTGTGAGTCAGCATCTGCATATCAGAGAGAACATTTGGCCTTTGGTTTTTCAGCTTTGGCTGAGTTCACTTAGGAAAATAGTCTCTAGTTTCACCCATTTACTGGCAAATGCCATAATTTCATTTTTATTCATGGCTAAGTAATACTCCATTGTATATATACCACATTTTCTTTATCCATTCATCTGTTGAAGGGCACCTAGGTTGGTTCCATAGCGTAGCTATTGTGAATTGAGCTGCTATAAACATTGATATGACTGTGTCACTGTAGTATGCTGATTTTAAGTCCTTTGAGTATAAACTGAGGCCCAAATGAGGTCAAATGGTTGTTCCATTCCAGATTTTCTGAGGAATCGTCATACTGCTTTCCAGAGATGTTGCACCAATTTGCAGACCCACCAATGTATGAGTGTACCTTTTTCCCCACATTCTTGCCGACATTTATTGTTACTTATATTCTTGATAATTACCATTCTGATTAGGGTGAGATGAAATCTCAGTGTAGTTTTAATTTGCATTTCTCTAATTGATAGAGATGTTGAATATTTTTTTCATATATTTGTTGATGGATCCTATTTCTTTCTCTGTGAAGTGCCTGTTCAGTTCCTTTGTCCATTTATTGATGGGATTATTTGGAGGTGGGTTTTTTTTTTTTTTTTTTGGTGTTGTTTTTTGAGTTCTTCATATATCCTGGAGGTTAATGCTATATTTAGGTGCAGTTGGCAAAGATTTTCTCCAAGGGCTCCATTTAACAAACTCTGTTAACAGGAGAAGCAGCACACATTGGTTGCCCTCTGAAGAGAGCTGACCTGGCCAACCAAGTGAAATTGCCTACAAGGTTCTCAAGTATACAGCAGTGTAAGGTGATTTGGTCTTCCTAAGATCAGATTAATTACAATATCAAAGGCGACAGTTCCGGTGGTCTTTCATTTTTAAGAAGTTCAATTTCTTTTATTCATTGTTTTATTCCAGATACTTTGAGTATCTAACACAGAGTAGGTGGTCAGTAATTATTGACTGATTTTGTTGAATGAATCTCCTAAAAGGATTTTAGGGTAAATTTTAATAGGAGTTTGAGGAAGAGAAGGAAACCTTGGGTTGAAGCTTTTGAATAACATGGGTGATTAATAAGTGATTCATAAGTGTTATTATCCTAATGAGACAGCTAAACCAAGAAAGAAAAAACAAAGAGTATACCATCAATTGCTTTTGAGACTTAAGTCTTGGAATGTAGCTCTTAGGATGATGAGAAAAATTTTCAAGTGTTTTTAAATCTTACTTTTGTCAGATAGTTGAACTCTTTAGAACAAATTATTTCTTTTAAGAATGCTGACAAAATTTTTTTAAAAATGGGAAGCAAAGTGTTCATGTGCACAGCAAGGTGGTTGGACATACTTGACCTGGCACCCACGTCTTCCAGCTGTGCTGTGTGTCCTGGGGTTCACTGCCAAAGTGACTCCATCTTTAGGACAGAAAGGTTCCTTTTATTGTAGAGAATAGGGATGGCCCCAAGAAACTGACTTCCAAGCTTTTCCTTTTTCTCAAGGGACTAAGACCTTTATCCACGCACTGTACCTGTTCTCAGCCAAGGGACGAGTTTCTCTGTGTGTTAATCATGCACAGTCTTGGAGTTCTTTTGCAGCCCCTCACTATCCTGTCCTTTAGGGACATAGCTTCATCTCAGTGTGGTTAATGTGCACACCTCAAAATGCCCATTATCAAGCTCAGAGTTCATGCCAAGCAGCAGGGTAACAGTGAATTGTAAGGTGGTATTAGATAATGAAACCACCTGCTGGCACTGTTTGGTCTCTATTATTATTCAACTCTTATACCACAAGTCCAATTTTGTGGACTGACTACAGCTTTCCAAGCCAAAAGATGTTTGGAGACAGAGCAAAGGAAAAACTAAACAGGAAATTAGTAAGCCAACAGTCATCATCTAATGCAACTGCACAGAAAAGTTGAAAGATATTTTAAGTGTTTTCAAAATGTAGTAGATATCAAAGAGCCAAACCATCTGGGTGAAACATTCTATTCCTTTTCTTGGGGCATTAATTTTGATCTGGAAAAAGCTCACCTCTGCCCAAGTTAACATACTTTGCATTTAACATCTCATTCAAAACTCCCAAGCATGTCAAATCTGATTCATTAATTAGAAAATATAGAAGTGCTTAGCTAATCATGTTTTCCTTTTAAACATTTGTCCATGAGCCTTGAAAAGGAGAGTAATCCTTCCCTGTCCTACCCATACTTCCTGCAAAGATATTAAGTCCATTCCAGCTCCTTTATGCCCCATCTCTCCCCTTTCATGTCTTTCCTTTTTTAATATTTAGCCCAGTGGTTTTGCTCCTTCCAATCTGATCATCTGAAGTGCACTCCCTATTCCTGTTCCCTTCCCTGACCCTTCCCGTCTGTCTTCTGTGCTTGGTGTCTATTATATCCTCTTCCATGCCCAGGCTAATCCTGGCACTGAGTAGTTAGCAGGGGAGAACGTATCGGCAGGATTCGTTGGTCTTGGGAGTAATTTTTCAGTTTAGTCACCTGATAAGCCCAAACTGAAATGGAAAGAGAGGAACACCTAAGAATGTTTAGGGTCAGTTTCTAAAGACTCAGGTCACTTGAGAGACCATGTAGGGATTGGCAAATGAGATCATGCCCTTCCTGAGAGGAAGAGGAGGAGGAGGATGGGAGAGTGGTAGCAGCAACTATCACTTCAGCCTGTTAATAAGAAGGCAGGCCACTGTTTTCAGATGTTTTTTTCCAGAGAGGCTGGAACTCAAGTTTAATATTTTGTTTTCTTTGTTTTGTTTTGTTTTGAAATGAACCTTGGGCTATGCCAGTGAATGGTCACTAGCCTCATTGAAATTATATGCAACTTTTTTTTGTGTGTGTGGTGCTAGGAATTGAACCCAGGCCCAGTACATACTAGGCAAGTTTCTACCACTGAACTATATCCTCAGCGCTGGAACCCAAGTTTTTAAGTGAATTCTGATTTTTTTATATTTGCAGTGATATTTAAGTTGTTTTAGTTTGTTTTTTAATAGATGAGTAAAACAGCCATAATTTATATAGTGGGCTGCCAAGTTGCTACCTTTGGTCTAGAGAACCTCTTGAGAAGTGGCGTCCACTGTATCCTACTTATTAGAATTTTCATTAGAAAGCTCTGAAATGTCCACATCTCTTTTGGTGGACTTTATTTTCAAGGAACCTCACAATTGATTTGCCCACGAGAGGATTCTCTGGTCTTAGGAGGCTGGACTGTCCTGGGGTGAGCCTGTGGGTTCATGGACTGGAACAGGTCTGCAGCCCTTCTAGAGCAAATGCCTCATTCTTGGGTAGCCTCTCAGCTACACAGGTTTCTGAAGGGTCTGTGTCCTTTTCTGTAGCCATGGAATTCCCTCTTTTTCAGAAATGTTTTAAATAGTCTCCCCAAATTTTGCTTTAGTAGATCTTCTAAATCTTTAATAAGCCTGGATTAAAACCCATCCTCTAGTAGGCTGATTATTCTAACCACAAATGGATGAATAGGCTTTCCAAATGTAAAGTCTGAGCCTTTTCATACAGTATGTAAAAGAGAAGCTGAGCCTCCTGTCTTAGGTTCTAGTGGGATAAAACCCTTGCAGTCCCCTGAATACATTATGCTATTTTATCCCTGCATTTGCTTAGGTTGAGGTCTGACCGGAGCACCATCCTGTTGTTTCTTGGCCCAACTCTTTTGTTATCTTTCAAGATGTCTCTGAGCAGCCTTCTCTGAACTGCCAGCAGGAGCTAAATGCTGCCCTTTTGGGAACTCCAGGATACAGTTCCATCTTAGCATCTGTCCTAGCACATTGAAATCAATTGATGGTGTCTTTCTGCCACTAGGCTCTAAGCACATCCTGCATAACACCCTGCATGAATCACAAGAGTCAGTCGATAAATATTTGTAATTGAGATGTTGGAAAGTAGAAAAGGGGTATTTTGTACCACACAAGTCCTAGTTCTGAACAACTATAACAAACAGGCAAATGGAAACAACTCCTGAGTCACACTCAAGAGTTAAAAGACAGGCAAAGGGGCCCCTGCAATATTATGAGTTGAACTTTTTTTTTTTCTGATTTAATATAGTATTTGGCCTTGGAAGAGGAATGAAGAAAGGAAGGGAGGAGGTATATATACATTTAACAAATATAGGTGCTGGGGATTCCGAAAGAACAACAACAAAAAAACTAATAAGTCCCTGTCCTTAAAGCTTATTTTTTGATGAGGGGAGGGGAATACAAAAAAAAATAAGAATAAAGGGTGTTTTAGATATGATAAGAGCTGTGGAGGAAGGAAGGTGTTGGGAAAGGTGGGAGTGAGGAGCTGCTGTTAAAGAGTCTCTGAGGTAGGTGCCACAGGAAGGCACATGAGGATAGACAAGGCTTGCAAGCAGAAGGATTAGGAAGGGTGGTAAGAGGTGAAAGACTGGGGAACGGGTGTTTCCAAATGGTGCAGACCATGTAGGCCACTCAAGACTTGACTTTTACTTCTGGGCAATGGAAACTTCTAGAAGATTTTGAAAAAAGCAATTTGGTGCTCTGAATTACCATATGTCCATCACGGCTAGGTGTTCCTAAACTACCTCTTGCAATCTTGTAAGTTACCTTGTAATGAATGTGGTATGGTCCTCATTTTGCAGATGAGGACTTACACAGACCCTATCCAAGGTCAAATATGTGGTAAGTGAGGGAGCCAGGGACACCCTTAACCTCTCTAAGTCCCAGCTTTGTCCTCTGTGAAAAAGGAATGATAACTCTAACACCTATGTCACTGTGAAAAGCACATAATAATGTAAGTACAGTGCTTGAGGAACTCAGTGTTAATTTCCATTTGTATTCCAGGGTCACACACACAATAGCGAAGTCAACACTGAGTAGAAGATCTGCTCCATCTCTGGAGAGCCCAAACTAGGAGCATCTGTATGCTTCACAGATTTTATTCCCTCCCTTCTCTCGGCTTTTTTCTTATCTGCGTATCAAGCTCCCAAAAGGCAAACTTCAGGTGTGAATCTCTTTATTGATTCTGAGATGTTCTTAGATCATTGTTGCACACCCCCACTAACAAGGGTCACAGGGTTATTATACACATTGTGGGAATTTTATTGGTCTTGTCAAAAGGACATGGCTAAGATCTTAGAGTTTCTGAAAATGAATGCAAAATACAAAATGTCACTGCTTCCCAAGTGATGCTGGAGTGATTCTGTCTCTCTTATGTCATCCTTATTACTTTATAATTACCTTCTGACCTTTACTGACTCTGACAGTTGTGAGTCTTTAAAAAAAGAATTCAAGAATATTACCATTATGCAGTTGCCTAGAAACAGGGCCTAAAATACATCTGGCTTTAATAGAGGAGCTAAAATGAGTTTTCATTTTTTGGCATTCTCTCTCTCTCTCTCTCTCTCTCTCTCTCTCTCTCTCTCTCTCTCTCTCTCTCTCTTCCCTCCTCTCTCCCCCTCACCCACCCCTTTTGTATCAACCACAAATTGCAATAGAATTTCTCACTAATCCTTTCTGAACTGTCCAAAGCCAAGATACCCAGTGTGGAGAGTGTTTTTCCATCATGGGAAGCTTTAGCAACCCTGACTTGGTCTTATGAAGCTTAATCCCTAGCCCACTCACACAGCATGTATAGAATCTGTATTGTCAAATCCCTCGTCACTCTCTAAGACAGCTTTTGCCAGAGAACTTCAGCAGGCGAAAAAGGAGGAGATTCCATTTGTTTCTTCATTAAGGCATATTCTAGCTCAGTTTGCCAAAGGGCTACAAACATGATTTTCTGACTCACAAAAATTTCTAATTCCCACTCCAATCCCTCTTCCCAGATGTATGCTGTCTCTTCCTTCAACCCTTTTATCATCGCACTGCGTGACCAGTTTGTAGCTATTGCACATTGCAAATGCAAGCTCTTATCACCTAATAAAAAGAAAATAGTGAAGGAGAAGGAGAGTATATTTCATTTCTTCTGTGATTCAGTTTTTATCTATGGAAAAATGGTGATTTGATGAGATGTTTTCATTGGCAAAGGTCACACACAGCCTTACTAGGTCATGAGGTCCAGAAGTCTGCAGACCAGGTCTGAGGATGAGGGGTTTTGAAGAAGGCAGGGGACCTTGAGGATTAGGACAATCATGATTAGTTAAAAACTGGTCTAGAATTGGTTCCCATTGCTCCATTTCTCTCTCAGACTGTTTCTAAGCTTGCCTGATTATAAGAACCACTTGAGGGCTTATTTAAAATACTGATTCCAAGCCTCTTTGCTGAAGATTCTGATTCAGTAGGCCTGGCATGGAATTTGGGGAAGAGATTTTAATGAGTAGCACTGGATCCTTATCAAGCAAAAGTTCAGGAAACACACAGACCATTAAGGCAGCATCTGGGCACCTGGAGCTGCTGAGGAGGCTTCTAACCTTGACTTGGATACCACTGCCTTTAATACCCTGCCATAAGATGCCTTTGCTTGTTGCCCTGCACACTGCCCAGTGGACCATGCATCCTCTTCACCAGGCTTCCTGGCTCCGAAGATAGCTTAGGTTCCACTGCCCCTCATTTCTGGAATATCCTGCCTTTGCTTTTAGCAAGGGGATGTTGCTTACCAATATTTACTATAATTATTTACCTGCCACTATCCCATTTCCTGTTTTATTTGCACCCCCCACCCACACCCAGTACTTCTACCTCATACGTCACAATTAGAAATGGAAGCTCTGGGAGGGACCCTGTGTATGTTGTGTTCATGTATGCTCTCAGAGATAAGGAAAGTATTCACAAGGGGTAAATTCTGGATGTTTCTAAACAACTCAGCTTTTATTGGTAGTTTCTAAAGGCAGCCCTGGAGGACCCAGGCCATCTGCACAAACCTGCCCTTTCCTTGACGTGCCTGTGCGTAGCCTCACATGGGATGGGTGAACACAGCCCTATGGGTAGGAGGCCAAATGCTGGTCAGCTTGCAGTCCTCCATTCCTAGTTCCACATTCTGACTTTTCATAGACTAAATGAGTCCCTATATCATAGGGCTGTTGGGCTAATTAAACACAGTAATCCATGCAAAGTGCTCAACACAGTGGCTGGCACCTAGAGAGGATGAGTTGTGCTACGTGCCAAGCAGGTTCTCTGACAGGCACTGAGTATATAGCAGTGGCTAAGAGCAAAGGCTTTGGAATGAGATATGCATGATTTAGAGAGAGAGCTCTACCACCTCCTGGACCTGTGACCTCAGGTATGTTACTTAACTTCTCAGCCTCACATCCGCAAGTGCAAAGTAAGGATAAGAACTACTATTTCCTGAGCACTTATTACATGTTGAGTACTTTGCATCCATTAGCTGGTGTGATCCCCACAACCATCCTATAAGAGTATACCCACTTACACTGTTATGGTTTGGATTATGAGGTGTCTCCCAAAAGCTCACTTGTGAGACAATGCAAGAAGGTTCAGAGAGAAATGATTGGATTGTGAGAGTCTTAACCCAATCAGCTAATTAATCCCTGATGGGATTAACTGGGTGGCAGCTAGAGGCAGATAAAGTGTGACTGGGAAGTGGTTACTTGGGGGCATGGCTTTGAGGTATATAGCAGTCTCTTTCTCTACTTCCTGTTGTGAGCAGTTTCCCTCTGCCACACTCTTCCACTATGATGTTTAGCCTCACCTTGAGCCCAGAGGAATGGGGCCAGCCTTCCAAGGACTAAATCCTCTGAAACCATGAGCCCTCAAATAAACTTTCCTCTTTACAGTTGTTCTGGTCAGACCCTTTAGTTGCAGAAGCAAAAAAACAAAAAAAAAATTAAAAAAAAAAGCTGATAAAACATGTACCCATGACCCAGTTTCAACAAGTATCAAGTCCTAGTGACCATTGTTTCATTTATAACCTCTCAGCCCTGCATCCATCCCACCCATATAAATAACCTGATTGTTTTTAAGCTACACCCAGATAGAATGTTCCTTTATTTATCAATTCATTTTGTAGTTTTACTACACCTAGACTTCTTATTTAAATAGACAAACTTGGCTCTGGACAAAACACACAGCTGACATCTCCCTGTTGCATTCTTGTCTTTTGGTTTCTCAACTATCTTTCTCAGCCCATCAAAGAGCTTATCCCATCCGGGCTGCAGGTGGCACTAGAATAGGAGCAACAAAAGACAGCTAAACTCCCGCACCCAAGTGAGAAGGCTGGCGAAGCATTAGAGGGATTATCTCTTTGGCTTTGGCCACGTGCAGAGAAATCTGGAAAAGCATGCCTTGGATAAGTGTTCCAGACCACCCCCTCGAAGGGCTCTCCCTGGAGAAACCTGCCTGCACATGACACACCATCAGGAGAGCTTAGAAGAAGCCAGATGCTCCTCAGGTGGTCTGTTCACCTTTAGAGCAGCTTTGCTTTCAGTAACAACAATGAGCTTTAGCAGAATGGCAAAAAGCAAAGCACATTTTGATAAAACTGCCGCTTGGTCCTGTCACATCAGGCTGTCATTTTGGTTAACTTGTCAAAAGTTCTTAACATTCCAAATATGAAAGAATTCTAAAATGCCTGTGGAAACTGTCCCATTTTTTTTCTCCTTTCCAACATGGATGTTTTTGTCATTTGAAGACTAATAGGCTGTCTAAAAGTTCCTTTTCTTCTCTTTTTCCAGAGCTCACATTGCTTCTTAAGCAAGTAGCTCTAAATAGATGGGTTCAGCATTTCTCCAAAAAAAGAGCAATCCTTGTATAAAAGAGAATATGGTTCAGCTGCAACTTCCTGATTCTTTCTGCAGATCATATCAGCTCCTCTGGAAGGAGACTCCAGCCCTGACATAGTTACCTGGTGCATTCTTTGTTATTGCTCCAAGGCAAATCTAAGGTAAGCTTGGAGCTAGAGAGAGAGCTGTATGTATTTATTTATTTTGAGCCTACTGCTCCAATATTCCTCTTACAGTTTGGTTTCCTAGGGAGACGGTATTATGTAACGGGTGCATCAGATAACACCCACCTCTAGTCCTTCTGCTGAGGGAGGGTTCTCGCTCTCTCTCCTCTGATAAAGTGCAGACTGTCAGTGGTGAGCAGGCAAGTGCATCCCTGCTTTCTCCTGTTGCAGCGCTGCTTTAATGTCAATCCTTGGCATGGACGGAATCTCCTAAGCCTCTGGAAGGAAAGCCTGCTTATGTGACTCTGCCTAAGGACAGGCAGAAGTGTCTGCACCTCCAATCTGTAGCCAAAGCACAGTAAGCAAGTAGGTGATAAAGTTCTCCTTTAGAGGAGCTGCTGAAACTCCTGTTTTAAGACATCATTTTTATCATCAGAGGAGTTCTTCCTATTACCTCAGTTCTGATTAGCTAAAGAGTGTCTGAGCCCAATTTCACTGCTAGTTCCAAAAACATCTGAGGCAAAAATGTAGCCCTCTGGGCTGCTTCCATCTTAGCCAACAGTGCTGGATGATTGTAAGCAGTTCTCCACCTGACTTGGCATCATGCCCTGAGACTTGTGGGAGGCCAACCTTACACGTGACTGAGTTACACTCCCCGGCTGGGTGCTGACGCTCTCAGTCACAGAAATGTGGCATCCTTCATGGGTTTGAGGGTCTGTGTCTCCTGCATGAGTGTGTCTTGCTACAGCCCCATGGGTGGAGCTATGCTCACCTGTTCCTTTGTAATATAACCCCTTGCCCTGTTTAGGATAGAATCTTCTATGGAAGTGCCTTGTGTGTGTCCCCTCCTCTTACTGTGCCCTTGGGTGTGGCCTACCCAGGTGTCAGTCAACCTGCTGACAGTGGACATCATGAAGATAGACTCAGCCCCCTGAAACCTGACCCCTTGCCTCATTTGAATAGCTTCCCTCAATAAAAGGGGTCAGCACGTGTGTGTGCGCTCTCTCTCTCTCTCTCTTTCTCTCTCTCTTTTTGCGGGCTCTTAAGGAAAAGGTATTTGTGTCTCTTGTGTGATTTTTTCGAGCAGCCCAGTTAGCCCAGTTTAACTGGAGTGACCCCTGAGCCTTTTAGTCGCGAGTCAGAAACCTGGCAGAGACTGTTCCTTAGCTGTAGTAAGAAGCATGGCCATGTTCATTGACATAATTAATAGTGGCTGCTTTAACTTACAAAACTCTTAGCCTTGGTGACCTAATGCAGAAAGTTTACTTCTCATGCATGAAGTCTAGTGTGAATCTGGCTGCCCTCTTTTATCTGAAACACAAGGTCTCTGCTGCAGGGGAAAGAACAGATGGAAGGAGGACATGGCTCATAGTCCATTGGTCAGATTGAGTTACATGACCCACTCTGACTTCAGGGGAAGCTGGAGAAGGTAGGCTGGAAAACATGGAATATTTTGGAATTCCTGACTTTGTCTTCCACAATGATCATGATTTTCTGTGTTTTCTAGCAAGTTATAGTCAAAGTGTTGAATAGGTTAAAGCCAGGACAAGAACCCTGAAAACACCATCCAACACCTTCCTTTATGGTTTTTGATTCAGAGAGAATCGCTATCCACACTCCAATTACTCAGCTCCAATGTGGGATGTGGGATGGGCTCTGCATCCTGGCAGGAGGACTGTCAGGAAACAGCAATACCCTAGTCCTAAAGGAAATTATTCTGCATAAGACTAAGGACAAGAAGAATGTTTTTCTTTCCAAGTAACCTGAATCATTCCTAGTAGCAAGGGCTATGAAAACAAGCTAAGATGGTTCTCTTCTTGGTGACTGTATTTTATACATTCATTTAATTCTTTTGCAAGGTAGGGTTCCAAGTCCCAGCTGGGGATGCTGTGACTCAGTTTCTACTAGATATAAAGAAGATAGCAAAGAAAGTACTGAAAAATAAAACAGAATCCTCATGCTGTAAACAAGTCTTTACCCTGACTAATCCAGAGATTGTAAATTAGATGGCCCTATAAAAAAGTAAAAACTGGGGAAAATATAGTAAGCTTTAGAAGTCATCAGTTTTTTCTATAGCTTGGGAGTAAGAAGAGATAGGTAAGCTTTCAACATGGTGCATCAACTTGGTGTGAATGATAAGCGAGCAGTGACAGGAACACATCCTTCAAGGGCATACTGGAATCTCAGAGGGAAGATGGCTAGAGAGATGTACAATTTCTACTTTATCAAAATAATTTAATTTTAATTTTTAAATTTAATTTTTAAGTTTAAAATGAAGGAAAAGGAGAGAGGAAGAGAAAGGAGAAGACAGAGGGGATGAAGGGAAGAAAGAGGGGGAAAGAAAAAAGGAAGAAAGACCAATAGATGGAAAGGCTAACAGAAAGGCAGATGGACAGGAAAAACAGAAAGAGGGAAAAGACTTTTCTAAAACTCAGAGTTCTCAACCTCTCAAACCTGCATATCAATAAAAGGTGGTTGAGTGTATCAGTAGTTGCTGGGAAATGAGTGGAGATCCAGTGCCATGGATCCTCATATAACATGGAGTAGGGGCAAGCTGGCTGACTGGAGAGCTGTGGCTAGGCCTTTTCTTTTATCATTCCAGAAAGAAGGAGTATTTCCAAGTGATTTCTGGCTCCTGGAAGAGGCTTTTAGTCTATGACCCAGATGTCATCACAGGCCTTTCAGGGCCAAAGATCTAGATGATTATCTTTTCTGAATCCGGAGTTTTACTGCCTGTGGGTGTCCACTGCCAAATTTCTACTAGTTCCTGGAGACTTGCCTTCCCATGAGCCCTCTGCTCTTGGCTCCACAGAGTTGCTGTGGCCCTTACCATTTTGATTGAAACATGAAACTCAGCCTTTTCAACCATTTTCAAGCACAAATATACATAAGACCACAAAGGTTTATGAGCATGCATTTATGACTCTGCTGAAGAACTGGGGCTCAAGTCATATGCCCCCAATACCAGATAACATTTAAAAAATCCATTTTATAGAGATTTCAGTCTCATGGATTGGAAGACTCAATAATCTTAAGATACCAGTATTCCCTAAATTTATCTGTGGATTCAACACACTGCCAATCAAAATTCTTGGAGACAGTTTTGTAGAAACTGATAAGCCAATTCTAACATGCACCAGTAAATGCAAAAGACTTAGAGTAGGCAAGAGAATTTGAAGAGGAAGAACCAATCTTGAGGACTTACACTGCCTAAGTTGAAGACTTATTACAAATCTGCAGTAATCAAAACACTGTGATATTAGCATAACAATAAACGTGGATCAGTAGAACAGAACAGAGTTCATAGGTAGACTCACAGGTGTATGGCCAATTGCTTTTGACAAAAGAACAAAGACAATGCAGTGGAAAGAGGACAGTTTTTCAACAAATTGTGATGGAATGATATTGTCTATATGCAAAAATAGTTTTTGCTCCATACTTGTTTCATGTGCAAAAACACTAAAAATGATAGCTCTAAATAGAAAATGTAGAAGTATAAAACTTCTGGAAGAAAAAGAATAACTTTGTGACTTAGGCAAAGTTTTTTGTTTGTTCATTTTTTTTTTTTTTTGCTTGTTTCTTCTTTTAGCCATGACACCAAAATCACAATTCTCATAAGAAAAAAAAAAGATAAATGGTATTTCATCAAATTAATAACTTTTCCTGTTAATAAGATGAAAAATGAAAGGTCAAGTCACACACTGGAAGGGGATATTTACATAACGCATATCTGGACTTGTATCTAAATATATAATAACTCTCAAAAATCCAATAAAACAATAAGAAAAATGTGAGAAGAATTTTAAAGGACACTTTGTCAAGAAAGAAAGATATGCAGCTGGTAAATGAACACATAGAAATATGCTCAACAGTATTTGTCATTAGGGAAACACAAATTAAAATCACAATGAGATGCTACTTTTCAACTTTAAAATGTTTAAAATGAAAAAGACTGACAGCACCAAGTGTTGGCGAGGATGTGGAAGAATTGAAATTCTCATGGACACCTGGGACCGCTGCTCTGGAAAATAGCTTCTTAAGAATTAAACTCAAGCTAGAATCTGACCCAATCATTCCACCCCAAGTTCCACAGGGACTACATGTGCCATATGATGACTTGAACAAGATTGTTCAGAGCAGCTGGTTTTTAGTAATCGTCCCAAGCTGGAAATAACCCAAATGTCTATGAATGGGTGAGTAGATAAACATATTTAACATAAGCATCAATGAAAATGAAAAGGAATAAGGTTTTGATAAAGTTTTGATACATTCTATAGCATGAATGAATCTCAGTTACACTGGGTTAAAAAAAAGTCAATCAGAAAAGGAATACATTCTATATTTTTATATATATCTGTGGTTGGGCAGGGGGTTAGGGATCATCATGATGGTTTTAGTATGTCATGTGAATACCCTAAGTATATACTGCTTATTTTATGTAAATTATACGTCAGTAAAACTGTTGCTAAAAATACTTTCTAGACAGCCTGTTCTACACTTCTTTTTTTCGCTTTCCACCCTTTCCTCTGATTCTTCTCTCCCTTCTCCCAGCCCAGGGTCCTCCTCATCCCCACCCGCTTACTTCAACAACAGAACTCCTCTCTTGGTCTTATGCTGAGCAGTTCTGCTTTTGGATTCTGAACTTGTGACTTCTGAACCGTTCATCTTGTGGTTCAGACCAGAAGTTTTGGAGTCAAAGCACATGGATTCAAAAACTCTGCTCTCTTGCTCCTTAGCTGGGAGCTTCAGGAAGTTGCTGACCATTTCTGTACTTCAGTTGCCTTAACTATAAAATGATGGTGAAATTAATAGAACTCATGTTATATAATTTGCTGTAAGGGTCAAATGAATTAACAAATAGAGAATACCTAGAATAATTCCTGGTATGTGGTAAATATTTCATACATGATATCTATTATTTTTACTTCTAGGACTTAAAAACATTTCTCTAAGTTTAGACAATTCCTTCCTGGAGAGGAAATATGACAATAAAGCACTTAAGAAAGTTATGGTCTATCAATGCAACAGAGTAATACACATACCTTCAAAAAGATGCTTTCTGGGAGATTATTTGGGGGGAAATGCTTTATTATGGTTTAGATGTGTTGTCCCTGAAAGGCTGGTATGTGAGACAATACAAGAATGTTCAGAGGTGAATGATTGGATTATGAGAGATTTAAACTAATCAGTGGATTAGTCCACTGATAGGGATTAATTGGGTGGTAACTGTAGGGCATGGCTGGAGGAGATGGGTCGCTGGAGGTGGCTGCGGGGTTTATGTTTCAATCCTGGTGAGCAGAGCTCTAGTTCTGCTTTCTGATTGCCACGTCCTGACGGCTTTCCTCCTTCATGCCCTTCCCCTCTGATGCGCTATCTCACTTGGGCCCAGACCAATGGAGTCAGCCGTCTATGGACCTCTGGAACCATAAGCACCAAATAAATTTTTCCTCTTCTAAAATTGTTCTTTTCAGGTATTTTGGTCACAGCAATAACAACAACAACAACAACAAACAAACAAACAAAAACCCAAACTGACTAAAACATGCCTGTTTTTTCAAATTGATTTTATTATTTTTTTAAATACATGACATCAGTGGAATGCATATCAATCCTTATTACACATATAGAGCACAATTTTTCGTATCTCTGTATTTAAAGTGTGTTCACGTCAATTTATGCCATTATACATGTACTTTTTTGCATTATAAGTCTTAATACACATATATACCACAATTTTTTCATATCTCTGTTTGTATATAAGGTGTGTTGACACCCAATTCAAGTCTTCATACATGTACTTTGTATAATGATGGCCATCATATTCCACTATCCTTGCTAATCCCCTTCCCTCTCCCTTTCCCTCCCACCCTCCTTCTCTATCTAGAATTAATCTATTCCTCCAATGCTCTCCCTCCCTACCCCACTATGAGTCACCCCGCTTATATCAGAGAAAACATTTGGCATTTGTTTTTTGGGGATTGGCTAACTTCACTTAGCATTATTTTCTCCAACACCATCCATTTACCTGCAAATGCCATAAAACACGCTTGTTGAGTAGAAATAAAGCAGGCTGCATAACCACACATGCAGTGTCATCAAAAAGTTCAAATTGGGGCTGGGGTTGCAGCTCAGTGGTAGGGCACTCGCCTAGCACGTGTGAGGCATTGGGTTTGATCCTTAGCACCACATAAAGATAAATAAAGTCATTTGTATCCATCTATAACTAACTATTTTTAGTTATAGATGAACACATTTGTTTGGTGTAGCCAAATTCCTTTCCATCCTTATTCTGTGCATAATTTTTGTTTGAGCTTTTTAAAAATATATTTTTAGTTATATATGGACACAAATGACTTTATTTATCTTTATGTGGTGCTGAGGATCAAACCCACCCAGTGCCTCATATGTCCTAGGCGAGCACCCTACCAATATGGAAAGCAGGATGGAGATTCCTTGGATAACTGGAAATGGTACCATCATTTGACCCAGCTATCCCTCTCCTTGGTCTATACCCAAAGGACTTAGAAACAGCATTCTATAGGGACACAGCCACATCAATGTTTATAGCAGCACAATTCATGATAGCTAAACTATGGAACCAACCTATGCCCTTCAGTGGATGAATGGATAAAAAAAATGTGGCATATATACACAATGAAAAATTACTCAGCAATAAAAGAGAATAACATCATGGCATTTGCAGGTAAATGGATGGCGTTGGAGAAGATAATGCTAAGCGAAGTTAGCCAATCCCCAAAAAACAAATGCCGAATGTTTTCTCTGATATAAGGAGGATGACTCATAGTCGGGTAGGGAGAAGGAGCATGGGAGGAATAGATGAATTCTAGATAGGGCAGAAGGGTAGGGGGCAGGGGATTAGCAAGGATGGTGGAATATGATGGACAGCATTATCCAAAGTACATGTATGAAAACACGAATTGGTGTGAATATACTTTATATACAATCAGAGATATGAAAAATTGTGCTGTATATGTGTAATAAGAATTGTAATGCATTCTGCTGTCATTTATTTTTAAAAAATCAATTAAAAAAAAGAAAGGAATTACATGGAGTGTTAATGGTGTTATCTTCCAAAATGAAGAAAAAATTGTTTTCTTACAAAGAATCCTCTAATTTCTAGTGAATACCCCTGCAGGGGAGCTGTGTACACTGTAAATGTTTATTAGTTAAACCCTCATCGAGCCCATAGTAGCAGAAGACAACAGAACAACCCAGGGAGAGGAGTGTGTTTGATAGGGAGTGGGGAGAATAGAAGAGAAGATGTGTGGGAGGGGGAGAGGGCGCTGCTGGGAAGATGGGAAATGCCAAGGGATTTTTTGCTTTACCCTTGTACTAGGAGCCAGGAGCCTCCAGTCCCAGGCCCCAGCCCCACTAGGCACTTCCAGGAACATGTTGCTGAGAATCACTCTGGGGCCACCTCACCAGGAGACCCCCAAGCTGAGGCCCAATTGTGCCCATGGTGTCTGCTCGTAACACTTCTCATCGTCTCCAGGCCTGTGCCTGTGGAAAGGATGACCATGATTCAAGTATTAATCAGCAGCGCAAATCATTTCCTGATCCCAAACAGAAATTCAGTGACAAAATTCTGACCTAAGTTCATGCTTTGTTTGCACCTATTTAGTTGCAGGGAGAAGACAACCTTCCTCTTTTATCCTTTCTTGTTCTTCTTGTACTCTGTGATTTCCATGGTGACTCACTTGTTTTCTCATCACACACTGCTCACAAGATGAGGCCATGCAAGGGGTTATCTTGGTTCTTGGGCTCTTGCTTCTGGGCAGTTGGCCCTTTGTTGTCTGGAGGGGCTGATGATTTTGGGTGGATGTCTTTCTTAGTCATACCGATTAGACTTCCAGCCCTGTGGATGAAGCACATAAGCCACACTGACACGAGTTCTGCTAGGGAATCTACACATCAAACTTCTGTCTACCAACTTTAAATGTCCCTTGAAGTCTAGGAAACTGAAGATAGCCACAATGCCAGTGGACACTCTTCCATTGTTTCTCAAGAAGTCAAGAACATGGATCCGGGTGTGGTGATACACACCTGTAGTATCAACTAATCGGGAGGTCGAAGCAGGAGGATCACTAGTTCAAGGTCAGCCTCAGCAAGTAACAAGACCCTCAGCTGTGGTGTTGGAGATGTGGGCATCATTCTTGAAGGGAGATGACTGATTAAAAAATGCATCACAGCATTTTTATGGAGCAGCCTGGCTAGAAACCACACAAAGACAGCTGACCACAGCCTGCAGGTCTGCAGCTGGCCTATCTTGTCTGCCCATGGCCAGCTCAGGCCTGGTTGGAGGAAGAGTGTTCCTGCTCCCCACACTGCCACCCAGCTACAAGGAGTCATCACTCATGGCAACCTGAGGCTATATTCAAGAACACTTATATGTATTAAAGCATGCAAACTCATTGTTGAATTGGAAAATACACAAAGAAGAAATTATAAAACTATTAATATTTTGGAGTGTTTTTCAAAATATTTTATTATCCTTTTTTACGTAGCTGAACACACACAATGTAGAAGATTTTTGTGTCTCGTTTTTATTACATAACAAGAGTATTTTCTTCGCATTAAGAATACTTGCAATCTTAGTTTTAATGGCTACTTAATATTCTCTCCTATGATAATTTCTTTAACCATCCCTCAATGGTTGGACATTTTTCAATATTATGAATAATATAGCAATAAACACCTCCGATCATAAACCTTTTCCTATTCCAGGCTATTTCTTTAGTAGAGAGGATTTTATGGGAGTAGATAAAGCACTCACTTTGTGCCAGGTATGTACATTTTATAACAATTCTGCCAGATTTGTATCATTATTTGTATTTTACAGATAAAGGAAGGTTCAGAGGGTTACATAGCTAGTAAGTGGCAAAATTTGGATTCAGTGACAGTTAATTTAAGTCCAAAATATATTTGTTATGGTTAATTTTATGTGTCAATTTGGCTGAGCCACAGTGCTCAGATTTTTGGCCAAAGATTTTTCTCCATGCTTCTGTGAGGGTGTTTTTAGGTAAAATTTGTATTTGAACCAGTGTACTTTGAATAAAGCATACTGCCCTCCATAATATGAGTGGGCCTCATCTGATCAGTTGAAGGCCTGAATAGGAGGAGAGAAAAAGGTGGACATCCTCTAAGCAAGAGGGAATTCTGTAGTTCAAGTCCAAGTCCAATTTCAAGGGATATTGGACTTGAACTATATTATAAACTATAACCTGACAGCACGTTCATATTTTGGATTTGCCAGCTTCCATAGTCAGGTGAGCCATTTTCTTAAAATAAATCTATGCATATACTTTTCATTTATTCTGTTGTTTTTTTTTTCTGGAGAACTCAGAGTAATATGATATTCTCTGGATAAAACATTTTCAAAGTTTTTGATAGGTATTTTCAAATTGCTTCTCAAAAGGCTTAACAGTGACTATTACCATCAGTGAGGACATAAACTAGCATTCACAGAGGAGAAATGGAGAGTTGAAGCGTCTGTCATCCCCTGCATTCATCTTTGAAAATCCCACTTATGTTCTGTGTGGAAAAGAACATTTCGGTGTTGCTTAGATTCCCATTTCTTTTTCTAACTAAAGAACTCAAATGTTTCTCTATTTTTTTAACATATAAATATTCATATACCCCCCACATACACCCTTTTATTTTTTTAAGAATTGAATTTTTTACATTTAGGTTTCTAGATTTATTTTGGTGTGTTGTGCATGTCGAGGATCTGAATTGATTTCTTCCTTGATGGCTATTATACTGGCAGAATGATTTTTATTGTTGGATCCAGTGGGCTTTGGTTTTCTCATCTACAAAATGAGAGGGCTGGGCTAGAAGTGGTTCTCAACCCTTACTGTGCTTTAGAATTACCTGGAGGCACCTTTTAAAAACCAGAGTGGCTTGGGCTTCACTCCAGAGTTTTTGTTTCAGTTGATCTGGGGTGAGAACTGGGAATTACTTTTTTTTTTTCTCTCTCTTTTCTGGCCTTTTAAAATTTAATGTGAGGCTAGGTTTGAGAAATCCTGAATTACATGAGTGCTGAGGTCATTACAGCTCTAAAATCCACTCTGGAGGGGCATCTGTGACATCTTTGGACCCATTGTTCTCTAGACAACAACCCCTGATCCGCTGGTGGGTTTTGGGAAATGTGGGGAAAGAAGAGTCTCTTTCCCATTTTTTGTTCAGACCTTTTGGAGCTTCCTGAGGACACTGGCTCAGCTCACAGAGGACAGCTCTGCTATCCTGCTAGGCCTTCCAGGTACAGAGTTCACTGATTCCTCAGACTTGGATTTCTGCAAAAACTGCCAAAAAGATATCAGTAGCAGCACAAAGCATTGTTATGCTTCCTCTAAGAAAATCAGGCTCTGGTTGTTTTGCTGGCTGTTTTCTGGCCCACTGCCTGTCCTTACCCAGCTTTGCAATCCATGGCTGCTCCACACCCAGCTTTTCTGGCAGCTCTTCCACTTCACTCATCTCAACTGGGATAGGTGCTGCTTGGGAGGAGCTTCTGTAGCCTGGCTGCACATTAGATTCCCCTCCAAGGACCTTTAAAAGAAAATGCTATTTCTTGGATTCTCCCTCCCAGCAATTCTGAATTAGTCTGAGGTAGGGTAAAAGCATCAGTATTTTTATAATATTCCCCAGGTGATCTTAATGTGTCGCCAGATTTGAGATCCACTGCCCTGGGAGAAGATGATAGAGATTGAAGTTGCATTTAGAGAGAGAAACAGCATTGAGGAAGAAAATTCTAGACAAATTGGTGATTAAAAAAAAATAAGAGTAAAGAAAAAAAAAGGGGTGGGGGGTGGGGGGCGTGGAAAAGTGATATTCAAGTGCCAGAAGGATTTTAATGTAGACTTAAGTGGAAAGCATACAGGGGCTTGAGTTTCATGACAACCAGGCAGAAACTGGTGGAATGGGAAACACTGGATTAGTTCTAGCAGCATCTAGGTGGACCAAAAAACTCAGAAGCCTGGGAAACTTGGAGGGAAGTTGAACCAGCATTGGCATTTGGGAGAATAAACCCAGCAGGGACATTGTGTTAGGTGGGCAATGATTTTCTGATTCTGGGCAGGTGTACTCAGACAATGGCACAGTCAGTGCTCAGGGACAGGAAGAGGAGGATATAGCCTCACAAACTGAGTCAGAGGAGAGATCATGACCTGGTACCATCTGCAGGGAGGAGTGGGGCTGAGAATAGGGGCTGGCACAAGATCATTCTGGGGAACTTCTCCTTCTTGGGTTCCTCTTACTGAAAAAGTGAGTTCTGTGAGAACAGAGGCACACCCTTTTGTTACTAAGCTTTGTATCTCCAGTATATGCCACAGTGTCTGTTGCATTAGAATAGGTTCTCAAATATTTTATAATTGGTGGTGTCTGTTTGTAGCATGGCCTATATCTGCAAGTGGCAGGGTGGGGGCTCTTGTTGGTAGAAAGGTAACATCCTCTGCACCCTGGGATACAGGGTGTGAGGGGGTAGGTCTGGGCTGACAGGTAGGGCCTGTTGGTTTCTATACTGAGAGAAGGGTCTTGAAATGGGGAACACAGGACTATCTCTCTATGACTTCTAATCCTTGGGGCCTAGAGACTGCCCCAATCTCTCTTCAGTCCTCTCAACTCCCAGCATCTGTTTGTGGGGTGAGGACCTGAAGATGGTTTCAGAAAGGAAATGCCTGGGGTTCCCTGTCTTGACTTTCAGAAAAAAGTCAGCAAACCTTAAAAGGGGCATATTTTTCCTTCAAACATGCTTTACAGGCTTTCCCAGTGCTTTTGTAGCTGTTTGCATCCTAGCCAAAGATGCTTCACTTCAAAGACTGCTTTTCTAATTTGGAAGAGGATTTCCTCAACTTTAGAGAAGCTGGAATGAGCTATTGCCCAGGCAACCAATAGAATCCATCATATTTAGCCTCATCCACTTTAAGCATGCCCAAGTCAATTGGAGGGGTCAGAGGGAGGAGGGCCTAAGCCCTTCTAAAGAGCTAATCTCTGCTTCCATCTGCCACTTTCCTTCAGTTCTTCAGGTAAATGCAATTTGTCACGTCTGACAGCTGGCCCTGCATTTCTTCTTTCGTCCTGTGATCTGAGACTGCTCCCTTATTAACTACACTTACTGATTCAGAGAAATGGAGCTTTCAAAAAGGCTTTCAGGGAAGTTCAGAGAAATCAATCTTTTCCATCTGCTCTTCCAGATAATGGCAATGACCTCCTAACTGGTCTATGGCTTCCATTCTTACTCACTTGCAAGCCAGGCTCTTCACAGCTCAGGGTGATCTTTTTAAACTATAATCATATCATGCTACTCCCCTGCTTAATTTCCTTTAGTATTTCCCCCCCTCCATCTTATCAGGATAAAATCCTTAAGAGGGAGGCTCAGGAGGCCCTGTGACCTCAGGTCTAGCTGGCTCCCCAGCTCCACTCAGTGCTCACGCCCTGCCCCGCCCAGTC
The DNA here is from genome assembly GCF_045843805.1 of Urocitellus parryii. NCBI lineage: Eukaryota > Metazoa > Chordata > Mammalia > Rodentia > Sciuridae > Urocitellus > Urocitellus parryii. Next base: position 97,664,722 of record NC_135534.1, read on the forward strand.
TCCTTACTGTGCTCTTTTCTGTCACTTGAATCCCTGATTAGACCATGTCATGTGGTCCTTATCAGATCCATGGATCTCAGTTCTGGAGATGCTGTCAGGAGTTCATACTTAACAGATTACCTCATGTAAAGTCACAGATATTTCATGGAAAAATCCAACACTAACAAATATGCTTAAGTCTCTAAAATGGGAATAAAACCTGGCCTCATGTTAGATCATCTGGTATTGAGAAAGATGGGAAAAGAGAGGAAACTGGAAACCAGTGGCACAAAAGACAAGAGGGGAGTTACTAAAATAATACTGCTGTGAGATTTATTCACTTATATATGAAATACTCTAATATTTGTTCTAGGTAGACTGTAATAAGTTAAGGGCCATTCCTAAGGCAATAACTTATATGCATAATATGGAAATATAGGTGAAAAACCAACAGATGAAATAATATGGCCTACTTAAGAATGCTATTTAATTAACAACTTAAAAGAAATGGTCAGGAAAAAGAAATAAAGACCACAGAGGAAATATGGAAACAAAAAGCAAGATGTTAGGTATGTTAGGTTTCTCCAGAGAAAAACAGAAGCAGAGGGAGATGGATGATAGATAGATAGACAGACAGATAAAGAAGGGTAAATTTTGGCAATTGACTCACTCAATTATAGAGATTGAGAAGTCCCATAGCATGCCATCCACAAGATACAGAGCCAGGAAAGCTGGTGGTTTGATTCATTCTGGGTCTGAAGGCCCGAGAACCAGTGAGTGGAGAAGGTAGGGACACTGGGTTAAATAGCAGAGTCCAAAGACCCGAGAATCAGGAACTCTGAATCTGAAAGCTGAAGAGAATGGATGTCCCAACTGGAGAAAGCAAATTTTCCCTTCCTCCTGTTATGCTCTGGACCCACCATGGATTGGACAATGGTGAGAGTGATCTTTACTCAGTCTACTAATTCAAATGCTAGTCTCTTCTGAAACACCCTCAGAGACACTTCCCAAAACAGTGCTTCGTCAGCTATCTGGGCATTCCTTAACCTAGTCAAGTTGACACAGAAAGGTAGGTACAAATAATCATATCAATGATGACAATAAATGTATTTATTTCCTAGAACTGACATAAGAAATGGCCATAAAATTGGCTTAAAAGAAGAGAATATATTCACTCACTGTTGAAGTGGCCAGAAGTACAAAATCAAGGTGTCAGGCAGCATTGATTCCTTTTAGGGGCTCTGAGGACCATCATCACTTCCCTCTGCTCTCCTAGCTTCTGGCAGCAATCGACTTTCCTTGGCTTGTTGCAGTATCATTTCAATCTCTGCCTTGGTTTTGCATGAGCCTTCTTCTCTTTGTATGTCAACTCTCCTTTCCTTCCCCTCCTCTTTCTCCTCCTACTCCTCCTCTTTTTAGAACTGGGGATTGAACCCAAGGATGCTCTACCACTGAGCTACATCCCCAGCCCATTTTATTTTTATTTTGAGAAAGGGTTTTGCTAAGTTGCTCAGGCTGGCCTTGAATTTGCAATTCTCCTGCCTCAGTCTCCCATGTCGCCCACCATACCTTGGTTGTCAACTCCTTATAAGGACATTAGTCGTTGCACTTAGGTCTGTCCTAATCCAGCTTGCTTTCATCTTAACTAATTACCATCTGCAAAGACCCTCTTTCCAAATAAGATCTCATTTGAGATTCTTGAAGGACATGAATTTAAGGGGATACCACTTAACCCACTACAAATATTAGTGGACTTAACACCACTTAAAAGGTGGGGATCTCTCTGGGGTTGAAGCTTAGTGGTAGAGCACTTGCCTAGCATGTGTGAAGCACTGCGTTCTAACCTCACCACTAAATAAAAATAAATAAATAAAATAAAGGTATTGTATCCATCTACAACTAAAAATATTTTTTAAAAGGGCAGGGATTATCAAGGTTTTTAAAAATTAAGACAACTATAAGTTTTTTTTATAAGATGTGTATATTAAACATAAAGGCACAGATAAGTTAAAAGTGAACAATGCAAAGAAAAATCTAATGTGAAAATTGGTAAGACTATAACAATATAAAAAAGTGGATTTCAAGGTAAGGAAAGTGACTGTGTTAGGGGACAGATAGATGCAGATGGTGGGAACATGAGGTTAAGGGAATAATGCTATAAAATGGGCCCACTGTGCTGACCCCCATATATTCTTTTTTTTTTTTTTTTTGGTATCAGGGATTGAACCCAGAGGCTCTTAACCACTGAGCCACACCCCCAGCCTTTTTTTGTATTTTATTTAGAGAGACATTGTCTCACTGAGTTGTTTAGAGCCTTACTAATTTGCTGCAGTTGGCTTTGAACTTGTGATCCTCCTGCCTCAGCCTCTTGAGCCACTGGGATTACACCACCATGCCTGGCCCATATGCTATCTTTTCCAAGAGGCAATTTACCTGCAGCTGTGCCAGGCTATTTCATATTCCCCAGTAAACTGCCTGTTATCTGCAGGAGAAATGCAAACTTGAAATAATGTTGAGAAGAGAAAGGGGAAGAGTTTTGTGACCAGATTCTGAAACTCAGGGAGATAAGGATATTTCCTCTTAACAATAAATCTGTGGGAATGTATGATTAAGAATACAGTTAGAACCAGTCAGCAAGGGTCAAGGTGACCTAGAGTTGCCAGGGCAGTGGGTTCTGAAAGTCTGATGTCATCCTGCTGTCAGTTAAGGGTCAAGAGGTTGGGGGTGACACAAAGTGGCAGACTGAATACTTCCCCAGTAGCAACTCCAAACTACCTCTTCACCCTGCATCTTGTAGGGAGGGGGAAGCTTCTTTTGAGATGAAGTGCTGGAGCTAAATTGTGCATTAGATCTCATTGCTGCTGAAGTTGCCTGTGGGCGACTTGCTGGCTAATGTGCATCCTTACATATCTTAATGCCAGTCTTTGCTTTATACAATACAAAGTTGGTGGTTTTGTTTGGTATGATGGAGTATTTTTGTTGTTTAGTTTTGTCTTTGTAGATTGTATGCCAAGATAGTATTTTATAAGTGAAAGGCATTGGGTTTTTTTCTTTAAAGAATATTATTTCTTATAAAGCTATCTTTCTTATAAAGATTTCTTATAAAGCTATCTTTCTCTAAGGGTATCATTAGACCTTTCTACATTTTCTTCATGGAGCATAATGTTGCATGTCTCCAAATTTTAATGCCTAAAGAGGTAGTTTTGCTTCCTAATTTATTATTATTATTATTATTATTATTATTATTATATTCTGTCTCTTGTGTTGCAGAGCTTTTTATATGTTCCTAAACCAGTTAATCCTGTGAAATAAATATTTCCCAGAACCCAGAAGAATCTCTGTGTTTTACAGTGGGGAATGCCATATTTAATTCACCAGCATTAATTTTCTAATAACTGGCTGAGCACTTTATTCTTCTGGTGAGCTTTCTGAATATTTATTTTTCTGATTATAAATATTCTGTGTCAGTAGCATTTTTATTATTACTTCTTCACTGTAGAACATTGACTTTTCATCTCCCTAGATGTACATTTTGAAGTGATATACTTGGCAAAACACAGATGAAAATCATATAGTACATGACTCTAAAAACTCCTCTACTTGAATCTCCCACTTTAAAAATTTTAGTAATAGGTTTAGATTCATAATATTTCTCTAGACTTGCAAGGGATAAATATTGCCCACTGAAATAGCAATCTAAAAATGATCCCCTCTGCTTTAAGTTATAGTAACATATGTATTTCCCATTAAGGTTACATTTAGAGTTTTGGTCTTTGTTTGTTTGTTTGTTTTCCATGTGCTAGGTATCAAACCCAGAGCCTCACACATGCTAAGTCAGCACTCTGCCTCTGAGATACATCCCCATCTCTTTTTGTTTTTATTCTGAGACAGGGTTCTCATTCAGGCTGTCTTTAACTTGATGTCTTCCTGCCTTGGCCTCCCAAGTAGTTGGGATTACAGGTGTGCACAATATTTAGAGTTTAGAACTAAAACCTATTAATTTGGTCAAGAGTATTAAAACAAACATAACTAACAGTTTAAATCTGCAAAACATTAGTGTAGCCTCATGTTTAAAATCATCCACAACAAAAATATATGTTTTTCAAGGAGTACTATATTAGAAGCACTTTCATAGGAAATAATTTCTTCCTTCTCCCTGTTGAGTATGAATCTAAAAACACATTGATACTTTGTGGCATTTGGAGTTCAGTCTTCCCCATTGAAGGGAAAAAGAAACATACTGAGTAGTTTTACACAAATCTAACCTGGCTTTAATTTGTGTCCCTCACCCCTAAATGTTGAAAGGTGTCTGATTTGAATTCTTTATGTATTAATTATCTATTAATATCTATCTTCTGTTTCTTAAAGTTTTTAGTTCATATTCATAAAAATATTATGAATCTAAACCCATTTCTAAAATTTCTTTTGCTTTTGGATAACATTTTCTAATTAAAAAATCACATGAGAAATATATTTTTTAAAAAGAGAGAGAGAGACAAGAGGTTGACCTGAGTGGGACTCTCTGAAAACGTTCCTGGAACCTCCCAATAAAACTGGAATAAAGTAGAGGCATGCTGTTCCTCTCATAACTGAGCAGACCCATAGTCTCCCTTGAGAGTGTACCCTTTCCCTTTTCCTATTCCTGTAATAAACTCATGCCTGTTACTGAGAGATGGGTCTGAAGTCTTTCTGACTTGATTGCAAGAAATGGGGTTTGAAGGGGTCTTTATGCTGCCTCAGTTTCCCAGAAGGCCCCAGCTCTATAACAACTAGAACTAAAGAGGGATATTCCATAATGATAAGACTCAACTCATCAAAAAAGACAAAAAATACTCAAAGTGTATGTGCCTAATAACAAAGAATAACAAAGCTCCAAATGTGCAAAATAAAAACAGATGGAACTGGGGGAAAAAACAGGCAAATCTATAATTATGATTGGAAATTTCAATATTTTTCTTTTATCAAATTACAAAAGAAATAGGCAAAAAAAATCAGTAATTATCAATGGAAGGTTTGAACAACAGTATCAATCAACTTGCCCTGATTGTTTTTATAAAACTAACACTCAACAGCTGAAAAATACAAATTCTTTTCAAGTGCACATGAGACATTCATTAAAATAGACCTGGGACATAAGACAATCTTTGATATTTTTATATGAAGTTTTGATAGCTACCATTTAATAGTTTTTTATATACCTTTGCCTGAATTTCTGATGAATTATGTTTTTGTGTTCCCAGGTTTCTATTGATTCAAATTACATTAGCCATTGATTTTGAGCTCACCCCTTAGTGCATTTGTATCTCATCTCTCCTTTCTATAAAAGATTTGATAATTCCTTCATTCACTTTTGCACCTACCAAATAGTCATTGAGTGCCACTGTTTGCCAGGCACTGTTTCTAATGCTGAAAATACAACAGTGAGCAAAATGTGAAAATTCTTGTTCTCATGGAGCTAACCTGCTGATGGGAAAAGTAACACTGCCCTCACACAAGAGGATGCAGTATTCATGAAAACACTTTTACATTTTACAGTAAGACGTGAATGTGGTTAGGAAGACACTAAAATATCCCCCATACCTCCATATGGCAACCCCTAAGGCCTGACCCCAGACCTTATATTTCTGATTTATTTGACCTAAAGCATTATATTGAAGAAGAAGAACAAGGAAAATTCATTGTAATTTCCCATTTATCACATGAGATCCTGAATGAACTAGGTACTGGTCAAATTTTTTTCATATATATATGACAGTAGAGTGTTTTTTGACACATTATACATACATGGAGTACAACCCATTCCAATCAGAATCCGATTCTTGTGGTTGTACGAAATGTGGAATTTCAATGGTAATATATTCATTTATCAGCAAAGGAAAGTTATGTTCAATTCATTCTACTATCTTTCCTATTCCATCCTCCTCCCTTCCTTTCATGCCCCTTTGTCTAAGCCAAAGATTTTCTATTCCTCCCTCTCTACCCTTCCTTGTTGTGGGTTAACATCCACATATCAGAGAGGACATTCAGCCTTTGTTTTTTTGGGATTGGCTTATTTTTACTTAGCATATTTTCCAGCTCCACTCATTTACTGGAAAATGCCATAATTTCATTCTTCTTTATGGCTGAGTAATAGTCCATTGTGTATACATACCACATTTTCTTTATCCATTCATCTGTTGAAGGGCACCTAGGTTGGTTCCATAGCATGGCTATTTTGAATTGAGCTGCTATAAATGTTGATGTGGCTGCGTCACTTCTATGCTGATATTAAGTCTTTTGAGTATATGCTGAGGAGAGGGATAACAAGATCAAATGGTGATTCCATTCCAAATTTTCTGAGGAATTTTCACACTGCTTTTCAGAGTAGTTGCACCCATTTGCAGTTCCACCAGCAATGTATGAGTGTACCTTTCCCCCCCCCACATCCTCAGCAACATTTATTGTTGCTTGTATTCTTAATAATTGCCATTCTGACTGGAGTGGGAAGGAATCTCAATGTAGCTTTAATTTGTATTTCTCTAATTGCTAGAGAACATCTTTTGATGTTGTTGAACATCTTTTCATATATTTGTTGACTATTTGTATTTTATCTTCTGTGAAGTGCCTGTTCAGTTCCTTTGTCCTTTTATTGATTATTTGTTTTTGTTTTATTGGTGTTAATATTTTTGTGTTCTTTTTATATCCTGGAGATTAATGCTCTATCTGATGTACAGGTGGCAATGATTTTCTGCAGAATCTCTCTTCACATTCTTGATTGTTTCCTTTGCTGTGAAAAAGCTTTTTAGTTTGATATCATCCCATTTATTAATCCTTGATTTTCTTCTTGTGCTTTAGGAGTCCTGTTGAGGAATCTGTTCCTAGGCTGACATGATGGAGATTTGGGCCTACTTTTTCATCACGTAGGCCCAAGGTCTCTGGTCTAATGCCTAGGTCTTTGATCCACTTTAAATTGAGTTTTCTGCTGGGTGAGAAATAGGGGGTTCAATTTCAAATGAAAACTACAGATCACTAAACAAAGAAATTGAAGAAGACCTTAGAAAATGGAAAGATCTCCCATGTTCTTGGGTAGGCAGAATCAATATTGTCAAAATGGCCACACTACCAAAAGCACTATACAGATTTAATGCGATTCATATTAAAATTCCAGTGACATTCTTCATAGAAATAGAAAAGGCAATCATGAAATTCATTTGGAAAAATCAGAGACCCAGAATAGCCAAAACAATTCTTAGCGAGAAAAATTATGCAGGAGGCATCACAATACCAGACCTTAAATTATACTACTGAGTTCTCTGTATTTTACTATAGCTAGCTACAGTATCCTAGAGTTATCTCCAGTCAATCCATTCAAACTGGGATTGACTGATTAGGTGACAGCATCTTATCATTTCACCTCTGAATATTCCTACATTAACATAGGAGCTTTTTAGGGTCACTGTACATTCAAACCCTAACACAAGGGAAATTGCCAGTGAGGATCAAGTCGAAAATAGAGACACCACAAAGGTCCTGTGCTGGGTACTGAGTAGAGAGCAGAAGAGAAGACAGGAATCTTTATCTTCAAAACCCCCAAATGCCACTGGAGTCTCCAATTAGACCACAATCTTGGTTAAGGCAAGGAACAAGACAATCAGGGGTTCCCTGTATTCCGTACCAACCTCACTGCAATGTTTAAGGCATCATTTACTAGCCTCCATTCCATGTATTTAGATTTAGAAGAAATCTCCATGGGGTGTTTATGTGAGGGGACCTTTGCAGAGAAGGCCATACTGACCTGGGCTCAAGAATACTGGGCACTGGGAGGATGAAGCCACTGTGAGAGAGACTGATGGAAAGACTGAGCAGATATGAATAGCAGGGGGAGCGGAGTGCACAGTCTGTCAATCTCAGGAGATTGGCTGAGTAGGTGGGATGAGGACAGGCTGAATGTCATGAATAGTGGAAAGCCTCATGGCAGGGTGTCTGAGAGCAGGTTTGGGATCAGTGAAAAAATAAGTAGAGCAGATTAAGAGGAAGATTGTGGCATCAGATTTTTATTAGCAGCATTCCTGACCTGGGCCCACTCTTGTCAGCGTTGGTGAAATTTCCTGAATCAGAGTGTTCAGCCTCCTCCTCTGCACAGTCTGAGGTTTAGAGACTTCCTCATTTTGCACAAGGATAACAAAATCTTCGAGGGGCCTGGCTTTGCACCCTCAAATTATGCATTTTTCCTTTTCTGTTTTCAGTCTAATTAGCTAAATCTGCCTAGTATAAGAGTACCCAATCATAGTAAACTCGAGCTCATTCAAACGCGGCTTGGCATGAAATTCCTGGGCCTCTGGTTACAGCAACAGGGCTTGTGTTAGGATGTGCCAGTATAGATGGGGCATGAAGCATCTGAATTGATCAGGGCTCCCAAATAGTTCTGCAGTACCCGAGTTTCAATAAGTATGAAATAATGGCAGGGTCCAACTAAAAACACTGATTGCAGCAGGAGCTTTAATGAGTGTGGGGCCTCTTCTCTGCCTTTAATTTCCCAGTAGCAACTGTGGATTTGGGGTGGGGCTGGGCAGGGACAAGCCTTAATTGACCCAAGACTATTGGTGTAACCCCATCTGCTTTGGTACACAGAAAACTCAGGAGTGATCAGGGGATTCTGACAAAATAAAAGTCTAGGACTTTGGTTCAGTGGTTGGGGAATACAAAACTCTTCTTGATTTTGTATGTGTGTGAATTCTGTGCTGGACACTGCTCTATCTTTTACTCTACTGAAGAGAGCCATCTAAAGGTGAGGCCAATGCTTGAAGGGGGTGAAACTGAAAGACTAGGGAAAAAATGGAAGGAGAATCCGATCAAATTACATGTAAAGTCTACCTTGCCTTTGGCATTTACAATCATATGCGTCAATACTTTTCCTCTAAGCTAATTTATCTTGACTTTTCCCCTTACTTATCCCCAAAAGTTATTTATCTTGGACTTTCCTTTGCTTGTCTTATATTAAGAAAATATAGTGGTAAAAGGAGTAAAAGTTGAAGCCCCCTTTATTTCCTCACTGCTGATTCACATATATTCTCCCTGTCAATTTCCTGTGCATTTACATTATTCTGTATTATAAATAACATCCTCAGGGTATATCAGAAATTACACCACAGCCTCCTCCCTCCACAGATTTTTAGCTAGTGCAAGGGTGTCATAACTCATAATTCCAGTTATACCTATTTTCAATCAAGGATTTGTAATCTGTTAAAGATACAGTCCTGGGTTTACCCCAAACTTCCCTGTAAAGCAATAAAATCTTGTAAAATTCTCATGCAAAAGGGGTGGGGCTCTCATCAGACAGGATTTTCTTTCTTTCTTTCTTTTTTTTAATCACTGAAATAAAACCGCACATCTGGACCAGATAATCTGAAAATTTCTGGAACCAAGCTATCTGGAAAACTCCCAGATAAAAATCCCATCAAGCATTTGATGGGGAAATAAATTCCCAGCAGAGATAAAACTATCCTTCAAAACCAGAATTGAAGTGTAAAGGGCAATATTAGAAGGTTTTAATGGTTTAATTCATAGAAGTTCCATTCACCATTGTGAAAACATGCAACAGGAACACTCAGAGAAGGAAAACTGAGTTTTTTGTTCTTATTTTAGTGAGAAAGTTGCTATTCAAAAGTTGCCAGGTGCACCTCTGTTTTAGTTGAGATACGTCACCTTGGAAAGAAGCATTTGAACACTCTCTTTAAATTATTCAGTTACAAATTACACTGGGTAAAGAGCAAAACCTTCTTTTTAACTTGATAGGTGTTGCCCCTGAAGGAATCTAGGATGCTTTATTCAGATAACCCACTATCATATAATAAGTGCCTTTAGAATTCTTTTGTATAATCACAGACCTATACCACCGTCACTACTATCTAATTACATAATATTTTCACTTCTCCACAAAGAACCCTCTACCTATTGGTGGTCACTCCTTACATGAGCACCAGCCAACCACCAATCTGCTTTTCTGGATATTCCTTATAAATGGGATCCATAAAATGTATGGTCTTCCATTCTCTATCTTTTTTCACTTTTTAAGTGTATTCAAGGTTGTATGAAGCATGTATCAGGACTTCATTCCTATTTTTGGTAATCATCTCTTCACTTTTATACATAGTTTTATTAACTAAGTATGAATGCCTAAACAAGATAATTTCCTTTTGTCTCTTTTTATAATTGTGGTAAAATAATCATAAGACAAATTTATCATTCTGATCCTTTTAAAGTGCATAATTCAGTGGTATTAAGTTCATTGGTATTGTTTTGCATTACATTGCCACTATCCATATCTAGAACCCTTTTACCACCTTTAATGAAACTCTGTGTCCTGTTAACAACAATGACTTTCCATTCTCCCTTCCTCAGATCCTCTGCCACCCACCTTTCTAGTTACTTCATTAAAGTGTTTTTATTTGTTTTGTTTTGTTTTGCTTTTGATACCAGGATTGAACCCAGGGGCAGTTAATCACTGAGCCATATCTCCAGGCATTTTTATTTATTATTTTGAGACAAGGTCTTGCTAAATTGCTTAGGGCTTCACTAAGGTGCTGAGACTGGCTTTGAACTTGCAGTCTTCCTTCCTTAGTCTTCTGAGTCTCTGGGCATATAGGTATGAGCCACCACTCCCAATCTTTCATTTAAGTGAAATCATACAATGTTTGTCCTAATCTTTCATTTAAGTGAAATCATACAATGTTTGTCCGTTTGTGGTTGGCTTATTTCATTTAGCATAATGTCTTCAAGTTTCATCCATGTTGTAGAACGCGTGAGAATTTCCCAATGTAGGGTATATACCACATTTTGTTTATACTTTCCTTTGTTGGTGAACATTTGGGCTGCTTCCACTTTTGGGCTGTGGTGAAGAGTGGTATTCTGTAAGAACACTGGTATCTGTTGAGTTCCTGTTTGCAATTGTCTTGGCCCGTGTCTATTGATAAAATTTCTGGGTCATATGGCACATTCTACACTTAATTTTTTGAGGAACCATCAAACTTTTCCAAAGCTGCCTTTCTCTGAGGCACAAAAGCTTTTAAATTTTGCTAAGTCTTATTGGTCTATTCTCTCTTTTTTTCTTTTTAGTTATGTATGGACAAATATCTTTATTTTGTTTATTTATTTTTATGGCGCTGAGGATCAAACCCAGGGCCCCGCATATGCTAAGGCAAGTGCTCTATCACTAAGCTGCAACCTCAGCCCCGTTATTTATCTAGTCTTTCTCTTATTGTCTGTGTTTTTGGTGTCATTTCCAACAAATAATTGTCAGATACAATGTCATGATTTCTCTGTGTTTTAGTCTAAGTGTTTTATAATTTGAAACCTTAGGTCTCTGATCCACTTTTATTTGATTTTTGCAAATAGTGGTAAGCAAGGATCCAACTCTATTCTTTTGCATGTGGATATTCAGTTTCCCCAGTACAATTTATGGAAAAGATTGCCCTATCCCCATTGAATGATCTTAGAACTCTTATTGAAAATGGCTTGACCATATATGTGATGTTTTATTTCTGGTCTTTTGATTTCTGACCCACTGGTCTGTATATCTGTCTTCAAGCCAGTGCCACAGGGTTTGGATTATTACTGTAGCTTTGTAGCAAAATTTGAAATCAGGTAGTTTGAATCATTCAATTTTATTAGTTTTAGAGATTGTATTAGCTATTTAGGGATCTAGGAGGTTCCATATGAATTTTAGGAGAGTTATCTATTACTGCAAAAAATGTGTTGGGGATTTTGAATCATAGATTGCTTGGGTTATCTGTACAATGTTTAATGGGAGTGGTGAAACAGGCATCCTTGTCTGATTCCTGATTGAAGAAGAAATGCTTTCAGTCTCTTGTCACTGAATCCGACTCCATGTGTTATACTAATAAAACATAAATGTTGAAGGAGTTTCTATTCCTATTTTTTTGAGTGTTTTTTAAATCATGGAAGAATGTGGAACTGTGTCAAATGACTGAGATAATCATTTGAGGTTTTTCCCTTTGTTTTGTTATTGCATTGGTTCATTTTTGTTTGCTGAAATCATCCTTGCATTCCAGGAATAAATCCCACTTGGTCATGATGAGTAATCTTTTTAAAAACAGAAGAATTTGAGTTTTTTTTTTTTAAATTGTTGTATCCTTACTCATAAGGGATACCAATCTGTACATTTTTGTCTGGCTCTTGTGTTATCCTAGAATGAATTGGGAAGAGTTTCCTCCTCTTCATTTGTTTTTGAAAATCTTGTAAAGGATTGGTGTTAATTATTCTTTAAATGTTTTATAGAAATCAGTAGGGAAGCTATCTAGTCCAGGAATTTTCTTTGTTGCGAGATTTGTGATTACGAATTCAGTCTTAATAGTTATAGGTCTATTCAGATTTTTCTTATTTCTTCATAATTCGGTCTAGGTAGGTTTTGTGTTTGTGGGAATTTTTCTGTTTCATCTAGATTACTCAGTTTGTTGGAATATAATTGTCCATAGTTTTCTCCTATAGTCTTTCATTTCTGATTTGAGTGATTTGAGTCTTCCTTTTTTCTTAGTCAATCTAGGTGAAGGTTTGTCAATTTTTTTGATATCTTCAAAGAGGATTAGGTCTGGAGATTGAGGTACCATCTACAGAAGAAAAATTATAGTAATAATGATGACTGCCGGGACCATTTATTGAGTCTTTTACCTGGAACTGTGTATATACAACATGTGCATTAATTCATGTCCTACTCAGGACACATATTTTTAGATGTATATTATGGCCCTCATTTTCTCACTGAGAAAACGAAGGCTCAGAAATGGCATGTGGTCTGCCCAGCTACACAGCCAGCAAGACAGACCAAGGACTTAAAAACAGATTTTCAGATTTCAAATTCCAGCCTCTTATAGGAGGAAGGTGCAACCAATAGGATTTTCCTTCTGTCACCAGTGTGCTCAGGCCCAGCCTTGCATATCACTTAGGCATTATGTGCTAAAATTCAAAGTAGGGGAAAAAACCTGACCATCCCCTCAGTGTGTGAGATGTGTGGGATTTGGGAGCTGGTCATAGGAAAGATGTGACCACTTGGTGGCAGTAGCATGCACAGGCTTTATTCAGGCAGTGGTTTGACAGGTTTCCCTGACAACGTGAAACTCTCTGAGAGAGGCAGCAGTGCAGGGGCCACCATCCAGAAGAGGAGGAAGGTACAGAAGATCTCATGGAAGGGGCTTACATGTCTAGGTGATGTGGAGGTGCAGCCTAGCAGAGTCTCTGGGTTAGAGAGCTCAGAAGGACTGCTTGGGATCTTCATAGTAATGGGGTGTGTCTTATTTATGCTGGTAGATGTTGGGTGAAGCTTCCTGAGGCAGGTGAAGCTGACAGACCCTAATGGCTAGAAGGCTCTATATGGACTGTGTTTGAATCATTGACATGTAGACATTTATTTTAGTTTAGTTCTAGTGGACTTTCGAGCTCACGGGTCTAAGCCTGTGTGAAGAAGTGTCTTTGGCTCATTTGTATTACACTCAGGGAACTTGAATCCCCAGGAGAGAATAAGGCCAACATAATAGGCCACAGAAACTCATCCACGGTTGAATCAGCCCTGTCATCCAGGGGTCCTTAGGAAAGGAAATATGTATCCTCCAGAGACCACTAAAAATGCAGAAATTACACAATTCTGAATAAAAATGCCAAGAAATTTAAGCAATAACTTTTAGTCAGAGTCTTGCCAGTGAAAAGTAAACAAACAGTGTCATTGATTAGGAGATTATTTTTCTCTCTCCCAGTGCATTTGCTTGATAGAACTTTATGACTGGCCAACTCTTTTTTTTTTTCCTTTTATTTTTTGAGATGCCAAAGATTGAACCCAGGGCATCATGCATGCTGGGAGAGCACTCTACCACTGAGATACAGTGCCAGCCCACAAATGGCCAACACTCTATCTCTGCATGTACAAGGGAACTCACAATAAAAATAATCATAGCAGCTGACATGTACTCACCCTTACTCTGTGCTAGGTGCTATGCTTCTCAGAGTGGGATTCTGTGGGTTGGTGCTGAAACCATTTTAAATGGTTCATGATGTAAGTGCACAAGTTTAGAATAAGCATTTAAACATTTTTTTCATAGCAATTTGATATTGCTGCAACCTCCAAGGGTGTGATAATTGCTCTGGTATTTTATTTATTTTTTTATCCTTAAAAAAATCTGTCTAAGTTTGAAAAACAACAGTAAACAAAAATTAGACATTAAGGTCACAATAGTTTGAGGAGTTCTGTTCTATGATGTTATTTCCATTTTACCAACAAGGAAACAGAGGTACAAAGAGATGAAATACTTGTCCCAGGTTACAAAATTAAGAAGTAAATGCTGGGATTTGGATCTTGGTGATCAGACTTCATGATCTGATGTCAGGGACCATGCCACAAGCCCTCAGATGCTGTCTCTCACCCCATTCATAGACATTTGGCCTCTGGTTGTGGTTGTAGCAGCTTTTAGCAGAGACCTCCATCTAATGACTCCTAGGTAGACAGGGGCAGCTGACCCAGTCCTGGCACCAAGGTGGAAGAGTGGGGCATAGGTATTTGTGTTCATAATCACTTGTGTCCTGAAAGCCAAGGGTTCTGAGCCACAGAAATGAGAGTTCCAGCACAATGCACTAATTACCGTGGTTTCACAGCTGTGATCAATTCACATTTTCCCACTTTGTGCTCAGGCCTGGTCTATGGGGACTAATGTGAAGAGGTGTAAAAATAAGTTCTGTTTCCAGCCAGATTAATTACAGGTCCTGCTAAGGCCCCAGTGTAGATTGCCTGGGATGCAAGATTGATGGGCTTAGCCCCAGGTCCAGCTGAAGGCAGGCCACACTGGCTGACCCAAGGCCGCTGAAGGACTTGCAACTGAAGCCAGAGAGGCAGCCCGACCTGCCCAGCACCCAGCCTTGGCTCATACTGCAGCGTCCTCTTGATAGCTGCCCCTTCCTTTCCCACCATCCGGCTCAGAGATGTGCTGAAACAGTGTCTGTAAAATGACTATGATAGGATGCAGGATGTAGGAGATGCTCAACAAAAGGTAATCATAATGTTGTTGATAGTGTTCTTTATTTTTAGTTATTAATATTTTACACATTTGCCTCCTGTTAAAACCTGAGTTCTTTGAGAGCAGGGACTTTTCTTATTTCTTTACTCATAGGGTTCTAACACTAGGCTAGGCACTCTATAGATGCTTGGTAAATGCTTTCTGAATGAATAAGTTAGTTGATTTAATTGGCTCCTATTAGCACTGTTTCTTCCTTATCACTAATCCATCTTACTTGTTACTGGTGTCCTTCACCATAATATTCATCTCCTGTGAATGAATAGTTCTCAGGTGGGCTTGCTCTGCTGTTCTGAGAATGTAGCTTCAAGTCCTCTTGTGAAGAAAACCATCTTTGGGTTCAGGGATGCCCATTCCTACCATGCTTATTCATTCACACAATTCAGTCAGTAATCACGAAGAAGCTATTTGGATTAGGCACTGGGTTAGTAGCTGGGACTGCAGCTGAGAAGGACATAGGCCCTGTGTTCAGATTGTGTTCTGACTGGAGTGAGGGAAGTGACCCAAACCCAGGCTTGAGTTTGGGGGAGAGGCCAAAGCAAAGATGTGCACACACACCACTGGATGAACTGGAGGAGGTGAGGGAAGAGGTGGAGGAGGGCAGGAGCCAGAACATAACGTCTTCCTCCAAGTCATGGTAAGGAATTTGAACTGCTGGGACAAAGGAAAAGCCTGGATT
The DNA here is from genome assembly GCF_045843805.1 of Urocitellus parryii. Lineage (NCBI taxonomy): Eukaryota > Metazoa > Chordata > Mammalia > Rodentia > Sciuridae > Urocitellus > Urocitellus parryii. The sequence goes on from NC_135534.1 coordinate 97,680,433, forward strand.
TGCAGGGGTTGGGATAGGGATCATGGAGTGGGAAGCATGCAGAGAAGTTGAGAGGTAGATACCATCAGATCTGCACTATAGACAGCTTTCACTGCAAAATGGAGGAGGGACTGAAAGGAGGAATCCTGGAGTTCGTACACAAGTTTTGTAGGGTCGGATTTTAGTGAACTGGGTTTACTTAAACAGAAAGATTGAAAACCTGGCATCTTCTTTGTTTCTATGGTCAGAATTATAACAGGTTCATTTGAACAGTACAAACAGTTGCACAAACCCTGATCTACAAACTGCTTAAATTATGTATGTCAATACTCCAATATGGCACTGTGTATTTCATAATGTGGTGAAGAAAGGAGGCGTTATGTGTGTGTGTGTGTGTGTTTAAAGGAGGTCTCTTTTTATGCAGTAAAATAGAAAATTCATTAAGACAGTGGATTTGCTGCTTGCAATTAGCCAAAGAGGCAGACCAGGGTGGGAGCAGTGGCGAAAAGGTGATGAAGCTAGTGAAATATTGAACACTGGAGCTTTCTGAGAGTCAGATGTCTGTGAGACAGAGGGCAATGGCTAACAGAATTCCTGGAACCGAGAAGGCACTGTGGACATCTGCATCTGTGTTAGGGCCGATCAGAAGTCTGTGTGCATGCCTTGGATGTATGATTTCCCAAGCTGCTAAATGAATTATGAAGTTAAGAAACAACACCTCTGAGAAATAGCTCAAGAGATTTGTTCATTTTGCCTGGAGATAGCAGAGGCACAGGTGGTGGGGCAGGGGGCAGCTGGGGCATGTTTATAGCCTCCTGTGTGAAGAGAGAGATTATGGGTGACTGTGACTGATGTAAATCAGGTTTTCTGTTCCTGCTGACAAGAGGGGATCAACATACTAAAATACAATTGTTGGAATGAATGATTTTTTTTCCAAAACCGAAGGTGTTGCTAGGAACTTGAGGTGGGGGTGGGGATCTTCAGGGTCACCCCAAGGAAAAAACAGGAATGTGGAGACTCACTTTTGAAGAACAGGGATCCCTGTCCCTGATGGGATGTGTAGTGGGATCTGGCAGGAGTAGTGACCACAGAACCTATTCCTGGACTCTGAGAGGTCAAAATGAACCAGACCACCCTGCAATAACATTGCCCTTCTAGAAGCTCCAGGAAAACGGCAGCCCCAGGCAGACAGAGGGCCTCAGAATGGAGGTTTGGTCCAACTGAGTGAGAATCCAAACTACTAACAAGAGGAGCTAAGATGTGCCAAGGACTAACTTTCTGCCAAGCACTGAGCATCTGCCCTGCCTTATTTCATTAATTCCTGACAACAACCTTGAGGTAAATACTAGTAATCATTTTACATGTGAAGAAACTGAGACTTAGATAAGGAAAGTAACTTATTCAATCTTAGTAAGATAAACATATATAGGGATTTTGTAACCCTCAGCTCGAGTCTCCTCCCAGGCTTGGGCAGCTCTGGTATGAGTGCTAATCATGGTTCCCACCTTTCCCTGGTCTAGCGGGCAGAGGAGCAACCAGTCTGGATAAGCGAACTCTCCTCCTGGGCTTCTAGGGAGAGAGATATCGATGGGGAAAATGGTGGGAGAGGATTCACTCCAGCAGCAGCTCCAGGATAAGATGACATTGGGGCCATCCTGGCTCCTGTCCTACCTGATTCCAGAGCCTCTATCCAGCATCTATCTGTCTAATAAATTTTGTTTGGGTTAAAGTTAACCAGAATTGGTTTCTGTCACTTGTGACCATTGAACCCTGACTGACACAATCACAGGCTAGCAAGCAGAGGTCTTGGATCCAGGCAGCTGGTCCCACAGCTTGCCCTCTTAACAGCCCCAGGTGGTGCTCAGGGGCAGTGACTGCTGTAGAGCCACTCTTGTGGAAACTTCACCAGGGAAGGAAGGACTGGAAGAGCTGAGGAGGCACTGAAAGTTGGCCGATGAGAGCCACCGCAGCTCTTCCCAATGAAGTGTACCAAGAGCAAAGAATCCGAGTTTCCAAGTGACGTGCTCACCATTCCAGCTGTATTTACATCTTCTGAGTGAAGCACAGAGGGGTAGCCTTGGTCCTACCTCTTGATGGCTGTGGCGTGCTCAAGTAAACAATTTTCCTCCTACCATGATCCCTGGAAGCCATACCCCATGGTCCACCCTTTCCCAGGACTTGACTCTGATTTGCCCTCCACACAGCCCCCTTTGGCTTCTATGCTCTCTCCCTCCTGCTTTTAGAAGGGCCTGATACTGATCAGGTAAGCTGTGAGGTGGTGCAGCTCCCTGCTCAGCAGCTTCTTCTCTGCCATTCATCCTGGAATAGTTCCCAGGTAAGGGAATGCAAAGTTTCACCAACAGGTGAGAGAGCACATGGCGACAGTTGGGGGCTGCAGCCACACCTGTGTGGAGGCTGGCCTGTGCTCTGCTCACAATGGCTGCCTCCAAGCAATTATTCTCCACTTACATTGGCTTCTTTGATTCCTTTAAGATAGTTCTGCCCAATTGGCCAGATCTGCTGTACATCAAGCCAATTTGGTCAGGAAAATGTCAGCCTGATCATTTCCAATCTGGTATGTTTCCTTACTCAATGTGAGATTCTTCCATCTGACTGAATTTTTTCCTATTTTTTCTGGCTTATTACACAGTTCTTTGGCCTATTTCTTGGGTACCAGACCTCCTGGAGTCCTGCATTCAGTGTCCCAGGAAGCCAGCAAAAAGGAGATAGGGGGCGGGGGGAAAGCAAAGAATGTGTGGGACTTTTGTGAACTCATTCAGCAATGTGGAAGACATTAGTTTTCAGTTACTTTAAACTTGAAAAGCAAAATAAATACTAATGGACTGAAGCAATCAATTTATTAATCCTATGATGACTTTTCATTTGATACACAGCAGAATTGATTATATTTTGTTTTTTTTTGAATAGATGAAAAATACACATGGTTCACAAACCAATAATTATAAAAACTTATACAGAGACAATTTTCCTTTCCAACTTTACTTCTCATCTGTCCTGCTCTGTAAATAATCACAATTTGAATGTTTTTCGATGACCAAAGCCTTTCAAACCAATATGTTGTCTTCCCCTAAGCTTAGTTTTAACCCACAGATTCAAACAAAGAAACTATTTTCTCACATTAGCTGTTAGCTTTTGAGATGAATCCTGCCTTAAAAATAATGGAAAGTGTATGATAAGTCACTGAGGCCGTGTGGCCATCTTTAAAGTTCTTGTCTCTGGTGGTTTTCTCTTTGTTTTGTTTTTGTTTTTCAGCCAGACTCCCCTTCGACTTCAGATGGCCTACTTAGTGTTGTGTCTCAAAATCCCAGAGAGATTTGTTGAGTATCAATTTGAATCTTAAGGCCCACCTAATCAATGATAAATACATGTCAATCAAGTGTTAAAGGCACCAAGAAGAAGCATCAAGAAGAATCCCTGGCCAGTCATGCTTTCTCTCCCAATTGATTGTGGGGTTTTTGTTGTTGTTGTTGTTGTGGATGTTGTTTTTTTGGTACCAGGAATTGAACCTAGTGGTGCTTAACCACTGAGCAACATCCTCAGCCCTGTTTATTTATTTTTGATTGTTTAGAGACAGAGTCTTGCTAAGTTGCTTAGGACCTCACTTGTTGCCGAGGCTGGCTTTGAACTCATGATCTTCCTGCCTCAGCCTCCAGAGCTGCTGGGATTACAGGCTTACAGACATGAGCCACTGCCTGATTGTGTTCTTTTAGACTAAAATCAGGGAAATGGCAAGGGGTAATGGTGCTCTTTGGGAAAAGCCTGCAACTCAAATCAACAACTATGCACCAAGCAAAACAACATGTCAGGTCCTGAGAAGAGAAAAATAAAATAGTTTTAAGGTTGTTATAAGCCTTGGTGCTTTGGCTCAGGGTAACATCCGGAAGAGAAGGGGGAGAAAGAATATTCTAGAACAAGAGCAATAGGAAGAACAGTTTTAAATTCTGGCTGCTCATTAGAATCACCTAAGGGAGATTTTAAAAACTAATGGTCTCTGAGCTTTACATCCTAGAGATTCTGGATTCTGATTTAGTTGACCTGGAGTGAAGCCCAGGTATGGCTCTGTTTTAATATTGTTTCTAGGTTATTCCACTGTGTAGCCTGGTAATGAACTCTAAGACTGTTAGAGTTTAAAATATTTACATTGAATTGCATTGAGGTGCAAAAGCACAGGATTACAACTTGTATACTGTAGGCTTCACATTGTAACATCAGTTTACTCTCAGAATAAACTGAACAATAACAATGGGTTTCCCCTGAGGGATCTGGATAAAGACATCTACTGAAGATATGAATGTGACTACATAGCCTACTAAAATAAGCAATGCAGAGCCCAGACCTCTGACAGTTTGGCCAGTATATTTATTTATTTTTTATTTTTATTTTTTAAAGACAGAGTGAGAGAGAGAGAGAGAATTTTTTAATATTTATTTTTTGGTTTTCGGCGGACACAACATCTTTGTTTGTATGTGGTGCTGAGGATCGAACCTGGGCCGCATGCATGCCAGGTGAGTTGAGCTACATCCCTAGCCCCTGGCCAGTATAATTTAGATAGCTCTACATTTATGGCTATTCTCCTCTGATTTCTCTCCCTGTTCTTCTCTGTACAGTGATCATTAACTTCTCTTTCCAGCTCAGGACACATCTATCCAGAGCTTTCAGCAGTTTAGAGAAGATACTACTTCCCAACTTGATCTCAAAGTTACATTATGCTTGGAGAATCACAATGAGGAGGAAAGTGGGTAACTTTTTAAATCCAATGTTTCCTAAACTCATTTGACCACAGAACATTTCTGTGTTTACAGGAGTGAATAAATATTTATTGTTGATTTAAGCCACTGTATTTTAGGTTTATTTGGCAATATGTAACTAATACACTTAAGAGATTTTACTTTTGGGTCTCAGTTTCCTTATCTGTAGAGTGGATATTACTGTGCCATCTGACAATGCCAGGAAAACAGTATTCTAAAGTATAAACAATAATAGGTGGGTGGGTTCTGATTCCCAGCAAAACACACACACACACACACACACACACACACACACACACACACACGGTGGGTTCTTTAAAGGCTTGCTTTGTTATATATCTCAAGAGTCTCTTTTGGGGCTTTTTGCCAGCCGTCTCTCTCTGCTACGTTCATCGTACTGACAAGCCTGGGGCCTGACCGCTTGCATATATCATGTGCTTTAGAGTTGGGACACCCTGGTTGGTATGCCAAGCCTTGAGACTCTTGTCTTGCCAGGTAAGTGTAGGTGGAGATCTCAGGTGATAGAGATGTCTTAGTGCTTCAGGGGACTTACTACTCAAATACTGTAGTTCCCACTTTTTTTGTCATTTAATTATTTTAATCATGGTATCAAAATTTGTATATTGAAAATGTGCAAACAGATATAAAAAACATTGAGAACTACCGCTATAGATTAAACTTTCAACAAAAAGAAAGAGATCATACCCATGGGACATAGCACTGAAGGAAATCTTTTAGGTTGACACTGAGGTTTAATTGCCAAAGAATATGGTCTAAATCCAGCAAATTCTATCATAAGCAAGTCTGTGTGCTATTTGTCCACAATTGTATCCTCTGAAATAAAGATGTATTTTCAGTGTTAACCTATTCTGATCTTTGAAATCAGGATTAACACTACTTAATTTTCTTCCTTCTCCTCCCCTCCTCTTTCTCCTCCTCCTCCTCCTCCTCCTCCTCATCATCATCATCATCCTTCTTCTTTTTAAAGGAGGAAAGAAAGATTTATTTTGGGTGAAGTTTTCAAAGTTTCAGTTCATGGTAGCTTTGTCCCCTTGCTTCAGGTCTTTAGCAGGACAGAACATCATGGTGGAAAGGGTGTGGTAGATTAGACCTGCTGACTTCAGGGCTGTGGTTGTAGCTCAGTGGTAGAGCACTTACCTAGCACAGGTTAGGTACTGGGTTTGATCCTCAGCACCACATTAAAGAAATAAAATAAAGGTACTGTGTCCATCTACAACTAAAATTAAATAAAGAATCAATTCATGAGGAACAGGGAGGGAGGGAGAGGGGGAGAGAGAGAGAGAAAGAGAGAGAGAGAGAGAGAGAAAGAGAAAGAAACACACGTTTCCAAGGCATTTCCCCAGGGCCTACTTCTTCCAACTAGGCCTTACTTCCTGAAGTTTCCAACACCTCCTGATAGAAGTGCCACCAACTTGGGACCAAGTCTTCAACACATGAAACTTTTGGAGACATTCCTGATCCAAACTAACATTTTCTTAACCAAGAATGGATTTTAAATTCTATCAAAATGCTTCCCTAGCACCTATGATAATGCTTGTATTTTTCTATTTATGTAAATCAATGGAGTATCGTTCCTACTAGTGACCCGTCTTTGCATTCTTAGCAAAAAGTCCACTTGGGCACTTTTTGAAAAACTCTCAAATCTCTCCATTTTTCTCTGTCCTCAAAGCTGCCCCCCTCGGCCAGGTCATCATTATTTCTTGCCTGAACTATTACAACAGCTTTCTACTTGGTCTCCAGTTTCTAGAATTATCCCCTCTGCCTGAAATTGTGCTGTAATGTTGAAGTTAGAGTAATTTTCCTAAAGTTTGAGTCATGCTACTTCTCTGCTCCAAAATATTTATGATAATTTATAAGACATTGCAAAACCTCATGTCAGTTTACCACTCCTGTCCCACCTCCTCACAATATCTATTTACAGTTTCCAAATGTGCTAATATCTTTCTAGTGTCTTGAGCTCTGCACATAATTTTCTCTTTGCTTTAGGTCACGTCATATCTGAAATACCAACAAAACACCACCACCAAAAAAAAAAAAAAAAAAAACAAAAAAATAAAACAAACCCAACCAAACCAACTCAAAACTCTCTCACCCCAGATTGGCTGTGGCTGCATAAAATCTCATCATTACCAACTGGAAGTAGCCCAGAGTTTAATAGATATTTTCTCCTGTTAAACTGCAGATAATTGGCATGGGGTCAGTAGGAGAGGTTTGGGGAGTTGCACAGAAATTTGGTGTTGAGGCATTGAAGACCTTACGACCTGTGTCATTTTTCAACCCATTCTAATGAATTGGGGCTGTGTGACAAAAGCAGGTAGAAGTGGAGGAAAAAGACCTGATTAGAAATCTGGAATCCAAGAGTGAACCCATGGACTACCACCTAGCTTGGACTCTTCTTCTGAGCTCCAGACCCAGACAGCCAGTTACCAGCTGGATATCTCCACGTGCATGTCCTACAGGTACCTCAGACTCCCCATACCCATAATAAGACTCACCATGGGCTCTCCCAAGACTTATCCTCTGGTATTTCCTATCCCTATGAATTAAATTGGGACATAAACCACCTAGAGCCAGAAACCTAGATGCTACCCTATGCTCACCTCTAAACCGCAGACACAGGTTACTAAATCCTGTACTTCCCACATGTTAATTCTCTTCCCACTCATCTTTCCCTTTCCATATGCACCACTCCCGCCTTGATTCTGATGATCAACATCACCTTCCTACACCACCACTATCTGAGTTTCCCAAGAGTTTCTCAGCTTCCAGTGAACCTTTGACTGTATGCTCCCATAATGATCTTTGGAAAGTGCAAAACTTTCCTGATAAAAATCCCTCCATGACTTCTCTAGTATGTAGAGTGACTCCCAAATTCTTGCCATCACAGAGGAATCCTGACACTGGGCTCTGCTCTCCTCAGCTCTCCCGCCTTTGTCCTGTATTCTACTTACACCCACAATCTGGCTGTGATAAGCTCCATGCTCCTGTACCATGTATGCATCAGGCAACAAGGTGCCCCATCCCAAGTGCCTATCTCATACCACCCTTTCCAGGCAGAGGTCTGAAAAATTCTCACCAGGTGTTCACCCACCCACAAAGGCACCTTAAAGTCTTAAAAGATCTCCTAAACTCAGTTCAAACGAAGTCTTACAGAAACCTTTTCTGATCACCACTACGTCTTTTCCTCTTTGGATTAGTATTTTTATTTGGTGGGTGTTCCCTATTTTAGCATTGACTGGCTGACTGGGGTAGGAGTGTGGGGGATAGGGTTGAGCCTGTAGGTAACAATATGAAAACTCTGCAGAAATCACCAGTGGAAGGGAGTCTGATTTAGGATTAACTCTGCTTTGAATTTGGCACCAACACTTTGGCCCTTGGCCTACACAGAACTGGAGCAAAGCAGGAGATGAGACTGCTGGCAGAAATAAATCAGTCTGAGGGATAATAGAGGGTGGTAGACATGAAATCTTCCAACCTTAGTGCTTTTTGCTTTAGTGTTTTGGGCAATCTTATTGAGAATGTGAATGTGTGTGGGGGGGTGGCTAGAGAGAGAAAGAGACAGACTTCTGAGCTAGAGGAGGGGAGAGAAGAAGAGCAGATACTCTGGGTGGGAAGAGGAAAGGAACTATCAAAACTCTTTACCAGCCTTCTTGACATTAGGGTTTGCCCCTCCTGGAACCACCAGTCTAGAATCCTACTTCCAGATTGCTTAGGAAAGCATAGGAGTGAAGGTGAGGCTGGGGGTGGGGTACACCCACATTTTCTGTCTCCAGCCATTTACCCAAGACACAGTGACCACAGATCCATTTCCCTGCCACAGACACCCTATCTTGCCCACAAATGGGAGAAATTGAACATAAAAAATAAACCCTGCGTGCAGCCAAATCCCACCGCAGACTGGGAGGGAGTCCAGGGAAGCCACAGCTGGGTGCGCTTGCTCATTTTGTTCCCTGGGATTTGCTCCTATAGCGCCAGGGGTGCTTTCCAAGAGACCATATTTTGATTGAACCAATTCAAAAAGGAGTTAACTTCTCCTGAAGAGTTTCACATAATTGGAAACATGCATTCTGGCAAAGACAGATGGGGAAATTCTTGGTCCAACTCCAGCAAAAGGCCAATCTATCAAGTGTGGTGGGACTGACAAAGGCTGCTTCACTGGAGCCTAGGAATTGAAACAGGAGGATGCATCATCCCTGGCCCCACCTGTGGGTGCACAGGTAGCCTGAGTAGCCCTGGAGGGAAAGGAAGGAGAGATATTTATAAATAAAAGGAGCTGGAAGGACCAACAAAATAGAATCACTTTCCTTGAAGCCATAACAAGCTGTTCTCCAGTGAGAAATGCAACTCAGGTGACATGTCAACTAACAGCTTAGCATCATGCTCAGGTGTCTGGATGATAAATGTTTGGCCCACAGTGTGTGTGGTGGGGGACAGAAGATGTGTTCTTTCTGCCACTTTCCATTGCATTTCTTAGCTCCCGGAAACCTAGATACAGCTGTCATAGTGGTCACAAAAATTATTTATAAAATATGCCTAGCATAGTTTCTGGCACTCTATGTTTAAAGGACAACCTTGCAAGTAACTTTTGATGACTTGAATTCCTCCTAATATTGCTAAATCTTGTTGGCTAGCTAATGAAGGGAGAGGAGTTGCCATCAGACCAAACATTCAAGGTCCCTGGGCCATTTTGTTCAGTAACCTCTGTGACCCTCAGCTGGTCTGGGGCTCTCAGTGGGGACATCTGGGGTGTGCTGCCTGGGATGCTCCCTTGAAGTTCTGCTTGGCCTGCTCTTCCAGGCTCCTGACCTCATCCTCAGAGCTCTGGCTGAGTCTCCCCAGGTCCCCATCTCTGTCCTCTGACCCTAACTAGACTGCTCCCTGCTTCCAAAGACTTGGGTGTTTTTATTCACTGCTTCTTTGACTCCTCCCTTCCCCTGGATTTGCAAAAAGCTTCTAGGAATTATTATGATGACTCAATTTCTGTTGAAATAGAAAGTTCTCCAGTAGCAGCCTGCTGTTTGCAGCACAACTGCATTCCTAAATTTGAGAGAGTTTTTATAGTGGTGAAGAGAAAGGCTTTGGGACTCCCAGGCTTGAAGATCTAATTGTGGCTCAGTCACTCACTGGCTAAATGACTTTGGACAAGTGACTTAACTTTGAACTTTAATTTCTTCAACTCTAAAGTAAGAACAACAACAACAACAACACAAAACCAACCTCATAGTATTATCATGAAGATTTAATTAGGATCTAGCATTGGGAAATGTTTAATAAATGGTAGTCATGATAAAAAGGGACATTCATATCTATATACATATAGATATCCTATAGGCATATCTATAACTATATTCTCCATTTATCCTCCAATGCTTGTCTTTATCCCTGAAGATTAGAAAACACTTAAGAATCCTGTTATTCTGTGGGTACTTGGCTTCTAATGCTGGAACAGCTTCTACCTAGTGACCTACTAGCTGAGTGACCCTGGAGAAGCCACCTCTTGTAGCTAGTTCTCTGGGTATTTCTATAAGGTTTGTGCTTAAAATAGTCATTCATGAGAAACTGAGAGAGAAAGAGAGCACTGTGCTGGGGGAGGCAGGTATCTGGAAGCTCTATGAGTTTCACACATGTCAAGAATGAATGATGGGATCATTACAGAAAATAGTATGGAGGCTCCCCAAAAAGTACAAATAGAACTACCCTGTGATATAGCAATCCCACCACTGAGCGTATATCCAAAGGAAAGGAAGTCAGTATATCACTGAGATATCTGCCCTCCCATGTTTATTGTGGCAATATTTACAGTAACCAAGATATGAAATCAGCCTATGTATCCTTCACTGGATGAATGGGTAAAGAAAATGTGGTATATATTATATACATAATGAAATATTATTGAACCATAAAAAGGAATATCATCCTGTTATTTGGAGCAACTTGGATAGAACTGGAGGACATTATGTTAAGTAAAATAAATCAGGCACAGAAAGACAGATTCTGCATGTTCTCACTTCTATGTGGAAGCTTAAATAGTTGATCTTAAGGAAATAGAGAGTAGAATAGTGGTCACTAGTGTTTGGGAAGAATAGGAGGGAGGGGCATGGAGATAATGATTAATGGGTACAGGGATGCTGTTGGATAGGGGGAACAACTTTTAATGCTCTGTTGCATAGTAGCATAACTATGGATGATAACAATTAATTGTATAATTCAAAATGGCTAGTAGAGAGGATTGTGAATGTTCCCAAAACAAAGAAATAACAAATGTATGAAGTAATGGATGTGCCAATTACCCTGATCTAATTATTACACATTGTATATATGCATTATACATGTGTGCAACTGACAATGAAATATTATACTATACACCAAAAATATGTACAATTTTAATTAAACTTTTTAAATATTAAAAAAGAATGCTCTGTGGGAAAGAATGAGGAGGGGCCCCCTTTTTGTCCTCTAGCCTCTTTGACCACAGCAATCACCTGGACGACTGGAGAGGGGCCTTTCCAATCTACTTTTCCCTCTGTGAGCCTGAGACTGGTGCCAATCTGAGTCTGGTTGTTTCTTCAGAATCCCCTACTTTTGTCCACATGGTGGACTTCCCAGATAAAAGCAGGGACCTCTGTGGCCCTGGGAGCCAGCCGTGTGCTGTGCATGGGCTCTTGCCACTTAGATCATGCCCCGTAGCAGTAGTCATATTGTTCAAACATTCACACCCTGGAAAACACAGTTGGGATGCAGGGACAGTGGGATCCAGAAGAACATGAACTAAAAGAAAGGAGGGGAGCGAGTGTGTGTATCCAGGTGTGCTGTGCGCCTGGCATTGAGCTCGAAGTTTTACGTAGACTCTGACCCCATTGACATTCTACCACAGCACTGTGACATAAGCACTATTACTGGTCTCAGGGTAGTGATGAAGAAAATAAGGCCGAGAGCTTAACTGATTTACCCAAGGTCACCCAACTAGCAAGTCTTGGTGGCAGGATTTGAATTTAAGTCTTTCCAAAGTCACAGTTTAAGCACTGAACCATATGAGGCATCCTGGAGAGATTCAATTCTCTCAAGTGTCTTGTCAAGTGTAGGCATCATTATCCTTATTTTACTATTGAGAGAATAAGACTCAAAGACTTTTCCCAGGATTCCCAGCAAGGATTTGAATCTGAGTCCCTCTTGCGAGAGTAGTCCCTCCTTCCCCCATGGATCCAGGCAGGGCTGGCAGGGCTTCTCCCAGAGCATGCACAATTGGAATTTTCTGGTCTTTGCATGGCTGAAAACTTAATCATTTTCAAAACCACTGACAACTTCTGTCCATTTACAAAAAGAAAATCAACATCATGTGGAAGCATAAAATTTGTGAGGGATTTCTTTAATCTGGTACTATATAAAGAGAGCCATTTCATCTGACTGAAAATATGAAAAGCATTTTGCATTTAAGCAAATAAAAGCTTCATGAGTGCACTGGTAATTATGCGATTCCAAATTTATAGTTCTTGGGTCTCATTGGATGAAATGTGAAGTAGGAAAGCAAACTTGTTAGATCATGACACATTAGAAGAGGAATGTGGACTATTTATTAAGGAAACAGGCCATGATGAAATAGCTAGGGGTGTGATAGTTGAGGATGAGAGTAAAAATTTTGAGCAAACACTAGCCTTACTTTTTTGTTATATCCATTAACATCTGTCACAAAAGGTCAAGGGAGCCAGAAAATTAGCACACAAAAAATAATGTAATGAATCCAGGTGGAAGTGAGCAGGGGAACCAAGCCAGGGGACAATGTACAATTCCTCTAGAGTGTCAGGAAGTCTTTCTTTTCAATAGGTATGGGCAAGGGCTGAGAGTCAATGGGAGCCATTCCCCAGGCAGATATGCCACATATAAAGCAGCACTATGAAGGCCCTGAAAAGATGGATTTTCACCAATGCCTCCTTTTGAGACGGATGGAGAACAATTTCAAGCCTGTGTGTTTGCATCATTGTACTCTTACCATTTAAGAAATATAATTTCAAAACTCCTTTTAAAGTGATTAAGTTCTATCTGATTTACTTTTAGTTAATACATTTTAAATAAACAGGAGCTCATTTATACTAAACTTGGGAAGCCAGGTGATAGGATTACTCTGAGCAGTACCCCCAGGTAGCTCTTCAAGTACCCCAGCCATTTCATTTGCTGCTGTCCCAGACTTCAAGAAGCAGAGACAAGCAACTCACATTGTACCCTGTCCAAAATTGTGACCTATGTGAGTGTGCCAAAGGGCTGTGTTCTATGCCACTAAATTTGGTGGGTTTGTCATGAGCAATAGATAACCAGAGCATCATGGTGGAGTCTCTTAAATTTTAAATGCAACACTTAATTCAAGATTTTAAAATAATAGCTCATTTTAAAATTGGATGATTTGGCTTTTTGATATTGAGTTATTTGAGTTCCTTACATATTCTGGACATTGTCACCTTGTCAGGTGCATAGTTTGCAAATATTTTCTTCCATTCTCTTCACTCTATTGATTCTTTCCTTTGCTGTGCAGAAGTTTTTTACTTGGATGTAATCCCATTGGTCTATTTTTGCTTTTGTTATCGGTGCTTTTGAGGTCTTACTGCCAGCTTTCTTGCCCAAACCAATGTCATAAAACATTTCCCTCATGCAGTAGTCTCATAGTTAGGTATCTTACATTTAAGCATAAGTAAGTTTCAGTTTTCTACATGTGAATATCCAGTTTTCTCAGTACCATGTATTAAAGAGACTGATCTTTTCACAATATATTGGTGCTGATGCCAAAATCATTTGGCTATAAATGTATGAATTTTTTTCTGGGCCTATTCTACTCTATTGGACTGTGTGTCTGTTTTCATGCCAGTACCATGCTGTTTTTGTCACCATAGCTTTGTAGTATATTTTGAAGTCAGTGTGATGCCTTCAGTTTTGTTCTTTTTACTGCAGATTGGTTTGGCTGTTCAGTGCCTTTTGGGATTTCTTATGAATTTTAAGATTGTTTATTTTTCTATTTCTGTGATGAAGAATTTCCAGAGATTGTACTAAGTCTTAGATTTCTTTGATTAGTATAGACAATTTGGGTAGGGGGGACTGGGAATTTAACCCCGTAGTGCTTTACACCTGAGCCACACCCACAGCCCTTGTTATTTTATTTTTTATTTTTTGAGATGGGGCCTTGAAAAGTTGCTCAGGTCTCACTAAATTTCTGAGGCTGGCCTCAAGTTTGGGATCCCCCTGTCTCAGCTTCCCGAGTTGTTAGGATTATGGGCATGAGCCATGGAGTCCTGATGAGTAGTGTAGACAAGTTAATAATATTAATTCTTAGCAGAAAAAATCAAAGTGATAGAGTGCCAGGGATCCCAACTGCAGCAGGACCAGGGAGATCCAGGCCAACTGATTCGCGCGGCCTGCCCTGCGGCTACAGAAGGCGTGGCGCCTCAGTGAAGCCATTAATTAGCAAGCAGGGAGGTTAGGGACTGCCATTAGGTGGAATCCCACCAGCCAAGCCCACACGGACCCTTGGGCCGAGCACGGGATCTCAGAAGGGGAAGGAAGCGCTACAGTCCCATCCCCCACAGCGGACACTCCACCGAGGCAGTCAGCGGCCACCATCCGGTAAAGCTGAAGGATACACCGCCACTCTCCTTCAGAGTTCAACATCAAAACAGGTTGGTGTCATTCAGCTCACCCCCCAGACAGCGGGAATTCGCATAAAATCTCTCCTAGGCTTGCCGGGAGAGGGAGTATCAAGCTGAGCCTCCATAAAGACTAGGGGGAAACTAGAGACACCTGACCTCCAACCCCTCCTCCCAGAAGCGGCCAAAACGAAACCTGGCTAGCCAGCGCTGGGGGAGGGGCAAGCAGAAAAAATCAAAGTGATAGAGTGCCAGGGATCCCAACAGCCTGCAGCAGGACCCGGGAGATCCAGGCCAACTGATTCGCGCGGCCTGCCCTGCGGCTACAGAAGTCGTGGCGCCTCAGTGAAGCCATTAATCAGCAAGCAGGGAGGTTAGGGACTGCCATTAGGTGGAATCCCGCCAGCCAAGCCCACACGGACCCTTGGGCCGAGCACGGGATCTCAGAAGGGGAAGGAAGCAGTACAGTCCCATCCCATCCCCCACAGCGGACACTCCATCCAGGCAGTCAGCGGCCACCATCCGGGAAAGCTGAAGGATACACCATCACTCTCCAACAGCTTGCAACATCAAAACAGCCAGCAGCAGGACCCCGGAGATCCAGGCCAACTGATTCGCGCGGCCTGCCCCGCAGCTACAGAAGGCGTGGCGCCTCAGAGAAGCCATTAATTAGCAAGCAGGGAGGTTAGGGACTGCCATTAGGTGGAATCCCGCCAGCCAAGCCCACCGCCCACGCCCGGAACAGGCCCAGCGACCTGCCAGCATGGTAGTCACGACACCCCAATTGGAATAGGGACAGAGCAGAGCCGCCTTCCACTCCTGGAACAGGCCCAGAGAGACGCCAGCGTGGTAGACACGTCACCCCAATTGGAGTAGGGGCACAGCCGCCGCCCGCACCTGCAAGGGAGACTTTTCAACTATACAAGAGCAACATAAATAAATAGGGGGTAAATTTCAAAAACACAACAGTTGCACCAAGCAGAAAGAAACGCGAGCAGTATGAAAAGACAAGGAAAGAAAGGACCACAAGCAATGCAGGTCAACTCAACTTTAGAAGAGGTAATAGCTGCAACAGATGGAATATCAGATAAAGAGTTCAGGATATATATGCTTCAGATGATCTGGAGTCTCAAGGAAGACATGAGACAGCAAAATCAGACAATGAAAGATCACATTGACAAACAAATCCAGGAAGTAAAAGATCAATTTCACAGGGAGATAGAGGTAATAAAAAACAAACAAATAGAAATTCTAGAAATGCAGGAAACAATAAACCAACTTAAAAACTCAATTGAGAATACTACCAGCAGAGTGGATCACTTAGAAGAGAGAACATCAGACAATGAAGACAAAGTATTTCAACTGGAAAAGAACATAGACAGCTCAGCAAGTCTGCTAAGAAACCATGAGCAGAACATCCAAGAATTATGGGACAATATCAAAAGACCAAATTTAAGAGTCATTGGGATACAGGAAGGCACAGAGCTCCATTCCAAAAGAATAAACAGTCTATTCAGTGAAATAATACGAGAAAACTTCCCAGAATTGAAGAATGAGACAGAATCCCAAATCCTAGAAGCCTACAGGATGCCGAATGTGCAAAATCATAAGAGATCCACACCTAGACACATTATAATGAAGATGTCCAACATACAGAATAAGGAGAGAATTTTAAAAGCTGCAAGAGAAAGAAAGCAGATTACATTTAGGGGTAAACCAATCAGGATAACAGCTGATCTCTCAACACAGACTCTGAAAGCTAGAAGATCCTGGAATAACATATTTCAAACACTGAAAGACAATGGGCTCCAACCAAGAATCGTGTATCCGGCGAAATTAAGCTTCAGGTTAGAAGATGAAATTAAAACCTTCCACGATAAACAAAAGTTAAAAGAATTCGCAGCTAGAAAACCATCTCTTCAAAAAATCCTTGGCAAAATATTACAGGAAGAGGAAATGGAAAATATCATTGAAAACCAACAATGGGAGGTAGGACAGTAAAGGGGGTAAAGTAGTCAAAGAGGATAACAAATCAGGTTTAATAACATCAATAAACAAATATGGATAGAAGAACAAACCATATCTCAATAATAACCCTAAATGTTAATGGTTTAAACACACCAATTAAGAGACACAGGCTAGTAGAATGGATCAAAAAACAAGACCCAACAATATGCTGTCTACAGGAGACGCATTTGATAGGAAAAGATATACATAGACTGAAGGTGAAAGGTTGGGAAAAATCATATCACTCATATGGACCGCGGAAACAAGCAGGAGTGTCCATACTCATATCTAATAAAATAGATTTCAAGCCAAAGCTAATCAAAAGGGATATAGAAGGACACTTCATACTGCTCAAGGGAACCATACACCAACAAGACATAACAATCATAAATATATATGCCCCAAATAATGGTGCAGCTGTGTTCATCAAGCAAACTCTTCTCAAGTTCAAGAGTCTAATAGACCACCATACAATAATCATGGGAGACTTCAACACACCTCTCTCACCACTGGACAGATCTTCCAAACAAAAGTTAAATAAGGAAACTATAGAACTCAATAACACAATTAATAACCTAGACTTAATTGACATATATAGACTATACCACCCAACATCAAGTAGCTACACTTTTTTCTCAGCAGCACATGGAACCTTCTCAAAAATAGACCATATACTATGTCACAGGGCAACTCTTAGACAATACAAAGGGGTAGAGATAATACCATGCATCTTATCTGATCATAATGGAATGAAACTGAAAATCAATGATAAAAGAAGAAAGGAAAAATCAAGCATCACCTGGAGAATGAACAATAGGTTGCTGAGTGATCAATGGGTTTTAGAAGACATCAAGGAGGAAATTAAAAAATTCCTAGAGTTAAATGAAAACACAGACACAACATATCGGAATCTATGGGACACATTGAAAGCAGTTCTAAGAGGAAAATTCATTGCTTGGAGTTCATTCCTCAAAAAAAGAAAAAGCCAACAAATAAATGATCTCATACTTCATCTCAAAATCCTAGAAAAAGAAGAGCACAACAACAGCAAAAGAAGTAGAAGGCAAGAAATAATTAAAATCAGAGCTGAAATTAATGAAATTGAAACAAAAGAAACAATTGAAAAAATTGACAAAACTAAAAGCTGGTTCTTTGAAAAAATAAATAAAATTGACAGACCCTTAGCCATGCTAACGAAGAGAAGAAGAGAGAGAACCCAAATTACTAGCATACGGGATGAAAAAGGCAATATCACAACAGACACTTCAGAAATACAGAAGATAATCAGAAATTACTTTGAATCCTTATACTCCAATAAAATAGAAGATAGTGAAGGCATAGATAAATTCCTTGAGTCCTATGATCTGCCCAGATTGAGCCAGGAGGATATAGACAACCTAAACAGACCAATAACAATAGAGGAAATAGAAGAAACCATCAAAAGACTACCAACTAAGAAAAGCCCAGGACCGGATGGGTATACAGCAGAGTTTTACAAAACCTTTAAAGAGGAACTAACACCAATACTTTTCAAGCTATTTCAGGAAATAGAAAAAGAGGGAGAACTTCCAAATTCATTCTACGAGGCCAACATCACCCTGATTCCGAAACCAGACAAAGACACTTCAAAGAAGGAAAACTACAGACCAATATCTCTAATGAACCTTGGCGCAAAAATCCTCAATAAAATTCTGGCGAATCAGATTCAAATACATATCAAAAAAATTATACATCATGATCAAGTAGGATTCATCCCTGGGATGCAAGGCTGGTTTAATATACGGAAATCAATAAATGTTATTCACCACATCAATAGACTTAAAAATAAGAACCATATGATCATCTCAATAGATGCAGAAAAAGCATTCGACAAAGTACAGCATCCCTTTATGTTCAAAACGCTAGAAAAATTAGGGATAACAGGATCATACCTCAACATTGTAAAAGCAATCTATGATAAGCCACAGGCCAGCATCATTCTGAATGGAGAAAAATTGAAGGCATTCCCTCTAAGATCTAGTACAAGACAGGGATGCCCTCTCTCACCACTTCTGTTCAACATAGTCCTCGAAACACTGGCCAGAGCAATTAGACAGACAAAAGAAATTAAAGGCATAAAAATAGGAAAAGAAGAACTTAAATTATCACTATTTGCAGATGATATGATTCTATACCTAGCAGACCCAAAAGGGTCTACAAAGAAGCTATTAGAACTAATAAATGAATTCAGCAAAGTGGCAGGATATAAGATCAACACGCATAAATCAAAGGCATTCCTGTATATCAGCGACAAATCCTCTGAAACAGAAATGAGGACAACTACTCCATTCACAATATCCCCCCAAAAAATAAAATACTTGGGAATCAACCTAACAAAAGAGGTGAAAGATTTATACAAGGAAAATTACAGAACCCTAAAGAAAGATATAGAAGAAGACCTTAGAAGATGGAAAAATATACCCTGCTCATGGATAGGCAGAACCAACATCATCAAGATGGCGATATTACCAAAAGTTCTCTATAAGTTTAATGCAATGCCAATCAAAATCCCAGCAGCATTTCTTGTAGAAATAGATAAAAGAATCATGAAATTCATATGGAATAATAAAAGACCCAGAATAGCAAAAACAATGCTAAGCAGGAAGTGTGAATCAGGCGGTATAGCGATACCAGACTTCAAACTATACTACAGAGCAATAGTAACTAAAACAGCATGGTACTGGTACCAAAACAGGCGGGTGGACCAATGGTACAGAATAGAGGACACAGTAACCAACCCACAAAACTACAACTATCTTATTTTTGATAAAGGGGCTAAAAGCATGCAATGGAGGAAGGATAGCATCTTCAACAAATGGTGCTGGGAAAACTGGAAATCCATTTGCATCAAAATGAAGCTGAATCCCTATCTCTGGCCATGCACAAAAGTTAACTCAAAATGGATCAAGGAGCTTGATATTAAACCAGAGACACGGCATCTGATAGAAGAAAAAGTAGGGTATGATCTACATACTGTGGGATCCGGCTCCAAATTCCTCAATAGGACACCCATAGCGCAAAAGTTAACAACTAGAATCAACAAATGGGACTTACTCAAACTAAAAAGTTTTTTCTCAGCAAAAGAAACAATAAGAGAGATAAACAGGGAGCCTACATCCTGGGAACAAATCTTTACTCCACACACTTCAGATAGAGCCCTAATAACCAGAATATACAAAGAACTCAAAAAATTAGACAATAAGATAACAAATAACCCAATCAATAAATGGGCCAAGGACCTGAACAGACACTTCTCAGAGGAGGACATACAATCAATCAATAAGTACATGAAAAAATGCTCACCATCGCTAGCAGTCAGAGAAATGCAAATCAAAACTACCCTAAGATACCATCTCACCCCAGTAAGATTGGCAGCCATTAGAAAGTCAAACAACAATAAGTGCTGGAGAGGATGCGGGGAAAAGGGCACTCTTGTTCATTGCTGGTGGGACTGCAAATTGGTGCAGCCAATTTGGAAAGCAGTATGGAGATTTCTTGGAAAGCTGGGAATGGAACCACCATTTGACCCAGCTATTCCCCTTCTCGGTCTATTCCCCAAAGACCTAATAAGAGCATGCTACAGGGACACTGCTACATCGATGTTCATAGCAGCTCAATTCACGATAGCAAGATTGTGGAATCAGCCTAGATGCCCTTCAATAGATGAATGGATAAAAAAATGTGGCATTTATACACAATGGAGCATTACTCTGCATTAAGAAATGACAAAATCATAGAATTTGGAGGGAAATGGATGGCATTAGAGCAGATTATGCTAAGTGAAGCTAGTCAATCTTTAAAAAATAAATACCAAATGACCCCTTTGATATAAGGGGAATAAACAAGGACAGGGTAGGGGCGAAAGTTTGAGAAGAAGATTTACATTAAACAGGGATGAGAGGTGGGAGGGAAAGGGAGTGAGAAGGGAAACTGCATGGAAATGGAAGGCGATCCTCAGGGTTATACAAAATGACATATAAGAGGAAAGGAGGGGTAAGACAAGATAATACAAATGGAAGAAATGATTTATAGTAGAAGGGGTAGAGAGAGAAAAGGGGAGGGGAGGGGAGGGGAGGGGAGGGGGGATTGTAGAGAATAGGACAGACAGCAGAATGCATCAGACACTAGAAAGGCAATTTGTCAATCAATGGAAGGGAAACTGATGTGATACAGCAATCTGTATACGGGGTAAAATTGGGAGTTCATAACCCACTTGAATCAAACTGTGAAATATGATGTATTAAGAACTATGTAATGTTTTGAACGACCAACAATAAAAAAAAAAGATAAAATACTTTATGAGTTCAAAAAAAAATAATATTAATTCTTCCAATCCTAGAAAATGGGATGTTGCAGGATGTGGCGACACAAACCTGTAATCCCAGAAATTCCTTAAGAGGCAGGGGGAACACAAGTTTAAGATTAGCACCTTAGCAATTTAGTGAGATCCTGTCTCAAAATAAAAAAATGAAAAGCACTGGGGATGTAGTTCAGTGGTTGAGTACCCCGAATTCAATCCCCAATACTTAAAAAAGTGGGGGGAGGGATGTCATTGTATTTATTGTGACCTCTTCAATTTCTTTTATCGATGTTTTAAAGTTTTGATTGTAGAGCTCTTAAACCTCCTTGGTTAAATTTATTCCTAGGTATTTTACCTTATTTTTTGGTAGCTATTATAAATGTAATTGTTTTCTTGTTTTAATTTTTAGAGAGTTCATTATTGGCATATAGAAATGCTAATGATTTTTTCCCACAAATGAATAAAATGCTGATTTTTTAATTCAAATATGGATAGTGAAGTGGAAGTTATTTATTTATTTTTTTATATGGTGCTGGGGATTGAACCCAGTGCCTGGTGCATGCTAGGCAAGCACTTACCACTGAGCCACAACCCCAGCCTGTGAAAGTTATTGTTGATGTTTTATTTCCTTAACCATATTACACTATTCTTTTTATTTTTATTATTATTATCAGTTATAATTAGCAAAGAACTCAGGCCATTCACAAACACTTTGAATACCAGAGCAAGAAAAGATCTGATCATTCAGTCTTCTTGTTTAATTATTTTATTATTATTATTATTATTTGTTCTACTTAGTTGTTCAAAACAGTAGAATGCAAGAAATGCTGCTGATATTTTATGTTGATTTTATAACCTTCATTTTACTGAATTCTTGTATTAGTTCTGATCGTTTTTTTTTTTTTTTGAGTGTCTGAGAATTTCTCTATATAGAATTATGTCAGCGGCAAACAGGGACAATATGGTTTTCTCCATTCTAAAATAGAAGACCTTTATTTTTTGTTTTCCCTAATTTCTCTGGCTAGTATTTTCAGTATAAAAACTGGTAGAAATGTTTCATTGAACAGTAGAGTGACTACAGTTAACAAGAACATATTGCATGTACCAAAGCATCTATCTAGAAGTGAGGATTTTTAATGTTCTTACCACAAAGACATTACAAATATTTGAAATAGTGAATATGCTAATTATCCTAATTGGACCATTATACATTTATTTGTGTATGGAAACATCATGTTGTACCCCATGAATAATACATAATTATTATGTATCAATTAAAAATGAAACAAAACTAAAATAACAATAGCAACAACAGCAATACTACTTGTTAGCCAATACTGTGCTGGCCAAACAAATTACTAAGTTTGTTTCATAGGATGCCAGTTTAGAGAAATTACAAATGGTAGATGGTTGGTACAAATGAGGAGGGCAGAGATTTTTTTGTGGAGAAGTGGCAGACACAATGCTTGGTAAAATACTTAGAATTATGGCAGATTTTCAAAAGTGAACATTAAAGGAATGAAGGTTGAGAGGCCAGTGACATCAAACCAGCCTGGAATACTTTGGCCTCCCATCACTATATTCTTAAGCCTTTTAGATCCTATTCAAGAAAATTGCTGAGCTATTTTTAATCCATGAGTAGCAAATATTTTCTCCTTGCAGGAAACCTTAGTCTGGAGAGTCCTATTTGTTTCATCCTTACCTGGAAGCATATATGCACTGAGTTTTCCCAGGTTGAGTTGTGAAAAAAACATTATAATTTTCAGAGGTAGAGGTCATAAGGACTACAGCCAGGTAGCACTTGGAATCTGTGTAAACAGAGCTGTGTGGACTCAGAAGGCATAGCAGATTCCTGCACAGGCATGCTCTGCTGATTGTATGGGCAGCTTGTTTCCAGTCACTCCTAGGATTGTGAAATCCATGTATAGGAGATTGCCCATCAGTTATAATTAGCATAGAACTCAGGCCATTCACAAACACATTGAATACCAGAGCAAGAAAAGATCTTATCATTCAGTCTTCTTGTTTTATAGACTGGGAGAGAAAGAACCAGAGAATAAAGTCCTGCCCAAGGTCACCATAGTTAGTGAATGATTGGAACTGAACTCAGCTTGCCTGACTTTGATTGTGTAACCTACACATTTTTCTACATTTTCTCTAACTTTCTGTTTGATTTCTGTTTTCAGTTCATAGTTATATCCTTCTTCATGATTTTAGTAATATGTGAAAACAGTATAGTTTTCTAAAAAGTCTGATTTTTTTTCTAAACCACAACTTTTGGCTCCTTTTTATACAATATTATCTGTATAGGACAGTCATAGGAATGTCTTATGTGGCATTCTCAGCTTTCATTGTCTCTGGGGAGTGGGGGCAGGCTTATGTAGTCATATTTCCTTCACAAGAACCACTTTGCTTTTAATCCACTTTCTTTTAAAAATTATATATATATATATATATATATATATATATATATATATATATTTAGTCGATGGTGGACCTTTATTTAATTTATTTATTTATATGCGGTGCTGAGAATCAAATCCAGTGCCTCACATGTGCTAGGCAAGTGCTCTACCACTGAGCCACAACCCCAGCCCTCAATCCACTTTTTAAAAAATGGTGTCATTTTTAAAAATACTTTTATTTTGTTTATTTATTTATTTATTTTTATATGGTGCTGGGGATCAAACCCAGTGCCTCACGCATGCTAGGCAAACATTCTACCACTGAGCCACAACCCCAGCCCCCTCAATCCATTTTAACTGATAACTTACTTGACCCAGGACAGTTAGTCCACCAGTTGGGTAGAAATCAGGAATTCATTCTCAAAACTTGTTACCAAGAGACACATGGCTGCATGACAATGAGCACTTGAATTAAAAAGTTATGTAGAGTAACAGTTATTATTATTATTATTATTATTATTAGCTATGTGAAACTTGAAACAGTCAGACTTAGTCGACCTCAAAAAGGAGGTGGGGAACACACAATAAGGGGGTGGGGAGGGAAGAATAGAAGTTCATGAGATTAGACAAAAAATGAAGGGAAGGGGGCGATGAATAGGAAAGACAGTAAAATGAATTGGACATAACTTTCCTATGTTCATATATGAATACACGACCAGTGTAACTCCACATCATGTATAACCACAGGAATGAGAAGTCATATGTATGTATAACATGCCAAAATACACTCTACTGTCATGTATATCTAAAAAGAACAAATAAAAAAAAAAAGAGGAGATGTGGTAGAGGAAGATCAAACCTGAGGGATTGCCAGGGGGAGCTCACGCTCTCCGCCGGCAGAGATCGTGAGCTCTCAGGGTAAAGCTACCATGAGAAAAAGATCATGTGACTCAGAGTAGGCAAAGGAAAGCCCAGCTGTCCCTTTGAGGCTCCACAATACTAATTCTATGCTTTTGGGGCCTGGATGATCACCTCTCTACTTAAACCAGCTGTTTGTAAAAACCAACTGAACCATAATTCAAAGCGTATTTTCTCAATAGCGTTCAACCTAACAGTGGAGAAAAATTATGTTATTGGATACCTATAGATTCTAATATGACAAGTCTGAAAAGGTACTGGATAGTGTGTGTGTGTGTGTGTGTGTGTGTGTTTTCATACATTTACTTAGGCTAATGATGTCCATCTCATTCCACCACCTTTCCCATCCCCATGCTCCCCCTTTGCCTCCCTCCCCTTTGCCCTATCTAAATTTTTTCCATTTCTCCCACACTCCCCCCACCCCCAAATGGATAGGTATCCACACATCAAAGAAAACATTCAGCATCCGTTTTTTTTGGGATTGGCTTACTTCACTTAGCATGATTTCTCCAACTCTGTCCATTTATCTGCAAATGCCATGATTTTATTCTCTTTTAATGCTGAGTAACATTCCATTATGTATATACACCACAGTTTCTTTATCCATTCATCTATTGAAGGGCATCAAGTTTGGTTCCATAATTTAGCTATTGTGAATTGTACTGCTATAAACATTGATGTGGCTGTGTCCCTGTAGTGTACTGTTTTTAAGTCCTTTGGGTATAAACCGAAGAGTGGGATAGCTGGGTCAAATGGTGGTTTCATTCCAAGTTTTTCAAGGTATCTACATACTGCTTTCCATATTGGCTGCACCAATTTGTAGTCCCACCAGCAGTGTATGAGTGTACCTTTTTCCCCACATCCATTGCCAACACTTATTGTTTGTATTCTTTTTTTTTTATTGGTTGTTCAAAACATTACAAAGCTCATGACATATCATCTTTCATACATTTGATTCAAGTGGGTTATGAACTCCCATTTTTACCCCAAATACAAATTGCAGGATCACATCGGTTACACATTCACATTTTTACATAATGCCATATTAGTGACTGTTGTATTCTGCTAACAGCTGCCATTCTGACTGGAGTGGGATGAAATCTTAGAGCAGTTTTGATTTGCATTTCTCTAGTTGCTAGAGAAGTTGAACACTTTTTAAATATATTTGTTGATTCACTGTATATTATCTTATAAGAAGGCTCTGTTCAGTTCCTTGGTTCATTTATTGGTTGGGTTATTTGCTTTTTTGGTGTTAAGTTTTTTGAGTTCCTTATATATCCTAGAGATTAGCGCCTTTGGTAAAATTTGCTCCCATTCTGTTGGCTTTCTGTTTATCTCACTGATTATGTCTTTTGCTGAGAAGAAGCTTTTTAGTTTGAATCCATCCCATTTATTGATTCTTGATTTTATTTCTTACACTAGAGGAATCTTGTTAAGGAAGTCAAGGCCTAATCCAACATGATGGAGATTTGGGTCTATTTTTTCTTCTATTATGTGCAGGATCTCTGGTCTAAAACCTATACCTTTGATCCACTTTGAGTTGAGTTTTGTGCATGGTGAGAGATAGGGGTTTAGTTTCATTTTGCTGCATATGGATTTCCAGCAAAATCCATTTGTTGAAGGGCTATCTTTTCTCCAATGTATATTTTTGGCACTTTTGTCTAGTATGAGATAACTTTATTTATATGGGTTAGTCTTTGTGTCCTCTATTCTGTACCATTGGTCTGTAAGTTTGATTTGGTGCCAGTACTATGCTATTTTTGTTACGATTGCTCAGTAGTATATTTAAGGTCTGGTACAGTGATACCTTCTGCTTCACTCTTCTTGCTAAGGATTGCTTTGGCTATTCTGGGTCTCTTATTTTTCCAGATGAATTTCATGATTGCTTTTTCTATTTCTATGAGGAATGTAACTGGGATTTTGCATTTCTGTACATCAGTGACAAATCCTCTGAAAGAGAAACTAGGAAAACTAACCCATTTACAGTAGCCTCAAAAAACAAACAAACAACCTTGGGAATCAATTTAACGAAAGACCTCTACAATGAAAACTACTAAAGAAAGAAATTAAAAAAGACCTTGGAATGATCTCCCTTGTTCTTGAATAGGCAGAA
This sequence comes from Urocitellus parryii, assembly GCF_045843805.1. Lineage (NCBI taxonomy): Eukaryota > Metazoa > Chordata > Mammalia > Rodentia > Sciuridae > Urocitellus > Urocitellus parryii. The sequence continues at coordinate 97,706,610 of NC_135534.1, forward strand.
TTAATATTGTCAAAATGACCATACTACCAAAAGCACTGCATTGATTTAATGCAATTCCAATAAAAACCCAGTGACATTCCTTATAGAAATAGAAAAGGCAATTATGGATGGTATATTTTTAAAGATCTCCCTTCACAATTCAGCCCAGATCAAGAATATTGTCCTGCCTAGGAAGAATATCCCCACCCCCTGCAGCTACATCACCTCCTGCCTGCCTCCTTACAGTCACTCCTTCCCAAGTTCTGCTTATGCTCTTAACATTCAGATATTGCTGCCAAATCTTTCCCCTTCCAGAGACAGACTTTGTCTAAAATACAGGACTAAGTACAATGGGATCCCCTAGGGGTATCCTTGATGAGGGAGGGGGAGACTCTAACTCCTGCTGCCAGTTGTATGTGCCCCTTCCCCTCAAGCTACAGCCCAGAGTAAAAATGACCAGGGTCAAGAGAAGGATTGCTAGGAGACTACAGTATGATTATTGATGTCCTTTTCTAATGTGTTTTGTGTTACTATATAAAGCACTTGAAATTTGGTCATTTATAAAGAAAAGAGATTTATTTTCTTAGGGTTCTGAATTCTTGGAAGTCTAAGGTCAAGGGGCTTCCCCTGGTTAGACTCCTTTGGTGGGGGTTCTGCAGAGTCCCCAGGTGGCACAGGGCAGCACATGGCAAGACAGAGCAGGCATAGCAGAGGCTCTAGATTTTACCGCAAAGCCACTTCCTTAATAACCCATTAATCCAAGAACAGATTAATCCACTTATGAGGACAAAGCCCTCATAATCCAATCACTGCCCAAAGGTCAAAAACCTTCAAATACCATTAACAGATGATTCTAGGGATTCAGTTTCCAACACATGAATTATAGGGAACAAACATTCAAACCATAGGACCCAGAAGGAGCCTCTGGGACAGCCTGGGGAATAGAGAAGCACAGGATGATTGACAGGTGAGAGCAGAGAGGGAGGAGCCACAGCCTGTGATAGGGCCAGCCTGGGGAAGGGGGACTACTGTGGAGATAGAGGACTCAGGAAAGACCTGGAATAGAGATGCTTTGTAGAGAAGAGGAGAGGAAGGACAGTGCCTGACATGATGGATGCCTTTGGTCCTACAGGCGAGTGGCTTCCAAATGTGTTTGAACTGTAAGTCAGAAAATCCTTTTACTTCGCAACCCAGAAAATACACATCCACATCCTATCTGAAAACAGGTTTCACAGGGTAGTACTTAATCTTATTGCATGTGAGGCACAGATGTTCTATTCTATTCTCTCTGTGTGTTTTCCAACATTTTTTTTCAGTTGTAGATGGAAAGAATACCTTTATTTTATTTATTTATATGCAGTGCTGAGGATCGAACCGAACCCAGTGCCTCACACATGCTAGGAAAGCATTCTACCGCTGAGCCACAACCCCAGCCTCTTCAACATTTCCTTTTAAAAAAATTAAATCCACAAAATATAAAAGAGGGAAAAATCAAAATCCGTATACTCTTCATTTAGATTCACCAACTTTCAACATTTACCACATTTGTGCATACTGTGTGAATATAGTATACACATATTTGTATATAAGTGTACACATGTACAACACATACACAAACAATTCCTGTTAGTCACAGTAATTGTATTTCATAAAGCCATAGCAAACATGAATTAGGAGAATGTGGAACCTTGCTCCTAAGGGAGAAGCAAGGTTGGATTCCCATGAACCTCTTGCTCATGTTTTTCTTAATCTTGTTTTATATGTTTTGTATTTAAAGACATCTTACTTGATATGTATTGTTGGTTCATTAACACTGGGTCCATGGTCAACAGCACTATAATTTATGCCTGAACTAAACAAATCTAGCACATATATTTTCTCCATGAGGCACATCAGCCTTTTTGCACGTGGAGACCCTGGACAGTACTTCAGCAATGTGCTTGAGGTTATTTTAAACAACAAAATTATCAACTAAAACACAAAAATGCAAGCAAACAAACAATACAGCATGGCAGTACACAGACCATGAAAAGGACACTTACTTACAGTGTGAAACAAGACAGCAGAGAGTTGGTCACCTTGTGATCTCACCTGGGATCACACACACTAGTAACTTCAATTTCTCACTGCTCCATGCTATGCATGTCTGTGAATGACCACCGAAGCACCATGAATCTTGATTTGAGAAGTAAAATTTGAAAATAAAATTTAGCAAGTAAGCAAATCTGCATATACAGAATCTATCTAACTATCTATCTATCTATCTATCTATCTATCTATCTATCTATCTATCATCTATCTATCTATCTATCTATATGAAAGTTGTAGACACTGTATGTCTTGTGTCTTCACCCCAAATGTGTCTCGCTCTCTTTTTTTCGGGGGGGGGGGTATGGACGGTTGCGGTAGTGGGGATTGAACTCAGGGGCACTTGACCACTGAGTCACATCCCCAGCCCTATTTTTTTAAATATATATTTTTTTAATTGTTGAGAGGCCTTTATTGTTATTTATTTATATGTGGTGCTGAGAATCAAACCCAGTGCGTCACACATGCCAGGCAAGTGTGCTGCTATCGCTGAGCCCCAGCCCCAGCCTCCCCAGCCCTGTTTTATATTTTATTTAGAGAAAGGTTTTCTCACTGAGTTCCCTAGCACTTTGCTTTTGCTGAGGCTGGCTTTGAACTCACAATCCTCCTGCCTCAGTCTCCCGAGCCACTGGGATTGTAGGCATGCACCACTGAGCCCAGCCTGAATGTGTGTCTCTTAAGAATAAGGAACATTCTCCAATACAACCACAGTACCCTTATCCCACCCAGGAAAAGCAACCTTCATCGAATAGTATCATCTAATGTGTTGTTTATATTGAAACTTCTCCAATTTTCCTCAAGAATTTTAAAGAGCTATATTTTAGGGGGCTGGAATTGAACTGAGATTCACTCACACGTGGCAATTAGTTATGTCTCTTTGATATTTTTTAAAAATATTTTTTGAACTTTCTTTTATTTATTTATATGCCCAGTGTCTCACACATTCTAGGCAAGTGCTCTACCACTGAGCCACAATCCCAGCCCCATCTTTAGTCTTCTTTAACTTACGATGTCTCCTCCCTTTTTGTAAAAACATGTTGACCCATGTGTAGAGTTCAAGCCAGTTGTGTTTCAGAATGTCTCAGATCCTAGATTCACCTGGTTGCTTCTTTGTGATCCTATTATGTTGAAGTATTTTTGTGGCATTAGAGCACAGGTGAGTTGAGGAGAAGGCTCATGTCCCTCTGCTGGTAATGCCACCCTTGATTCCCTGCTCTAAGTGATGTGGAGGCAGTGCTGTCTGGAGGCAGTGCGTCTGCCGCCAGAGACAGGAGATATGAGGAAGGAATGTCTTCCTCCCAAGGGGGCCTGCATTTGCCCTGGAGTCTTTGTCTTGCCAAGAGCATGAAGAAACACAGTGTCAGTGTCCTGGGGCCTAATTTTAATTTTCAGTGAAATTAGGATAAAGTTCCTTTAAGCTTGGCATAATTTATCTTAAGCCCTGGGCTTGACATTGGAGCATTCTAAATGCTTAGGAAATTGTTGTGAATAATAACTAAAGGCAGAATAGCTAACGCCTGACATAGCTTTTTTCTTTGCCATCGCCACTGGATGATTTAATATTTAATATGATTGTGGTCAAACCAAGTCTGAACGTAGCAAGCCCCGAGCATTTCTAGCACTACAGCCAGGTGGCCAGGAGCCCAAAGTGATATAAGTGCGGTTACTCACCAGCCTCCAGAGTAACCTTTAGGGCTAGTTGGACTCACAGACATAGCTTAGCGTTTCCTAACAATGATCTGTAATACATTTGGGAAGGCTGCCTGAATCGCCCGATTAGATCATGTTTTCTAAGGGGCCTCGATATAGAAATGCTGCCAACGGCTTTGGCAGAGCCCAGCAGGGCCTCCTTCACTTAACACGTCATCTCCCACTCTCAGGCCCTCTTCTGATCCCCACAGCAGCACCATACTGAATCCTGAGCAAAATCCCTCGTCCCATCTGCAGATGGGAAAACGGAGGCTCATTGAAGTTAAGCACCTTGGGCAAAGTCACAAAACCATTAACTTGTTGCCATGCACCCCAGACCTTGACTTTCCACTCAGGTACTTTTTCTATTGTGACTTTGGGAGTTAAGCAGGAGCTGGGTGGGAAATGCCCCTACAGCCATTGCCAATTTGTATTTTTGTGTTGGATTCCAGAAGCACTTGTCTGGTGAGAGAGGGTGTGGGGTTGCAGAACAAAGCAGAAGCACCCACTAAACACACTCCATGAAGTCAAAGGAGCCTTCTCCACTTGTCCCCTGCAAGTGGCCCCATAGCTTGGGGGTTAAGACTACAAGCTTAGAATTCAACTGACACTGGAAACCCAGCTCCGCCTTTTACTAATGTGAGGCCTTGAGCAGGTTTAACTTTCGAGCTGTAACCCTTCCCATCTGTAAAATATAGAACACCATAGAAACTACCTCTAAGTTTTTTTTCTTCTTTTTTATTCAGATCAATTTATTACACATAAAGTACCTAAATCAGTAATTAGCCCTTTATAACTACTAATATGCAATGTACTTAGCACTTAGTGGGTGGGTATTTACCCACCTCCTGTGATGGTGCTGAGATGTTTTCACACACAGTGACTATTTGCAGATGATGTCATTGAGGACTACAAACATTTTATGACAGAATCTCTAAGAGCCTAAAAACCTCCCAAGCACAGAAGCCTGTGATCTGCACTTACTTCTATGACGAGCTCCATGGGCTGTTACTGCATTGTGCCTTCAGGAGTGGATTGAGGCAAGTGCTGGGCAAACAGAGGCAAGAGATGTGTTTCCAGCCCTTGTGGTACTTACAGTCTGTCTAGGGGTGGCAGGTGGGGATGAGGTATAAAAATCCATGCATAAAAGATAAAAACCTAATGTGGTAACACTGAGAACATGGAGAGAATAGGGGATGGAGGGAAATAAGAACCAGGACAGCAGAGCAAGACCTGACAGAGGAGGTGGACTTACACAGCAGTCCTGGGTTTATATGAAGTCATTCCTACCCTCTTCTTGCTGACCAGGTACAAGAGAGTCAACTCCTAGTGACAAGATTCAAATTGGTATGACTTCAGAGGAACCCCCTGCCCTAGGCCCTCCTGGGTGGGTGTTACCTTGTGGTCACTATAGTTTTCACAAAGGTTCCAGGCAAGTGTTAGAGTCAGGCTCTACATAGGTCAGGGCAGCTCTGTCCTTCTATTTCTCTATCTGCCCATCTGTTTGTCTGCTCAATTACCCATCTGTTTGTCCATCTATGCACACATCTGTTCATTTGTCTATCCACCTCTTCATTTATCTGTGTAATTCATCCATCCATTCATCCACAGTACAATCATCCATCTGTCTGCCATCTCTCTGTGCATTCACTTGTCTTTTTTCCCCATGTTTCTGTTTCTACTTTATTCCACAAAATATTTAGAGGATCACAGGAAACACATACTCTCTGTCTCCCTCTTCTCTTTCTGTCTCTGTCTCTCTGTCTCTCTCTCTCTCACAATCGCACACAGAATTAGGAAGATGTGTGAGGTCAACAAGTTGAGAATTGGAAGAGGGAAATAAAACTCAGACTATGTTGGAAAGATATAACTGAGCCACAAAATTTGTGTCCTTTGTGTGTTTTTACAGTTATCTTCTTTGAAGTAGAGACAATCTACCTCTTTTTTTAAAATTTTTATTGTTGGTTGTTCAAAACATTACATAGTTCTTGATATATCATATTTCACACTTTGATTCAAGTGGGTTATGAACTCCCATTTTTACTCCGTATACAGATTGCAGAATCACATCGGTTACACATCCATAGAGGATAGGAAAGGCAGCAGAATACGACAATCTACCTCTTGTTCAAGGCAATAAAAACTTTTCTTGTTCTCAGTTCAAAAAAGTCTTTATCTCTTGAGACTTCCTTCAGGTTCAGGGGAGAGGCAGCAGTCTGGTAGTTTCATATGATGATTTCTCAGTCATACTGCATAGAGTTCGAACCCTGCATCCACCACTCAACAATTGCATAGCCTTGTATAAATCACTGAGTCAGTCTGGGCCTCATTTGCCTTTTCTGTACAAATGGGATGAGTGAAGTACCTGGCCTCAAATTGCTCAAGCAAGGATTAACTGAAATTGTGCGTACCCAGAATCTTGCAAGGTGTGGGATATATAATTAGCTGTTAATGTATGCAGCATTTGTCATTAAATTTAAATAGGTTTTGAAAAAAAATCTCTTTAATGCGATTACGCATTTGCATTTGCTCAGCTTCTGCATGTAGAACCATGGGGAGAGTTAAGACCAGGGCAGCAGTGATCAGAACAGTGATAGCCAGCCCTGACAGGCAGAGAAGACGCTCTCATTCCCCACTTTCCTGTTGATTACCAATCTGCTTTTCTATGCCCCCAAGGTCCAGTCATCATGGGGATGGGAGGAGTTGGTCAAACTGCTCTGACCCCTTGGCCCCAGCTGGAAAGTAGAGATTAAATAAGCTGCTGAGATTCACCTATCTTCCCTGCAGTCATCCCTTTGCACTTAAGGATGATTAATTGCACTGAAGGGCAAGTATGCATCCTTCCCCTTGGCTGAGATTCCCTCTATCCCAGAAGCCCCTTATAGCTGACAATATTTCACTCTTAACTTTGCAGTCTGTCTGGGCCTGATTTGCATCCACAAAGTCTATATGTCACAACTGTAAGTTGAACCATCTCTCCTTAGAGATAGAGGGGTATAAGGCTGAGGACAAGCAGGAGGTGTTGTGGCTTATTCGATCTGAAAGCAAGAGTCTGTGACTTGGTTGTGATTGCACATATTTCTGTGTGAGGGAGAATAGGGAGAGAATCAAACCATTCTGCTTTGTTTTTACTTTTAAGTATCGTACAAATGGTCTCTGGAATCCCCTGGCAGCTGGTGGACTTTGATTCTGCAAGCAATGAATTATATCCTCCAGTTGTGAGTAGAATTACAAATGTCTTCAAGATGTTCATTGCTTTGAGAAAGAGCAGCCAAGTCATGCTGGCTCTGTGGGATGCCTCCATCTAAAGAACACAGCATCTCTCTCTCCAGAAGGGAAATGGGAAATGGGGAGAAGACTGTGGGGAGCAGGCACCCACAATCCAGAGACCAGAGAGGAGTATGATTTAGTGACACAGCCTGGGCCAAGCATAGGGTAGGCAGGGATGGGAAGTCTCTGCAGATAAAATCCACTCAAATTAGTGTCTGGGGAGCAGCTGCTTGGTCAGGAGCCCTGGGTAGAATTGAAACTGCTTTTTGAAGCTCCCTCATCTCAGAAGCAAATACTTACCAAGTACCTACAATGTAGGAATAGATAGCCAAGAATTTGTAGTCATCAGTGCAAGACCCAAGCTTATGCAGGCTTCCAACAGATCAAATATTCATTTATTTATTCATGTGTCAAAAATTTACTAAGGATAAGATCCCTAAACAGATGCTAATATTGAATAACAATGTTAATTTCTACAGTTTGAAGAACTTGCACAATTGAGGCTGGTGTTCACCTGGGTTTCCAGAGTACTGTTTCCTACTTTTGTTGAGTATCCACCATGTTATTTTGAGGCTGGTTATGATATGACCATTTGGGATTCATCTTCCCATTAATCTATGAAAAACCCAGGGCAAAGATTGAGTTTTGTTTATCTGGCATCACAATGCCTTTTCTTTCTTTAGCAACTTTCCTGGCTTGGTTAAATAGTAGCACTTAATACAGTTTGCTCAGTGAGTAAAAGGAAGTTGACTTTTCTTTGTCACTGTCCATGAGGTCAAGCAGAGGCAAGATAAAGCAGTGTAGGTGAATCACCGAACATTTGCATTTGACTTTTTTTTTTTTTGGTACCAGTGATTGAACTCAGAGGCACTTGACCACTGAGCCATATCTCTAGCCCTATTTGTATATTTTTTTAAGAGACAAGGTCTCACTGATTTGCTTAGCGCCTCGCTTTTGCTGAGGCTGGCTTTGAACTCGCTATCCTCCTACCTCAGCCTCCGGATCTGATCTGCTGGCATTATAGGCATATGCAAAAGCGCCTGGCATTTGCATTTGACTTTGACACCCAGAGTTTTAATGGGCTGCATCTCCTTCTTGTAGCTGTATTGGACCCCACTTCTCACCCCCTAGCTAGATTTTACCTCTTATCTCTTAGTACCTGTTTGGGAAGAAAGGGGAAGGGGCCATGAATTCTGCAGTTGATAATGAGGTTGACTCAGCAAGTGTTTATTGACTCAAACCTTGGGTCCACATTGTGCTGGTTACTGTTAGGCTAAGAGAAGTGGCTTTTTTTTTTTTTTTTGACACTAGTTCTTGGCTCTTGTGTGTTGAATTCTTAAGCTGGGCCTGGCATCTTCATCTGAGCCTCAGTGCAATATTTTGAAGCATGTTCAACCAGTGTTGTTGAGGAAATTCCATCTTCCTGGTACAATTGAGTGTAGTGTGAAAAAGGATTAAAGAAAGATATTTGGTTGGGGAAGAAAACCAAAGGAAAAGGTGGCTGGTAAGATAGTCAGGTCTTATATGTTTCAATATTCTCTCCTTGATGAGGAAGGAAACTGACTTTTATTGGCAAAACAAAAATAAACAAAAAGATGCAGTTTTCTGTGTAAACTAACATTCTGCCCTGCCAGGGAATGGTGTGAAGACTGGTCATTTTTATATCGCTCCAGTATTGGGCATCCTTTCTCACATGATAGCAGTGTTTCTTTTTATTTAAAAAATTTTAACATAATAATTGCACATAGTACAGTGTACTATTTCAATACATATATACATTATGCACACAGCAATGTTTCTTAAGCAGGTATCTATAAGCTGGATTTCAAAATATTTTTATTTTTGGTGATAGATTGTTCCAAGTCTTTATTGCCCTCTATAGAATTACATGTGCACTCTCATGGTCAGGTAACCTCTCACAAGAGGGGACTCCCCTCCCTTCCATGTTGAGGTTGGCCGTGTGCTTTCTTACTTGTAAATTAGCTTCTAGGTTTGCCCTGAAGAATAAAGATGATGTCTATAAACATCTAGTAAGAAGAGCACCTCACAGTCAAATCAGTAGGGCATGCTAAGGAACACTAAGTACCTGTAAGAAATAATGAGTACGAAGAGATTTAGCTGAGTATTTAAAAAAGGTATCTACTTACTAACTAAACAATTTCTAAAAACAGTAAAATTTCACCAAACACATTTAATATGTGAAATTTCATAATTTGCTATATGAAAAGAAAAATAGGGAAATATGTGTAAACACACACATGCATATACTTAAGTGGACTGGGCCATTGTCCCTGAAAATTCACCCAATGGTTATAGACTAAGGGAGCATTAATGGTAGATTAAAATATGGCCTTTCTTCATTTGGTGTCAGTTTTTAGGAACCTTATACAAAGTAAGTATTTTGTCACTTTGGTGTTGAAATTTGTTTTCATGAGACCCATCTACTCCATTTCATGCTCAACTGAAGCAATAGATCTGTTATAAACATGGAGGAAATCTTGACTCTATTGGATGGACCAAGAGACTTTGACTTTTCAACTAAGTAATTTTTAAAAGGTTACCTCATGACCCAGGATGACTACTGAAAAATGTGATCTTATAGTTCATGTTCTAGGCAAGAAAGAGGAAGGAAGGAAGGAGAAATAGGACTCACTTCAAATGCTTTCCCAGCAGCTTTACCCAATGACTAGCTTTTATGTCACTGGTCACACCTAACTTCAAGGAGATTGGGGAATATGATCCTTTAGCAGGTATATTGTGATCCAGAATAGAATTGAAGTTCTATGAATTTGGAAGAAAGGAAGAAAGGTGGAATGAATGTTGGGGAAGCAAATACCAGTCTCTGCCATGATTTTTTGCCTTATGAGCTGACTTTAAAACCCAATCTTCATGTCTTCCTGGGCTGCATCTGATTTCTTGGTTTCTGGAAGGCACAGGTAGGTGTTGACCTTAGTTAACCCAGAATACACTAGAAGTCTGAGCTTGCTCTGCAATTTGGATGAAGAAAATCTGGGCCTAAGGCCTCTTGCTTTATAGTGGAAGAAAGCAAGTATGGCAGTGATAGTTTCTCAGGGTAAGAAGAGTAGAAACAGGGTCAAGGGGTGGGGGGAGGAAGAGGTTCATTGGAGGCAGGGGTAGGTAGGGTTTTTGGCATTGTGGATAACCAGTGGTGAGTTCTGGGAGCCTTCTGTCAATGGTGTGCCAGAAAATGTTGACCCAGCAGTCCCTGTTCTCAGTCTATATCCAAAGGACTTAAAAACAGCATACTATAGGGACACAGCCACATCCATGTTTATAGCAGCACAATTCACAATTGTTCTAATTTGATCAATGTATGGAACCAACCTAGATGTCCTTTAATAGATAAATGGATAAAAAATTGGCATATAAACACAATGGAATATTACTCAGCAATAAAAGAGAATAAAATCATGGCATTTGCAGGTAAATGGATGGAGTTAGAGAATATAATGCTAAATGAAGTCAGCCAATCCCAAAAAACCAAATGCCGAATGTTTTCTGTGATATAAGGAGGCTGATTCATGGTGGGATAGGGTGGGGAGCATGGGAAGAATAGACAATCTCCAGATAGGGCAGAGGGGTTGGAGGGGAAGGGATAGGGCATGGGGTTATTAATGATGGTGGAATGTGATGGTCATTATTATCCAAAGTACATGTATGAAGACATGAATTGATATGAATATACTTTGTATACAATCAGAGATGTGAAAAATTGTGCTCTATATGAGTAATAAGAATTGGAAGGGGCTGGGGTTGCGGCTCAGTGGTAGAGCACTCGCCTAGCACATGCAAGGCCCTGGGTTTGATCCTCAGCACCACATAAAAATGAATAAATAAAATAAAAGATATTGTGTACAACTACAACTAAAAAAATAAATATTTAAGAAAACAAACAAACAAGAAAAGAATTGTAATGTATTCCGCTGTCATATATAAGTAAAAAATGTACACGGCCCTCTTATGAAGTAGGTGTTTTTCCTGTACTGAAGAGCTTTTCTGCCCATATGTAAAATATGTCCTTGTTACATCAACTACTGGAATTAGCCCACTTCCTTTTATCCAATTTACCACTCTAGTCTGCTTTTGGTCTGATCTTTTCTTAGAGTTATCCTGAGAAAATATATACTGAGAAAATAAGCAGACAAGTATGCAAAGACCCATGACTATGAACATTTTTTGGTGATGCTGAGGATTGAGCCCAGTGCAGAAGTATAAAGGTGTTCAATGGAGTATTGTTCAGAAAGTAAAAAATTGGACCCAACCTAAATGTTCTAAATATTCCTCAATAGCATATCAGGTAAATTTGAAATAGCCGTGTAAAGAATACTATGGGGCCCAGAGCAGTGATGCACACCTGTAATCCCAGCAGCTCAGGAGGCTGAGGCAGGAGGATTGGGAGCTCAAACCAAGGCCCTAATCAACTCAAGGAGACCCTAAATAAAATACAATAAAGGGCTGTGGATGTGGCTCAGTGTTTAAGCAAAGCCCTGGGTTCAATCCCCAGTACCAAAAATGAAAAGAATACTATGGGGTCATTAAAGAAAAAGACAATAATAATATGTTCACTGGCATAAAATGAGCTCTGTAATAAGTGAAGAGTGATAAAAGGGTCACAAGTCACCCATTTATAGTAGCCCTCATTTATGTAAAATGTTAAAAATATTTATGCATACTTACGTATAGAGCAATGTCACAAAGGATGTGTTCTAAAATGTTTGAAACAGTGACTTTCTTTTACGATATTTTATTCTTATGTTTTCCTATATTGCTTGATCATGATAATAGCATATTATCTTTGGCAATTAGAAGAAAGTAGTGATTTTCATTTAGGAAAAGATACTCCTAAGGAAACAACTGGAAGGAAACCCTCAATGACCACATTTTTAGGTTGGGATTATAGATTTTTTTCCCTCAGATTTTCTATAGCGTGATTATGATATTTATAATTGGAAAAATGAATAAAACTAATTCTAAGAGGATAACAGTGATTGCTTCCTAAAAGAAGATTATAGATGCATTTGTGTCCATAATCTTATATCTACAAACTGTGTATCTGATCAAGTCAACAGTGGGGTAGGCAGGGATGGGAAATGATTATAAAAGAATGTTCATTTACAAATCAAGGAGTGAAGAGAAGCCTTATAGGTCATTTCCTATCAATGCAGGGACCCTCCTTTGCATATCCATCAGAGGGAATTGAGTCTTTCATTGACCAGTTAGAGCAGCCAGCAAGCTCCAAACCATGGAAGTCTGCTAAGATTTTTGCCAAATAGCTCTATTTATTAGAAAGTCCCCGGTTGTGCTGATCTCTATCCTGTCTCCTTGAAACTTGTACTCATTGTCCCTCATTCTATTCTGTGAGGTAACAAGAGGCAGGTCTCTTCTGCCACTGCTGAGGGCCCAGTCAGAGGCTCTCAGACTGCCCTGTGAAGTCAGGTTTACTGGAGGTGCCTCTCGACACTTGTTTAGAACTGTGCCTTTAAAAAGCAAGGCGGGCACTTCAGCTCAGGCCTGGGCCAGCCACAACCTAATAGGAATTTTGCTTCTCTGGACCAGGTCCTGCCTCTTTGTCTACAGCGGTTACTCAGTCCCTGCCAGATCTGCTACCTGGGTTCTCCAGGAGCTGTGGCCATCCAGTTTGACACTGTAGCATCCTGCCAACTTTGAGCAGAGATAGTTTTCCAATAAATTCTTCTTTCTGCTTCAGTTAGTAGAAATTGGCTTCTGTTGTTTGCAATCACAGAGCCCTGGCTGGTTCAGATGGCATGACCTCCTCTTTATTACCAAAAGTATCACACTGATGGCTCACATTAAGATTTTCATCATTCAAACCTGTCCTTACCCGCTCTACCTCAGTTTCTTTATACTGAAGTTGTTACTAAGCCAGATCTCACTAACTTGTACAAGTGAAGGTGATCTTTCACTTTTTGGGGGGTGGGTGGGTGGGTACTGGGGATTGAACTCAGGGCACTTGACCACTGAGCCACATCCCTAACCCTATTTTTGTATTTTTGTCTTTAGAGACAGGGTCCCACTGAGTTGCTTAGGGCCTTGCATTTTCTGAGGCTGGCTTTGAACTTGCAATCCTCCTGCCTCTGCTTCCTGAGTGCTGGGATTATAGGCATGCACCAGCGTGCCCGACTTGGTGATATTTTACTTTTAATCTTTATATGATCCATTAAATTTAATTTTGTAGGTCTGATTAATTGTTGTTGAGGTTTATGGTTAACTTTTTTTTTTTTTTTTTTGTACCAGGGATTGAATCCAGGGGTGCTTAACCACTGAGTTATATCCCCAGCCCTTTTTTATTTTGAGACAGTGTCTCACTAAGTTGCTTAGGACCTTGCTAAATTGCTTAGCACCTTACTAATTTGCTGAGGCTGGCTTTGAACTGTGATCCTCCTACCTTAGCCTCCAGAGACATGGAATTACAGGCGTGTGCCATCGAGCCCTTATACAGACATATTTTTTAAATACTTTAAAAAACAACTTTAATAACTAATGAAGATTAGTTATTAAAGCCCTTGGTATTATAGATGACCTTTGGGGTCATACTAACATAGATGACTTTGGGGTCAAATCCTGACTTTAAGCTGGACAACCTCATGTATATTGCATAACTCCCTGAAAGCCAGTTTTCTCATCCATTAAATGGGGATGATAATTATACCTATTTTATAGACTTGCTGTGAGGATTGTATTAGGTATGTAAATTGTTCAGTGCAGTAGCTGATCTGCAGTAAGCACTAAATAAGCATTAAATGTTAGTTTCTTTCCTCTTTCTGAGGCTAATGGAAAAGGGCAGGAGTTGATAATGGCAGCCAGAGGTGGGGAGGAAGCCAAATCAGAGTTGTATTCCCAACTGGTGCGCTGAATACTATCACCAGAGAGAAGAGCCCGCAACTGAGAAAGTGCACGTGAGCAGAGGGCAGGGAGTAAAACAGCTGGAAGCATTCATGGCAAAACAACCCAGCATAGCAGGTAACCCAATGCAGCCCAAGGAGCTGCGAATCTTGCAAACTGGAGACCAAGAGAAGAAAACACATTTTATGGTCCTGGGAGGAAATGCAAATGGGACAACAAATCACCACATCAGAGTAAGCCGGCTTTTCCTGCATCCCTGCCTCTTCCCAGCTCCTGGGCTTGTCTTTTGCAGGTTGTATCTTTCTTATTCCTTTTCATCTTTACTCAGGTTTTGTGTGGAAACCAGAGAAATGGGATAATGCATATTTCTCTTAGAAAAATCTTCATTCTCAGCACGTCACTCTGTGCTTTTGGAAATGCTATGGATCCAATGACTGCCTCCTTCAAAGCAGGTGTTAAAACTTAATGGCCAATGTGATGTTATTCACTGGTGGGTCCTTTAAGAGGTCCTTAAGGTGATTGTGTCCCAAAGACTCCTCCCTCAGGAATGGGATTGAACCCTAGTAAGAAGGCTTTAGGGCGTGGGTTTGCTGGTGTTCTCTTGCCCTTCTGCTGTGGTGTAAGGACATAGCAAGAAGCCTCCCCGGTTGCCAGGGCCTTGATCTTGGACTTCCTAGACTCCAGAACTGTGAGGAAATGCTCTTCTACTCTCTTTCGGTTACCCAGTCTCGAGTATTTTGTCATAATTGGAAAAAAAATAGAGGAGGATGCAGGGAATGTATAAATTGTGGCAATCTTACAGAGCTGAGGGCAGGTGCAACCTGAAACAGAGGCTTTGGAGGTAACTCTTTGTTTTAGGTGGAGAAGGCTAAAAGCTGTTCTGGGTGAGTCTAGTTATATTTTACCTTAAATACCACACTTCATACTTCACTTTCCTCGTTTCCCCTCTCTCCCCACTCCAGTGACTTCCAGTCTTATTTTTCTGAGAGAGAATTAAAATTGTATCATTTCCTCTACTCCAAAACATCCAATAGCTCCCCCCGTGAACTCAAAATTAAAGACCAGTTTCTCCACTCGGCCTTTAAGAAACTGCCATAATTTCACCCCGACCCATCTTTCTAATCTTTCAACTGATTTTTCTGCTGCTTCCAGTCCTGCAGGCTGATTGCTGCATCCCTATACCCACCTCCATGTTTACTGATCTCACGTTGGTTCCTTTCAATATACCGTTCCCTCCACCCTTCCACTCCCACAGGTCCCAGTTTTCCCATCTTCCATGGGCTACTTCAGATTGCTTTCTAGAACCTTCCTGGATCTCCATACCTTTCTTCCCTAGCTGGATATGACTATTCAATTTTATTTAAGAAATTATTGAGCTTGGTAGATGTGAAGAAGACAAAAAACTAAAAATGCAGGGTCTCTCAGCACCCTCTCAGGCAGGAAGGCGGGCACAAACAACAAACCCCAAACCATGGTGACAAATGAGAGGCCAGTAATGAGAACAAGGCCCTGTGGGGCCACCAGGGAGGCACCAGCATCTCTGGCTTCTAACTTGTCTCTGGTTCTACTCTTGCCACCCCACCCCCCAACTTCAAAATTCCTTCTCCACACAGCAGCCAGAATGTTGACCCTGACAGACGGGGAATGTTTCTTCCCTAGCTGATCCCCAGAGCCTGGCCACCAGGGAAAATCTACACTCACCCTCCTGACTTCTAAGGCCTTTGGAACCAGCTATTCCCATATCCTTTGGAACATTTTAGACCTTCTCAGCTTCATTATCTGCCTGTTTTTATTCTGCTCCTTAATTAGGTTAAATGCTTCCCTTTTTAAAAAAATTTCTTTTTAGTTATATACAACACCAGGATACACCCTGACATAATCATAAAATCATGGAATACAACCCGTGCCAGTTCAAATGTTTCTCCTCTTGAGACTTTGAACCCTTTCCCTCTTTCACATCCAATGCTCTTGCTTGTCATTTAGGCATCAGTCTACCACCTGCTTGGCAAGCACTTCTCTGACCCATCCAGCCTCGGTCAGCTATCCAACCACTCTCAGGAATGTTATCATTGGCATTTTTCCTACTTGGCTGTTGCTCATCTGTTTCGGATCCATCAGGGCAGAGGCCACGCTGTATTGTTCACAGCTGCAGCCTCAGTACTCCAAGGGAACAGGGCAGAGCTCAGAGGAGACCCTTGGCAAATGTTTGATGAATGAATGAATGCCTGGAAGATTTTATGGAAGTGTGGAGAGTGGGAGTTCATCAGTGCTGGGAAGGGTATCTTGAGCACAAGAAGCAGACCAATGAGAAGGAATAAAAAGGAGAATGAGTAGACAGCATCTGCACTTCTAGCTGTGGTATTTGGCTCACTTGGCTGGAATGGGCTGTTCCCCAAAGAAAAGTTTCTGAGGGCAGGGAACTTGTCCATTTTGCTCACCACTGAATTTTCAATGTCCTGGCCCAGCATAGGATTTCAGTACGTACTTAATGAATGAATGAGAGTTTAGAAGGAAGAGCAAGAGGAAGCAAGTTTGGAAAGACAGTGTGAAGCTTTATTGTTAAGGGCCTTGCCATGTTGAGCAAAGGAGTTTGTATTTTCTATAAAAAGATGGGGAGTCATTGAAGGTTTTTCTTCTGTTTAGTTTTTAAAATCATAATTATGTATTTAGTTTTTAACTTTCAGATTGAAATAGATTCCCAAGAGGTTGTGAAGAAAGGTATAGTGAAGTCCCCTGTGCCCTTTAACCATCCTTTCTCAATGTTTGTATCTTATACAACCATCACATAATATCAAAACCAAGAAATTGACATTAGTAAATCATGAAACTTAGATCTCACCAGTTTATATACATTAATCTCTCTCTCTCTCTCTTTCTCTCCATGTGATTTTATCACATGTAGCCTTGAGTCACCACCATCACAATCAAGACCCTCAACTATCACAAGATTCCCTTGTTACCCCCTTGTAGGCACATCCATCTCTCCAATCCTAATGCTTGGCAACTAGTAATCTGTCCTTCATCTAACTAGGTTATTTCATGATAGCTTCATAAAAGAAAACATGCAATATGTATCCTTTTGATTGACTTTTTTTCCCTAGTCAGCACAGCTTCCTTAGGCTTCATCCAAGTTGTGGTGTCTATTAGGAATCTGTTCATTTCTGTGACAGAGTAGCACTCCATGGTTTGGATACCTACAGTTTGTTCAACAACTCACTATTTATTTTTAATTTTATTAATTTTATTTTTAAATTCTTTTTAGTTATACATGACAGTAGAATGTGTTTTAATGCACAAATACCTGGAGTATAACCTCCCATTCTTGATAACTACTCACTATTTAAAGGTTATTTGGGTAGTTTCCAGAAAATTTTAAATCAAAATGGAATAGCATACTGAATTTTATTCTCTAAGAGGAAAATTTTAGTGACTGGGAGAAGAGGAATTGGATTAAAGTTGGAGTTAGCTTAAAGAAGAGAGAAGCAATGGTCATTTCAATAATACAATAGAGAGGAAGACTAGAACTAAGGAAATAACAATGAAATGGAGAAGAGGTAATTAATTCAAAAAGATCCTGAAGTAAAATTGACAGAAATATGTTGGTGATGGATTTGATATAGAAACTAAGGGAGAATTCAGAAGTCTCTTCAACTGTTCTGGTTTGGGTAACTGCAAAATTTGTGATACTATAAACTATAATATGGCGAGGGGAGAATGAGTCCAATTTTGGGTACTTAGAGTTTGATTGATTGATATGCCTTGCCAGAGAGCCAAGTTAAAGTGTCCAGTGGCTCAAGAGGGCATTCTGGGAAGAAATGGAATAATGGAGCTTCCAGAATACAAGGACTATTTGAATGCATATGAGATGGTTGAGATAGTCCAAGGAGTGACAGAAAGATTAGCAGAGGGCTCAGGACATAATGTTGAGAATATCAACATTTAAAGCTATCAAGACATCAAATGGGGAAAGTCATTATGGGATATTTGCACCATCAAGCTCAGTAGACTGAAGCATGGAGGAAAGATGAGGTAATAAAGGACAGATAAAGTAGAGGCATAATGAGCATTTTAATAAACTTGGCAACAAAGGTAGAGAGTAGAGTGTTGGGTGGGACAAAATCTGCCAGTACTCCTCAGGAGCCCCACAGCACTTGGTGCTTCTGTGACCATGGGCATACACACTAATCCATCAAGTTTCTCTCTTCTGTGATTCCATACATGATACTGAGATTGGTCCAAATTAATTCTCACTTAACACCCACTCACCATCCTGGGAATAGTCAAGGACTTGCTTTAGAACGGTGAGAAGTGAGAGTGTATGAACTAAGGACATGCTACTGAATGAAGAGAGGGAAGGCGAGGAGCAGAGGGGCTGGAGTAGTGATGGAGCAAGGCCCTGAGGAAGGAGAGTAAATGGAGAGGTCAGTCTCAGAGGAAGAATCTTTCTTTCCTCTGCATCAGAATTGGGTCAGGATGGGGAGAGATGATGGCAGTTGGGATGTAGGATTGGATTGAAGCTGAGGTCACACTTATCTCAGTGCTGTAGAAGGTCATTGCAGCTAAAAGCAAAAAAGGTAGGGGCTGTTGATTGTTCAATGGCAGAAAGATTCAGAGCAATTCTGTTCATCTCCAGTACTGGTTACCACCTGCCATATTATAATATCAGCTTGCCTTTTGGCTATCTTTTTTTCTCATTAGGATATAAACTCTATGTAGGCAAATTGTTTTGTTCATTGTGTATTCCCAGCACTTGTAATAAGACCTGGGACATAGTAGGACTCAATGAGTATTTTTTTTATATTTTAAAATGCTTTATTTTTGTAATTTAGGGTTTTTTCATTTGTTTTATTTTTATCTATATTTATTGTTTTTTTTTTTTTTGTGGTGCTGAGGATTGAATCCAGGGCTTCCTATGTGTTAGACAAGTGCTCTGCCCCTGAGCTACATCTCAGCCCCCTCAATGAATATGTATTGAGTGGAGAGGAAGAATGAATGAGGAGCAAAATGACTAGCGAGGGGTCTGGCTGGGCCAGCTGTGGTTGTGAATAATCCTTTCTCCCCTGATCTTGCCCTCTCACCTGTGCTTGTCTCTTGCTGCCTTGTACCTAAGTTATTTGAAGTCAGACTTTGTCTCCTGTCCTGCACCGAACACTCTTTGGGGTCAAGTCTGCAACTGACCCCTCCTGGTGGATAAACAACATAGTAGGTACTCAAGAATTATTGGCTGAATAAATGGCTATGCAAATGGAAAGCTAAGTGGCTATGGAGTTACAAAATCCATTTTGTGTTACATTAAAATCCAGCTTCTTATGACTTTTACACATTAGTTGAAATTTTGCAGTTTGGAATAAACAAGGCCATTTCTCCCACCCTTAGGCAAACTTTCAAGTATTTGAATGGTGGGGGGTGTCTTCTCACACTTTGTCTTAGGTTAAGACCTGTGAGTCTTGTGACTGTCCTCAAATGATCAGTTTCCAAATTCCCTGATGTCTCTCTGGGATAGGAAACCCTGGCCCTGGGTTGTTTGGATACCAGCAAACTATAGTTCAGTGGGGAACCCCAGCATCCTGGTCTATAAACATATGTGGGTACAGCACGAAGCCCTGTTTTTATTATCCTTTCCTAAAGTTTTTAAAGTCATCTTCTCTATGAGGCCCACTGAACCTTAAAATTGGGAGCCAATCTGTCATTGGAGCTGACTTCTATTCTAACAATGAGTACACCCTGCCTTGCCCAACATGACCAGCGACCCTGAGTGTGTGAAACCAGCTGCACTCTGGAGATGTGCTCTATTCTTTTTTTTTTTTTTTTTTGGAAGATGAACTAGCAAGTTCCTCTGGTATTCTTCCTCTGTGTTTTAACAGATGAAGATAATAAATAAGGGGTCACTCTATCCCTGAGGTAAAGGGAAGAAAGAAGCAGTCTTTTCAGCACCACTATGTGGAAAGGGTTTTTGGTTGATTTTTCTTTTCTTTTTTTTTGGCTGAAATTCTTTACTGCCTTCACCCCTTAGGTGCAGGCTATTTGGGGGAGTTCATTAGCTCAAATTTCAGGTTTCACTAAAAGGAGAAGAAACTGGCCTACTACTACCAAGCTTATGACCCTGTAGCTAGCTCAGCAGGGTTGATTTTCTAATTTAGTGAGATAAAATTAACATGCAATAAAATATATAGATCTTAAGTGTTAAGTTCAAAGGGTTCTGGCTGTTGTGAACACTTATATAACCATTTTCCCAAACAAATTGAAGAGAATATCTACATTATCCCCTGAAGTTACCTTGTGCCCCTTCCAATCTATTCTATCACCTTTTTACCTTCTTTGACTTTTATTAAGTAGATTATATTTCCTATTTTTTGCACTTCATATATATGGACTCCTACAGTGTGTACTTTTGGAGGCCTATCTTTTGCTCAACATAATGTGTTTTAGATTCTACCATATTGTTGTATGTATTAGTGATTTATCCATTTTATTTATTTTTATTAGTTCTAATCAGTTATATATGATAGTAGAAAGCTCTTCAGTTCACTATGCACATTGTGCACAATGGAGCAGAATTTTTCACTTCTCTGGTTGTACATGAAGTAGAGTCACACCATTCATGCAATCATACATGTACCTAGGGTACATTCCACCATCTTTCCTACCCCTTTTCCCCCTCCTCCTCTCCCTTTTGCCCCATTCAAAGTTCCTCTACCCATCCCATGCCCCCTGGCCGCCCGTATTATGGATTATCATTCACTTATCAGAGAAAAACATTCAGTGCCTGTGTTTTTGAGATTGACTTATTTCACTTAGCATGACATTCTCCAACTCCATCCATTTACCTGCAAATGCTATAATCTTATTCTCTTTTAATGCTGAGTAATACTCTATTGTATACATATACCACAGATCCTTTATCCATTCATCTGTTGAAGGGCATCTAGGTTGGTTCCACAGTTTAGCTATTGTGAATTGTGCTGCTATAAATATTGATGTGGCTGTGTCCCTATAGTATGCTGTTTTTAGGTCCTTAGAGTATAAACCAAGGAGTAGGATAGCTGGGTCAAATGGTGGTTCCATTCCAAGTTTTCTAAGGAATCTCCATACTACTTTCCATAATGGTGGCACAATTTGCAGTCCCACCAGCAATGTATGAGTGTACCTTTTTCCCCACATCCTCGACAACATTTATTGTTACTTGTATTCTGATAATTGCCATTCTGACTGAAGTGAGATGAAATCTTAGTGTAGTTTTAATTTGCATTTCTCTAATTGCTAGAGATGTTGAACATTTTTAAAATATATTTGTCAACAATTCATATTTCTTTTTTTGGAATGTCTGTTCAGTTCCTTAGTCCATTTGATTGAGATACCTGTTTTTTTTATTTTGGTGTGTGTGTGTGTGTGTGTGTGTGTGTGTGTGTGTTGTGTTCTTTGTATATCCTGGAGATTGATGCTGTATCTGAGGTGCAGGTGGCAAAGATTTTCTCCCATTCTGTAGGTTCTGTCTTCATGCTCTTGATTCCTTTGCTGTGAAGCAACTTTCTAGTTTGATGCCATCCCATTTATTGACTCTTGATTTTACTTCTTGTGCTTTAGGAATCTTGTTAAGGAAGTCAGTTCCTGAGCTGATGTTTTGAGTGTTGGGCCTACATTTTTTTCTAGTATGTGCTGCAGTGAGTCTTTATGAACAAAAATTCATTTCTGCTAAGTAGGTATGTAGAGAAAATATATGTTTAAACTAGAAGAAATTGTCAAAACCTTTTCCAAAGTTAATGTAGTATTTTGTACCTTGACCAGCAATGTATGAGCACTCCAGTTGTCCCATATCCTTTAGATTTTTAGAGGTGTCTGTCTTCCAACTTTTAGCCATTCTAGTAGGTATGTAATGTGATCTCACTATGGGTTTCATTTGCATTTTCTTATTTAATCATGTTAAGCATTTCTCAAGTGTTTACTAGCCATGTGCCTCTCCCCTTTGTGAAGTGTATTTTCAGGTCTTTTACCTATTTTGTAAACTGGATTGCTTGTCTTTGTGCTTGATTTGTAGGATTTCTTTATTTTGGATTGGTTGGGTATGTGCTATATATATACTTTCCTCCAAGTCTGTGGCCTATCTACTCATCATCTTAATGGTATCATTTAATGAGACATGTTTAATTTTGATGATAATTTATCGTTTTCTTTCATAGATGGTACTGGCTGGTCTGTTTGCAGTCACAAGATAGCAGGTCTGAGATCCCCAAAGAACTTTGGAATAACTGGGAGATGAATAGGTGATATAACTTTACATTATAAGTGCACAAGAACCCTGCAGCTTGGTGCCTTGAAAAGGCACAAGGATAGTAAATAATCAAGATCTAAATCTAGTCCTGCCTTGGTTAATTACTAGTTGAGTGACCAGTTTATTTACCTGTAAGGTGCGGGCAATCATGCTTATTCATCCCATGTCATAATGGGTTTTGAAAAATAATATGAATAAACTAACAACTATAAGGTGCTCAACAGGTGATCATGGTTTTTGTAATATTAGTGAATCAACCCTGCATTATCCTAGTCATGTTATTTAATCCCTCCTCCTCTCCAACCCTACATTATCCTAGACATGTTATTTAATCCCTCCTCCTCTCCAACCCTCACTCCTGAGTGTTACATTTTTCTTGGGGGACAGGCAGGTAGGAAAGATTACAAAACTCAAACCCTCTCTTCTCACTTTTTTTTTTGCATTTCTAGAAATATATCCTTGAGTTGTATTATTCCCATGGAACAGTATTCCAGGCATTGATCTCTGGGTAGTGGGAAGTCCACATGAGAGTCTGAGGGATTGGCAGCTGAATGGGACACAGAACAAAGTCCTGAGCAAGTACCAAACACATGCCTCCCTTTTACTTCTAATGGCTATTTTTGTTATCCCTCCATATCCCAATTTTGAATATACTTTTCCAACAAAAACCTTATGTAAATGATTATACATAGTTTATTTTTTTTCAGGAGCCAGACCTTATTTTCCCACAAGTCAGCATACTAAGTTCATGAATTACACACAATGGAAATGCTATGATACTGCCAGTAGCCTGTGCAGTTTTGTTTGGCTTTTTCTTTTAGTGTTGAAAAATTTGTGGGCACCTGTGTTCCTATCTCTGAGAAACCCAGGCAGTTTGGAACCACTGAAAGGCAGTCCCTGATCTCTCCATTAATATCTTTGTGAAAAGCTACCTGGAGGGCAAACTTTTTAATTTTTTATTTATTTTTGCCTCAAATCAGACTGCCTTCTTGGAAAGAACAAAGAAAGCAAGCAAGAAATCTTTTTATAAAGCAAATTATCAGTTTATGGTGAGACTGGTCTGTTTTCCAAGTTTGGGATACTTAGAAAACACCTCCATGGGGTCTTGGGGTTCTTTAGACACAGAATGTTAGGCTAGTGTACATGCCACAGCTCACCATGCTGCTGCCCCTAGTCAAACCTGGAGACCCAGTGAAGGTGTAAACCCCAGAAGTTTCCCCACAGGGGAAAACTGCCATCTTTCCTGGGCTGGGCCTGATAACTCGGGGCTCTTCATTATTCCCTTTGGGAGGATGCTTATGAAGATAAAATCTAAGGAGGTCAACACTCTTGTCTTTGGCATCTCCTGCATTGACAGAAGAGTGGAAAAACTGGGGATCAAGTATGCAAACGCAAGCCCTGTCTCCACCCCCAGGATGGGCCCTCCGGAGCCTATGAGGGCATGTGGCCTGCCTGCCAGAGACACTTCTCACTGGGAGAGAGGAAATGACATTGGCTGTGGGAGGTGGGCAGGAGAAGGTCCTCACATGGCTACAGCATCACTAAACAATGAATCCAGCAAACAAAGGGTGTTAAAGGAAATGACAAGATTCTTAAGGCTTCAAAGCAGGAATGGTTTTCTGTGTGCATCTGACAGGAGAGGTAGGAGGTGGGGGTGGGGGTGGGGAGACAGCAAAGATAAGAAGCTAGTGGCTGAGTGTTATATTACAAAGCTGAAAGGGAGAAGTGGAGAAACTAGGAACTCGTACCAGAAAGATCAGAGGAAGCCAGTATTATGCAATATGCCTGTTGCAGACAGACAGGCGGCTCTGGCCCTTCATCTTTCTTAACTTCAGATTCTGAGAAAGCCTTTGTGGTAGGCTGGTCAGTCACACACTGGCACGGGCTGGGGCGAATGTCAAAGCCTTGGCAGGTCCACTGTGGACAGGGGAGCCTGGGAGTCTTTTCCAGGTTAGGGAACTAACAGCCCCCATCCTATTTATCAGCTACCTGAAATTACCCCCATTCTGTTGCCCCCACTCTCCAAACTACCTCATGCAGAGGGAGGACAGTGGGAAGGTAGGGCTGCTCCGGCTCTGTAAAGGGCACATGCAGGGCCCCAACTGGCCCCATCCAGACTCATGCCACCCAGAGCCAAGTGAAAAGTGAAAACTGCCCACCAGACAGTTCTGTCTACACGACCGTAAGTTGACCAGTTGTTGAGGTTGGTGCCAAGAGATCTTTTCACTGAGACCAGCTACTTGGACAATGTGCGTAGCCCACACTGGACACCACATGGAGGGAAGGTAAAGCCTCGTGGATGGAAGAAAATTCTTCAGAGCTCGATGGAGTCAAACTTCACTGTCTTTGGGAGACTGAGCACTGTTTCTGTGTGTCCTGGTAATAAAGGACCAACGTTTTTGTCCACTGCCACAGCTCTGGGTATGAGTGACCTCAGTGTATATTCATGGATGGAACACGCTGCAGAAGACAGACAAATAACACAGGGCTGTCCTGACGACTAAGAGGATTAGAAGCCAAAGCAGAATAGGCACAGGTCCTAGGGAAGGGAGTGTTTGGCATTTGAGAAATGCGTTGAGAAAGCCAGTCTTTGGGTCACTACCTGGGCATGGCTTAACCTGGTGTTGGGTTCTAAGTCACCATAGAATGGCCAGCTTCTTGGGTCAGCCAATGCCAGGGATGGACGGGGGCTGTGGAGAAAACACGACAAACGCCCTGCTGCCTAACTGTGGACCTTTTGCCAGATGTGGCCTCTTGGGGTCATTTGAGCTTGGCCTGTGAATCTCTCGGGTCACATCAAACAGATCTGATTTTAGATATTTTTAAATCTTTTGACAAAACCTGGAAGGCAACAAAAAGAAAAAAGACCACAAGTGCATAAAATATCAGATGAACCCTCCCTGGCCCGTGTACACGGAGGGCTTTAGACTCTGTGGCAGGCCCCTGTTCTTCACATAGCCACATGCTCTTGCTCTAGGTGCCCTCAGTGCGGGCTGCCTGGACTTCTGACCTGACATTTCACCACCACACTTGGCTCCTGTCACTCCCCTCTCTCTTTTGTGCTTTAGTTTTCTCCCTAGCATATCACATCATCTACTCTAACTGTCCCCAATTGTCTCCTTGATTGTCTGCCATCCCCACTACAATGTAGCCTCCAGGAGGACAGGGAAGTCCCTGGGCCTGTGGGCCCAGCAAGGACAGCACCTGGCAGTGAGAGAGCTCACATATTTGTGGAAAGAATAAATACTTTCTGTCCTGTGAGTAGGTCTCTCCATTTTACAGATGAGGAAACTGAGGCAGAGTGTATTTATGCTCCTGGCCCCCAGTGTTTTAAGAAAACCCCCTTCCAGTGACTAGGTTTGGGGTGGGCAGGAAGCTGTGCTTTCTGATGAAAAACTGTCCTCAAGTTTGCTAAGCAACCTTGTCTCTGAGAGGTGGTCAAATGTGTATTTATGCCAATTGATACTCAGGATGCTCTTCTTTATGCTGCTGGTAGGGTAGATCCTGACTGGTTTTCGGATGTTGCACCACCCCGCATACCTGGAAAAGGAAAAAAAAAACCTGCCTGATCATAGCAGAGCACATAATTCTTTTTATTCATTGTCAGATTCAGCTTTCTGTTAATTTATTTGTTTAAAATCTTGCATTAGATATATTGATCCAAAATTTTGTTGTTTGGTACTGTCTTTGTTTAGAATTTACATCACGGTGGTACTAGTTTCATAAAATGACTTAAGAAAGTTCTTTACCTGTTATTTGGAAGAGATCATATAAGATTGATCTTAATTTCTCTTTAAACATTAGAATCCTCTGGTGAAACTATCTGGAAATAGTTTTTTTCTTCATGAGCTTTAAATTTTGATTTTAGTTTGTTTAACAATTATAGGACTTTTGAACTATCTGTTTCATCTTGGTGGAGTATGGGTAATTTGTAGTTTTTGAGGAATTGTTCCATCTCTCAGCTTGTCAAATGTGTAAATATAAAATTTCTCGATATTCTCTTATTACCCTCTTTTTTTTTTTTAAAGAGAGAGTGAGAGAGGAGAGAGAGAGAGAGAGAGAGAGAATTTTTAATATTTATTTTTTAGTTCTCGGCAGACACAACATCTTTGTTGGTATGTGGTGCTGAGGATCGAACCCGGGCCGCACGCATGCCAGGCGAGCGCGCTACCGCTGAGCCACATCTCCAGCCCTCTTATTACCCTCTTAATGGCTACAGGATCTTACTGGTGTCCTGTGTTTTATTTCTGATGTTAGTGACTTGTGCTTGCATGTGTGTGCTCTGTCATCAGCCTTGCTAAAGGTTTACCAATCTTTTTTTTTTCTTGAGTGAATTAAACTTTTTTCCCCTTTATTTTCCTATGTTTAGTTTCATTGATTTCTGCTCTGATCTTCATTATTCCCTGTTGCTTGCTTTGAATTTATTTTTTTCTAATTCCTTTAAGTAGAAACTTAGACTTTTGGTTTGAGGTTCTTCCTCTTTTTAAATGCAAGCACTTAGTGTTATAAAATTTTCTCTCGTCTGTCTAATTGCTCTGGCCAGTATTTTGAGAACTATATTGCATAGAAGTGGTGAGAGAGGGCATCCCTGTCTTGTTCCAGATTTTAGAGGGAATACCTTCAATTTTTCTCCATTCAGAATGATGCTAGCCTGAGGCTTAGCATAGATAGCTTTTACAATGTTGAGGTAAGTTCCTGTTATCCCTAGTTTTTCTAATGTTTTGAACATAAAGGGATGCTGTAGTTTGTTGAATGATTTTCTGAGTCTATGGAGATGATCATATGGTTCTTATCTTTGAGTCTATTGATGTGTGAATAACATTTATTGATTTCCTTATATTGAACAATCCTTGCATCCCAGGGATGAATCCTACTTGATCATGGTGCACAATTTTTTTGATGTGTTTTTGTATCCGATTCGCCAGAATTTTATTGAGGATTTTTGCATCTAGGTTCATTAGAGATATTGGTCTGTAGGTTTCTTTCTTTGAGGTGTCTTGTCTGGTTTTGGAATCGGGGTGATGTTGGCCTCATAGAATGAATTTGGAAGAGCTCCATCTTTTTCTATTTCCTGAAATAACTTGAAAAGTATTGGAATTAATTCTTTTTTAAAGGTTTTGTAAAACTCTGTTGTATACCCATCCGGTCCTGGGCTTTTCTTGGTTGGTAGTCTTTTGATGGCTTCTTCTATTTCCTCACTTGATATTGGTCTGTTCAAATTGTGTGTATCCTCCTGACTCAGTCTGGGCAAATCATATGACTTAAGAAATTTATCGATGTCTTCACTATCTTCTATTTTATTGGAATATAGGTTTTCAAAATAATTTCTAATTGTCTTCTGTATTTCTGTAGCATCTGTTGTGATATTGCCTTTTTCATCCCGTATGTTAGTAATTTGAGTTCTCTCTCTTTTTCTCTTCGTTAGCATGGCTAAGGGTCTGTCAAACTTATTTATTTTTTCAAAGAACCAACTTTTAGTTTTGTCAATTTTTTCAATAGTTTCTTTTGTTTAAATTTCATTGATTTAAGCTCTGATTTTAATTATTTCTTGCCTTCTGCTACATTTGCTGTTGTTTTGCTCTTCCTTTTCTAGGGCTTTGAGATAAGTGTGAGCTCATTTATTTGTTGGTTTTTTCTTTTTTTGAGGAATGACCTTCAGGTGATGAGTTTCCCTCTTAAAATTGCTTTCATTGTGTCCCATAGATTCCAATACGCTGTGTCTGTATTTTCATTTATCTCTAAGAATTTTTTGATTTCCTGCTTTATGTCTTCTGTAACCCATTGATCATTCAGTAACATATTGTTCATTTTCCAAGTGATGTAGGATTTTTCCTTCCTTCTTTTATCATTGATTTCCAGTTTCATTCCATTATGATCAGATGAAATGCATGGTATTATCTCCACCCCTTTATATTTACTGAGGGTTGCCCTATGGCATAATATATGATCTATTTTTGAGAAGGATCCATGTGCTACTGAGAAAAAAGTATATCCACTTGATGATGGTTGATATATTCTATATATGTCAGTTAAGTCTAGGTTATTGATTGTGATATTGAGTTCTATAGTTTCTTTATTCAACTTTTGTTTGGAGGATCTGTCAAATGGTGAGAGAGGTTTGTTGAAGTCACCCATAATTATTGTGTTGTGGTCTATTTTATTCTTGAACTTGAGGAGAGTTTGTTTTATGAATGTCGCAGCACCCTTATTTGGTGCATAAATAAATTAAAGGCATAAAAATAGGAAAAGAAGAACTTAAATTATCACTATTTGCGGTCGACATGATTCTATACCTAGAAGACCCAAAAGGGTCTACAAAGAAACTATTAGAGGTAATAAATGAATTCAGCAAAGTGGCAGGATATAAAATCAACACGCATAAATCAAAGGCATTTCTGTATATCAGTGACAAAACCTCTGAAATGGAAATGAGGAAAAACACTCCATTCACAATATCCTCAAAAAAAATAAAATACTTGGGAATCAACCTAACAAAAGAGGTGAAAGATTTATATAATGAAAACTACATGGCCCTAAAGAGAGAAATAGAAGAAGATGTTAGAAGATGGAAAAATATACCCTGTTCATGGATAGGCAGAACTAACATCATCAAAATGGCGATATTGCCAAAAGTTCTCTATAGGTTTAATGCAATGCCAATCAAAATCCCAACAGCATTTCTTGTAGAAATAGATAAAGCAATCATGAAATTCATATAGAAAAATAAAAGACCCAGAATAGCAAAAGCAACTCTAAGCAGGAAGTGTGAATCAGGCCACATAGAGATACCAGATTTCAAACTATACTACAGAGCAATAGTAACAAAAACAGCATGGTACTGGTACCAAAACAGGCGGGTAGACCAATGGTACAGAATAGAGGACACAGAGACTAATCCACAAAGTTACAACTATCTTATATTTGATAAAGGGGCTAAAAGCATGCAATGGAGGAAGGATAGCATCTTCAACAAATGGTGCTGGGAAACCTGGAAATCCATATGCAATAAAATGAAACTGAATCCCCTCCTCTCGCCATGCACAAAAGTTAACTCAAAATGGATCAAGGAGCTTGATATCAAATCAGAGACTCTGCATCTGATAGAAGAAAAAGTTGGCTCCGATCTACATATTGTGGGGTCGGGCTCCAAATTCCTTAATAGGACACCCATAGCACAAGAGTTAATAACAAGAATCAACAAATGGGACTTACTTAAACTAAAAAGTTTTTTCTCAGCAAGAGAAACAATAAGAGAGGTAAATAGGGAGCCTACATCCTGGGAACAAATTTTTACCCTTCACACTTCAGATGGAGCCCTAATATCCAGAATGTACAAAGAACTCAAAAAAATTAGACAATAAGATAACAACCCAATCAACAAATGGGCCAAGGACCTGAACAGACACTTCTCAGAGGAGGACATACAATCAATCAACAAATACATGAAAAAATGCTCACCATCTCTAGCAGTCAGAGAAATGCAAACCAAAACCACCCTAAGATACCATCTCACTCCAGAAAGATTGGCAGCCATTTTGAAGTCGAACAACAACAAGTGCTGGCAAGGATGTGGGGAAAAGGGTACACTTGTTCATTGCTGGTGGGACTGCAAATTGGTGAGGCCAATTTGGAAAGCAGTTTGGAGATTCCTGGGAAAGCTGGGAATGGAACCACTATTTGACCCAGCTATTGCCCTTCTCAGACTATTCCCTGAAGACCTTAAAAGAGCATACTACAGGGATACTGCCATATCGATGTTCATAGCAGCACAATTCACAATAACTAGACTGTGGAACCAACCCAGATGTCCTTCAATAGATGAATGGATAAAAAAATTGTGGCATTTATACACATTGGAGTATTACTCTGCAGTAAAAAATGACAAAATCATGGAATTTGCAGGGAAATGGATGGCATTAGAGCAGATTATGCTAATTGAAGCTAGCCAATCCCTAAAAAACAAATGCCAAATGTCTTCTTTGATATAATGAGAGCAACTAAGAACAGAGCAGGGAGGAAGAGCAGGAGGAAAAGATTA
Organism: Urocitellus parryii; assembly: GCF_045843805.1. Taxonomy (NCBI): domain Eukaryota; kingdom Metazoa; phylum Chordata; class Mammalia; order Rodentia; family Sciuridae; genus Urocitellus; species Urocitellus parryii. The sequence continues at coordinate 97,736,828 of NC_135534.1, forward strand.
ACATTAAGCAGAGACATGGGGTGGGAGGGAAAGGGAGAGAAAAGGGAAATTGCATGGAAATGGAAGGAGACCCTCATTGTTATACAAAATTACATATAAGAGGTTGTGAGGGGAATGGGAAAAAACAAGAGAAATGAATTACAGTAGATGGGGTAGAGAGAGAAGATGGGAGCGGGGGAGGGGGGATAGTAGAGGATAGGAAAGGTAGCAGAATACAACAGTTACTAATATGGCATTATGTAAAAATGTGGATGTGTAACTGATGTGATTCTGCAATCTGTATTTGGGGTAAAAATGGGAGTTCATAACCCACTTGAATCTAATGTATGAAATATGATATGTCAAGAGCTTTGTAATGTTTTGAACAACCAATAAAAAAATGATAGTAAAAAAAAATAAAATTTTCTCTCAGTTGCCTTACAGGCATCCCACATATTTTGATCTGTTTTAATTTTATTTAGTTCTTTGAGTTAAAAAAAAAAAGTCTTTTGTAACTGCCTCTTGATGGTATTGAGTTGTATTTTCTTGCTGGTTTTTGTCTAGTTCTATCAGTTATTGTGAGGAATGTTGCGGTCTCTAATTATGACTGGAGTTGTCTAGTTCTCATTTCAGTTGTGTAACTATTTTGCTTTGTTTATGTTGAGGCTCAGTTTGTGTATAGACATTTACACATTTATGGTGATTGCGTCTTCCTGGTGGATTGATCATTTTATTGTCATATACTGTCTCTTTCTGTCTTCAGCAATTTTCTTTGCTTTGAGGCCTGCCTTAACCAATTTTAACACAGCCACTCCTGCTTTCTTTTGATTAATGTTTGCATAGTATGTATTTTTCAATGTCCATCCTTTTCCTATTACCTGTGTCGTTGAGTTTGAAGTGAGTTTCCTGTAGACAGGGCAGAGTGAAGTAGGTGTTTTTGCTTTTCTTCTTCTTTCCACTCCCTGCCAATTTGTCTTTGTCAATCTGTCTTTTGGTCAGTGCATGCAGGTCATTTACATTTAGAGCAATCTTGATATGTTAAAGATTATATATGCCATCATATCATTTCCTGTTTTTTTTTCCTCTAGTTTTGTTCCTGTTTCCCATTTTTGCCTTTCTGTGACTTATTTAAACTTTTTTTTAATATTTATTTTTTAGCTTTAGGTGGACACAATATCTTTATTTTTATGTGGTGCTGAGGATTGAATCCAGTGCCCCAAGCATGCAAGGAGAATGCACTATTACTTGAGCCATATCCCCAGCCCCTAAACTTTTTTTTATAGGTTTCATCTTGATTTATTTCTGGAGTCTTAGAAAAAGAAACTAACAATATAATTTATAGTAGTTGCTATTAATTAATATATACATGTATCATATCCTACTGGTCTCAGCATTTGCCACTTTGAAGTTTAGATTACTTTGTGTGTGTATGTGTGCAGGGGTACCAGGATTGAACACAGGGGCACTTAACCACTGAGCCACATCCTCAGCCCTTTTTAAATTTTAGTTAGAGACAGGGTGTTGCTAACTTGCTTAGGACCTCACTTTGAACTTGCAACCCTCCTGCCTCAGCTTCCTGAGCTGCTGGATTATAGGTATGTACCACCATGCCGGGCTTAGATCACTTTCATTTAGGATTCTTTGTTTCTCTCTTTTATTATAATTTTATTATTATTATTTTATTTTTCAACTGATGCATAAATACATAAAAATTACACATAATAATGGGTGCCATGTAATTTCTCAATATGTTTACACATTGTGTAATATTTAAATTGAGTTAAACATCTTCTAAACCTGTGTTGTGGTGCACACTTGCAATCACAGTGATTCAGGAGGCTGAGAAGGGAGAACTGCAAGTTCAAGCCCAGCCTTGAAAACTTAGTGGGACTCTGTCTTAAAAAATGAAAAGAACAAGGGACTGGTAATGTAGCTCAATGGCAAGGTGCCCCTAGGTTCAATCCTCAGTGGAAAAAAAATCTTATTGTTATCTATAGTCACCCTACTGTGAAATACCCCACCAAAGCTTCTTACTCTGTCACTTAGTACCTATCAATCAACTTCTCTCCATCTTTCCCTTTTTCTTATTCTCCCCAGCATCTGGTAACCACCATTCTATTCTCAATTTCTAGGAGGAAATCTCTTTTATATTCCACATATGAGTGAGATTATGCAGTACCTGTTGTTCTGTTCCTAGTGCATTTCATTTAACATGATGATCCACTTCCATTTATGTTGTCACAAATTACAATTTCATTCTTTTATATGACTGAATATTATTCCATTGTGAATGTGGAACACATTTTCTTTAACCATTCATCAACTGATGGACACTTAAGTTGATTAAATATCTTGGCTCTTGTGAATAGTCCACAGTAAACATGGGAGTGCAGATGTCTCTTCAATTTACTGACCTCATTTCCTTAGGATATATAGCCAATGGTGGGATTGCTGGATTGTTTTTAATTTTTTGAGGACTTTCCATACTGTTTTCCATAATGGCTATACTAACTTACATTTCTACCAACAGTGTGCAAGAGCTTCCTTTTTCTATATCTTCACTAGCATTTATATTTTATCTTTTTTGTAATAGCCATTCTTACTGGAAGTGGGTGATACCTCATTGTGGTTTTGATTTGCATTTCTCTGGTGATTAGTGATGTTGAACTTTTTTCATGTACCTGTTGGCCATTATATGTTTTCCTAGAAGTGTCTATTTAGATATATTGCCCATTTTTTAAACTGAATTATTGTTTGTTTTAAAATATTATTTTTTATAATTTTATTTTTATGTGGTGTTGAGGATCAAACCCAGCACCTCGCACATGCTAGGCAAGCACTCTACCACTGAGCCACAACCTCAAACCATTAACTGAATTATTATTTTGCAATTTAGTTTGAGTTCATTATGTCTTCAAGATATTAACCTCCTGTCAAACATATGTTTGCAAACATTTTCTCCCATTCTGTAGGTTTGTTTCCTATATGCTCTGATTCTTTGTGATGTAGAAGCTTTTTAGTTTCAATGAAATCTCATTTTGTCTCTTTTTGTTTCCTGTGCATTTAGGGTCTTGTTCAAAATATCCTCTCTCATTCCAAAGTCCAGAAGCATATTCCTTATATTTTCTTCCAGTGTTTCATTGCTTCAAGTCTTAAATTTAAATTTTCAGTTGATTTTTGTAACTGCTAAGATTGGAACTTAGAAGCACATTTCCCAAGTACTATCTATTGAAAGGAATGTCCTTTCTCAAATGCATGTTCTTAGCACTTTTGCCAAAGGTGCTTTTCTGTTCCATTGCATTATATGTCTGTTTTTAGGTCAAGAACATGCTATTTTGTTTACAATGGTTTTGTAGTATGTTTTTTAAGTCAGGTAATATGATATCTCCAGTTTTCCTTTTCTTTTCTTTGTTGTGCTAGGGATAAATCCAGAGCCTAGCACATGCTAAAACTGAGTTATATCTCTAACCCCAGCTTTCTTCTTTTTGCACAAGGTTGCTTTGGCTAATTTTGGATCTTTTGTGTTTCCAGAGGTGTAGGATTTTCTTTTCCAGTTCCATGAAGAATATCCTTGGTATTTTGATGGGGATTGTATTCAATTGATAATTTGCTTTGGGATGTATGGACTTTTTTTTTTTTGGTACTGGGTATTGAACCCAAGGATACTTAACCACTAAATGACATCCCCAGCAATTTTAATTTTTATTTTAAGACAGGGTCTTGCCAAGTTGCTTCAGGCCTTGCTAAATTTCTGAGGTTGGCTTTTAACTTGTGATCCTCCTGCTTCAGCCTCCAGACCCACTGCCACCATGCCCAGCTAGATATTTTTAACAACATTATTTCTTCCAATTCATGAATACTGATGTCTTTCCATTGTCTTGTGACCTCTTAAATTTGTTTATTTTTTAATTAAAAAAATTTTGTTATATATGACAATAGAATTCATTACAATTCATATTACACATATAGAGCACAATTTTTCATCTCTCTGGTTGTACACAAAGTAGAATCACATCCTTTGAGTCTTCATACATGTACTTAGTGTAATGATGGCCATCGCATTCCACGGTCTTTCCTACCCCTATGGCAGCTATTCAGAATACAAACAACAATAAGTGTTGGTGAGGATGTGGGGAAAAAGGCACGCTCATACATTGCTGGTGGGACTGCAAATTGGTACAGTATGGAAATCAGTATGGAGAATCCTTGGAAAACTAGGAATGGAACCACATTTGACCCAGCTATCCTACTCCTCAGTCTATACCCAAAGGACTATTTTTTAAAATCAGTTTTGTCACTTTCATCGAATAGAACTTCATTTCTGTAGTGGTAGGTTTATTTACTGGTAAGTGGATGGAACTGGAGACTTTCATGCTAAGTAAGTCAGACCCAGAAAGCCAAAGGTCAAATGTTTTCTCTGATATTTGAAGCTACACCAAAATAAGGCAGAAAAAAATCTGTGTGTTTGTGTATGTGTGTGTCAATTCCTTGAGAATAGAAATCAGTTGAGTAGAGGAAGGAAGTTGAGGTAGAAGGAGGAGGGATGGGACAGGGAAGAAAAGTGGAATGAATGTGACCTCATTTTCTGATGTACATACATGAATATACTACAGTGAATATCACCTTCATGTACACCTACAATACACTAATTTAAAAAAAAACAAACTACAAATAGAAGATCAGTAGAAGGAAGGGAACAGTGGTAGGAAGGAAGGGAGACTATGGTTATGGTTTGGATGTGAGGTATTCCCTAAAAGCTCACATGTGAGACAGTGAAAGAAGGTTTGGAGGAGAAATGATTGGGTTTTGAGTCTTAACCCAATCATTGAATTAATCCCAATAGGATTATCTGAGTGATAACTGAAGTAGTAGGGTGTGGCTAGAGAAGGTAGGAATTGGGGGCATGACTTTGGGGTATATATTTGTGTCTGGCAAGTGGAGATCTCTCTCTGCATTCTGATCACCAGGTGAGTTGCTTCCCTCTGCCACACTCTTCTGCCATGATGTTCTGCTTCATTAAAAACCCTGTGGAGGGCTGGGGATGTGGCTCAAGCGGTAGCGCGCTCACCTGGCACGAGTGCGGCCCGGGTTCGATCCTCAGCACCACATACCAACAAAGATGTTGTGTCCGCCAAGAACTAAAAAATAAATACTAAAAATTCTCTCTCTCTCACTCTCTCTCCTCTCTCACTCTCTTAAAAAAAAAAAAACCCTGTGGAATGGAGCTGGCCTTCTATGGACTAAGACCTCTGAAACCATGAGCCCTCAAACTTTTCCTTCCTGATATGTTCTGGTTGGGTTCTTTTGGTCACAGCAGTGAAAAAGCTTACTAAAACAGAGACAGAGAGCATTTGGGACTGAATTAGAACAAATTATAGTCCATGCTTGTATAATTATGTCAAATGAGCCCTAATATTATGTATAACTAAAATAGACTAATAAAGAATTATTGTGAATAGGCTTCCTTTCACAATCTCTTCCTCAACAATCTCATTATCAGCATTATCAGTAGCATTGTGAAAAATAAAAATTATTATGTTAATTTTTGTATCTTATAAATATCAATTGTAATTTTCTTTTAGTGGAGACTTTCTTTTTTTTAAATATAGAATAATGTCCTCTGCAAACAGGAATGATTTAACTTCCTCCCTTCCTATTTGTGTGCCTTTCATTTCTTTATCCTGCCTGCATACACTGGTGAAGACTTCCAGAACTATTTTAAGTAAGTGTTGTGAGAGAGCACATCTTGCAAAAAAGCTTTTTCTTTTCATTCATGATATTGGCTGTGGGTTTGTTATCTATAGTCTCTTGTCACATTGAAACATATTCCTCTAATTAGGTTTTTGTTTGTGTGTGTGTGTGTTTGTTTAGTTTTTGGTTTCCTTTCCAGTTTTTTATTGGTACATTATAGTTGTATATTATGATGGGATTTGCTGTTGAATTACTGAGGGTTTCTAAAATGAGTAACGGATTGTGAATTTTATCAAATGCCTTTTTGAACCTATTGAGATAATTGTGATTTTTCATTTTCTTGATGTGATGCGTTGTGTTTATTGATTAACATATTGAACCATCCTTGCATCCCTAGGATAAATCCCACTTGATCACAGTGAATGATCTTTTTGATATGCTGGTTATTTTGATCTGCTAGTAATTTTATTGAGAATTTTTGCATCTATATTTATTAGAGAAATAGTCTATGGTTTTCTTTTGAGTCCTTGTTTGGTTTTGATATCAGGGTAATGTTTGCCTTCTAAAAGGAGTTTGGAAGAATTCCCTCCATTTCACTTTTTGCAACAGTTTGAGAAGAATGGTTACTAATTTTTCCTTAGTAGTTTGATGGAATTCTGGGAATCTATCTGGTCCTGCACTTTTGTTTGGAGTCTTTTTATTACTGATTCAGTCTTACTATTTGTCATCGGTCTGTTTAGTTTTTTCTGTTTTCATGATTTGATTTTGGTAGATTACGCATGTCCAAAAGTTTATCTGTTTCTTCTGGGTTTTACAATTTGTTGGCATGTATTTGTTTTTAATAGTCTCTAATGATCCTTTATTTTTCTGTGTTTGTTAGTTGTAAAGTCTCCTTTATTATTTCTAATTTTATTTGGGTCTTTTTTTCTTAGCCTACCTAAAGATTTGTTGATTTATTTGTCTTTTAAAACAAGTAATACTTTGTTTCATTGGTATTTTTCATTTTTGATTTTGGTATCAAATTCTGCTGTGATGTCATTTCTTATAATTTTGAATTTGATTTGCTCTTGATTTTATATATCCTTAAGATTTATCATTAGGTTGGTTGTTTGAAAAAAATTTAATATATTTAGTTGGTATAAAATTTCCTTAGTATTGCTTTTGTTGCATTTTGTAAGTTTTGGTGTGTATCTTTTTTCATTTCTTTCAACAAATTTTAAAACATCCTTTTTGATTTCTTCAATCACCCACTGTTTGTTTAGTAACATGTTAAATCTACATGGATTTATACCATTTCTGAAATTTCTTTTTTTTCCCTAGTTTTATTCCATTGTGGTCAGAGATGATGCATAATATTTTTCTTGAAACTTATTTTATGCAATAATATATGGTCTATTCTGGAGAACATCCCATGTATGATGAAACACATATATAAGCTGTTGGGTTCTGAAATGTTCTATAAATGTCTAAGTCCATTTGATTTATTATGTGATTTCTTTCTTTTTTTGGTGGGGAAAATCTAGATGATCTATTGATGAAACTTAATTATATATCAATGAAATTCAGTGTGATATTTCCAAACATGCATACAGCATGCATTGATCAAATCCACAACTCCTAGTTTCTAGTAGTCGCTATTCTACTTGATGGTTTTTTTTTTTTTTGATTCCACAAGAGAATGTCTTTTTGTGCCTGGATTATTTCACTGAACATAATGTCTTCTACTTCCATCCATTTTGCTGCAAATGACAGGGTTTCATTCTGTTTTATTGCAGAATAATACTCCATTGCGAATATATATATATATATATATATATATATATATATATATATATATATATATACTTTTAGTCATTTATTTGATGGGCACCTAGGTTATTGTGAATAGTACTGCAACAAATACGGACATATAGGTATCTCTTTGGTGTGTTATGGTTTAAATGTGAGGTGTCCCTCCAAAGCTCATGTGTGACAATGCAAGAATGTTTAGAGGAGAAATGATTGGGTTGTGAGAGTCTTAACCCAATCAATGAAATGATCTCCTGATAGGGATTAACTGATTGATAACTGAAGTAGTAGGGTATGGCTGGAGGAGGTGGAAATTGGGGGCATGGCTTTGGGTTATATATTTGTATCTGGAAAGTGGAATCTCTTGAGAGATCTGCTTTCTGATCACAATGTGAGCTGCTATCCTTTGCAACACTCTTCCACCATAATGTTCAGTCTCACCTAAAGCCCAAAAGAATGGATTCTGCTGTCTATAGATTGAGACCTCTTAAACTGTGAGCCCTAAAATAATCCTTTTCTCCTTTACAGTTGTTTTGGTTGGCTCTTTCAGTCAGAGCAGCAAAAGAGCTGACTAAAACAGTATGCTTTTTCATTTCTTTTGGATATATACCCAGATATGAGACATATGGATCATATGATAGCTCCAGTTTTACTTAAGAACCATGATGGCTTTACTAATTTACCAGCAACAACATATAAAAGTTCCCTTTTCTCCACACCTTTCCCAGTATGTTATTTAATTGTTGTTTGTAATACTAGTCATCTGGAGTGAGAGGGTATGTCATTGTAGTTTTGATTTGTACTTATCTGATGGCTAATTATATTGACACATTCTTTTGTGTATTTGTCAACATTTATATTTATTTTTTTGAGATGTGTTTACTCAGATCATATGTACACTTTTGAATTGGATTATGGATTTCTTTTAAGAATTTGGCATCCTTATATATACTGGATATTAGCCCTCTGTCAGATGTATAGTTGGCAAATATTTTCTCCCATTCTGTAGCTTGTCTATTTGTTGTTTGTTGTCTTTGCTGTGCAGATTTGTAGGCTGTCAATTTTTGCTTTTGTTTCTTGTGTATTTGAGGTTGTGTCCAGAAAATCACTGACTTTAGCAATGTCTTGAAATGTTTCCCCACATGTTCTTCTGGTAATTTCAGTTCTGACATTTAGGTATTTGAACCATTTTTGAATTGGTTTTTGTATAAGATGAATGATAGGGGTCTGTTTTAATTAAGTCTAAATGTAGACATTTATAATTTTCCCAAAACAATTTATTAAAGAGGCTGTCCTTCCTCCAGTGCATAATTTGGGTAACTTATTAGAGAACTAGTTGGCTGTAGACGTTTGGTTTATTTTTTGGATCTCCACCCTTTTTTATTGGTCTGTTTTTATGCCAATACCATGCTGTTTTGATTACTATGGCTCTTAGTATGTTTTGAAATCAAGTTTTTTTTTTTATGCACCCAGTGTTGTCCTTTTTGCTCAAGGGTCTTTTGTGCTTTCACATAAATTTAGAGTTGTCTTCTAGTATTGGTATTGCTTTGAGTAGTATAGGCATATTAACATTAATCTTTCCAATCCAAGAACATGGGAGGTACTTCTTTTTCTTGGCTAAGTTTATTCCTAGGTGTGTTTTTTTGTTTGCTTTTTTGAAGTAGAACTGCTGTCATAATTTCTCAGGAAATTCATTATATAATTCATTATATATTTTTTAAATTTTTGTACCCAGCTATTTCACTTAATTTGTCAGTCCTAATAGTCTTTGTTTTTTTTCTGAATATACAATCCTGTCATTTGCAAACAGAGCTAAATTGACTTCCTCCATTCCTATTTGTATGTCTCCCCCCTGCCCATTTCTCTGAAAATTTGAGTGTCAAACTTTCAGTTCTAAATCCAATCTTGTCAGGTCTTTTGGTTATAGCAATGACAAAGCTGATTAAAATACATTATTATAGGAAAAGTATTATCTCTATTTTAAGGTAGAATGGAAGGGAAACAACCTGGTATCAGATTAGGGTTTCAGCTGAAGGTGTCTACTAAACAAGAGATATAAGCATTAAAGAAAATATTACATATACTTATTATCAATACATGCAAGCAACAGTGCCATTTTTTTTTGTTTTTATGTAGCCTTATTTTCCCCTTAGTTGTTTAAAGACAGAGATTAAAAAAGAAATGTTTTCTATCACCAAGGTCTATGTTATGGTTTGGATGTGAGGTATCCCCCAAAGGGTATTGTGATACAATGCAAGAAGTTTCAGAGAAGAAATAGTTGGGCCACAGAAGTCTTAACCCAATAAGTGAATTAATCTTCTGATGGGATTGAATGGTAACTGAAGAAGCATGTGGGGTATGGATGGAGGTGAGGGCATATTTGGCAAGCAAAGATCTTTCACTTTGCTTCCTGATCATCATGTGAGCTGCTCTCCTCCACTGAACTCTTCCACCATGGTGTTCCACCTCACCTTAAGCCCTGAGGAATGAATTCTGCTGTGGTTAAGATCTCTGAAACTGTGAGCCCCCAAATAAACTTTTCCTACCCTATAGTTGTTCTGGGCAGATCCTTTTGTCACAGTGGTGAAAAAGCTGACCAAGACAGTCTAGAATAGCATGTATCAATAAAAACTTAATTGCCTGATAGATTTTTATATTTTAACACTTGTTTTCCCTTACCATTCTCTTTCAATTATTTTTTGGAGCCCCTTGTGATTCAGTTTCTTGTTTGTATTAGCTCATCTAAAATTTTACTTCTACTCATTTACTGTGCCACCAACCATTAAACTTCTCTGTATTCATGCATTTTAATGACTTTCTGCTAACCATTCATCCCATTTTTGGGCAAAGGTATTAAATATTTTTATTCCTAAAAATTTTAGGCATTAACAATAGTAGTTATTGTGAGCTGCAGAGAAAGGGGTATTTCTTGATAGCATCCATTTTATTTGCTCATGTTATTTCATACTTTCAGCCAGTTCATTCACTTCTTATCAAAAGGTCACAAGTTCTAAATTTGATTCCAAGTTATTACAATCTAAAATCAAGCCTAAATGAAAACAATTACCATTTGACTCTTTATGTCTATAAACCTGCATCTTATAAAATGTAAGATTAAACTACAGAAGATATATTTTCTTTGCCTTGATGACAATGTTAGGAAACACTTTGAACTGTGTGAAAATATATTTTTTTCTTTGCTGTACAATGAGAACAAATTAAAGGATAGTCATTTAATACTATTGAAACACATATATATGTATGTGTGTATACACACACACACACACACACACACACACGGGGATTTTAAAGATAAACTTTCCAAATTACACCTCCAAGCCTTCTACCAATTCTGCCATAACCTCTGACATTATGCAAAACTGAAGCTCAAGGAGTTCATTGTATTAAAAAACGTTGGGCTGGAGTTGTGGCTCAGTGGTAGAGCACTTGCCTAGCATGTGTGAGGCACTGGGTTCAATCCTCAGTGCCACATAAAAATAAATAAAATAAAAGTATTGTGTCCATCTAAAAAACTAAAAACATTTAAAAACAACTAAAAACATATATAGGAAAAATTAGAAAGCAACTGAATGCAATGTGTAACGGTGACTCAGAAGCCAAACAGGATTAACTAAGGGCAGGCAACATGGAACTCATGAGCACTCTTCATTTCAGCAGGAAATCTTCATAACTAGAATAGATACTAAAGGAAGTGAACATTTTACACAACTTTATTATTCAGGGAATAGAACTTGTTTACTAACAGTATCTTGGTAATGAATTTTTCTTTGCATTAAAATAGGCCGTTTTCAAAATACAACCTGGTAGGAAAATAGAAGTTAAATACTTCCAGCAGAATTGATGAAGATATGTTTTTAAAAGTTTTTCGACAGAAAAAATAAGTCATTGGGTGAAGGATATATTACATCCTTTTGATTCAATGTTATGTCACACAAAGTATAAAAACACAAAAAAGATAACTTCTAAATCTGAAAACAATGAGTTTAAGTCTTTTTAAAGGCAAAATTCTTATTTCTTTAAAATTTAGGTATAAATTAGTATCAGTGTATGTACATATTGCCCAAACATAAATATTTACACTTCTCAAAGTGGAATTGTGGTCCTTGCTACCAAGTTAGAGCACATAATTTTCTGAACTAAGGTAATATACTTTTTTTGATTCCCCTTTAAATGAATTAAATTTGTACAAATGAGACTTGAATGAGTTTTAAGAAGGAAAACATATAGCACTCATGAAAAACCGGTCATATTTAACACATTAACCTGAAGAGCACTAATGTCATGGTGTGTCTAAAGTCAACTGGGTACTCTGGTTGAAATGATTCACTCTTAGACCATTAGAAGGTCTCACACAGTCAATTAAATTGAACTGATGATTCTTTGATAGATAACTTCTAAAACTACTGAAAACTATGAGTTGAGTCTTTTTAAAGGCAAAATTATCTTATTTCTATAAAATTTAGGTATAAATTAGTATCAGTGTATGTACATATTGCCCAAACATAACTATTCACACTTCTGAAAGTGGAATTGTAGTCCTGACTACCAAGTTAGAGCACCTGATAGGATATGTCATTCCTGGGGTGCAATAACTCCTGATAAAAATGCAGATTCTGCATCTAAAACATGACTCATTTGGTAAATGATTTTAAAAATATAAAAGAGAAAAAACCCTACTCTAAACGCTCAAAGATCCAAATCAGCATTAACTATATCCCAAGAAATTTCGCTGTGAGGCAGAGATAAAGTTCATAGACTAAAACAACTCCCCAATGTCAATATTTCTCTGATGGGACTGTGAACTCTGTAGAATGGCATTTTATTTAACAGACAGCATGGAAGTCATACATATCCATTATCAGTGCCTTGAAAATCAAACAACTTTAAAAGTTAGCAGCAGTTTCTGCAAGTACAAAAATACACATTTATTACATAACATGTGGTAATAAAATTTGTCAAGATATATTATACAAACTCAAAGCATTTTAAAGCATCAGTCTAATATATTACAGATTGATGAAGTATAATAAAATGACATGTAACCTGCTTCAAATCATATAATACTTTACAGCAATATTAACAGACTATTCACATTAAGTATCTAAGGGAGCAGAGTGGGAATAGTCATTAAAGAACCTTAGCAACTATTTTCTTCTATGCTTCAAATTAGGTGGGTAATTTTTCTATTTGTCAATATGAAAGAAAAAAGGCTACAACTATTATTTTTGGTAAGTACAGAAGTAAGTTATTCCAGAAAGACACTCTAAAAGCTTCATTCACATCTTGCAATTCTGCCAGTAGTATGCCTAAGGGTAAGGGGAGTCCCTGCTGACTTAATATATTAATTATACAATAAAAGATGCATATGGACATATAGTATTAATATGGGAGTGGTTGGTTATAAGGTGAAATCTACTTCACACATCTGTGACTGAGATGGCCAGTGTCATAAGCTCTTTGGACCTACAGGTGCTACCCCTAAGGGACATGACCCTGTTTGCACTAATCATTTTAATTACACCCTTTCCCCCACCATGTTCTTGTCTCTTGACTCTGGTTTACATAGATCTCTATTTCATATTATATCCATAGACCTTTCTTATCTTTCTTTAAAGGTTATAACGGTTACATCCCCTCATCTGGAAATAAATTATCAGGCCTCCCCAACCAATTTGGAGGCATATCACTAAAAAGAGATGTGCATCTTCCTTCATTCTAACTATTCACCTATAAGAAGTTTCTTAGAACAAACAGGTTTTGATTTAGGGAAAGGTTTTACATGATTTCCTCCATTACCATACATGCTTTTCTTCTTAATGCTTTGATTAGTGGTCTTTTTTCTTGCCTACTTATTTAAAAACATCCCACAGAAAGTGGATGGTTTCTTTATACCATTCCCTTCTCTCTCCGTCTCTGATTCTTCAATTTATGATATGTTGGTCTTCTCAGAACACTGATCTCACACTTGTTGACACAGGTAGGCTTCTACAGAGGGCACTTTCTCTAGCCCTGTGCATGCATCTCTTAAAATCTCATAACAGGATCAATCCCACGTTTTAAAAAGGAAAAACCTCCAAAACATTAGATGCTGAAAATTTTAGTATACAGTTTTTGACAAGTTGTCTCAATAGAAAGAAGTGTTTTGTTGTCCTAAGTATTAGCAATGATTATCCTTATGTTACCTATCTCAGATATTTTATAAAAAGAGGTCATAATAATTACTGTCTTTATGTTATTATTAGCTAAGTTTCTGTTCTTGCAGACATCAGACTCTTACTGTGGTTAAATGTCTTTGGTTAAATGTCTGTCCCCATCATCACACACCACTACAGGCCCTGCATCTGGGCTATCCACATCTTCCACAGTTACAGAGCTGGTTGAGGCCCTTCCCCAAGCCAGGGAACCAGCAGAAGAGTGCCCTCCCCTCTCTCCTCTCTCGTGGGACTTTGTACAAAGCTTGAGTTTGCTTTCCACTAGGCTGAATGGAGAGCCACAGTGTTTCTCTGAATCCTGACAGGGATAAGAACTATACCACTGGGCTGTCTGCATAGCTCCAAATCCTTCAGCTACCTGGAAGGGTATGTCTTTCTGTCTTTCTTGCAGTGAGCTGGCATGAGAAGCATGAGGAGGTAACTCCAAGGGTACTTTTAGGGGACAGATTTTCTTTTCCTCTGGTCTGGCTGCCTTTACTTTCTTTTTGAGAGACCAGTTTTTCAAACTGGCCACACCATTTCTCAACCATGTGCTGGGATGAAGAGTTACAGAATGCATTTGTGAATGCCACTCTACAGTACTGTCCTTTTTTGTATAAGCTGGTTGATTGCTGGCCTGCCCTGTTGAGGGACCAGGCATTCCAGAAATGAAGCTAGAACTACTAAAGTCAGAAGAAAGCTCTTCTTGCTTTCTTTGAGCCTGAAAAGTGCAATCTATTGGAGAGGAAGTTTCAGTGGGCGTGAACACAGACTGTTCAGAAATCTGAGAAAAAGCACTGTCCTGGGAGCTTACTGAAGAGCCAGATGGGGAAGTGCCTGGTGAAGATAAGCTGGAATAGCTGGCTCGGGGGCCAAGGTTTAGTCTAGGGGGTAAAACCTTCTCAGTGCTTTGGTTTGTGGAACTGCTCTTGCCCACCTCAATCCCCATGACTAAACTCTGATTGATAAGCTTTTGCCCCTCCATTTGCAAAGACTTATGCCGTTTGAGATAATCCTCCTCTCCATGCAAGAGACCAGCTTCACAGCTGGTTTTATGTTGTTTCTTTGAATAAATCCCTCGGAGATAGGTCAGTTTGCAGTTCTGGTCATCTATGTTGGGCTCTGAGCAGCGCCGATGTGTCCTTGAACTCTTGAGGGCATCTGCTGTGTGTGGTGGGGAGTATCTAGATGAATCTGGATCAAAGGTTTGGTTCCTGGAATGATCCCGGGAGGGTATATGACTATAAGATGCCACAGAAATGGCCATGGGCTTAGACTTAGTGAAAAGTTTCACATGATTTCCTTCATTACCAGAGAAGCTTTTCTTCTTAATGTTCTGATTTGTGGCATTCTTCTCATTGACATCAGTGCCTGTTACTGAACATGTTCTACTCTCTTCCTGGAGAGACTGATTCTGCTTCAGACAGTCCTCATCTTTTTGAGAGAGGATTACATCACAGCTGGACTTGCGTAGCTTTTTCTGGTAAAACTCCCTGAGATAGGAAAGCTTTGAGTCTAGGTAGTCAATGCTTGGTTCTGAACAGCGCCGGTGTCGCCGCAGGATTTTTGGAGCATCTGTTGTAGTTGTGGACAGGTAACTGGGTAAACAAGTGCCAGATGGGGCCCTGGCATGCTCCCCCAGTGCAGCCTTTCTATACATTCCTGAAATGTTCACCGGCTTTGTTTCAAGAGGCTGCTTCATTTGAATGTCTTCATCTTTAGAATGGTCTAAGTCAAAATCACTCAAGGTTAAAAGACCTTCCACCTCAGGCTGATCAAAGTCATAGTCACTTAGGGTTAAGACAGAATCCATACTTCTGCTACCCTGACCAAGTTTCTGTACCAAATCACTGCATGGAGCATCAACATCCTCATTTAATTCATTTTCCAAGCTGTCATAGGAGGAGTCATTCAGTTGGAAGCAAGAGATATCTGTCAAAAAAAGCAAACTATAATCAACAAATTTACTTACCAAAATATAGCCCATGCTGCCATCAAACTATGCTTAGATTAATGTTCTTTACATGTAGTGTTCAAATTCCTACTCTCAAGAAGGAAAAAGGATGTTTTGTAGTCTTCCTAACTGCTAGTGCAGAAGAAATAAATCTACTATACCAAACAGGTTTTTATCTGTTACTAATGAAATGGAATTTCAACAAACTAAAACCAAAAATGTTGAAAAATAGGAAGGAATTAATAGCAGGTATACTTAGATTTGAATAAGACTATCTTCTAACATAGATTGCTGGTGATTATACCTAATTAACTCTAGTCTTGAGGACATCATTAATTAACCCTACCAATTTCTCTTTTTCAAAGTTCCTTAAAGTTAAGTTCATTACCTTATTTAATCTTTACAACAACCACAGACATTATTATCCACATTTAGATATTGTTATCAGTATCTTCATCTATAAAATGTAGATGTGTGGAGGCACAGAATAACTGGCCAAAGATATATAAGAATTCATACTTTAGAGATTATATACCTTTGAATTAAGATTCCCCCAATGATCTAGTTGTTTTCAAATAGTTTCATAGAACAAAGAATAGCATCTCAGGGTCTACTAGAAGGAAGAAAAATCTCAGGCCTGGCTCTGGGCCTTCCATTCCAGTTTCAATCACTGAAGTTTATACATATATATAAAATACACACACACACACACACATATAAATTATACACACACATATATAAAATCTGTATGTGTGTGTACACACACACACACACACACACACATAGATATATGTGTATGTATAAGAATGTGTTAGGTTTCCTCAAAGTTTTATTTAAAATAAAGGCTTCAACCATCATGGCACAGCACGCAACTCACTTCCTGAACTTCTTAACCCCATCATGCTGTTAACATACCCTGACCTTCTAGCAGGCCTTCTAAAGAAGGAAAGAGAGCTCAGGGCCTTACTGATCTAGGTCAGAGGCTCCCTTCATTCTCAGAGCATCAGGACAACCACTGTCCTAGCATCTTCACAGACATCTGTCTAGTTCTTACATAAACCAATCCACTTCCTCACAATACCTGGGACATTCTCTCTAGTGTCACATCTCACTGAAACTTCTCCCAGGAGGGAAGTGATTTCTTCTCCAAATATCCTACAGCAATTTTCAATCAGAAATTGTATAAGCAGGGAAACCTAAACAAAAAAGGACAAAATTAAAGTGCCACTTTTCATGTCATATGTTTATAAATGTTCATATACAAATCCTGATTTTTTTAAAATAAGAAAATGCAAAAATTCTGAGAAATTCCTTTTTTAAAAGTATATAAAAGCATACTACTTGTATATTTTAAAAAGTTTCTCCTAAAAATCTATAATACTTTCAAGAGTAGTATGGGCACAGAAACTAATTTTAGTGCACTAGTTAAAATTATTAGTTTTGGTCTTGGTTTAATGATAACCCTTAATACCAGTAGCTCCTTCTTCAAAATGAGGGTAATTTCAAGTATTCTCTATAGGGCATTTAGGAGTAGAGAAATATATATTGCTATTAAACTTCATAAAATATCAAAAGATTTATAAAAGTATTTCTTGTATAAAGAGCAGGTTTTGTTATAAGTTTAGGAGGAGAGTTCATGAAGGAGAGAACTTGAGAGAAAACTTATGGTTTTCCTATCTAGTCTATATCCATGTACTGTCTTGTATTATACTCCCTAACTGGAGGCACTTTGGGGAAGAGGAAAGAGTTACTACTGAGCTTTGTGCCTCCCCTGAGACGTAGTAGAACCTTTCTGTATTTCCTTATCCTACAAGCTAAGGCCAAGGGGCAGGAGAAATGTTGGGGGCAAAGGGAACCGGTATTTCCAAACCCCTTATTAATAACTAGGCATTACAGGGGTATGATTTCTAGCAACTATTATGTCATCACCACCTCCTTATTTTAGATGAGGATGTTGTATATTTGGTAAGAGGTGGGTCTGAAAATTGAACTCTGGCTTGTCTTACTCCAAAGTCCTTATTTATTTTTTAAACAACTGCTTTCTTATCATCCTGTGATTTCAGTTAGTTCTACTGGTTAGCTTCCTTAAAGGGAAAAGAGAAATAACCGCTATAACTTTTCTGCTTACATCATCTTCCTATAGAATATCAGAATAGGAAAGAACACTCCATAGTCAGTAACTGAAACTTATAACTCAAATTTCAGTGTAACTATATACATAAGCTATTTTAAAAATTGTCTTTCAGAGTACCATGAATTACATTTTCAAAATGGGGACACAGTCCCCAGTCCCTTAAGGCATAAAAATGAAAATTTTAATTACCTTTTTTGTAAATTCACTTTCTAGTTCTGCGCTGGAGGAGGTAGGAGGCCAAAGAATGCTTGGAGCTACACATACTGCTAAATTAAATGCAGTCATCTGATTGGATGAGGAATGTTGCTCAATGTTACGTAATACTCCAAACAGATACTTTAGGAGAACAACATTGGCTCTTGGAAGCTGGTCTAGTAGTCTAAAGACAGAAAAGAAATACACTTTTTAAGCAAGATGTTTTATTAAAAATCCTATAATAAAGACAAGGCAACCCTCATTTTTTATGGGAAACCATGAAAATCAAAAGGGGTTTTCCAGAGTTTTAGTCATGTGTTACTATGCAAAGAAAGTACAGAAAAAAGGGAGAAAATAAGCAACGGATTTTTTTTTGTTTATATATTATCTTTATAATTTAATAAAAAACTGTAGAAAAATGTCTCAGAAAAATGATGCCTGAAATATTTCCTCTGAAACTAGTACAATGTGTTTTAACTTGGGTAAATATTGCAACATTTCAAAATATTCTCACAAAAAGCTTTTTGATAATGTGCTTCATTATTTTCAAGTAGCAACACAGGAATGCTTTCTGTTGGTAAGAACCCCAAATTAATCCATTAGGACTTCTAGGTCTATTCTGAGAGCCCGGGCCCTGTTCTAGTTGCTTCCAAGCTCAGTTTTCTTCTACATCTGTTATTGGTATTACTCTCACATATAAGCCAAGCTTATATTGGTATATTTTCTATTGTTCCTATTTTAAGGACTTTTAAGTGATCATTCACTGAAAATTATTTTTACTACCAGTGTGAGTGTGCATCTGTATGATATACATGCTGATATTCATGACTCTTTTTTTCTATAAGAACCTGAAAACTTGAAGAAGGTAGTCTATTTACTACTGTACAAATAACAAAGGCCTTTCTTCAGCACAGAGGACTGACAAAGAGCAAGGTGATAGGGATGTTATGAAAGACTCTGAGATAGATCAGAAGATAGGGTGTAAATCAAACATCTAGCATATGATTTTGGGTTACCTGATTTTATAAGGGCCTTTGAGCTATTTTACAACTCTTTAACTTGAAGATAACTGACAACAGTTACCTAGTACTTGTTTATAGAATAAAATCCTGTCTGGTGGAGAAAAAGATTGACTTATCTTCATCACTGCCCTGGTAGAAAAAGCCAGATTTGTATGTCTCTGTAAATTCATTTCAGTATTTCTGATCCAACTGTTTTTAAGTTTTGGTACTTTGAAATCTCCTTTGAACTGGCTGTAACATCTTACTGATTTCTTCATTAATAATTTAAATAAAATCTTTCATAGGTTTATTTTATATTTGCATTAGTGTTATGATTTTGTCTTTTTTAAAAAATAAACATCATTTTTCAATTTGTAGAACATAATGTTTTGGACAAAGTATAAAATTTGAAGCTTACTATATATTATTGGTTCACACCAAACTATAATGAGAATGGATGCAGCATTTTGTTATGGCTTTCGTTTCTGGTGTCTTCAATAACTATACAACATTATACTGTTAAAAGATCTTAATCAATAGCAGTGTGTAATTGAAAGTTGTTCTAGATAAAACTAAATATACAAATAAATGATTAGGATTCAAGAATTTTCACAGTACTGGCATATTGCTTTTGTTAGTGGACACTTCTTTCCTGTTTTCATATAATGTAGGACATGTGGGTAGAAATGCAGTAGAGAATTCTACTGGAAACCTATTTTAAAACTGGTCCCCATGGATAAGACTTTAAAAATTGTCATTTTAATAAACAAGCTTAAAAATAAGTATTTCTATTTTTGAGAATGACCAAATTATAAAAACTACCTTTGAATTGTATTTATTTTCTCTTCATCGTTTCCTTGATCCATTACACAGACCCAGTGATCATAGAGATCTGATGAAAAAATACTTCCTGGAATATTTCGTAGAAAATCCTTAAACAAACAAACAAAAAACCAAATATTTTAAATCATTCTCATTGAAAATATGTGTTGGATAAATTAGAAAAGTTAAGTCTTCTTATTCTTTTAAGTACACAGAACTCTGTGCCAACTCTCTACTAACTTGTACTCACAGATCACGTGCTTTGATTTTTTTTTTTTCCTAACAAGAAATCACTGGGATAATTAAAGATGGGATTATGGTAGGAAAAATAAAAGACAATCTATTTGTGCTGAAACCTCCTATTTTGTATACATTTTAGCAAATTAGTACAATGTGACAGGATCTGGCAGTAAATTATCCTAAATCCTTTTTTCTATTTTTCCTTTTTTAAAATAGCTAGTTCAAGGAAAGAAAGGCACCAAGATATCTGTGAGGTTCATAAGTTGGTAACATTCAGTCACTCTATATGTAATTATTTATATATATGAGACAATGTTTGATGTGCTTGGGAAAGAGAAATAAATAAAAGTCTGTTATCTTAAAACAATACCAGTGGTGGTAATAATGTTCTACAACTTTTCTTCCTGTATTACCTCACAGAAGGTATCTCACGTATTTCAGGTGAGACAGAATTCTAGGTGATGTCTGGGTGATGTTTGGGAACAGTACTCCTAGTATATTATTTTCCTGGAAACTATTCTGCTGTCATCTTGGCAGGGCTAGGTGTAGTAAGACAGACTATGACACAAGTAGGATATAACCATGGGCATTGCTGTTTGACCTTTATTTACAAAAAGTTTAAAGAAAACTAAATGTGGTCCTGGACCTAAAGAGTTGGTTGTGGCTAATTCTGTGTTGATTTTTGGAATGGCATTAATAAGACCAAGGTTTCAGTCTGATCTCCACCTTGGTAAACTGTAGGCAGAGAGAACTCCATTTAGTATCTGAGTACTATACCCATGGTTGATGATCCTCTTGAAAATTCCTGTTTTCAATATTGAGACATATGAAAACCTGAAATTGGGCAATTTTAACTTGCTAGGAAAATAAATCAATAATTTTAACCATGTGCCTTACAGAAGGCAGCAATGTACAACCTGTTACTTACAGCTCAAATATTATTACTAATACAGGAATTGTGGCAGCTTATTTCTACAGTCAGCTAATTATGTGGGCATCTCCTCCTTTGCTAGAAGCTCTTCCAGGACTGGGACAGATCCTCAACCTACTTTGTGCACATCATCATCAAGTTCGGTCCCAGCCAGAGAAGAGACCATTAGTGAACTCTTTACTGTGTCACATGGTTAAATATTAATGAGGGACAAGGAAGTCAATCAACTATAATTGAGATGCTCAGATAACTTTAAGAACTTCTTTGTGGTCATGTTACTCTACTACCATAATTTTTAAAAATAGAGTGGCTAATAAGAAAAAGGAGTAATTCAAAGTCTTCCTCTGTCAAGCTGTTTTATTATATCTTCCAGTAAAAATGTGATTCAGCTATGTCATCACAAAAGTTACCTCTTTTTGGGTAAATCTACTGAGTTTTCATAATTCCAAACTAATTTTAGTTGCTGTACCCATTTTAAAATTCAGATTGGGAGAGGAAAAATCTGTTTCTTAAAAATGGGGTAGTGACAATAGCTCTTTTTAAATCTCAGTGGAAAACACTCTTATGATCTGTCTTGAAGAAAAACATCATTAAATCTTAAACCTACACTTGAAAGATAATAACTCGTAACATCTCAATGAACTCTCCCACAGCTGGAATAACAAGTTACGAAATAAAACCACCATTACAGCTGACAGGAATGTGAGAGCTGGTTCTGAATTACAACTAGTAACTTAAAGCACTGAACTGAAATTCTCCCTTTCAAAACCAGGACCTAGGTAATGAAAACTTTCTAATTCATCTGAGATTCTATAGATTAAATATGAACTTTTCATCTGAGAGATCAAAGTTATAGTGCCTCAAAAAATTTTTGTCCAATTTTAGTTTGAAGAGTTAAGCTTATATTTGAACAAAACCAATTGAATTGAAAAAATTAAAGGAAAACCTAAGTACCACTTCAAAATAGTCTTAAAAACAAGAAAACTTTTGCAAAACAAATTTTAAATTGATAGTTATCTTCTTTCCTAGAAACTATTTTGAATTAGATGGGAGTAAAACAATTACATAACAAAACGAGTTACTCAGAACCCATTTAACGTGACTCTTTAACCATTAGTGTCACTGTTTTTGTGTTTTGCATGTTTTTGGACAGTTAATATTCCTGTAATTTGAAACACAACTTAGCTCTTCTAGAACATGCTTTGCAATAGACTTAATAATTCAGCAAGGAACTTTTAAGAATTGTGGTGATGCAAAGAACATGGCAAGAAAAATTTTCTAACTTAGGCTTTACCTTTCTAAATTAAGAGATGGGTGAAAATCCAATTAAATGAAAAAAATTCATGATACACACACACACACACAGCATGCCATGCATATCTTTATTGTATTCCAGGTTTGGACAGTAATTAAAACTCTGTGCAAAACAGATTAGATTACTCTAGTTCAAATACCTCTCAAATGATATTTCATTGCATAAATTGACAGCAGGGTTTGTTTAAGGGTAGACTTGGCCCATTTATCAAGAAATGCCTGATTTTTAATATGAAGTTGGTTATATAAGCAGCTGGCCACTCAGCTGGAGTATATGAGTTTTCCTTTTTTTTTATTTTGTAGGTCCTGGGCTTGCAAGGTGGGACCATTACTACCCCTGGCCTAAATATATCCCAACCCCTTGAGAGATGGGAGTCTGAGACATGTGTTTGGCAACCATTGCTGGGTCAAAAGCTCTGCTTAAAGTTGATTTTTTGACCTGAGGTTTCCCCAAAATATAGGGCATTTCCAGGAGTGTAGGGAAGAAAATATTAGAACTCTCTATAGGTGTGACTTAAGTAAACATGGGTGAAGAGTAAGAATCAATGTGGTAAAGAGAAAAGAAGGTCCAGATGTTGCAGTCATTCCTACTCCACTTATAAAGTAGAAATAATTAGGGAATGAAGGGAAGGAATATTTGTGGACATGATTATGGAAATAGAATTTTCAGTGGCCTTCTAACTTTGTTTTAGTTGTAAGGCAAATATTTGTTTATTATGGTAAACTTCCGTAATTATCTTCAACAGCTTAATTAAAGTTTACTTTTTAAAATATTGTCTTCATTAGGAAAGCAGTGAGATAAGAAAACATGGTAAACATACTGTGTATATTTTGACTATTTTAAATTTTAATTAAATTTTCATTTTGTGGCAGAAGTGAAGATGAGATTATTGCAGGAGGGAAATAATTAAAGCATATCTGATATATCATATTGGTGGTAGCTTTAAATGTTGTAATTTTTTTTTAACACTTACATCCCACACCTATTATATCTCTTTGCAAACAGGAATAATGTTCATAATGAAACAAACCATGTGTCTTGTGCCTATGTGATGGGGTGCATAAAGGGTGAACTTTTCTTACCTTTAAGACAGACGCTATCACAAAAATAGATTCACAGTCTAGGTGCACTTCAATTCCAGAATTCAGTTTCTCTTTTAGCTCTCTGCAGGACTTCATATTGGCTGACTGTCTGAAGATGCCTTTTGTGAGGGGGCCTTTTTGATTAAGAAAGAAAAGCATGTCCTATGGGAAAACAAAGGGAAAAAACCCTAAATGGCACTTCATACATACAGAGGTCAGTTTGAAAGCCCTGAAGGATTAGAGACAGATGGATAGCTAGAAGGATCCAGAATCACCAACTTCTTAGAGCATAAAGCAGTGATTACTAGGGGCTGGGAACATGGTGGGGCTGGGAACATGGTTGGGGAGATACTGACCCCCAAGCACACAAAATTTTAGTTAGACAGGAAGAATGAGTTCAATTGATTTATTGTATAACATGGCAACTACAGTTAATAACGATGTATTCTTGAAAAATTGCTGAGTAGTTTTTAGTGTTCTCTAATTTTGCTTCTATCTCTGTACCCTGTACTTTTAGTGTAGGAAGTAAAGGGAGTTTTGGACACAAGCAATCTATGAGATTTGAAAGCTACGCCACTGATTTACTGTGTAATCTTGGGTAAGATTCTAAAGTTTCTTTCCTTTTTAATTTGTAAAGTAAGAATGATGATGATAATAATTATTCCTCCCTTAATTTGTTGTGAAGGATAAACAATAAAGTGACTTGTCCTAGTGTCTGGTACTTAGAGTGCACAATATAGCATAAAATGCCACACATTTACTACAATGTTAGGAGAACACTGGATATTCAATAAATGTTATTTATCAGTGATTACTTAATACACCAACTGGAGAAGATGCAAACTTAGTGCTTTTCGTTAGAATCTTTCTATATAGAAAAGATAACTAAATGCCAGGGGATACATCTTGATGTCCAAACACTTGAAATATAAGTAAACCAGTTTTTAAAACTTCAACAAAGGAAAGATTGTGAAGTTTCTTTTATTAAAATGTTAAAAATAAGGCTTTTCAGAATACTCTGGAGTTCAAGAAAGGATTTGTGGGGATAATGTAGATTCTTTGTCTACAGAGCAAATTCTAATTTATCTGAACAGGTTTAATATTGCTATTTCTTGGGCCAGTCAACTAGATCATCTCTTCCTTATGATTCTTCAATTGCTCAATCATATTTTAAATTTTTTCAGTAAAAATGAAGATTCTTAGCAAAAGGGAGGGTTATCTATAATTTTCCAATTTGAGGAGAGATTTACCTCCTAAGGTTCTCCCTTCCCAAACTTTCCCATTAGCTTACCTGCCCAAACAACACTCACCAAGACAGGTTTTGGCAGGTTGTCATTCTCACAAACATCTGGGAGAGACACTCCAAAGAGCTGTCCCGACATAGGAGATGTTGGTGATGTGGGCAAGTTGTCCAGATGAGTGCTAGAACCCCGCCAAAAGGCCCAGTGTATGATAGATCTTCTCCTTTTAAATGTCTTCTGACCAGAATCTAAGAAGTGAAATTATTAAGAAAACTTGTTTAATTCACTTAACCTTATTTCTAGAATTTCTATTTTATACTGTTACAATGGCTCAAAGAGAGAAAATGCTTATAGCTGTTCTTTATTACTGACAATACAGTCTATAAAATTTCACTATAGTATTTTACCAATTAAGGAAGAATTAAGTGTTTGGGTTCTTTTTCTACCTGCTTTTGGGATGTTACCAGACTGTTGGCTTGAGTTTTGGCACTAAATTTTCAAAGGTGAAAATTTCAACTGTAAAACTTAAAGCAAAAAGTAATTCATACCAATACATTTTCCCATTTTATTTATTTTTGTGGTACTAGGAATTGAATTAAGGACCTCACACATGGTAGGCAAGTGCAGTATTACTATGCTATACCCCAGCTCACATTTTTTCCAGTTTAAAGATTAAGGGCTGGGATTGTGGCTCAGTGGTAGAGCACATTTGTGAGGTGCACTGGGTTCAATTCTCAGAACTGCATATAAATAAATAAATATCCATCAACAATTAATAAAAAATATTAAAAACAATGAGTAGGGGCTGGCTCAACAGTAGGGCGCTCAAGTAGCACGTGCGAGGCCCTGAGTTCGATCCTCAGCACCACATTAAAATAAACAAAATAAAGGCACTGTGTCCAACTACAACTAAAAAAATAAATATTTAAAAAAATGAGTAGTCATACAAAAAAAGCTGAGGATTGCATTAGAATTAAATAGTGAGAAAAAGTAAGGAGGAAGAGCGAAGGAAAAGGGGGAAAGGAGCTGGGAGAAGGAATTATTTCTATTAAGTTGTTTTCCAGAAAAAAACAAAGCTTTATCATGGATGTCTCACCACTCTACATCTGAAAACAGAGATAGAAAGCTGATGTCCTAAAATTTTTCCTTTCTTTGCAAATGTAAAAACTCTCACCTATTTTTTCAGTTCCTAACTTTATGCACAGGTACAAACATGAGTGAATCTTGTCCTGGCCGCAGTGAATTTATAAGCTAATAAGAAACAAGGCTGGTGGTGGTGAGGAGAAAAACAGTATATTAATAAATAAAATGTTAAAAGGGGGAAACAAAATATCAAAGACATTCAGATGAAAGCAAATCACATCTACCCAGTAGGAGGGAGAGGAGTAATTCTGGAGGCATTTGCATTCCATTTGGATTTTGAAAGATCAAGATTTCAACAGATGGAACATCTGGCACCATGCTCTACATTAAAATTGAGAAGAACTTTATGTGGAAAAAGATATCATTAGCAAAATAAGCAGAAGAAAGAAAGATGGACAGTGAATTATGACTTCATGACACCATAGTGCCAAAACATTTTTGGTGTCATTTGTGTTTAACTTAATATGAAAGCTAATGAGTTTTCATATAATATGAAAATAAAAAGAGACCTTTAAAGTTCCTTTCTAAAAGTACATACAGCACTGAGTTTCTTCTTATGGCTTTTAGCATGAGGATAGGCGGTAAGAGAGAGTGCCAGAAAGAAGAAAACCTGATAGTGGGAGCCCAAGTACTGTGAATAAATTCTGTCCACATTCTGGCTGCTACCTGAAGTAGGCATTTGTGGGGCAGATTCTAAACAGCTTGCAATTAAGGTTAATAGCCACAATGCCACTCAAGGTATGATGCAAGTGAGACTGAATGGAACTGGTCATCAAACTTTGGCTGTGTGGCATTGTTTATGTGACAGACATACCTAGCACTGATGCTTAACTCTCCAAAATTCCCTGATAATGCAACTGAAGAAGATGATCCAAGAACAGAGTCAGCAGTGTCAAATACTAATTTCAATAAGTCTTTTATACTATTTGGTATAAAGTGATGCAGTACTTCATTTGTTTCAAAATAGCCAAATATGAAAAAGGCCAAGTTTTGTGAGGATAAGCTAACAAGCAACACCTTATCAAATGGCCTTATGATGACCATGATTCACCTTACCCTTATTTAGATCACAGTAATTATGTCATCTCTGTACACTCATGTGTGCAAAAGTTCGAAAGTCAGTAGCCTGGTCTGACTCCTGGTTCAGTCACTCATTTGGGCAAGTCATTTAACCTCTTTCTTCAACTTTAAAAGGAAAAGGATCTGTCTGACTTATCTCTCAAAAGTCTTATTCAGAGGGTTATGTAAGATAATGTGTAAAAAACACTATTTTGCATAGGGCATGGGCCAAAGTGATCTTGAGTAAAGCTGTCATAATACCAATCTCCTCTCAGCACTCACTCTCCATTGATTTAGAAGCCTTTAAGAGGTATGCAGACATGAAACAATATCATTCTTCTCCTCAACTAAAGCATTTTATTCCTATTCTGACATTCCCAATATCCACATAAACACACACACACACACGAAAACCTTTCTAAGGTCAGGGAGTTTCTGTATGACTAACAATCTGTGCAAATGTTTGTTTAATATATATGTTATATATACATTTAATACCTGTACTCAAGTCTGGTATGTGCATATTTAACCTGGTTTTACTATTTCTAAAACTATCATATTAGGCTTTTAGCTTTCATGCACTTTAAAAAAAATTTAGTTGTAAATGGATCTTTTATTTTATTTATTTATTTATTTATATGCAGTGCTGGGGATCAAATCCAGGGTCTCACACATGCCAGGCAAGTGCTGTACCACTGAGCCACAACTCTAGTCCCTAATGTACTTTTAAAGAATGCTCTATCAATAAGTTACATACTCAGATATCTCATGAATGTAGACAGAGGATAAAGTAGAAATTGAGTCCTTTATTTTATTCTAAAGACTTTCAGCTGCAGCCTTGCCTTTTGTTATGTTGTGTACAACATTCAATATGAAAGTTCAGGTTCCCCCTGGTAATGAGAAGAAAATTTCATTAAAGTTTACTTTCTTGCAGAGCTTACAGAGCATAGTGCTTACCTTTTAAATGTTGAAGGCTGATGAAAAAACATGCTATTGCCATAAAAAGGGTGATATAAATGTAAAGCAAGCTAAATTCATATAAATATGACTTTCCTAAATAACTCTGGCAAGATTTGGCTTAGTGTTTTTTCATGCTTAAATTAGAAAACTGAATATTTGTATTACAATTCATAAAACCTTATAGGTCACAACACCAAAAGGTTTTAATTAGAATTCTAGTCTGGCCATATGACTCTCTAAATTAAGAATATCACCCCCCACCCCCATGCTGCCCAGAGTAGGAAATTCACATGGGAGAACAAACCGAAATAATGGATCAAAAAGGTAGAAGAAAAATATGTGTTCTATATTTTACTGTCTACCATAAAAGTCCATTTCAATTCCAGTTTAGTCCTGAGTCTCAAGCAGATGTGGAAAGTCAGCCTGGGGGGGGGGTGGGGTGAGGATTGAAACTGGGAATCAGTTCAGGATGGAACCTCAAGAGCTACTTCAGACCCTACTCAGATCCTACTTAACCTCTGGAACTATTTCACTCCCCTACAGTTTTTCCATACTAGATGTACCTATGCCATTCAATCTTTGACTTTTGCTCAGTCCTATACACTAGACTAAGCCCTGAGATAAGTTCCCATGCCTAAGAGGCTAACAGTCTTAAAGATACATGTAGACACATAAACAATCATAATGTAATTTTTTTGTGTGGTGCTGGGGATTAAAACCAAGGGTCTTGTGCATGCGAAGCAAACACTCTACCAACTGAGCTATATCCCCAACCCATAATGTAAATTTTTTATGTTACAATATGAAGTGCTCTGTAGACATACAGAAGGGGCAGCTACATGTCTGAAGAAACAAAGATACCCTAGAAATGATGTCTGAGTTGGGTTTTGAGAGCAAATATTTGAATGTTTACATCCCCATTTACTCTAGAGCTGTCTCACTGAGGATCAACCACCCCAAAGATGAGTGACACTAATCTAAGTCTCAAGGGTAGCCTTCTGAGAGACCAACTGCTATTCAGTTTTCAGTGTAAGACTATCTAGTAGTAGGAGATCTTCTCCATACGAAGTAGTCATTACCAACCTTTTTTTTCAAATTTCTATGTTCATTTAACAGGGAAATTTTTCTTAAGCTAATTATAGAAGGCATCTCTCAGAATGAATATATGGAGCTTTATCTGTCTAACTGGGGCTTATTTTATTCAGGAAATGTAAAAGTATAATTATTGTTCTCAGCTAACACTAACAGAAATTATCTTTTTTATGCCTTTACTAGCCATAAAAACAAGATACAATTTTCCACATTGGAGACCATGAAAACTATCCAATTCCTTGGACTAAGCAACTTAAGAATTTGAGTTGTATGGATTTCAAATATATAGGCCACAGGCAGAGTGTGATGGACAGGGAATATAACAAAGCTACACTTGGTAAATAAGGCCAAATTCTATAGTATGTGCTAAAAAAGAAGTATCAGTTCATTTTCCCTAGTAGAAGTCAGATCACTAGGCTGCTATATATGTGAAAAGGGAAGGGAGAGGAAATGAAGAATTTATTGTTGTTAAACTCATTTCCTCCTAAGAGGTTTCGTTTTTCATTTTGTTTTATGTTAGGGATGATGAGTGGGTCACAGAGGATGGGGAAGGTAGTAACAGAGAAGGGAATTTAAAATACATTAAATTTTGATAATCATATAGTCATATTTTCTATATCACAATGAAGCTGTGGGAGTACTACAAATAATCTCAATTTCTACAGTAGCATGTTGGCTTTAAATAAAAACAAATATCAAGAGCAGTAATAGTAGCAGTGGGAATGCTGACAGCAAGATAAACAATAACTATGTAAATAAAGTAGCCTGTTTTATGAAGTGAGTTAGTGTTAACAGACTCTCATAATGGAGTCATTAGGTTTCCTGTCCTTGAATCTCTGCTCTTGTGACTAGACCTATGTGAGGTTTCAGCTTTATAATGCTGGGCACAGTCTGTCTGATCAGAGTAAATGAGTAATAAGGTTACCTTAAATGGTTGTTTTGAAGCACAAAAAATATTCTAAAAACTGTTCAGTTCTGTGTAGAAATAACTTGATAACATTATGAAGAGTATCATCATCCAGGGGCCAATTTCATTTGTAGAATTTCTTGATTCTTTAGTCTTTCTAGATACCTCATAGCTTTTCTACTTCTAATTAAAATATTCCCAAAGACAAACAGGAATGAAGACAAATTAAAAGAGATGATTATATTATGGGAAGCTCTTGTTTCTGTTACAAAGTCTGGTAGAATATTTCAGCTGGAATGTTTTTGACTAAATGTTCATTTTAATCCTCTAAATCACAAGGAAGCAAACAATGTTCCCTGGGCAAATCTGGCCTTTTATCTTTTTTGTGTAGCCTGTGATTCAAGTATGGTTTTGCTTTTTCAAAAAGTTAAAACAATTCAAAAGGGGTAAAACTAGTCTTATATAAAAAATTGTCCCCAACAGTTTTACTGGAATACTACACCCCACTCAATTATTCATGTACTGTCTATGGCTGCTCTTACTTCACATACTAGGTAGAGTTGAGTAACTGAGACAAGGGATGATATGTGGTGTTTTCATTGCTTTGCCCTGCTTCCTTATGGCACTACAAATTGCAATGAGTCCATTTTATCTCAATATTGTTTCAAGAGACAAATGAACCATAATACAATAATATATTGTATTTTTCACTAATTATCACATTGAAACAGGAGAAAAGTGTACTTCTTATGTAGAGTGAAGTGTGGATGACTTTGTAATTGAGTTGAATGGCAAAGCATTGAGCTTACTATGTAATGGTATAATACATATAGTAAAATAATATATTATATCAACTTTACCAGATTAAACTCACATCAATATATCCTAATGTTATCAGACTAAGAACTAGTCATAGTATTTCTAACTCATAAGAAAGCAAATGATCAGAAGAATTAGAATATTTAATATGGAAATCTCATAATTGCAGAATTTCTTCACAAAAATAAAAAATGAAAATGAGACTACAACAAAAGAAGTTTCAAAGTGGCTCATTTGCTACCCAATTCAAGGAAAATCATTTACCAATAGTGAGCTGATTTTATAGCATGCTTGTAGTAGATGATGAAATGTATCCAGAGAAACTAAATTTAAGATTAGTAGTGTTTTGATCAGAATTGATTAAACCACTGAAGACATGTGATTAATATCAACAATAAAATAAATAACAGGCCAGTGACTTTCCTTAGCTCTTGATAAGCTGACAATCATAATTTTATTCAGAAAGTAAATGCTAAGTTTGAAGTAACTAAAGAATTAGTCATAGACAAGTCTACACAGGATAACTATAGGAGAAAATTTTTTCAAAGAAATTGAGAAGACAATAATTCAGTACCACTTGAAGTAGAATCTAAGATATATCAGAGGGTGGTGAAAATGTGAAAAAAGGTGTAATTTGAACATTACATAAGTTTGTGAAAATTTAAAGAAATAATACCCATGGTTATTCTGCGTTGTACTGATTAATGGAACTGCATGGAAAATATCTGAAACTATCATGTATTACTGCATCAGTAGTGTCAATAGTGAACTTCACTTACTCTTATGGACTTAATCATTGTTCCATGAATTTTTATGAAAACACAAATCAAGCTAATTGTTAGCTTATCACACAACCACTGAATAGCTCAACAGTGGTAGTTTTATGGTGATATTCTTAACTCGGCTATGAATGAACTTTTTATGAATGAGAAAACTACCCTCAACTAGTATTAAACACTGAATAGCTCTGTGAATATTTTTTAATGAACCTAACTTAAAATTATAAAGGCAAATCTGTGCTTACACATAAAAACTTTTACTGCATAAGGTCACTTTAAAAACACAAATAATATAAAGTTTCTCCATATACAAAAGTTAAAACATGAAGCAAGCTCTCGATTTCCAGCAGATAAATTTTCTGAGCTTAAACTAATTTTAGTAGTGTTTTACTAATCTTGATGCAAGAGCAAAGGAAATTTCAATATCTCAAAATCCATTTAGCCATTCAATTGAGAAATTTCCACCTAATCTTCAGTTGGGAGCAATTAATCTGCAATGAAATGATATACTAAAAGGCAAATTAATAAGAGAATCTAACAAATTCTACAAATGTCATTCAAGAGAAATATACACGATTAAAATTATGTGTATAGAATGATATCAGTACTTGGCAGTATTTACTATGTAAAAAGGAGTTTTTAAAGATGAAATATAAAAAGTTCATTACAGATTTACCATCAGTTTTATTATCACCCCCCAATTCTTCTCATTAGTAGGCCTGTATTATATTTTACTGAATTATATTTTAAATTTCATCAATAAAAATGTTGTGGAATTTGGTTTTCTGATTTGTTACATTAGCATCTATATAATATCATCATGCTATATCAATTAAATCTCACAGATAAGAGTTTTAGAATTTCATCAGTATCCTTTATACTGAAGTTCAAATTTTACTGTCAGTGGGGAGGGTACAAGATAGTGGAATAGAGGTGTCACTTCCCTAGTGACTCTGTGGAGTGAACCAAGAAAAGTAGGCAGCTTTTCAACAAGGTGGGTGAATGATCAAGAATTAGGGGAGACTTTACTATAATTTAGTACTGGACACTTGAAACAGATGGGACTCAGAAGAAATTGTATAATAAAATAAGGGAGAAAGATCCTCAGCCCCACAGCTGCAACAGTGACTGGAGGCATAAACTAGAACAGTCCCTACGTTAACATTAACACAGTAAAGCAATAAAGGAATTAAAGGAACTCCCATTCTCGGGAAGTCTGAGGTGTGTCAGGGAGCTTAGAGATCAGAGACACTGCTTGAAAAAATGAGTGTGCTGTATAGTATCCATGTAAGAAAGGGAAGCCACCATCTTTCTTGGAGGACTGTAGAAAGGACCATTTTACAGCTGTGGACCAGCAGCTGGGGGAGCCAATTACTGGCAGACCCAAGTCTGGCCGGCAAACCCACACTGTGTGAAAGAGTGACCAGGAGAAAATCAAGGTGAAGAGAGGTTTTACAAAGGGGAATACTGGTCTTGAAAACCCACCTGGGCTCCCCCTTCCCCCTTCAATCCAGCTGCTTGCAGGATTGGCTTGACAAGAAGTGCCTGACTGGGAATTCGAAAATGTAGTGGGCAGGAGACATGGAGCTCAGAGACTAAATAAGAGACAAAGAATTAAGGGGTGGGTCCACAGGTAGGGTAATGGGCAAAGAATGGGCTCCTATACCCCATGAGTGAAACCCAAAGGAGATTCCTGGGGTGCACTCTTCCAATGCTAGGCCTTGGAGATGTGTTGCCTTAAAATCTCCAGACCAACTGGCAACCAGCGAAGAGAGGAGACCAGAGCATACCTATACCCCGCCTCCGGGAGCACCACGTCCAGGACTAACCCTCTTACCCTAATAACCCCAATCATTCTGAGCATGGAGCTAGCATCAAACTCCAAACAACTCCACCTAACTGCTGAGAAGGAAAGCTGAGCAACTCTTTAACTCCAATGGAAACAATTGTTCATTTTTTCATTGAGATACTTTATTTCTTTTCTCTCACATTTCTACCACTTTTGAAACCAAGTACTTTTCATGCATCAGTTAGAGGGCTGGGATCTCTGAATAGCATATTATAGTTTTATTGTGCATTCCTTCTTTTTTGCTTTTTTCCTCCTCCTCTTTAAAATTTTTATTGTACATATATGTTTTCCTCTCACTTATCTATTTCCCTAAATTCTTTCTCTCTTTTTTCTTGCTAACAGTTAATCTCTATTAATTCCTCTTTCACT
Organism: Urocitellus parryii; assembly: GCF_045843805.1. Classification (NCBI taxonomy): domain Eukaryota; kingdom Metazoa; phylum Chordata; class Mammalia; order Rodentia; family Sciuridae; genus Urocitellus; species Urocitellus parryii. The sequence goes on from NC_135534.1 coordinate 97,770,390, forward strand.
CCTCCTATAATTTTTTACTTCTAACTTCTCTCCTCTTTCCTCACAAACATTATATCCTACAACACTTCTGTTCTCTCTTTGTCCACCATTTGAAATTGTAAATCCTTTTTGTAAATTTACTATTTATATTGTAGACAATAATATATTTACAACAGAAATTATATATTATTATATATAATAATATATAATTTCTGTTGATTGTCACAAAACTGTACACATCTTAATAGGAGCTATCTGGTTTAAGTCTGCATATTGTTTGCATTCAGTGCTGTTATTATTTGTCTCCCCCTTAAAGGAAAGGTACTGGAAACCTTCAGGGACACAATAAGTTTATAGGGCAGAAACCGTACTTTCTCAGATCCACACTGTTAGATGGGAAGACACACAAACAACATGAAAAACCAAGGAAAAAAATAATTCCGAACAAACAAGATGGTCCAATAATAGAATCCACTGATACCACAGTAGAAGAAATGCAAGAGAAGGAATTTAGAATATACATAGTTAAGTTGATCTGAGACAAAAAGGATGATGTAAGGAGTGAAATCAGAGATAAAATTCAGGAGATGAATTAAAGAGATAAAGATTCTGAAAAGAAATTAAGCAGAAATCCTAGAAATGAAGGAATCAATAAAAAATTAAAAATTCAATGGAAAGCATCACCAATAGACAAGAACACTTGGAAGACAGAACCTCAGGCAATGAAGATCACAGAGAGAAGATGTTAAGAAACCATGAACAGAACTTCCAAGAATTATGGGATAACATGAAAAGATCAAATTTAAGGTTTATGGAGATAGATGAAGGTGCAGAGATACAAACCAAAGGAATGCATGATCTTCAAAATAAAATAATATCAGAAAATTTCCCCAATCTAAAGAATGAAATGAAAAATTAAGTACAAGATGTTTACAGAACCATAAATGTACAAAATTACAACAGGCCCACACCAAGGTACATTATAAAGAAAATGCCCAACATACAGAATAAGGACAGAATTTTAAAGGTGATGGGAGAAAAATATCAGATTGTACACAGGGAAAACCAATTCAGATCTGAGCTGATTTCTCAACCCAGACCCTCAAAGCTAGATGGTCCTAGCATAATATACACCAAACTCTGAAAGAAAACGAATGCCAACCAAAAATTCTACAACCAACAAAATTAACTCCAGTTTTGAAGATGAAATAAAAACCTTCACTGATAAATAAAAGTTAAAAGAAAGCCTGACTAGAAAGTCTGAGCTATAGTACATTCTCAACAAAATATTCCATGAAGATGAAATGAAAACAAAAAAAGTGAAAACCAGCAAAGAAAGGAACTACACTATAGGAATAGTCAACCAAAAGAGAAATTCAAATTAATAACCAGAAACAAACAAAAATGAATGGGAATACAAGTCATTTCTCAATAATAACATTGAACATTAATGGCCTATATTCATCAATTAAAAGACATAGACTGGCAGATTGGAATAAAAAACAAGACCCAACAATATACTGTCTCCAGAGACTCACCTCATTGTTAAAGATATCCATAGACTAAAGGTGAAAGGATGGGAAAAAACATATCACTCCATGGATAGCATAAACAAGAGGGGTTTCTATCTCATGTCAGATTAACTTTTCTGATAAAGTGGACTTCATGCCAAAGAAGGACATTTCACACTGCTTAAAGGAATGATACATCAATAAGATGTAACAAACAATTGTAAATATTTATGCCCCAACAATGGAGCATCTACGTTTATCAAACAAACCCTTCTCAATTTCAATAATCAAATACACCACAACACAATAATACTTGGTGACTTTAACATGCCTTTCTTATCACTGGATAGATCCTCCAAACAAAAACTTATCAAAGAAACTACAGAACTAAATAATACAATCAATAATTTAGACTTAACAGACATATATAGAATATTTCATCCATCAATGATGGAATACACTTTCTTCTCAGCAGCTCATGGATCCTTCTCTAAAACAGACCACATCTTAAGCCACAAAGCAACTCTTAGTAAATACAAAAAAATAGAGATAATACCCTGTATTCTATCACATTATAATGGAATGAAATTAGAAATCAATAATAAAACAAAAAAAAATAGAAGCTCTAACACCTGGAGACTCAAAAAACTTAACACACACACACACACAAAACCCATTTAATAAATTGGCTAAGGAAAAGAACAGATACTTCACAGATGAAGAAATACAACTGATAACAAATATCTGAAAAAATGTTCAACATCTCTAGAAATCAGAGAAATGCAAATCAGAACTACATGAGATTTCATCTCACTAAAGTTAGAATGGCAATTATTAAGATACAAGCAACAATAAAACTTGGTGAGTCTATGGGGAAAAAGCTGGTGGGACTGCAAATTGGTGCAACCACTCTGCAAAACAGTATGGAGATTCCTTATAAAACCTGAAATGGAATCACCATTTGGTTTATACCCAAAGGAATTAAAATCAGCATACTATAATGACACAACCACATCAGTGTTTATAGCACAAATCACAATAGCTAAGCTATGGAACCAAACTAGGTACCCTTCAATGGATAAATGAATAAAGAAAATGTGGCGTATAAAGACAATGGAATATTACTCAGCCTTAAAGAATAATTAAATGATGGTATTTTCCTGTAAATGGATGGAGCTGGAAAATATCACGCGCTAAGTGAAATAAGCCAATCATAAAGAACCAAAGGCCTTGGGCTGGGGATGTGGCTTAAGCAGTAGCGCACTCGCCTGGCATGCATGTGGCCCGGGTTTGATCCTCAGCACCACATACAAAGATGTTGTGTCCACCAATAACTAAAAAATAAATATTAAAAAATTCTATTTTAAAAAAAAAGAACCAAAGGCCAAATATTATCTTTGATATACAGATGCTAATTCACAATGTGGAGAGCCGGGGAAGATTAGAGGTATTCTGTATTGCACAGAGGGCAGTGAAGAGGGTATAAAGGTAGGAAGGATAATATAATCAATTGGACATAGTTACCCTATGTGCAAATATGATTACATGACTGGTGTAATTCTACATCATGTACAACCAGAAGAATGATACTCCATTTATGATGTGCCAAAATACATTCTACTGCCATGTATAACTAATTTGAACCCACTTGTCTCTCCCAAATTTTACCCCATACAGAAATTCTGCTGATTAAGATCTGATTGAACTAGTGATTTCAAAAGCTGTTTTTAATCAAAATATTTTTTTTTCTTTTTTTTATTAGTTGTTCAAAACATTACATAGCTCTTGACATATCATATTTCACACATTTGATTCAAGTGGGTTATGAACTCTCATTTTTCCCCCGAATCAAAATCTTCTGTATTGAAAAAAAAAGTGGTTCATCTATAATTTTTAATTACACAGGTGATTTGGATGGTTAGCTTTGGCATCAGTGGCATGTATTCATTCCTTTACCCATTTGCTACAAATCCTCTAAAGTGGGAACTACTACTATCCTAACTTCTAATAGACAAGTACTAGGCAGAACAGACAGGAACTAAGCAGAGGATGCCTGAAATTAAACTGAACAAGTCAATGGCAAAATTGGGCAAAACTCTTAGGATTTCTGACTTGTGATTATTAATTAAACTAAATTGACATGAGAAATAATTTTAATAAAACATGGGTGTAAAAGTAGAATAGTCAGATATTATTCTCTTCAGCTAACAGATCTATTAATTTGTTTAACAACTATTTATTGAATACTGGTTTGTATGTACCAATTGCTAATCCAGGCTGGGAAAAATGGACCAGAATATCTGCCTTCTCATTTTAATGAAAGGAACACCATATCACTGTAGCATCCTCAAAATGGCCCATGAATGTGAATCCAAAATTCAATTTACCGTTATTGGAGAGAAAATGATAACTAATGCAAGACAACTGACCTATTGACAACTTCAGTAAAGTATAAAGTTTGAGCTAAGGTCATCCTCAGAAAATGGCAAGGTTGACTGTGTGTGTGGAAGGGGGTGTGTGTAAGGGTGTGTGTGTAAGGGTGTGTGTGTGTGTGTGTGTCTGTATAAAACAGGTCAAAGATCTGAACTGGAAAATATTTTAGGAAAGCAAAGTTAAGATTGCCCAGCTAATATGGAGTGGGCATATGAGGTTGGTCAATAGTGGTACCAAACTACCCTTCTGCTATATGGTTTTATCTAGCAGTACTCAGAGTTCATTGAGAGATGGAATATTATTAGGTGCACAGGAAAGCAGGAAGAAGGATGAAGAAAGATGAGGTTGTGTGCAAGAAAGATTATCATGATCACCATAGAATTTAAGTTGGATATGGAGGGAAGAGTAAAAATAGGAGGGAACTAATATAATAGATGGAGAAAGTGGTAGAGCTCAATGGATTAGAAAAAGAAGTAATATGAGCTTCTATAAAGGAAGAATAAAGAACAGAGGCTGAATAAAAAGGAGAAAAGGTTGTTACAACTTGCCCAATAAAAATCAAAGAGATGAACAGTTAAAATAAGTTTCACACTTATGCTGCAATTATTTAAAAAACTAGTTATTTTAGTATGAAAATAAAAATATAAATTAAATTTAAAATGCATCAGAGGAAGATGATGTTATTAATACTTAAAGCAAGAAAAACCTTTATAATGAGTAAAGATTTAATTTGTTGGGTCTTTAAGTTTGGATCGTTACAAATTTTTCTTAAAGTAAGCTCATTATGCAATGAGATTAAAAACAGTATCAGCTACTTTCTCATTAATGCTACACTAATTGGATCACACACAGATAAGAGTTTCAGAATTTCATCTGGCATTCAGATGATGCTAATAATCTGACATGTGGCAGGGAGGGTAGAAAGTGATCTCCCAAGGTCCATGCTTTCTCTTAGACTTATCACTTATCTGTAAAAACCAATGGCACTGTTCACTGGATTTCTCAGAAGGTTTAAATTGACAAAGGCAGTATCAATTTTCTATCACACATTTTTTGTTATCCATTTTTTTGTTTCTTATACAGCTTACTTTCAGAATAAGCTTACAGCTCAAGCTTGGATGAAGACAAATTATGTTGCTTTTACATTGAACATCGCTGTTACCATGCTAGGACCTTTTTATGAAGTAGTTAAGAGAAAGGAAACACATATCAGAATGAGTAGGCCAATGAGAGACTTCTGTAGAAATTCACGTTAGTATTCTCATACTTATCAGTACCAAGATCCAGGTAAGGCATCACAGTCTTCTGACACACATCACTGACAACCTCCTTTTTATGATGTGACCATTTAGGGGGAACACACAGTGGAGTGTGTTAGAATACAAAGAAAGCATTGAAACACCTGTAGCATTGCCTATGCCTTTGACTCTGCACTGAGCCTAAGGTTACAGGGGGAAAGAAAAAAGAAGGGACTGACTGTATTATTACTTGCTGCTGAATATAAGTAAATGATGCCTATTGGTGATTTATAAAACTAACTCCCCACCCCCCTAAAATGCCACCTTTTCTTTTTAAAACACTTATTAGCAAAATCAAAAGAAAGTATTTCACCTGGGTGGAAATTTGGTTTGGGTCTTTGTATTAAATTCATGTTCAAGAGCGAAAACTTTTTAATCCTCAAAAATCAAAGGCTGAATGTTCTCCCTGATAAGTGGATTCTGATCCATAATGGGGAGGGAGTGGAAGGGAGGGGACATGGGGGCAGGAAGATGGTAGAATGAGATGAACATCATTATGCTAGGTACATGTATTACTGCACATATGGTGCAACTCTACTACCAGAGAACTAAAAAGCTGTGCTTCATTTGTGTACAACGAACTGAAATGCATTCTGCTGTCATGTACAACTAATTAGAACGAATAAAAAAAGAATGAAAACTTTTGCTGAGAGAAGACTCTATGAAGGAGGAGAAACAACTCACCACTCAGTTGATGGGCCACAGCCAGGCGGCTGGGCTTCAGGATGAACTGACACTGCATCTCTCGGGGCAGTTGTTCCATAAGGAAGGGCTCTTGCAGGTTGGAAGGGGAGGCAGAGTCCTTTGATCCCTGTGCCAGAAGAATAGTGTCTCGAAGATGGCTCATTTTAATTCCATAGGGATATTCATGCCCTACAAAGAGAAAAATCTAAATGTATTCTTCAGGTTGACTAATACAATACTGTGGACATGTTTGTTACAAACTTATATGTATTGTAATTTATAGTCCTGGGACTTGTAGTATAAAGAATCCTTTTGTTGACTGAATGACCACCACACACATGTGGACCTACCAAAATACTTTTATGGTGAGAAGGGAAAAAAGGGAAAAAACTTTAATGAATATCTTATTTCAAATGATTACATGGAAAGTGAATCTCATATAATAAAAATTTTAGATCAAAATTCAGTGCAGAAAATGACTGCAATGATCAGTCTGTCTTTCAATGTTTATTTTTTAGTTGTACATGAACACAATGCCTATATTTATTTATTTCTTTCTATGTGGTGCTAAGAATTGAACCCAGTGCCTCACACATGCTAGGCAAGTGCTCTACTACTGAGCCACAACCCCAACCCTCTTTCTGTTTGTATCTAACATTTAGAGGCATTTGAGTTTCTCATTTGATACTAACTAGATCTGTCAATCTTCAGAAATCTATTGTCACTCTTCAGCCTCAAATTCATGATTTAAAATGTTTACATAACTATCACAAGTATTACGAGGATCAAATAAGTAAACATTAGTGGCTAATAGTTAAATAGGGACAAAAAACTACATATGTCAAGTATCACTACTACTATTATCTAGCATGTTCACCAAAGACATTTCATTCATTTTTAATAATTATAAAACTAGTTATTGAAGAGCCTTGGGACTAATTTGTTTTATTTATGTTTCCCTTCCAGTGCTATACTAGCTTGGTGTTCATAGGCTAAAGTCAGAAGACTGCAGATTAGAAACACAGACACAGGTGTAACAAGAAATTTATAAACTAGAAAAACTAAACCTTGGAGATATGACTGCAATGTGATTTTTGCTCTGCAGTACTCTAAGGAAATATCCCCTTGTAATCCTCAAGTTAACATCATGTTATTGACTTTTTAAATACACAGAGTAAGTTCTATTTTTAATACTGAATATAACTTAATGAAATCTTACTCTTCCTTTCCACTGGCATAGGCATACAATGTAAATGTTATCAATATTTCCACATTACAGTAACTTCCAGGGATTAAGACAAATATGGCTTCTATTACAGCAGTAATACAAAATTCATTTATCAAAATAGCCAACTACTAATGTACAAATATGACTTGTTTTGCAAGTCATATTTAAAATGTATAATTAAAAAATCACATGTAAATCATGTCCCATGATTTTTCAGTAAGAGCTGGTAATGAAAATTTGAAACTGTTACTATCATCCACCTAGATTTAATGAATTTATTAAAATAACAATTTAAGTATATATTTGATTTTGTAATGACTACTTTCATTGTTGCTCATTCACTTTTACAAAAATGACAAGATAAAAAATAAACCCTGAAGTGTAAACAGTTTTGTCTTTAGTTATATGCATGACAACTTTCTATATTCTAAATAAGCATTAGAATACATAGAAAGATTTCACAGAAAAGTCTGGCTTTAGATGACTCAGCTTACTTGAAACAGTCTGAATTATACAACAGTGATCATCATTGATGATGGAAGGATTACATAAGACATGATTTGAACAATGTTGAACAAATCATCTCAAGAGCTGCCATAGATACTGTCCCTTACTTTAATACCTGTATTTCTAATGCAGTAAATGAAATTACTTATTAAGAAATTTTTAGCTAATTAGTTAAATAAGGTGAAGTATAACCTATTAATAATTCCCCGAAACAAAGGCTGAAAAATTTAGCTAGAGTAATAGTAGTAAGTGAAATAGTAGTTAGCAAATTAGTTAAGACTTTTAGTAGTCATAAAGATATAATCTATTTTTCTTTCACACCTAGGAAAGGTAAAAAGCGGCACAGACAGGTATTATACATCTAATGTTGGATTAGATGCATGATCGCATTATGGTCTTCCACCTAGCCAATGTAGTAAAATGTGAGAAAGGGAATAGGAACTTCAAGAAATTAATATGGGATACTAATATTTATTGCTTTCTTATAGTAATAATTAGCTTGGCAAGATAGCTTCAATTGTAAAGTGAAAAAGCAAAGAGGAAAATTTACATTTGTCCTCCTGACTATACCATTAGTTGCTTGAGTAAAAAGATACTACTGTCAAGCACAAAGCAAATGTTTAATATACATTTAATGAACGCACAACACCTGAGATTTAATAGTATTTAAGCTTAGGATCATATTACCATCTCTGAGACACTTAGAATTATAAATAAAATATATTATAATTAAAACATATTACTGTCTTAGATTTTCACAGAACTTACCAATGAGTGGATATGGTGCTGCTTCTTTTCCAGAATTGACCCATAACTGGTAATCTCTCTCAGAGCCCTTAGAGATAAAAAAACTAAAAGTCACAATTAATCTTCTGTCGAGTACTTGAATGAAGACACATTATTGGCATTTTTAAGCTTTGCAAAGAGGAAGATTTAGAAAAATTATAAATGCTATTCAGGTTCCTGGGACAGTGGATATTATTATTTTTTTAAAGATGGAAGTGCTGATTCCTACAACCCATCTCCCATTCCCCAAAAGGACTTGGAAATTCTGCCCCCACCACTGATGTCTAGGGATCCACAAACATAATGGAATTGAACATTCACTATAAAGGTAAGCCCATGGAAGGTGAAACTGAAGCCAGGTCCTTTTACAAAGAACAAACTTCCTTTTTCTACAAAGCTAATCTTTAGTTCTTTAGAGAGTCCTCACTTCAGTAATATCTCTGAACTTCTCAAAGAATGTAACATACTTCTGCAAAGTCAACCTGTTACCCAGCAAGCCACAAACACTTCTGTGTCTATGATTAAAAAGTAAAATATCAGAGGTGATTATTAGAATGACCAAAAGGCTTTGAGGAGATAGGCAGTTGTATTGGCTTTAGTTTGGGCAAGTCCAGTCCTGGAACAGAAAGGATAAGAATTCTACCTAGAGACTAGGCGCAGTCATGGAAAACAATAAAATTGTTCACTAGGAGAATTTAAACCCAGCAAGACTATAAATCCCACTTCAAAGAAATAAAACTAAATTTTATAGACTTTGCTGAGTCTTGTGGAATAAATAAAATGTTTTAAATGGAAGCTGGAACAAAAATAATCAACTCTGTTATCAATATTTCAAATGCTTGTCTTTAACCTCTAATAAAAAATCATGTTAAGATAGGTGAACAAAAATTGTCAAATGACTATTGAAAGGCAAATATAATAAAGGGTCCTAGGTATACAGAATACCATACAAACTGCTATCTGCTCATCCCCTAATAAAAGAGTAAGAACAACCTATTCTTTTTATGTAGTCTGAAAACACTTAAAAATATGTTATAACTAACAGCCTCAATTCCTAAGTTAATGTGACTTCTTTTTTTTAATTTTTTTTGGTCTTGAGAAGACTGATCACTTTATTTAGAAGAAAATACAAAAAAGAAATTGAGTCATGTATTATTCATTTAAGTAGGAAATCAATGCCGATGTCCCTGCTTTACCTGGTGTAAATAAAATTTAATTACATTTTAAATGTTACTAAATTTTATTCATGAAATATATTTCTTATCTCGAATTTTGATTGCCTTGAATTCTTTTTTTTGTTGACATTATGATTTATTGGTTTGTATTATTACAATATGGTTTCATAATATACATTAATGTCACATAACAATAACTACTTTATTTGGTCTTCTAAATTAGAAGCTTGGGAATATTTTACTTCCCAGATAAATTTTAGAAAAAAAATTGCATTGGTTTGATTTATTGAAAAAAAACATGATAAAATTTTTATGGGGAAATACTATACATCAAATGAGATAAAATGGTTGTCTTTGCAATGATGAGTTTTATTTACACACATAGTGTGCAGAATGAAATACATTATGTCCTCCATAATTTTTTATTTTGTTATAAGTTCTACATATTTCTCTTATAAGTCTTTATACATGTGATGTGTTACACTGATATTACTTCTATTTAATATTTATGTGATATTTTGTTCTGTTAGTTAAACTGGATGTAATGAAACTAAAATTAAAATTGTGTTTGGTCCCTAGAAACCGATTTTTCTCAAACTTTATTATTTATTTCATTTTGAAAGTATGTCCTCTTTCCTCCTAGCACCCAGATTTCAACTGTATGGATCAACACAGCTGTAGTCTTATGCTATCATATAAGTATATGCTATCATGATTCAAAGGTATAGCAGTTTCTAAAGGTCTATGCTACTTATTGAGGAGTACCATATATATTAAATAAACAATTTTCACTAATAAATAACAGCAATTTACATTACCTTTCTAAATCATGAGAATTTGTTTCATGTCCGTATCAATACGGTGTAATTTTTTAAAAAAAATTCTGATTTGTTATACATGACGGCAGAATGCATGCCCTGAATTCTTAGTGGCCTTTGTACAGTACTGTGTAAGAGAAAATATAAATTCAATAATGTCTTAAATGTGTCATGTCATAATAATAGAGTGTTTTAATAATTTAAAAATGTTCTAATGTTTTCATCTGTTGTGGTTTAGATATGAAGTATCCCCTGAAATCTAATGTGTGAGATGGTGCAAGAAAGAAATGATTAGATTTTGAGAGGTGTAACCTAATCAGTGGATTAATCCATTGAGATGGATTAACTGCGTGGTAACTGTAGGATGATGGGAGGAGGTTAGTGGAAGTTTGGTCACTAGGGGCAAGCCTTTGGAGTATATAATTTGTCCTGGTAAAGGGAGCTCTCACTCTACTTTCTGGCGTCATGTTCTGAGCTGCTTTCCTCCACCTCTCCCTTCCACGATGACATTCTGCCTCACCTTGAGCCAAGAGATAAGGAGTCAGACAATCATGGACTGAACCTCTGATACCATGAGCCAAAGTAAACTTTTTCTTCTCTATGTTGTTGTCATGCAGTCTTTTGGTCACAGTAATGAAAAGTTGAGTAAAACATCATCCTTCTAAAAATTACTCTTTTTACTAAAATTACTAATTGTGTGGTGTTTATGTAACATGTAGGAAAGCAATAAGGAAAACTTTCCTAATCTTTTCCCCCTATACCTCATCTTTGAATATTCCAATCTTTTCCAACAATAAAATTTCAAAAACTTGCTTCTGCCCCAGAAAAGGGCAGAAGCTAGAAGTTAAAGAAGGAAGACTATGATATGTACACTAAGGCTTTCCAAACCCATGATCTAATTCAAAGCTATTATTTTATTAACTAGCAGAATCAGCCATCTTATCCTCAGGACCTGCAGCCAGTCAATATGGCTCACAGCATATCCTTCAGAATTTATCATCATCATCAGTACGCTAATAATGAGCCATCTTATGATAGAAGGGATAATTTACATCTAAATTACTAAATATTACTTTGAATTTACAGTATCAAAGTTTATTTATAATTAAGAATATCTATCATAGTAACTTACAGTTATCCCTAGCATTGATAATGACATGTTGATAACTTCACTCGCTGTATCTGAATTCATTACTGTTATAGTTTTAGACTGTGGGAAAAAAAAGAAGAAATACAGCTATAAATAAAGGAAATTAAGATAGATGAACAAATAATTGTCAAATGACTATCAAAAGGCAAATCCTGATTTCAAGTGTGGCCATAGTAAAGCACAAGATTTAAACAGAACATAAACATTTGACTGTAATTTACTTTCACTCCTTGATATATTATGCCTTCTGATAAAACATTTATTTTTCTTAAAGGATATGTGGCCTCACAAAATATAAGAACTTAAGTAAGTAAAAAAATACTGTTTCAGAGAGAGTACATGAACCCCTATCTCCCAATCACATACCCACAAAAATCAGCTATTCTTCTATTTCACTGCCATAACTGTATTTCCATAATGCAAAGGGAATAAAAAAATGAAAAGCCATGTATTTCTATTTCTTCCTAAATACTGTTTTCACTATATTTTATTTCTTTTCATGGTGTAAAATTGGAATAAGAACTGGTTACAAACCACATTTAAAACTTATTGAGTACTTTCTATGTCTGGCATTGTGGCTACTAAGATTTTCAATGTTGAAAATATTTAGAGTACTTAAAATTGAGTCTAAAAATTAAAATTTTAGAAAGCTCAATTCTTTTATCTACTCTGTCTTTGAGTAACTATAATAGTTCTGTGCTCAACTTCATTGAGAACTGCTAATTAAAAATAATCACAACAGCTGGGTATGGTGGCACACCCTGTAATCCCAGCAGCTGGGAGGCTGAGGCAGGAGGAAAGTGAGTTCAAACCTAGCTTCAGCAAAAGCAAGGCACTAAGTAACTCAGTAAGACCCTGACACTAAATAAAATACAAAATAGGGATGGGGATTACCCCTGAGTTCAAATTCAAGTATCAGAAACAAACAAACAAACAAACAAACAAACAAACCCACCTCCCCAAATAATTACAACAAATAAAAGGATTTATTTACATATAGAGTTCAATAAATTCTCAAAAGAGATTATATACAATACTATCCTATCACAAATAAGTTTGCTATGCATTTAAATTTTACATAATTATCAGATAAACTGGCAATTAAGACTGTGTCTCTGATAGAACACAAATGAGAAGCATAGATGGAAACAAAATGATATAAAACACAAAAGGATATATTATAAATAAGCTAAGCAAAATCCACTAATAATTTGTCACATGTTCTTCTGTTATACTGTTTCTTCCCTCTGAGCCAATTAGTTGACAGGACAACTTCTTCTAAAAGTTGTTATTAAATTTCAGTTTTTTAATAAAAGCATTTTAAATGCATTGATTTTAAAAAAGTGTTCCTTGCTAAACCCAGCAGCTCTAAGTTCAAGGTTAGCCTCAGCAACTCAGTGAGGCCCTAAGCAATTTAGTGAGATCCTGTTTCAAAATAAAATACTAGGATGTGGCTCAGAGGTTAAGTGCTCTTGGGTTCAATTCCTGAAACAAACAAAAAATTAACCAAACAAAAACTCCTAGTAGCTCCAAGGATTACGCAAAAATGTCTACAGTGTCTCACAGTCCAACAGGGAGGTCCTGAAGTACCCAATCCAGAATCTGTCTTCCACCAGAAGAGCATAGGAATGTTACATGCCAGGCTTAAACTTGAAGTACAATTTCAGAAAGGGCATCTGGCTTTTTTTTTTTTTTTTAAACATCTGAAAGAGCTCCCCTTCAGTTTAAAGAAACTCATGTTGTCTTTTGTATAGTGAAGAATCTATCCTGTTTCTAAGATAATTTTTCTTAACATTAGGCATATATTTTCAAAACAGTAATTACAGGAAATATATTTTTGTCTACATACCTTTATGGGAAAGAAAACAAATTAGTTTCAGTAGAAAGAGCTCATTGGGTATAAACAAATAACAAAAGAGAAAAAAAACTGAAAATATGGGTATTCCATTCCATATTAGCTGACAGGTTGTGTATCACTAAAGGATGGATTAAAAAACAAAGCCTTTGTTGGGGGAATCATTCTTCCCTGAAGTAGGGCTCTCTCAAAGAAACTCTTGCCATAAAATCTACTTCAGAGAACCAAAGAGTTGTCCTCACTTCATTCTTGATTTATCCATGGTCCTAGTGATAGAAGCAGAGCACCCCACCTTGGTCACATCTTTTGTCAAAATGAGTGGGAAATTGGTTCTTTCTCAAGCATATACCTTCCATACATAAAATGTTAAAAAAAAAAATCCCATGATATCTACACCTCAGGAATTGGTCAGAATGTTTGCATTTTTTTTTTTTGTGGGGTGGTGGGGATACTGGGGATTGAATTCAGGGCATTCAACCACTGAGCCACATCCCCAGCCCTATTTTGTATTTTATTCAATGACAGGATCTTATTTATTTTGAATAAAATACAAAATAGGCTGGTTTTGAACTCAGAATCCTCCTGCCTCAGCCTCCTAAGCCACTGGGATTACAGGCATGTGCCACTGGGCCCAGCTGGCATAACTTTTGCTTTTGGTGAGAAGTGTGAAATATGACAATCCATAGTATCATAAAAATATATGTTTTTATCTTGTTTATCATTGATAACATCTTGGCTCTTGTACTACAATTTCAGTCAACAAATTACACATAGGAACATGGGTTAAAAACTAAACATTTAACAATATGATAAACATTATGAGGTAGAAGCATGCCAATTCCTTAAAAATCTAATTTCTCCCACACCATCCACTTTTTAACTTGAGGGATTCAATCTCTAGAAACTCAAATAATAAGCTTTAAAAATTATTTTAAGTTGAAGAAGTGACAAGTTTAAAGAAAACCTGCTTAATACTAATAGGAAATACCTCCTTACGGAAATAATTTTACTACAAATCTCTGCAACTGCTATTGAAAAGATCTCAGAGAAATATGACAGAAGAAGAAGAGACATCTGACAAACAGTATTCTTTACAAGCTTAAATGTTAAGTACTGTAGTTAATACAAATTCCTTGTTTCCTTTTCTTGAGTCTTTACTTTTCATACATACAAAGACACAAACCCAGGAGAAAGCATCTTCCCTTATATGCTATTTCCAGACACCTACCTTCTATAGTATGTACATTACCTGCCTGCCTGTCTCTTTTTAACCATGGAGTTTTCTGCCTTATACAGAGACTTGGAATTTAATTTTCTCACTTAGAACACTTACATAAGCACAGTTCCCAATGTCTTTGGCGAAGATTTTGAGGGGAATACTCTTCGGATAGTCCTTTTCTTTCTCTAGATTGATGTATCTAATCAAATGCAATGACAATCCAAAATGACAGAGTCAGATGGTATTCACTAATGGCTTGTTTTTTAATTTATTTTACTAATATTTTCAATTTATTTACATGCTACTCTTAAAAAGACGCGTGAAAGACTCAGCAAAGTCAGATTACGTTATGGGTTGAAAGATAAATACAAAAGATTGCAAGACATTAGGCATGGGCATGGAAAAAAATCCATGTCAAGTGAGGATTGAGAAGTATAATCAAGTTCAGGCACCTCTGGATGACATTTTTATCTTTAAAGCCTCCTTGTCTTCTCTGAAAAGGTCTGGTACCTTGATAAGTACAAGAATATACATAACATTTTACTAAGTCAAACCAAAGCAAATGGTTTTTTACTTCTCATTTCATTCTCCAGTGGAGTATAAATCTTGGTTATCTCACTGCTTAGGGAGAGGGAAAAAAGAAGTAAGAAGGAAAGGACTATGGGTTCTAACCAATGAGCTTAAGTTGACCATCTTAGTCTGTATGCTCAACAGAACTGATTTTTGTGGAGCTCCACAGAAATCCTTGCATTTTTGGAAACAATACATATTTTGGAGAAAATTATCTCCAATTGGTAGCTGCTTGGAGACAACAGCAAGAGATGGAATAGATTACTAATTTTTGTCTAAAATGATCTATTTGGACTTCAATGTTCTCCTTCCGAGAAAGACGAAACACTGTAATAAGAAGGAATTATTTTTAGCAAGGAGTAGTGGGCAGTCTAAATGAGAATTTATTTTGAGGGCAAATGAACAATTTATACTAAGGGGAAGAGTTTGGGGCACATTTCTGAAGAATATGTTTTAATTCAATTTCTACAGGCTAAAGATTAAAAATAAGTATACTTAAAAAATACCTCTGAAGAAGTGAGAGCCATTTGTCCTTCTGTTCTGGAGAACTGCAAAGAAAATGGAAGAGAAAAATTAAACCACATAAAATAATTATGCTAACATTTTTGAGGCTGCCAATCCAGATGAAAATATCAACAAGCCTGTTGTTACTGAAGAAGTTATACATGTAAGCTGCAAACCAGCATAATTTTGTCCTGGAAGACCTTGAAATGCCCTTGTAGGTTTGTTAAATTCTTTTGGATGGGTCTAAGATAGACCCCTTTTTATACTTTACTGGTCTTTTACAAGAGCTATTATACCCATGAAATAGGTCTTGTAGTGAAAAGAATACTTGATTTGTAATCCAAACAACTGGTTTCCAAATTATATGCAATCTAGATGATAATCATGGGCAAGGTACTTATCCTAATCCTCAGTTCCTACACATATAAAACTGGATTAATCATTCTCACTCAGTGTTTAATCAGTTATAAGTGTCATAATAGATAGAAAGTATGCTAAATATTGAGATGAAAGAGAAATTTGGCATATGGATAAAAATGTCTTGGCCCAGAAACCAGTTCTTTATCAGGAAAAGAAGCATTGTTTTCTTTTATATAAATAGAGAAAAACTGTAATTTAAGAAATTAGTTTATAGAAAACTTACTACTTACTATAACCTTTTGATTAATGTGAATTTATTCACAACTAAATTACTATTAATAATTTTTGATGCGAATGTTGCATTTAATTCATAAAGTTAAAAATAATTTCAAGTTTATTTTTCCAAAGTGTTATCTCTCACAGCCTTAAAAATCATATTTCTAATTTTCAGAGAAATTGGAAAAATTTTCTTATTTCGGGAAAATGTACTTCATAAATATTTGTAATTTATTTCAAACTTTGTTGCTTAATATTTTTCTTCATAAATGATCTTTCAGAATTGGTCGAGTTTTTTTTTTTTTTTTTTTTACCACCAGCCACACAATTTCTATCTTTAATAATTTCTTATTACTTCCTGGTATATTCTCTTTTCTAAAACAGATTTTCTGGTTTCATTTATGTCAAATATTTATTTATTTATCTATGAAAAATCTGTGTTGAAAAATAGACTAGATGTTTTCTTTGGACTCATTAACTTTTTCAAAGCAGTGAAAGAAAACAGCACATTTAAGATACTTTTTTTAAAAAAACTTTTAACTGACAAATATATAGAGAAAACAGCATAGCTTTTAAGTGTACAGCTTGAGAAATTTTATGAATTGAATACATCCATGTAACCAGCACTCAGATTATAAAACAGAAAATAACCTTGGAAAATCCTCTGCTCCTTTTTAGGCACTAACCTCCACTATCTTACTTTCCAATTGCATAGAAGAGTTAACCATACCAATAAAAAAAGTAAACTTATTAACTGCATGTAGTTTTAGAACCATCATTATTATTGCAATATAGTGTTCACTGTTTGAATAGTTAGCAAAAAAAACTAATTATGAATGTGTCAGGTTAATTTATGGAGATTGATTTGTATAATTTTGTGTTGTTTTGCCTTTCCCCCTTGCTCTATACAAGAATCCACAACTCCCCTTTCTTCTGGAATTCTTTATCCTAGTCATTTCTACAGGACACAAGTCCACAGTACTCTAAAATCAATGGTTATCTCAGAGTTTCATAAACACCTAAGAACATTAAAAAAGACAATAAGATCCAAAGGAGAAGAATATAGTGGTGGAGGTAAGAAAAAGGTCCAGACAGATTGCAAGATTCTCTCAAATTATGGAGGGGATGGAGATCTATCATCCCTCAGTGTGCGGTGGGAACCAGATGTCAGTTCAGATGCCCTAAGAAAACAGAAAGAACTCGGAAGAAATTGTTTTAAGGAACAACTAGGGAGGCTGAGTCCTACACACGAAGGAATTTGCATCAGCAAAGATACCTTACTGTACTTGCTGGAACATCTCTGGATGTAAAGCAACAACTATGGGCATAGCAAAAAGATGATGTTAGCAGTGATTACAATAAATTGAAAGTTAGAGGCGGCTTTCAACTGTTTTGGAGGCATCTCAAAAATCTCCTGTATTCTGGTTTCACCTTAAGAAAAAAGTTTTGTTTTCTACCAGCATGTCAACATGTGAACTTAAAGTGAGTTTTAATTTGATCTATAAATAAACCCGCACATGAGTTTGTAGTCTATGACTACATTATAGTCTAAGACTCATTACTTCAGTTAAAATATTATTCTGATTCCTATTATAGATAGATCATTGTCAGATTTAAGTATTTCCTTTAAAATAAGCATCATTTTTTTCTGGTAGGCATAGATCCTAGGGTGTTTTTCTGTTTGTTTGTTTTGTAATGGGGGTTGAACCCAGGGGCACTTTACCACTGAGCTACATCCTATGTTCTTTTTATTTTTTCAACTTTGAGACAGGGTCTTAATAAATTCTTCAGGTCCTCACTAAATTTATGAGGCTGCCTCAAACTTGCAATCATCCTGTCTCAGTCTCCCAAGTCCTGGGATTACAGGAGTGCTCTACTGAGCCTGGCTTAGGTACTAGGTTTGTTAATAGAATATGTATGCTGATAGAAATTTGAAATTCCTTTTAGTCCTTCTTGAGAGTTGTTTATCGTGTTCCCCAAAGTATGGGAAGTTCACATTGTTTCTCCCAGTTTGACCTAACTAAGAAATTCTCATAGATTTAGGCAGTTGTCAAGTATTAAATTTCAAAGCTGTAAGTTTTTATTTTTTGTTTCTTTACAGATAGTGTAGTAACTGAGCCCAAGTGATTGCTTCTTGAGCTACTAGTCTAATGGTATTTAAAACTGATCATAGCCTAGAGTCTCCTTAATATTTAGTAAGTATGTGTGCATGTAGAAATATGTAAATATATGGTATATATTTAAAGATCCAAGCTTCCCTCTGATATAATATCACTTCAGCCTGAAAAACTTCGTTTTTTTTTTGGTAGAGAAGGTCTGCTGGCAATAAATTTTTACGGTTAAAGAATATCTTTATTTTACTATCACTTTTGAGGAATATTTTTGCTGGATATTATATACTAGGTTAAAATTTTCTCTCCCAATACTTGAAAGACTGAAAAATTCAACACTTGAAGTTGTTTTTTAACTATCCTCTGACCTCCTTAGTTTCTAATGAAAAGTCTACAATAATTCAAATTGTTATTCTCCATATGTAATATATTGTTTTTCTCTGACTACTTTCAAGATTTTCTGAGTACTTTCTCAGATATTTGATTTATAGTCGTTTGTCTATAATGACGACAAGATGTAGTTTTCTTCTGTGCTCTGTACTTATGTACTCTGGAGTTCACTGAACTTAAGAAATCTGTACATTTAGTCTTTTACCAAATTTGGGAGGTTTTTAACCATTATTTCTTCAAGTATTTCTTCTCCATTCCTTCTCTTTCCTCTTTCTGGAATTCCAATTACTTGTATATTATACCATTTTATGCCATCCCACAAGTCCCTGATACATTTTCCATTTTTTAAAAAAAGTTTTGGTTTCTCTGATCTTCATATTGTACAATTTGAATTGATGCATCTTCAAATTCACTGACTGTCATTTCCATTCTTAAGTAAGGCCATACAGAAGATTTTTATTTAAGATTTTATAGTTTTAAAATTTGTTTTCTTTTAACATTTTTTTAGTTTTCAACATTTTATTTATTTATATGTGGTGCTGAGAATTGAACCTAGGCCCTCACATGTGCAAGGCAAGTGCTCTATCACTGAGCCACAACCCCAAGATGTTAGTTTTTAATTTCAGATTTTTTCATTTGACCCTTTAAAAATATTTCCTATCTCTCTGCCAAGATTTCTTATCTTTTCATTACTGTCAACTGGATTCTCTATTTACCTACCATGCTAAGGTGCTAAATTCTTTTCTGGTAATTTAATATATGGGTCCATCTAAAAGTTGGCTTCTTGATTATTTTTTCTCATTCCTTGTTATTTATATGTCAAGGAATTTTAGATTGGATTGGATTCTGGACATTATGAATGCTTTGTTTCAGAGATTGCATTCTATTATATTTTCAAAACAGTGTTGATATTTCTGTTTTAGCAGATAATTAATTTGATCAGGTTAAGTTACAAGCTCTATCCCACCTGTGATGGTCAGCAGCTCAGTTCAATTCTTTTAGTTTCAAGCTGCTCTCTATGTATCCCATGCATATAGGGTCCAGCAATTAGCTAGATGTTTGGAGGGCATCTGTACACAGAATGTGGAGCTTTCTTTTTCTGACATGCTTCTTTTTGAGTCCCCTCACACCCCACTTTTCACTCACTTTTCATTAGTTGTACTGACTTAGACTCTGTACTCTGTCTGCTTCTTCAGGCAAATAAGATTGTGGGGTTTTGTAAGTTTTAGCTACCCTGCATCACAGTGTGAGTGCAGCATGCCCTAGACTAAAGCCTTAAAAGTGGGAAACTCACCGAGTGTTGGTGGCTTCTTTGAAGTTTCAATTCCTCTCCAAAATCTCCCAAGTTTTGTCCACTCTCCAGAACCCTTAGGTAGTTGTTGTTGTTTGTACTTTGTTCAGATTTTACAGTTATCTGTAGGGTGGTCAGTCTGTTAAGATCTCACTCTGCCATACTGGAGGTAGAACTCCTCAACACTTCTTTTTAAATAAACTTAATTTTGAAATAATTTTAGATATACAGAAAAGTTACATATATATAAGAGTACTTGTATACTTCTCACCCAAATTCAGTTTCCTGGAATGTTATCTTCTTACATTATCATGGCCCATTTGTCAAAGCTAAGAAATATTGGTACCTACTATATAAGCTAAACTCTTGACTTTGACTTTATTCAGCTGTTACCAGTTTTTTTTTTCTTTTAATTAGGGACCTTTTTCTGTTCTGGAGCCAATTTATTACATTTAGTTCTTATGTCTTGTTAGTGAATGGTCTAGGCAAACTTCTCTATCTTTCCTGTTTCTGATCTTGACTATTTTGAGAAGAACTGGTCAGGTATACTATTAAAACCTTCCTCAATTTGTGGTTGTTGGAGGTTTCCTCATAAGATTAGGGTTATGGGTTTTGGGTGGGAGGGGAGAATACCACAGAGGTAAATTATTCTTCTTTTACATTATTATATTAAGGGGTACATGACATCCACATAATACCACTGGTGATGCTAATCTTTGTCACTTGGTAAAAGAACCATATTTTGAGCAACACAGTACATATAAAACATGTTTTCACATTCTCCCTTCTTAAAATGAAGTTTAATGAAAATTATTTGATTAAAAACATCATGTAGATACTCCTTGCTTGAAATTTCTCTTTTTAACTTTTAACTTCAAAGAGATTAAACAATCGAAAATGATAGTATCTACAGAAATCTGTCATGGGAAAGAAGATATGCAGAGAATGATACAAACACATGCTTCTTCCAAATAAGTTCTTAAAATCTGTGGTAGGCCAATAGTGCATAACAGAATTTAATGGCATGCCTAGCCCTTATTAGAAGAACAACAGCTTGGAAATTTTTAGCAATCTGGATTCAGGATGATACCCAAGTAGTTTGCTAGTAGTGGGAAGATAAAAAGAATGAAAATCCTCATATACATTTGATGAACAATATCTCTAAGTGTAAAATAAACATTGGAGTTGAGGTGCAACCACTGAATATCATGGGTGTGAGAGTTTTGGTATATTCACCTTGAACTAAAAAGTACCCTCTAAGCATGTTCAGGATAGGAGGACAAATATTCTGTATGCTATATATTCTCCAACCACCCCATCCCTACCTAGGAATGAGTCTTGGGAAACTAATTTGTCACATCTTTACAGATAACAAATCAAAACCAGACACACGATTCAAGAAACTCAGTATTTCATTATATCATTTTTATTTGTATAATAAACATACTATTCCCTTACAAAATCTGGGAGTACAAATCCATATTCAAACTTAATTGTACTATTTTATAAAACTTGATTCTGTTCTGTGAAGATCTGTTTCAGTGGTTTGAAAGATTGTTTTTACATATTGAGCTTTTGAAACGCATCAAACAACTAGACCCTAGGGAAAAGAGATATTGGACTTAGGAGCTTCCTAAAAATCTGACTCTCTTATTCCACTTCCCATTCCTGGAAGTTCCTTTCTTTCCATTTGTTTCAGTAAAACCCCTTTAAAAATCACTGGTGAAATCAAGGTAAATGACTCTAACAGTTTCTGGTATTTATAATTTTCATATGTTGTAATCAAAAGGTTGTTAGGTAAAACACAAGACACAGAAGAAGTATTTTTGTTGGATGTTTGTGTCAGAAAAGACATTGACTAAACAATCAGAATAAAATATTTTCCTTTAAAAATCCAGGCAACAAAATGATTAAATTGTTTCTGTCATCCTAAACATCATTACAGTAGCTAAGCCAGGCAAAAATAGGACAGTGAGATGGTTCTTACCTGAAAGTGGCCACAAAGTTCACTGTGGGCCAGCCCAGGACAAAGGATTTCATGGCATTGGTGTTACCTTCTCCCACTTCATCCACACAGCTTGCTGTCCACATATCAGTTAATTTAATTTTATTTTTTATCTTAAAGTTATTATTATATCTAGAGAGAGAAAAAAATAAAACAGGACTTCTCATTATTTTCTTCAAATTTCACAGGAGCTTCTGTACTTGTTATAAGAGGACATTTCTACTTATCACAGGCAAAGAACGTCTTATTGTTTTTATCTTTAGCACTTAGCACAGTGAACTGTGACATGCTTAGCTACCTAGGCCCATGAAACAGGCTTTGAAATATTTGGTGATACATTTAGTAGGTGTATTTTTAATATATTTTTTTTCTTTTTAAACTAGCTACTTCATTTTTCTATATGTTAAGTGTTGTATTTGGATCAAAACCCTAATTTAAATGTATTGCTATTACCAAAATTAGTTCATTTATTATTTGTATCTTGCTTACTTTAAAAAAATATTTGAGTGGCTCGTGATTTATAAAAATGTTTATACAATTATGGCACATAAGAACCTGGAATTAGAGTAATTTTTAACTAAATGGCTGCAAGACTTTCTAGTCTTTAAAAGTGTAAGTTGTTTTAAATTTCCTCACTTATGATTCTGCTTAACCATTTTTCTTTATAATCTGGCAAAACTGAATAAATATAGGCTAAAATCAGAACCTACACTAGAAAAGAAAAAAGAATGAAGTTGACACAGTTAACACTCATCTCCGGGAACCTAGAAGATGACCTGTTTTAAGTCACCAGTAAAACTGCTTTTAGATAATTTCAATTTTATCTCCCTTAGACCTCTGATACCACCATATCTTTTGACTTAATTGATAGATTTAATACTCATAATAGATCTGAGACTTAAGTAGTTGGAAAGCACTGAGAAGGATAAAGAAAGCCCCAGGAAACTTAGAACTTTCTAGCATCCAGAACCATTTGTGTAAATACTAAAAGTTAAAAAGAAATAAAAATACTTTATATGGAATGGTTCCTAAACTGCTCTAATATATGGAATATTTAAAGCTATAACTATTTGGTGGGATTTATACAATGAAAATGGATTTTCAGGAACTATACATAAAGACTAACCTAAATTCTAAGTCTCATTTATGCTTCCCTTTGGGTACAATACCTTTGTGATTTGAGATAAATGGCTTCTTTAAATATTTTCAACCCACTGCTATGAATCTTTAATTTTTATAAAACAGATCTGATTACAGACAAAAGCTTATTTTAATGGCATTTAATCATTCCCAAGCATATTCATATTTATGCTGTTAAACATAATGTATCTATGAAAAGCCTTAAAACTGAACATGGATGTGAGAATCTTTCCATTAAATTTCCTATAGCTTTTCTCTCTTTGGCCTACTTTTTTTTTTTTGGTCTTTCCAAAGATACAAGGCTTTCTGATGAGACTGTGTGTGCTTATTATAGTGATAGGAGACAAATCTCACAAACATTTATGGATATAAAGCTGAAGGGATTAGCTTGTAAGTATTTAAAACAAGTCTTCCAATAAAGCTTTATATTGAAATGGTTGGTACTGGCATCATAGTGTTCTTCCAATTTTTCATTCTCAATCTCTAACAGTATTAGACTACAAAAATTAATCTGAATCCAACTTGAACTGGCTCCTAAATTATTATTTATTATCTCCCTTAGTACCATTTTGATAAAAGTATAAATCTAATAGTAACTGGCTGAAAACACAAAACAACCCTCTCAAATCAATTCCTTATTTCTATATTACTATAAAATTAAGATGGCAAGCATACCTTGTTTTCCTACCCTCTGACTTTTATACTGGAATACACAGGTTTCTATGAAGATTCTCTCCTCATTATAAAATATAGATGCGTTATAGTCATATTTTGGGATAAAATCATGATATAGTCTATAACTATCTAATGGTAATTTTAGTGATAATGAATCAATAATCAAGACTTTTGTTAAATATACTTTTATCTAAACAGAACTCATGGCTTATCATTTGATTAGGAAATGAAAGGACTAGAGATAGCTTAAGTGTGTGTGAGGTCATTTCTTTTCTAAAAATTACTCATGGTTGTTTTTAGCTATTAACATAACATCCTCCTCCTTGTAAATATTTTCATGTTTGTAAACACATCCTGTTTTTAAAAATGAAAAGCTACAATTTTATTAGAAAAATAACTTATTTATCTTTCTAGTGAATTTTAAAAAATGGATTTTAGGGTCCATTTGGCTTTAATACTTGTTCTAATTTTGTAAAAAAAAATGACAATAACCTCAAAATAATTCTCTGCTAATATTATCACAACATCCAGCACAAAATGGAACACATATAATACTTCAGCAAATAAAAGAAAGCACTTAAACTCTCCAATTCACCTAGTGTGATTAAATAAGTAAGTGGCAGCTGAGCAATAATTTATCCCACTTGCATTTATTTCTATAAGCTCAACCTAACGACTAAAGATGAACTAATATGGAACCCAAGGTCTCCCTTTAAACAAAAGTACAAAGCATCAAATACTAAGTTCTAGTCTTAGATTATTGCAACAAATTAAATGATCCAGGGTACCACCTAATCCTTCATCCAAGAATGAAAGGTGATAGGACAGACATATGTTTGGCATTACAGGGGGATATTTCTTCCTGGTGCTGATTATTTTAGAAAAAAATTAAATTCATATTAAAATGGATCTGTGAATACATCTACATGTTTGCTATGGGAAATAATCATATAAGTAATTTCCTGAAAAATTGTAGATAAAATATTTTCAAGGTGGCAGGATTCCATAATAATAATTATTTCCTCAAATATCTATGCTGTGTTTCAAGGGTATTGGGTTCTGCTAAAAAATGAAATAACTTAAGATAACTCATGCTTTTAAAAACTTTAATGGATATGTAAAATACTTACAATAATTTTTTATGATCCAAATCTCTTAAATAATAGCATTTAAATTAACTGATAGTTTGTTACTTCATAAAAACATTTAAGTGAACCCACAGAGTCATCTTGAAAGCAGTATGTAGATAAAACATGGTATAAACCTTACATGAGAAAGGTTTTTTTTTTAAATTTTTTTAGTTGTCAGTGGACTTAATATTTTTATTATTTATATGCAGTGCTGAGAATCAAACCCTCACACATAGGCAAGCACTCTACCAACTGAGTAACAACCCCAGCCCAGTTTTTTTTTTTTTTTGATTGTAGCTCAGTGGTAGCACACTTGTCTGGCATCTGTGAGGCACTAGGTTCAATCCTCAGCACCACATAAACATAAATAAATAAAGGTATTGTGTTCATCTACAATTAAAAATATTAAAAAAAATAAAAACTCAGCTATAGAAGTAGATTATGGACATAGATGTTGCCAATGTATCTAAGAATAGTGATTTTCTAATAGAAAAGAAACTAACAGGCTTTTAGCAAAACATAAGATACATAAAACCATTTAAATGTTTGCAATACAACAATAGATAACTTCAGGTAAGAAAACAAAGGTCCCCTTCTCTGAACATTATCATAATTTCTAAGAGAATAATAATCCAAGAAAGGCACAGGAAAATGCATTCCTTCCTAACAACCAAGTGTATGTTACAAATAAATAACTCTGGGACCCCAGACTTAAAAAATTTGGTTATTTTAGGTTTTTGATATCTGCTTACAGGTTAAGCACAGGTCGGGCACCTAATAAGTACAACGTGGTCAAGTAGAAGGAACTAGCTGCTAGAATTAAGGCCTATATTCAAATCCCATCTGTGAGAACTCCTGGTATGTGACAAACCTTCCTGAGCTTCAGTGTTTGATATCTAAAACAACTCTTAGGTTGGGGAATTATTAGGAAAATTAAATTATACCTCTGTGATTCTCCTATTGTAATACCTAGCGTATAGAATCATCTAATTAAATTTAAATAAAGGCATGATAGATAATCTACATTTAAAAAATGATTTGTTTTTCTTTTAATAGAATCAAGTGTACCTAGTGCAAAGGTTGGATAAGGAGACTTTTCTTTCTCTATATTACTCATAACATCATATTCATTTCCAAAGCTATAGGCATTACTTCTATTTAAAACATTCTGAAAGTCTTATCTTTATTTTTGCTTTGAGTTTTTATATACCATTTTTTTTTTATTAGATAGGTGTTTAGCTGGAGCATTTAACTCATCACAAAGGAAAGACTAATTATGAAACAACGATACAGTTGTAAAATCTTCTAGCAAATTCAGAAAAATACACTGGTTCAAAGATGGACTTTGAAATAAAGATCTATGTTCAAATGTGGTCTCAACTAATTACTAAATTTTTAATACTAGGAAAGTCACTTAGCTTCTCTGACTATATCAATTGCTTTGTAAAAAGAGGAAAGTAATATCTCAGGGTAGTTATAAAGATTAAAGTATTTGTAATAATATCCAACATACAATAAGATCCATGCTATTTTTCATTGTTAATACCACTCCAATTAAATATAATGTTTTGCCAAATTAAATACTTCTCTACCATGCCTTAATTATGACACAGCATAACTTAGGTGTTAGAGTATTGGTAGTAAAAATAAAGTGTTTACTATTTTCTAGTGACTAAAAATCTCTGTTGAGAATTGATTTATTAAAATGCCATTTGTTTTTCATGATGTTTCACAACTCATAAGAATGAGGGATGGAGGAATTAGCAGCTACCACTTTTTAGGCTAGGTGTTAATTGCACTGGCATGTAGCATTGAGCAATAGATGAGTTCTCTTGGGTACCTCTAAGGCATACTTGAAATGTTGTATCCTTAATTGTCATCTCCAGAGATAATGTCCTCATTATCTCTCATTGGGACTACAATAACCTCTGTCTAGTCTATTTGCTTCCACTCTTGCCTGTCTTCCAACCTAACATGAGCAAGTATATAAAAAAATATCACATTATGACTGCAGAAGAAAATCAAACTCCTTATATCCTTCATGGTTCCAAACCTCCCTGCTTCTTGATACACCCTCATATAGTTGCCATATCTACTACACTAAGGTTGGTCTCTGTTGCTAGTAGCATACATTATAAATGATGGTACATAACTTCCAAAAGATCTTTCACCCTAAAGTAGGCAACTGACCATATTATGAGTAGCACTGGGGAAAGGCTCATGTGGAAAGGAATCCAAACCTATCCTATTTTCTTCACAGTACTAATCATAATTTGTAGTTCCCCCATACATATAAAAATATAAGCTCTCACATTAGAATGTAAGCTTCAAAAGGGACAATACCCACCACATTCTTCACTGTGTCTTCTATATTTATTCAGGGTGTGGCACAAAGAGGATCTAAATGAACATATTTTTAATGAAGAAGCAATGGAAACTTTTTTTTCAGAAACAAAACAAACATAAAACTCACTTCAGATATTAGCTATGGTAATAGAGACCAGATATTCTTACTGTAAGCACTGAATAGAAAGGGTATGTTAGTGGAAATGAAGTTGTATAATGATATGTGGGACAGAGTATGCAATATACTTACTTGATTTTGGCCACAACAAACAGATCATTGAAAAGAAAAAGATGCCTCTCCTGCCTCTGCAGGCCTCTTTTGAGTTCTGCCCGACCATCAATTAGCAGAGTCCTACTGGAGCACATAAATGATGACAGAAATGCACATGTGTCAACACTAGCAGAAGGACTTTCCCTGCAACAGATTACATGACACAGATAAGTTAGTCAAATGATCAACTACAGGACTAAGTTTTATGAAAATAAAATTTATAGTTAGTCAAGAAATATAAAACAGTGAAATATTTTTTCATGCAATGGCATAGTGTTCTCAATGGTCCCCCAGCCTATTCTCCACACAGCAAACTTTAATACTTCATCAAAACATTTTGAAACATAAAGAAAAGTTGAAATAGTTTTACAATAAACACAAGTAAACCTCAACCTTGATTTTATCATTATACACGTAATCCAACTATTTATTCATTTAATCATTTTATTTTGGCATGTCAGTGTTAACTGCATAAAGCAGTTCATATCCCCCTACATACTTCAGCATGCATATCACTAATTAGAGGCTCAATATTTATTTAGAATTTTTCTCTTGCTATAAAACTTATCCAATGAAATGCACAAATGTATAAACCAAGTATATATTCTGACAAATGAATTCACTTGTGTAACCTAAATTCCTATCATGGTAAATGAAACTATCACTCCAAAAATTTCCCTTTAGTTCTTTGTCAGTTATTATATAAATTAGCCCAGGATGGCCTCCATGTATTGACCCTTGGGTTATTTATTTCTTTACTGCAGGTTGAGGCCAGCTTGCTCAAATGCTCATTAATGCCAAATCCAAATTTCTACGTACTTGATTATTTCAAAAACAGTTTAAAATGAGCAGATTTTTAGCCACTACTAGCCTGCCTGCTCTGTATAGCCAGTCTTTGCTGGACAATGTAACAGAGTCTGTGGTTATAAGACCCTAAGTTGCTACTACTCTTGAGCTCTCTGATCCCTTCCAAGCTATTAACATCACCTGAATAACTAATCTCCAGAGACAACCTCTCTAATCCTCCTCTTCCCCATGAATTCCCTTGTCCTCCTTTCTTTCTGGATAATGATTTCTTGCCATAAGTCTCTAGACAGTCTCATTCTGTGAGGAACTTCCTTTCTTATGCAAGCCTGTCCCATGTTCCCTGATCATCCTTTGGTACTGGGAAATGAACCTACTGGTACTCTGCCACTGAGCTACATCCTCAATCCTTTTTATTTCGAAACAAGTTGCACTAAGTTTCTGAGGATGGCCTTGAACTTGAAATCCTCCTATTTCAGCTTCCTGAGTTGCTGTAATTATAGGCATGTGTCACTGTGACTGGCCCATGGACATATCTTTTTTGCTGACTAGCACCCAATCCTTCAAACTCCTTACAAACCAGTCAATCCCGACTCCATCACTCCAGACACAACCACTCTTCTGATTCTTCCCCGCAACTGAAGATTAGTTGTAACTGTTCTCAAATTTTATAAAATGACAGCACAGTCTATCTTCTTTTGTGTAAGATATCTTGTAATTGTGTTTTGGGGATTTATTCATGTTACATTTATCAATAATCCACTAAATGATTTTATTTAATCCTATTCAATGTATAACTATACCAGATTTTATCTATTCTCCTATTAATTAACACCTAGCTGTTTCCAGTTTTTAACCATTATGAATAAAATTGCTACTAAATGTTACACTGGTCTTTTTTGTGATGTATGTTTTCATTTCTCCTGGGTAAATACCTCAGAGTAGAATTACTGGGTCATAGAATAGATGTCTATTTTTAATCAGAAAAAATGTCAGTTTGTTTCCCAAAGTGTAAACCATTTTGTATTCTTAGAAATACTACAGGAGAATTCCAGTTGCTCCACACTACATGCTGTGTTGTCAGTGTTTTGAATTTTAGTTAGTCTAGTGAATATATAGTAACATATCACTAAGATTTTAATTTGCATTTCTGTGATGTTGAGTTTCTTTCATGTTCTTACTGGCCATTTGTGTATCTTCCCAGTAAACTGTTATCAGATGTTTTACCCATTAAAAAATGGGGTTTGCATCTTTTTATTCTTGAAATGTAGGAATTTTTTTGTGTATCCTAAATATCAGTCCTTTCTCAGATATTTATTTTAGAATATATTTTTTCTCGGGCTGGGGATGTGGCTCAAGCGGTAGCGTGCTTGCCTGGCATGCGTGAGGCGCGGGTTTGATCCTCAGCACCACATATAAACAAAGATGTTGTGTCTGCCGATAACTAAAAAATAAATATTAAAATTCTCTGTCTCTCTCTCTTTCTCTCTCTTTAAAAAAAGAATATATTTTCTCCTAGTCTGTTCTTTGCCTATAAATTGTCTTAACTATGTTTCTGACAAAAAGTTTATAATTTTGATGAAGTTTTATCTATTTTTGCATATGGTGTTTACTTTCTATAAGTTTTCTACGAAATCTCCACTTACCCAAGAATATAATATTATATCAACATATTTATTATATTTAGTTCTTAAATGTATGATCTGTCTCAAATTAATTTTGATCATGGTATAAAGTAGGGGCTCAAGTTAGTTTTGTTTTTCTATATGACAATTCCTCATTTTTAGTATCATTTGCACAAGACTTTCCCTTTCTCCATCTTAGGCAAACACCTAGTACTTGAAAGAAATTTCAGAAGTAGAGATGCAGTTGCTTTAGCATATTTATTGAAAATTAAATTATATAAAGCACATATATCATTTAACTTTAATCTTCTAGTCTCTTTATTCTGCTGCACTGATCTACTTGTAAATTCTTACGTTAGAATCAATCACACTGTTTTATTGTTTTTCTGCTGTAGATCATGAAATTAGGTAGTGTAAGACTACCATCTTTTTATTTTTTAATACTGCTTTAGGTAATTTAGGTTCTTTGCACTTTTATATACACTGTACAGATGAACAAAAATGAAGAACAAAGAAAAAAAAGCCTATAATGTTCGGAGAAGGAGAGATGAACTCAGTTTCTAATATACTGACCCTGAAGTTATCAGTAGGGTAGATAGTGAGGAATCAGGCAAGCACCTAGCATTCAGAAGAGATTCTAGAAGTAGAGATACGGATTTGGTGATCATACACAGATTTGTAAATAAAACCATGTGAATGACTAGAATTCCCCAGGAAATAAACACAGAATAAATAAAAAAGCAGAGACACATCCCTGGGAAAACATGTAAGTAGAAGAAATGAAGGAAAGAGAACTTGTGAACAAGGTGAGGACTGGTGAATAACTTAGCAGAAACAGCCTGCTGTGGTGGTCTGGAGTACTGACATTGGCAGAGGGGGAATAAAAAGTTGAGGTCTGAGAAGATAAAGTTGAGGTGTGAGAAGATGTCTAGGAGAAAGTCATCAGCTGGTCATTTAGGTCTTTAAAAAAAATTTCCAGGAGAGAGGTAAAGGCAGAACTCAAATGGCCTGGGGTCTGAGAAGAAATAGTGTAGAAGAAAGAAAAGGTGAAGAAGAAAAGGTAGAAAGAAAGAAACAATCAGCCTTGAAGGTAGGTTTTATTATACCTCATTTTACACATGCGAAGTATTAAGAGTAGCCAAAAATGCTGCACTTCAGATCTTTTTAGTCACAGTGGTGAAAAAGCTTACTAAAACAAGTAGTCTGGTTTAGGTAATAATTATATAATGGCATACTGAGAAGAACAAAACACTTTTTCCTGATTAGAAGTAGTTTGATAACTTATGGGTTTGCAAACGTTAAAAAAAATACCATCTAATAACTGTTTTCTTTTTGAGTCAAGGTCTTGCTATGTTGCCCATGTTGATCTCTTAATTCATGTGACCTAATGATCCTTGGGCTTCAGCCTCCTGAGTACCTACAACAGGTATGTGACACTGAGAATGTCTAAATTCTAAATAGAAAATTAAGAAATATACCCACAAATTGAAAAATCATCAAGGAGGTATACTCCCAGCAGTGACTTAAGCTATCTACTACTTCTAGCTCATTTATGGCAAAACATTAAAATTCAGGTTAATATAAAATGAGTTTGATTCAATTAGATGATTCATAGCTAATAGACAAGAGTTAACTGTGACAGATAACTAACTGCTATTCTGCCAAAATACTTAAGAGTACATTTCAGGATGAGGAAAAATCACATAATAAAAATAGAAGTCCCCTATTACCCACAGTTTTAGTTAACTGGTCCAAAATATTAAATGGAAAATTCCAGAACAAACAGCTCCTAAGTTTTCAATTACATGTCATTCTGAGTTGTGTGCTCTGTCTTATCACCCTGCCCTTCCTGGGACATGACTCATGCCTTTGTGTAGCATATCTGTGCTGTATGTACTACCCATCTTTAGCAATTTAGTCTTCATTATCAGATTGATTACTGTTGTATTACAGTGATTTTGCTCAAGTAACCACTGTGTAATAGCCTAATGCTACATTACAATGCCTACATTACTCATCTCACTTCACCTTATCACACTGTATCATCTCACATCATTATAAGCAGTATTAAGTACAGTACAATAATATATTTTAAGGGATCACTTTCATACAACTATTACAATATAATTATTATATTTAATTATGTTATTGTTGACCTCTTACTGCCTAATTTATAAATATTATAGTTATGTGTTTATAGGAAAAAAAACCTAGTATATATAGGGTTCCATACTATCCATTTTTTCAAGTATCCCCTGGGGGTCTTGCATGTAGTTCTCTCATGATAAGGGAGGAACTATTGTACTTTTAAGACGTTTTTAGGAAAAGAAAATCATATAAATGAATTGACTGAAACTGACTCATTAGAGGATGGAAATACATTTTTGAGCATACCCTTATTTTGATAGTTGTACTTCAAACTGAATATTTAAGAAATAAAAATAACTTTTAGTGGGTGATAAATGTTGAATATAAAAAAATATTAATTCAGTATGTTGAGATAGCTAAACTATTCAAAGGAAGTTTAAAATCAATCATTCTATATCTGTAAATAATTCATTTAATTTGTTATGTATTAATGATTGTCTATAGAGCTTTAAAGTGCTATTCACAGTGTTGGGTCAGAATAGCAAATGAAGTAGCCAAGGTCCATGCAAAGAATTTCACCTTTTGTTCTGAGTAAGACAGGACAAGGGGACGACTCAAATGGAGAAGTGACAGAATCTATATGGTGAAGTTACTGAGGAGAGACAAGAGTATAAGCATGTAATAAATGTTTCAAAGAAAATCATAGTGATGAGTTGGTTAAAATTCTTTAAATGAAAACTTATTTCAGGTTTTTTGCAACACTGTAACTTAGTAGTGAGACTAGTGATTAGAAAAGGATAATAGTTGTGAAGGTGGCAAATTGTTCTATTCTGGATATATTTCAAAGTTAGAGCTTAATAGGATTTGATGCTAGATTAATTCTTGATATTAGCAAGTAGGATAGAGATAAGAAATTTGTCTTCTGACATGTTAACTTTGAAACACCTATTAGATATCAAGATGGAGACTTTAAAACTATGGAAAGAGACCAGTTCACGTAGGAAGCTGATTATAGACAGAGAATGGGTTCAGTGCTGAACCCTGAAGCATTCTAAACTTTTAGAATTCAGAAAAGGGAGAAACTAATAAATTTAGAATGAATCCTCGCCCCCAGCCCAGTGAACAGAATGAAGGAGCCAAGAGGAGGAGGAGACAAGGGTGTCTAATGCTGAAGTAAGGCCAGGGAAGATGATCTGACCACTGGAACAAGCATTACAAAACTATCCAGTAATTTTAACAAGAATAATTTTTATGGGTATTTATTAAGAAATTATTTCATTTTGAGTTTATGATGGTATCAAATATTAAGTAAGTGATGATTCTGCAAGGTTACCAGCTAACTTGCTCAAAACTCTATTCAATTTTTAGGAAAATTTGCTTATAAGATATTAAATAAAACTGGAAATATATCAAGTTTATAAATCCAAATAAATTCTTGACTTATAGACAAAAATCACATTAGTATCTCAATGCATACAAAGAAAAAGCATTTGACAAAATACAGCATCCATCTATCTTTAAAACACTAGAAAAACTAAGAATAGTAGGAACATACCTTGACAATGTAAAAGCTACACATGTTAAAGCCAAGGCCAACATCATAAAGACAAAAAAACTGAAAGCATTCTCTCTAAAAACTGGAACAAGACAGGGATTCCCACTTTCACTCCTAGTCATCAACATAGTCCTTAAAACAGAGCAATTGGGCAAAAGAAAGAAATTAGAGGGATATGAATAGGAAAAGAAGAGCTCAAATTATCCCTATGTGTCAATGGTATGATCTTATTTTTAAGACCCCTAAAAAACTCCCTTAGAAGGCTTCTAGAACTCAAACAAATTCAGCAAAGTACCAGGATATAAAATCAACACCCATAAATCAATGGAGTTCCTGTACAGCAATGATGAAAGAGAAATTAGATTCCTAAATCCTTGATCCATTTTGAGTTAACTTTGGTGCATGGTGAGAGATAGGGATTCAATTTAATTTTGTTGCTTATGGATTTCCAGTTCTCCCAGCACCATTTGTTGAAGATGCTATCCTTTCTCCATTGCATGCTTTTTGCACCTTTGTCTAATATAAGGTAGTTGTAATTTTGTGGGTTGGTCTCTGTGTCCTCTATTCTATACCATTGGTCTACCAGCCTGTTTTGGTGCTAGTACCATGCTATTTTTGTTACAATTGCTCTGTAGTATAGTTTAAGATCTGGTATAGTGATACCACCTGTTTCACTCTTCCTGCTTAGAATTGCTTTAGCTATTCTGGGTCTCTTATTTTTTCCAGATGAATTTCATGATTGCTTTTTCTATTTCTGCAAGGAATGCCACTGGGATTTTGATTGGAATCTCATTGAATCTGTAAAGTGCTTTTGGTAATATGGCCATTTTCATGCCTATCCATGAGCAAGGTATATCTTTCCATTTTCTAAGGTCTTCTTCTATTTCTCTCTTTAGGGTTCTGTAGTTTTCATTGTACCGATCTTTCACCTTTTTTGTTAAGTTGATTCCCAAGTATTTTTTTTGAGGATATTGTGAATGGGGTAGTTTTCTTCATTTCCATTTCAGAGGATTTGTCACTGATATATAGGAATGCCTTTGATTTATGGGTGTTGATTTTATATCCTGCTACTTTGCTGAATTCATTTACTAGTTCTAGAAGTTTCTTGGTAGAACCTTTTGGGTTTGCTAGGTATAGGATCATGTCATCAGCAAATAGTGCTAATTTAAATTCTTCTTTTCTTATAGTTATACCTTTAATTTCTTTCATCTGTCTAATTGCTCTGGCTAGTGCTTCCAGAACTATGTTGAATAGAAGTGGTGAGAGAGGGCTATCTTCTCTGATATAAGGAAGGTGATTCGAAATGGGGTAGGGAGGAAGAGCATGAGAAGAAAATTACCTCTAGATAGGGAAGAGAGGTGGGAGGGAAAGCAAGGGAGAAGGGGAATTGCACGAAAGATGGAAGGAGACCCTCATCGTTATACAGATTACATCTATGACGATGTGAGGGAAAAAATAAGAAGTGTGTCACATTAGATTGGGTAGAGAGAAGTGAGGGGAGGGGAAGCAGGGATAGGAAGGACAGCAGAATACAACAGACGCTACTATTGCTGTATGTATATATGTGACTGTACAACCAATGTGATTCAGCAATCTATACACTCAGAAAAAGTAGTAATTATACCCCATTTGATTCAAATGTATGATATGTCAATGTATTATATGTGTAACTAATTAAAACAAATTAAAAAAAGATTAACAGAAAAAACATATTATTCCATTAATAAAAAGTACACCAGATGTAAAAAAAAGAATAATTAAAACAAATTTTAAAAATTAAAAAAATTATGTAACCATCAAAATAAAAAAGAGAAATTAGAAAAACTGTCCATTCACAATGGCCTCAAACAAATAAACAAACAAAAAGCAAAACAAAACTAACAATCAATGTACCAAAAGAGGTGAAGTTCCCCCACAGAGAAAACTATAGAACACTACTAAAGAAAGAAACTGAAGAAGACCTTAGAAGATGAAAGGATCTCAAATGTTCTAGGGTGGGCAAATTAATATTGTCAAAATGGCCATAATGCTATATATATTTAGTGCAATTCCAAAAATGGTATATAGATTTGGTGCAATTCCTATTAAAATTTCAATAATGTTCTTCATAGAAACAGAAAAGGCAATCATAAAACACATTTGGAAAAAGAAGATGCCTAGAATAGCTAAAACAATCCACAGTGAGAAAAGTGGTGCAGGAGGCATCACAATACCAGACCTTAAAATTATACTATAGATACAATAATAAAAACAGCTCAGCATTGGTACCAAAACAGATATGTTGACCAATGGTACAGAATAGAAGACACAGAGACAAACCCACATAAATACAGTTATTTCATACTAGACAAGGCACCATAAACACACACTGGAGAAAAGATATAGACTCTTTAACAAATGGTGCTGGAAAAACTGGAAATCCATATTTAACAGAATTAAATTCAATCCTATCTATCACACTGTACAAAATCCACCTCAAAGTGGATCAAAGACCTAGGCATCAGATCAGAAACCCTACACCTACTAGGAAAAAAATGCAGCCCCAACACTCCATTATGTCGGCATAGAAACTGAATACCTCAATAAGATTCCTAAACCACAAGAAGTAAAAATCAGGAATCAATAAATGGGATGGTATCAAACTAAAAAGCTTCTTCACAGCAAAGAAAACAATCAAGAACGTGAAGAGAGAACCTACAGAATGGGAGAAAATCTTTGCCTCCACCCCTCTGATAGGGCATTAATATCCAGGATATATAAAGAATCCAAAAAGCTTAACACCAAAACAAATAGACCAACCAATAAATGGGCAAAGGAACTGAACAGGCACTTCACAGAAAGAGAAATACAGTCAAAATATATGAAAAAATGTTCAACAACTCTAGCAATTGCAGAAATGCAAATTAAACTACATAGATTTCATCTCACTCCAGTCAGAATGACAATCATCAAGAATACAAGTAACAACAAATGTTGGTGAGGATGTGAGGGAAAAGGCACACTCATACATTGCTGGTGGGACTACAAATTGGTGTAACCCCTTAGGAAAACAGTATGGAGATTCCTCAGAAAACTTGGAAAAAGAAGATGCCTAGAATAGCTAAAACAATTCACAGTGAGAAATGGATGGAACCACCATCTGACCCAGTTATCACACTCCTCAATTTATACCCAAAGGAATTAAAATCAGCATATGCCACCATGACAAAGCCACATCAGTGTTTATAGCAGCTTAATTTACAATAGCTAATCTATGAAACCAAACTAGGTGCCCTTCGATGGATGAATGAATAAAGAAAATGTGGTATATAACCATAATGGAATATATTACTCAGCCATGAAGAGAATTACTTCACAACTTTTTGCCAGTAAATGGAAAGATATGCTAAGGAAAATAAGCCAATCTTCTAAAACTAAAGGTCAAATGTTCTCTGATATGTGGATGCTAACATACAACAAAAGCGGGGGCAGTGAGGGTGGCATGGGAAGACCACAGAAGTTCATTGGATTAGACAAAGAATGAAAGGAGGGGATAGGAGACAGAAAGATGAAAAAGAGCAGAATGATTCTGACATAACTTTCCTATGTCTATATTATGAATACACCACAGGGAAGGTCCACATAGTGTACAACCACAAGAGTAGGATCCTAATTTAGAATAAGATGTACTCCATGTTTGTATTAATATGTCAAAATACACTCTGCTCTCATGTATAACTGAAAAGAAAAAATAAAATATCCAAATAAATGCTTAATAAATGGTCTTGTCCATTGTTTAGTAGAACTATTATGGTATTTTGTATAGGTAGTAAGTACTATTTACAGTATTTTCACTGTATTGGATAAAATCCACATGTGTGAATTTCATGATTAGAGGAGGAATTTTCATGTATCCCAGAAAGTTCTCACCCCTCTGAGAGTGCAACACATGATTTTTCTTTTGACTATAAAGCAATAATTTATGAAACAATAGCAGCTTATTATAAACCATTGTTAAGAATCAGTTGATAACAAGATAAGATAATGATGACAGCTGTCTATTTCAGTTTTACAAAAGTATATTTTAAAACTATCTTATACATTAAAGACTTGAATAATTACCAAAAAAATCTGGGTTGTTTTTCAACTTCTGGGACTGTGCAACTTTTCTGTCTACCAAATCCAAACTCAATTGTGTGTGTGTGTGAGCACGAGTGCATGTGCATAACTAAATCCTGGATAAATGAAGATTAAGAAGTTATCAGAAATACCAGCAATTATAATCTAGATAAAGGAATGGACTCACTCCACATCAGAACATGAAAGGCTTTTTAAATCAGTACATTTCTTATGTTAGCCCAACCAAACATTTTTGATAGAAGTACCACAAAATTCAATTGTTAACTGAGGTTTCTTGATAATTACACTAAAACTATACTAAATATCACTTGTTCCAGATAGATTAAAAGCAATAACATATTAAATAGAAGTTGTAGTTTTAAATAGGGCTGCCTGAAGTGTTTCACACAATCCTCTGCTGGGAAATCTAATCTTGACATTCACCCTTTGAAGTATTCAAATTTAAAATATATTTTCAAAGGAAAGTCAACCCAAATCTTAAAATAAAAGCATACCATATATTTAGAAGACCAAAAAACTTCACTAGAAATTTTCTAGAGTTGATAAACAAAATTTAATAAAGTAGCAGGATACAAGATCAAAATATATAATCAATTGCTATCATATATGCCAGTGATAAATTTGTTATCAATCTGCTTAAAAATAAATTAGTAAAACCATCCCATTAACAATAACCTCAAAAAATACTTGGGAATTAATATAAAAAGTAGGGAAGGACCTCTACAATTAAAATCACAGAACCATGAAGAAAAAGATTGAAGAAGACTTTAGAAGATGAAAAGACCTCCTATGCTCTTGGATAGGCAGAAGTAATACTGTCAAAATGACCACACAACCAAAAGAATTATCAATGCAATTCCCAACAAACTACCAATGGCATTCTTCACAGAACTAGAAAAAACAGTCCAAAAATTCATTTTGAAAAACAAGACATCCAGAACAGCCAAAGCAATCCTGAGCAAAAAGAGCAATGATGGAGGCATGATCACAATATCAGACCTCAAATTATACAACAGACCTATAGTAAAAAAAAAAAAAAAAAGTATGGTATTGACACCCAAACAGACATGGAGACCAATGGAGTAGAAGACACAGAGGCAAAATCATGTTCTCACAGTCATCTGATATTTGACAAAGATGCCAAATATATATATATGTAGGAGAAGAGACAGTCTTTTTAACAAATAGTACTAGGAAAATTGGATATCCACATGGAGAAGAATTAAACCTGATCTCTATCACTCTCCCTGCACAAAGTCAACTCAAAATAGATCAAAGATATATAGGGAATAGACCAGATAACCTGCAGCTGCTAGAATAAAATGTATGCCCAACACTTCAACATGTTTGGCACAGGGGAAAAAAAGTACACTCATACATTTTTGGTGGGATTGCAAATTAGTGCAACTACTCTGAAAAGCAGTAAGGAGACTCCTAAAAAACTAGGAACAGAACCGCCATATGACCTAGCTATCCCCACTCCTTGGTACACATCCAAAAGATCTAAACTCAGCATACTATAGGAATGCTGCCACATCAATGTTTATAGCAGCATAATTCACAATAGCCAAGGTATGGAGCCAACATATGAAAGAATCAAAAAAATGTGGCATATGCACACAATGTAGTGTTACTCAGTTATGAAGAAAAAAATAGAATTTTGGCATTTGCCAGTAAAATGGGCAGAAATGAAAACCATCATGCTAAGTGAAAAAAGCCAGATCCACAAAGTCCCAGGTCAAATGTTTTCTCTGGTATGTGGAACCTAGTCCCAAATCAGGGAAACAAAAGAGAGAAAATAAAAGAAGTATGCATGGTGGGGGGGAGGGATTCCATCCAAAAAGAAGAAAGATCAGTAGAGAAGAGTAGGGGGAGGGACAGGATAGGATTGGATAAGAGAAGAATGGTACAATGAATCTGACCTAACTTTCCTATGAACATATATAAATATGCCACAGAAAATCTCAATGCAATGTCTATACACAAGGCAATAATTAAAAAAAACCCTCTAATAGCATAAAGATGAGTAGACAGGAGAGAACAGGGGGAGGCAGAAGGGGAGGAAAAGAGGAAGTACTGGGGACTGAATTAGACTAAATTATATTCCATGTTTTTATAATTATGTTAAAATGAATCCTAATATTATGTATAACTAAAAAGAATAAAAATAAATAGAAGAGTTTTAGATAGAACATATAAAGTGTATACTCTCAATACTTGTTGTGCTAAAAGATTTATAAATAGTAAATAGTAAGAGTGTTTATGTGTAATGTTGTATAGAAATTATTTTCCAATTATTAATCCTTTCATCTGGTGCTATCACCAGGTGCAAATATCTAAATGACATATAACAGTATATTTGAAAGACAAAAAAAGTCATTTCACTGTAATGAAACAACAAATAAAACAAAAATCCTCTAAATTACCAGGCATGTGTTAGCAATATTTACTGAAAATACTGTAACTAGATATAAAAATGACAGAAGGTTAAAAGTGAAAAGACACATAAGTCAAGTATTAAGTGAATTTAGGAAAAAATTGTCCTTTCAAACAACTATATAGTAAAATGGGAAGATAAGGGGTGGGCAGGGAAGAAGAAATCAGAAAAAGTTTCACAAAGAAGTAGCAAAGATCTGAGTCTAAAAGTTATGTTTTGGATTAAAGAGAAAAGCTGTAGCATAAAAAGATTAGGTGACTTGCTAAAGGTCACAAAGCTACTTATTGCAAAGTCAGACCTGGAACAATGGTTTCCTGATGTCTAAAGCAAGTAGGCCTTGAATCAGACATAAATATTTGTACAGAAAGAGCAGTTTGGAAGTATTTTCATCTAGTTTTACTCACTGTAAGCGATTTTGCTTATTTTTTCCATTTTTCTGGTTGGAACAGATCACAATTACAAAATATTTTCTAAAGGGACATTAAAGACAGAAAAAATTCCATGGTTTATGTTTAAATTATCTGTATTACTTGATCTTTGATTTCTCCTCTCTAAACACAGAAACCTATATGAGACCTTTTCAAAAAATTCTCCATCACTGGTATATTAGCAATATCTCATGTATAAGAGGTGTTAGAGTTACTTGCTGACTTCACATACTTATATCCTACAAATGTGCTACTTAGCATTTATATATTTTCTCTTATGTTCTCTACTTATTTTGTGTCTGTATGCTATGTTTCATAGCAGGCTCACAGTAGGTGCTTAAATAATACTATGTAGCAAGGCATAATCTATATCTTATTTATTATCCTCTGTTCCAAAATTGTGCTTAGTAGGGAGAGAACTTGAATGTTTGTAGAATGAAGACCTAAACAAATGCTGAGAGCCACAGCCAAGTCGGAATGGCCCCTGGCATTTTGCCAATAGTATTGGTTGACAGGTGAGGCATTACTATCCGATTCGGCCAAACTTTGGAGTTCTCATGCGACTTTGGAGTTCTCGTGGGGATTCCCAGGGATTCCCAGAGAGTTCCCATTGGTTGGGGAAGTGCAGGAGGAGGGATTTCCAGAGGAGATATTTCCGGTGGCTTGTTCCTGGACGAGCCACGTGGCAATCTGGAGAATTCCCAGGGAGCGTGTGTGAAGTGTTTTGGTGGAGTTCAAAAATAAAGTTTGTTCCTGCTTCAGTGGCTCATGATTTGTGCCCAGCCAGACTGCGGCATTTGGCAGCCTGTGCGGGAAACGCCTGAAGCTCGGAGGTAAGTGAAATTGCTCACCCCTAAGGGAAGGCGAGAGAATGGGTGACCATTTCAAACAATGTGTTCTTGTTTTGATTTGTTTTGTTTTTGTTTCAAGCTGCCTATCCCTAGAACTTTCTCAGGCAAACTGGGAAAAATGGTTGGTTCAAGGTTTGAAGTTGTTCGCCCCTGAGGAAGAGATAGAAATAAACCACAAATGCACATCAAGAAAATAGGAAAATTGATAGAATGATTTTTCTGTTTTTGTTTCATTCTGTTTCGGTTTTATTTTGTGTTATCTTATTGGGTTGCGTTATCTTTATAGTAGATTAGAAATTAGGGAAAAACAAACCAAAAGAGTGTTAAGTAAATTGTTAGAGTTCAGACCATGGAGAAAGACATTTTAGATCAAGTAAAAGAGAAGGTCTCTCAAGCTAGTCAGATAGAGGAAGAAAATTTAAAGGAAGAAAGCTTAGAGGAGAAACAGTTATTAGGGAAAAAGCTACAACAGGATGCTGCTACTAACACCGTTCTATCACCAGAGGGCGTAATTCAACCAACAGCTCCACCTATGGAGACAGCTGAGTGGCCCTCAACCCCCATAGTTGATAGATGGGATTCTGAGACAGGACCTCAAAGATTAGCATGCCCTGTACTTGAGCAGGCAGGAGGGCAACGAATTCACTGTGCTTTAGATTTCAAAACAGTGAAGCAGTTAAAGGAGGCAGTAACAACCTATGGTCCTCAAGCACCCTTCACTGTAAGCATGGTCGAATCCATTACCAACTTGGACATGACGCCAGCAGATTGGGCTAGCATGTGTAAATCTGTGCTAAATTGAGGACAATATTTGTTATGGAAGGCTGCCAATGAGGAATTTTGCATGGAGACGGCTAGGCGAAATGCAATAGCCAGTTACCCTCAAAGAAATCTAGATATGTTGTTAGGAAAAGGACCTTATGAGGGTCAACGGCAACAAACTGAATATGATCCTGCTATATATGCTCAAATTGCTGCAGATGCAGTTAGGGCATGGACGACTTTACAAGGACATGGAGATTTACAAGGTCAATTATCTAAGGTATGAGCTAATGAACCTTATGCTGAATTTGTAGATAGGCTTATTCAAACAGCTACCAGAGTTTTGGGGGATACAGAAAAAGCAATTCCGTTAATTAAACAACTGGCTTATGACCAAGCAAATAGTTGGTGCAGAGAGGTCATTAGACCATGGAAACATGGAAATTTAAACACATATATTAAATTATGTAGAGACATTAATGAACAAGGGCAAGTCTTGTCAGCTGCAGTACAACAGGCTTTAGATAGGCCAAAAACATGCTACAATTGTGAACAAACAGGATATTTAAAAAGGAATTGCCCCATAGGAGGAGGGTTTAACAAAGCTAGGTATCAAAGGAGTAGAATACGGGGTATTTGCCCACGATGCCATAGAGGGAGACATGGGGCTAATGAATGTCGTTCTCAAACCACCATAGAGGGTACTCCGTTATCAAAAAACGGACAAGGACCAGGTGTTTACCCACAATATCTTGGAAAAAAGCATCGGGCTCCATTGCAAAAAAACAGACAGGGGGGCCCAATGCTCCGGGGCCCACAACCACAAATATATGGGGCACTGGAGGAACCCAGCAACACCATCAGGGTAGTGCCCAGGACACATTATCCATCAGATCTCTCATCAGACGAACCAGAGGGAGTGCAGGGTTGGACATCTGCGCCTCCGCCAGAGCAGTACTAACTCCAGAGATGGGAGTTAAAATCATTCCCACAGGAGTAAAAGGACCTCTTCCCCAAGGAACAGTAGGCTTATTGTTAGGACGCAGTTCTTCTACTCTAAAAGGACTTATGATAAGTCCTGGGGTAATTGATCCTGATTATGAAGGTGAAATAAAAATTATAGCTAGTTCTCCAAAGGGTATATCAGTAATTTCACCAGGAGATAGAATAGCATAGTTATTAATAA
Organism: Urocitellus parryii; assembly: GCF_045843805.1. Taxonomy (NCBI): domain Eukaryota; kingdom Metazoa; phylum Chordata; class Mammalia; order Rodentia; family Sciuridae; genus Urocitellus; species Urocitellus parryii. Next base: position 97,813,957 of record NC_135534.1, read on the forward strand.
TACCCAGACTACATGATAAATTTTCCAGTAGTAGTATAGAAAGAGGTTCCAGGGGATTAGGCTCCATAGGTGTAGATTGGGCTATGCTGTCTTTAAATTTAGATTCTCGCCCAATGCTAAAACTAAATATTCAAGGACATGAATTTAATGGGCTACTGGATACAGGTGCAGACCTTAGCATCATATTTCGTCGAGAATGGCCGAAACATTGGACGTTACAATAAGCCACTCAAACGCTTCGAGGCCTAGGAGTGGCAACTAATCCCCATAGAAGTGCAATGATATTAGATTGGAAGGATCCTGAAGGACGTGAAGGAACTATACAGCCATATGTATTGGATCATCTTCCTATAAATTTATGGGGACGAGATGTCCTAGATCAATTAGGTTTGACATTAACAAATAACATCAATCCAAATGCGCCCACTATTAGGGCTAGACAAGGTTTCAGGAAAGAAAAAAAAGATTAGGAGAACAAGAACAAGGTATAGCAGCACCAATTCAAATAGACCAAGGAATAAATAGACATGGATTGGGTTTTCAGAAGGGGTCACTGAGGCAATTAAAATTACTTGGAAATCAGAAAGACCAGTGTGGGTTCCTCAGTGGCCCCTGACTAAAGAAAAGATACAAGCAGCCCATGACCTGGTCAAACAACAATTAGCGGAGGGACATATACAACCTTCTGTATCTCCCTATAATGCTCCCATTTTTGTCATTAAAAAGAAATCTGATAAATGGAGATTATTGAAAGATTTAAGAGCCATTAATAATGAGACGGTTATTATGGGACCTGCTCAATCAGGGATTCCTCAATTGTCTGCTTTGCCAAAAACCTGGTACGTTTTAGCTATAGATATTAAAGATTGTTTTTTCATTTCCAATTCATCCTGAGGATAGTCCACGTTTTGCATTTACTATCCCTGGACTGAATCATGAAGGTCCTGATCAGAGATATGAATGGAAAGTACTCCCTCAAGGGATGGCTAACAGCCCAACTATGTGTCAAATTTATGTTAACAAAGCAATCCAGCCACTTAGAAATCAAAATCCTGAACTACAAATATTTCACTATATGGATGATGTATTGTTAGCACACAAAGATAAAAACACATTGCTAGAATGTTATGCCACACTTACAAATTTATTAAAAAATTATAATCTAGAGATAGCAATAGATACAGTACAATTACATTTTCCAATTAATTATTTAGGAGTTCTATTATCCTCAACCATGGTCCGTCCACCAAAAATTCAAATACGAGTAGATCAACTCAAATCATTTAACGACTTTCAAAAGTTATCAGGAGACATAAATCGGATAAGGCCTTATCTAGGCATACCAACAGGAGAGTTGGGACCTTTATTTGATATCCTAAAAGGTCCATCAGATCCTAATTCACCCCGCATGTTAACGCCTGAAGCAAGAAAGGCATTAAAAATTATTGAAACATATATGGAAAATATGCATTTGGATAGAATTGATAAGTTTGCCTTTATTATTTATTGTAATATCAACAAAAAATATTCCTACAGGAGTATTTTGGCAAGAAGGTCCATTATTGTGGATACATTTTTCTTATTCTCCTAACACTATTCTTACTAGGTATCCTGAGGCTGTATGACAATTAATACTCAAAGGAATACAAGCAGCAAAGGGAGTGTTTGGAATTTCTCCAAATAAAATTATTACTCCATATACTATGGATCAAATTGATGAGTTAGCTAATGAGTTAAATACTTGGGCAATAATCATGTGTAAATCTAATGTTGCATTTGATAATCACTTACCATCTAATCCTTTGTTGTCTTTTTGGTCTTTGCATACTGTAATTTTTCCAAAAATGACAAGAAAAACCTCTATCATGAATGTTCCAAATGTATTCACTGATGGGTCAAATAATGGTACAGCAGCAATAGTTACCCCTGATCAAACTTTTACATTTTTAGTACCCAAACAATCAGCTCAAAAGGTAGAGCTTAATGCAGTTTTACAAGCTTTTGTGATGTTTAAAGATTCTGTATTTAATTTATTTTCTGATAGTCAGTATATATTTAATGCTATAGTATCCCTTGAAGATGCTGGTAGGATTTCCCCTTCCTCTACTGTTTTCTCTTTGTTTTCCACTATACAAAGTTTAATCTGGGACAGAAAAGATCCATTCTTTATAGGACATATCAGAGCACATACAGGATTGCCTGGAGCCCTTAGTTTGGGCAACGATTTAGCAGATAAAACTACACATGACATACATATTTTCTCTACACTAGAAGAAGCTATAAATTTTCATAAAAGGTTCCATGTCAATGCTAATACTTTACAAAAGCATTTTAAAATAACTAAGGAACAAGATATACAAATAATAAAACAATGTCAAAATTACGTGACCTTTTTACCACAAGTTAATCTTGGAGTCAATCCTAGAGGACTGATACCTAACCATATTTGGCAGATGGACGCCACACACTTGCCAGAATTTGGAAAGTTAAAATATTTGCATGTTACAGTTGATACTTCTTCTGGAATTTTGATGGGCTCCCTTCATGCCAGAGAAAAAACTAAAGATATTATAGCTCATTGCTTACAAAATTTTGCCACTGTGGGCATTCTTAAATAGTTAAAAATAGATAATGGTCTTGGCTATACCTCTACCTCTTTTAAACAATTTTGCTCATCATTTGGCATTCCTCATATAACTGGTATCCCATATAATCCACAGGGACAAGAAATAGTTGAAAGAGCTCATCAAACTATTAAAATGTACTTATTAAAGCAAAAAGAAGGAATTGGAAAGGGGTATATATCCCCCAAAGATAAACTTAAAATAACCCTTTTTACTCTAAACTTTTAAAATTTGGATTCATCAGGGCTTAGTGTTGCAGAAAGGCATATGTGTCCAAAAAATGTACATAAACCTAAAGTACTTTGGAAGGATATTCTAACAGGACAATGAAAAGGTCCTGACCCAGTGATTGTCTGGAGTCAGGGTTCTGTTTGTGTGTTTCCACAGGAAGAACAGCAGCCCATTTGGATTCCAGAGAGATTAACTAAGATCCTGACCCAGCGATTGTCTGGAGTCAGGGTTCTGTTTGTGTGTTTCCACAGGGAGAACAACAGCCGATTTGGATTCCAGAGAGACTAACCAAAGCGATTTCTAAGACCAAAAAGAAGATGATTTGACTCAAATCCATAACAGCTGATATCCAGAACTCCAGCTTGGCTATTCTTACATCTGCGGCAGTGATTAACCAGGATGCTTTCATCATTATCTATTTTATTATTGCCTTTTCCCACATCATAAAGTTCTATTTTATTTTTTGAGCTCATACAGACCTAGATTAATGTTTTTCTGATCAGTTTTATTTTTTGACTGTGGAGTTTTTAAACATTGCAATGGAGATTTCACCTGTGAAAAACTACAAGGCCTTTACTATTATGTTATGTGTTGTATATATTATGTGTGCACACTTCTGTTTTGTGTTGTATGTCTGTATGTGCGTATGTTCATATATTCATATTATGAGGAGTGCTCATGAAAAAATGGATCTGAATTTTTTTTATTTACGCGATTTAAATGGTTTAATTTAAATTGGGTAAACAGCTGTTGAGGATTGTTTTAATATGTGAACAAATAAGGAGGTTTACAGATCTGTTTGTTTACTTTCACCTTTCCTTTTCATTATTTTTGATAATTCTGTTCAGGATAATGTAAATTTTTCAGAAAACTGTTTTCTTAGAGCCTGTTAGAATGTTACATAAATTTTTTTTAAGCACCATTGCCAGAATTCCTATTTTCATCCCAGTGCCGGTGAAGACAAAGATAAAACCAAACCACAGCTTCTTCGATAGTTATCACAACAAACTGTATAAACTGACGCATCAATGAATAATAACTAAACAAGTGAAGTTCAATCAAGAAGTTGAATTACTTTGGGAGGAAATGAACATATTGATAGATTCCTCCGCTTGGAACTGCTTGCAGAACTTGCCTGGACTATGTATCACTTGTATATATTGTGAACTATCTGTTGGTGCAGCAATTTGTGGTAATGCTAGAGTATCTTTGCTGATGGTATCACTGGTGGTACAATTTTTCAAAGGAGCCATCAATTGAGTTGTGGCATTTCTGTATCCTCGTCCCTTCTGCTAGTGATGGTCTAAAATTTGGGGGCCAACAGAGGTGAGGCAAAGAACCTCACCCCCCCATTGGCACCAAGGCCAAATTTGGGGACCAACAGAGGTGAGACAAAGAACCTCACCCCCCCACTGGTGCAAAGGCCTATCCACAAGTATGGCTGTATGCTGGACCAGTAGTCAGTGATGAGTATGATCCAATTGCAATGGTACCAACCTAAGACAGGAGGCTGACGCCTAGAGGTCAGCTCATCCGATGACGGGTAAGGACCATATGTTGTATTGGACAACCTAACAGGCACGGTCCCTAAGCCACATTGCTTGTTGTTTAATTAAACAGAAAGGGGGAGATGCTAAGAGCCACAGCCGAGTCGGAATGGCCCCTGGCATTTTGCCAATAGTATTGGTTGACAGGCGAGACATTACTATCCGACTCGGCCGATACTTTGGAGTTCTCATGCTACTTTGGAGTTCTCATGGGGATTCCTGGGGATTCCCGGAGAGTTCCCATTGGTTGGGGAAGTGCAGGAGGAAGGATTTCCGGAGGAGATATTTCCGGTGGCTGGTTCCTGGACGAGCCGCATGGCATTCGGGAGAATTCCCTGGGAGCGTGTGTGTAGTGTTTTGGTGGAGTTCAAAAATAAAGTTTGTTCCTGCTTCAGTTGCTCGTGATTTGTGCCCAGCCAGACTGTGGCAAACAAACAATTCCTTATTTTCTTTCCTAACTATAAAAAGTGGAGAAGCCAATTTATTTGGCTCATTCAGAAACCCATTTTGCTATGAATCTGTGGCAGTCCTAATACTTTTTAGCTAGAGTTGGGGTGGATGAGGAAGGAAAGATTTTATTTTCTTTTGGATGATAACTACCAGTTTCAGTAACCCAGCTGAGCATATAAGTAAAGAAAGTTACTAACTCTCTTGGTGGAGACAGAACTATCTGATTATCTGTTCCTATTATCTACTTTTATTATACTTATACCTTTATACACATGCCACTCTATTTCTGGGATTCTTTTCCTTTAGAGCTTCTAATTAATAATAAAAGAGCAGGGGAGGGGAATTCTAGACAGAATTTAGTTCATAGTAGCAGGGCTTTTTTCAAAAGATTAAAACATTCCAAAAATTGAGAAAAACCTAAAAGCTATCATTAATAAACTAAGCCAACTGTCTCTCTTGATCAGGCTGATAGACTCTAAGACTTACCTCTGGGACTTGGGCTGTGCACACATATACAAAACCATGTGCTAAGAGGCCCTACTTGGCTTTACTGTTCTCAAGTTCCCATGTGAAGATACATCTTTCAATTTTGCTTTTTAAAATTTTTTTATTCTAATTTGTTATATATGACAGCAGGATGCATTACAATTCATATTACACATATAAAGCACAACTTTTCATATTTCTGGTTATATACAAAGTACATTCACACCATTCATGTCTTCATACATGTTCATCTCATTCCACCCTAATTTCTACACCTGTGCCCCCCTTCCCTTCCCATCCCACCTCTTTGCCCTATCTAGAGAGTTCGTCTAATCTTCCCATGCTTCCCCTCTCAACCCTACTATGAATCAGCCTCCTTATATCAGAGAAAACATTCAGCATTTGGATTTTTGGGATTGGCTACCTTCACTTAGCATTATATTCTCCAACTCCATCCATTTACCTGCAAATGCCATGATTTTATTCTTTTAATGCTGAGTAATACTCCATTGTGTTTATATACCACAAGGGCATCTAGGTTGTTTCCACAATTTAGCTATTGTGAATTGTGCTGCTATAAACATTGATGTGGCTGTGTCCCTGTAGTATGCTGCTTTTAAGACCTTTGGGTATAAATGGAGGAGTGGGATAGCTGGGTCAAACGGTGGTTCCATTCACAGTTTTCCAAGAAATCTCCATATTGCTTTCCACAATAGTTGCACCATTTTGTAGTCCCACCAGCAACATATGAGTGTGCCATTTCCCCACATCCTCACCAACACTTATTGTTGTTTATATTCTTAACACCTGCCATTCTCACTATAGATGAATGAAATCTTAGAGCAGTTTTGATTTGCATTTCTCTAATTGCTAGAGATGTTGGACATTTTTTCATATATTACATATCCTCTTCTGAGAAGTGTCTATTCAGTTCTTTGGTCCATTTATTGGTTGGGTTATTTGTTTGTGTGTGTCTAGATTTTGAGTTCTTTATATACCCTAGAGATTAGTGCTCTATCTGATGTGTGAGGGGTAAAAATTTGCTCCTAAGACTTAGGCTCTCTGTTCACCTCATCTTTCTCTGCTGAGAATAAACTTTTTAATTTGAATCCATCTCATTTTTGATTCTTGATTTTAATTCTTGTGCTATAGGAGTCAATATTAAGGAAGTTGGGGCTTAATCCAACATGATAGAGATTAGGGTCTACTTTTTCTTCTATTAGTCACAGGGTTTGCAGTTTAATTCCTAGGTCCTGATCCACTTTTAAGTTTTGTGCATAGTAAGAGACAGGGGTTTAATTTCATTGTTGCATGTGGATTTCCAGTTTTCCATTTGTTGAAGAGGCTATTTTTTTTTTCTCCAAGGTATGTTTTTGGCACCTTTGTCTAATATAAGATAGTTGTATTTTTGAGGGTTTGTCTCTGTCCTCTATTCTGTACCTTTAGTCTCCCAATCTATTTTAGTGCTAATACCATAATCTTTTTTGTTACTATTGCTCTGTAGCATAGTTTAAGGTCTCGTATAGTGATGCCACCTGCTTCACTCTTCCAGCTAAGGATTGCTTTAGCTATTCTGGGTCTCTTATTTTTCCAGATGAATTTCATGACTGTTTTTCTATTTCTATGAGGAATGCCATTGTGATTTTGATAAGAATTTCAATAAATCTGTAGAGTGCTTTGGAAGTATGGTCATTTTGATAATAGTAATTCTGCCTATCCAAGAGCAAGGTAGATCTTTCCATCTTCTAAGATCTTCTTTAATTTCTTTAATGTTCTGTAGTTTTTACTGTAGAGGTCTTCAACCTCTTTCATTAAGTTGATTCCCAAGTATTTTTTTTTTGAGGCTATTGTAAATGGGGTAGTTCTCCTTGTTTCCCTTTCTGATGATTTGTCACTGATATACAGAAATGCCTTTGATTTATGGGTGTTGATTTTATATCCTGCTACTTTGCTGAATTCATTTACTAGTTCTAGAAGTTTTCTGGTGGAACTTTTTGGGTCTTCTAGGTATAGAATCATATTATCATCAAATAGGGCTAATTTGAGTTCTTATTTTCCTATCAGTATCCCTTTAATTTCTTTTGTCTAATTGCTCTGGCCAGTGTTTCAAAAACTATGTTAAATAGATGTGGTGAAAGAGAGCATCCCTGTCTTGTTCCAGTTTTTAGAGGGAATGTCTTCAATTTTTCTCCATTTAGAATGATGTTGGGCTGGGGCTTATCATAGATAGTCTTTTATGATGTTGAGATATGTTCCTGTTATTCTTATTTTTTCTACTGTTTTGACCATGAAGGGGTGCTGTATTTTGTCAAATGCCTTTTCTGCTTCTATTGAGATGATCGTTTGATTCTTATCTTTAAGTCTACTAATGTGATGAGTTACACTTATTGATTTCTGTATGCTGAACCAACCTTGCATCCCTAGGATAAATCCCACTTGATCGTGGTGCATGATCTTTTTGATGTTTTATTTATTTGATTTGCTAGAATTTTATTGAGAATTTTTACATCTATGTTCATTAGAGATATTGGTCTGAAGTTTTCTTTCTTTCTTTTTTTTTTGTTGTGTCTTTGCCTGGTTTTGGAATTAGGATGCTATTGGCCTCATAGAATGAGTTTGGAAGTGCTGCCTCTTTTTCTATTTCATGAAATAATTTGAGGAGTATTGGTACAGTTCTTCTTTAAAGATCTTGTAGAACTTGGCTGTGTATCCATTGGGTTTTGGGCTTTTTCTTGGTTGGTAGGCTTCTGATGGTGTCTTCTATTTCATGGCTTGTAATTAATATGTTTAAATTGTGTATATCATCTTGATTCAATTTGGGCAAATTATGAGACTCTAAAAATTTGTCCATGCTTTCAGTATTTTCTATTTTATTGTAGTACAAGTTTTCAAAATACTTTAATTATCTTATCTATATCTATAGTGTCTCTCATGATATTACCTTTTTCATCAAGTATGTTAGTAATCTGAGTTTTCTCTCTCCTTCCCTTCGTTAGCATGGCTAAAGATCAATTTTATTTATTTCTTCAAAGAAACAGGCTTTTCTTTTGTCAATTTTTTCAATTGTTTCTTTTGTTTTAATTTCATTGATTTCAGGTCTAATTATTTCCTGTCTTCTACTGCTATTGGTATTGACTTATTCTTCTTTTTCAAGGGCTTTGAGATGTAATGTTAAGTCATTTATTTGTTGACTTTTTCTTCTTTTAAGGAATGAACTCCATGCAATGAACTTTCCTCTTAGAACTGCTTTCATAGTGTCCCAGAGATTTCGATATGATATGTTGTATCTGTGTTCTCATTCACTTCTAAAAACTTTTTAATCTCTTCCTTGATATCTTCTGCAACCCATTGTTCCTTCAGTAACATATTATTTAGTCTCCAGGTGTTGGAGTGAATTTTATTTCTTATTTTATCATTGATTTCTAATTTCATTCCATTATGATCTGATAGAATACAGTATAGTGTCTCTACTTTTTTATATTTGCTAAGAGTAGCTTTGTGGTATAGTATATGGTCTATTTTAGAGAAGGATCCATGTGCTGCTGAGAAGTGTATTCTCTCATTGAAGGGTGAAATATTTTATATATGTCAGTTAAATCTAAGTTATTGAATTGTATTATTGTGTTCTATAGTTTCTTTGTTCAGCTTTAGTTTAGATCTATCTAGTGATGAAAGAGGTGTGTTAAAGTCACACAAAATTATTGCACTGTGGTCTATTTGACTCTTGAACTTGAGAAGAGTTTGATGAACATAGATGCTCCATTGTTTGGGGCATATATATTTATTGTTAAGTCTTGTTGGTGTATGGTTCCCTTGAGCAGTATGTAGTGTACTTATTTATCCTTTTTGATTGACTTTAGTTTGAAGTCTACTTTATTTGATATGATAATGGAAACTCCTACTAGTGAGTAGTATGATTTTTCCCAACCCTTCATCTTCAGTCTGTGGATGTCTTTTTCTATGAGATGAGTCTATTGGAGGCAGCATATTGTTGGGCCTTTTTAAAAATCCAATCTGCTAGTCTATGTCTTTTGATTGGTGAGTTTAGGCCACTAACATTCAGAGACATGATTTGTATTCCCAGCTACTTTTGTTTGTTTTTGGTATTTAACATGACTTAGTTTCTCCTCTGATTAGATTTTACTTTAGTGTAATACCTCTCTCTGCTGATTTTCATCATTGTATTTCATTTCCTCTTCTTGAAAAATTTTGCTGAGGATGTTCTCTAGGGCAGGCTTTCTAACTGCAAATTCTTCTAATTTTTGTTTATCGTGGAAGGTTTTTATTTCATCATCAAATTTAAAGCTTAGCTTTCTGGATATTAGATTCTTGGTTGGCATCCATTTTCTTTCAGAGTTTGGTATATGTTGTTCCATGATCTCCTGGCTTTGAGGGTTTTAGGCTGAAAAATCTGCTGAGATACAAATTGGTCTCCCCCTCTATGTGACCTGGTTCCTCTCTCTTGCAGCTTTTAGGATTCTATCCTTATTCTGATGCTAAGCATTTTCATTATAATGTGAATTGGTATAGATCTGTTGTAATTTTGTACATGTGGTATCCTGTAAGCCTCTTGTATTTGGTTTTCCAATTTGTTCTTCATGCTTGGGAAATTTTCTATATTATCTCATTGAAGAGATTGTGCATTACTACAGTCTGAAACTCTCTGCCTTCCTCTATCCCAATAACTCTTAGATTTGGTCTTTTGATGCTGTCTCATAATTCTTTTTTTTGTTGTTGTTGTTTTGTTTTTCCCCATAATTCTTTTAGTTTCTGTTCATGGTTTCTTGCTATCTTCACTGTGTGATCAACTTTATTTTCCAGATTGTATACTTTGTTTTCATTATCTGACATTTCTTTCTTCTAAGTAATCTATGTTGGTTTTGCTTTCTATTGAGTTTTTAAATTTAATTTATTGTATCCTTCACTTCAAGGATTTCTGACTGGATTTTTTTCAGAGACTCTCTCTCTCTCTCTCTCTCTTAGTAATCTTTTGGTAACTGTCTCTTATCTCTTTGTTGGAATGATCAATTTCTGCCCATATTTGCTCATTTAGGTCATTCTTTAATTCACAGATCATTTTAATTATGAACCTTCTGAACTACTTCTCTTGACATTTCATCAACTTCGCTCTCCATGGGCTCTGTTATTATAGTATCCTGGTTTGTTTGGGGCATTTTTCTCCCTTGGTTTTTCATGTTGTCCATGCGTCTCCCTTTCTTGCAGTGTGGATCTGAGATATTACAGTTTCTTCCCTTTATTCCTGTAGTACCCGTGCAGATACGTTTGTACCTCACCTTGATGTTGGGCTTCCAGACCCTGTCAGTGTCACTCAATATATGCTACTGCATCTAAGGTTGGTGATGGCAATAACAGACATAACTCAATATAATAATTAAGATGTCCCAAGATGGAAGCAATGTCTTACAGAGAAGGTACTGCAAAAGTGGGCCTCATACTCCCTTTGGGATGCCTCCTCTAAGATGCAGCTGCTTGTAGGCTCTGTCATCAAAACATTAGTAGCTACTGTGTGGGGAAGGCTACGGCAATTTCTGCAGTGTCGCAGATGGAAGTGGGTTAGGCTTAGGCTCCCAGATGGGGGGTGGGAAGCGAGCTTGGACCTATCCTGGACTTGGGTTCTGGGCAAGTCAGCATGGACAGATGTAAGGTGGGCCTGACTCCTGGGGCAGTCTGCTGGTCAGAATGGGTGGTCCTGCACCAGAGGCTAGGCTCTGGTGGGTGTCTGCCCCGCAGGTGAAGTAGCGGACTAGGGCCTACTGTGAGCTTGGGTTCCACACAAGTTGGTGTGTGTGGTCTCTATAGTATAATTATTTAAGGTTTTTTTTTTTTTTTAATTCTCATTTGTTTTTAGATACACATGACCGTAAGTGTATTTTAACATATTATAGGCCGGGCGCAATGGCGCACACCTGTAATCCCAGCGGACAGGAGGATTGTGAGTTCAAAGCCAGCTTCAGCAATGGTGAGGCACTAAGCAACTCAGTGATACCCTGTCACTAAATAAAATACAAAATAGGGCTGGGAATGTGGCTCAGTGGTTTAGTGCCTCTGAGTTCAACTCCTGGAACCCCCCCCACCCCTAAAAAAAGAAAAAGAACACGTTATACATAGATGGAGTATAGCTTCCCATTCTGTGGTTGTACATGATGTGGTGTTACATTGGTCATATATTCATACATGAACACAAGAAAGTTATGTCCAATTCTTTCTACTGTCTTTCCTATTCCTATTCTCCTCCCTTCCCTTCATTTGTCTAATCCAGTGAACTTGGCCCCCACCCCACCGCCACCATGTATGTTAGCATCCACACGTCAGAGAGAACACTCAGCATTTGTTTTTCTGTGGATTGGCTTATTTCACTTAGCATGATAGTCTCCAGTTCCAACCATTTACCAGCAAATGCCATAATTTCATTCTTCTTTATGGCGGAATTATATCCCATTGTGTACATGTACCACATTTTCTTTACCCATTCATATGTTGAAGGGCACCTAGTTTGGTGCTATAGCTTAGCAATTGTGAATTGTGCTGCTATAAACACTGATGTGGCTGTGTAATTACAGTATGCTGATTTTAATTCCTTTGGGTATAAACTGAGGAGTGGGATAACTGGGTCAGATGGTGGTTCCAGTCCAAGTTTTCTGAGATATCTCCATACTGCTTTCCACAGTGGCTGCACTAATTTGCAGTCCCTCCAGCAATTTATGAGTGTGCCTTTTCCCCCACATCCTCACATTTATTGTACTTGTATTTTTAATGATTGCCATTCTGACTGGAGTGAGATAAATCTGTGTAGTTTTAATTCACATTTCTGTAATTGCTAGAGATGCTGAGCATTTTTAAAATATATTTTTGACTAATCATATTTCTCCTGTGAAGTGCCTGTTCAGTTCTTTTGCCCATTTATTGATTGGGTTATTTTTTGGGGGGGGTGTTAAGTTTTTTGGGTTCTTTATATATTCTGCATGTCAATGCCCTATCTGAGGTGCGGTGGCAAAGATTTCCTCCCATTCCATAGGCTCTCTTCATGTTCTTGATTGTTTCCTTGGCTGTGAAGAAGCTTTTTAGTGTGATACCATCCCATTTAATGATTCCTGATTTTACTTTTTGCACTTTATGAGTCTTGTTAACTAATTCAGTTTGTAAGCTGACATAATGGGGAGTTGGGCCTCCTTTTCGTTTTAGTAGACACAGGATCTCTTTATCTAATGCCTAGGTCCTTAATCCACTTTGAGTTGAGTTTTTTGCAGAATGATAGAGAGGAATTTAATTTCATTTTGCTACATGTGAATTTCCAATTTTCCCAGCACCATTTGTTGAAGAAGTTACCTTTTCTCCAATGTATATTTACAGTACCTTTGTCTAGTATGGGATAACTATTTATGTCGGTTTGTCTTCTGTTCTCTACCTCTGATCTTCACATCTGTTTTGGTGCTAATACCATCCTGTTTTTGTTATGGTAGCACTGTACTATAATTTAAGGTCCAGTATTGTGATGCCTCAAGATTTACTTTTCTCACTAAGGATTTCTTTGGCTATTCTGGGTCTCTTATTTTTATAACTGTATTTCATGACTGCTTTTTCCATGTCTATGAAGAATGTCATTGCAATTTTAATAGAATATGCATTAGATCTGTATAGTACTTTTGGTAGTATGGCCTTTTGGACTATTATAATTCTGCCTAACAAAAACATGGGAGAGCTTTCCATTTTCTAAGATCCTCTTCAATTTCTTTCTTTAGTGTTCCATAGTTTTCATTGTAGAGGTATTTCACCTCTTTTGTTAAATTGATTCCTATTTTTTTTGAGGCTATTGTGAATGGGATAGTTTTCCTAATTCTCTTTCAGTTGATTCATCACCGATGTATAGAACTCTTCCAAACTCATTTTACAATGCTAGTATCATCCTCATACCAAACCATACAAAGACGTATCAAGGAAAGAAAACTTTAGACCAATATCCCTGATGAACAAAGACACAAAAATTCTTAATAAAATACTAGCAAATTGCATACAAAACATCATGATCAAGTATGGTTCATCCCAAGGACACCTTTTGAATTTTTGTTACTCAAAGAAGATTCGTGTTTTTTAAAATTAAGCTTTCTGATTATGCTTGTGCCGTCAACATTTTCACAATGATCTTCTATTTCTCAATAAGCAAAAGCACACTTGATCCTCTCATGGACACATTTAGCACCCATGTAAACACCATAGTTCCTACTGTAAGTCTTCATTTTAGACAATTTCATAAGGTCTCACATCATAAACCCCTCGAAATATGCCTGGGCACAAACTACATGCAGATTCTAGTACTTTCCCAACCTTGTTTGAATAAAGTTTTGCTAGAGGCTGTGTTATAAAAAACCTATGACAGCAGGTCAAACACCAGACCATTCTAAGTGCCTCTAGATAATGTTCCTGGAAGAGCCATAGTATAAATTTTAAAAAGAAAAATACTATTATAATCTCAATGGACAGTGATGTTGAAAATGCATTCGACAGAATTCAATATTCCCTTAGGATAAAGAGACAGCATTCTAGGCATTCCTAATGTCAGGAATAAAAGATGTCCACTAACTCCAATTCTCTTCAATATTCTACCTGAAGATTTTGGTCAGAGAAATCAGGAAAGAAAGGAAAATAAAATGCATCTAGTTTAGAAGAAGTAAAATTGTTCTTGTTCACAGGACATGGTTAATCTAGTAAAGAGTTCAACAGAATCTAAATAAAAATCTACTAAAACTACTAAGTGAATTTATCAAGGCTGAAAGATAAGATCAATATAGAAAAACCAATTGTATTTGTATATACAGTGAACAAATATTTGAAAAATGAAACTAAGAAGACTATTTACAATAGCATTAAAATATTTTCATATTTTACTTAAGGGTAGATATGACAGAAGATATAAAATATCAGTACACTGCAAACCATATAACCTTGCTGAAAGATATTGAAGATGAACAAACTAATGCAGAAATACATTTTTCCATGTGTTGGATGTTCCATATCATATGATATCAATTCTACTATACTGATATTCATATAGGTTCATTTCAATATCAAAATTTTGGTTATTTAAAGAAATCATATAAGAATATGCTTTCTAATTACAATAAAATTTAATCAAGTAGCAACCCCCCCCCCCAAAAAAAAATCCACATAGGGAAAGTGACCAAATATTTGGCAATGCAATACACAAAACAATAATTTTGAATTGAATGAAAATGAAAACCCAACATACTTAAAAGTGTTTAATGCAACTAAAGTAGTGCTACAAAAAATTCATGTTAAAAAAGATTGTTGATTTAATTTCCATTTTAAGAAGCTAGGAAAAGAAGAAATAAAGTTCAAATTAAATAGAAGAAAGGAAATAGAGTAAAAGTCATTAACATAGCAATTTAAATTCCCAAAACTATGCTAGAATAATTTTTTTAAAATTTTTTTTAGTTGTTGATTGACCTTTATTTATTACTTATATGTGGTGCTGGGAATCGAACCCAGTGCCTCACACATGCTAGGCAAGTGTTCTATCACTGAATCCCAGCCCCAGCCCCAGTGCTAGAATAATTTAAGCTATAAAAATAATACATAAAATAGGAGAGGATATAGAAAAAATCATTTTCAAACAGAATCAGAGAATAATGACCTCCAAGAGAAAGGAAATGAAGGAGGTGAGGTCTAATACTGCCTACAGAGAGATTCCACTCTATAATGCAAGGAGGAAGCCAAATGGAGCCCAGTCACAGGGAGACTGAATTGCCCATTCAGAAAACATAGGTACCATTTCATGAAGCAGAGTGCCAATGAGGAAAGAAAGGTCCAAAAACAGAGCTGCAGATCTCAGAGATCCACAAAGGGTTCCATACAAGTTTTCATCTAAGAATTAATCAATGTGTGTGAGAAAATTACCTGAGGTGTGGAAAATAACCACAAGGAGAAAGCAGGTAGAACAGTTCCCTGAATTCATAGGGCCAGAAATAGTTCAGTCACAATAGCCAAAATGGAGAAATCTCATGAATATAAGCAACACTGGGTGAAAGATATGATTATTCATGTGGAACATACTAATGAATCTAAAAAGAAAATTCTACTGGAATAAGTGAGTTTAATAAGGTCACCAAATACAAGATCTCTCTTCTACTCCCAATTTTTTCCTATATACTATCAAATGAACAATTGGAATTAGAAATGTAAAAACAGTACTACTTAATAACCCCATCAAAACATATAAAATACCTAAGGATAAATTTGACAAAATATGTGCCAGACACTTATTAAACATTGTTAGAGAGAAACAAAAACACACTGAAACAAATGAAGAGATACTGTGTTCATGGATGGGAAAACTCAATATTGTTAAAATTCTGATTTTACCCACAGTGATCAATAAAATGCAATCACTGTTAAAACCTCAGTAATGTTCTTACTGTAGAAATTGTCAAGCAGATTCACAAATTTTAACAACAATGAAATACCTGTACAACCCTATTTTAAATACCTTTTAAAGTTACTGTAATCAAGACAGTGTCATATTGGAATGAGTCTAGTAGGAGATCCATATTTACATAGCAAATTGATTATATGACCACGTGAAAAGGCAATTAATTGGGGAAAGGATAATCTTTTCAAAAACAATGCCAGAACAGTAGATAGTTGCATGCAATATAAATGATTAAATTCTGAAATTATAAAATTTCTAAAAGCATACACAAGAGGAAATCTTGACCTTGGGTCTAGCAAAACATTTTTAAAACAGAACATAGTCCAAAAGCATAAAAAGAAAAAGTGATAAACTAGACTCTATTAAACTTTAGTCTTATTAAAGACATTTTATGAGAATAATAAAGGCATGTTACAAACAAAGTATTCACAAAACATATGCCCTAGAGATTATGAGCATTTTTTCGTATATTTGTTGATTAACTGTATATCCTCTTCTGAGATGTGTCTGTTCAGGTCCTTGGCCCATTTGTTGATTGGGTTATTTGTTTTTTTGGTGTTTATCTTTTTGAGTTCTTAGGAAATGCTCATCATCTCTAGCAATCAGAAAAATGCAAATTAAAACTACTTAAAATACCATCTCACTCTAGTAAGAGTGGCACCCATGATGAAGACAAACAACAAGAAGTGCTGGTGAGGATGCGGGAAAATGGTACACTCATACACTGCTCGTGGGACTGAAAATTGGTGCAGCCAATTTGGAAAGCAGTATGGAGATTCCTTGGAAAGCTGGAAATGGAACCATCATTTGACCCACCTATTCCTCTTCTCGGACTATACCCAAAGGACCTAAAAACAGCATACTACAAGGACACAGCCACATCAATGTTTATAGCAGCACAATTCACAATAGCTAGACTGTGGAGCCAACCTAGATGCCCTTCAATGAATGAACAGATAAAAAATGAGGCATATATATACAATGTAATATTACTCAGCACTAAAAAATAATAAGACCATGGTATTTACAGGGAAATGGATGGCATTAGAGCATATTATGCTAAGTGAAGTTAGCCAATCCCAAAAAAACAAATGCCAAATGTCTTCTCTGATATAAGGGGGCGATTCAAAATGAGGAAGAGAGGAAGAGCATGGTAATAAGATTACCTCTACATAGGGAAGAGGGGTGGGAAGGAAAGGGAAGGAGAAAGGGAATTGCATGGATGGTGGAAGAAGACCCTCATTGTTATACAAAATACATGTATGAAGATGTGAGAAAAAAAAAGGAAGAGTGTTACCCTAGATTAGGTAGAGAGAAGTGATAGGAGGGGAGGGGAAGGGTTGGGGAGATAGGAAGGATAGTAGAATGAAACAGACATTATTATTACTGTGTGTATATATGTGACTGCATGACCAATGTGATTCTGCAACCTGTATACTCAGAAAAATGAGATATTATATCCCATCTGATTCAAATGTATGATATGTCAAGGTCATTATACTGTCATGTGTAACTAATTAAAACAAAACAAAACAACAACAACAACAAAAAATATGCCCTTCAAGGGACTTAACACCTATAGAACTGCATTACTACTGTAATTTTCCAAGGTGATAGAAATATTTTATATCTGTGCTAATAAGTAATCACTACACATACCTGGCTAAATGAGCTCTTGAAATGTGGCTAGCTTGAAATGTGGGGAACTGAATGTATAGTATTCAATTTTAGTTAATTATATTTAAGTTGCCAATATAGGGCCTACCACATTAAATGTCATAGATTTGGAATAGATAATGAACACTTTAAACTCAATAAAACAACTCAACAGAAAAATGAAAAGATTTGAACTGACTCTTTACCAGAGATGATATACAGATGCCAAATAAGTCCATTAAAATATGCTCAAAATCATTAATCATTAGAGAAATAAAAACTAAAATTGAAATTAAAGAAAAATAACACATACACAAGAATGTTTAAAAGGATAAATATATCAAGTGTTGGTAAGGATGTGGAGCAACTATAATCTTCATACATTGCTAGCAAGAATATAAAATGGTACAACCAATTTTGAAACAATTTGGTAGTTTCTTAATAATACACCTAACATGCAAACTAGCCACTGCACTTATTGGAAAAATGAAAACATATGAAATACAACTACACACAAATACAAAGCAATGTTATTTTAAAGACAAAATTGGAAGAAAAATACTGTCTACTAGCAGAAAAGAGGGATCCCAAATTGTGGTATAACAGAGAACAGTACTACTCAGGAGAAAATAAATGGTATTTATGTAAAATTCTCCAAAATAAAAACCAACCTGTAGTAACATCAAGCAGATAACTGTCTGTCTACATCAAGTAAGAATGGATTACAAAGGCACATAAAGGAAACTTTTGAAAGAAACGGAAATGTTTACATGTATATTGTAGTTTTGATTTCATGAGTATATATCAAAATTCATTGAATTACAAATCTTACATGTGTACTTCATTGTACATAATTATACTTAAATAAATCTATAAAAATAAGCTAATGAAACAAAATGAAAATAAACAAACAAAAAAACTAAAAGCAGGTTCTTTGAAAAGAAAATTGATGTCTCTAGCTAACATGATATAGGAAAAAAGAGAGCTTGAAGATTACCAATATCAAAAATGGAAGAAGGAATATTATGATTTTTGTGTACTTTGAAAATATAAAAGAATACTACACATAACTTTGTGCTAATTAAATTAACATCAATGAAATGGACACAAGTGCTCAAAAAGACACACTTACCAAAACCAACTCAAGAATGAATTGAATGCCCAAATAATTCTACATACTATCTATTGAAGAAATTAATATCATAACTTAAAACCTTCTCAGAAAGAAAAGTCAAATCCTAGATAACTTTACTGATAAATTCTACTCAACATTTTAGGAAGAAATAGTGACTTCTCCGGCCTCACCTGACCCACTACTCTCTCAGAAGGAAGAGGTAACACTACCCAAGTTCTTTCCCCTATGTGTCTGCCATAAGGCTGATTATAACATGGCTCCTCCAGAGTGATTAGATAGAGTATGTGAGCAATCAAGACAGAAGATCAATCTTTTATAACCTAATCTCAGAAGCAACACATATTTGCTAAATCCTATTGGTTACACAAATCAATGATACAATGTAAGAGGAGATTTGATAAGGTTGTGAAAACTAGGTGTAGGAATCACTAAGGGCCACTGTAGAAGCTGGCTACCAAAATGAAATTATTTTGATGAACCAAAGATTGCACATAAGCAAATGTTTGACTCTGCACTGTTATAAGCAAATGTTTGACTCTGCACTGAAAGAACATAACACTTCATTTACTGTCTTTCCTATTCCCATTTCCCTCCCTTCCCTTCATTTCCCTTTGTCTAATTCAATGAACTTCTGATCACTCCCTGACCCCTTATTGGATATTAACATTTGCATATCAGAGAGAACATTTGGCCTTTGGTTTTGGGGGACTGGCTTATTTCATTTAGCATGAGAGCCTCTAATTTCATCCATTTACTGGCCAATGCCCTAATTTCATTTTTCTTTATGGCACATTCCATAAGATGTTTTAAGAGTTGCACTTATGTTAAAAGAGGTGGGGCAAATAATTAATTTTAGTACATATATGAAAAATTTCTGTCATACTATTTAACACTAAGCACAAAAATAAAATCTTTATAAACAAAAATGATAGGGTTGCAAGGACCATCTATACTATTTCCAACTCTTTGTGACTATTTCCATAATAATTAAAACAATTATAGAACTGGGAGCTGACAGAGAAAGAACATAAAGCATTTAGTTAACTTCACTTCCTCCTGTCTCCCTTCAACCCTGCCACATCATTGACAGATGAGAAAAAGGTCCTGGTTATGGAAAGAATAGATAACTTTACCGGGATCACATAGTGCTACAGCAGGAAACTAGAATCCTTCCTGTCTTCTCATTACACTACTAGTTATGGACAGAAGAACCAATGGCAATAACTCATAATAGAGAAGACATAGTAAATATGTGAGGATTGAATCAACATACATTAAACAGCTAGTCACTCCAGAATTGATATCTGTTAGGGTAGTTTTTTAACACTGACTGTTACACTTTCTCCGGCAGTAGTGGGCTTCTGTTCCTCTTTCCACTCCAACTAAGAGCTGACCTACTTAGTCAGGAGTAGAATGGAATCATCCATTTGGCTCAGCTAGTATTTAAGCACTGAGCATATAGATTTTGAAAAGTAGAAATTATGGCCCTTAAACTCAAAAAGCAGATGGTTAAGTTGGCAAGAGAAGACTAAAGTCTGGAACATTCAGAAAGTTAGACATTATATGACAGGTGACAACACAGATTTATATATTTTAATAATTGTATTTAACCACAATTTATATAACACAATATTTAAAACACATTATGACATTGATTCTTTTATAGACCATCCCCAGTTTACAGATAAGGAAGGTGAGACAATGAAGAAGTTATGTAACTTGCAAAAGTTCTTAAAGATATTAAGAAGGAACAGGGCTCAAACACAGGAAAGGATAGTTCCAGAGTCCACACTCACTTCAGCACAATAATCTGAAGCTTCTCAATAGTAGTAATAACTATTATTCTGTTTCCTTCATGTCATTTTTTAAAGGTTCTGAAGAAAAGTCAATAAGGGAATAACAAAACTACTCTGGGAAATTTTAGCTTTCAAGTTGTACAGAAGAAAGGAATATCTACCAGGTCTTAGGACAGTCTGCTATCCCTGTTCACAAGGACTAGGATGAGCAAATAAACATGCACTAATGAGGTAATGCTTTCCTGGTGCCAAAATGAAAGACAAAATTGAATTATAAATGCAATTAGCAAATTAAACTAAAGTTGGAATGAAGAAACTAAACGATATGCTTTTCTGCAAGAACAACAGTAATTTTACTGTCAAAGCCCACTAGAACATACAGGGACTTAATATAATCTCCTAAAGATCTCCTCCCAGTACTATGAAATAGCATACTGCACCAGGAACAGATAGATCTGATTTTTTTCCTTTAATGAGTGCTGGGTGCAGTGGTACACACCTGTAATCACCGCAACTCCAGAGGATTGAGGCAAGAGGATTGCAAGTTTGAGGTTAGCCTCAGCAACTTAGGAGACCCTGTCTCAAAATAAAACATAAAAAAGGAATAGAGATACAGCTGAATGGTAAAGTGCCCCTGGATTTAATTCCTAGTAACTATCCCCACCAAATATGAAAAGTAGTTTGCATTAAGAATAAAGCAATACATGGGCCTGGAAAGTATTTTGCCTAATAAAGCAAGGAATTTTATTTGGTAAAATTTTGCCACCTTATAAAACAGCTACTTTCCTTTATATTTGAACTTTACACTTTGAATTTTTTTCCTTGCAAGGAAATAAAAGGATCTTGTAGAACTCTGATCCTCATGTATTAAATTTCTGCTTTGGTATTCTTTTCATTACATATCTTGGATCATCCATGGATCATGAATTAAAACCCTCAGAACACTTACTCAAAAACTTTAGGAATAAATATTTTCTAGAGCTAACTGATATGTAATGTAAGATAGTAAAAGAAATAGTGTTTAGCACAGGTTCCCCCTTGTCCTGAGATAACATGTTAGTATAGTTTATTGTAATTCTGAAAAAAAAATATTAAAAATTCCTCTAAAATTCAAAACTTTACTTAAAAGTCTTATACCAGGGACTGGGTTGTAGCTCAGAGGTAGAGAGCTTGCTTAGTGTATGTGAGGCATTGGTTCAATCCTCAGCACCACATAAAAATAAAATAATGATATTGTGTTCACCTATAGCTAAAAAGTAAATATTTAACAAAAAGTCTTATACCAAGAAAATGTAAAATTTCAAAACAAAATCTAGAAATTTCTCTTAAATTAACTTTTTCTTTAAGTTATATCCCACTATTACTGCTATTAATTTAGAGGATTAGCTTAAGAGAGGCTTTTACTCATGCCACTCACTTCATT